>NC_089995.1:18824971-20056638 GCF_036417845.1 Apteryx mantelli
GGGTACAGGCAGGGTGGCCGGGCGCGGGGCGGCAGCCGGCCGGGCCGGGCGCCGCTGGCGAGCTCGTCGGGGCTCAGCAGCCGCCCCGCGGCCGCTGGTGAAGGGTGGCCGCCCTCCGCTGCGCTGGGGTCCGGCACCGGGGCGGCGGGCAGCCCCCGGGAACGGGATGCCCGCGGCGCCTTCCCGCGCCCTGCGTCGCCCTCCGGCGCGTCCCGCAGGCCCCTCTTCCTGGTGAAGCGCCGGCGCCGGCGCAAGAAGCTGCCGTTCTCGAACATGTTGTAGCAGTCGGGGTCGAGAGTCCAGTAGTTGCCCTTGCCCGGCTTCTTGTCGTCGCGCGGCACCTTGACGAAGCACTCGTTGAGCGAGAGGTTGTGGCGGATGCTGTTCTGCCAGCCCTGCTTGTTGTCGCGGTAGAAGGTGAAGCGGCCCATGATGTAGCGGTAGATGCCGCTGAGCGTGATGCGCTTCTCCGGCGTGCTCTGGATGGCCATGGTGATGAGGGCGATGTAGCTGTAGGGCGGCTTGGTGGCTTCGGCGGTGGTGGTGGGGGGCTCGGGGCTGCCGAAGGGGCTCGGCCCCGCGGCGCCCGGCTCGCGGGGGGGCGGCAGCCGGCTCAGCGCCGAGCCGCCGCGGGGATGCTCCGGCTGCATCCTGCCTCCCGGCCGGCCGCCGGCCCCGCAGCCGCCCCGCTCCGCGTCTGCCGTCCGGCCCCGGCGGCGGCCCGTTAAAACGCCGCGGCGGCGGCCCAGCCTCCCGCGCGGGCCGGCGAGGGGGCGGCGGGCCCCTCCTCTCCGCGGCCGCGGGGCCGCCCAGGGCGGAGCGGGGCTCCCTCGGCCAGCGCCGGGCCCTGCGGCCGGCCGCGGCGCCGGGCCAGCGCCGAGCGGGGCACGTGGATGCCCGGCTCGGCCAAGCCAAGCCCTGGGGCTCGGCCCCCACCCCCGGCCAGCTCGGCTTCCCCAAACCCGCTTCCCGGGTCCCGCCGTGGGAAAGTGCCCCGTGCACCGGCTGCACCGGGGTCTCGTGCTGCTCCTGCTCGTGGCGCTCAGCCCCGGGCACCGCTCCCTGCCCAGGCCGGGGCATCGCGGGGTGCTGAGCGGGGTGAAGCTGGCAGGATGGAGGCAGTGGGGCTGTCGGCAGCAGGGACAGGCTGGGGCTGCCACCATCCACCCCCCCCCCCCCCCCAATCCACCTTCTCCCGCCCCGGTGCCTCGGCCCCCACCCGAGGCTGGTGCTTGTGCCAGCTCCTCGCACTGTGCCGGATCCCTGCACCATGCAGGATCCCCGCACCGTGCCGGGTTCCCGCACCATGCCAGATCCCCCACCGTGCTGGGTTCCCACACTATGCTGGTACCCTGCACCGCTCCCTGCAGCCTGGGAACATCCCTGCCAAGGTGCCGCGGGAACTACATCCCAGGAGCCATCTCGCCCCACGGGAAACTGAGGCATGGGGCAGCAAGCGGCTTGGGGACAGGCTGCCGGCTCGTCAGAGCAGCTAATGGGTCCTCGCCGCTGCCTGCACATCCCTGCCCACGCTCGGGAACCGGAGCGTGTGGCGGTCCTGAGCCAGCGTGGGGGCGACCCAGCCCCGGGACCGACGGTGCGGGACAGTTTGGGGCTCGGTGGGTGGATCCTGCCGCCCTCCCAGACCTCGCCAATAGCACCGGGCCCTGGAAAGCCGCCGGGTGCCGGGGATGTGCTGGAAAGCCCAGCTTCGGCCAGGAGCACCCGGTGCTGAGACACCGGTGCCGACCCCACGCCCACCGCCGTAACACGTGCCACCGTGTGCGTGTCCGGGTGGCAGCGGTGACCCCCAGTCCCCCGCTGCCCAGAGCCTGCGGTACCAAAACACCTTTATTTCTAACGCGCCCGAACGGCGAGTCCCCGGGGCTGAGCTGCCTCCTCCCCGCCTGCAGCCGTGCGCCGAGATCGCCGCCGCCCTGGCTCGCGAAACGGAGAAGCCCGCGGCAAACCGAGGCCCGGACGGGATCTCCGACAGCTTCCAGGGAATAAATACGGCGGAGCACGGCCCCGGCCCCTCGGGACACCGCGGCCTGGCAGCGCGCTCCTGCCGCAGGGTCTGTGCCACATCCTGCTCCCGTGGCGCCGTGCAGCCCCACGGATGCGCCGGGAGAACTGTGGCCGGGTGCTGGCGGGGCCGGGGCGCTCTCGAAGCCGGGGCTGGTGTGGGGCGGCACGCGGGGAAGGCGGCGGCGCATCGCCTGGCGTCCCGTGGCGGTGGCTCCCCTCTGCCGCCCGCTGCGGGGCTCAGGGCTGGCACAGCTGCTTCAGGACCTGGACGATGTGGTTGGAGGCGCCGGGGGCGCAGGGCTGCGAGGCCTCGCGCAGCAGCTGCGGCCCCATGCGCTGGGCGTGATGGAAGAGCTCCCGCGCGAACACCGGCTCCACCTGCGGGGACACGGAGCCGCCGGGAGCACGGACGCAGGGCGCGTGCCCCGTCCCGTCCCATCCCATCCCGTCCCATCCCGCGCCCGCCCCGGTGCCTACTCACGTGGGCCATGATGAGCTTCTGGAAGTGGTGGCCGGCGCTGGTGGGGTACTCCTCGCCGAAGCACAGGTTGATCTGGTACTGCGGCGAGGGCTGCCCGTGGCTCAGGTAGCCCCGCAGCTCTGCAAGACACCGTCAGCGGGGCCGGAGGAGCCCTCCCTCCCGGCAGCGCGTGCCCCCGCCGCGGCACTTACGCTGCAGGAACTGCTGCGTGTCCAGCAGCTTGTAGGTCTTCTCCCGCTCCAGCTTGTTGGGCCAGTCCCTGTGCGGCGCCAGCGGCCCGTTCCAGTACACCCTGCCCTGGCACTGGCGCTTCATGAAGACGCCCTCGGGGGCCACCCAGAGCAGCACGCCGCGGTCCAGGTGCGGCAGCAGCCGCTCCAGCACGTCGGTCATGCTGGCCACCCGGCTGTTGCCGCTCAGCGCCCGCGGCGGCGGGAACTGGATCTGCTCCATGCACGAGGGGCCGTAGAGGCGCTCGCTGTCGGCCGGCACCGCGCGGGAGGTGATGCGGCAGCCCTCGGCCGTGCGCGTCGTCAGCTCCTTCACCAGCACGTCGCAGTAGTAGAGGCGGACGTGGAGCCAGCAGTCTGCGCGAGCGGGGGGTCAGCGCGGGGACACCCGGCGAAGGAGACGCGGCGGCTCCCGAAGGAGCTGCGCGGGAGGCTGGGGAACCCGCCGGGGCGCCCCGCGCCCGAAGCTGCCTTCCCTTGCAAGAGCCCAAACCTGCTACATCCCCCCCATTTCCTCCAGCAGAGGCAAAAGAGGGGGAAGCTGGAGGAAAGCCCGGGCTCAGGTCAGCCGGGCGCCTGAGGAAGCCCCGAGCCGGGGGGTTTCTTGCCCGGGACAGGGCCGGTGCCTGGCCTCCGGGCTCGCGGGGACGGGGCGTCCCGAGCGGGGGCTGCGCCGGGCACCGCGGCCTCGGCTCCTACCTGAGTGGTTGATGTCCTCGGTGGGGACGTAGGACGGGGGTCCCGGGAGGAGGTGGCCGGGGGCCGGGTTCCAGCCGTAGAAAACGCCCCGCACGTGGTATCCTGGGTGGGGGCAGAGGGCAGGATGGCAAAGGGGCCCCGGTGGCTCGGCGCCGCGCGTGTCCTTGGGGGCTCTCCGGAGCACCAGGGCGCTTCCCGCGGCCGCCGCTCATTTGCTGGCTCTCGCTGGAGCGCGGGAGTGGGCGGGCGGGACGGCGAGCCCGGGCGGGAGGGAGCCCCCGACCCACCGCCGCCTCCCTCTCCAGGGGGGCCCGGGGAGCTCCCTCGCCCCCAGCCCCGTCCTGCTGCTCCCCTTCCCCTCCCCGCTCCCGGGTGCCCCAGGGGGGCCGTGCCGGGGCGCAGGACGTGGGCCCGGAGCGGGAGCCCCCCGGAACCACCCCCCGAACTGGGGAGGGGGAGACGCTTCCCTCACCCCGGTCCGCGGGGTGGGCAGAGGCCAGGGGCAGCAGCGGCGCCGTCTCCGTCGCGCCCTTCCGGCTCTCCTCTTCCAGGTTCACCGCGGCGCTGCCCTGCGGAGGGAGGAGAGCGGCACCGGTGAGACAGGCCGAGCCGGCAGCCAGGGCCGGAGCCGGGAGCGAGGGGACCCGAGCTGGCTCCTGCCTCTGCAGCGGACCCCCCCCCCCGTGCTGCAAATCCCTCGCCCGCCTCTGGCAGCCGTGCAGCCCGGGGGGGCCGTGGCGATGCTCGGGAGCGAGCCAGCTGCGGGGTGGGATGAACGTGCTGCTGTAACACAGCCGGAGATGTCCAGGAGCGCAGGGATGCTCCCAAAGGGGCCCAGCTGGGGACAAGCATGGACACGGCAAACTCCCAGCTGTGAAAAATGGATTTCCAGGGAAACCGATGGCCCTGGGAGAAACCCCGCAGCCCACAGGGAAACGCGGAGCAGCGGCGGGCCAGGGACGCCGGTTCCCGCGGTCTCCGAGCGAGGAGCGAACATGAGCAGGACAAGCAGGGACGGACAGGCCAGGCCACACGGGGGGGGGCAGTGAAGGAGGCACCAACGGGCGCCCGGGAGCGCGCGGGCAGGGGGAACGGCTGACGGGAGAGGGGGGATTCGGGGCAGCCGGCTCCCACCTTCCCTGGCCTACAGCTAACGGCCGCGGAGGACGACACGGGGCTCGAGGGCTCGCTCACCCGCTGGTCCTTGCAGGCTGGCGACTCCGTGCTGCCATCCTTGTCTGCAGAGAGCATGGGAAAACCCGCTGATGCCCTGACGGAGAGCAGCCGCGCGCCAGCCGGAGCGATGGCCTGGGAATGAGCCCAGCACCCGGGCGAAGGCCGGGGCTCCGCGCCCTCCCTTGGCCGGGAGCCTGGGAGAGCAAATCCAGCTCCGACCCGCATCACAGCCACCCGGCGCGGCCAGAGGAGCCGCCCCGTGTCCGGATGCCCCCCGGGATCGGAGCATCTCCTCGAGAGGGAGCGCTGGAGGGGCTTTGCCCCAGCAGGGGACGGGGAGCTAAGGGACGATGGGGGCTGCGCGAGGGCGACGTGACCCTCTGCCCAACCGTGGCACCGGCCAGGTTCACTCTCAGGCTTCCTCCCTCCCAACCCGGCTGCTCCCTGCACCGCTGGCTGCGGAGCAGCCCGGCCCGGGACACTGCGGAGGAAGAGGCGCGGGGAGGAAGGCCCGAGGCGGTGACGCCTGCGGGACACGGGGCTCGTACAGGAACGGCAAAGACACCAGCCACAACTCTGAAGCAGCCCCGTCCCAGCGGAGGACGCAGGGACCTACCCGCGTCCCGGGCCCCGTCGGACACGATCTGATAGACCTTGTAGGGCTCGGAGATGTCCAGCTGGCTCCGCTCGGGCACCTCCTGGAAGTCGGTGCTCTTGTTGAGCGCGCAGCGGAGGCGCGTTTTCCAGGTGGACGGGTCGGCCTTGTCCGTGCCTTCGTGGTACTTGCCCTTGTAGATGGCCCAAGCCTGCGGGGCAGAGGGGGCCCTGCGCTGCCGGGGCGCTGCCGGCCGGGGGGGTCCCAGGGAGCCCCGGGGGGGGGGCGGGCGGGAGGCCGCCGGGGCCGGGCCGGGGGCGGCGGGGAGCCCCGGGGAGGTGGGGGGGAGCCCCGGGGGGGTCCGGGGGAGCCCCGGGGAGCCGCGGTACCTTGAAGAGCGCGGCGTCCTCCTGCTGCCGGTAGTCCTGCTTGGCGGCGTGCTTCCAGGGGATGCGGAACAGCGTTTTCTCGCGGTTCTCCCAGCGCAGCCCCGGGTAGCGGCCGCTGTCGATCTGCGCGACGAGCCACTCCTTGAGCCGCATGTGCGACCCCGGCTCCGCCATCGGCGCGGCGCCTCCCGCCGCCCCGCTGCGCCCCGGCGCGGCCCGGCGCGGCCCCCGCGCGCCCTCGGGAACGTGCTGGGGCGGCGAAAGCGAAAGCGCCGCCGGACTTTCACTTTCCCTTTCCTGCCCGCCGCTTTCGGTTTTCCCCCCCCCCCGCTGCGCCGTGGCCCCGGGGCGGAGGGGAGGGGACACGGCACCCTGCACCGGGGACGGGGGACACGGCACTGGGGACAGGGCACCCCTGCACCAGGCATGGGGACAGGGCAGCCTGCACCGGGGACAGGGGATAGGACACCCCTGCACCAGGATAGGGCACCCCTGCACCGGGGACAGGGGACATGGCACTGGGGATGGGGACAGGGCACCCCTGCACCAGGGACAGGGCAGCCTGCGCCGGGGACAGGGGATAGGACACCCCTGCACCAGGGACGGGGACAGGGCAGTGGGGACAGGGCACCCCTGCACCAGGGACAGGGCACCCTGCGCTGGGGACAGGGGATAGGACACCCCTGCACCAGGATAGGGCACCCCTGCACTGGGGACACGGCACCCTGCACTGGGGACAGGGGACACAGCACTGGGGATGGGGACAGGGCGCCCCTGCACCAGGCACAGGGCACCCTGCGCTGGGGACAAGGGACACAGCACCAGGGACAGGGGACGCGGCACCCTGCACCGGGACAGGACACCCTGCACCGGGGACAGGGGACATCGCAGCCCTGCACCGGTGACAGGGCACCCTGCACCCTCCTCGGTGCCTTGTGACAGCGTTAGGGGCCTCGTTAGTCTTTCCGCACCCCCACAGGCTCCCCAGGGGGACCGGGGTGTCCCCCCCCCGGGATCAGGGTTCCCCAGTGCCTTGGGGACAAGGGCCGGCACCTGGGGGCCTCCTGTCCGGCGCCTGGGCCTGCCGGGGCAGAGGAGCGGGACCGAGCCCCGGCACGTGGGGCCAGGCAGTGCTCCCGGCTGGGGCACACCGGAGTGCCGGCACGCGGGAGCAAGCAGCCGCCCCTTCCCACGCGCCCCGGCTCCGTGTCCGGGCTGGGGGTTCGGAGCAGGCAACACCTGCAGGCTGCGCGTGGAAGGAGCCCGGAGCAGAGCTCACCGGAGCCGCCGGCCGCCCCGGAGGGCCCTGCCGAGGGGCCGGGGTGCCCGGGGCTGCTCCTTCCCACCCAATTCCTGGCCCACCGGGATGCGGCCTCCGAAGGATGGGTGCACGGTGGCTCATGGCCCCGGGGGAGCTGCCTCCCCCCGCGGCGCTTGTCCGCCATCCTCCCACGGGACGCTGCTTTGAGACAGCGTTTGAGGAGCTGCACGAAAGGGCCTGGAGTTTCCAGGCTCCGGCGTGACTGGTGTCATCGTTTCGCTTGCTGAGTCTCACCTCCGCCACCGTACTCACATTTGCCCCCGAGGTGCCAGATGGGCCCGAGAGCTGAGTCGAACAGGGACCTGGTGGGAAGGGCAGAGATGAGCTGTGCAGGGAGCGGGGCGCAAGCTGCGGAGCAGCCTGACTCATCCCAGCCCTCCGCCCAGCCAGGTCGCTGCTGGGCCCCCGGACGTTCCCGGAAGAAGGTCGGTGCCCAAAGAGGAAACGCGGCTTCGACTGCCATTAGCTTTCTATATATCAGACTTCCTGCACCATCAGGAAATGACTTGCTGCCCGGGAGTTGCTTGCCCGGGGCACTGAGCTGCCGTGGCAGTGCGGCTGCAGGCGGGACAGGGCTCAGCACCGCGAGGGGCACTGGGGCCCGGAGCATGGTCCCAAACCGCCTCTTTGCTCCCGAGCATCCTCCTGCGCTGCCTTCCCACCCGCAGGGTTCGTCCCGCGCGGGCGCTGCCTGCTTCCAGGCGGGAGCCTGCCTGCTCCGGCCCTTCGGGAGCGGGAGGAGGGTTTTCACGCCCAGGCGAGGAGGGTGCTGCCGGCTGGGCTCGAACACGGCGCAGTGGCACCTGGCCGAGGAGCTTCACCAGGGGCTGCGCGCGCAGCGCCCAGGAGCGGGGCCCTTTCCCGGCCTGGCTTGGCCGCCACGGAGCCGGCGCTTTCGGCAGCCAGGGAAGAGGCATCCGCAGCGGAGCAGGGCTTGCGCTGGCCCGCAGCTCCCCTGGCCGGCTGGGCTCCCCGGGGCGCCCCGGTGAGAGCCGGGTGCCGGGCTGGGGGGCCGGAGGGGCCGGAGCCGGGTGCCGATGTGGCCGGCGGCGGCGGCAGCTCCTCGTCCCCTGCCCGCAGAGTGGAGGCTGCGCGTGGCTGCCGTCGCGGGAACCGGCCACTCTGCGCTGCCTCCCGCCCGCCGGGTTCCTCTTCCCTTCTGACTAAGAGGCAGTTGCCGCTCGGCCGGGAGGAGACACGAGGCTCCCGGACCCCGCGGGCTGTGCTGACATGGAAATCCTCGAAATGAATAAGCAGTGACGTCGTGCCAGGCGCCGGCCCGGGGTGTCCCGCGCGGAGCGGGGACGAGGGCCCGGTGGCGGCGCGGAGGGCACGCCGGGATTCGCACCAGCCACGCTGGGGGGCCGCTCGCTCTCGGCGCTGAGCCCTCCTCGCTGCGGAGGCAGGACCTGCAGCGAGCGGAAGATGGGGCAGGAGCAGGCGCCCCGGGGCAGGGGCTCGGCCGCGCCGGGCTCGCTGCAGCCCTGCTCCGAGCGGCTGGGGCAGCGACGGCATCGCTCCGAGCCCCGGGAGCTGCGGGGCCACGTTTCAGGGAGGGCGGCAGGAAAAGCCCCTCGCTGCCGCCGGCCCCTGCCCGCGGGGTTTCGGAGCCGCGGGGCGGGAAGTCGGCGACGCAGGAAGCCGCGCCGGCTGCGGAGGGGATTTCCACGCAGCCGGGCTCTGACGCAGAGGCTGCAACGCAGCCCTGCCCCGGCCCCGGCCCCGCGGCCACCCCGGCCCCCTCCTTGCCCCCCGCGTTCGGCAACGCGGCCGCCGCATCCCGGGGAAAGGGGAGGGCTCAGGTCTCCCCCACGTGTCGTGCGAAACGCAGGGATGCCGGGGAGGCGTTGCACGGCCCGACTCCATTGCGCACGTGGGTCGGCTCCAGGTCCCGGAGCTAATCTCAGCCCTTTAGCTCGTCCTGCTCGGCTGTATCTGCCCTTATCAGCTGGGGATTTCCTCCCTGCCCACAGCCGAGCGCTGACGCGGCCTCAGCGGGATCCAATTGCCCCGGCAGCAGCAGAGATGCTCAGGAGCCGGTTTCCCGCTCCGCTGCTCCCTGCGCAGGGCAGGTGCAGCTCTTTAACCCTTAAACTTTTCATGCTGGAATACACTTCCAAAGGCGTCAAACATTAACTCAGAGCCAGCCCTGCCCCCACCTGTTTTTTTCCAATCATGTAAACCAGAGCTGCCAAAACAAGTATGTTTTGCCGGGCACTGGAGGCCTGGGAGCGCTCTGGCATGGAGCGCCATGGCCCTGCCGCGGGTTTGCGCCGCAAACAGGGACCAGCCAGCGCCTGCTCCCGTGCTGAAAACCTCCCTGCAGGTTCCTGTCCCTGCGGCCTGGCAGGGCGCTTGGGGCTGCTGGCCTCCGCAGGGAGGAGGGAAGCACGCGAGACACAGGAGGGAAGAGACCCTGGAAGCCGCTCCGGCTCCCAGCGCGGCGGATGCTGGTGGCACAGTGGATGCCGGTGGCACAGCGGATGCCGGTGACACAGCGGATGCCGGTGACACATCTGGGCAGCCCCAACACCTCCCCACCTGCAGCCAGTGAGAGGTGCTAATGAGGCAGGGCAGGGGACTGGGGGGAGCCGGGGTTTATAAAGCCCAGCTTGGGGGCAGCCTCCCTGCAGCAGTGTGGAGCTGGTGTGTTCCTGGGCCTGGTGCTCTCAGCAGGCTCCGGTTCAAGGTCTCTCAGATGGGATGAGCAAGGAGGCTGCAGCTGAGCTTGGGATCGGTGCGAGTCACCATCTGCTTCTGCCTGAACCCCCGGGGCAGAGCCTCGTCACCAGTGAGAGCCCACCTGTGGCAGCGGCGTGAGCAAGGGTGGCTGCCAGCATCCTTGGACTGCCCCAGCTGCTCCCCTCGGGGCGGCATGGACACCTTCCTGCCCATGGGTGATGCCCCAGAAGCACAGCCGGGGCCGGCTGCTCGGGGGGGCTCTGCCTTGGGAACCCCCGCTGCGGACATGGGGTGCGTGTGATGCATGGTGGGGCTGTTTGGGTGCTGGGTGGGGGAGAAGGGAAGGGCACCCCTCGCCTCCCCGTGACCCTCCCATGAGATGGCAGGCTGCCCCCCCCCCGGGCATGCCAGCGTCACCAGCCCCTCTGCACCTTCCCTGCTGGGGCGGTGGCAGCTCACTGCAGCCTGCAGGCTCACCCCGCACCGGGACCCTCCCTGCCACAGCGTCCCCCCCCCCCTTGGCCACCTGGCTGTCGCAGGCAAGTCAGACTGCACCTCGCACTGCAGAGAGAGATGTTTATTAATGAACGGGGACCTAGAAAGTTTTCAAGCAAAATGGCTTAAGGCTCTGCTTTAGTGAGGTCTGGCCAGGTTAAACATTTATCTCCTGCCTTTTAGAGGTTGTGCCCTGGGGTCGGTGGGAATAGGATGCAACTCACTCCTAAAGCTACTGTGCTTGCTCGGGGCTTGTGCTTGGCTGGCCTGGGCTGCACCTTCGCGCGGTGGGAGCCAGCACACCGGAGTTAATGGTTATGTACCTGTGTGTCCCTGCTCTGCGGTCACCTCAGCTCTGGAAACCTGCTGCTGGTGGAAAAATTGTACTAAGGAGAGAGCAAGCTCTACCATGCCGTGGACCTCCTGCAGCCTGCGCAGCAGCGCTGAAGTGCTACCAGCCACTTCAGCAGCGATGTGGGCGCCGATACCGTGGCAGGAAAAGCCCCATCTGTCGCGCTGCCCAGAGCGAGAGCCCGCAGTAACCCAGCGCACTGTCCTCTGCCCTTTTACCAGTCCCTGAATAAGCCAGCGCCAGCTGATTAACCCCACAGCGGTCTGCAGAGCACAGCAGCACAAATAAATCCCTCCCGCGATAGATGAAAGCCGGGCAGAAGACGACATGCTCGAACCCACAGAGAAGGAATAAGTGGGCTGAGGACTCGAGTTCCCAGCTCGTGGGCTCGCTGTGGCTCTCCTGGACGGCACGGCCCCTCCTGATCGGTAGCGTTGCTGCTCCTTAGTCTTTACCAGGCTGTTAGGCGATTCTGGCTACTCTCCCCTCGGCCGGGATCACTTCAGACAAGCAGGGATGCAGGAGAACGTCCTCTTCACCCGCAGCAGAAAGGGAGCTGTGCTCTTGATGTCTCTGGCTCTTGGTATCAGTCCCTGCAGAGCTCCCTCTGTTCTGGCTGGTCCTCCCCTCTCTGCGGGCAGCAGGGCCTTTATTTCCTCCTCGTCATTGAAAGGGATTGCCCCATACCTCTGCTTCAGGTACCTGCGCACCTGGGAAAGAAGGGAGGAGCAAACCGATGTGCCTGTCAAAGCGCAAGGCCAAACCTGAACCTGGGATGCACAAGCTTTTATTTGCCTCCCTAAGAGGGGTCTCCCAACCTCCCCCTGACTGTGGTGATGATGAACCACATCTCCAGGTGGTGCAAGCCTGTAACTCCGCTCGGTCAGTGTTGGACCCTGACTTGCACAAGCTGAGGAAGCCTGGCTCGGCAAACGCAAGGAGCCACCTCGTGCCCAGCTGGCAATGTCCAAGAGAGCTGGTGCTGGGGGTCTAGGCAAGACTCCACTCCTGGAGTGGACAGTAGCACAAGCCAGGGGTGCTGGGAGCAACCTGGTCCTCCTTGGACTTTGCCCTTGCTCCAAGAGGCCTGTGAGCAGGCACTGGCCACCGAGGAAGTGCAAGAGGCCAGCAGGGCTGCAGGGGTGGCAGAGGCAGGGTCCCCCTCGCGCGCCCACCTTCCGGGCTGCACCGTGGCCAAACTCATCCAGCTGCTGTCTGAAGCCAGGGTTGGGGTTGGCAATGGGTCGAACCGTTTTGATGGCCTCGAGCACCTCCTGGCAGCTCAGCTCTGTGACGGCCATAACGTAGGCGACCACGATAGTAGTGCTCCGGGAGATCCCTGCAAGACTGGCAAGCGGAAGAGAGCAAAGCCGTTGCCTGAAGCGCACCCTCCGCGCTGCTGCCCTGACCCCCACGCTCACCCCTTCCTCCTCCCCTTCTGCTCCAGCTATTTCAGTTCCTCTTCTCAGAGAACTTGCTCTCTGGGAGGCCAAAGCCCTTCCAAGGTCCTCTTGATCGGTGCCTATAAATACATCCTTCTCCCCAGGGGAAGTGAAAGCATCGGCCGCTGGCTGGATCCCTGCCCCTAAACTGTTCTCTTCCCACTCGCTTGGCTGAAGCAAAAAGCTGCCCTGTCTCCAGGGCAAAGGGTTCTCTGGCCCAAAAAGGGATCCTTAAATCCTGCTCAGTTTGAGGCACGAGCCACAGCCGATCCCCACCGTGGCTCCTGAGCGGATTCGTTTACAAGGGGGCCCTCTGGGGCACGCTCGCTTTGACTGGGGACCTGCAGCCGAAGCAGGGGGGTTCTGGAGGCTGCACCTCTTCTCTGGGCCTCGTTGTGCTGCCCTAGGGAATACGCGGCATCGGGCTCGGGGAAAGGAGTTTTACCAGTGGACGAGGCAGTTCCCTCCACGCAGGCGACACTGGTGGATAAAACCGATGCATTCCTTGAAGTGCTTCTTGCTATCAGGAAAAATAAAACAGAGTAAGGACCGTGGGCTGGGGCACAGGGCTCTTGCAAAGGGCCCGCGGCTGGCGCAGCCCTGAGCGCCTGAGGACAAAGCACTGAGGTCAACTGCTGCTTTACAGCCGCCACGACCAGCTGCGGGGCCCGAGCGGCTCTGCGCTCTGGCTTCCCCAGGGAAGGCCAACGGGGCAGCGTGCTCTGCCGCGGACTGGACACAGCTAGGGCGAGGGTGGCAAGGGCTGCACGGCAGGGCCCGGTGGTGACCGGGGTGTACGGGAGGGGGTTGGCTACTCCCACGGCTGCCCGCACCAGCGCTCTCGGCCGGCTGTGTCTCCTCTGCCTGCCCTGCTCCTCGCCCTCGGGGCAGCCCCCGGGGGCTCTCGGGGTGGGATGCTCCCTCCTGCTTTGGGCCAGCGCTGCGGAGGGGCTGCCCGCGGCCGCTGAGGAGCTGGAGGCGGCGCCTCAAAGTCTCGGGAGCGCTGCGAGTCCTCCCTGCTCATCCCCCTGCAAAGGCCTGCTCTGCCCTGTGCTCCAGAGCCGTGCGGGAACGCGCCGGCCGGCCGTGGGGGGGTACTCACATGTTGGCCTCAGGCGTGTCTGGCAGAGGGATACGGAGGTAGGTGATTTCCTGAAAGGCACAAAAGGAACAGGACAAGCTGGGAGCTTGGGAGCTGCGGTCCGGCTGTCCTGGTCTCGGGCAGCGCACAGCTGGCCTAGCAGCGCTCTCGTTTAGGCTCCCTCCTGGCCCCCAGCGCTCCCCCCGGGGCTTCGTTCTCACAAGTGCGACCGCTCTCTGCACTGAGGCTGGCAGGGTCCACGGAGACGTGTCTGCTGTCTCCCCTGGGCACGCGCGTCAGGGAGGGCAATAGGTGAACAGAGAGCTCGTGGGAGGGGGTGGAAAAACAAGACCAAGCTGAGGATCTGGAAACCGTTTCTAGCCAGGATTCAAGGCCAGGTTATATTTACAAGAAGGCCGGTTTCCCAGAGCAGAGGGGCTGCCCGGCTCCTCCGGGAGTGCCGACGGGGGAGTGGGGAGAGGTGTGCACGCTCGCTGCGGGGATGCTCTGGAAGGGAGACGTTGCAGAGTGGAAGGAGCTGCCGAAATCTGCACGGCGATGTCAGGGGCAGGGGACCCTACCTGCAGCAAGGGCTGCGGAGATTCATGGATTGAAACAATGTGGGTGATCTTGTTCCGACTGAGCTGCTCCAGGTCTTTGGCATCTAAAGAAGGATACGACTAGATTTCAGCACATACTTATTTCTTACCCTTCTCTTCCCACCAGTAGGTCTGCTGCTCTCCTGCAGACAAACAAGCACGCAGAGCTTCGCTCCAGAGAAACAGCTGCATTCTGCGCCACCCCGTGTGCATCTACGCACTTGGTAGGGGAGCAGACACAGGCAAATACGCAAATGCATCCTGGAAATCTGGGAACGCAAATCCACATGATACCAAAACAGAGACCTACTCCCTCCAAAGGCACTTGACCTTGCTGCTTGCGCTCAAGATGAAAATTCGCATCTGCATAGAAAAACGTACTCATTTGCAAGCAGACATGTTTGCGCTTGCTTCTACTTGTTCCCCTGCTTACAAAGGAAAGAATACGCTCTCCGCCTGCACCGCTCCCATGCAAACATAATAGATAGTGATGTGAATTATTGCAGCCTAAATGATTTGCTTTATCTTATGAACTACAGAAGGGGAGCTGCAGCCTTCCATGTCAACTCTGAATTTGGTTTAATCTGTTTGAGTTCCTTTTTAATATCTGGGGTACCTGCAGAAAACCACCACGCTGCAATTTGCCGCACTTTGCATTATCCTCTCTGAAACTGCATGTATGGAAATCAGGTATGCACAACTTCCTGGAGAAACACCCTACTTTTCACTAATGCTTCAGCCTCCTCTGGTTGTGATTCTGGTCACCGGACTAGCACAAAAGTTGTTATGCTGGGAGGGGAGTGTGTTCATTTTGCTGGCTAAGCAGCTTTGTAGCCGTTCTCCTTTTATGACATTACCAGCTGATATTGCACAAGCTGCTAGAGATGACTACTAATATTTTCTCATCTCATAGCTTTGGGTCTCTAAACTTCCAAGTGTATAAAAACTTGGCTTGTGAATCTAAACCATGATGTGCTAATGGCATGACATGAATATTTAATAACAGCGAGTCTCAAGAGCCACGCTTCACATTAGAGTTCACGTATCGTGTGCCTCTGTACGGAGGAGAGAGGGAGGTGGCAAGGGGAACGGAGATCCACCCCTCCGTCCATGGACCTGTTCATCACCCATCACCTTTCCGCCCGTGTCTGACAGGCAGAATGACGGTAATTAGAGTGACATGGTTGTAAAGGCTTACTACAGCTGGGAAGTGCTTTCAGCCGAAGCAAATGTCTCTGTGAACTGTCAGAGCTTCATTTACCAGGCCTTAAATCTCTGTCATCAGCCTGCGTTTCTTGGTAGGGCAACGCTTCCATGGCATCAGTCCAAGACCAAATGCAGTCACCTACCTGCAATAACCTTCGTGACTAACCTGGGGTCCGGGTGTCCTGGCTGCCCCTCGTGGGAAGCGCTCCCAAACATGAAGCCAGAAGCAGCTTCCCCCAGGCCAAACTCAGGAAAAATCCCTGTGTGCGCTAAGGAGCAAGGAGGGTGCTGTGGCCAGGGCTATCACCAGCCACGGCTACGGATGCTATTTTCAATGACATCTTTTTAGCAACTGATGCCAGTGGGTTTTTTTTAAAGTTCTCAGCACTCACAGCAGGAATCAAACCGTCAAAGAACTGTTTTGGGAGGCAGGAACTCTGGTAAATGCTGTTTTTTCTTGGCAGATGCTAGTACTTAGTCACGAATTGTCCTTGACAATGAAAACCCATTAAAATAGAGAATTGGCAGAAGAAGGGGTGACTCAAAAGCTCTCTCCTAGAACAGGAGGTGTGTGCAGCATCCATCCCCGCTTGCCCAGGTGCTGTCCCACGTGTTTGTTGGTGGCTGAACCTGGGCTCATCGCCTCCCAGGCTTGCCTGCACTTGCTGCCTCGCTCAGCGGGAGCTCAGGCGGCTGCGGCGAGGGCTTCCTGAGCCCAGCCAGCGGCTCCCCTGCTTCAGTCACTTGTCACATCAGATACGTGTCCCACCGAACCCTTCCCGGCAGGGCTGTGGCCTTGCTCAGCCTCTACCATCTGCATTTTCTGCGATCTCAGGAATTAGGGAAGCCATTAGAAAGAAACAAGAAAATCAGAGTGAAGGCAGAGAACTGCTGCCTTGCGTTTCCCTCCCAATGGCTCTGCTCATGGTCGCTCAGCCGCTCTCCTGCTGTCATCGACACAAACCCTGCCTGGCCGGCGCAGAAGCAGCGTTTCGTGGGATGCTCGATGCCGTTTGCCCGCTGCTGCAGCGTGTGGCGTGAGCAACCCCCCCTCACCTGCGACTGGGGGGACAGGCAGGGAGATTGCAATGCCTTGACAGCGTGCTGCGTGGTTTGCACCCACGTGGTTTGTGGTATTGGGACATTCAGCCAGGAAAATCGGTCACTGCATTGTGTGCAATTAAGAAACTTCATTACAGGATGATGTGACCTCATCACACCCTGAATTAGCACCAAGTCTTTGCTGTTTCTGAGCAAACTGCCTAAAAACCCAGCACCTGCATCTGTTTAGGCCTGGCCTGCTGCTACTTCCTCCTCGGGTGCTTCCAGCAGGGCCTGGAGGAGGGGGAAGGACAGCCCAGCCCAGCCGGGTGGAGGCTGGCGGAGGCAGGGGAAGGCTCTCCTGCAGGAGGAGCTGGTCCCTCGCTGCCGGCCAAAGGGACGTCCCGAGAGCTGCTGGAGTGAACCAGGACGACGGGGCTGGAGAGCGCTTTCTATCCGTGAACTAGCAGAGGGAGAATTGCTCCCACGTGCCCCCAGAAAAGCCCTGGGCCTTCCCGAACTGGGAAGCCCTGGAGAAGCTGGGTGCCTGCGGCTGGTCCCTGCGTGCAGCCCACCTGGAAGCACAGGCAGGGGGAGCATGGAGGGAGGGGTGGAAGGAGCTCCCTCGCAGCAGGGGACCGCGCGGTCGGGGCAAACTTAGCTTCCCGGCTGAAGGACTCCTGTCCAGGCGCGTGGCTCTGCTTACCGATGAAGTTTCCAAGGTAAAGACCAGGGAGGATCTGCAGGACGCAAAGAAGAGTTTCAGTTTGTGAGCAGCCACTTCATGCACTCGCACCCCGTGCGTTCGTACCCCCCCCTCCCTGGAAGCAGCAACCTGCCAGCGCTCCAGCACGGGGCAGAGCTTCACAGAGACCAGAATTAAACGTACAAAGGAAACCGCCAGCGTTCACCGCTCGCTTTTCCCTTCCTGAATGCCGGCGCAGCCTCACCTGCGCGAGCCGGCAGAGCTTTGCTGCGGTAAGTGCCTGCGCCTGGTGCGCTGAGCGAGCTCCCCCGCCGCATCCTGCACGCCCCCGAGCCCGTTTCCGGCACGTGAAGGCTCGCGGCCCCGCCGCTTCAGGTGTCGGGGCAGCACGGATGCTCCGGTACGCCTCGACGTGACGTGCAAAGCCCCAAAGTACCCAGGGCTGCCGCTGGCGGGACTCAGCGGCCGCTCAGCCTGGGCGGCAAGTGCCGCGGGAAGCCTGCCATGGCTTTTTTATTGCTCCGCTTCTTTGTTTATCATCAATAACTTGTTTGATGGTAATTTTTATCCAAGATCTCCAGGCTGAGTATGCCTCAGTACAGCCTTGGACTATACCCATGACCCACGGCACTACTGCTTTTTATGGATAGGGAAACAACAGGCACAGAGAAGTTAAAGGACTCGAGCAGGGACAACCTCAGTCGGCACCGGCAGAGCCCAGGAGGCACCGAGCCGTCCCTTCCTCGCAGCTCTGCATCCCGCTCCCCTCCGTTCTGCTCCGCCTGGAGCCCCTTCCTGGTGGGCTGGGGAGGATGATCTCGCACCCTGCATCTTAGCTTTATTTCCCTCATGATATTCCACTTCTCGTGATGAAAACATAACTGCTTTACAGTGTTAAGCCCTGGTTAATAGCACTCTCGATGACAGGAGCAAGATGCCTTACATCCATTTTTACCCTTAACTATTTTTATGTTTTCCATTTCTCTCATCTTGGATGATGAAAATTAATAGTCGGCTTCACACTTGTTTACAGTCGATTTCACTATCGGCTTCTCCCTGCTTTAATGTTTGGCAGGGAATCGTACAAGAAGAAATTATTTTTACAGAAACAGTTGTTCTTGCACTTATCTTGCTGCCCACATTTGAAAATATTTCTACTGGTCTAACAGTTTTAAGAGCCTTTTTTATGACTTTTGAAATTTTAGATCAATTTTGTACTGACAGGGTGCCTTTAATAGAATAACCCTCAGCTGCTGAACTGAAAAGGAGATGCTGCAAGATGCCCATTTAGCAAGGACAGCTCCCGAGGGGAGGCTGCGGAGCCACGGATAACGGCACATCCCCATCACCGGAGACGTGCCGGTCTCTTGCTCGCTGGATAAAATGGGGTATTAGAGCTCCATCTAAGACACTGGAAAGCTCCTCACCCCGCAAGGAGCGGCTATGGTTGCGGGGGGTGCTAAAGACCGGGAGATGGAGGTTTTTGCAGAAAGAAGCCGTCTCTAGCCGGCATCACCGAGCGATGCTCTGAGCACCGCACAGCCCCGGGGAGCGCGGCGGGGCCAGAGGCCACGGGGCAGCTCCGGGCTCGGCCGCTCTCCCGGCGTCCGTGCGGGACCTTGCTCCTTTAGCCCAGAGGCGGTGGGAAGGTTTCCCGCGGCTCCTGCGCAGGGTCCCCGCCTGCTTCTCCTGCCGGTAGGTAAAACAAGCTTCTCCGACAGAAAAGCTCTGCGCGGCTTTGGCCGTGAGCCGGGAGGGCTCCGCGGAAGGTGGAAAGGCCGCGCGGCAGGCGCGTCTCCCCTCCCGAGCGCTGCGGCAGGCCGCTCTCGGAGCGACGGCGCCCCGGCCCTTCTCTTTACCTTACTCATGCCGTTCCCCATGGCCCGCGGCCGGAGCGCCGGGGAGCAGGTGACCTCGGCGCGGCCGTCCTCCGCGTCCCCAGGCGAAGCCGCAGTCCCCGCGCCGGACGCTCGGCCGTAGGGTTTCCGTCATGAAGAGGTGATTTACTCCTTCGGGATCGCTGCCCTTTGCAGGGGTGGGGGGGGAGCTGGATAGGGGCTTCTTTCACGGAGCGCCGGAGCCAGTCTGGGCGCAGCAGCCGTGCCTCTCCCGGGACGGGATAAATCCGTGCCGGCAGCTCCTGCGGCAGCCGCCTGCCTCCCGCCGGGGGAGGCTGCTCCGGCGCCGCCTGACACCGGCCGCCGCCTGGGCCGGAGCGGAGAAACTCCACCTACGAGCAGCAATCATGTGGGAGCGCCGGAGCCGAACAAAGCGCCAGTGTGGGGAACAAGCCCCTTTGTGCGGCTCCCTCGAGGGAGGGCCGGGGGCCGCTCCGGCGCTCCGTGCCCACCTGCCGCGGCGCGGGAATCGGGTGGCTCCGGGCAGGTCCCGCCGGCGAGGCGAGGCGCGCGCACGTGTGGAAATATCGGCTCGCAAAGGTTTTTGGAAAAAAGTCACATTTTGTTGCCTCAAGCTTTCCTGCTTCTCTTTCCAACCTGCCCCCTCCTCGCCACCCCGCTACCCCTGGCACCGTGCTGGGGCGAAGTCCGGGCCCCTCGCCCGAGCGCCGGGGGATTTGAGGCCCCTTCGCGCTTCAAACGAGCCGCCGCGTCGCGCGGACGGGTCGGGCTTGGCCCCGCGGCCCTCCGTGAAGGGACCCCGAGCTCTGTCCCGCCGCTCGGTTTCGGGAAGGGCAAGTCTCGGGGTGAAATCCCCGCCAGCTCTTGGGACAGACCGGGGCGGTTTGGGGCTTTGGCCTGCCGAGGCCGGGCCCCGCGGTGCAGGCAGCGCCGCGTCGGGTCGGGTCGGGCCAGGCCGCGGCAGCGCACAGTCCGCCAGGGCTTTGCCCAAAGTCGCCGTTTTGCCTGGTTCTCGCTCTCCTTTTTGGGGTAATTTCACAGCACCGGCCTGCGCGAGCGAAGGGGACGGGTCACCCGCCTCCCGCCGGCAGCGAAAGGGAGGCAGAGAGCTGCACACAGGCAACGCGCCCCGGGGGGTGTCGCGGGGGGGTGACCGGGCCCGGGGGTGTCACGGGAGGTGTCGTGGAGGTGACCAGGCCCGGTGGGACCGAGCCCGGGGGTCCCAGGCCGGTCGGCGGCCCCTACCCGCGGGCGCCCCCTGCTGCGCGGCGGCGGCCCCCCGTGCTGCCATGGGGACGGCGCCTCCCCCCCCGTGTTGCCATAGGGACGGCGTGGGGGGGGCCCGGTCGCCATGGGGACGACGCGGCACCCACCCCCCGTGTTGCCATGGGGGCGGCGCGGGGCCCCCCGGTCGCCATGGGGACGGCGCGGCCCACCCCCCCCGTGTTGCCATGGGGACGGCGCGGCCCCACCCCTCCCCGGTTGCCATGGGGGCGGCGCGCCCCGCCCCTCCCCGGTTGCCATGGGGGCGGCGCGGGCCGGCAGCGCCATGGCGAGGCGGCAGGTGAGGGGGTCCCGGCCGCGCTCCCCCGGCCCGGCCCGGCCCCGCTGCCGCCGGCCTCGCCGCCGGCCTCCCGCTTCTCTCCCCGCAGAGCGCCGGTCCCCGAGCCCCGCCCGGCGGCCCGCGGCCCAGGGAGCGGCGAGCAGCGGCGGGGGGGCAGCGCGGCGCGGCCGGGCCCGGCCCCCCCCCACCCCCGCCGCCGCCTCCCCGCGGCTGCGTCCGCTTCAAGTGCGGCCCGGGCGTCGCCGTCCGCGACGTGCTGAGCCGCCGGCGCGGCTGGCTGCCGGCCCAGGGGTAAGCGCCGCCCGGGGCCAGGCCAGGCCCAGGTTGGGCCTAGTGCTGGGGAAACCGGGCCTTTACCTTCGAAAAGGGGGGGAAACGCCCCAAACGCGGCGGCCGTGGCGGCTTTTCCCTCGCGTGCCCCCCCTGCGGCGGGGGGCAGCGTGGGGCGCGGGCGGTTTCCTCGCGGGGTGTCCTCTGCCCGCAGCGAGGAGGAGTGGGATTTCTACTGGTGCGACGCCGGCCGGCTGCGGGAGCGCTTCGACCCCGCGTACATGGGCGAGCGCGTCCGCGCCTGCCACTTCCGCAACCGCTGCGAGGTGGGAGCCCCGGCGAGCTGGGGCGACGCTCCGGCTGTGCAAGGAGAGGGTTCTTAAGCTGTCAGTAAATTTCCATGGGAAGCGGCTACGGATGGAAATACCTCGTAATGTTTTCCCCCTGCTGCCCGGCAGCTCTGCTGAACCCTCTTTGGAATCTGTCGACATCCCTCTATCTCGGGAGGGAATTTGCCCAGGAATGTGACTTCTCACTTCACTGTATTCCAGGGTTGGTGCATCTCCCTAAGCCCATAACCCCTGCAAATTTGAAAAACAGTTGCAGTAGGGGATCTGGTTAAAACACAGACGCTCCCTTTTACAGGTGAAGTTGAGTTTCCTAATGTAGCAGAGCAGGATCTCCTGCAAATCCAGTGCATTAGAGTGGAGGCACCCATAATACCTCATTTGCCCAAGAGAAGATAACCTGTACTTTAAATACATTTGAGGGTGGCTGCATTGCAGTAGGTCCTCCAAAATGGCTGTATTTGGCAGAGTTTGACTTGTATTCATGGGCAGATTTAGCTGTAACAGCTAAAACTCTTAGTATTTCACAGGTCTGCCCTGCTCCTTTCTTGGGCGTTGCTTCCCCTGTAATAAGGGCAGCTGAGCAGGATGTACATCTGTCCCTGAGCTTTCACGCTTAGCACTGTTAGCAGAAACCAAGACTGACAATGGTTTATAATACCGATCTGTAATCTGTAGTGGTTCAGGAGCTGATGCATTTCCAGCTCAGCTATGGGGGTAACAACTTTCAGGGGAGGTCTGCCTGCAAACTCAAATTAGGCAGGTCCTAACATTTGCTGTCTGTCCTGGAAATTAATATGCTAACTGAACTGAAAGGTAACATAAAAATGGTAAAACATGGGTTGTAAGACCTGCTCTGTTCTAGCTTCCCCATGTTCATACTGAGATGAAAAAGAAGAAATCAAGCATTCTTGTCCACAAAGAAAAAAGCAGTTCTTAATGGCATCCATATAAATGTGTTTTTTTTTTCTCTGCGGAATATGTGGTGCAGTTGATTCCCAGATGTCACCAGAAACATCTCGAGGGCAATTAAAGTGAGAAGAGGGTGGTGCTTCAGAAGATGTGAGCATCTGCTGAGCCTAATCTTACATTTCTTTCTACTCAGCTGACTCGGAAGAACTATCTAGTGAAGAATCTGAAGAGGTTTAGGAAGCAGTTGGAAAGAGAAGCAGGAAAGCTTGAGGCAACAAAATGTGACTTTTTTCCAAAGACCTTTGAAATGCCTTTAGAGTATCACTTGTTTGTGGAAGAATTTCACAAGAATCCTGGCATCACTTGGATTATGAAACCAGTAAGTATGGTGCTGTCCCAGGGAAAGTGAGACAGAGATGAATGGGTGCTTTCAATCTTTGGAGGGAGAGGAAAATATTCAGGAAATCCGCAGGAAGAATTGCACATAGCAAGGTGGCTAGGAGGAGCGATGCTTCTGGCTAGTTTCCTGGTCAATTTATGCTATGAAAGCATTTCATCTTGTGGAACAGTTTATTCCAGCAGTTGAAAAACAGCTCAGTTTATTTGCTGAGCCAAAGTTAACTCAATGGTGAAGACTGAAAGTAATGAATTTTTGTGTGAAGAAATAGACTGTGCTCCCGGGGATTCTTGCTGTGGGGTTATGGCCAAGTTCACGCTCTGAAATCTTTCAGTTCAGCTGCATGTGTGCAAAAAAGCATGTGTGTATGCAAAACAGCTGTTTAATTGGACTTAATAGTTAAGCAACATGCTTGGGCAGTTGCTTAAGATGGAGCTATGAAAATGTCTGTTGGTTTTAAAGAAATCCCTCTATATTATATGGCAGCCCTCGCAAGTCCAGCCAACCTACTAAGCTGACTTTCATCCCGAGAATGTGAAGAGATTACAAGAGACTCCATGAGCAGCCTGAAGTGCAAGTTAGACTGGATTTGGTTGGCATTATCTTCTCTGTGCTTTGCTGTTAGAGACCTGAAGTGTAGCCTCATGTTTCAAATTTCGTTTGTCCCTCAAAACCTATATGTGCTGAATGCAGTAAGTTCCACTTCAGCCAATATCCTGGGAACCAAGGAAAAATTGTGCTTCCTTTCGAAATTACAACAGTACTACATGAAGCTGAGAAATGCCTTGCTGCTGCCAGCTGATTCAAGGCATTTAACATCACAAATATTGTGCTACAGTGCATAATTAAAAATACACCCATCTGTGAGACCTGCAAGAGGACAGTCACTTTGCTTTGCGCAGTAGGTTTGGCAAGGAGGCTAGGACAGGACAATTAGCCTTACTCTGCAAGTCAGGCCTATCGGTAAGGGTATGCTTGTGAGAAGTGAATGGGGGTAATTATGCAGACTAACGTGAATTACAGCCAGGAGGATAGCAGCTAGTGATTATCCAACTCTACAAATGGGAATGTGTTAATTGGCAACAAAAAACCATACATTAAGCTGATTTTGTGCCCACAATCTCAATTAACATTGTAAATAACCAGAACACAGTAAATGAGTAAATGAAAAGACTGTGATTACTGAAATTATAACAAGAACTTAAATAGTTTGTGGCTGACCTCAAAACTCACAGGCGAGTAAAGATAAACTGTGTCACTCCTTCTGTCAGTCCGTGCTCTTGATCAGCCCCATGTCATGATGCATCAGGTTGCCTTTATCC
Source organism: Apteryx mantelli (assembly GCF_036417845.1). Taxonomy (NCBI): domain Eukaryota; kingdom Metazoa; phylum Chordata; class Aves; order Apterygiformes; family Apterygidae; genus Apteryx; species Apteryx mantelli. The sequence continues at coordinate 18,848,166 of NC_089995.1, forward strand.
ACACTCTGGCCAGGGAAGGTGTAATGCTGAATCCTGGGACTGAAGGTGGCTGGACTTCTTTAGAAGGTACTCTGTGGAGTCTTGCTTCTCTGGTGGTTTATCGGAGCCGCTCTTCAGCCACTTTAAATGTTTAGTACAAACTAGGCTGTCTTCAAGATTGTTCTGCTCTTGTTTGTCATTGTTCTCTGGCATCTTTCATGGCTTTTCTGTTTAATTAGGTTATTTTGTGCATACACAAACTTAAAATGTAACTTCAAAATTCCCAAGAACGTATGTTGCATTACTGACATTTCTGCAAGCATGTGACTTTTTTTGGGGGGGGGGGAGGGGGAATACTATGGAACTTCCTCATAAGCTGTCTGCATGTTCTGCCCATTCCTTCAGGAATACTCCTAGCACTTGTAAATCTGAGCTATTTGCAATAGAGAGCTGTTCGTGGATCCTTAATTCCCCCTTCCCCACCTTAACCTTAAATAAGTAAGTTTGGGTGCAAGTATATGATGAATCAGGTTATGCAGGTCTTCTCTACTGAAATTCTGGGGAACAGCAGGAAAACACGACACTAAAGCAAGTAACTTTGCTCTTCCGTGCTGCAGGTTGGCAGGTCACAAGGTAAAGGAGTTTTTCTGTTCTGAAAACTCAAGGATATCATTGACTGGAAGAAGGTGAGAACTACTCTCTCTCTCCTTTTAGGGGAATGTCCAACTGGCATTTTGTTCTTTTGCTATTATTTCATCCTCTCTTTCTGCTAGTGACTTGTTCTGTCTACTTGTGCCTGTCTCATGCAGTATTTCTTCACAATTCTCCAGGGCAGCAACGAAGTTTCTTACAGTGGCTTTTCCTGAACAGTTGGATACTCTTTCTGGAATTTGTTGTCTTATATGGAAATTGGGCTTCTAGAAAAACCGTGGGTGTTTTTCACCTTCTTTTCATATACAACCCTGAACGAGGAAATTGCCTGTGGTTTCTTTTACAGGATGGGCTCTGCACAGATGATCAGAAAGATGAAACACAAGTAGAGATTTATGTAGCTCAGCGATATATTGAAAATCCATATTTAATAGGAGGTAAGATGCCCATCTAAGGCTACACTTTTCTGGTATGTGGAAAGCAACATCCTAATAGATGATGTTCCTATTGGAAAACAGGATATCATAGATCTGTTTGGTGAACTGTAAGTGACTTATTTTCTCTGAATTGTTTCCGGGCCTAAATGTGGCTGAGAATAATGTGCAGTGTCAGTATCTATAGTGTGGTAGCTTAGTGGTTTGCTAAGAGAAAGCTTCTAAGAATATAGAAGTGACCTGGTGAAGAATCATTAGAACTAGTTCAAGACATAATTGGTTATGACATAACATGTTATGTCGTGAGGGTGGTTGAACACTGGAACAGGTGCCCAGAGGAGTTTCCATCCTTGGAGATGCTCAGTACCCAGCTGGACATGGTCATGGGCAACCTGCACTAGCTGACTCTGCTTTGAGCAGGGGGTTGGACTAGATGATCTCCAGAGGTTCCTTCCAACTATTCTGTGATTTAACCCCCCCCCCCCCACTATTTCTCTTAATCATTGCTTCATTAGTGTGCATGCCCAAGTATTCATCAAAATAATTCAAAGGAATACTAACTTAAATCTTGCATTATTTTTCCAGAAACATAAGTGTATGATCCTCAGTTTGGAGTAATGGTCCGACTGGTGTTTTTAAGATTAGATAAATATTCACACAATTCCTGCTGAAGTAACAAAAAGTGTGAATTATAATCCATTTACTTTTGCATGTGTATTTATAGATAAAATTCTCATTAGGTACTTCTAATATTAGTTGGCAATATCAACTACTGTATTGTATTACATATTTCTGTGTTTCACAGGTCGAAAGTTTGACTTGAGAGTTTATGTTCTAGTGACATCTGTAAGTGCAAAACACCATTACGTAATTGCTATGCCAGAACTGGATTTTCTTGCCTTAATGCTTGGTTGCTCTTTTCCTGTTCTCTCAGTACATCCCGCTGAAGGCCTGGTTATACAGAGATGGATTTGCTCGCTTTTCTAATACACGATTTACTCTGAATAGCATAGATGATCATTGTATCCTACCTATCTGTGTGTGCTATAAAGAGGGGTAAGAAAAGGAATATACCATTTTAATGTTTGATATTGGATGTATCTTGTCACTTCTGATTCCTCCAAACATGTATAGGGTTCTCCTGTCCTGTTGCTGCTGCTGTCATTCTCTCCCTCTCCTATCTTTTTTCATAGGAAGACTGGTCAGCAGATCACTAGAAATGTCAGTATGAAAAATCAGCTAGGACCAATGGTGAAATGTCAGTTCTGGTTTTATTGTTAGTGGTTGAATTTTTGCAGCCTTCCTTCTTCCTTAGCTTCATAGGAAGTCAAATATTTCTACCCAATGAATCATTTTGTTCTTAATTTCTATGTGTCACAGTTGCTACTGTATTGAGTTTGATAGATTTTATTTGATTAACATATCCTCCTAAAAGGTATTGCACCTTAATTTGACAGCTTAAGAGTCAGAAAAATCCATCACTTTTCTCAGTGGTAGTTCGGCAGAGTTCATACTCACTCTGAATGATCAAGAGCCGTTCCAGAGTGGTACAGCAAACATTCTTGGATATAGGCGCGCTGAGGGTTGGAGGCATACTTTTGTGAAGGGCTTCATGCCTGTCATGAGGGACAGTGTTAGCTCAGGGCAGTCATGTATTCTTTTTTTCTAGATATCTGTTTTTCATTACTTCTGACTTTTGTTCTTTTTCCTGTGATTTTTTAGTAAGATGTCATCATGTGGTGTTAAATATAAGATTGTGTGACTGAAGCCTGTGATTACAGACAGGGAGGATAATTTATTGTCATTGGGGCAGAAAAGGATGGTTTAAATTAAAAATTCAGTATTTCCTTGTCTGTTTGTCTTTGATCCTTATCTCCACTTCCTGCCAGATGTTCATCTCACAAATGTTGCTGTGCAGAAGACTGCACCTGATTACGATCTGGAGAAGGTGAGTGAATGTGCGCTGCCCGTAGGCTATTCCCTTGATGCCTGCCATTTGGACTCTTTTGGCAGATGCAGGCAAGCTGACCTCATCGTGCCAGCTGCCGTGCTGTGGATGTGTGCTGCAGCCACTCAAATGTGCTGTCTTGTCTCCAGACACCCATAAATGCGATTTCATTGACAGAAGCTTTAGGAGAGAGAGAGAGTGGGCAAATGCTCTGCTTTAACTGTTGCTTTACAGCTGTCAGCTCATCTATAAGGCTGATCTTTTTGACTTCAAACATAACAACTTTCTGGTTAGTGCTCGTCTGAGATGTAGATATCTTATTGCTTAGCCCTGCACTTCTAAGACCACAGTGGTACAACAAGCTTAATATTTTCACATGCAACTGTCACTCTTAAGCTTCCTGTCTCAAGAGGCAGCAGTTGAAAGAGAGAAAAAAAAATCTTAGATGTCAGATTCTTAGTGAATCTGAGACAAAAGCCAACATTTGATAGTAATAAAGGACTGTGTTGAACTTCCCATTTTATAGGCTGCTCCCTTCTATAATTCTCTCTCGTCTGTATGGAAAGGAGTGTCTCTGCGATACACTGATAGTAGGTGAGATGATTGCTGGTAGGGAACTTCTAATGGGAACCCTAACAATTTTTTTCTAGTGCCACACAATAATCAAGCTCAAAGAGCTTAACTGCACTTTGGGATTAGTGGCCCCTACCTTTTGATGCCTGGCTTTTTACTAAGAATTTTTGCTTGGCTGTAGAGACTGTAGAGTGATGATGATTTTTAGCAGACTGAATGCATTGTCATCTGTTGGGAACAGTTTAGTGTAACTGTTTGGATGTCTCAGGGCTGCAAGTGGATGATTCAGCAGCTCAGACAGTACCTGACTGCCAAGCATGGAGCAGAATTGGTGGAAGTTCTCTTTGCGGATATGGACAACATTTTCATCAAGAGCCTTCAGAGTGTTCAGAACGTGATTATCAGTGACAAACACTGCTTTGAGCTCTATGGATATGACATCTTGATCGATCAGGATCTGAAACCGTAAGGGTGTTAATAAACATACAAGGGGTTACAGTAGCGGGCTGGCTGCTTTCCCTGGGACGTAGGAATGTTTGGGATGCCTCTGTGTCTTGTGGATAGGTGCTCGTAAGCTGGCTTAGAGTCAGCCAGTCCAGGAACCGTAAGTGAAATGTAAAGATGTTTGAACTGTTTTATATGAAGGAAGCTAAAATCTGGAAGCAATACAGCTGGTTTTGCTCAGAGTATCAGGGCTTATTAGCTGAGTGCAGCAACATGTAAATTTGTCCGTACTTCTAGTGTTGTGTTGTGTAAACGTGCTATTTTGGGCAACGTTTTTTCCCCCAGTATCGACATATCACAAGTAGAACAGCAGTTACCAGAAATGGGAGGGTCACCGTGGTCTCTCCTGCTGTTTATGATTCTAGACACAGTATATTACAGCAGCATCCCATGAGCATTGATAAATGTCCAGCCACTGCTATTAGGCTCCTAGCACTAGAACATGACTCCTTTATCTGTGATATGCTGGCCAAAAGGCAGACCAAAACTGAAGGATGTTTTTCTGTTAATAGTGGAGAGAAAAAGAGCTCCACAGGAGTTGAGGATAAAAAACAAAAAAACTTAATTTGACTCTATTTAGTTTTTTTTAAAATACAGCTTTTCTCACTGGCTAAATGAGAACTATGTATCAATTAAAGTTCAGCTGAAAGTCTCAAATTTTCATCCACTACATTTTCAACCCAAGTATTACAACAGCAGGAATCTGAAAATACAACTTACTTGTCATTATCCACGTTGAGAAAAAAACAGAAACAGCAAACAATACTTCAGAACTGACAAGCAAATACGATTGTTATTCTTCCAGCCTTAATCATGTAAAGTGCCATTAGTACTATGGGTAAGGCAATTTCCTTAAGATATGTTTTTATGTTGACAGTGTTTTCTTATGAAGTGTCTTCTCTCAATTTTTACTCTTCTTCCCTTGAAAAATAGAGTAGCTGGCATACCTGTTAAAGCTGTATGTCCTGTCAGCATCAGTCCAATTATTTCATGCAGGGCCCCTGGGGACAGCTTTATTTCAAGTGAGCAAATAAATGCAGCTCAGCTGTGGCCTTGGATGGCCCGAATTCATACAGTCCAGTCTGTTCATAGCCTCAAACCAAATTACCGCTTAGACAGTCAGCACATAAAGAAGCAGAGTAACTTTAGTTGTTCAGGAAACAAACCTAACTACTGAATTGGAATGAAAGTCATTGATGTCATTGTAATTCCCGGATACTGCTATTGCAGTTTGCTGCTTTTACTGGGCTCTCATAGGAGAGTTATTTGACTATTTTTTGCATTGTCTTAGGAAACTTCCCAGGATACATCTGTGTTCCTCCACGAGAAAAGGGTTAATGTTTTTTCTGTGAATTATCCCCAGCATTTACTGTTTCATCTAGACTTTGTTTTTAACTTTTATACTTTTCTGGATGCTAGAGGGATTTTTTCTTTATTACCACTGAGAACAGGAATAGAAACTTTGCAATAAGCTCAGAATGTTCTTTGGCTCAGCATACAGGAATGAGATTTGGGGTTAGATTTCCTATTGCTTCACACTCTTATTCCTGCCTGCTAGCAGTGTAATGATGTTTTTGTAGATGGACTTTTCTGTTAGATGAACCGTTGGCAAAAATGTCCATTTCTCCATAATTTACTGCTCATCTTTTCTCCTTAGCTGGCTTCTTGAGCTAAATGCTTCACCTTCCCTTGCTGCCAGTAGCCAGGAAGACTATGAACTCAAATGTCATCTTCTCAAAGACACACTTCATATTGTGGACATGGAAGGCAGGTAGGCAAGATCTTTATTATCCTCTAACATTTTTTATTAAAGTGCATGAAATGGATGGTCTAGTTCTGTCTTTTCTATGCAACTGATCATAATACTCTAAGCTTTATAACCATTAAGTAATGAATTTCCAAGACCAGCAAAGTAAGCAAGCATACTGCCACTTCAGAGTGGGCAAACAAAGCAACGCAGGGCTGTAAGGGGGACGGAGTTAGTGTTGGAGCTGGGACTTGCACAAGAACTCTTTCAGAGTCTGTTCTGTATCGTGCCTCCCACGCTTACCTCGCTCTTCAAGCTCGGTTCCAAGAAGTGTGCCTTGCATCATTTTGTGATTGACTCTGCAACTGTGCTTATATAAAAAGATGTCCACTGCTTTCAGCTGTTCAGCTTTGTCTCTGATTGACTGGGAGTTTATTCGTGTGCGGACAGATGATTGCCATTACTCAGGTACTTCAGTACATGCATTTAATGTTGTAGGCTGACAGGGAAGGAGAAGCGTGTGGGAGGCTTTGACCTGATATGGAACGATGGGCCTGTCAGCAGAGAGGGAACCCTGGATACACCACTGAATGAGAACTTCATGGCAAATACCCATTTAGGTACTTACTCATCCAGAGCTGGCAGAGTGCCCTACTCAGGTTCTGAGGCTATCTATCTGTGTGTCAGCCAGAAGAGAGCACACGCTTTTCACTTGAGAACAAAAGAAATGGGTATATGTGCTCTTATGTGAAGAGTCCAAAAGGAGCAAATGCTTTCCAAAAGTGGATGTAAGTAATCAGACTGCAGGAGCACTGTTGGAAACAAGTGTATAAATGTAGTGGCAACAGTTTTGTTTATAGGCCTGTACTTTAAGCCACTGCAGACGTCTTCACATGCCAGCTTTGCTTCAAAAACTGCTCCACAGTCATTGTGGTAACTGTTTATTAAGGACTTTTTTGACATTGTGTATTTTACTGATGTGAAGTAGTTCTGGGATTCTTAATTCAAACTTCAGTGAGGCTAAGCATGTATCATAAATTTCTTTTGTAGTACTCAGCTCAGTGTGCCTATAGTCATCTCTGGCTGTAGTTCCAAACTACCAAAGCGGAGTACAGCTTTACCTGAAAGTGGGCAATTATTATCTTATTCCTTTACAGGAATGAAGAATACGGTCACGTATAACTCTCCAGTTAATGCTTTCATTGCAGGCTGCTACAATGACAGGAAGAAACAACTGAAGCAGCTTTTCAGGAGTCTTTGTGCCCAGCAGAAAGTGTAATGCTGACCCAAAGCTTAGGATGTGAGAAATCGCCATGGAAGAATCTCTCTCTCTCTTCCTCATATCATAGTGCAGCAGTTCCCACTTCTTTCTGGACACTTGCTGCTTCAGCACGAGATTGTTGGTCTTGGTTTGTAAGTTTAACTGTTACAGCTCCCAAGCTGGGGAAACTTTAACGAATGAATCCTATCTATTATCTAAACCAACAACAGGAGTGAGCTGAGTTTTAACAATTGTACAGTTAAGTATCTTAGTTATGGGGAGTTGCGGCTGGAGCTAACCCTACAGAAAAAGATTACTTGGTGCTGTTCTAGGCTGCAGGCTGGAGCCGCAGCTTGTTGTGTTGGTCAGGACTAGCAGGAAGGGAATACTGCTTTGTGCGCTAAGTGTGGCTGTGGACATGCCCTGTAGGTGGGAGGAGGACTGAGGGGTTCTTTGGACCAAATATGCTAACTCATCATTTCAGAGCCAAGTGGCTGGAAGAACTTGAATAAGATACTTCATCGTGGGTGACACTAGTGATGCTAGCTTTTTAGCTGCCCTTTTGGGGACATTCACATGGCTTAGTTTTGTACTGTGTAAGGAAATAAAGGAGCTGAACACATTCTGCCAAGCAAAACAAAGCTTCTAAGGCAGGCAGGCATCTGATCCTCCTGCTGCTACTACTATGGAAACATGTCAGATCATAAAACCTGTTGCTGTGATACTGTAAAAATAACCTTGCCATCACATGTTACAGAGACACTTACTGGCTGTACTATACAGGTTATGTAAGAGTGCAGTTATAATACAGGGATTGAACGATGTACTACTGCTCATGTTTAGGAGAGACTTAATTTTCTGAAAAGCTACAGGTGAAACGGTTCAGTTCACAAGTTGAAGTTATTTTTAATCTGTGTATCTGAAACTTAAACCTGTAGTGGATATCTTTGCTTCTTGCAAAGCTACAGAATTTTAAAACTTAAGGTTAGTTGTTTTTTTTATATTAAAAAAAAACAACACACCCTTAGTTCTAAGGAGTCTGAAACAGGATTTTTCTGTCTAAACTCTGCTTAAGTTTCACATATATGTGGAACTGGTCATGGCAATGCAGGGTTGTCTAGAGGATTCACGTGAAGCTGGAAGGCTGGTTAGGGAGTCAGGAAAACAGAGGGGTTCTGTTTAAAGTTCTGCACAGCTGTTCAGAAGCTGCAAAAGGGAACTGAGCAAGCAGAGGGTCAGGTGCAACTTTGCGTTAGGCATGTAAAGTGTGACAGGACTGGTGAACTAGCTAGAGAGCCAGTGAAACAAGTACAACTCCCATGTTTACACTTCTATAAAGATATTTTTAATAGAATTTAAGAAGTTCAGAAAAGAAAGAGCTTGTCAGGACCCAGAAACTTTCCTGTACACAGAAGAAGTCAAACTCACCTTAGTTCACTACTACTTATGTTTAATTTTTCTTAGTCTTATAGTCTTAACTTGTGTTGGGGTAGCAAGTTCAGACTAGGGTAGTACAGAAGATAAATTTTAAAACCTTTGAGGAAACAACTATTGGTTAAATCATTTGCCCTTTTACTACAAGGCAGGCCAAGGATATGTCAAAATTTTTTTTTAAGCATTTTATCCCTTCATCTAGTCCCGAAAGCCTTGTTTTCCCTGTTTTCTTGCCTTCCAACTTGACAGTAGTAAATGTTTTCCCACTGAGACTAAAGGGATGCTGCCTTGTATCCCTCCCTACACATATTTAAAAAGATTCTTGAAGTGTTTTCGATGTATAGTTTTACTTTGTTCTAATACCACAGGCTTACACAACTCTTCCTTTATGCTTTGGACACAGTGTGGATTCACAGTTCCTTCCCTCCTACTCCTGTTCCTGACACTAGAATGAACTAGCTCTGAAGCTAAATCACAGAAGATATTACATAAAAAAAAAAAAAACAGCAAAACCAAAACAAAACATGCACGCTGTTAGGAATGCCCTGTTTCTCAGATTTTAATAATCCCACTTCCACCCTAACAATGGCAGCTTGTCAAATGCCTTGAATGAGCCTGTGTTCTAGCGTTTTCCTCTGCACAGTTCCAGCATCCAATCTTTATCCAGCAAGAAGCAGGAATGGTTTATAATCCAAAGAAATCGCAGTGTTCTGTGTGAGGAGCCAAATGCTTCCCAGTGCCTACCAGGTAAATACTACTTGAGAAAGGTTCCAGGAATACAGAAGTTGTCCTAAAAAAACCCCTGGAGGTTGGCCACCAATATACCAATATGAATTCCACGAGTGACAGCTGAAATATGCCTTGATAAGCAACGCTATTTGCACATGGTCATGGTGGTGCCACTGCCACCTCAGCCTTCCAGTATGCGATTGATTAGTTTCATTTCCTCGGGCGTCATGGGGTTCAGGTTAAATCCTTTCAGCTCAGCTTTACCTGAGAGAAAGCAAGCAGAAAATCAGGGGTTTGCTACAAAAAAAATATTAAGTAGCTCATGTTAAACAGTGCAAGGATTCTAGGGAAGACGGTGATAGCCCTGGAAGGTGATACGGAGTCATCCGGAGTAACTTGAAAGCCTGTCTAGTGTGCTGGGGGATGGCAGCTTGCAACGAGAGCTGCAAAGTCCCACAGCACCGCTCCAACGGGGACGGAATCGGAAAGCGAGGGGAAAGGTGGCTCTGGGAACATGCAGAGCCCCGGAGCAACTCATGCTGTGTAGCATCTGCTCCCGGGTGTTTGCTGAGAGGGTTCAAGAAGGAGGGTCTCTACCTTGAGCCTCAAAGAGACGGTTGACCTTCCCGCGCAGCTCTTTCCGAAGCTTGTTTATTTCCTCATCCAAATGCTCCTGATCTGAGAGAAGGGAGAGAGCGGTGAGGGGCGCTCCGCGGATCACCCGCCAGCACCCCGACTCCTGGCCGCCGCTGGGGACACCGAGGGCTGAAGCCCGAGCATGGGGTGGCAGGAGAGGACTCTTGTGAGCGACATTCTCCTTACAACCTCGAGCGCGCAAACCTGTCGCGCGTTCTCTGCTGCCCACAGAAAAAGCTCACTTCCTACCAAAACGTGCTTCCCTGGGATGCTCCGTCCAGGACAGCAGAACCCAAGGAAGGGCAAGAATCTCTTATTTTTATCTACAGTCGGAAGCTTTTGCGTGCTCCAAAGCCCAGGACGAGGCAGAGCCTTGAACGTACGTAGAGGACGCCCCAGGGGTCCGTCTTACCTTTCTGCATCATCTCCTTAGTCTTCGCTTTCGGCAGCTCGATGAACATGTTTCCGAAGCAGACCATGGCTTCCTCTGCGGGAGAGAAGGCCTTTGCGGCAACGGGATTTCCACCCCCCCCCCCCCCCCCAATAGAAGCTTTTCCTTCGCCCGCGCAGGCCCGAGCAGGCCCGGGGCCGCGGCGGCCTCACCGTCCGCGTCGGGCTCCTTCTGCAGCGCCCGCAGCGCCTCGCGGTTCCGGTTCCGCTTCACGTCCAGGTCCACGATCTGCGGCGGCAACGGCGGGGGGGCAGCGGCGGAGCGGGGGGGTCCCGTCCCGTCCCCCCTCACCCCCACCATCACCCCCGGGAGAGCGGGGGCACCGGGGGGTCCCCGGGGAGCTGGGGGGGGGACGGAAGGGGGCACCGGGGGGCCGGTCCGGGCCGGTCCGTACCTGCTGCCGCGCCGCCAGCACGTCCTCGGCCAGCTCCTCCACCTCGGCCAGGTAGCGCAGCACGAAGGCCGGGTCGCGCGCCATGGCGGCCGCTGCCGGTGTCGCTGTCGCTGTCGCTGTCGGTCCTGATTCCCGGCCGGGCCCGGTCCGCCGCGCTCCCCGCCGGGCGGCAGCTGCGGCCGCGCGCGCAGGTTCCGGGCGGGGACAGGCGCCCCCCGCCGGCCCGGCCGGGCACCGCGCGGCCCGTGTCCCCAACGCGGCCCGTGTCCCCAACGCGGCCCGTGACCCCGGCGCGGCCCGTGACCCCGGCGCGGCCCGCGGCCCAGCCCGTGTCCCCAGCGCCGCTGCAGCTGCCAGCGCCCGGCTGCACAGTGGGGGCGGCCGTCCCCATTCCTGTCCCCATCCTCATCCTCATCCCCATCCCCATCCCCATCCCTCTCCCTATCCCCATTCACATCCTCATCCCCGTCCTCGTCTCCGTCCCCATCCTCATCCCCATCCCTGTCCCCATCCCCACCCCTGTTCTTATCCCCGTCCCTCTCCCTATCCCTGTCCCCATCCACATCTCTGTCCTCGTCCTCATCCCCGTCTTCATCCCCGTCCCTGTCTCCATCCCTCTCCCCGTCCCTGTCCCTATCCCTGTCCCCATCTCTGTTCCTGTCCCCATCCCCATCCCATCCCTGTCCCTGACCCCAACCCTGTCCCTGTCCCCGTCTGGTCCCCATCCCCAACCCCATCCCATCCCATCCCATCCCCATCCCCATCCCATCGGATGCAGCTGTGTCCACACTGCCAGGCCCGAGAGCTCTGGCAGGAGCCGGGGCTGGCGGCAGCCTTGGGCCTTTTGGCGGGGGGACGCTGGGCGCCGAGCCCCTGCCTGGGCCCCGGAGGGGTCACGGCAACATCACCGCCACGCCGTGCCATGCCGGGCCGGGGCTGGCGCCAGCCGTCGCAATGCAGCACGCGCCTGCCCGCCCGCGCCGGCCCTCTGCCCGCTCCCCGTCCTGCCACGGGCCCCTGGCGGCAGCGGAGGCGAGGGCCGGGGCTCCTGCCGGGGCTCCGGGCGGTTGCTGCTTCACTCCGTCCGAGAAGCGCTTTCCCCCACGGAAGCACTCGGGATAATGCTCCGGAGCCCAGCTCAGGGTTGCCGAAGTGAAAGGGCTTCATCAAAGAAACTAATAAGGAAACTTTGAGGAATCTGGCTCATGTTTGTATAGGTCTGTGTAAGGAGCTCCGCAGATCGGGAGCGTTTGGATGAGGAAATGATCAATCTTCGGGAAGAGCTGCGCGGGAAGGTCAGCCGCCCCCTGAAGCTCAAGGCAGAGACCTTCCTTCTTGAACCCTCTCAGCAAACACCCGGGAGCAGATGTTACATGGCACGACTTGCTCCAGGGCTCTGTATGTTCCCAGAGCCACCTTTCCCCTCGCTTTCCGATTCCGTCCCCGTTGGAGCGGCGCTGTGGGACTGTGCAGCTCTCGTTGCAAGCTGCCATCCCCCAGCACACTAGCCAGGCTTTCAAGGGCAAGAGTCGTTTATTTGCAGAGTTGGGCGATTTCGCAACGTTTGAATTCCCTTGAGCAGGACGCGTCTCCCAGTAGCTGGAGGACACGCGGTGAAAGGGAGCAAAGCCGGGTATGGCCCGGGCTGGCGGGTGCCTGCGGGAGCTCGGCCTTGGGCGCCCGCAGCCGCCGGGAACGACCCCGGCCCGTGCCACGTGGCAGCTGAACGCGGAGCTCTGCAGCGCTTCCACCCCTCCTGGGCTGCGGGAAAGGGTCACCGCTCGCTCGTGTGGATTTGCAAGAGCTTTTGGCGAGGTTCGTAACAAGCTGCTGCTGAAACAAAACCGCTCACCCTGGGGTAAAGCAGGAACGTCCTGCCGGGGCTTGAAAGCGAGATAAGCTGTAGGAGACAGGGTCGTAACTGGTGGCGCTTCGCATACAGAAGAAATGCTTAGTCGTGAGAAAGTGTACATGGAACGAATCTCGCATGAGCGCGATGGGTCTGGTGGAGGAGGTGAAAAGTGGGATCGTACTTTCCGATGGCTGAGATCCGTTTCGTTTGTGACAGTGCATGAGGGATTGCGAGAGCCCCGGGGTGACCAGCAGCAGCGGCCGGTGCCGCAGCAGCATGTGACACTGCCCGCGTCCCCTCGCCTGCCCTGGCATCGGTTGCAGGGTTTACTGCCAACATGCATGAGCACCCGATTAATTTACACACGTGCACCCAATGCGTTTGTGCATGAACACCTTTTTAGTTCACCCATGAGCACCCAATAAACTTATGCTCAGCACCCAATTAGCTCGTGCATGGGCGCCCAATTAATTTATTCCTGTGCATCCAGCCAGCCCACACCTGGGCACCCGCTTAGCACCATGCCGGAGCGGGACACCGCCGAGGCCGGTGGGCCACAGGCGCCCCGCGCCGGAGCCGGGGCCGTGCGGAGCCAAGTTTGTGTTAATTGGCAACAAATTAAATTAAGTACAAGCTGCCTCAGTCGAGATTGCTTTGCCCTTGACACTCCCCACGTTTAACTCTGAACACCAGGACCGAACTGGGGGGCCGAAGGAGCAGAGACCGTGCGGGAACCTGGTTGGCACCAGCCCCCGTTTCCCTGCGTTTCGGGTGGAGAACAGAGGGGCTGCGAGGTCCAAAGGCGAGTCCAAAGGGAAAGGTTCCTCCCTTAGCGCCTTCGGCTGCCAGGCTGTGAATTCACCTTGCAGCCAGAAGTAGCAGTTAGTTATTTTTAATGGCAGCAGTGGAAAAAATAAATCTGTGCCCACGGGATTTCAGTTATCCCGTTGCAAACCGAGTTGGTCTAGACTGAGCTGCGGAGTGGCGTTGTTTATCTGAGCGGGTGGGTTTGTCTGCAGGGCTGGAAGGACTTGGGAAACAACCCTCATGTGGGTCTCAGTGCCAGGCCCTGGGGCAACGGTGCCCCGAGCGGGACCCGCTGGGTCGGGGGCCGGGGAGAACAAGGCCGTGCACGATGCGTCCGCACCCAGATCCCCCCCAGCCCCGTTCTCGCTCGGGCACGGAGGTGCTTCTCAGATGAAAGCCCTCTGCTCCTCCACATGTCTCTGCGCATGTGAATAATTTATGCTTTGTCATAAACAACCCCCCTTTCTCCCTCCTCCGTCCTCCCCCCCAGCAGCGTGCACTCCTGTTTGCTTTTTCTTGCTGCTTTCCAGCAATATGCCCGTGTCAGGCAGATGGGCTCATTAGTAGCATCAGGTTGCCTTTCTTCTCCTTTTTTCCCCCCAGTATGTAATAAAGAGCATTAAAAGCGCAGAGGCGATGAGATCAGATTTCATTTTCTGCAGCTAGGTGGCTCTTCCGGAGCTCGGGCGGCGAGGGCCTGCGGGTCGCGGCGGGGGAATCGGATCCGGCAGCGCCGGGGCGCCTGGCAGAGCCCCGACGCGCCGGGGCCCCGAGCGCTGCGGCAGCACGGCGGGAGCCCCGAAGCGAAGCCGTGCAGCCCGGCGGTGCGGGGCGCCGGAGGCCTGCCGCGGCTCAGGGACTCTCCCGGAGCTGCTCCCTGCAACTTCTTCCGTTTTAAAATTCACACGGTCGCTCCGGCTGGCGTGGCCCCTCGTGGAGGCTGCTGCTCTGCATCCCCCAGCATTAAAATTCTGCAGGTGGCCCAGGGAGGCGCAAAGCAGCTCTCATGCTCTCCCCAGCCCCAGCGTCAGCTCCCGAGCTGCTCCTCAGGCACTGCTGCTCCGAATGACCCTGTGTACAGGAAGGGGGAAATATCTCAAACCAAAATGGCTTTTAGTTGCTTTCCTTTCCAACCCCTGCGGCTGTGAGCGATGCTGACGCTCCAGTTGTAACCTCGGGGTGCTCATACGGGGTTTGCACCGTGCGACGTTCCTGCTCCTGGGTTCCTCTTGTACCTACCTGGGAAAAATCACTGCGAGGTGCTTGAGTGCTGCGATACTGGTCTGAGGCTAAATACCACAAATCAGCTGAGCTGGGATGTCGGACTAGCCCTGATCGGGTGAGAGGCAGAAACATGTTTTGAGGTAGAGTTTGAGGCTGAGGGAAGGAAACAGAGAAACGAGGTGTCAGAAGAAGCCTGGGGATATCCAGAAATGATGGCAAGGACAGGCCGTCTTTCGTGGGAACCCTGCAACAGGAGAGGGGTCCTGGCAGCCCGTCCTGGCCTCATGGACCGTGCGGGTTTTCACGCTCGTGCGCTCCCTGCCCTGCTGCGGTCCTGCCCCAAGGCACCGTGCTCTCCCCGCTGAGAAACTACCCGTTTAGGGCATTAGTGACACGGCTCTGCCTCGCCTCGCCTGCGGCCCGGGCATTTTGTGGACGTTTGTACCACTCCTGTTACTTATTGATAACGGGGGGGCCGCACACTTACATGGTGTTTTGCACTTTCAGGTTGCCCACAAAACGCTGCTTGACCTTTAATTTGGTACTGACCAAGCGAGGACTTCTCCCCGGCCACATCCTCTCGGCCTCGTTCGTGGCCGCAGTCCGTCCCAGCTGCAGGGCTGGCGATGACGTCTTTCTGCCCACGTCACGCCGTTCTCGGACTGTCACGGAGAAGCGCTTTGCATGGGCCGGGTCCCTCGCAGCCCTGAGATGTGGCGGAGGTCCTGCCCCGTCACCGGTCCCGTGAGCGCCCTTCTGGTTTTGGGTGCTGCTGCCTTCTGCGTCACTCATCAAATGCACTTTAAAATGCAAAAGCATCTCATGGGTTTCCAAATATAAAACTGTTCCTGAGTGGTCATTATTGCCTTCCTGGCAATTCCGGCTCCGTGCCGCGTGATTAAAGTGACGTGGTTGCTTCCCCCGTTGATGGCAGAGGGCCGGGGGGAGCAGGACGCGGGGGGACAGGCAGGTGCATTCCCAGAATTGCTCCCTCCTGTCATCAGGCCGCTCGGCTCCGCAAGTGCAGGAAACGGGCAGCGGAGGCAGGAGCTTCCCAGCTGCTGCTGCTCTGCGGCGAGCGCCTGGCCCCAGCCCTCCACCTCCTCAACGCGCTGCAGCAGCCCCGGCCCGGGGGCACCGGCATTGCACCGGCGTCACGGGGCCTCGCGGAGCCGCGGCCAGGGAGCCGCTCAGCCCCGGGGCCGGGGAGCCGTGGGCGCTGCGGGAGCACTGAGGCAGCAGTCGCCGGCGCTGGGGGCAGGAGGCTGGAGACCCGGCCGCCGTCACTTAGCCGAGGGCAGGACGAAGCAGCTCCGTTTTCTCCCAAGAGGGGCTGCTTGCTCCATGAAAACGGAGTCCCCGGCTCGCAGGTGCACAGTGGGGCTGCACGGAGGAGCCTCCAGCCCGGCCGGGCCTGCGCTCCCGGGACGGTGCGGAGGGACCCGAGCGGCTTCCCCAGGGCGCTGAGCGCGGGAAGGGAGGAGGAGAAGCACCAGCGACAGAGGACGGACCTGACCGTGGGGCTCCGCATCCCCGGCCTCTGCCCTGAGCTCATCTTTCCACCCCGGTGCTCACCGCCCTGCGGGGTGGCGCTGGCGACCGTGTGCCCGGCTGGTGGGAGCGGAGCCGGCCGCTCCGGCGAGGCAGGGGGACGGGCAGGGGGACGGCTCGCTGGTGGTCACCACGCTCCCGCGCCCGAGCAATCCCGCAAGGAAGTTTAACCAGATTGGCAGATTACTGGCCCTAATCACATAAGGCCATTTGCTGTAGTTAACCAGAGATACCTGCTCGGCCTGCAGCAACGTGTGCTGAAATAAGGCTGCTCCCAGGGAAGGGAATGCAATGCGCACGTATGCACAGCTCTCCTGGCCGGGATGGGATGGGAGTGAATCAGGCTCAGTTTGGGCTTTTCCCTGACATTAACCAAAAGAAGCAGCAGGACTGGGGCTAAATGCCAAAGCTGGAAAATGCTCCCTTTCCGAGGGGAGCAGCCGGCTGGAGATTTAAAGCCTAAATCAGGAGCCAGCTGTCCCCAGCGCAGGGTCTCGGTGCTGGCTCCAGCGGAGCACCAGGGCGGCCGGAGAGGGGACGTGGGCTGGCCCCGCTCCCGCGGCCTCGTGCACCCGCCACGGCACGTCCCTGCCTGCTCGTGCCGCCCCCGCCGAGTGCTGGGCTTCGGCTTCCTGCCTGCCGTGGAGGCGGCATTTGATCCTGATGGCTTTGATGGGATCAGAAGAGGTGCCTGATGTTCCTGCTACGTGCTAGGATCAGAAGTAGAGCTTGAGGTACATTTACCTCCCAGGGACACAAATTTTTCAGACCAGTGACGGAAGGCTCATCGGGTAGTAAAACGCTTGTCCTGCCTCACGCAGGTGGATACGGAGCCTGAAACGGGCTCTCAAAGTCAGGATTTGGCTGCAGAGCCCCGAGCTGGGGACGGTGCTCGGGATGCCCGGCTGGGCTCCCTGCATCGTCCCTGGCCACTCGCGCTGGGGCACCTCTGGCTGCCTGTTGGGTGGTGACTGTCCCCCTCCAGCGGGCTGGAAACCTCCTCCGGAGTCTTAGGCAGCTGTGGGCTGAGCCCTCAGCCCTGTGCTGCCCAGCGCAGTGGGAGGAGATTTGGAAGCCAGGCTCAGCCCAGACGCCAGCGCCCCGTTTGGACGGGCTGCACGTTTCCGTGCCCTCCCGGCAGACTGTGCAGGCCGAGTGGCCGACCACCCGCACGCTGCCCATGGCTGGTTGGCATTTCTGTGTATTTTGCTTTGGAAAGAGCAGGTTTTAGTTTCAGCACGTTCCCTTTTCTTCCTGTCAGTGCATTTATTTATGCAGCTCAAACCCTTCCCTGCCTGCTGACAGCTGCACAGGAAGGCTTCAGGGTTGGTTATAGGGTGGTTGTTCCCCCTCCCCCCCTCCTTTTTCCCTGTTGCTGCTGAGGTCTGTTGTTAAGATAAATCAGGCTTCAAACCACAGGCCTTATGTTTCCAGGCCATAGACATTCAACTCCTCTTCCAGAGGGGGCATTTCAGGATCCATGAAGAGCTGGGTCCCTCTCTCCCTGGCTTGCCACCTTCCCTTTCCCTGCCGTTGTATCCGCCCGGCCAGGGCAGCACCAGCTCTGCACCACAGCACGGCCAGGGCAGAGGCAGCTGCAGATTTCCCACTGGCCTTGGTCGGATCCACAGCTCCTTGCTGGCATCACAGCCGAGTCCTGGGGAAGCTCCGCTTTTCAGTGTCTTTTGCACTACTCGAACAAACCGTCGCAGCCCCGGGCTCGCTCCTGGACAGACGGCAGCAGCAGGCAGCGATGCCAAGGTGCTGGGGGGGGGGATGACACCCCGCTGGGGGCATTCCCAGGCCAGCCGGGGCCGGACACCCCCCCAAGGTCCCAGCAGCCCTGCTGGGGCCGGGGGCCTCCCCGCGCGGTGGTCTGGGGAGCTGCGTTGCAGCCGTTTGGGAGACCACCACAACAGGAACCGGTGGGGCTTCTCTTTCCATCCTCTGGGGATTGGACGTGGCCGGGGCAGTGTGAAAGGAGCAGGGGGGTTTGGGGGCGTTTTCTTGCTGTGGTCTGTGCTGTGTCGTCTGTGTAAGACCTGCCTTGTCTGCAGCACCGGAAAAGCCTGAGGGAAGCGGCGACTCCCTGCAGCCCTAAGGGCGGAGAGCGCGACGCAGCACTTTGCCCCCAGCATCTCCTCCAAGGCCAGGCGGGATGGAGCCTGGACAAGGCTGCGCTGGACAGGCAGCGCTGAGATCTCGCAGCGTCCCCCAAGGCACCCGGGGGCTCTGGAGCCGCGGAGCGGGTCCTCTGAAGGAGCCTCGCTCTTGAAAGGCCGGATGATGAAAGGCTCCTTTCCTCGGGCTCAGGGATGATTGGAGCATCCCCTCCCCCAGGCAGCCGCTTGTCGAGGGGATCTGTCAGGAGCATCTCAAGGTTAGGTATTTAAGTCACATTACCCATGCTAATACATGCAGCACGGAGAAAGCCTCGCTCGGGCCGGCTCTGCTCCCCGGTGCTGACTAACGCCTTCCTCCCCCAGCTCCTTCCCTCGATTTCATGCACCAGGAACCTGGGCTCGCCCCAGGCTTGAGCTGATCCCTTGCTGCTCTGCAAGGCAGAGTTTGGAAGTTATCTGAGTCTTCTGGAATAAAATGCGCTGCCCCCCCCCCCGCTGCATGCTGTGACATGGACACTGTGGGCCAGGCTCCATCCGCGTGTTTGGCTTCTCCGCAGGCAGGGGTGCCAGGGTGAATCTCAAAGGCTGAAGCACAGTGAGCAAGCAAGAGCCCATCCATCTGGGCTGGGGGCTAAAGCTGCCCAGGGGTGCTGCTGTGTGCGCACACGTGTCCAGTGCGTGTGTGTGCTGAGGAGCAGCTGGTGCGCTGGGACACAGCACGGAGCAGAGCAGCCCAGGCGCTGCCGAGGGGAGCAGCACGCCTGCCCCTCGCCTGGCACCGGCCCCACTCCGCACTGTAGCATGAGATGTGAGTGCCCTCCCTGGGGAAACCCTGCAAAAGAGCAAAAAGCCTTTTCCCCTCCCAGCGGCAGGTCCCCAGCGGGATGCTGGCACCGTGCTCCTTATGCACAGCGCTTGTCCCCAGTCATAGCAGCCCCTCGCACGGAGAGAGCCGGCCCAAGACAGCCTGGCTGTGCTAGACACTGCTCCTAAACTCTGAGGGCAGCAAACAGGAGAGATGGCAGGGCAGAGCCAAGGAGCCGGACAGCGTAGGGTCACAGGTGTCTGTGCACACGGCCACAGAAACCTGCTCCCTGCGGGGGCATCGCTGCAGGTCCGCCCGGGGCCCTTGGCATTGCACACATGCCCCCACCTCCCTGCCGGCTGCTCGCAGTGACAGCTCGACCTGGCTGTGCGGCTCCTCCTGGACTTTTCCCAAGGCTGAGGCTCTCCTTCCGGAGCAGAGCTCAGCTCTGGCCCTGTGGGTTGCCACTGCCGGGGGAGGAACAGTCACAGCAGCTCTCCTGTTCCCTCCCTCGGGGGCTGCCTGGGGCAGGATCCCGGCAGCCTGCACAGGTCACCCCCAGCCTTCCCGTGGCCCCTCCGAACCCTTGAAGCCTCCCTGTGCGAGGAGGCACCTCCGCAGGGGCTGTGCTCCGGAGGGAATGGACCTGCAGCTGGAGGACCTGGTGCATCTCCATCCATGCAGGCCCATGCTGGGGGCTCACACCGTGGCCTGCTCCAGAGCCAGACCCACAAACAGGGTCTTGCCTGGGCTGAGGGCTCACGCCCGGGGCCAGGGGAGCCCAAAGCTGCCCGGGGTGCTGCCTGGTGAGCTCCAGTCCCTGACGGTCTGGGCAGGGGGAGAAATGTGGCTGATGCCGTGGGGCTCCCAGACAGGATCCCGGCAGCGTGTGGGGAGCCGCCCGCTGGCACCGTGTGCTCCCCATCCCTGGAGGCGACTCAGTGGCAGCCAGGCGGCCCTTGGTGGCGGGGTGTGGGGGGGGCATCTGCCCTTCGCAGAGCGGGCCCGGGGGGGGGGCGGGCAGGGGGCGGTAGGGTGCGGCGGGGCCCGGCTGCCCTTCCCGGCAGGTGGCGGCGGGGCCGGTGCAGACAGCGGGTGTCGGGGCCGGTGCCGGGGCTGGGCGGCGGGTGGCGGGTGGCGGCGGTGGCGTGCCGGTGCGGCGCCGGGGCCGGGCCAGGGGGGGCCGGGGCCGGGCGGCGGCTGGCGGCGGTGTGGCGGTGGCGGTGGCGGTGCAGGGGGCGGCGGGGCCGGAGTCGGGCGGCGGCTGGCGGCGGGGTTCCGGTGCCGGTGCCGGTGCCGGTGCCGGTGCGGCGGTGCCGGTGCGGGGGGCGGCGGGGCCGCGGCCGGGCGGCGAGCGCGGGGCGAGGCCGGCGGGGGAGGGCGCTGCCGGGGCGGGCTCGGCGGCGCCGTCCTCCCTCCGGAAGTCTCTCCCGCTCCCTCCTTTCTCCTCCTCTCCCCCGACAACATGGCCGCGAAGTCGGACGGCGGCGGCGGCGGCGGCGGCGGCCCGGCCGTGCGGCTGGAGAGCCCGGGCGGCGGCGGCGGCGGCGGCGGCGGCGGCGGCGGCGGGGGGCGGCGGGCGGGCGGCGGGTCCCCGCCGGCGCGGCGCTACCGGCTGCGGGACGGCTGCTGGGTGCTCTGCGCCCTGCTCGTCTGCTTCGCGGACGGCGCCTCCGACCTGTGGCTGGCGGCCCACTACTACGTGCGGGGGCAGCGCTGGTGGTTCGGGCTGACGCTGCTCTTCGTGCTGCTGCCCTCGCTCGTGGTGCAGCTGCTCAGCTTCAGGTGGTTCGTGTACGACTTCGCCGCCAGCACCAAGGACAGCGCCGGCGGCACCAAGGACAGCGCCCGCGGCCCCCGCGGCTGCTGCCGCCTCTGCGTCTGGCTGCTGCAGGGCCTCATCCACCTGCTGCAGCTGGGGCAGGTCTGGAGGTACGGGGGGTGCTGGGGGTGCTGGGGGTGCTGGGGGGCCTGGGGGGGTCCCCACCGGGACACAGAGCCTGGCATGGGCCGGAGGAGGTGGCTGCTGCAGGGCCTCATCCACCTGCTGCAGCTGGGGCAGGTCTGGAGGTACGGGGGGTGCTGGGGGTGCTGGGGGTTCTGGGGGGCCTGGGGGGGTCCCCACCGGGACACAGAGCCCGGCATGGGCCGGAGGAGGTGGCTGCTGCAGGGCCTCATCCACCTGCTGCAGCTCGGGCAAGTCTGGAGGTACGGGGGGTGCTGGGGGTGCTGGGGGTGCTGGGGGGCCTGGGGGGGTCCCCACCGGGACACAGAGCCTGGCATGGGCCGGAGGAGGTGGCTGCTGCAAGGCCTCATCCAGCTGCTGCGGCTGGGGCAGGGCTGGAGGGATGGGGGGGCCAGAGGGGGATGGGGGTGCAGGGGGGTCCCCACCGGGTCACAGAGCCTGGCATGGGCCGGAGGAGGTGGCTGCTGCAGGGCCTCACCCACCTGCTGCAGCTGGGGCAGGGCTGGAGGGAGGGATGGGTCAGGGGGACCCAGGCATGGGCAAAGGCTGGAGGGGGTGGTGGGGTGCAGCAGGAACACAGGTGGGGATAGCAGGGTGCACTGGGGACACTGGTGGGGATGGCTGGGACACAGATGGGGACCGTGGAGCAGCAGGGACATGGATGGCGATGGCTGGGACACTGATGAGGATAGCAGGGTGCAGTGGGGACCCCGGTGAGGATGGTGGGGTGCAGTGGAGATATAAGCGGGGGTGCTGGGGGCACAGCCTGAACCCAGGAGAGAGTGATGGGGACCCAGAGCAGGGTCCCATGCAGGGACGGCAGGGAGCAGTGGAGTCCTGGGTGAGGACACAGGCAGGGATGGCAGGCTGCAGTGGGGACCAAGGCAGCTGGGGTGGATGGGGACTAACCCCTCTGCAGCTGCGGCAGGAGGGACAAGGGGTGGAAAAGCCCCAGCAGAGCCTGCTTGAGGGTGCAGGAGGGTGTGGGCAGGAGCCGGTGCGAGGTGCCCACAGCCCAGCTGGGTGGCACAGGCCTGCTCTCCCCGTGGCTGGGCAGTGCTGGGTCTGGCAGGGTGATTGCCTGGCCCTGGCCACGGCGCCAGGCCTGGTGGATGTGGAGTGACTCTGCCGGGCACTGAACAGATCCACCTCCCCCCCCCCCCTCCCAGAGTGTCTCCATGCTCCTGCTCTTGGAGCTGGTTATAAGCAGGGTCGCAGGGTGAGGAGGCGGTGTTTTTTCCCCCAGTTTGTCCGGATATCCCCACTGTGGGTGTGTTTCTGTTGTCTGCCCCTTCCTGGGCCTGAGGAAAGACAGGCTGCGGAGGCAGGATGAGGGGCACAGATCAGCCCCGAGCAGGCTCGAGCCCCATTGCCTGCTTCTCTGTAGCCCCTCCAGAGGTCTGGCGGTGGTTTATTGGCAGGACCGTTTCCCTCTAATCTGTCCTTTCTTCCTGGTGCCTTAGAGCCGGCACTACTCCCTCCCAGCTCGGCGGAGCTCTGTCCGCAGTGTGTGCTGGGGAAGAGCCGGGGCTCTGCAATGGATCTGATTCCTGGGGAATGATGCTGGGAGGAGAGCGGAGACAATGGCAAATTCCTGAGACAATGCACTGAGCAAGCAACGCTTTCAGGCTGTATTTTGGTGCTGTTTCTCCTCGTGAGCTACTGTGGAGCAGAGACTCCCCTAGTCTCTGTTGTTTCCTGCATGCATTTGTCTGCTGCTTTTCTGGGGATCTCCAACTTTGTTTCACAGTGTAACGTGCCCCTTGCTGGTGTTCCCTCACCGCTGGCACAATCACCCGACCCACCCCTTCCCCGGGGCAATTGCAGGCGGATCTGGGTAGCTGTGGCTGCAAGATGGGTGTAAACCCTGACTTTAATGTGCTTGAGGAGGTGGCGAGGGGGAGGGCAGCCGCCCTCCAGCCAGCCGGCTCCTCGGCAGCCCGCAGCGGCCCTTGACCCCGGGCAGGGCGCTGTGGGCAGTTGCTCGGGCCCAGCCGGAGCTAGGGCCACGCTGCAGCTGGGGTTTTGCTCCCGGGTCTGTGAGCAAGCGGTCTCCTGATCTGCTGCACCGCGGAGGCTCCTAAGCCAGTTAAAGCGGTAACTCTCAGCACTGACCCTCCAGGACATGCTGGGCTCAAGCTGCAGCTGAGGCTCTTTCTAATCTCGGGATCTGCGATTTGCTCGGGTGACCAGTCAAATGCGGTTTACTAAACCCATTAGTGAGGCTGGATCTGGTGCAGGTGGATATGACAGTTTAAGAAGTGTTGAATTATAGCTGAATAAATACTGCATGCGAGGGGAAGGCTTTTCCTTGGCTGGGGGGCTGGGACCTTGCCCGGACCCTTGCCGAACACCTCCCCCTTCCCTGATTTATTTGCACCGTCTCTGGCCTGGGCAGCCTCATGACTGCCTTGGCGTGTCTTGTCCCCGGAAAATTGATTGCTGCACAGCCCTGAGCCCCAGCTGTGCTCCAGCCAGTCCCGCAGGGAAACTGAAATCACAAAAATACAGCTGCAGGCCTCGGGGGTGTAAAAACACGCTCACTAAAAGCTCTAACTCTGAGACTGTCCCGAATTAAGGCCGCTGCAAGAATCTGCTGAAGTTAGTTGTAATCAGGGCGCTCAGCACGCGCACGCGGGTGCGCTGCCCCGGGGGCCCTCCGGAGACGGTGCCGGTTGCTCGAACGTGTCCTCGGGTAATGGGCGGCCGCAAGCGGAGCCGCGTACAGAGCTGCCGGCTCTGCTCAGCTGGGGCCTCTCCGCGCGGCTCGTGCTGATGCGTTTTTGCAGCTCAGGAATTCGTATCCCCGTTGCTTGCAAAAGGTCAACCGCTCTTTCACCGAATGTGGAAATGCCAAAGGGAAGGGCTGTGCTCCGGGGCCTTGCCGTGCTCGCCCGCCTCCCCTTGGCAGCGACGGGAGCCCGCGACGGGAGCCCGCACCCCTCCCTCCGGGGGCTCACGCCCCGCTGCCCTTTCCCTGCCGGCCCCCGTGCCCGGACACGCGCCGAGGCTTCGCTCTCCCTGCCCGGGGCTGGAGCCCTCCGCGTCCTCAAATTGGGCGGCTTTTCCATGGTGCACTTGTCCCTGTGCAGGATGCCGGCTCTAAAGCCGGTCCCTTTGCTTGCCCAGCCCCGTGTGCAGGCCAAGGGGCTTTTTGGGGCTGGATCGAGCATTTTCCTGAACACGAGGTGGCCCCAGCTGCTCCCGCCTGCCCCGGGAGTCATGGCATGCCAGGGAGGTGGGGGAAGGAGGGAAGCTGAGCCCTTAATCACAGCGCTGACGTGACACCAGCGTCGCGTGGAGCTCTCCCTAATTATTTGGCTTTGCGAGATGTATAATGG
Organism: Apteryx mantelli; assembly: GCF_036417845.1. Lineage (NCBI taxonomy): Eukaryota > Metazoa > Chordata > Aves > Apterygiformes > Apterygidae > Apteryx > Apteryx mantelli. The sequence continues at coordinate 18,872,576 of NC_089995.1, forward strand.
ATTAAAATGGCTGCAACAAGAAAGCAATTTTCTCCTTGTTCAAATGAAGGATTATGGAAAGATATCCCAAATTACCTTTTAGGAAAATTGTGCTCTGTGCCATTTGCTCTTAGACTGGCGGGTTCCTCCTGTTTTTTCATCTGGGGATGACGATCAATGAATTTGGTTATAACCAAGGCCTGGCTTTTCTCCGCGCACCTTTTTTCCTCCAACACTTGAAAACTGGAGTCCGTAATTGGGACACCGTAAGGATGGAGCTGGCTCAGCAACGGAGCTGAGGAGGCGCCAGGATCGCTCGGGATTGCTTCGACCGCTCGTAGCGCGGTTGATAGCGAGGCCCTTGGCAGCCGGGGCTGAGCCTGCTTGCGGGAACCTGCGGCTCAACAGGTCGGAGCCGCGGGGCTGCGGATCACCGGGAGGAGCCGGGAATGGGGCAAACCACGCCACCGACAGCAAGCCCGGCTCCGGAGGGACGCGTCGGGGACGAGCGCCCGTCCAAGCCCTTCAGATTCATTCTGCAGTGGCTTTCATCGGGTTATTCTTCTTAATACAAAGGAGGTAGTAATTAGCCCTAAGAGCCCGCTCTGCTGGTTTCTGCCTCATCATCAGTTTTTCGAAAATTAAATGATTTTTTTTAAGTAATTGATTCCGTATTTCTCATGCAGCTGCTGCTGCGTTTGGTTCATAAAAACCTCGCGGTGCTCTGTCAGTGTGCACGAGGATATTTTTCTGGGTTGAAACACAAACTGTATGATCAAATGCATAACAAATAAGAATCAGCATTTCATTCTGGCAAGTTGATGGGAGATGAAATCTCATTTTAATGAGAGCTGTGGAAGTGACAGGGCGATGGGAGAATAATTGTGCCCCCGCCGAAAGCAGGGTGAAGCTGAGGGTCACTTGGTGAGTTGCTGCCGAGCCGGGGCCCGGGCGCGCAGCGGACGTGGGGGTTTGGTGGCCCCCGTCCCGGCCCCGGCCCTGCCACTGGGGCTGCGCGTGGCAGCTGCTGGCTGCGCGGGGCGAAGGCGCTGCTGGCGGAGCTGCCTGCGTGGGGCTGCTGCGCGCCGCTGCCAGCGGGACCGGGGTGGTGACAAGCCCGGTTGTTGAGCTTGGTGACGTGGAGAGGGCAAGGTCGCTGGTGCCCGGGCCTGGCGCGCAGGGGCCGGGGAGGGCAGGATCCCTCCGGGAGCCAGGCTCTGCCCAGGGACGCGGGGCAGCTCCGTGGGGCCGGCATTGCTGCCGGCAAGCTGCACGCACACCGGGTGAAAAATTGTTCACGTTTGGAGAAAAAGCAGTTGACCTTTTGCAAGCAGAGGGGATACGAATTCCTGAGCTGCAAAACTGCATTTTCAGCCCGCAGAAGGCTGGATTCAGACTGCTTCTCCCTCGCTTCCCCATGCTGCTCCCTCGCTTTCCGGGCAAGTCGCCCCGATTTGCTCCGCTGCCTGCGAGGGGGGGCCCGTCGCTGAGCAGGTCCCGCGTGGCGCGCGGCCGCCGTGGGGTCTGGCAGGGCTGGAGGGGCCGGGAAGGGGCAGCGGGTGCTCGCGGCCACCCCGGCGCCCTGGCGGCAGAGCTGGCCGCGCCGGCCGGGAACAGATGGCGGCAGCTCCCAGGAGCTCAGCCCTCGGTGCCGCTCGCTGCCGGGGCTGCTCCTGCCGCTGACGCCATCCAGGGCTCCCGGCCACGCGGGGAGGGCAGGGGGCTTCCCCCGCTTCCCGTCTGGATCCCTGAGAGGCAAATCAGCAGCGGGGGAGATGTGAGCCCTGGGACCGGGGCACCGGGGAGGGCCCAGCTTGCCCTGACCCCGCAGCTCTCCTGGGGCTCCCAGGCACTGCGGTGCCTCCGGAGCGCGGGCGCTGCAGCATCCCGGCCCCAGGCATCCCTCCCGCGGATGCTCTGGGCATCCCGAGCAGGGGGCTTGGACACGGGAAGGTCAAACCCGGCTCCTCGCCCTGGGGGCAGTGGGGACGGGGGAAGCCTCTGGCCACCCTGAGCAGGGGCAAATTTGCCTCTTTGGGGCCTTTGCCCTGCGTTTGCAGCGCTGGCGAGCCCCGGCTGCGCGCTGTGCCCGCGGGCAGCGGTTTGCTCCCGTGCTGCTCGGCACACAGGCCCTGGAGCCCTGGAAGGCGGGAGCCTGGCAGACGCGGCCTCCCCTCGCCGAGCAGTGAGTTATGGGCTGCAGAAGGCACTAAAATTAGCCGCTCCTTTGGAGCTGCACGTTAAAGCCTCATTTCTACACTAACGCAAACAAACAAATTGGCGCCCGGGAACCTGGCGCTGGCTGCGGGGTCCCAGGCCGGCACCCGGCAGTAATTGGCACGTAATGAAGCTGGGATGCGACTATTAAAATCGCATCATTTGCTGACACTGACGCCTTGTTCGTCTGCCAGCGCTCGGAAGGTCTTTTTGTGACTCTCTCTGCAGGACGGACGGGTGACTCTCGCCGAAAGGGAGGGCGCGAGGAAAGGCCGCTGCTGGGGCCGCGCGGGAAAGCGGCCTTTCGCGCTCGCTCGGGCAGCGACGCCGGCGAGGGGCGGCGGGGCCGTGCGGGGAGAGCAGCCGCGCGGGGCCGGTGCTCGGGCCGGCTCTGCTCCTGCCAGCAGGCGCCGCAGAAGGGAGCCATAAGGAAGGTGGCCCCGGGGCCGCGAGCGCCAGATGGGAAGCCTGAAACCAGCCCGGCTGCGCCGCTGCCCCGCTGGGGCCCCGCACGGGGCGATGCCAGCGCCGGTGCCGCGCGGGACGCCTGGTCCCACCTGCGCCATGCCGGGAGCCACGCGGGGCCACGGGAGCCGGCAGCTGGAGTGCCGGGCCGGGGCGAGCGGGAGCAGCCTGGGGCCGGAGCAGATGGCAGCAGCAGGCGAGCGCGCGCGGGCCGTGCGGCACGGGGGCCTCGTGCACGGTGCTAGCACCAGCCACGCGGAGTCTGCCGGGCCCCGGCGGCCCCCATTGCATCCTGCCTGGCCAAGCTGCCGGCACCATGCAGCCTGCAGGCACACACCACCGGCGAGCCCCTGGCCTGGGCAGCACCCACTTCCCGGGATGAGAAATGAGCTTTTTGGGGGCAGCAGGCACAGGAGGTCCCGTGGGAGCCTCCCGCAGCGGATGCAGGGTGGCTCCTGCCTCCTCCCTGCTGATGGACGGGCTGGAAGTGCTGGGATCGGGGCTTCTCCTGGCACTCGCGGGCTAATGGAGCCGGCTGACAGTGTTTTATGGATCTGATATAACGGCCATCAGTTTGTGTGACAGTTTTACTAGGTTGGGGGGGGGGGGGGGCTTTACAGCCCGCCTGCCTTTTGCTTGATCTTTCTGTTTTCGTCGTCCTCTTTCTCCCTCCTCTTCCCTGGGCGCAGCGGAGGCTGCGAGCTGGTCCGGGGCCCCGGGGTGGCTGCGGGCAGGTCCGGCCGGGGACGTCCTGAGCACCGGGCCCGGCTCTGCCCTCCTCCGGCCACGCCGTGGGTGCCCTGCACCCCGGCAAAGGGAGTCCCTGGGCACCGAGAGGCAGCCGTGCGCGCGGCCGTGCCGCGAACACCTCCGCCGAGCCCTGGCTGGCGAGCAGATGGCCAGGACTGGCGCATGCCCGCTCCCGCAGCCCTGCCAAGAGCCGGGGAGCAGCCAGCACGAGTGCCCGGGAGCTCCCGCGGGCTCCTGGCGAGGTCTCGCCGGAGCAGCTGGTCCCTCCTTCCTCTCCCATCCGCGTGGCCGGAGGAGAGGGGAAGGAAAGACGGGCGTCGTGCCAGCCAGGACAAAAATATCCCCTTGGCGAACCAGCCGGGTGCGCCGAGGGCCGAGACCAGAGCCCCTGCGACGTGCCGGGGTGCAGAGCGCCGGCTGATCCCCGGCTGGAGGGTGGGAGCTGGACCCCGCACAAGGGGACGGGCGCAGGGGAAACGCCACGGCCAGCAGAGACACGGGGGAGCGGGACGGCCCCGTCACGCAGCACGGGGCGCTCGGCCGGGGGCTTCACTCCGGCGCTGCCGACCGCGGCTCCCGGGCCAGCGCGGCGCCAGGCAGCCGAGGCAACTGGCAGAGCCCCGGGGGCAGCGGGGTGCTGGGCCGGGTTTGCAGGAGCTCCCCTCCACCAGCATCCCAGGGCCGTTGGCACGCAGGGACCCCCCCCAGCTGCCCAGACCCGGGGGGCGGGATGGGGGTACCATGCTCGGCATCGCCACTGCGCTCGGCATCATCACCACGCTCGGCATCGCCACCCGCCGCTCGTCTCACGGCTCTCCCTGCCCTCCCTCGCGCAGGTACCTCCGCACCCTGTACCTGGGGCTGCAGAGCCGGTGGCAGACGGAGCATCGCCGCCGCCACTTCTACTGGCGGATGATGTTCGAGAGCGCGGACATCAGCATGCTGCGGCTGCTGGAGACCTTCCTGAAGAGCGCGCCCCAGCTGGTGCTGCAGCTCAGCATCATGGTGCAACAGAACAGCATCGAGCCGCTGCAGGGTGAGGGCGGCCGCGCCGCGCGCTCGTCCCCGGCTCGCGGGACCCCTGCCCCAACCCCACGCGGGGCCTGGACGGAGCCCGAGCCACTGGAGACTGCGACCGGTTTGGGGCTGGGGTGGCTGGGGAGGGGACCCCGGGCTGCTCCGGCCTGGTGATTGCTGTCGCGCCCCTCTCGTCCCTCCCCGTTGTCCCCCAGCCCTCCGCTCCCCCCGCAGCCCCGCTCTCACGGCCCCTCTCCGCTTTGTGCCCGCAGGGCTCTCGGCCTCGGCCTCGCTCCTCTCCCTGGCCTGGATGATCGCCTCCTACCAGAAGGTGCTGCGGGACTCGCGGGAGGACAAGATGCCCATGTCCTACAAGGGGGCCGTGGTGCAGATCCTGTGGCACCTCTTCACCATTGCCGCCCGCGCCATCGCGTTCGCCCTCTTCGCCTCCGTGTTCCAGCTCTACTTCGGCATCTTCATCGTCACCCACTGGTGCATCATGACCTTCTGGATCATCCAGGGTGAGACGGACTTCTGCATGTCCAAGTGGGAGGAGATCATCTACAACATGGTGGTGGGCATCATCTACATCTTCTGCTGGTTCAACGTCAAGGAGGGACGGAGCCGCTACCGCATGTGCATCTACTACATCATCACGCTGTCAGAGAACGCCGCCCTCACCGTCCTCTGGTTCCTCTACTACGACCGCAAGATCACGTCCGACTTCGACGCCTTAATCCTCGTCTGCGTGGTCAGCTCCAGCTTCGCCCTCGGCATCTTCTTCATGTTCATCTACTACTGCCTCTTGCACCCCAACGGCCCCATGTTTGGCCCCCCGTCCGGGGGCTGCATTTTCCAGGAGCCGCCGGCCCCGGCCTCGGGGCCACCCGCGGACGTCGTCACCAGCCCCCCGCGCTCGCTGCCGCGGACTACAGGGGGGGAGCGGGAAGGGGCGCCGGGGGACCGGGACAGCTGCGTGCCCGTCTTCCAGGTGCGGCCCTGCGCCCCGCCGCCGCCGGCCGCCCGCGCCCCGCGGACAGAAGGGCCCGTCATCCGCATAGACCTGCCCAGGAAGAAGTACCCGGCCTGGGACGCCCACTTCATCGACAGGCGCCTGCGCAAGACCATCCTGGCGCTGGAGTACGCGTCGCCCACCACGCCGCGCCTGCAGTACCGCACGCCCGGCGTCCCCCAGGAGGTGCTGGAGTACGAGACCACCGTGTAGAGGCGAGGGGGCCCGGGGCCGCACGCCTGCCCGCCGCGTGCCGGGGCCTTCCGGAGCCCGGGGGCTCGGCGAGCCGGGGAGCAGACGGGCCGTGCCGGCCCCGAGTGAGCGGTGCCCCGGCTCGCCGCAGGGGCCAGTCCCATTCCTTAGCGTTTTGCCTTTTTTCTGTTCGCCAGCACTGACGTGCCCCCGGCGGCCCCGGGCAGGAGCCGGCGAGGTCTCTTGGTGCTACCGCCCCGTGGGGGCACGTGGGGCCCATGGCTGAGACCTGGCTGCCTTGTCACACCCCACAGCATCCCCCGGGGTGGCCAGCCCGGCTCCCACGCCGAGGGCTCATCCCCGCGGCGATACCTCACCCGTGCCTGAGCCCGGAGCAGCCTCGCGGCGCTGGGCTCCCGCCTGGTGCTGCCTGGGGAGGTCAGTGGTGCAGGATGGTGCCGGGCACTGCGGGGTGCGCGGGGGCACCGTGATGCCAGCCGGTGCCCAGCGCCGGTGAGGGGCTCCGGGCCGGGCTGGGGCAGCCCCGTGCCGCAGAGCGGGGATGCGCCGGGGTCCCCAGCGCGGTGCCGGGCGGCGGGAGCACGCTGGGCTCCCATGCGTGCCCAAGGCCGGGGCGCGGGGCATCCTGGATGGGGAGCACCCATGGGTGCTGCCGCTGCCCGGACCCAGCTCCAAGCCCGCGCCGGGAGCAGGATGCTGGAGCGGGGCTGCGCTGGGGGTGCGTGGGGGGCTGCCCGTGCCGAGGGGAGCCGGCCGGAGCTGGGGCAGGGCACGGAGCGCCCGGGGCGCCGCCAGCCGTGGGGCAGGCTCCGCGCGGCCGCGCTGGTCCCGCTCCCCCCGGCGTCGGGGCTGCGGCCGGCCGAACCCGGCCAGGGCCCAGCTGGTTCCCGTGCGGCCCCGGGGCACCGCACCGGCCCTGCCGCCCCCGTGGGAACGGCTTCTCATCGCGTTTTGTTTGTTTTCACCTGACGGTGACGTTTTATGTGACATTTTCTACCTCCGCCGGCGCTGATGGGGCAGGCAGGGCCCGGCCGGCACCGCGGGGGCCGGGGGGGGACACGGGACCGGCGGTGCCTGCTGGCGCCCGGCCGCTCCCAGCTCGGCGGGGTCTCCGCGGCAGGGTCCCCCCGTCGCTCCCCCTGCCTGGGCTGGGCATCACCGTCCGTCTGGGAGTTTCCGTCCATCCCCTTCCATCAGCAGCAGCCTCCCTCCCCTTCGCCGGTGCAAAGCTGAGCCGGGATCTGGCCTCCCCCCCTCCTTTCCCGCTGCCCCCGGGAAGCACCGGGGGGGGGGGGGGTGTCCCTCTGTCCCTTCCCCAGGGGCCGGGGTGCACGGTTGTGCCTGGGTCTGGGTGCAAATGTGTCCCCGTTCCAGGGACCAGGGTGCACGGCTGCACCCGGGTCCAGGTGTGAGTGTGTCCCGGTCCAAGGGGCCGGGTGTGAACGTGTCCCCGTCCCCGTCCCTGCACCCTGCCTCCCCCAGCCAACGGTGCGCGGAGGCAACCGCGTGCTCCTGGCCCAAAGGGCTCTGCTGAATGTACCTGCCCCGCGCCGGCGCCGTGTGCCTTGTCCCGCCGCCCCGAGGCGCCAGCGCGAGGCCCCGGCCCCAGGACACTCCGGGTCCCGCGGCAGCGGCGGCGGCGTGGGGGAGCCCGGATCTGCAGCGCCCGGCCGGGATCGCGCTCGCCCACCGCCGGGCCGCGGCTCGCGCGGCGTCGGGGGCATCACGTTGCTTTCGTTTCCCATTTCTCTGTAGCTCGAAGGCCCGGGATGACGGCAGGCTGGGACGGGTCGTTGCTTGGGTCACTGGTGCTAACTGGTGCTAACTGGATGCCTCGGAAAACCCTTTCGGAGGAGGCCGTAGAGCATCGCTGGGTCGGGGCAGCGGGCTGGGCCCCGCCGCGACCCGCGTGCCGCCTCCGCCACGATTCATGGGCCAAACCCGGCTCGGCACAGCCTCGCTGCCCCGGCAGCCCCGTGCCGGTGGCTCCACATGCCCCAGCGGCTCCATGTGCCTCGGCAGCATCATGTGCCCCGGTGGCTCCGTGTGCCCCGGCGGCTCCGTGTGCGCGAGGCCGGGACCCCGCGAGCCTCCAGGTTTGGCGGCTGCTTTCCGAGAAGGAGGCTCGTGTTTTCCTCAGGGAACCGCTCCTGGGGGGCACCCGGGGGGCCGGCAGAGTGCTGCGTGCCGGCCAGGGTGTGGGACGGCCCTGGTGGGAGCCCGGCCCGGCTCGCAGCTCCGAGTCACCCGCGTGATGAGCTCTGCGGTCCTCAGAGGGAGGAGAAGGGCTGCAGCGGGTCGTGCCGGAGCGGCGGCGGGTCGTTACCGCTCCCCCAGGAACGGTTCCCTGCGGCAGAGCCTGGAAGCTGCCTTTGCCGGCACTGGGGGATGCGGAGGCCGGTGGGGCCGTGCCGCCGCCGCGCCGCAGCCCTGCGGTTCCCCGCGCGGCCCCGGGGAGGGCAGCGGCCGCCGGCACCACCGCGGCTCCCCTCTCCAGCGGCGGCCGGAGCCCGGGCACAGCGACTGTCCCCGCGGGGCTGCCGCAGCCCGGTGCCGTGCTGGCGAGGTGCCAACCCCAGCCGGCAGCTCCCGCTGGGCCCCATCCCTCCGCCCGGCCCCAAGCGCGGTGGGGGCGGCCGGAGGGGTCACCCCAGGCCGGGCGCTGGCCGGGCTTCGCGTGGGTGCCCTGCGGGTGCCGCGTCCCCGCCAGCGAGCCGGGAGCCGGCAGCCCGGGGTCGCTTTTCTATGCATTCAAGCCACGGTATCCTCAGCCTTCGGGCTGCTCCCAGGCGCCGGCACCCCGGCAGCACCCGCGATGACACCCGGGCAGCTGGCTGCGGCGCGGCGTGCACGGGGCGGGCGACCGAGCCTGTGTGGGTGCCCGCTCCCCTGCTCGCGCTGGGGCCGTGCCGTGTTGTGCCGGGGGGAGCCGAGGGCTCCCGGCCCCGGCGCGGGCTGCCCCGCTGCCGCGCTCCAGGCTGCCATGTCCCCACCGGGGCGGAAGGACCCAACCCGAGGGGAAAACAAACCTCCGCTGCCGGGAAGGGGGTTTTCGACGCCTCCCCGTACGCCCGGCCCCATCGGTGCTGTGCCGGCGGCAGCACCGATCCGGCAGCGCCCCGGCCCCCGGCACGCCGAGGGGGCGGCTCCGGCCGAGCGCGGACCCCGAATGCCGGGGCAGGGGGTGCAGCCGCCCTGGGAGCCTGGATTCAGGGAAGGGGGCGAGGGCCGCACCGGGACCAACCGCCGTCCGCTCTTCGCCGGGGCCGATGTTTTGTTCGGAGCGGGCGGAAGCGGCGCCGCGGGGGGCGGCGGGCGCCGGGGGCTGCGAGGCCGCGGAGCCGGCCGAGGCCCCCTCCCCGCGCCGCGCAGACGCCCCGCCGCCGACTGTATATACTCTGTGTGCCACCTTCTTCTCTGGGACCCTCGGAGCGGGCGGGCGGGGGCGAGCGGGCAGACCGGGGGTCCGTACTGAGACTTTTTTGTATACCACAAACTTTTTGTATATTTTTAATTTTGCTGCAACATGAGATATTAAATTCATTTCAATAAACCCTGCCGCCTGCGGGCCCTTCTCATTGCCGGCATGTCCCGCTGGCGGGTCCCGCGGCCCCGGGGACGGAGCGGGACGGGTGCCGCGCCGCGCCGGCAGCGAAGGGGTGCCGGGAGCGTCGCCGGCGGGGCAGGATGCAGCGCGCCGGGGGAGGAAGGCCACCGGACGCGGCCCTGCCGCCGGCTCGCGAGGCCTCGTCCAAGCCCAACCCCTTCCCGCAAGAAGGTCCCCGTGGCTGAGCCGACCCCTCCGGACCCCGGGGCTTCGGGCCCCCGTGGGAGACGGGGTCCCCGTGGAGCTGCAGCCCCATCCCAGGGCTGGCTCAGGCTCCCGCTGGCCCCAAAGGACCGCGCTGTCCCCCAGCACGGTTTCGGCGGCGGTGGCGTCCCGCGGTGTCCCCGGGTGTCCTAGTGTTGGTGTGCAGCAGCCGCGATGCCGCGCGGGGTGGCTCCCCCCGCTCCCCGGGCAGGATTCGGCCGGGTCGCACCCCGGGGCTGCGGCGCGTTGCGAGCGGCCGGGGGCCGGTGCTGGCCGGGGCGCGCGGGGCCGGCGGGGGCCGGCGGGGGGCCGGGGCTGCCCTGCGCAGGGCGGGCAGGAACTGGGCGAGCTCGCAGCCCAGCCGTCGCTGGTGGAGTTTCCGACACAGGAAAAAAACAAAGGAGCCGAGGGCTCAGGAAAAGGCTGCCTGCGCCGCGGCGGGAGCCGAGCGGGGCCGCAGCATGGAGTGCGAGGGCAAGAAGGGCAAGAAGGTGGGTGCGCCGAGCCACCGGCCGTGCCGTGGGAGCAGGATTCCCGCGGGACCCCCGCGCAGGGCCGCGGGGACGGGGCTGAGCACCCCGAACGGTGCCGGCTCGGGGTAAGCGAGCGAACGGCGCCCGTCACCTCCTGGGACCGGGGGCGGCTCTGCCCGTCGCCTCCCCCAACCCCGGCCGTCCCGGCCGAGCGCTGCACCAGCCCTGCCGAGGGGGCCACCGCCGTGGCCAGCGCGTCCCGCGGCCCCGCGAGCTGCTCCCAGCCCCACGGGCCCCGGCCGGGCAGGTCGCCCCACCGGGTCCCCAGCCGGCGGCTCCGGCTCCTCACCCATCGCCTCCTGCCCGGAGAAGGGGGTGGATGGGAGCAGCGCGGCCCTTCCCCTGGCGCCGCCGGCGACTCGCCCCCCCCGCCGCCCCGCTCTCCCCTCCAGGGCTTCGTGTCGCCCATCAAGCGGCTGGTTTTCCCCAAGACGGCGCGGCGGCCGGCGCTCCGGAGCAGCGTTTACCGGCGCCCGCTGCACTCGGTGCCCCTCTACCCCCCGGACTATCTGATAGACCCCCAGATCCTGCTGCACGACTACGTGGAGAAGGAGGTGAAGGTAACGGGACCCCCGGGGACCCGAGTGTGTCCGGTCTCCCTGGGGTGCTGCAGGGCGACGGGTGCTCCGGGCGAGGGGGCTCCCCCCTGCCTCCCCCCTCTCCCCCCGGCAAAGCTGCCCTGGGTTTTGTCGCCCCAGTTTTTAGGCCACCTGACGTGGGTAACGGCCTCCTTGAACCCCTCCAGCCGCGATGAGGTGCTGCAGCTGCTGGACACGGCCAGGGTAAGTGAGGTCCCGGCTGGGACGGGGACCCCGGGGTCCCACGGAGCCCCTGCCCCGGAGCTCGCGGAGCGCGGTGGCAGCAGTGGCGGTGCCGGCGGCCCCTTGGCACGCTCTTGCCCCCGCAGCAGCTGAAGGAGCTGCCGCTGCAGACGACGGCGGAGCAGGACAGCATCCTGAGCCTGTCGGCCCGCTGCCTGCTGCTCACCTGGCGCGACAACGAGGAGCTCATCCTGCGCATCCCCACGCACGAGATCGCCGCCGCCTCCTACCTGCGCGACGACGCCCTGCACCTCCTCATCCTCAAAACCGGTGCGGGCACCCGAGCGCCCTGCTGCCCCCCGGCCCCCCCCGGCCGCGCTGGACCGGAGCCCCGCGGGGCGACGGGGGTGCTGGGCCTGGCCCTGCCTGCTGGGCGTTGCGGCGCGGGGGATGCACCAACACGTCCCGGGTCCCCGCTGCCCCCGCGAGGGACTCGGCGGGTGCCGGAGGGGGGTCACTGCTGGGGGGGTCCCTGCTCTTCGGGGCGGACAGGCCCCGGGCTGCGTTTCGTGGTGGTGGGAGGGGATGCAGGAACCGTCCTCCCGTCCCTACACCCTGTGCCGACACCCGGACAAGGGAGCAAGCGACCCCCCAGCTCTGCTGCTGGGCTCTCAGGGGCTGCACGGGGCTGCGCTTCCGCCTGCGCACATGGAGCAGCCCCTGCTGCTCCCAGCCCCACTGCTCTAATGCCACTGCCCCCAGCCCCACTGCTCCCATCCCCGCCAACCCCAACCCCGCTGTCCTAATCCCGCTGCCCCCAGCCCCTCTGCAGCCTCCGTCACCCCCAGCCCCACTGCCCCCAGCCCCACCGTCCGCAGCCCCATTGCAGCCCCCCACCATCCCCAACCCCACCGACCCCAGCCCCAACGCACCGACCCCACTGCAGCCCCGCAGCCCCGACCCCGCAGCATCCCTCCCGGCCGGGGGGACAGGGCAGCCCCAGGCTGGTCCCGCGGGCTGCCCGTGGCCGGGGCGGGCGTGGGGCCAGGGGGGGTGAGCGCAGTCCCCAGCCCCGGCGCACTGGTTCTTCTCCTCCCTCTCCAGGCCTGGGAGTGGACCTGGTGCCCGCCGGAGCCCACCCGGAGGCATGCGGGGGTGGCGGGCCGGAGCCGGCCCCCGGCGGGGCGCCCGAGAAGAGGCCGGGGGGGCCGTGGCCGGAGCCGGGGCGGCTGGGCGGCCCCATGGAGCGGCGGCACACCATCTGCAGCCTGGACTGGCGGGCGGCGCGGGGCGGGCAGGAGGGTCGCCAGGGCGGCAGCCTGGAGCGCAAGGCGGCGGGCGGCAGCTGGGAGAAGCGGCAGGGCGGCCGGGCCTTCGGCAGCTGGGAGCGGCGGCAGCCCCGCGGCGGCGGCGGTGGCGGCGGCGGCGGTGGCGGTGAGCGGCGGCAGGCGGCCGGCGGCAGCTGGGAGCGCGGCAAGGTCTACGGCAGCTGGGAGCGGCGGCACACGGGCAGCAACCCGCTGGACCCCCAGGAGCCCTGCCCCGGCGCCTACTCCAACCTCGTCATCCTGGCCGTGGCCAACAGGGTGGGTTGGGGGGGACGGCGGCGGTTGGGGGGGGGCTGCTGCCGGCCCGCGCCCAGCGCCCCGCTCTCTCCCGCCGCAGGATGCCGCCGAGGAGTCCTGCGCGCTCATCTGCCAGGTCTTCCAGATCATCTACGGCGACCAGAGCATCGAGTGCGTGGACCGCGCCGGGTACCACTACACCTGCACGCCCGAGCGGCCCTGGCTGCGCAGCAGGAGTGAGCGCCGGGGCCGCGGGGACAGGGACGGGGACAGCACCGCCGCGCCGGGCGATGCTGGGCTCATGCCGGGGCTGAGCTGGGGGGGCACAGCTGCACGGGTGCAGCACGGGCGCTGCCACCCCCGTCTCAGAGCTCGGCTCTCCCTCCCCAGGCGAGAGCTGCCGCACGGACGGGACGTACGCCTACGACGCCGACTTCAGCTGCTGCAGCTCCTTGTAAGGCTGCTTCTCCTGGGAGTCCTGTCCTGTGGGGTGTTCATGGCCCAGGTTGGGTGTTCCCGCCCTGGGTTGGGTGTCCATGCCCAGGGTTGGGTGACCATGCCCTGGTGGGTGTTCATGGCCCAGGTTGGGTGTCCCTGCCCTGGGCTGGGTGACCATGCCCAAGGTTGGGTGTCCCTGTCCTAGTGGATGTCCATGCCTGGGTTGGTGTCCCTGCCCCCAGGTTGGGTGTCTCTGTCCTGGTGGGTGTCCATGCCCCTGGTGGGTGTCCATGCCTGGTGGGCGTCCATGCCCTGGTGGGTGTCCATGCCCTGGTGGGCGTCCATGCCCGGGGTGGGAGCTCACCCGGCTGCAGAGACGCCCCAGTGCTGACGATGGTGGGTGCCCACGTGGGGGGGGAGAGGGCAGCCGGGCCGGGCTGCACGAGCGAGGGGCCGGGGCCCACTGACCCCTTCATCCCGCCGCAGCAACGGCTCCCACGAGACCTTCGAAGCCTACTACAGCGGCGCCTCCTCGCCCTCCTTCCACCAGTCCCACCACAGCCTGGCCACGGCCTGCAGCGGCAGCGACCAGAGCAGCGCGGGGCTGGAGCAGCTGCAGGACTACATGGTCACGGTGAGGGGCCGGGGCCGTGGGGGGGGGCGGCGGGGCGGCGAGCCCGAGCCCCCGCGCAGGGGAGCTCCCGCGCGGCCGCTGCCTGCAGCCCCGACCCGTTCCCGCAGCTGCGCAACAAGCTCTCGCCGCCGGAGATCCAGCAGTTTGCGCTGCTGCTCCGCGAGTACCGCCTGGGGCTGCCGGTGCGGGAGTACTGCTCCGACCTCCTGCGGCTCTACGGGGACAAGAGGAAATTCCTCCTCCTGGGTGAGCACCCCGCGCCCCCGCCGGCTGCGTCGGAGCAGCCCGGCGCCGCGTGCCGGTGCCGGTTGTGCCGAGCCTCACGGCGTCTGTCGCAGGAATGAGGCCCTTCATCCCCGACCAAGACATCGGGTACTTCGAGACCTTCCTGGAGAGCATCGGCATCCGCGAGGGCGGCATCCTCACCGACAGCTTCGGCCGCATCAAGCGCAGCATGAGCAACACGTCGGCCTCGGCCGTGCGCAGCTACGACAGCTGGTCCCTGCGCTCCGAGTCCGAGTCCTTCAACCGCATGATCACGGACATCACCCACGACATCGAGGCCCTGGCGCGTGACGAGGACGAGGACGAGGAGGAGGAGGAAGAGGAGGACAACTACCTGTGAGGGGCTAGCGAAACCCCGTGTCCCGCCGGTCGCTGACGGGGTGCTGCGGCTCCCAGGCTGGGCTTGCAGGGTGCTGGGCTCGACCCCGGGGGGCACCCGGGGTGCAGGGGGGGGCTGATCTCGCCCCCCTCGTCACTGCAGGAGGGCAGGTGCCTGCACAGCACCGGCGGCTCGTTAGCGCTAACGGGATTCCAGGGCAGCCCTGGGGATGGGGGGCCCCCGGCCGGCAGCGACACGTGCTGTAATTAGTGCAGATTGCAATTAAAGTGCAGGGCAGGGAGCAGAGCGGGTTCTTCCGGAGGGTGCCGGGCAGGAAGGGCCAGGTCTGGGGCAGGCGGCTGCTCCTGGCTGCACAGGGCTCTGGGTCCCCTCCCGGAGCGCAGGGCCGGACCCTGGGGCGCTTGGGATGGGGATCAGGACCGGGAGGCAGGGGTGGCCCCCAGGTGAGAGTGGGGCACTGGGGCATCGCTCACAGCCTGCCCCGGGGGCCTGGGCGCACTGCGGGGGCGCATTGGCAGGGGGCTGCAGGAAAGGCGCCGCACGCGGGGTCCCGGGAGGCTCCGGACAGGGGCTGTCGGAGCGGTGCGCGCCCTGGTGCCAGCACAGGGCTGGGCACCGCGGGATGCGTGAGCCTGGTTTGTGGCCCCCCCCCCCCCCCGCGTCCCAGGCCAGCTCCGGGCCTCGGCCGTGCTCTGCTTGTGCAGCCGCGTCCCCGGCTCCACCGGGGAGAACCGTGGTGCTCGGGGCAGCTGCTCCGACTGGCGGCACCGATGCTTCCCGCAGCCTCCACGGGGGAGCAGTGCTCAGCGCCGGCACCGTCGGAGAAGCCGTGGTGCTCGGGGAGGTGTTTGCTCAGCTCCGATGCGCTGGCGCTCGGGAGGGCGCGAGGGGCCCTGGCACCGTCGGAGGTGGGTAGGAGGCACCGGTGTGTCGAGCCCGGGGAAGTGGCGCCTGGAGGACCAGCACCCGGAGCAGGACGTGCTCCGGCACAGGGAGAGGCCGGTCAGGGACATGCCGGGAGCCTGTGCCACTCCAGGCAGTAAGGGAGTCGAGATCAATTGCTCCGGCCCTGGCCTGGGGGTTTGGGCTGGTGGCTGTTGCCAGCCAAGGTGCACATGTGTGCACACGCATGAACACGCGTGTCCCCCCGGGGTGGGCCGCGCGTGGCTGCCTCGAGCTGTGCTGCCGCCCCCGGCGCGCCGCGTGCAGACCCCCCTGCCTCCTAGTAGCGACTTTCTTGCGACTATTGCGCTCGGCTCTGGGGCAACGGGTGTTTCACAAAAGGAAGTTCACGCCCTGAGGCTTCCTCCGGGCGCGGGGCAGGAGCCGCGCGGGCCCTGAGCGCCCACCCCCTGCCCCGCTCCCGCTCCTGCTCCCGCTCCGGCCAGCGGCACCCCAGGGACGCAGCGCGGGTCTCCCAGGGCCAGGGCAGTGCAACGCGGTGCAGCGGCTGCCCGAGGCGCCGGCAGCCCCGGGAGGCCGTGCTGCCCCGCTGGGCGCCCAGGGCGGCGGCGCTGGACCCTGGGGGTGCAGAGGGCGGCGGGTGCCGCTGTGCGGGCGGTGGGTGAGCACCCTCCCCGCCGGGGGCTGCTGCCCCCTGGGCACCCGGCGTGGCCCCCGGGCTGCTGCATGGGCAGGCAAATGTCGGGGTTACCTGCAGCTATTTATTACTGTAAAAAAGAAATTAAGCATGCAAATCCTCATGCAAGCGAGGCGCTCTTGGGCCTCCAGGTCTGCTTGCTCCGAAGCTCTCCGGGTCGCAAGAGCCGGGCAAGTGCGGAGCCGAGACGGGGCGATCCTGCCCCCGGGCCGGCGTCCCCGCGGGAGCAGCGGGCCGGGCTGCCGCCGCCGTTCCCGTCGGAAGATCCGAGGTTCGGGACTGGGAACAAACCGGAGCAAGGGCAACTCTGTCGGTGCCGACCCGCCAGCGGAGACGCTCCGAGGCTGCCGGCGCCCCTCGGCAGGGCAGCGCTGCCGGCTCGGGGAGGAAGGGCGCAGCCGCCGCCCCCGCGGGCCCCCTGCGCCGCAGCCCGCGAGGGGAAGCGCGGCGCCGTTTCCCCTTTTCGCCTCCCCGGGGACGGAGGAACCGGCTGACGCTCCGGCCAGCGCCGGGGCGAGAAACGCGGCCCCGCGGAGCCGTCACCCGTGTTTCCCCCCCCCCCCCCCCCCCGGGGCCCCGGCCGCTGCTCCGGCCCCTCCGCCTGCCGCGCCGCGGCTCTGCCCGCCCCGTCCCGCTGCCCCGGGCCGGCACCGGAGGGGCGGGGCTTCGCCGAGGAGGCGGGGCTTCGCCGAGGGAGGCGGGGCCTCCCCGAGGGGGCGCCGGGCGCTCACACCGGGAGGGCGCAGCGGCGGCGGGTGCCCCGGCACCGGCACCGGGACCGCGACCGGGGCGGCCACGCTGGGAGCCCCGGGACGGCAGCCAGAGGTGAGAGCGGTGCGATGCGCCGGGGCCCCGAGGGCGGCGGGGATGCACTGGGGCTGGCAGCGGTACCGGGGGCCGTGTGCTGGTGGCGGTGGCGTGATGCTCCGGGGGGCCATGCCCGGGTGTCCCGGGGGGTGTGATGCTCCAGAGGTCGATGCCGGGTGCTCTGGGAGGGAGGGATGCTCCAGAGGGTGATGCCTGGGACGGCGACGCCCAGTGCCCAGATCCCCCCGGGGGGGTGATGCCCATTGCCCCGGAGGGCGATGACCCGTTCCCCAGGGGGGCGATGCCTCCGTTGCCAGCCTGGCAGCAGGGCTGGTGGGGACCCACCGCTGCCTGCCCGTGGCGGTGAAGGATCGGAGCCGGGTTCCTGGGGGCCCTGGGATTGTCCCCCGGTTCCTTCCCTCGCCAGCTCACTTCCTGCCCTGGGATCCACCACTCTGGAGGCAAGCGTGCGCCTCGCGGGCCATGATCCTCCAGGGTGGGATGTGCTGGGAACGGCTGCTCCCACGGCTCCCTGCCCTGTGCCGGCGGCCTGGGCGCTGTGCCTCAGGAGCCAGCAGGAAGGCCACGGCCACCGGGCGGGCCAGGACCCTGTGCTGCGGGCGATGCCGACCCGAGAAGCAGCGCGCGGCGATGCTGTTGGGCGCTCGGTGCCTGCGGGACCTCCCGAATGCGCCAGCCCCGCTGTGCAATGTGGTGTTTCAGAGGGGCTGGCCCAGCGCTCCGCAGCGGCATAAGGTTTCCCAGGGCGCATCCAGAGTGGGGCCATGCCGCGGCTCCGCTCTGTGCAGCGGCACAGGGCTTGCCGGCAGCCGGTCATGCCGGCGGAGCGCCAGGCTGGCCCTCGCGCAGGATGCGCCGTCAGTCCCCGTCATCAAGGGCTGCTGCTCTCTCGTGCTCGCTCCAGCCCGGAGAGCAGGGCTGGCTAAAGCTCCAGCACATGGGGAAGGATGAGGAGCACCTGCAGGGCTTTGCCAGGGTGGCCAGTGGTGGCAGGACCGCGGGACAGGCCGGAGAGGCCAACGTGGTGCTGTTGGTCCTGCTGCTGTGGGGGGTGGCCGGTCCCCAACCCCGCGCGGGCCTCACCTGCCCTGGTGAGGTGGTGCTGGGCATGTCCCCAGCACCACGAGGTCCCGTGCTCAGGCTCCTCGCTTCCTCTTTCACCGCTGGCATCCTTCTCCTTTCCTCTGAGGCCTCCACCGGACAAAAAGCAAGCTGCATCTTTCGGGGGGGGGGGGTTTCCTCTCGCGCTCTGCTTTTTGCAGCACGTTTTCCTGCTGACACTTCTCTGGGCGAGCAGGGGAAAGTTTAGCATTTGCATCTGTCCTGGGCTGGCGGCTGCTAGAGGCAGCTGCACCCCTGCCGAGTGCAGCGAGGGCGAGCAGCGCCCGGGGGCGGCAGGGTCCTGCTCGGGACCAGCCCCGCCGGCCCGGCCCGCGGAGGCAAGGGGCCTGCACGGGGGCCAGGTGCTCTCCCATTCCCAACTCCGGCTCTCCCTGCCAGGCTGCAGCCCGGGCGAATCCAGTGCCGGGAATGGGATCTCCCTGCCGGCCACGGTGGCGGGCGAGCGCTCTGTGCCCCTTCCCTAGCTGCCAGCACGGCGCTGCCAGCAGGATGCTGCTCGCCTGGGCAGCGTCGACCTTCGCTGTGATAAACCTCTTCTCGTTACCCTCCTTTAAAAGAAAAAAGCAACGAAACGCCGGTCGCTGTGCTGAGCCGGAGAGGCCAGAGCTCGGAGAGGCCAGAGCTCAGAGAGGCCAGAGCTCGGAGGCCGCCGAGGCCTCCCCGCAGTTCAGCCGGAGCTTTTTGCAAGAAGCCGGAGCGGGGCGGTTTGGTGCACAGCGCAGCGCTCGCAGCAGGCTCCACAGCCTGGCGGGGGGACGCGGCTCCAGCCCGGCCGCTGCCTGCGCCGAGCACCCCGGGGTCGCTCAGCCCGTCCACTGCGCCCGGCGCAACCGCAGCCCAGTTCCTTCGCGAGGCTCCTGCTTGCGGCGAGCTAAAATAGCACCGGGGCCGCGGCCGCGTGCGAGCGGGGCTGCGGGGCTGCTCCGCTACAGGCCCCTGCCGCCTGCCCCAAACTCGCCTCCCGGCACTTCTCTTTTCTCAGAACAAGATCCCTTTTCTTTTCGCGGCGAGGCTGTGCCTTTGCTGGGGTCACGCGGATGTGACCCGTCCCCGCCGGACGCTCCTCGCCTGCGGCACGGCCGGGGCCGTGGGAACGTCGCCGGGCGGTGAGCCGGTCCCGCACCCGGGGGCAGCGCGGGAGCCGTGGTGCCGCTGGCCCGCGGCTGGCGTGGGAGAACCGGCACTGAGCTCCCACCACAGTCGCGACGGCTTCCTTACGGCGCCGCACGGCCCACGCCGGGAACAGGCTTTATTTCCTCTCGGCTCGTTTGCAGGATGGGTTGCGTGAAGTCCAAGGAAGCTGGGGTCCAGGAGAAGGAAACAGAAGCGGAGCCGGACCCCGGTCTCCAGCAGGGCCACTACGTGAAGGACCCCACATCCACCAGCGAGAGGGTAAGCGGAAGCTTCGGGCCACTCCGGAATGAGTGTGCTGCAAACCAAGGAATTACGGAAAAGGGCAGGATGCCGAGAGGGAAAAACGAAGGCGTCTGAGCGTGGGAGAGGGGGATACTGGTGCTGAGCAGGTTGGAGAACCGGGCGATCCTGCTGTGATGGGTGGCGCGGGGCTGCGCCCCCTGCTCCGGCTCGCTTTGGGGTGCCGAGCCCCCGGCTCCCCCGCTTGCCTTGGGGGCCGGCGACGCGGTGTGGCAGAGCGCGCCGCGGGGCGCGAGTCTCTGCCGCCCACGACTGCGCTTTCTGCCTTCCGTCTCGCTTTGCAGAGCAAGGACGTTCCCGGCGCGGCAGTGGCCCAGCCCGCGGACGGTACGTACAGTCGCGCTGCGCCGGGAGCGCGGGGAGGAGCGGCGCGGGCGCCCCGTCCCGTGCCGGTGCGGGGAGGTGCCCAGGGCTCTCTGCGCCTCTCCCGCAGGCGATGGCGTGGTCCTGGCGCTCTACGACTACGAGGCGATGCACGACGAGGACCTCAGCTTCCGGAAGGGAGAGCGGCTCAGGGTCCTGGAGGAGTAAGTGCCTGCGTCGGCGGTGAACCAGCGGCGGCTGCGGCAGCCGGGGCATCCCACGAGCTCACGCGGCCCCAGCTCGTCCTGTCCTGGCTGCTCTCGCCTGCTGATTGTTGTGACACTGCCGGGACGGGCACCCACACCGAGCCCGGCGAAGCGGCTGGGTGATGCCGACTCTGGACACCGGTGACCGAAGCCGGGATACCGCGGGCTGACGGATGCCGTATCTACCCTCAGGTCGGGAGAGTGGTGGAGAGCCCAGTCGCTGGCCACAGGGCACGAAGGCTTCGTCCCCAGTAACTACGTCGCCTGGGTCGACTCGCTGGAGACGGAGGAGTGAGTCGGCCCCGGCGCGGCCCCAGCGCTCCCCTTTCCCGCGCTGCCCCGGCCCCCTTTTTCCCCGCTCCTCTCTGCCCCGGGCCCGCCGGGGAGCCCCTCCGCCGGGTCTGCCCCGAAGCCGAGGTTCATCCTCCGGTTCCTGGCAGCAGCTTCGTGCTCGTCAGTTCATTCATTTTTGCTGCAGGTGGTTTTTCAAGGGCATCAGCCGGAAGGATGCCGAGCGGCAGCTCCTCGGCCCCGGGAACGTGATAGGATCCTTCATGATACGGGACAGCGAGACGACCAGAGGTAGCGCCGGATGCCGCGGAATGGGGGCTGGCGCGGCGTGTCTCCGCGGACGCTCCCCGGCGGAGGAGCTCGGGAAACTCCTCGCCATCCTGCCGGCTGCGCTCCCACGGCGCCGCGCCGCGTCCACGCGTCCCCTCCGCCAGCTCAGCCCGCGCCCGTCCCCGCGCAGGCTGCTACTCCCTGTCGGTGCGGGATGGGGACGACGCGCAGGGGGGCACCGTGAAGCATTACAAGATCCGGACGCTGGATAGCGGCGGCTTCTACATCTCGCCGCGGAGCAGCTTCGACACGCTGCAGGAGCTGGTCGAGCACTACAGGGGTGAGCCCGGGGCCCCCGCGGCGAACGGGCAGCCGGGGGCTCGCGTCGGGCAGGGCGAGCGCCTGCTCCGTGCCGGCAGCGCGGCGGTCGCGGGCCCCCTGCTTCGCGGCGGGGGCCGGCCGGCGGGACGGAGCCCGACTGACGGCGCCCGCTGCTCTCCGGCAGGCCAGAGCGACGGGCTGTGCCAGAAGCTCACGTACCCCTGCAGCGCGCCGAAACCGCAGAAGCCCTGGGAGAAAGACGCCTGGGAGATTCCTCGGGAGTCGTTGAAGCTGGAGAAGAAGCTGGGAGCCGGGCAGTTTGGAGAAGTGTGGATGGGTGAGAGCGCCGCAGCGGTCGCAGGGAGGAAGATGAAGGTGGGGAGGGAGGGGAGGAAGGAGGCCAGGGATGGGCAGCAGCTCTGTCCCTTCTGCTGGGCTTGCCTGGGGCTGGGTGCCGTGGGGCAGCCCCGGACCCCAAAACCCGGGGCCAGCCCCATGCCGCCGCGCGGGGGAACGGCCCGACGCCTCTCCTGCCCGCAGCGACCTACAACAAGCACACCAAGGTGGCGGTGAAGACCATGAAGCCGGGCAGCATGTCGGTGGCCGCCTTCCTGGCGGAGGCAGAGCTCATGAAGACCCTGCAGCACGACAAGCTGGTGAAGCTGCACGCCGTGGTCACCCGCGAGGAGCCCATCTTCATCATCACCGAGTTCATGGAGAAAGGTGACCCCCGCGCGCCCGCCCCAGGAGCGCGGGGATGGGATGGCATCCGCGGGACAGGGAGGGATGGGGGCAGGCAGGAGCGAAGGAGAGGAGGGGGCCGGCGTGCCCGGCCGGTTTCCGAGCGTGTGCCGGGTGGGGACCGGCACGGTGCCGCCGGCCGCCCCGTCAGCCGGACCCTTCCCCGCGCAGGGAGCTTGCTGGACTTCCTCAAGAGCGACGAGGGACGCAAGCAGCCGCTCCCGAAGCTGATCGACTTCTCTGCCCAGGTGAGGAGGGGCCGGGGCTGGACCGTCCCTAGTGCTCCGCAGGGATGCGGGGCCGGGAGCCTGGGAGTCGGGAGGAGCTGGGCAGGAGCAGCCTGAACCCCCGCAGTGGCTCGGCTCCGGCTCCCCGGGGGGGCGGCGGGGCCCCGGCAGCCGGATGGCAGAAAACCCTCGCCCCCGGAGCAGGAGACCTCGAGCATCCCTGCTCTTCCTTCAAAAGGCAAAGCCACCCCGTCTCCCAGGGGCTGAGCGCTAACGGCTGCCATCCGCGGAGCGGCGGGGGGCACCGGGCGCCTGCTGGGGCTGCGGGAAGGGGGTGAGTTAGGAGCAGCGGCCGATGGGGCCGGCAGAGCCCATTGCCCTTTGGGTGGCTCCATCCTGGGAAAGGAGCTCCCGTTGGTGAGGTTTATTCCCGTAGAAGCAGTAATCCCAGAGCAGGGCGAGCAGGAGGGTCGGAGAGCGTGTTCGTTTGGGAATCGAGCGGTGCCAGGCCAGGAGCAAACAGCGCGGGAGGTGCGGTGGGAAAGGGGGGGCGTCCTGGAGGGGAGCCAGCGAGGTTTCCCTGCGCTGCCGTCCGCGCGGAGACAGCCAGTGGCTGGCCGCAGCGCCGCTGGGAGCGCCGTCCGGCCGCGCCGCCCGGGAGCAGGTGCAGGGCGAAAGGAGAAGTGGTTCCTTTCCTCCCCGTTAACCCGATAGCTGCAGCACGGGGCAGTCGGTGCGTCTGGGCGGCAGAAGCCAGGTCGCACGGGACCCAGGCGGGCTCCGGCTGGCTGCCACTCGCGGGGAGCCGGGCACCGCGTCGCTGACGGCTGCCGGGTCGCTGCCCCGCAGCTGCAGCCCTTGGAGCCGGCGGCGGCGGCGGTCTGGCTGTGCGTGGGTCGCAGCGGGCGAAGGTGCAGAGCATATTTTTGCTGGTTCGCATTTGCATGGTCCTCTCTCCGGGCTGTGATGGTGCTGGGTGCTGTGGCCGTTTCTGAACACGTAGCTCCCCAGGGAGCAGCAATGAAAAAAGGTATTGTTTTTTATCCATTGCTGCTTCCGTGAGAGCTATCTGCAAGTAACCCATTCTGCATGACAGCGCCGGGGCGACAAACTCGGCAAAGCCCCACAAGGTAACGGGTCTGCCTGACATCACCCTAGCATCAACTCTAATGCCATGATACGGCATTTTAACTTGTTCTGGCTCTGCAGTTGGTCAGGGCACCTATAGCTTTGACGTTAAGCTTCATGTGCTTCACACGGGCTCTAGTGCACGACGGCTTTACGCACTCACAGGGCATGAGAGCCAACACTGATCTGGGCATGGTTTTTAGAAAGCGCGTTATTTTACCCCACTGCACTGCATATGCAGGGTTTATGGTAGTAGCTATGTTTAAAGTCATCTTCCTGCTGAAAGGCTGTTGTGGGTCGTAGGAAGATCTCTGGAGAGGAAGAAGCACTCCGTGAAAATACTTTTGGGGATATTTATTTGGAGATAGTAATTCTGAGTACAGCTGAGCGTGCCGCTATACACCTAGCGTTGTGTGTGCAATCATTTGTGCAACCACTGTCTTGTCACTGCTGCTTCAGAGACGTTGGCCAAAGCCAGCGACCCTTTGAGCTAAGCTTGGTAGCTCTGCAAAATAATAAGCTGCTCAAGCCTTGAGCAACAGCAAAGCAAGGGCTGGAGGCCAGGCCCCAGAGGCTTACGCCAGGTAGTCCCCCGGCTACCAGAGCTTGCCACATCAGGGGATGCGCGTGTGCACATCAGATATGCAGTTGTGCACTAACTTTTTTCTACCAAGCTGGCTCTTGCAAACTGTCCGTCTCCGCTCTGTAACTCAAAGGGGCCAGTTTCTTTAGTGCCGAGAAGCCAAGTCTGAGCGCTTTCATGTGCAGACGGCAAGCGTGCAGGCAGGGAGCCCAGTGCACAGGCCTGCGCCGGCGGTGAGTCATTGCGAGCGCGGCTGCTTGTGTGGCCGTGGAAATGATCCTTCCGTTCTTGCGGTGTGTGTTTACTTCTGTATTTTGTGGGTGAATATCCGCGCCTTGCTCTGGCCTGGCTTGCGCTGGTCCGGCGGGGGAAGTGCATCTCTGCTCTGGCCCCTTCCCCGGCTCAGCTGCTCCGTGCTGGGGCTCCACGCCGTCCACCAAGAGCCGTCTCTGGCTCTGCCCCGTCACCTGGCTCTGTTCTGCACCATCCTGGACCAGGTTCCCCCTAAAAGCCTAGCCCTCGGGTCAGGCGCCCTGGACACCCTGTGGGAGCCCGTGAGGATGTGCCTCTGGGCAGGGCTCGCTCCCCGCTGCTGCCGTGGCCGGCGAGAGCAGCGCGCTCCTTCCCTCCTCGCACCTTCGCCTCCAGCAGCCTCACCAGAGATGGTTTCCTCCGCCTCGTCATAGCAAGAGCTGGAAGAAGGTCACCGAGCCAATGCGAAACTAGACACCAGATGCTGATAGCATCCGGACTTGTGAAAATTTGGCACAGATTTGGGTTGTGGTTGTGCACGCATTAGTTCCCCTCTGCACTGGTCAGCAGTTAATAACTGCACCTGACGTTGCAGTTGCTGAGAGCAGAGACAGAGCTGGGGGAGATCTTCAGGGCTCATCCCCCCATCCGGCCCCCAGGCAGGACTGACTCAACATCAGCTATCCTTGAAGACCTCAGGCGGCTCCCTGTCCTCCTGGGAGACCCACCACAGTGCTTTTCCGTCCTCACCGAGGAAGCTCTCTAATGCAGACTGACCCCTCGCTGCAGCAATTAAAGCCCATTGCTCTTTGTCTCCTTAGTAGGGAGAGAGAGTAATTTATTCCCTGCTCCACTGAAGGAGCTGCTTATGTATTTGGAGACTGTGCTCATGTCTTCTCTTAATGGAGAATGATTTACTCCTCTTCACATTTGCATGGCTACGGATGAACAAGTTATACCTCGGTTTGTGGACATCCACAGACACTTGTTCATGAGCACGTCAGCTCCTCGGATACCAGTTCTTGTTGCCATTCCCATGCATGGGCTTAAATGGGTTGCATTTGCCTGGTCATCCAAAATCCTGATCTTTTCTACAAGGGGCTCCCTGTATGGAGAGCAGTTCCCATACAGGAGAGTGAATCGGGTTTCCTACCATGATTGCCCCATGCCCAGCCGTGATTCAGCCTCCTTTTACCCTGCTCTCCATGTGCTGGCCAGAAGCAGTTAACCTCTGCCAGGTCCTAGAAGCAGTTGCTTTTAAGGTTTTTGTGGTATTTCAAATAAACCTTTTGCATTTTTTTTTATTTCCCTTTTTACAGATTGCAGAAGGAATGGCTTTTATTGAGAAGAGGAACTACATCCACAGAGACTTGAGAGCTGCCAACATTTTAGTCTCAGCAATACTGGTGTGCAAGATTGCGGACTTCGGACTGGCCAGAATCATTGAGGACGATGAGTACACGGCCCGGGAAGGTACCGAGAGCCGCTGTGGGCTCTGGCCACTTTCTGAGCTCATTAGGGATCCCTTTAGACCCACTTACCAATGTGTAACTTCTGTGGCAAGGGCCCAGGGAGATATACTGCATAAACAGATATATGAGTGGAAGCTACTCTCATTTGCATCTCTTTACATCTGCCTGTTTTGTTTGTTGCTTGTTCCCCATATTTCACTGCCAGTTTCTCAGTATTTGGGTTATAACTCATGTTTCTTATTGGCTCTCTTTGTCCAGGTGCCAAGTTTCCCATTAAATGGACTGCCCCAGAAGCCATCAACTATGGATCTTTCACTATAAAGTCAGATGTCTGGTCCTTTGGGATCCTCCTTACCGAGATCATTACCTATGGGCGCATCCCATACGCAGGTAAGGAGGTGAAATGCTTCTTGAAATCTGCTTCCAAAAGATGTGGTCCATCTTCTGGGCAGTGTTCTTGGCCCCATCCATGGGATCTATTTTTCCATGAAGTTAGAGCGCAGGAAAACAGAGCAAATGGTGAGAAATTCGAACCTTCCACTGGGAGCAGCACTCAAAGACAGTAGCATAAGCACAAGATCTCAAGATGACAATTGTTTCAGTGAGTCATGGAGAGGAGCCCAGAGCCCAGAACAGCCTCTGATCAGTATGCGCTTTTCCTTCAGCTACATCTACCATTTGGACAAATGCTCACCCAGAACAGATAATCAGGAAGAGCCTCTCTCTGGGATTCCTCGGTCGACACTAGCTCTTCTCACTGACCTGAAAATGCATGTGAGATGTAACACAGTCCTGTGCTTTTCAGCTTCCTCAGAGCAGAGCTGAGGGACCTCCTTTGAGGAACCCAGGAATGAACCCCAGTGAGTTCAGACTTAGGGGTGCCTCCGCTCTGTGGGAGGAGGGCAGCTACCCTGTGTGCTGCCGAGGGACTGACACTGAGAGGAGATGCTGAGCTTCTCCAGCTCCAAGGGAAACCAGCAGTACTCAGGATCTCTGAAAGATCCAGTCCTCCTGTTTCTAAAATGGAAGAGCTTGGTTTTTAACACAAGAGGATAATTGATTTGTCCCAGCCTCTACAGCATGTCACCGGGAGAAATGTTATCAAACCCCAGGGGTTCTTGGCTCATAGGTCTGCGTTCACTAACTCATGTTCTTCCACCTCCTGTAGATTAAGCATGTTTCGAAGTAGTGCATGAGTTCAGGGCTAAAAGCTGAGCCAGATGTTTTTAGGAAGGCTCAAACAATCTGTAAGTCAGCAGCAGTAGGAACCACCCTGTATTTTATACAGATTTGTCTCTCTGGTGCCTTTTCTCAATGGGAAATGGTTCTGTACAAGAACAGTAAACATCGCCATGAATCATCGATGAAGCACTTGGAGTGGCTTAAAGGGTTGATGGGGAAGAACCAATTCTGTCTTTTATTCTTTAATTCTTTTTTTCTATTTTTATTCCTTTAATTCTGCTAATTTATTTTTATGAGTGACACTGGAAAGAATAGCTCATTATTGGGAGAGGAAATGAAAATCCACATCCAATAGCTGAGCAGACAGAAAAGTTTGGCCTTTATTTTTTGGAATTTTATACAAAATGATTACAGTTCCCATCTAATCTGCTTAACTGGGATACAAAACTGATTGTTGTTGCTACAAGTATCTCAGCATCTCAGTTATTTGCATGTTTTCCAGAACAGTAGTAAAATGACTTCTCCTTCCCTCACCCCTTGCTCCTCTAACCTCTCCTTTTCCTCCACCCTTTGGACAATGTCAGTAGGATGTTGTGTTTTTGCCTTTTAAACAACCCATGAAGTCTTCACCCAGGCTCCTATCCTGCCTTGTTTCTCTAGGGATGTCGAGTGTGGAGGTGATCAGAGCCCTGGATCACGGGTACCGGATGCCACGCACAGAGAACTGCCCAGAAGAGCTGTATGACATTATGATGAGATGCTGGAAGATGAAACCAGAGGAACGTCCTACCTTCGAGTACACACAGAGCGTTTTGGAGGATTTCTTTACTGCAACGGAGAGCCAGTATCAGCAGCAGCCATAATGCAGAGAGCTTGGTGAAAGCAGCAGAGACCTGTGCACCAAGCATACTGCGCTACCGACAGCACCCACACACACACTGTTCTCACCTGTCCCGTTCCCAATGTTCCCGCGCGTGCCTTCCTCATCTTTCAGCCCAGAAACCAAAGACTTCCTGACGTGGCTTCCTTGGACCTGGGGGCAGAATGAACCAGTCCGGGTCAGCCTCCCCGGGCTGTGCGACCGATGGATTAGCTGAGCGTGGTTATTTCTTGTGCCTCCTGCGGATGCAAGACCGCCGGGAAAGACCTGCTCCAGGAAGCACTCAGCGGATGGTGTTTAACTGGGGTTGTAGCGCAATGCAAGGAGGGCCTATGGTGTGCCTACTTCAGAGAAGAGAGGGGAAAAAAAAACAAGTTTTTTTGATTCTTTAGAGATCTTATCATGCCAGTTTGCAGAAGCAGCTACTTCACCTGCGAAGTG
Organism: Apteryx mantelli; assembly: GCF_036417845.1. Taxonomy (NCBI): domain Eukaryota; kingdom Metazoa; phylum Chordata; class Aves; order Apterygiformes; family Apterygidae; genus Apteryx; species Apteryx mantelli. The sequence continues at coordinate 18,899,937 of NC_089995.1, forward strand.
CTAGCTGTAATGGCATTGCCTTCCAGTGAGCCTCTGCTGCACGGTCCTGAACACCGGACGTTTCTGGCCTGTTGCGCTCGGACGGAAGCTCTGCCTTAGTAAAACCCTGGTGCATTTCCACCTGGGTGTACCTGCACTTCCGCAGCTCTTCTTGTCACTTGTCATCGCCTCAGGAGCCTTTTTCGAACGCCAAGTGTCACAGAAGCATGTTTCTTTCAAAGCCCACCTGGGCATCCTTTCTGAGTATTTTTCATGATACTTCTTCATCCGGGGAGCGAGTTCTCGGCCAGTCTCCTCGCTGGGGCGGACAGTGTGTGCCTTAGGATGTGAATGGATACGGTGCTTTATAATATAAGTCAGCAGACTGACACCCCCCGCGTTAGTGTGAACGTCCCGAGCTGGTTTTGTGCCGACGGCCGAGAACTGCACCTGCGGCGGGGTGAGGACCGGAGCCCGTCGCGCTCCAGCGTCCCCCCGTGGGCGGCAGCGCCAAGCCCTCTCCCTCCCCCCAAACCACCTCTGTTTGTCTAACTCACAGATGTAATTTAATTTGTACCCTTTCATTTGCATTATCAGCAATGAACCATGCATTTCTTGCACACACGTTTCATGTTTTTGTTTGTTTTTAGTATTTAATGATGTGTTATGTGGGTACGGGGAATAGAGGAAGTAAGTTTGTTTTTTAAAAGATTGTCCTGTATTTCTTATAAAAACAAGTTTCTGAGAATGTCACTATTTTCCCTCATATAAGGGGACAACCCTAGTAGCTTATAAGCTTTTATTTTTAACTTTGAGAAGCTTCTTTTTCTAGTCAATAAAATATTTTAAATGTCTCGTGGTTGGTGGCCCTCTCTGTAGGGTGCGGTGGGGGCAGCGGGGACCCCAGGACACGCGTGTGCTCTGCCCCTCCGGCACCGAGACCAAACCCTCCCCCCCCAGATCTCCTCCCCCTCCCCAAATCCTCCCTCCCCCCCCATCTCTCCCCGGCCCCTCCAAGCCCCGCCGTTTCTCCCCAGTGCAGTCGAGGTGCCCCCGATCGCGACCACCCTAGTTTCGTACGGCCGAGGCGGACCGCGGGCGGCCCCGGGCCCCCCCTCGCGGGGCTCCCGTCTAGGCCCCGCTGCCCCCCGGGGGGCTCCGGCCGCCCCCAGCCCCGGCGCCTCACAGCGCCCGCGTCAAACATGGCGCCCGCGGCGTCGCGGCCGCCGTCGGGCGCGCGCCGTGCCCTCAGGGAACATGGCGGCGCAGGCCGCCCCCTGCCGTTAACCGGTTGCCTGGTGCCGGGAGCCCGACGGGAACGGGACGGGGCCGCTGCCCGCCGTGCCCGGGAGCAGGGCCCCGCCGCGCCCGGCTGGGCCCAGCCCAGCTCAGCTCAGCTCAACCGACCCGGCCCGGCCCGGCCCGGCCCGGCCCGGCCCGGCGCGGCGCGGCGCGGCGCGGAGCGGCGCGGCGCCCCCCGGCCCCGAGGCCGCGGTCGCCATGGCGATAAACGTCCCCAGCCAACCGGCACCCGCTTCCGCTGACGTCGGTCGCGACACGTGGATGCAAGATGGCGGCATCGGCGGCGATGGTGAGTGCGGCGGCCCGAGCGGCGCCCGGCCGCCCCCGCTGCCCCCGTTCCGCCCCCTCGGCCCGGCCGCGGGGCGCGGGGCTCCGTGAGGCGGCGCCCCGGCGGCGGCGGGACGCTGCGACCCGGCTCGGGGCCCTGCGGGCCGCCCCGGTGCCGCGGGCGGGCGGGCAGGGCCGGCGCAGGCCGCGGGGCCTTGAGCGGCCCCCGGGGGCTCGGCCCGAGCTGGGGCCTGGAGGAAGCGGGGCGGCCGCGAGGGAGCGTCGCCCGCCGGAGCCTGCGGCGGGCCGGGCCCCGGGAAGCCGCTACCCCGCCGGGCCCTCGCCGCCCGGCCCGGTGCCGGCTGGTGGGTCCAGGTCCGGGTCGGGTCCGCCGCCCCGCCGGAGCGTTTTGGCGGCTGCTGTCGCGCCCGCTGCTGCGGGGAAGCGCCGGCCGCGACCCCCCCCCCCCGCTGTCGCCGAGCCCCCTCCGCCGGCACCCCCGGGGGGTCTGCGGTGCCGCCGCGTTTCCACGCTCCCGAACCCCCCGGAGCTGCGGATGCTCCTGGCGGAAGCTCGCTGCGGTAGGCGAGCGCCGGCGCTGCCTCGCGTGTGCGAGGAAAGGAGACGTTGTGACACTGATCACCCGCCTGACGCCTTGCGCTGGGAAAGGGGGTTTTCCTCCTTGCTTTCATGGAAGGGCATTTCCTGATAATGTGTTGTAAGGAAAGCTGTATGAATAAATGATGTGCGTTGATTTGCAAAGTACTCTCTTGGCCAGGGTGGTGAACGTGAGGTGACTCATGGAGCGCAAAGGCTGGCAGAAAGCCAAAGAGAAATTGGAAGAGTGGAAATGTTCATTTATTTTGTTTCAAGCATCTTCGTGCTCTGCATGCTTCCTCCTGGCCAGGGCAGGAGGGAGTAGTTTCTGAGCTTGTTTTTAGGGCTGAAGATGGTTCTACTTGGAATTTCCTCCTAGCCTTCTCTCTTGTGAAGGGAAGAGAAGACTGCTAACAGCTCTCCTGGTGTCAAAGGAGCTCTCTGAAATCATTGTGAATGCAGCACTTGTCTCCTTTCTAAAGGCTTTCAGTGACTTTTCTGAGTGAGAGCGTAAGCTGGTCAGAAATGCAATAAAGATGAGCTTGTCTAAATAGTTGTTGAGAATATCTAATGAAGCAGCCCTTAAAAAAGGTGGTGGTGGGGACTCAGGCTGGCAGCTCAGATGAGGGTGAAGAGCAGGTGCCACCAACGCTATAGATGTCCTGCTAATGGGCCTGATGGCAGAATAAATATTATACATAGGAAAGAGCTTTGGTTTGCTCTGTTATATGAGGATTTTTGTTTCCTCACCCAAATTCTAGGATTATGTCTGTCTTCCCTTTCTGACACCTCATTAAAAAGACTTGGTAACTGGAATAAGATGTCAGATCTTTGTGAATCGGGTTGGATAAACTGTTGCACATAGGTTGTATTTTCCTTACTTTTCTTCCAAAGTGCCTTTGAACTCAGAAGGTCTTGGTTATTGCTGTTTGATCTACGTCTTTCCCTTCTCTGCAGAAAAGAAATGGGAAGTCCCACTTTGGATGGTACTCATCATCTTTGCTTATTTTCTGAATTCTTTTCCCTCCCTTTGAGTAAATGTTATGTTGTCTTCCTAAGTTTGTAGGTGTATTTTGAAACAGTCAGACTTAAACTGACCCTAATTCAGCGCCAGCCCTATTAAAATGTTCAGAGTGCTTAAAATGCTGCTGTTTGAAGGCTTCTTCACACGATCAGTCCCTAGAATGTGTTTGCCTGTGTTCTGAGCTGGGATGTCTTGGGCCTGAATGGGCCTGGTGATGGTCCCTCTGGATCGCATTACAGCGCCTTGGCAGAGTGCTGCAGGGAAAAGCTTGTGGTGGCTTTCTGTTAATTGTGCTTCTGTAGATACTTCTCTCGCTTAGGGAATATTCCCCTAAGAAAGGGTCATTTGCAAGTGTGTGTGCGTGCATGTAGCAAAATAAAAAGGTTTAGTCAGCCCAGGATATTTTTGTCTATGCACAGGTTTTCTCTTGTTCGGGGTTGTGTATGCTTGTCTCGCTGCTTGTTGCTTCAGTGTACAGTTTCCTGGCATCTTAGATGTGAGACTGTCAACTGAGTGATTTTTCTGGTGTGTTTTGAAATGTGTATTGTTGGTAAAGAGTGCAGAGGCACAGTCCTGTGTGTTCTGGAAGTCCGTGCCTCACCAGAGCACTTCACTTGGATAAAGCTCAGTCCTGCAACCTTCAATCTTGCGTAGAAGACAAGCTAGAGCAAAGGCATCTCACAAATGAGATGACAGCCTGGCCAAGCCCACGAGTTATGCAGATGTTTGGCACGTGTCCGTATTGCCATTGCTTAGCTGCTTTCTTCATTTGGAGAAAATTAAGTGCATCTGTAAATATGGAAGATCCCCATAACAAAGGCCCCTGGCTTTACCCTGAATGTGCTCTGTTGAGCTGTTGGTCCAACAACTGGCCAGTTAAGAACCTGTTTTGGAAAATCCCTTCAAACTTCACTTTCAAAGCTCACCTCCACCTGTTGTGTAGCATGTTCCCATTTCTTGATAACAAATATTTGTTTCCTGGCGATGTTTTCCATAGTCCCCCTCTGGTCTTTTCTGTTGCCTAGTGCTCTTTGAGTCATCATCATCATCTGCATGCAAATGGCCTGTCTTCTGCCAAAGGTATCACCAAAAACTTCATCTTCTACATGCTTGCCTGTCTCCTGAGCTCATTCCAAAGTTCTGTCTTTACTTTGTTATCTTGCAAGCTCTTCAGGGCAAGGATTGCACCTGTGTGTGTTTGGCTTTGTTTTTTGTTAAGTAATGTTACGTTGTGTCTTTCTGGCACTTCATTAACAAATGAAATGAGATAATTGCTACAGGTAGCTGACAGCTGCAGAGCAGGATGTAGGAAAAGAACGCTGTGTCCTTGTAGCACTTCACCTGCCCCAGGCACCTTTTCTTAATTGGTCCAAGAGAGAACCATAAAACATTCTTTTACAAGATCAGAGAAGGAAAATCTCAATGTGTAAGTACGGAAAACAAAAAAAAATCGTTTAAGCTGGATCAGTATTTAAGTCTAAACGATTTAAAAAATATTTTAATTTCATTCTGTATTTACACTTTCCAGTTACTTTCCAAATAAGTTTTTTGCCTGCTGTAATTACATTAAGCAGTACTTAGAATAGTTCTAGAGATCCGCCTTGTAAGCAGAAAAGATGTATCCGATAATTTAGTATGAACACATTTTAGGTAGGTTCCTAGTCTTCACATTTTAAATACATTTTAGGTTAAAAATCCAATATTTATTGGCTGCTCTTTATCCATCCTGCTCAGTGCCACTATTTCTAGATGTTCTATTGACTTTCACTGGTGTCGGGGTCAGACTTACCTTACTAGCCCCAGAGTAAGGAAGTCTGTGATGGGAAGGGGATGTGGGGGCAATAAACTCGGCTTATCTTTTTTTTTTTCTTTTTTCTTTCCCCTGCACTGATATAGAGCCTCCTAACAGAGCTGCTTTTTGTCTGTACCTGGTTTGCAAGTTTAAGGGTAAATAATGTTTCCTCTTACATTGTGTGTATGCTGACTTACTCCAGGGTACTCCGCTGACACTGTGAGAAGGGAGCTGTGATTGTACCAGTGTAGTAATCTGCCTCCTACCGCCAAAATGAGCTGTCCTGTTGGCAGTGCAAATGTGCTAGCAGGACTGTATCGGCACTAAGGGCTCCTGCCAGCCCAGCTCTCTGGGTCCCGGATCCTGGCTCCCCGCATGCCTTCCCCGTAGACCCCTGCTGTCAGGGCTGTAGCTGTGGCTAGACTGGCAGTTTGGGATGGGCTCTGTCTCGCCTCTTTGCACTACTTGAGGCGCGTGGGCTGCTGGGAGTCTGAAGGTCGGTTTTTTCCTCCCCAGCTGTGTGTGGTGACTGACTTTTGCCAAAAAGGGCTGGACTTCTGTTTAATTCCCCTGTGGCCTGCCCAAATGGTGTTAATTGGTGGGAGAGGCAGGCACTGAACCCTGTGCCCTACAGAGCCAGACCAGGCAATAATCTGGTGGCTCATTTTACTCCAAGCCAGTCTTGCTTGGTCAGTCGCTTCCTCTCTCTTGTCCCTTCTGTATCTAGCTCCCCGTTTCTTGACTGCCAGTGCTTCTGTTCGTAGGCGTAAGGGCAGTAGGTCACCAAAGCTAGCTTTGCTTTGCTTGCCCTATTGAGGAAGTGCAGAGGAAGGCAACGTTTGGTTTTATTATCACTCCAACATTAGCTCAAAAGTTGTCCCAAACCAGACTCCAGGTCTTGTGTAGTTAAATAGTGCATTTCGCACACTGACTTCAGAATGGGCTGAAGCTAGTGGTGCAGTGAGATTACACTGGAGTTGATGTTCTAATCCAGCTGTTCTGCTGCTATCTAATGTTCTTTAAAGCTTGTTTTTTATTTCAGAGCCTTACTACTCTTGTACAAGCTGCGTGGGGTTGATTGGGATAATGGCACAGTTTAATGAAATAGCAAAGTCAATTAAAGGGTTTGCTGCCACATTTGTTATACTGCATCTGGTTCTTGCTGGATCCCGTGCCAAACTGATTCAACTTTCTAACTTGACCCTTCTCCCCACTCCCTGAAAAGGGGGGGACCTTTTTTGCCATGTTGAGCTGAAATTGCACTCCACAGGGTGAGGGGAAAGAAGAATATGGACTAGGGGGGAGAGGTGACGTGAGCAATGCCTTTGGATGCAATAAGCTGTTAGGCTGGCTCGGCTGCAGTGTCAAACCGTACCCTATGCTAACCGCTTCATGGAAGATGTGTGTGTAAACTCAGTTTATAAGCTGCTAGGGGGTAACTCCTGAAGTGCAGAGCTGACAGAAACCTAGTGCCAAGGTTAATGCCCTGTTCTCTAGTAATCCATGGAGTTACGTTGTTCTTCACCAGGGTATTAGATGGATGGGAGTAGAAAAGTCAGATGACGGCCTGATACATGAAGCAAGTTACAAATATCAAGCACATCTTCCTCATATCTGAGCAAGGACAAAGTTTTCCTGATTACAGCTGAGGAAACGCACAGAAAACGGAAGCTGACTTGATGAGAGTCGCAAGGCAAAGTTAACTTTGTCAGCTGTGTTTCATTGCTGGAGCACATGACCTTTATAATGTCTCGGATGAACACTTTTTGTTGCTGCCCATCTCTAATGTTGTTCTGATGTTTGTATCTACTGTCTTGTAATTTAATACCTCTTTTGGTTTCTTTAGGAAAGGCTAAGATATTTGCTGGTTTTGCTCTCATTGCTTCATGGTACAGACTCTTTCTACGTACCTGGTGTGGCTCCTATCAACTTCCACCGGAACGATCCTGTGGAAATTAAGGTAGGGTGAACTTAGATGGAGCTGCTAGGTGTTTTTTTTTTTTTTTCTTGTTTATATCATAACAGCTAAGTGGGTCTGTCAAGTCAAACTTTGGGATCCTGTTATTAAAATTCTGAGGCGGATATTTTCTTTTCCATAACATTTGTGTTGGGGGAAAGCAGCCCTTGAGTGGTTACTGTCATCACTTCAGCCTACTGTTCCCAACTTGACTCTCTTTCTTGCTTCCTATTTCTTCCTAATTCCGTTAGTAGTTACACCAAGTCCTCGAGGTGTTGCTATACTTGGCAAAACAGCCTTCTTTTTCTCACTCTAGTTTTGAAGTGAATTTAATCAGAGATTTTCTCCTGTATTGTACTGACTCTCAAAGTGTTTATAGAGACTGAGTCTTTAGATGGTAGGCCAAAGTAATGGTTTGAATTGGACCTTTACAATTTCCTCTTCTACCCAGTTGCCATGTGTTGTGTCTTCAAGTCATGCGAAATCCACGATAAGCCCATTCCAAGTGCAGGCATTTGTCCTTGAGCATCATAGATCTTACAACCCAGGCTGCTGAAAAGCTGTTCCTGTACAGTATTGCTGGTAGCGACTGATGGAACTGCTCATCCAGCACAGGAGGAAGCCAGGCTTTGTTTCCAGACATCAGCAATTTATAGCCCTTTTCATTTATTTTTCTAAAGATGTGGCCTCTGTCTCAGCACAATTGGCACCCTTGGGGATGCTGAGGTTGCCTTCTCCTGCGTGAAGCACAACACAATTTGCTCTCTGGCCACAGGCTGCCAGACCTAAGCTATTTTTAAGCAAATGAGACTGGCCTGTGGCTACAGTAAGTTTCCCTGGGGAAGGGGGTATTGAAATGGCTGTTCTCAAAGGGATTTCATGAGCCAAATATTTCCTCCGGTGATGAGACAAGTTGGCGAGTTTGCCAGCGCTCTTCCAATAAATGAACTTGGCCGCGTTACAAAATGCTCTTGCTTTTCTGAGCAACTGTGGCCTAGTCTATATGTGGTATGTCTCTGCACTTCTCTTGTGCGTTTGATCTCATGTGATTTGTGGGTACTCTCCTGAAAGGTTTGGGTTCTGCCACTATCCATTGTTTTTCAAATCTGATGGTTCTCTGGCTTTCTTTCCAGAGATGAAAGTTGCTCAATTTTTATATTAGTAGAGGTCAGACCTCTAGGTCCGGTGTGACTTGGATTTTTTTTTTTTTTTTAAGGCAATAACTACAGTCCTATGTGGGAAGAGGCTCTTGAATCTCTCTCAGGCACTTTGTTGTTTTGCAGGTCTTCACTGGATAATAAATTTGTGAAACCAATTCACCATGCCATTCTACAGGTGTTTCTTTGTTAATAAAGGAATTGCTACCAAATCATAGTGTAGAGAAAGTACAGCTAGAAATTGTGCAAAAGTGAAGAAAGCAGGAGCTCTCCCAGGATCGTCTGTCTCCTTTCTTGCAGCTTCCTAAGTGAGCTTTATGGAAGATGTTTCTACGTGAGCTTCAGCTTCTAGCTGATGTAGAGAGGGTATGAAATCATGGGAGCTCTTTCATGCAGATAATTGTTCTTTTTTTTTCTCCAGGCTGTGAAGCTCACCAGTTCACGAACCCAGCTACCCTATGAGTACTACTCATTGCCTTTCTGTCAGCCCACCAAGATAACGTACAAGGCTGAGAATCTAGGTACGTATCTGTTGAACAGCATGCTCCCCATCAGTTAACAGGCTGCCACTTACAAGCTGCGTGAGGGTATGTTTACAGGAGGAGAGGCAATTGCAAATGTCACCTCTAATAAACTGTTTGAGGAAAGCCTGCTCTCTCTAATTTGTTATACACTGGCTGTTTGCAAACTAGAATATTCATGTATCAGAATGCAGAAGCACCTTTCAAAAAGGAGGACCTGTAACCAATTTCATAAGCAGTGCTTGGTATGTCAGACAAATAACATAACCAAAATATCCTTCAATTTTTTTCCACACAGCTGGCATCCATAGTAACACAGGAGACTTGCTCTCAGCATTTTAGTCATACAGAGCATTGCAAACCCTGTGACAGGATGAGTGGCAAGAAGCCTAGCAGCCCTCAACCCTGCCCTTATTTTCCTGTTTTCCAGGTGAGGTTCTCCGGGGAGATCGGATTGTAAACACGCCTTTCCAGGTTTCCATGAGTGTGGAGAAGAAATGTGAGGTTCTGTGCAACTTTCCTAATAAGCCAGTCACTCTGACAGTGGAGCAGAGCAAGCTTATTGCTGAGCGAATCAGGGAAGATTACTATGTCCATCTGTGAGTCATCTCAAGCACGGGTTTGTGTCAGTGGGGATTCTGTGTAGTGGACAAATTTGATCTGAAATCTGTGCTTTCAGCATTGCTGATAACCTCCCTGTGGCAACACGGCTGGAGTTTTATTCAAATCGTGAGGAAGAGGAAAAGAAGAAGGAGAAGGATGTGCAGTTCGAGCATGGATACAGGCTTGGGTTTATGGACGGTAACAAGGTAGAGAATCCAGATGCTGTCTAAGGGGTGCCTAGAGGAGCTCTGGGTGTCTCAGAGGATGTTAGAAGTTACCAAAGAGCATCAGGGTTGGGAATGCAACCAAGGGTTTTATAAAGAGTGGATATAAGAGTGGAAATGAGGGCTAGATCTTGTACTGGAAGAGGGGGAACGGGTGCTAAAATACCGGAATGATAACCAGGAGTTCTAGCACTGGCTTGACCCATGATGTTGGACAACCTCATGCAGTAGTTCCCCCTCAGCAGAGCAGGGGCAATGTACTTCCCAGAGGTGCCCCGAAGGCTGGCTAGTCTTTAGCAATCATGGTGCTCTCTTCAGTGGGGGAGGAGAATTGTCAAGTGTTTATTTTTAATTTTTACATGAAACTGTCTGGGATGTGACTGGAACTTTGATTCAATTCAGAAGGTAGCAATTTGAATTCCTCCAGTATAGTGCAGTTGCTTATGCATGAAAGAAACAAACATACTTAAGGAAGGGGAGGAAAAAGGTATGTGGTATTAGGAAGAAAATAAAGGGGCCGGCAAATTGTACAAAATGGAACATCTTTCTGCATGTAAATATCTTGGGGAAGATGCTTAAATTTGGAAATGAAAATTTAGCATGCCTATTCTTGCAAATGTTTTCTGTGATTGTGTGCCCTAAAGATTAGTTGTTTGACTTAACAGATGCATCTTTTTAGTGCACTCAAGTGTTCAGCTGCGTGCATGGCTCTGATCACTTGAGGCTAAGTTCTTATGGATGAAAGAGCTTAATGTGCCTGTTCAGAGTTGCTACACTTTTTATAGGTGATATATATATATATATATAAAAGCCTTTTGAAAGTACAAGCTTAAGACAGCTGTGAGCCCCCACAGAACCTGGGTAATGTTTATTTATCTGGTGGAAAAGGCAGGTGGGAAACTTAAGGTTGTAACTACTGAGGTGCTTCCAACCCGATTCTGTGATTTTGCTGCCACTGAAGTCTCCGTTGAATGCATGGTTGAGATGTGTCTTAGTATATTGGTATTCTCCCAGCCAGAAATGGACTCAAACATTGTTGCTGATGCTTGGAGTGGTTGAGATGTCACCTTTTCAACAGCTATGTTCTCTCCTTTTGTTTCTTTAGCATTGGAAAGCTTTAGAGAGCCTGGTCTTGCTCTGTAGCACAACGTATCTGGAGCAGTTGGAGTCTTCAGTTTCCAGCACTGAAACTGCTTTCTCCAGTTGTTGCTTCTAAACATTGCCTGTTCTTCCCTTGGGATGCTAACACTTTCATTTAATGTCAATCCATTTTAGTTCTACCTGCACAACCACCTCTCCTTCATCCTTTACTACCACAGAGAGGATGTGGAAGAGAACCAGGAGCCCACCTACAGGGTTGTGCGCTTTGAAGTGATACCCCAAAGTATTAAACTGGAAGGTGAGAGATTTTTAGGCAAGGGAGTCGGGGAGAAGAGTCTCTTGGAGGGCTGGGAGTTGAACACCACTAACACATCAGGGTGGTAATTGTTGCTTCCACTGTAGATCTTGTGGCACAGAAATGAGGGAGTCTGAATTATAAGAACAATATAGCTTTAGAGGGATTAGAACTTAAAAGTTTAAGTTATGGAGTTAGTCTTCCTACTTCAGTGAGCCCAGCATGAAATGGGAATCTCAAAGGGGGAAGTTGCGCATATCATATATTGCCCCATGCAACTCCTCTAGCAGCAGCAGCAGGCCCTGCTGGAGAGGCCTTGCTTCTCAGTGTCTCACGTGGAATAGAGGATTTGTTCCTTGATCTAGATCCTTGTCTTCAGAGCCTCTAGCTTTTATCCTTCCAGTTAAGGAGAGGCTCACACACAGCGTTCCTTAAAGGTTCATTAATGCTGCTCCACTCCTGATTGGAAGAAGTCTTGGAAACTGCAAAGCAACTGAGAAAGGAATGGGTGCTTCCCCTGCAGTATTTGGAATAAACGCAGCACAGTGACTTGTACTTGGGGCCGGGATGGTCAGTGGGAGAGCTCGTGCCTTAGAGGGAAGTGCTGACCTCGTGTGTGCCATGTTTTCTCTTGTAGACTTGAAGGCTGATGAGAAGGGTATGTGCACCCTGCCCGAAGCTACAGGCTCTGCCCCTCAGGAAATAGATCCTTCTAAAGAGAATCAGATGCTCTTCACCTACTCTGTCCATTGGGAGGTGAGGGGATAATGGGAAGCTGGCTGGCAACTAACTACCCCTAACTGGCATTGACTGGCTGGCAGTTAGTGCACAGAGTGCCTGTATCACAGAGGTGTTGTGGAAGGCATTGGGAGCGCTCCAGCATAAGATGACACGAGGCTGTGATAGCTTCTGGGATGTCGGAAGGGCTTCTGGTCATGTGGTGTTTTCTTTCAGGAAAGTGACATTAAATGGGCTTCTCGCTGGGACACCTATCTGACCATGAGCGATGTGCAGATTCACTGGTTCTCCATCATTAATTCGGTTGTGGTCGTCTTTTTCCTCTCAGGTGAGTGATGTTTGGGATGAAGAAGGCTTTCCCGTTTATCTGCAGGGAGTTTGCTTTAAGCTTCAGCTGCAGGTAGCCTGAGGAGGGTGTGGCCAGATCTGAACTGTCAGAAGGGGCAGGAAACAAGCATTAGCACATGTAAAACCTTCCAGTTCGGGCAGTACGCTGTAGGGTCAGACTGTTACTTCTGCTCTTTGACTTGGGGCACTTGGGGGAGGGATAGAATCATTAATGTGGTTAACGCATATCTTGCATGTCCAGACTTAAGAAGAATAAACAGGAAGGCCGCAGTACCCTATTCATACGGGAATGCTGCCTTCCCTACCCCCTGGAGTTTTGCTCCTGTCTTTGCTGAAGGCTGGGAGAGATGACTAATGCTCAAGGCCTCCTCTACTAGCCAGAACCGCATATTTTGGTGCAAGCCATGTAGTTGCACAGCGTGAGAGCAGTAGGGCCATCTGGGAGCCTCTGAGCCAAATTCAGTTTGTGTGTTTTCAGGTATTCTCAGCATGATCATCATCCGCACTCTCCGGAAGGACATTGCCAACTACAACAAGGAAGATGACATTGTATGATGTGTTCACTCTTGGGGCTGGGATCAGAGAGGGAGGGAAGCACAAATGAGGAGGGATCCAGTTTGAAGAAACTGGATGTATTTTCTCTTCCCTTTCCCCAGTTTTGCTGCTAGCCCTGAAGATGGGAGGGGCAGTTCTGTAATGCACTGTCACGACACCTTTGGCTCTCTGCGTACAATGGCAGATCACCAGTTTGGACATTTTCAGACCTAAGTAATGACTGCTGATGCTTTTGTAGATGACTGCCTTGGCATTGGTAATCCAGGCCTAAACTGATTGTATAGACCCTCAACTTAAAGCCTAGGAGGAAAGAGGTTTCTTAACTAGGGTGATGTAATTCTTTAAAAGTCCTGGTTACAGGGAAATTCACCTCTTAGGCTGGCTGTGGTAGGACATTCGTTTCCACTGGCAGACTGCATCTAAGTACCTTCTTTTTTTGTTGTTGCTACAGGAAGATACCATGGAAGAATCCGGTTGGAAACTTGTGCATGGAGATGTCTTCAGGCCTCCGCAGTATCCTATGATCCTCAGCTCTCTCCTGGGTTCTGGGATTCAGCTCTTTTGTATGATCCTGATTGTCATCTGTGAGTGGCACATGTTGAGTTGGGGTGGTTGTAACAAGAAGAGGAACAATGTTCAAGGGCATTTGTAGCTCCTGTTGACTTCAGCATATGCTCGCCTTCGCTCAAGTTAAGCTGGATAAGGCCTACTTCCTGTTGCAACGTTGATCTAGGCTGCAGGCCTGTGCTCAGCGTATTTCTAAGTTTCTAGATACCCTTTCCTAAATGAAGGCCTTATTTTCTGTGTTTGTATTGTCTTTTATCAAGTTATGAGGACAGGGATATTGTGGAAACACCGGGTGGTAGCGGGCTGAGGGACTCTCGCATATGTGTGCTTTGCCTTCTGAGCTGCACCTGTTCGATTCTCTGGAAAAATGAGGCTAAAGCATGTTCTGTAGCTTGAGATCAAAGCTGTGGCTTTCTCTGGCTGGTGCTGGAGGCTGTAGATATATTATGCTGCAGGGGAAATGAGATCTGTAGAGGAGGCAGAGTGATTCCAGGCAGCTGCAATCTGTCATGTGGAACAGGGCCCCTGGCCTCCAGATGCTGACTAGCACACGTACATCAGAACTGCTGTTCTTTTTTTCCCCTTCTCTCTCTCTCTCTCTCTTTTCTTTTTTTTTTTTTTTTGTTTTGTTTTAACCTTCTGCAGTTGTTGCCATGCTGGGGATGCTGTCGCCTTCTAGCCGGGGTGCGCTGATGACTACTGCCTGCTTTCTCTTCATGTTCATGGGGTAGGTGTGTCCACTGCTTCCCACTGCAATACTGTTTTCTCCCAGGGAATAGAAACTAACTGTGCCTTGGCCTGTTTTTATCCAGGGTTTTTGGTGGATTCTTTGCTGGCCGCTTATACCGGACTCTGAAAGGACATAGGTGGAAGAAGGGAGCCTTTTGTGTAAGTCTTCTGGCGTGCTGTGCTCCTTAGCCAGGTCTGTGGATGGGTGAGATCTGTGGATAAGCTCCATGTGTATTTCCGGATAGCTGGGTGCAGCCTGGCTGTATCATAGAGATTTGGTATGGATTGAGACCTTGTAGCTTTATGTGAAAGGGAGGACACCAGAGTGTGTGTGATAGTAAAGCAAGAGGATTGTCTAAGATCTTCCCCATGTACTTCACCGCAGTCTTACAGCACTAATAAACAGAAGAGGGAAAAGGGATGCTTCATCCCAGCAATGGACTCATTTAAGAAGAAACATCTGGTTCATAACAGTCTCATGTTCTCTCTTAACTTGTGTTTGCTCTTGCAGACAGCTACTCTGTATCCGGGTGTAGTCTTTGGCATCTGCTTTGTCCTGAACTGTTTCATCTGGGGGAAACACTCCTCTGGAGCGGTAGGTACCCTCTTTATCCTGCAAGCATGCTAGAGAGGGGAGGAGGGTGATTGGAGTGTCAGGGAGTTACTTAGTTTCCTGACAACTTTCTGAATGTGGGTGCCAGTGCAATGGTTAGCTGGAAAGTTGGTCTGGCCAGTGACTTCAGTCTCCAGGGTGAGGGAACTTGCTGGAAGCCTCACTTGTGACACTTGGTGTGGTTCCAGGTGCCTTTCCCAACTATGGTGGCCTTGCTGTGCATGTGGTTTGGGATCTCCTTGCCCTTGGTCTACCTGGGTTACTACTTTGGATTTCGCAAACAGCCATATGACAATCCTGTACGGACCAATCAGATTCCAAGGCAGATCCCGGAGCAGAGGTGGTATATGAATAAATTTGTTGGGTGAGTGATGAGTGTCTAGGAAATATGGTGAGTTAAGACCCTCCCCCAACCTCAGTCTCTTTAGGCTGCTGAACATCACCTTTCCGCTAGTCTCTGGGCACAGACAAATTGCAGATGGATTCCTCATGAGGAATGCAATATTACAGACTTAATCTTGACAAGCTTAATGCGGTATGACTCTGTGGCGCATATAGAAGTGGTATGCACTAAAAGATAAGAGCAGCTGTGTCACTTGTATGAGATTTATTCCAGTAATCTGAAGCTGTAGAGCTTTTGCTAGGAGCGCCTTTGTGTGGTTACAGGTGACTTTTAATAGCTAGACAGTTATATTGTGCTGTTAATGATTTTCTTTTCTCATTCTGTAGGATTCTCATGGCTGGTATTCTGCCTTTTGGAGCCATGTTCATTGAATTGTTCTTCATTTTCAGTGTAAGCATTAAACCTGCTTCGCTCCTGAATACAATACCCATCATGCCAAAGCCGATATGGTGTTGAAAGGGAGGGGACATCTGCTTGGAGTGTGGTCATATTTCTGTACTTACTGAAGGGGCTAATGGCTCCCCTTGAGGCCTTTCAGTATTGCCCCCAGAGACAGCTGGGCCATGGATCTCTTCAGTCTGTTTTCTTGTTGAGGATCCTGGAGATGTCTGTAGAACATTCTTGGATTATATGAAGAACAGTGGCAAAGATGAAAGCTTACTGTAACATTATGCCTAGGAGGGGTCCTGGCCTTAAAACATTCCAATGAGACTTTCCAGCAACTGCCTATTTTTCACCTTTCTGTGGACAGTGAGCAGAGAGGGAGATAATGGATATGAACAACCTACCTCACAGCTATCTTCAGGCACCTTGCAACCTGATTCTTTTGAAGGCATGTTGTGAAATGTGCTTGATGTAAGGCTTTGTCTGTATGAGGTTGAGGGGCCCCTTATTTCTCCTAGGGTCAGCTAGTAGAAGTTAGTCTCATATTCGCTGTTTAACTGCAGTAGCATGGAGACAAAGTTACGTTGTGTCTTTTTTTTTTTTTTTTTTTCCAGGCAATCTGGGAGAACCAGTTCTATTACCTTTTCGGCTTTCTCTTCCTGGTGTTTATAATCCTGGTGGTATCGTGCTCTCAAATCAGCATTGTCATGGTGTACTTCCAGCTTTGTGCTGAGGTGAGGTTTCCTCTACTGTGGTTTTAGTAGCTGACAGTGCACAGTTGCTTCTGGAAAACCACAGATCACTGTATGGCTGCTTCTCAGCAGAAATGTAGTGTGGCCCAGCTTCATCAGTGTGAGTGTCCTTAACGCCTTTTGACTTGAAGGAGAGTTGAAACTACTCAATATCTGCTCAGCTGAGCAGTGTGGTTTTCATATCGGAAATTCTGCTTGGGGCAGGATGCTTTTGAGCTGACTTCTCTTCCTGAAGAAGCAGCTTCCTTTCGTCTGTGCATGAAGGGAAATGCAAGGCCAGAGGCTGAGCTGTGTTCTCCTGCAGCAAGTGCCATGATGCTGGCCTGGCTTTGTTTCACTGTCAACTTTTCATCCTCTTTGTTTGGAAATACTTCAGTTACTACTTCTGTAACAAAATAGTTCCCCACCCCCAAGCTGCAGTTATCTTTTGGAGGAAAATAGATGATGCTTTCACTGTCTCAGAGTTCACAGGTCACCTGAGTCAAAGAGGCCTTGGTGACCCAGGAAAAGGAAGACTGTGGGATAATGCTAAGGCTTTTTACCCTATCAGGATTATCGCTGGTGGTGGAGGACCTTCTTGGTGTCCGGAGGATCTGCCTTCTATGTGCTGATCTATGCCATCTTTTACTTTGTGAACAAGGTATTGTTATCCCTATTGTATAAAACTAACACCTTTCTAGAGGAGATTGTTGGATTTGGAGAAGGAAGGTGCGGGGCTGCCTAGTCCTAGTCTGAACCAGTACGAGGCAGCTCACCAGACCACTGTGCTAATAATCCTTCACAAAGGAGAGCAGACTGTAAGTACGTGAGGCCCCTGTCTGTGCTCACCTGTGGGGAGTGATCAGTTGCCAGTGTAAATGCTAGTGTGACGTTCCCTAACCCTACTTTGAAGGGGATGTTTTTTCGGCAAGCTAAAATAGATTCAGTAGAGGGTTTTCTCTGCTCTTTTGCTGAATGCGCCCTTGTAGAAGGCGTTGGCTGGGCTGGGGAGCTAACTCTTGTTAGCCCTGTATTAAATTTTACTTGTTTTCTCCTCTTCTGTTTTAGCTGGATATTGTTGAGTTCATTCCCTCCTTACTATACTTTGGCTACACCGCCCTTATGGTCTTGTCCTTCTGGCTCCTCACTGGAACCATTGGCTTCTATGCAGCCTACATGTTTGTCCGGAAGATCTATGCCGCAGTGAAAATAGACTGAAGATGCACAGATTCAGCAGAAAGTAGACACCTTTGTACGCGTGTCCTCTTGGGAGTGAAGGGGGCATCTTCTCCCCACTCTTTTAAGGAAACAAAACCCAGTGGGAGAGTGACAAGAAATAAATAACTCCTCGTTTTGGAATGTAACTTTTGGCACAGTGTACATGGATTCTGGGCTACTTCTGGGGGGAAGAAGGGTCTGTAGATACCTTGCATTTTAACTTTATTATCCTATTCCAATTTTGAGGGAGTTTTTTAGCAGAGAAATGTCCCTCTGTATAAGCAAACACCCTTTTTTTGCTAATTCATCTTTTTTTTTTTTTATGATGAATGGATTTGAAACAGCAGTGGAAACACTTGTGAAAATGTTTTCTTCCAGCCCCTAGGGTGCTCTAGGATTCAGGGAGACTCTTCAGACCAGTATCAGGCCAGGTTTCTTTCCTGCCTTCATGTCTGCATGGAAGAGGGAGCTTGACTATGGCAAAATAAGAGGATCCTAAAGGCTCGCCCTGCATGACCGTGGTGTGCTCTGACTGTATAAGTCCTGGCTCCAGCTTGTTTACAGTTCCATGGAGGTGCCATTCAGAGCCTGGGAAGTGCAATTTGACACTGAGAGAGCGTGAGAACCGTAACCCTCTGCATCACTTCTCCTTCCCTCTGGCCTTGGACAGCATGTGCCACTTCGGATGCATCTACTGGAAGGGCTTTGGGGAGGGTGGGATTTCCTCTCTTTTGGAAGATGCAGCCGGATGCAGCAGGATGAAATGTTCTTGTGGAAGCAGCGTGATTGTGCTGGTGCTAGAGTACGCAACTGGAAGAATGTTTGAGGTAACTACAAGGGTTTGTTCTGTGATATGATAGTTTTGCTCTCGCCACATGAGGAAAGAGTGTAGACTTCCTTCCTAGGAACTCCTCTGGGATTGTATAGAGCCCTGTGGAGAGCAATCCACTACGGTGTTGCTTTAGTGCCAAGGAATCTGATGCAGTGTTGGGCCTCGGCTGCTGTGAAATGTGTGCAAGCCATGTAGAAGGGGCTGGGAACAGACAGTGGCCCCAACGAGTTCTCCCATTGCCAGAAGTGGGCTGTCTCACTACCTGCCCTGTTTTCCAGCTGCTCTTGCTGCTCTCTTCTCCTGTTTTAGATTCTCTACCTCCAGGCTACAGAAAAAGTGTACACCCCATAGGTTGCATTTTGTTCTTTTCTGGAAAATGGTCCAAGATCCCTGGAATAGCCTATACGGACTCTTCTGCAGGTCTCCTTTTTCCATGGCTTGATGCCTGAATCAGCGCATGGAAAGTTTGTTTTTAAATGAGGTTAAAGTTTTATTTTGATCACTTAAATGATGTTTACCAGTAAAAAAGGTTCCACGTTGTAGTGAAGGCTCTCTCCATCCCCAGATTAGCTGGATTCAGTCAGGGCTACAGGGGAGAGTTTTTAGTGAGATCCGTGAAAGTTCTGCTTTTGCTTCTTCCTGCAGTAGTAAGAAATAAGGTCTCCAAATAGTCAGCTGCCGCAGGTTGCCATTCCGACCCAGGACTGTGAAAAGCCTTCCCTGTTACCAACACTGACATATGCACACTTGAGGGTTTGGGGTTTTGCTTTTTACCCAAGTCACCGTAAATCTCCACTGGGCCTGCGTAAGGACCTGTCTCTCTTAGTAATGGCCTTTGCTCCCCTGCATGGGAGCTGACTTCCCAGAAGGATTGATTCCTCCTCAGCATTAAGTCTTTACAGTCTTGCCTAATACTTCTTCAGCCACCCATCATGCCAAAGTTCAATCATCCAGAAATCAAGGATGGAAAAAGGGAGCATAGGATACACAAGCCAACTGTGCTGTGGAGTCCTCCACTAGTTCTGATTTGAGATCTTTCTGTGAGATTTTGGTTGATTTCTCTCCCCCCACGCCCTGGTGGAGAGGTTCGGCCAGCATTGATTTCTCTCTTTTCCCCAAAGTGTTTTCTCTGTATTCTTTGTAATTTTTAATTAATGTATGTATTCTTTGTGTCCTATTGTAAATAAATCTGCCATTGTCCTGTTGCCCTGCTCCCCTGGGTTCTCCTGAGCCACGTTTTGTGATTTTTCTTTTCGTATCACTTACTCAGCCTCTTATTTAAACACCTGCATGGTTTTTGACATGTAGCTTCAATTAGAAGCACAGCCTGGAATACGCTTAGGTTTTCTACATAATGTTTTTCCCCTGGTAAACTTCACTGCACAGTGCAGTTTCTCCCAGTGTGGCATGTCCTGTATACTGCTGTGTATTGTAATTAAAATGCCACCAGTCAAGGCTTTTTTTATTCTGCTTCTCACTGTCCTGATTTCGTGTGTTATACGATAAAGACTGCTTAAGCAGCTCAGTTCTTTTGTGAAAAATACGTGGTTTGACGTCTGTAGCACTAATGGATGGAGTATCGCAATTGTCAGATGATTGACAGGGTAACACTATTTTGCAAATACAGCGCCTTCCACAGTGCTTTAAAGTAACAGTCAAGGATACGAGTACAGTTAAGAAGAGAGCTGTCATTTCCTTCTTTCGACTAGTATTTTGGAGGTGTTGGTGCTGTGGAAGCTGGACCTTCACCGTTAGCTTTCAGCTTGACGTCTTCACCGGTGCTTATGTGAAACACTACAGGTGGTTTTGCTTTGTGGGGTATATGTGGCAAGCCAGCAGCAAGTTTCCTTTAAAGAAGATTAATGAGGGCTGTGTCTAGTGAATTAACCTGTCTTTCTGTGAAGTTCTGCCCAGCGAAGCAGTGGGAGAGCCACAGCCTTGGCTGTAGCTGGTAATGGCTTAGTGGGATGCCGGTGTTCGTGGCTGCTGGACCTCTGATGCTGATCAGCTGCCGAGACCAGAGTGAGCAAATACGTGAGTCAGAAGTCAAAAAGTATCTGAGTAGTCAATGCTCCCCCTAAAAAAGTGTGAAGGAAGACTTCAGCTTCAACAAGACGATCTATGCTGAATTTTTCATTTTTGAACAGGCTAGAAAAGTGGTACGACCTTAGTTGTGCAAATGGCACTTTCTACTGGTGTCTGTACTGAGAATTAAACTAGTTCATACCTGGAAAAGTATATGAACACTGAAAATGGTTGTCAGCTTTTAAGCTGTATCCTGAAAAGAGATCTCTGAGAGGACAGGATTCTCTTCACCCTTTTTGATACCCTCTGTCAAAATGGTGGTGGCTGGTGTCAGCAGATGCTTGTTGCTTATGCTTTAAGGTTCGGTTCTTTGCCTCGTTCTGTTGCTGGCTTTGTACAAGGGGGGCACACGCAGGCCCGGGCAGTTAAACGTGTCTGGGTTATCTGGAAGGGAGGAGTAGGTGGCTAGAGTTATCCCAAATGCTTCCACCCTGCTGGGAGTTTTAGTGCAACCAAGCAACCAGAACTTCCTCTCTAACAAACATTATTCTTGTTGAAACAAGATAATGGCATCAGCCGTTACCACGCTCTGAAGCACGGTGGCCTTTCATTTTCTGGGGTCTTATTTTCTGCTTGAAAGAAATTTGGATTCATGTAGGGAACTGGGTCTTTGACTTGCCTTATGATTCTGCATTTATATTAAAAAAAAAAAAAAAAAAAC
The DNA here is from genome assembly GCF_036417845.1 of Apteryx mantelli. Classification (NCBI taxonomy): domain Eukaryota; kingdom Metazoa; phylum Chordata; class Aves; order Apterygiformes; family Apterygidae; genus Apteryx; species Apteryx mantelli. Next base: position 18,920,620 of record NC_089995.1, read on the forward strand.
CCTCCAAGAAGACACTTGGGGCAGATAATTCAAATGCTTTTATTAAACAACTTTGTTATAAAAATGCTTTCAATTTGAACTTCATTTTGTAAAACAATGAAAAAACTAATTAAAGAGATGAACTGTACATTTCCTAATGGCACTTAATATTTTTACAATTTAAAAAACTTGTTTTATAAAGCCCCAAAAATACTTCATTAAAAGAGGTTATTCACTGTGTATAAAAGTGCTAGAAAGTTTCTTTTTAGAGAAGAAAAAAAAAAAAAAAAAAAGTCAAGCTTTAACAGTGGGAAGCTTTTGGCCTTGACAGCTGTAGGAAAGGAGACCAGATACTGGTACTTTTGAGATACAGAAATGACAGTGTGAATTGCAGCTACAGCAAAAGTTAAAGATGCTGCATCCCTTCCATCAGCTGTGATGGCTGAGAAATTCCAAGCTGTTTCCCTTAGAGAAGGATGTTTACAGGCCCTGGACCAAATGCTGCCCTCTGGTCAGACTCGCTCTCGCAACATCAAACAGGTGCTGTGCGCTGGTACCCGGAGGCAGAATTTGTCCTGCCGTGCCACGGAGCACCCTGACGGGAAGAGGATTCTCAGCGTGACTCCATCTTAGCTGTAAAGGCCACTCAGTAGCTTTTCCTCCAGCAGCAGTTTCAGAGCTTGGCTACTTCCAGGGGTGAGTCTTCACGGCTTCCAAGAGTTCCCTGTACTGTCCCTCTTGCAACCACCCAGTTGTTAGACTACCTCTAAGGCAGATGTTTCTCCTTTTTTGTTAAATATCCTTGTTAAAGTAAAATGTTGATACAAATGTTACAAAACAAACTTTCTAAAAATAGTTTCTAGATATTAGGAAACACTACCCAAAAAAACCCAGTCAAGACTGAGGTACTAAGTAGGGCAAGGAGAAGTCGTAAACTCGAGACAGGTTTCTAGCAAATGTAGTCGAATCTGCCATGCAGATTCCAGCCCACTCAGAGCATCCAAATGTCAGCTCTTTGCCCAAACGTGCTGCATTGTGCACCGGTTTCAGTTGCATCTTGAAGCAGGGTGTGCTGGTGCGTTCCATAAGTGTGAGCTTACGTGTTACCTTCAAGTGCAACGCAGGGAAACGCAGAGGTAAATGGCCTGCTGGGGCAGATGCCAGTAAGGGACCATTTCATCTGGATGCTTAAACCAGCCAGGACCCCTTTGCTGAGTGATAACATGTTGTAGCTATTCCTGTACTGTAGACTTTTATACAGAGTTTCCCTTTATCCTCTCAGTATCTTTTGCATTAGACTTGATTGTCTACTTGCATAGCAGTTTCAGAGAAAGATACAGTGTACAAAGTAAATGCTGAGAATGAAGGTGAAGATAATTGTCAAAATGTGTGCGTTGTTTTTGGGTTTGCTTGTTTGCTTTTTAAACAAAGATGCTCAGACTTTCATGTTGAGGATTATGTTCCTCTAACTGGAAATGAAGAGCTGAACTATATAATAATAAACGGATTCCAAATTTCACATTCTTCATCTTTTGTAATGCCTTTAACTTGTCACTGTCACTAGCTGCTTTTTCTCATGTGATCTCTCAATACACAAGTTACTTCTGTCATGTATACTCATTGTGCGTGTTGATATTTAGAGACTACTGGAAAGGCCTATTGAAGACCTGGCTTCAAATAGGAGCATTCAGTGTGGAAGATACTTCAGTTTCTTCCTATAAGACTACCTGTATACATCAGCAATAAAAGGTACTTTTGATAGGAAAGTAAGAAAAGCCCATGTTGCAGATTTGTGAGAAGCAGAACATGATCTTTTCTGTGTCTGACTTTCTGATGACCAGTTCGAAGATTTTTTTGCTTGACCTCCTTCTATAGAGGTCTAAAGCACTTAGTGGTAAGTGGTCTGCCTAACAGTGGGGTTAGAGACGGTTCTGGGTGCAAATCACATAGGAGTCTACTAAGGAAATGCCTTGGGAGAAAACTCTTACCTTTCCAGGTCAGTAGAACCACAAAATGTCTGCAGTAGGAGGAGGGATTCCTAAAAGATTCTGGTTATTGTCCTGAATAAAGTGAGTCCACTTTGGGGGGCAGGGGGGAATGGGACATGACACACAGGTAAGTCTAGTGCAACTATACATGAGTTCATTGTGCTGCAAGGACAGCAGCACCCGAGAGGGATCTACTGACACTGGGGAGAAGGTGGGGGGAAGAAAGGTAAGGAACGGGAAATCAAGGGCTCCTGTAAGGACAGAGCTGTCAGGAGTAATAAGGGGTTTCCATGCGTAGGTCTCAGCTGCTTTACAAAGGCGATTATCCCGGCACTCTACAGGGGAGCGACAAAGTTTGGGAGGGTACCAAGGTCAATGATGTGCTATTGGCCAAACCAAGCTGCCTTCCCATACCGTGCAGGTGTCAGGTATGATTGCATTTAGAGCTTTAGATGTCAATTCTCATCTTTGAGAATGGGGAAAAAATACAAGAGCTAAGTTATGAAAAAGAAATAAGCAAATTTTGGATAAAGATGGAAACCCATGAAGCTTTAGCCATTTTACCTGGATTCACGCACTTCACCCTTCAGTGGCAGAACACCTAAAGGGCTTGGGCAAGCCATTAATTAAAAATAGGCACCCAAGGGAGAACCCGGTGAGCCTGAGTAACCAGGCTTAGAGAGGATAAGCAAGAAGGCAGGGTGACTGGGGAAAGCACCTTTGAAGAATTCTTTGTAAAAGTCTTAATTGCAAAATGCCTCTGCAGGATTATTCTTTCCAGACTGCAAAGGTGATGCAATGTCAGAGAAAGGAAATGGGGATTTTCAGAATGAACTGCAGGAAATTTTCCCAGCAGCTGCAATTCACCTGTCAGCAATGAAGGAATTAAAGAACAAAGAGCTGAGCTTCCAACAAAAGCACTAGGATCCTCAGTCTATCTGAGGGGAAAAAAGGGATCCCCATTGAAGTGAGGACATTTTTCAATGTTATTCGAGGCTAAAGGCCAGGCACTATTGTGAGACAGTAGAAGAGAACGACAAAATGCTGTATATGGATATTCTGTCAAGTGAAATTCAGTGGAAACAAATGCAAGTTAATGTGCTGTTCCTTCATACAAATGAATTTTGAGCCAGCTATAGTCCCATGGGGGAAAAGATCTTCAGACTTTCACACAGCTCTAGAAATCTGAGCCTGGGAAGGACTGGTTAGGGGAGTTAACCTTGTGCTGCTATGGGAATGGTTTATCTTGTATGTTTTCTAATGAGTGAGCTGGAAGGATACTTGTTTCTAGCGAGACGTTTTGCCCTTGCCTTTTTGAGAATTTAGGGAGATTCTGACTTACATTGCTGGCATGTTTGTGTCCTGCCCTTTCACAGACTTGCTTTTTTATCTTGTCTTCACAGTTCCTATGGATCTTAAACCCCCAAGTTAGCCACACTTTTAAAAATATTTCTTTACTCAACTAAACCCTTCTGGCCAATTATTTGCTGTAGCTGTTTCTCTTGGGCTCAGTTTGTTGACACCTTTCTGATACAGCTGTGTCTGGAATAAAGCTATCGCAACGGGATGATTCCCAGGGCTCTCCCACTGAAGCAGTCCTGTACCTAGTGGTTGTAATACTCATCTTTGGAGTCCTTCTGCCCTATACTCTGTTAGTGGGACGAGAATGTGACACTTGGACTTGTATAGTGTTTATTACAGGTGAGTTTTATCTGTTCTGACAGATTCATCCTCTGAGTTGTATTGCTCTCTCAAACAACTGGTGCTTAGTGTCTCAAATATCACAGAGCTTCTCTGCTGTCCTATCTCAGTGTAAAAACAAATCTTCCTTGCTGCCTCATTTATTCATTTAGCCTCTTTCAAATATTGCTTTAAAAATGCCTCCCTCCCATCCAAACTATTTTGTGTCTCCTAGGACGGCTTAACTTGTATTTGTCATGGGTGAATTGCAAAAATATCTTGCACCATAGAGCTCCTTACTCTTGGTCCCCAAATGATCTGCAAAATAAGAATGCATATATGCAAATACAATGTCTGATCCTATATCCACCGACACCGATGCTTTGGATCTTTGAAGAGGACTTTCATATTCACCCACCACTCCCTGCAGTCTCCCTATTTTAATAATCATCTTATGATAGAAAGTAGCATGATGACTTATACATCCCTAAGCCTTGATTTTTAAAAAAACTTTGTGACAAAACTTACTTTTTTTTATCCCATAATGAGCATAATGGGATGCTGTTCCCCCATGCACAAGTGTCATGAACATAAACAGTACGGTTTTTCAGACTGTGCTACAGCAATCATTCTCACAATGGGGTAAGTTTAACATTATACTTTCTCTACAATTGCGTGAGCAAGAACTCGTCTAAGCTGACTTACTTATCATTTTTATAATTTATTGAAGTTCAGTGCGTATTTCCTAATGAATTTAGATTCTGAAGTGGTGCAGCTCATAAGTTCAAAATTTTCTCTTATGAACTAGCTGAAAATTTTTCACTAACTTCACAAAATAATTTATTGTGTGAATTAAGTACTCAGTATTTTGAATCAAAGTTGTCTCATTAGTTTTAGACTGGCTGAGAAAGTATTTGCAAATGATTAGTTCTGTTGGGGAACAGAAAGTCAAATTCAGATTCTAGTGCAAATACTTGATATTAGCATGAGCTTGCTTTTTGTGAACATGGTCCCTTTGTTGGTTTAAACTTTCATTTAATTCACAAATGTTACTGCAAGTCTGCTTGTTAGAAGAGCTGTGGAAAGCAAATCACACGTGCAAATAGTAGTGAAATGAATTCCATTTATTCTTTGACAGACTACTGGTAGGAAAGAGATGTCTGGCTCTAAGTTTAGCTATCACTGCTAAAGAAATTCCAATGATGACAGCTGTTCAGAGTACAACACAGGCAAAAAGCAAGAAAGCTGAATGTTATGAAACAGAAGAAAAAAATGTACGATGGCATTGCATAAATCTGATACATCTTCACTTGCAGGAAGTGATCAGTTCTGACCACTTGTTTCTCAAAAAAAATTCTCTCAACTGAAGATGGATACGGCTTGCATATGTGATAACATTGTGAAACTACTTTGCAAAGAGAAAAGCAATAGAAGACAGGATTGAGGTATTTAATGATGGTAAACAGAAGACTAGCTGACATGCCCTATTTACCTTTTCTATGTTAGAGAACAAGAAGGCACTCGTTGAACTTTGAAAGGCAACTTTTTAAGTGGAGAAAAGGAAGTACTGCATTTAACTCAGGGAGATCATTGCCACAGGATATTGCTGAGGTAAATAAATCTTATATTACATTTTGATACAAAAGTATTATTTGCAGCATTGCTGGCTAACCTAAAACAATTGATCTATGTTTTGGAGAATCAGTGGATCACTAAAAAGTCATTCTGGGAAGAATTACTAAACTAAATTAAAAATAAAATTCTTGAGTAAAATGGAAGGGGGACAAGCCTATGAACAAACGAAGCACAGCTAATGTCATGCTGTGGGATCAATGGCTCAGCAGAAAGTAATATGCATTAACTGAAATGGATGTATTCTGGGGAAAGGAGGGAAGACAGTATCTGGCTTCACTGAAGGAGCTGAGATAACAGAGTAGAGGTAGATTTTGCATTTTCTAAATTTATGGAGATCAATATTGATAGATTTCCTAGTTTGTATTGGCCTATGATGATTCCTGCATGCTGAGGTATGAAGATCTGTGTGTCTATAGTCATAAACATGCGCTAAAGTATAGCAAGATTGACCTTCATATGTTACTATCTTGAGTACAAGTGCCCAGGAAAACGAGAACAGGAGACAATACAAATGCTAAATGACATTAGCAGCTCACTGCCACTTAACTGTTTAACCCTTTTGCTATCAGTAGGTAAACATTCCATAAAAGAATTTAAGAGGTGGTACAAGGAGCAAGGGAAGCAGAAATTTAAGTTCAGGAGGCAAGGCTTGAGGAAGAGAGAACAAAAAGGCCTGTAGCTCCAAATCCTAAGTGAAGAGGCGACTGCAGGTCCAAGCCCTCAGCTTTTGTTAGAACTATTAGTGTTGGGGAAAATGTTTCAAAAACAGTGACAAAGTGTGAATGAACCTGGGACCAATTTTTTCCTCCTGATTCCTGGATGTCATCACCCGAGAATGGAGGTCTAGATGTATCTCTTGAGCTTAGACAGCATGGTGCTGACCTCACTGAAAGGTTGTGGTTAAAAAAAAAACAAACAAAAAAACCCACACAAACAGAAACTCATATTCTGTCCCTCATCTCAAGGTAATCTATGGAGCAGGTGTCAGAAGTCTGTTCTCGCACAGTTCTGCTATGACAGCACTTGATGCTGCTAGCCCTAGCTCCTCACCTTGCTTTTTCACATGCTTTGGTTTCCAGAACAGATGCATTATCTGTTTGCCTGTACACTTTACTTAAAAGGGCTCTGTCCATACACCACAAAAACAAGCTAAGCTGGGAGAGTTGCTCCATCCTCTTGATGCATATGGATAGCCAGAGGGAATATGCAGGAAACTGCCACTTACAGTGGCAGGGGCTGAAATGGTCCAAAAAAAGCAGTGTATTTCCCCATGGGGGAAGAACTTGAAAGTGAAGAGAAATCAGTGCAACCTGACTTCATTGTGTAAACAGTGTTCTAGCTACACCAGATATAAAACCAGTGTATTCTGGTGCCTCCTATTTTTGTAATGGTGGAAACAGATTTATGTTGTGTAAACAATGTTCACTGTGATGAGTTTAACCTAATGGCTCTGTAAAGAAAAATGAGGTGATGTGTCTGAACTCACTGTGTAAACGGTCTTGTTACTTAACACTGATGCGGAGTAAGCTGTATTAGGTGGAGTAAGCTGTATTAGGTGATAGGATGAGAGGTAGTGGGGAAGGGCAGCCTCTTCCCCATTGGCTTCATATAGAGAGGGTATCCTGACTTCTCCTCCTCCTCCTCCATGTGGAGGTATTGACTATTTTGCCAGAATTGCAGTGTGATAATAAGAAATGGAAGCTGGACTCTTCAAAAGCTTAGCCCAAGATGAAAGAGTCTCAACTCCTTCTCAGGGTCAGTCCCTTCCCAAAGAGGAACACAGCTCCAGGATCTCAGGGAAGGTCAGTGCTAAGTGTGGCTCCTGATTCACAGATTAAAAATTAGATAAAATATATCCAGTCTATTAGCTGAAATCTTTTCACTGTACAGGACTGGGACTTGCATGGGGATATCTGCTGTTCCAGTCTACAAGTGCTCCCTCCAGTGATCAGAAACCTCCTGTCTGAAACAGCTTTGAAAAGCTTTCACACCCCAAAGGGAAGTAAGAGTTGTGCGTTTTTAAGGCTCTCCACAAAAGGGTGACTGAAAGATCTGTTCTCCAGTGCTATTTTCAGCTTATTGGAATGCCTGGTGGAAACGTGGCAGTGTGGTTGTGCTCAAGCTGGAGGTGAAAACAGGGGGCAATGAATGAAGGGGACCAAAGTTCAGTGAGGCCCCAGTTCCAGGAGATTCTTGAGGTTGATGTTGCAAAGTGGTAAGCAGTGGCTGTGTCTCCCCCTGTGAGTAGCCCATGACCAATCCCCCTGAAGATACAGGTGGATTGCAAGGAGGAAGATTTAAGGGGAGGAAGCCAAGAAGATGAGAAAAGTCCATGTTAGCAGCACAGAGAGCCTCTGAAAGGTTAGCAGGACTCTTGGAAAGCAAAGCCTCGTCCAGAGGGGGTGGCTGAGGCGAAGAGGACTGAGGCTCACCAGATGAGAGAGACAGACTGCCAGGGAAGTCTGACAAAAAGCTGTCCACCTCCACTTTGGGTAGTTTCTCAGGCAAATATGAGGTAGATCCAAGCTGATACTTTGGAGGAGGTTGCGGTGGGGAGGAGATGGGAGAAGAAGACTCCAGAGGATAGCTCATTCCCATTGGAAGAGAATTAGGAACCAAAGAATGGGGCATCCCTGAGCTTGGCATGGTTTGGAGATGTGTACTGTACATGCCCACAGGCAACATGCCAGGGAAGGTCTTACCACCTATCATGTCTCTGGATGCCATACATAGGACTGGACTCAGCTCTTCTTTCACTGCTACAGATGAGCTGCAGCTTAGGAGACCCAACATGTCAACTGGCTCTGTCTTTATCTTCAGCAGTTCCTGGGAGTGGCTTTTCTTCATGTGCCTGGTCAGGTGATCTTTCCGCCCAAATCTCTGAGCACAGTACTGGCACAGGAAGTCCTTCCGCCCCGTGTGTACTACTAAATGTCTCCGCACATCTTTCCGAGTGTAGAAGCGCCGATCGCAGTGGTCACAGGGATGCTTCTTTTCTTTTGCTCCACCAGAGGCCCGCCTAGAATGAGCTTTGAGGTGCTCCAGCAGGACTTGCGTACTTTCAAATGTCTGGAGGCATACTTTACAGCTAAGATCACCACTAGCAGCTGCATGCATGGCCAGATGTCGCCTGAAGCCAAGTTTCGTGTTGTAGTTCTTGCCACACTCAGGACAGTGGAGGGCCTCCTTGTTGGGATCATGGGTCTGGAGGTGGTTGCGCAGGTGATCTTTCCGGTGGAACATCTTCTCACAATACATACACTGATGAGGCTTCTGAGCAGAGTGAGTGGCCATATGCCTTTTGGGAGGAAAGCAGGAGAGTTTAGACTAGAGTCCAACCCCTAAGAGAACACACGCTACTTTCTCAAGATTTTGTGTTCTACGCTTAATGGCACAAAAATGCCAGCTGGAATTTTAAGGCTACTAAAAAGATGCTGAATGGACAGCCTGGGCAGCAGTGATTCTCCAGGCACAGAAGCACAGCATTTCTAACAACAGTTACAGAGTCTGTCTAAGCAGTGCCTGTCCTGCCTAGAATGCATCACCTCTGCACTTGAATACTTCAGTCTTCTACTCAGCTCCTGTTCTCTCTGTTGAGGCTACCAAAAGGGGAAATGACAAAGACAACCTTGGTAGTTTATGACAAGAAATGCTTGTCTACTGGTGAGACCACTTCATTTCATCAAGAGGCATCAGACTGTGGCAATGTCTGTTGACTACCACTGTGGACTGATTTCACCTTGGTATCTTTTACTCTATGAAACTGTGGTTCATCTAGTCTTCAAGTTCCTAGTGATCTTATAATTTATTTTTCTACCCTATATTTCAATACACAAATGGAAGCTCTACTTCTTCATGCTAGAACAATATCTGCCACAGAAATGTTCCTGTGATTACAGTTACAGAGGTAGGGCTTATGTAATATGAGTGCTATTCTTGCTTTTCAGATTGTGTTTTTAAGTCTGTGAATTTCACTTTATGCTTCAATTTCCTCCTTAGTAATACAGAAAATATCTTGAGCTTAGGATAAAGTATTATCTGAGGTTCTCTGGAAGGTGCTTAAACAGATGCCAAGTATGGTAATGTCTGGGACTTGACTGCTTTGCAAGGTAACAAGGGCATTCCCCCTCCTCCACCTTCTCAGAAATTATATCAAAAAACCATCATGGAGGGGTTTTCCCCTCTCTTCTGGTAGAGGAGAACTGTTTTGCAGAGGCACTCAGCAGTTACCTACCTATATAGCTTGTACTTAGAAGCAAAGGCTTTGCCACAGTGCAGCTGAGGACAGTTGTATGGTCTCTGCTCAGTATGAGAAAGTGTGTGAGCTCTCAGCTTGTCCACATTAGGGAAGGAAGTCTCCGATATTTCACATTGGCATTTTCCCTGACTTTGGGTCTCTTCACCTCTTGGCCTGGGGACTAATTTCCAGCCTGTCTCCTCCTCCTCCTGCTTTGCATCTTGAATCCAGTTGGGGACACTGGGGAAAAATGCCGTCATGGCAGGTCTAGTAGAACATGGCCATGTCAAGCAGAACTCAAGCCTGCGGGCATCTGGCTGTGATGCTGTCCTGGTACAGCTGTCAGTTGGAATCTTCTGTGGCGAAACTGCTTTAATAGCAAAAAATCTTCATCTGAAATCACAGAATAGTGTTAAGACACTGCATCTCTCACCTGTGCACACGAAAATATATGAGCATTCAACAAGCACTATGAATATGTGAAGATGCTTGTCTTGCATGTCGCATGTTCACAGACAAGGGAAACTCCTGTCTCTAGAATGTCTGTGTTTTGCAGAATAAAATGTAGACAATTATGTTATTGTGTGGCACAGTAGATCAGCTAGAGAGTGCTGCTAACATGGGAGCGCTAGATTTGAGCTTAACCCAGGTATGTATCTATATGGCTATTCACTATATGAGATGAAGTGCCAGCAGGAGTTGATGCATTCTGAGCATAGCAGGGATAATTTACTGATGAGCAAAAAGACATTAAATCACTTCTCTGACACAGAGGATGAGGTTCTTTTCTCCCTTAATCCCTGTTTCCCTTTGATTCCCTGAAAAAAATGATGTTAAACTTTTGTGAATAACATTTTTTGCAACTATTAAGAGCCAGTGTCACTCGTTGTATTCATTTTCTTCTGAAATATTGCAGGTGGGTGTCTCTCTGCAGCTCTAATTACCTCACCTTTCCCAGCTTTTTTTGTGGATCTCTTTTCATCCCCTTTCTGCATATACTTTGTAGCTTATTCTCATTTGCTCTTGATCATTATTCATGTGTGATTCTCTTCTAGAGCTTCTTTGAGAAACTAATTCTCGTGTGATTTTTTTTTTCATCCACTCTGCTACAAACCTGGTAAACTGGTAAGACCACCTCCTAGCAAACCAACCTGAATCACTATACGTGGGTCAACAGGAACGTGGAAGAAAACCTGCTACTATCAGCAATACCACACCTTTTTCGAGAAGATAACAGATGCTACTTCTCTTCAGGGTAAGTTTAGTCATTGTATTTTCTCTTTCTAGTGCAGGGAAGATTCTACCTCTCTGGATTAGCATGTTTTCTACAGTAATGAGCAAATATCCTTCTTTTACAGTCTCATCCATTGATACGGAAGGTCAAACTGTTTCCTCCTCAACAAAATATACCTCCTACATCCTCTTCGTCTATGGGTATTCTCTGTTGGCTTTCATATCAGTGAACATCTATATTAATCGCTGTAAGCAGGTTGGCCTTAAGTTGTATTTGTCTTGTGCATAAAGTCCTGCATTTTTATATGGTTCCACCAGCACCTGAACTGGTAAGTGGTTAGATGGAATAAAAACCTCAGAATAAATCTCTTTCATTAAAGTTAGCTGCCTGAGAAACTCTTCTTAAAATAGCATCAAACCCTCAAACTCTTTCTTTCTCCATGATTGCTTCAGAGGGAGGAACTTCCTGCCTGCACATCAACGTGAGTGCCAGTTGTGGGCAGGATGTGGAACTACGAGGGAACGAACTACCCCCATTAAGAAAGTGCACGACTGAACGTTATGAATAGATGAAATAACAATAGCTGTAACCACACAATCAAATCACGATACCATGAATGGTTCCCTCAGGATGAAAACGCTGGGAAATGGGATGATTCTAGGAAAATGTTTCACTAAGTATGAGGTTTCAAAATGACCATCAAAAACAGAACTTGATTTTATGAGGACTGAGCCTACTTGAGCAGAGCACAACCAAGAAAGGACTAAAACTGCTGAGATACGTGATGTGAGGGCTCCTTCTACCTCTCAGGATGCAGGTGTCCTGTGTTTCAGAGCAATCTGGCTTTATAGGTGTCTAAGACTATGAATATTTCACCTCTGTATGAGATGGGTGCTGAAAAGGATAAATGTTCTTTATCTCCTGCTTCAGAGCTTTGCACACGTTCCAAGAGTCTCTACCACTTTCTCCAGGTATTTGCTTCTTTCCCTCTGAACAAGCTCAGCCATCTGTTCCAGTTTCAAAGCTACCTGAAAAAAGACAAAGTTCGAATGTTGCTGTCTTTAATATTAAGGCATATAAACTATCACCTTCAGAGCAGAAACCCAAATACTCACAAATGAGTTAAGAAATAATTTCCCTGTAATCGATTACTGTAAAAATTTCATGAACCTTCCTTTAAAATTTTAAGGTTCTAGGAAGAAAAAGGGCTAACTGTTTGGGTCTGTTTCTAATTCTAAATACATATCACAGGACACTAACAGCTGCAGAATAAGAAAAAAAATACAGATGAGGGTCTTGCATAGTATCAGTGAAACTGTATTGCAACCTGGTTCAGTTAAAAGTAATAGCATAAGAATAGCAACAGATCTTTGGAAGATTAATGACATAATTCATGCTTGGCTACTAAACTTTCTACATGACCTATATTTTCATTTTTAAAGAGCTCGATTAGGTTTTTTATGCAACATTTCCCTAAAGAATGTTCCCAATGTGCTCACTGTTGAGTGTAACTCTGTAGCCACCAGGGAGAAACAGTCACTATTTTTTGGAAATCTCAGATATACTTAACCTATACTTGTTCAGAAAACATCTTTTTGATCACAGAATCTATTCCAGCACTGGGAAACCTGCTCAACACAAAAGGTTTAGTACTAGTCCTTGAAAAATATTTCTAGCCCAAAGAGCTCAAGAGAGCTCAGATCTGATGGTTACAAAAAACTCCCATCACCAGGTCAATCTTCCTCTCCTTCAATTCTGCAGAGGTTAAGAGGTTGTCATGGTGAACAGAGAGCTGGAAAAAGTTTCATCCAACTGAATGCTGGGTTCCCATCAGCTGCCAAATAATATGAAATATTTCATTTCTATATATATCAAGTTTGTGCAAATTAAAGTTAGAAGAGATCATATCAGGTGATGGAGCATATGCTGTGTATGAGATTCCACCCATTTATCCTCGTACAGAAGACAATATGGTATGTCTGAGTAAGTACATAACAAAAAAGCACTCAGCCTTGACTGAAAGACCTTGGGATAGAGAGCACACCACCTGCTTCGACAGTTTGTTCCAGTGTTTAATCATTCTCAAATTATGGTTCAATTACGTAGCACTTATAGCCACACAATTTCTGCACCTAGATATCACCCTGGTGATGCAGAGCACCGTTCCCTCTGTTGCACAGGAAAACTCTGTGACCTGTTCTGGGAACCAGATCAGGGAACTGATCCACGTTAAAAATAATCAGGAAAAAAATAAAAGGTGCCTGGATCAATTCTCTGATTTGACTAACAACACAGTTGTGCTGATCTCGGCGCAATGGGTGTACAGCAGTAGGGAGACAGGGACAACTGGCCTGGAAGGCTGACTGTTGGCCTCCTGTACTGTGGAGCTGCAGTTTCTCTTTTCACAGAATCAAAAAAACAGTTGTGGATGGCAGGGACCTCTGGAGATCACCTGGTCCAACCCCCTGCTCAAGCAGGGTCAGCTAGAGCAGATTACCCAGGACCAAGTCCAGACAGGTTTTGAATACCTCCAAGGATGGAGACTACACAACCTCTCTGGGCAGCCTGTTCCATTACTCAACCACCCTCATGGTAAAAAAAGTGTTTTCTTGTGTTCAGCTGGAATTTCCTGTGTTTCGGTTTGTGCCCACTGCCTCTCATCCTGTCATTGGCAACCACTGAGAAGAGTCTTGCTCTGTCTTCCTTACACCCCCATCAGATCTTTATACACGTTGATAAGATCCCCACGAGCCATCTCTTCTCCAGGCTAAACAGTCCCAGCTCTTTCCCTAAAGGGCATCTCTCATGTCTAATTTGAATTTGTCTGTCCTTGGCTTCTAGCTGCTGAGTCTCATTATGCCTTTGCTAAGGAGCTGCCCCAGTACTGTCACTTTTCTTTCTGAGACATGGCTCTCGGCATGGTTGAGCTTCTGCATTTTGTGGTGGGACTGGGGAAGCTGGCCTAAGGGCTCCTGTGCCCACGCAGACCTGATCATCTGCTTCTGCACTGCGCTGGCAGAGCTGTTTGTGTATCTGCACGGTGCTACAGCTGAAAGAACCTATCCGGCTGAAAATTTTCCTCTCCCAGCCAGATCAGTTCCCCAGTCAGGTTTGCTACAGTATTTAAAGTTGTTAAAGCTTAAACTCATAAAGCAGAAGGTACTAGCTGTGCAGCAGAAATGGGAGAACAGAATCTATGACGGAAACTCAACTGAGTACTGGAACTCAGCTCAGCTCAGCGTCGTAGCTCAAACTCACCTTCTGGACAACCTAAGCCTAAGTGTCAGACATAGCATCTGTTTGCGACATGGGTTAACTTATCTTTTATTGACTTTGCCACATGTTGACCAGTGACCGTAACACCTTAAACTGCTGCAACAACATTCATCAGAACTCATCTTTCAAAGCCTTCATGCATCATACTGAAATTATTCCATGCTTTTCCTCATAGTGCTCTAATTAAGTTCAGCTCTGATCCCTGACTATTAGGTATTGGTTCTAGATCTCAAATCATTTTTGTGGCTCTTTTTTGCATCCTCTGCTGTTTTCCAATAACCTTTTTTAAAAAGAGGAGTGAATACCAGACCTGGACGCAGTACTTCAGTACTAGCCTTGGCAATGCAACATACGGATGTAAAAATCACTTTCCTACTTCCCTGCACATCCAGGGCTTGCATTAACCCCTTCTCTTACACTTCTGCAATAGCAGTGCATGCTGACTAACACGTCATTTTGATCCCTAATTTCCCCTACGAAAACCGCTACTTTCTTGCAGCGAGCGACTTTTGTTTCTAGATTTGTAACTCCGTACGCATAAACCCGGTCGTCGTCCCGACCGAGGAGCGCGGAGCCGCCCCCAAGCCTTCTCACGGCCTTCCCTTGCTCGCCACTCGCGCGGTCGCCCACGGAGCCTGGACACCTGCTTCACGGCGACTTTCAGGTAAAGCCTTGCTGCCGCTTTCCCGCGGGCTCCGAAGAGAAGCCGCCTCCCCGGCCGGCGGCTGCCCCCGGGGCTCTCCGCGCCCAGCAGGCCGGATCCGCTCAGCAGCCCCCCCCCCCCCCCCGGGGAACATATCGGTGCAGCCCCCGCCGCAAAATGGCCCCAGGCGCGGCGGCGGCGGCGGCGGCGAGCGGGGTTCTCCGCCGGGACCCGCCCCCACCACCACCGCCGGGGCAGCGGCAGGCCGGGAGCGGCGCGGCTGCCCCGGCAGGGCCTCGGCGGGCGGCGGCGGCGGGAGGCCGCGGGGCCGCACGTGCCCCCGCCCCTCCCCCCCCCCGTCTCCATGGCGCACCCGGGGGGGAGGGGCGGGCCCGGCCTACGCCCCCCTCCCCCCCCCCGCCCCTCGCGGCCCCGCCGCCCCCTCGCCCCGCCGCGGAAGGGAGGGAAGGGGATGGGAGGGGGCCGCCGTGACGCCGCCCCGCTTCCGCCTCTCCCCCTCCCCCCCCCTTCTCCCCCGCCGGACTCACCCGGTTCCCCCGGGCGCCGCCAGGCGCGGCTCCGGCTGCGGCCCCGGCGGCCCCATTGTGCGGGGCATTGTGGGAGTGACGCCGCGCTCGCGCTCCCGCTTCCGCCTCGATGGTGGCCGCTTCCCGCTAGAGCGGCCGTTCCGGCGGGCCCCGGGGCATGCCGGGACGGGACGGGGCGGGCCCGCCTCCCTCCTCCTCCGCCGCCATGGCGGCGCCGCCGGTCGCCGTCCTCCTGGCGCTGCTGCTGCTGCCGGCGGCGGACGGCGGCGCGGGGCCCGCCTGGGACCCCGCCGGTTACCTGCTCTACTGCCCCTGCATGGGTGAGGCCTTCCCACCGGGGCGGGGCGGGCGGCGGGGGCCGCGGCGGCGCGGGGGCCGCGGCTGAGGCCTGCTCTCGCCCCTCTTGCAGGCCGGTTCGGGAATCAGGCCGAGCACTTCCTGGGCGCCCTGGCCTTCGCCCGCGCCCTCAACCGGACCCTGGCCGTGCCGCCCTGGATCGAGTACCGCCACCACCGCCCGCCCTACACCAACGTGAGCCCCGCGGGGGGGGGGGAGGGGAGTGATCCCCGGGGGGGGGGGGAGCGGGGAGAGGGGGGCGGCGGGGGCCCCCGGCGGGTGCTGCCGGGGTCTGCCCTGCCCCTGAGTGAGGGTGTTCCTGCCCTTCCCAGCTGCACGTCTCCTACACGGAGTACTTCAAGCTGGAGCCTCTCCTCGAGTACCACCGCGTTGTCAGCTTGGAGGAGTTCATGGAGCAGCTGGCGCCCGCCCATTGGCCTCCGGGCAAGCGAGTGGCCTACTGCTTCGAAGCAGCAGCTCAGAGAAGCGCCGACAAAAGTACTTGTCCCATGAAGGTAGGTTTTGCCCTCCCTCCCCAGGTGCCCGGTTTGATTTTGCTAGTTTTAGCAAAAGGAATGACTGACTCATTGGGGTTGGCATTCATCTGCGACTTTGCCTAGGAACTGCATGCTCCAAATCATTCTGTGGCGTTCCTTTCACTGCTTATCAGTACAGCTGGCTGCGCCTTATTCTGAGTCAGCTTCATGCCTCACTTTATCACTAAATGCTTGGGGTTCAGTAAGACCATGTAAGTAGGTGTTGTCACTTCAGAATTGGTTATGACTGAAAGGCAAATAAATCTGTAACAAAAGCTTATCTGCTACTGGTCCTTACCCATTTCTGGTCCATGCTACAGTTGTCCAACTGGTTTTGAAGCAACCACCCTAAAATGCAAGTTTGAGATCTGTAGTATTTGAGATTTTTAGGGCAGCCTTTGCATTAGTTCTTGGTCAACTTTTTTTAATGTGTTTCACCCGCTCCTTCCTATGGAGATAGTAGGTGGCAAGCAGGCTGTTGCATTCAGTGTGCTTTATTCCTGTAACGGAAAGAGCGCCCGCAGAACTCTTCAGCTTTGCAGTCCAGGATCTTGCCGATCTGTGTTGTCAGGCTCTGTGTATGCACTGAATGAACACCCGTCTTTCCTTTGCAGGATGGAAACCCGTTTGGTCCATTTTGGGATCAGTTCAAAGTGGATTTTGATAAGTCTGAGCTCTTCAAGGGAATTTCGTTCAGTTCCACATACAAAGACCATTGGATCCAAAGGTAGCAAAACGTTGGGAAAACATTAGCTTGCCAGTGTAGGCATTTAAAATAACTCTTGAAAACAGTTGTGCCCATTGCTGTAGGGTCTTCATCATTTTGGGGGAGGAGACTGAAGTGTTTGTTTAGCAATATGATCGAAAACTTTAATCCTTTCTCTACGAAATATTGGCTGAACAGGCTCTTCCTGTGGACAGTATTATGTGTGAACTCTGTTAGGCTGATTGATTTCTGAGCCAGTAATTAACATTTAATGACTGTGTTTATTGACTAAATGTTTAATTACTCTTCAAAAAGATTTTGGTTCTCAGTTGCTGATCATGAACCTTTGCAGGTTATCTCATGTTATCAGAGACACAAGTGACTTTGATCGTATCGGCAGGATTGGATGACAGAATTGCTGTAGCCTGGGATGAAAAACATAAGCTCTCATTGCTTGCTAGCTCATTACTGTACGTGTCAGTTTCTTATCTTTGTGGTGTCCATCAAATGAGATTAGATCATTTGTCTTGAGGTCTGAGGTAAAAAATGATATCTGAGTTTTGCTTCTGTTCACATGGCATAATGATTAGGATTCGTCTTGTGTAAAGTGCTGGATATTTCAGTGGATTTTGGGGGGGGGGGTTGTTTTTGTTTTTTACATTTTCCATTGTATCCTTCAAAAAAATCAATGTGCAACAATTTTTGTGCAAGGTTTCAAACTTGGAATATGGAGCTAAGGACTAACAGGATTAACTAGTTACCCAGGGTTCAGGCCAGAACTCGAGTCCTATTTTGTATGTTTGATCTAACAGGAACAGAAGCTGAGTAGGCCTTTGCTATCAAACCCTCCAAGATGAAAAGGAGGAAGAGCTTTTCTGCTCTGCCTTTTTGGAGATAGGGGCTTCTAGTCTAGAACTTGTAATGATTGAAAGGATGTGGATGAAGCATTGAAGGCTGGGTCTAAGGCATAAGGCAGTTGCAAAAATGGCTTCTTCAGCCCCCCATTCTCCTAGTGTG
The DNA here is from genome assembly GCF_036417845.1 of Apteryx mantelli. Classification (NCBI taxonomy): domain Eukaryota; kingdom Metazoa; phylum Chordata; class Aves; order Apterygiformes; family Apterygidae; genus Apteryx; species Apteryx mantelli. The sequence goes on from NC_089995.1 coordinate 18,938,435, forward strand.
AGACATAGTTTATGGTGGGTTTTTTTGTTTGGTTGGTTTTTGTAACTGTATAATACTGTAGTGAGCCATAAGACTGTTCAGCAGAAAAGCTGAAAGCTTGTGTTCCTGTCTGTGTTTAATTCTTAGGTTTCCACCATCTGAGCATCCTGTACTTGCCTTACCTGGAGCTCCAGCCCAGTTTCCAGTCTTAGAGGAGCATCGACCTCTGCATAAATATATTGTGTGGTCTGATGAAATGGTGAAGAAAGGAGAAGCCTATATTCATTCTCTCCTGGTTAGGCCCTACGTAGGAATTCATCTGAGGATCGGCTCAGACTGGGTATGGCTGCTGTGTAATGCTTGTTGAGGTAGTGCGTGCAGTTGCCATAGGCTGGCTGTGGAAAAGGCTATCAAAAGAGGAATTCCCATTCTGGGATGAAAGGTTAAACCCAGCTCACGTTCAGTAACTCACTGTTTGAGTATTAGAAATGCTATTGGGATTCATATTTCAAACAGACTAACTCTGCCGGCAGTGCAGGGACTTGGTACTGTTTTCTCTGGCTGTTGCCCTTCAAACATGATGTTTTTTCTTCTTCCAATAGAAAAATGCTTGTAATATGTTAAAGGATGGGACAGCTGGGCCTCACTTCATGGCTTCGCCTCAGTGTGTGGGCTATGACCGAAACACTGCTGTGTCTCTTACCATGGACATGTGCCTGCCAGACCTCAAAGAGATCAAGCGTGCTCTCAAGCTCTGGGTAAAAAAGACAGAAGCTAAATCTGTTTATATTGCTACTGATTCTGAGCCCTACACAAAGGAAATACAGCAGTTCTTCCGAGGAAAGGTAAGTCTTTCAGAAACTCATTCTAGCAGGAATGCTTTAATAAAGACTTTCCTCAGCTTCTGCTCTGTTGCTGCCACAAGCAGCAGACAGTTAGCTGTGTAACGCATTTTCAGTGAAATCGAGATTATGTTCAGCAGATAATGGGAAGTATTAATGCGACCTGTTGTTGAAGTAAAATTAAGACCGCCTAGTGAGTGAGTTAAAGGATTGAGCAGATGTAGGCATGCTGGTCGTCCTTTGAGATACTGAGGGATATAGTCCTAAGGCATTTGGAACCTTGTACTAAAATGCAAATAAATAACTGGCTGCTCTGAGAACCTCAACCTCTTTTCCCACTGGATGGATACGTGCTTAGGCAGAGTGTTTCCTGACTCTTTCAGTTTAATCCTCTGGCTATTAGGTGTCTAAAAAGTTTCATGTCCCTTACAAGAAAGTGTCCCCTATAAGCAGCAGCTGAACTAGGTGCAGTGGGAGGTGGGGAGTGGATTTTTGCAATGGGGAAAACTGTTGGGTTAAATTAGAACTAAACTTTGGGAGAAACACAAGTTGTGGTAACCCATGTCTATCTCTTTGGCGAATGGGCTTGGCACTTGAGCTAGTTGGTGTCAAATAAAATGACACTAGCTTTAGAATAAAGACAAATTTTAGAATAAGGGTTTAGAATAAAGCAAAAATAAGGCAGTCAGGATCTAATAAGTTATGTGGCTTTTGTAATATACCACACAGGTGTGGTTTAGGTATATCCAAAGACAAATATTGGCATCTTGAAGTGAATTTTGTTCATAGCAATACAAATGAAACTGTAAAACTCTTTGGAGAACTCTCTCTTTCCTAGAGGTTGAAGAGCATTACCCTGCATGGTAGTGAATTTCTCATTGAAAAAGACTTCAATTAAGATAAACAATATAAGTGACTTTCAAAAGTTTTGATTTGTTCATAGAACAGTTGTAGGGCAACTTAAGATAGAGTCCACTCCCTTTCCTGTTGTAAATCTATGTTCCCATTTCTAGTGTTATGCTAAGAGTTTTAGATCATAAGAATAGATGACTGGATTAATTTACTTTCCTTATTTTCCCCCTACAGATCAAAGTTGTGAGCTTGCAGCCTGAAGTGGCCCAGATTGACTTGTATGTTCTTGGCCAGTCCGATCATTTTATTGGGAACTGCGTCTCTTCATTTACCGCCTTTGTGAAGCGAGAGCGTGATGTGCATGGAAAACCCTCTTCGTTTTTTGGCATGGATCACCCACCAAGGTTACGGGATGAATTCTGACCAAAAGAGAAATGGGCTTGATAGTTCTCAGAGCTCTGAACTCAGTACCTTATTGAGGGACCACTCAATGTTAAAATTAACATTGTTCTGCCATGTGAAGAACATTCAGCCAAACTGTGGCGGACTGGTTTTCAAACCTTCGTTACTCTTCGCAGTGATTTCTAGACTGTTCTGTCTGACTTCTCAATTCTCTCATACTTCTGGCATGAGATCAGACAGAAAGGAAATTTTAAATCATGTAGTTTATAGGAAACTATAAACTACATAGCTTATAAACTATAGTTTATATAGTTTTCCATTCTCATTATTTGGGATTTGACAATGATTATGATCAAGCAGCTGCTCAACTTTATTCTCCTTTTTTTTTTTTTTTTTCCTCTTAAATCTTAATCATTTTACCTGGAGATGTTGAGAAGCTTCTTGTTGTCCAAAACTGACCATAAGTTCTCTTTAAGTATAGAGTATTTTCAGGAAGATCATGGTCCCTGAAAAAGAATGCAAGATAAAGCTCAGGCTTGAGAGTTAGAAGATCTGAGTTTTATCAAGTACTGCTGCTGCCTTATTAGAGCCAAATCACCTCTGTGCCTCAGTTTCCATTCCCCTGTAAAAAGGGGTTTAACACCTGCTTCACAGCAGTGTTGTGAGAGTAAACATTTGTGGAACGTTCTCATAAGTGGTGCTATGGAAGTACACTGGTGTCATGTTGTAACATTGCCATTGCCAGTTCAGCCAGTCTTAGTACCTGTATTGACCTGGGGAAGGTGGGTTTAGAGGGATGCAGACAGGTAATTTTTTGTAGACAGTCATGAGTGGAGACTGAGGGCTTTGTAGCTGTTAATTTAAGGTGGAGGTCTATGGTAGAAATGTAACTTTTTTTTTTTTTTTTGAGTTAGAAATTCTAAAATAGCCTTAGTGTAGGTTGGTGTATGTCTTATCTAGGTCCCCATTAATGGTTTTCTGATTTTTGTTATTGTTGTAAAATAATCCCTATGACAGTACAGTTGTCTGTAGGATTGGTTCCCATTGCAGCTCTCTGCAGAAAATATTAGCTAATGCTGAAACAGTAACCACACACACACAAAAAAAATTACAGTTTGACCCAGTACAGTTTAGTGCTGGTAACAGTGATAATCCCTATCTGATAAATCTCATTTTGACCAATGGCTTTGGTTATTCCTGTGACTTTTCAAAGACTGAGTGTAGAACTCACTGTTTACTTTTTAAAAATGGTGACTAGATAAAGCTGTGGTACCAAGGTGGCTTCCTCTGATGCACTGTTATGGTCTACATAATGCCTCTTAGAGCATTTACTTGGGTTTAATTCTGAATGCCTCATTTTTTCCCCTTTCCCTTTGGAAGTGTTCCCGTGGCTTGAAGGAATTTGGAGGTTCAAAGGAGCAAAAGTGGCCTGAGTTAAATAAGATACCTAAAGTTTTAGGGTGGCATAAATTTGTGTCTTGATTCCTCAGTGCTAGCTTCCAGAAACATATGGGACTCAGTTGTTGCAGGGAATCTAGCAGTTAGTTCATCCTGTAATTGAGCGATTAGAGTTGACGTTAGATTAATGCTTTTGGCTAAAGCACAAGCAGTTTTCTGTAAGTGAAGGTTGCTATTGGGAGCTAATGCAGGAACACCAACCTGGGGACAGCTGACAGAGGTTGAGACATTTTAACATGATGATGCATGGCTTGTAGCTGACTTGGTAATTGCATTGTGTTTTGGGTCACCTGTTCGTCTCCTGCCAAAAGACTGGTGTGAGAGGAAACAAAGGTCCTGGGAATTCTCTCTGGTCGGCCGAATAGAATTTCCTAGGATGTTAAAACCTAAGGTTGAAATAGGTGTGTGACGTATATTCCAAAGCCCCGGTGGTAGGGCTTTTGGCCACTTAAATCCTGTTTTCTGGCAAACCTTTCCCAATTTATTTTTCAGTGTTTGATTCGTGCATTCTACTTGTTCTGCTGATTGTGGGTGATAAGGAGTATGCATCTGTGCTGTGGTCCCTAAGGCTTGATATAGGTGTTGTAAAATTCGGGCAGTGAAATGACTGCCCTGGTCGTAGTCCATCACTTCAAGGATGCCAAAACGTGGAATGGTGTCTTTCAGTAGGGCTTTCACCGCTGTTTTAGCATCGGCAGTTCTAGCGCGGAATGCTTTTACCCATCAACAAAACTGGTCCACCACCACCAAAAGGTGTTTCATTCCATTTGCAGTTGGTGAATCCACAAAATCTATTTGGAGCCCCTGAAAGGGAACCAGAGCCCAAGATCACCCTCCTTTTGTTTGTATCTGTAGAACTGGATAGGATTGATATTGAGAACACGGAAGACATGCAGAAGTATCCCCTTCTGCTGCCTGTAATAATCTGGGTGCAACCCCCAGTTGTGATATTTGATCCACTGGGTACTTGATGTTACCATGGGTTTTTCCATGGAAGAATTTAACAGCTGGGGTTAAGGTGTGGTGTGGTAGGATAGGTTTTCCATTTACTCTGTATTCCATCACTTGTGGTCGTTGCTCCCATGTTTTCCCAATCATGATTAGTTTTGACTTCAACTTGTACTGGTTCAGCAGATTTTAGGAGTCCCACCGCAGTAGGGGAGGTAGCCCACAATTGTGGGGGTACCTCATTTATACTTGGGGGAATCTCCAGTTCTACCCCATCGAGGATGGTGGTCATCCCATCTGGCAATTGTAAAGTTAGCCCTCTCTTGACATTTAATGATGGCTTGGGTTTTACACAGTAGGTCTCTCCCCAATAGATTATTTGGACTTCATCTCATTATTACAAATCATGCCAGAAAGAGCGGTTACCAATTTCTATTTCAAGAGGCTTAGTAACAGGTAGGGTCTGGGGTCTTCCTTCGATTCCTTGGATACATACCGTCTTTTCAGACAATGGACCGATATGCCAATTCGGCATTGAATGGGTGGCTCTGGTATCCACCAAGAATATTTGTAAGACTCCCCCCACTTTCAGGCAGGTACAGGATTGTTCCCCTGTCACAAGTTCACAAACTCCCTGAATTTCCGGGTCCCCAATTCTCCAGTCATTGATTATATGATAAATCCGTGGGGGCATTAGGATGGTGAGATTCTCCTTCCCCAATAGCCCCCAGTGGGGTTCGTAGTGGATCGTTCCCGTAAGTACCCTTTGGTCTTACAGGACATTCTCTTTTCCAGTGTCTGGGTTGATGGCAATAATTTCAGCAATCTCGTGACATGGGACCCAGGTCTCCTCGCCCCCCCCAGACATTGGAAATCCCCATCCTCTGCCTTGCCCCCTGCCTCCTCTTGTTCCTATTACACCACATGGGGCTTGGAGAGCCGCTACAAGTAAGGTAGCCTCTTCCCTTTTTTCTTGTTGCTTTTCTTTTTCTTCCTTTCATCTCTCTCACTAAACACAAAAGTAGCTATAGAGATTACTTCTGTGAGGGGTTTCCCTTGCCATCCGGGACCATGTTTAGAAAAGTGTTTTTGGATGTCTGGAGCGGCTTGGTTCACAAGCAGGCTAGCCATCAGTGGTTCGTTAAAATTAGTCTCAGCCATGCCCCCATGTTGTAATAGGGCCCGTCAAAGATGGGCTGCATATTCAGAGGAGTGTTCGCCAGGGTTCTGACATGTTTCTTGAACTCTTGTCCAGTTCACTCCTGTTCAACCAGATTCTCTTATGGCCTGGAGTGATCCCTCCTGAGCTCTCCTACATACTTGATGTTGCTGATCGTCGTTCACATGCCTGCCTCCCCCCGCCTGGCGGGCTAATTCCGCATCTTTTTCAAGAATTGCTGCCCTCTCATCTGTTCTAAACAGCTCTTGTAAAAGTATCTGCACCTCTTCCCAATTGGGGCGGTATCCTGCAATAATTCCTGATATCGTTCGGGCAGCCTTCCCAGGGTCATCACGCAATCTCGGCATCTGTTGTTGCCACAACACCAGATCCTGGGGTCGCCAAGGCTGGTGAACATACGTGGATGTGACCTGGGGTGGGGGAACTCCCGATGCATTGGGTTGCCTATTCGGATTTGGCATTACGTGCTGTATCATGGGAGCTCGAACAGGAATAGAGGGAGGTGCAGGTAAAGCAGGCAAAGTGACAGAGATGGACAAAGTTAAATCAGTAGAGTAAGAGGGAGGTGCCTGTGAAAAACTTTTAGACCCGGTCATTGCTGCTTGTCCTCTGGGACGATCATGTGCTCAGTTGTCCCATACATACCAATAATCCATTTGACCCAGCCTGCAGTCTTCCGAATGGAGCTGCAGAAACGTTAATCTTACCTGATCGAAGGAGCCCTCGGATGGCCATACCTCGGTGGGTGTCCCCTCCTGGGTATATGCTGGCCATTCCTCCTTACAGAGTGTGACCACACGCTTCCTGGATAAGCCCTTGGTACCATCTAAATGTTTCCAATTACTTAAAATTTCTGCCAAAGGGGTTCCTGGCCTGATCCCTCCTTGTGCATTCCCTGTGATATCAACTCCGTTTTCAATGCCACTCGATGTGGAAAACCCCAAACAAGCATGTCCAGGGTGGATTCACCCAGATGCCGGCGTAGACATCTTCACTTGAGGGTTTCCCATCTCGGCAGCCCATGGTCCCACCTGGGCCGCTGTAAATGTTAGGAAACGTCATATGTTGGTATGACCACCTAAGTTAGTTCTTTTTGCAGGAATAGCAACCATCAACAAATCATGCAGAACAAGCACAAGGATTTATGGAGAGTTTATTTTGCTAGGCAAAATAGTGTCTCCTGCAGGAGAGACCCCTCACTCCAGTACAGCCTTCAATTTATACACAACTGCTCATCATGCATATTCAATTTTTTCTTACGTGTTCTTCCCTAATGTGGGCAAAGAAACAGATTTCAAACTTGTGATTAGTTATCTCCCACAAGAAAGCTATTAAATCTCTTTGCCACCTCGGCATAACAAACAAGAAAGTTATAAGCATTAACAAACACGGGGAATCTGCACAAAATGGCGATTTTCCCACGCAAGATGGAGGTGACCAAAGTCTCAACAACGTTCATCAGTATTTTTCTCAGTGTAATGGTCTTGAATGATGCCATCGGGGCTGCCTTTATCATGAAGCCAGATAAGACTTTCCAAACGTTATTGGGAATACTGTGTATTAAGAGAAAACATAAAGAAAATTTTGTATTTTTTTAACAGTAAAGCACAATGAACCTTGACTTCGCGTTCAGTAGTATTAGAGTGAAATTCCGCTTTCTGCGTCTCCCCCCCGCCGCCAAGGTTCGCCCGGATCGGCCTGTGCTGACCCTGGGGCATCGTGTTAGCCGGGCGACGGTCAGCGGCTGGGGAGGGGGGCGCTGATCAGCACTTGCCCCTCGTTTTCCCTGGGGGTGTCACCGCAGGGCTATGGCGGAGGGGAGCGTTACCGCTCCGCCCGCCCGGGAGGGAGGGAGGTGGCAACGCCCGGCAGCGGCTCCTTTGTTCCTTTCCCCGAGGCCCGGCCCGACGCCCCCCGCGTGGGGCCGCAGCGCTCGGGCCCCCTCCGGCCCGGTCCGGCTTCCCCTCCCCCCCCCTCCCCGGCCCGGTTCGACCCGGCCCGGCCCGCTCCATCCGGGCACCGGGGGGGTGTTTGGGGGGGGGGGGGGAGCGTTGCTAGGGAAGCGGCGGCGCCCTGCCCCGCCCGGTCGCTAAGGAAGTGCGCCCGTTGCCAGGGCGGCGGTCGCTAAGGAAGTGATGGCTTGGGGGCGGGCGCGCGCGTTGCCAAGGAAGTGCGCGGGGGGCGGCGGGCCGGGCCTGCCCCGCCGTATCCGGTGCAGCGGGAGCGAGGCGCCCGGGCGGGGGCTCCATGGTGACGGCGCAGGTGAGTCCCGGCCCCCTGCGCGGGCGCCGCGGGCCCCGCTGCGCGCCGGGATCGGGGCCGGGGCCGGGGCCGGGGCCGGGGCCGGGGCCGGGGGGGGAGCGGCGCGCCCCTGCGGCGGGCGGGCCCTTGCACGCGCGTGTGTAGCGGGGGCACCGAGGCGGCCCCGTTGCGCGGGCCTGTGCGGCGGGGCACCTGCGCGTGCCCGCCGGCGGGGGCGCCCCGTGTGCACACGCGTGTCAGGGGGCGCGTGCATCCCCGTGTGCACACGCATGTGCCAGAGGGTCACTTCATCCCTGTGTGCACACGCGTGTGCCAGAGGGTCACTTTGCCCCTGTGTGCACATGCATGTGCCAGCCCAGGGGGCACGTGCATCCCCTTTTGCACATGTGTCTGCCGCAGGGTCAGTTTGCTCCTGTGTGCACACGCGTGTGCCAGCCCAGGGGGGCACCTGCATCCCCGTTTGCACACGCGTGTGCTGGCCTGGGGGATTGCGCATGTCCCTCTTTGCTTCGTGCTCGTGCCCAGCCCGCGGCGGCGGAGCAGGGTGGCAAAGCCACGTGTGGCCGTGTGAAGGGCGATGCCATCCCCGGGCAGCCTGCGAGGGGCTGGTGACCATGCCCGGGCTGGGGTGGCATGGGGCACGTGGGACACGCTCGGCCCTCGGCACGCCCAGGCCGTCCCCCGCTCGAGTCTGGGCCCGCGGCGCCCTTCCCAGCTCGGACGGCCGCGTGAGCCGCTGCCGTCGCCCTGCAGCCATCGCCCCACGTGCTCCCATCCGCCCCAAACGTGGGTGCTGCTCGCTCCTTGGGTCGGTGGGGCGGCGGCAATGCCGACCGAAGAGCTGACGCTTTGCGCGGTTGCTGTGCAGGGTGTTGCGGCTGTGTGGCTGATGGGCGAAGCGCAGGCGAGCGGGCACCAGAAATGGAATGGCGACCTCGAGCGCACGTGGGGCTGGGGTTTATGTAACTCTATAATCGCTCTGTGGGAGGGTGACATCCGAGAAGCAGCGGTGCTGAAACAAACCAAGATGATTACAGGCAACAAATTAAATAAGGGCTTGCGGTGTCAGGGTAGCAGAAAATGCGCTGTGGGCAGAGAGATGGCGAACGTCTGCCTAGCTCAGGCAATTGCACTGGAAATGCCCTGTTCAGCCCTTAGCGAGGTACTGGAGAGAAACTGGAGGGAGTTTAGAAGAGAACAACAACAAAGAAGAGGGGGCGGGCTTATGAGGAAAGGGTAAAAGACAAAAGCAAATAAGCAAAGACATAACAAGCCCACAAATATTTGAAGGATTTAAACTCAAGAAAGCCACGGAATTTTTTAAGTAGTACTTGGAGATTATACACAAAACTATGAAGTAAGAATGTTCCTGAGCAGGTCTTGAAGCTCAAACCGGGAAGCGGAGAGGCCTCGGGACTGCAGCCTGCGTGAGGGGGATTGGATAAGTGGTGCTAGACGCCTCCTGAGGGCCGAGTGCTCCACGGGCCTGGGCCGGGCCTGACCAGCTCTGACGTCTAAAACTTTCTGATGATAAGTGGTTACATGAACTTAAAGTCAAATTGTGGCATTGCTTATTTTTCCAGGTGCGATTTCATGTTATATGAAAAGGAAAAAAAAACCCCAAATGCTTTGATTTCCACCTGTCTTCCCCTCTTGGTCAACTGGAAAACATTTTAAAATGTGTTTATCTCAACCTTGAAATCTAACAGATTAAGATGCTTAAGGAACTGATCCAGATCGCTTTAGACTTAATAATTTCACAAAATAAAATCCTTCCCCATAGTGTAAGAACAAATGGTACCGTGACCTGCAGTGCACTTTATTTCCAAGCTATTCTAGGTGTCCTTTTCCAGCTCTTCCATGCAGTTCAAGCTTTACAGTAGTATTTTTGGCCAATATAAATGCTACAAACTAAATTGTTCCTTACTTTTGAAATCACGTATTTGGGTAAATCTGAGAAGAAATATAATTTGTTATACTTTCAGTAAACTGTTTGTAGCAGTAGCTAAATTAAGTGGAGATGTTTCACGACAGGTTGTTATGACAATAGCCCAAATCAGGGGTGAGATAAGTTTTTTGTGACTTTGCAAAGGGACTTGGAAGTGAAATGGGGAACTGTGGCAAAAGATTATCAAGCTCACATTAATGAGATACGCCCAAAGGAACGGGGAATCACGTCATAATTCTTGTTAAATATATACCTCTGCCAACGCTGTCCGAGAGTACGCATGCTGGATATTTTTCTTTTAACTTCCAGGTGACTGTGAATAATCTTGAAAAAAGGAGACTACTAGAAGTTTAATTTAATTATGTTTGTTTAATTCTAGCCAGCATCTCTTAAAAATGCTGTACTACTTATCTAAATAATATTTTGGATATTACCCTTACTATAATAAATCAAGGCTCCTCTTTTCAGAACTCATGCCTAATTTGAGTATTTGCCAATATGAACGTTCACCATAATAGTGCAGGCAAGTGAAGCCTCATTTCTTATGCAAACTTATCTGAAAAAAAACTGGCCCTTGTGTGTTTGGGACAATAGGATTATCTCAGGTAAATATGGAATAAGCATATATTTGTAAGTATTTGTAATTACTCATGATGAGTAGAGGGAGAGTTGCTTTTTATGCTTCTGCAAGTCTTGTCCCTGTTTCAAATATTTTCTTTCTCTGTTCATATTCTAAAATACATATTCCGTGTGGGTCAGACAATAAGGTCATGTTTATCTGGAGTTGTCAGGCAGGAGGGAAATGTATTCCTGTTTCTTACTCAGTAGCAATCTAAGATTCCTATAGTAGATTGAATTCATTATGCAAGTTGTAAAGCTCTTCTGGACGGTTGTCCAGTTTGCTCACCTCAGTACACCTTTGTCTTCTTCCTCTTTAACTACCAAGTGCTTTCATGGGAATAACAAGGGAGCAAGTGGTTTTCCCTCATGACAACAAGGAAATTCTGAGGGTTATATTGAGGTTTCTAAACATGTTATTAAATACGTTTAGTTGTTGCCCTGGTGTTATTCTTTTTAGTGGAGACTGACAGTAGGGATATTGGGGTAGAAATGAGCTGCTTTCTTTCCCGGTCTCTAGCTCTGCTCCTGAAGTTCTCTGTCGTGTTATTTGAGAGGATCTCCTGAGACAACATGCAATTACTGAGCAAAAAAACCACAGGCGAAATGCATTGGTTTTGCTGCAGATCTAGCTGGTAGTGGAGCAGCAAGAAAGTCCTGAGGAGGCCAAACTGAATGCATTTCAGTGCTACCTGGGATTTCCACGTTGTATTTGTTTTACATTTACTTGCAGTTTGTGGAAGTATTCAAAATCCTACCTGAAAAATACGTTAAAAAAAAAAGTTTATTAGAAATCTCCTCATTGCATTTCACAAACTGTGCAGTTCTAGATCTTTAGTGCAAGGCTATCGTTGAGTAATAACACAGTCATCTTGTTCTGATTTAAATGGTAGCTCACTGTACTAATGACTGGGGAATGCACCAGCGCGTTTCTTCATCTCTGCAGCACAGAGTCATAAACAGCGTGGATCTGTGAACTGGATTTTGTGCAATATGAGTTTAGACTAATGCTGAATCTTGTAAAGCAGATGGTACTGAATCAGGTGGTGCACCAGAGCAGGAGTGTGGAATATACTTTATTATAGAGCCAGCTTTTATGGAAGATCCCGATAAAAGTATATTGGCAAAAGAAAAATAATAGCATAGATCTGTGTGAAGCAGTTCTGCTTGAAATATCTAAGGCAAATATGATTATCTTCAATTTCCCCATGAAAACAGGTGCCTGAGTTCTAGCTGAGGAAGATAGTAGTGTTAGTTTGCAGAACCCATCCACAAGGGCAATCCCATTAGAGGAAGAACAGGGTGGGCTCCAGTCACTGAGTGCTTTATGAAATTTTTATAAGAAGTGATATGAAGGAGGTGAAATTCACCTTCTAAAGCATATTGAGAAGGGCAAATCCTGGCTGATGTCCATATCGCACCCTGACGCCCTTTGGGTGCTTGAGGAATAGACAACGCGTAATGCAGGTTATCCCACCTTTATAGCTTTCCCTTCTACTCTCTGCTGAATGCAAGATGGGAACGCTGCCCTCCGTTTTAAGTATTTTTGCAACAGATACAAATGCATAATCAATATCGACAAGGAAGTTTTGGAAACGAGATAGAAAGATCGTGAGTTCTGTGGTTTCGAGGGATGCAGAGACACAGAGCCTTGAACTGTTCCTGTCGGAGGCAGTCAGGCTTCTGAGACTGGCGAGAATGTGCCTCTCCCTTCAGTCCCCCTCGTGGGCAGGATTAGAAGTGACTTTGAATTTTGTGGTGTGGAAGATTTGACTTTACAGCACTGAAACAATGTCCTGGATGGTGGCACAAACACGGACTAAACAGGCATTCTAGGGTAACAAGCATTGGAGCTTAGCTAAATTAGGTGGTGTAAATATTCCTCTTAGTTGTCAACTGATTTCAGCATCCACCTCACTGGGATAATTTACTCTTCTTACTGGTTTGTTTTATGATATTTGTTAGTGCTAGAAGACTGTGCTACATTTGGTTGCTTTAATGATTTCCTTTGCAGTGAGCTAGATTGCAAGGCTGTGTTTATATTTTTGTGTAGCAATTATCTTCTGTCACTTGATTCTTTGACAGACAGTAAAGTTAACATTATTTTCCCCAACTGTGGAAATGCAGAATATGCAGGAGATATGATGTCTTGGAAATGGACAAACTATGTAATGATTTTATCTTGTGTCCTAGCAGTGGCTGCAGTCCAACCAAACATCTATTATACTGTAACTAGGCTTTGAGAAAGTGGCTTAAAAAGTGGCTTTAATACAGAAGAGAGAAAAGCATCTGGGCTGCATTCCAGAGAACTGTTTTCTTTAACAAACCCCAGTTAGGAGTTTTAAACCTTTGTGGCAGGATGGTCCTGATGACACATCACATAACATATGAAGGGGATTGGCAAAATTATTGTAATATAAATGTCTCATAAAAACGAAAATGTTTCCTCAATAGACAGGAGGCCTAAGAAGAGGCAACTCTGAAAGTGCTGTATTTCTGTTTTACAATCTCTCTTCAAATCTGGTAGGTAGGTGAAGCACTTGGTCTAAGTACTTGGCTGATTTCCTTTCAAGAGCCTGTGAGCTGCATCCTGAGCAATATGGAAAGAGCAACTCTGCGTTGGATTTTCACAGTGCGAGATTTAAAACAAAAAGTTAATACCAGACCACAAAGGATGTCCATGGCAAAGCATTAATTTTTTTAAATAGTTTTAAAAGCATTATTACTGTTTTAAGGGTCAAGAAAAGGATCTGTCCCAGCTGTAAAGATGTGATTTGATGAAGGTTCTTTGCAGCATAGCTTGTATAAACGATACTGATTGATGGACGGGCTTTTGTAAAATAATACTGCGTCAGTTCAGCGCTTTTTAAAGTTTTTGTCTTGTACGTTATTTTTATGCTTCAGAATCCCTCACAACTTAATGAATGCAAAATGCTGCTCAAATAGATGAGCTGAATCTTTAGCTTTGTGTAAAATTGTCATCTGCTGAAAACTGCATTCACATGTTCCTCCTTTGTTTCTTTTTTAGGTTTCTAGCACTGGATCATTCACTGGTCAGATCACACCAGCCATAGACCTGCTGTCATGTCCAAGTTAAAGAGCTCTGAGTCTGTTAGGGTGGTGGTACGATGCCGGCCAATGAACAGCAAAGAGAAGACAGCTTCATATGAAAAAGTTGTTAACGTGGATGTCAAGTTAGGGCAGGTTTCAGTGAAGAATCCGAGGGGAACATCTCATGAACTGCCTAAAACTTTCACCTTTGATGCTGTGTATGACTGGAATTCCAAACAGGTTGAACTCTATGATGAGACCTTCAGACCTCTTGTGGACTCTGTTTTGCAAGGGTTTAATGGGACGATCTTTGCATATGGGCAAACTGGGACAGGGAAAACATATACCATGGAAGGAGTGCGTGGTGATCCTGAAAAAAGAGGAGTCATCCCCAACTCATTTGACCACATCTTCACCCACATCTCTAGATCTCAAAATCAGCAGTACTTAGTTAGAGCTTCTTATTTGGAAATATACCAAGAAGAAATCAGAGACTTGTTATCAAAGGATCAATCCAAGAGGCTGGAGTTGAAAGAGAGACCAGACACAGGTGTATATGTTAAGGATTTGTCCTCCTTTGTTACAAAGAGTGTCAAAGAGATAGAGCATGTCATGAATGTGGGAAACCAAAATCGCTCAGTTGGTGCCACCAACATGAATGAGCACAGCTCTCGTTCTCATGCCATTTTTGTGATCACTATTGAATGCAGTGAGTTAGGACTTGATGGAGAGAATCACATACGTGTCGGAAAACTTAACCTGGTAGACCTTGCAGGCAGCGAGCGCCAAGCTAAGACTGGAGCACAGGGTGAAAGGTTAAAGGAAGCTACTAAAATCAATCTCTCCCTTTCAGCTTTGGGCAATGTTATATCTGCCCTAGTAGATGGCAAAAGCACACACATTCCATACCGGGACTCAAAACTAACTAGGCTTCTTCAAGACTCTTTAGGTGGCAATGCCAAGACTGTGATGGTGGCCAATATAGGCCCTGCCTCTTACAATGTAGAGGAAACTCTTACAACACTGAGATATGCCAATCGTGCCAAAAACATCAAAAACAAGCCAAGAGTGAATGAGGATCCTAAGGATGCTCTGCTACGAGAATTTCAGGAAGAAATTGCTCGACTAAAAGCACAATTGGAAAAACGGTCTATTGGCAAAAGAAAGAGGAGGGAAAGAAGGAGAGATGGTGGGGAGGAAGAGGAGGATACTGAAGAGGGTGAGGACGAAGGGGATGACAAAGATGACTATTGGAGGGAACAACAAGAAAAGTTAGAGATTGAAAAGAAAGCTATTGTTGAGGATCACAGCTTGGTAGCAGAAGAAAAGATGAGACTGCTGAAAGAGAAGGAGAAGAAAATGGAGGACCTGAGGCGAGAGAAGGAAGCAACAGAAATGCTGAGTGCTAAAATCAAGGTAGAATTCTTCCTCATCAGACTTTTTGAAGGGAATTTAGGGCTGTGGGGAGAATGGCAGATTTCCCAAATTGGAAAGATATTTCAAAAGAAGATTTGAAAACAGTGACGAGTTATGCTTAGATCAGAAGATTTTAAAATAACTATTTCTAGATAGAAGTTGAAATTATTTTAATTTGCACCATTAATTCCATATTTCAGCATTCACAAGTTGCTTCATTGTTTTTATGTGCTGTTCTTGTAGGATCTTAAGCAATCAGCAGAATAAAATGTGATGATAAATCTTTTTACAAGCCATAGCACAAAAATGCTTCATTCTGGAATGAATCATTAAAAAGTTGGGTTTTTTTGTTTGGTTGTTTTTTGTTTTTTTTTTACATGAGAGTATGCATTTTAGTTCTTCAAATTTGCCACACATTGCAGCAGTGTGTAATTCTAAGCAAGTTACTGTTTTGTTAATCCCACAGTTTTATAGGAATTATAAGAAATAGTAATTCTTGAAGCAGATGACTTAAACAGGATGTTAAGTAAGGGAACTGCCCTCATAAAGAAGTTGTATACACAGGAGAAAAAGTTGTATTCTGTGGAAAGGATTGATTAGATGATCACTGAGAGAGAAACTTAGGACCTTTTTTTTTCCTTTCAGGCAATGGAAAGCAAGCTTCTGGTGGGAGGGAAAAATATTGTGGATCACACAAATGAACAGCAGAAAATCCTGGAACAGAAACGGCAGGAAATTGCAGAACAGGTATGAGGAAGAACGTTTGTTCTAGCTGCAGAACTTTCATGAAACATTATATTAGGAGAAACTATAAACAAGTTTGCCCAAGATTAACCCTGAAATTGGTTTAATGGCAATCACTAATTTCAAAAGAAAGGGGAAGGGCTTGTGTCCTTTTTGTTGCTGTATGAAATATGCAAAGAAGGTTCATAATAGTTTTCTCCTAGCTTTTCACATCAAAGATTTATGTCCTATCTTGACTGGAAATATCTGAGTGAAGAACTAATTGAAAGACCCCAGAGAGTGACAGTTCAGTAGTTAGATCAAGGGAGGGATGTTTACTGTGGATAAAAGTTTGTTTTGTTACACATTTTTTTTGATGATTGTTTAATTGAAATGACTAATATGAATTGATAAAAAGGAAGAAAAAAGAATCTAAACACAACATTTAATTCCTTTAATTGAAGCCCGAGCACTTATTTGCACTATCTGATGACAATTCCAATAGGCCCTTCAGCAAAATAAAGACCAAGAAGAGCACATGCTTCTGGTATTTCTAAGGCAAGAAATAGGAAGAACTAGAAGCTAAAGCAAAAGCCCTGGATCCCAGGGAAGTAAAAACATCTTGAGTGTTGGTTTCATGTATGTCAGAAGCATAATTGTGGTCTCTGATATAGTATATCACGTTTTTTAGAAACGTCGGGAGCGAGAAATCCAACAACAGATGGAAAGTCGGGATGAGGAAACACTGGAACTGAAGGAGACCTATAGTTCTCTACAGCAAGAGGTGGACATAAAGACCAAAAAACTCAAAAAGGTAAAAAAAAAAAAAAAAATTGCAGTGGGTTAGGAAAAAATCAAGCTGTATGTGAAACTGAAAGGAACATTGAGGAGTTATGACTTTGGCTCTTCTTGTTTGTTCCAGTTATTTTCCAAGCTGCAGGCTGTGAAGGCAGAGATCCATGATCTCCAAGAAGAGCACATCAAGGAGCGTCAGGAACTGGAACAGACCCAGAATGAGCTTACCAGGGAACTAAAGCTAAAGTAAGTCCCAGCACTTCACTGCCTGCCATTAACTCTGACAGAGATGGTTTCTTTGGATGGGGAGTGAAAGGAGGGACTGCATTCCACATGTTTGTAGAACAAGATTTAAACATGAGAAAAGAATATTAAGTCAGTGGGAGAGGAGCAGTGGGGAAGATCATCCATTAATTTTCTTGTGTATTTCCTACTTTTGTGTTTGTCTACAGGCACCTGATTATTGAAAATTTTATTCCCCTGGAAGAAAAGAATAAGATAATGAACAGATCATTCTTTGATGAAGAGGAGGACCAGTGGAAACTGCATCCCATAACCCGTCTGGAGTGAGTGTACCTCTAAACTTTTACTTAGGATGGGATTATAGGTCATGTAAAGCAAGCCTTCAGGTTGTCAAGAGTTACCCCAACAGAGGGGTTGAATTGGGATTTTAACTGGCACCCTCCAAAGTTTTTAACTTCTTACTATATTATAAAATAAAGATTTAATTCTTCTTAGTAGATTTAGTAAAATAGGAATGTAGGGTTAGGAAAATTCTTGGAAGATTAAAATTTTTTTTCCACATGATCCCAATAATTATATGTAACTTAGATATAATACTGCATTCACCACTAAAATAGCATAAAACCATATCATATTTCTTTCCTGTTTTAAACAAGAAAGCTCTCAGAAATGATTGTGCAAGAGCTGTGGATAGCTCTTGACCCTCTACACAGGAAATTCCCTAGAGCAAATTTAGAAAATTGGATGTAACTGAATGCATCTGTGGTCTGTGTAGTAAAAATATGTAGAAATCCTCTGCTTTGTGTGGGCAACAGATAACACAGGATAACTGTCCTACCTCATTGTCTCTAACTGTAGAAGACAATGTGGAGGACTGTTCCTAGAAATGCAGCCTTGGTAGTTTCTGCCCACTTGGGACAGATTTCCATATGAGATTTGCAGACATTTTAGCTCATATACTCAAAGAGGAATCTTTGGTTTTGATGTGTAATAGACTGAATAGCCATGTTTCTCCAGTAACCAGCAGATGATGAAAAGACCAGTATCCGCTGTAGGATACAAGAGGCCGTTGAGCCAGCACGCCAGGACGTCCATGATGATTCGTCCAGAAGCCCGGTACAGGGTAAGCCCAAATGTGGTTACAACCTTCATATGTTCATATTCCTGATCGGGGGGGCATATGAATTTCTGAGGATTGTTAGTTCTTCTATGGGATGTAAATTTTTAGTGTCTTGCATCTATTTATAAAGTACTTTAGAATAAGCTTATGGAGGGAAAGAATTCATTTGCATGAAAACGTTTAGACTTTGATTCTGCTTCTACTTTCTCAGGCAGAGAATATTGTATTACTGGAGCTTGACATGCCCAGCCGAACAACTAGAGACTATGAGGGTCCAGCCATTGCTCCCAAAGTTCAGGCCGCTCTAGAAGCTGCTCTGCAGGATGAAGATGAGATACAGGTAGATGCTTCAACCTTTGAGAGCACTTCAAATAAAAAGTCAAAATCCAGGTGAGTTGAATTTTTAGTAAGCAGACTAGCTAACAGTAGAGGTACAATACAGTTGCTGTCTGTTTGCACTTCTTGTCAATAAAGTTAAGGCTGAATTGGCTGTAAAGCAGAGATAGAGAGAGGGGAACATAGGACAGAAGGAAAAGCTGAGACTGATTAGAGAATAAATCCAGTAAAATTTGTCAGCTTTTGGGATATTAATTTTGATGAGTAACAGGTGACATTGTTGGGGTTTTTTGTTTATTTTTTCATTTTTACTTCTTCAGGCCTAAAACTGGAAGGAAATCAGGGGGATCCTCTTCAGCAGGCACCCATAGTTCTCAGCTTTATCCACAGTCACGAGGGCTGGTTCCAAAGTAAAACCAGCAATTCCTCTCCAGGGCGTGAACAGCCTTTGCCTTCTGAGAGCAGAGACAAGTAAAAACCTGCAGAGAGAACTCCCAGCCAGACTCCAAACCCTTTCCCCTGGAGGTGGCCTCTTTGCTGTTTAACTGACTTGTGCCAGTCCAGGTGCATTGAGCCACAGGAAGATACGTGCTTGCAATTCAGCCTCTGTGGGAAACAGATTTTAGTTAGGAAATCAGAAATGCATGAGGTACGTTAAAGTGTATTAGAAGCAATGGGAAGCATGGGGATCACCTCACAGCGTCACCGTCTCTCCTTCTGCACTAGCCCTTTTGCTGCACTGGGCTTTTTTTTTTTTGCTTTTTTTTTGCTGTTGGGCAATAAGAAGACAGAGTTGAAAGTCATCTCAGCAGAACCACCACTACAGAACTTCATAGTGAGAACCAAATGAGGTTAAAAAGCAGAGGGTATATTCAAACTTGACTAGGTGCTTATTTTTTTCCTCTTCCTGCTTAAAAGACTGGCATCATCATTTGGGGTTAATAAATTGGTCTGAACAGTCAGGATGGCAGCTGTCATCACATACTCAGAGCTAGATAGCTGTGCCTCCCTTTAGAAATGTAGAACAAAAAAGGGTCTTGGAAGCATCTTTGTGCTCTCTGGAAAGGAAGCAATAGAAACTGAAATCCTTTACTTGTTTACAGGCATAAGTTAAGAGCTCCTCTAAACTGACATACAGACCTTACCCCTGTCAATAGGAACCACCTTGTCAACGAATACATCTGCATACCAGTGCCAGCTCCATAGCTATCTTCCTCTCTCTTGCCTCCATCTTTACCCCTGACATTTTAAACCAGTATCCATACTGACTCTTTGAACTGTGGGGTGATGGACGGCCATTTTCTCAAATCTCCCACTGTTCATATGAAATGTAGCATTGGCTTGGAGCTTTCTTCCTAGCAGGCTCATAGGGCTGACTCTACTCTCACCTTTAGGCTGGATAGAGAGCAGAGCTCCATAATGTGAAGCTATCTCTAAGTGCACTGTTCTTGTAAGTATGGTCCCTCCCCTATGGTGTCTAAGGAGGTTCAGTATTCGGTACCTTCTGTGTCTCACCTGTTCCACATTAGAACTTTTCCCTTTCCACCTCCCAGACCGCTCAGGGCCTGGTGGGAGTGAAGGCCCCATGTAACTGAGTCTGAGTGATGGAATCTGATATTAATTCCAGGGGTTGTACTTTGAAACAAGGGAGGAAGAACTCCTGCTTTTGATGGTCTCTTTCTAAAGCTGCCCTATGACTAAAGCAGGCTGCTGTAATGCTGCAGGCTTGTGTGGCAGGGTAGAGGGAGGTGGAACTGCCCTGTTGAAGACAGAGTAAGGTGTTCTTGTCTAGTGTCTCACAGCTCGGTTGTAAGTTTTAGTTCAACGTATACTGAGACTTGGGATGTTACTTTTTCTGGTTGCTGTTGGCTGTCATCCTATGAATGTTTTTACCTGTTTCCTCTTCCTCACTGATGACTTCCTCCAGACTGACATGTGTGAGTGTATGAGGACTTGCCTGGTTTTAGAAATGCTCTGATGTATGGACTCTACCTTGTGTGCTCGTTAAGTATCCACTGAGTGACTTCGTCCAGGCTGGAGAACTCCATTGTATCTGACCCCCATGAGCAGAAGGAACTGAACACTCAGCACAGAGCTCACCTCCGCATCTTGCGGGCATGATGCCTCGGTGAGCCAGCTGCCCAGGTGGGCCCCGGTTAAATTCTGACTCAGCTGCTTTGATTCATGGAGTACTTTTCTGGATCACAAAATTAATATATATATATATATTTTAGTTTGGTGGAGGAAAGAGGGGTTTGCCTATAGTTGAAAGAGTAGCCATCTGACAAATTTCTTTCAACCTGAAAATGGAAACCTGGCCTAATCTTTCTTTCTATAAACCACTGTTTTTGTACAAAGAGCCTTTTAATTGGCTCTTGTTGCATAACATAGTGTCATCTTCTTTCCCTCTCCCTGCTTTTTCCCTCTAGCACATAATCTCCTGTACTTCAGCGTTTTAAAAGATAATTGTACGGTTTAAGCACTCAGAAAAATTGACATGAAACAAGGGGGTTCTACAACCTGAAATAGCAACATAATACATGTACACATATATGTACGTATCTATGTACACATGTTTCTATATGAATATGCATGCACAGACACAACTGTGTTTGCACATGTGCGTACTTCTTCAGTCACTGCTGTTCCATAGGGAATTCTACATTAAACACAAAAGCTGAAAACTCCCCTTGTGGCAGGACTGGTACAGTGGAAATCACAGTGCAAACCCAAACTGTTCTCGTTTTAGTGTTAATAAGCTAGCTGGTTAATATGTCAGAAAAGCTCTGCTTTTAATTTTGTAGAAATTCATTAGCAAGGTGAAAGAAATCCAATAGGATGGAAAAAGAATAATATTGGATATTTAGTCACTGTATTTATATCGGAGCTGTGGATAGAGATGTGGTTAGCGTATTCATGGGCAATCTCAGATTGTTACAGAAGCTTTTAGATTCTCATTTTGGTTGACTTACCCGTGAATAGATACTCAGTGGCACTGATATTAAGATAAAATATATTGTCATAGCCCTACAAAACGTACTGAGTTCTGTCCTGAAGTTTTTAAAAAATGATCCTGCCAAGTTTGCGTCTCTCTGGGTGTTATCTGAACCATCTGGGCTTCCTGCAGGTTAACAGCCAAAGACAGGAAATCCAGCAGACTCCTGGAAGAGGCCCTTGGACAGTGTGTGCAATCATAGTCTCTTCACAGTAATGTTTAATATCCTTCTCATCTTTGCTCTGGTCTGTATAATGGTATCTAACTTTTTTTAAAAGTTACATGCAGTAAAAGTAGGTCTTTGGCTCTGGGAGCAAGCACCACGTGAAAATGAAGCATAGGAATTAAAGCACTTTCTTAAAATCTTTCATATAGGTCTGATTGCCTTTTTAAAAATATTTGCATGCTGCTTGATCTTCAAAAACACATACTTCTGTCCTAGCACTTTGGACTACATCGATGCATTATACAGATCAGGCTTCTGTTCAAGAGGTTTTTTTTTCCTTTTGATGTAGTAAGTCCGCCTTCACTGAACATAGAGTGTTTGCCAACTTTCAGAGAGACACCTCTAAACTGGATCTATCCTCTCTTCTCATCTGTTTACTGTGCACCAGGGTTTAAAAGGAGCAGTGTGACTCTTGTGGGTCTGTTGCTGCTGTGTTAAAACACAGATTTGAAGAACATAACCTGCAAAAGCCGTAATTAGATGCTGAGATGGAATTGAATGAGAATACTTGTCCTGTTTGCTCTGCACTGTACGGTGGTGGGTTTAACTCTCTGTGGTCTAGGCGCTTATTACCTTCTTCAGTCCCCTCTTTTTGAAATAAAGTGCCCGAGGGTCTCCTCGTGGGCACTGCTGTCTTTACGAGAACTCACAGCCCCTTGGAGATACACTGATCTTGACCTTCTCTTAGGCGATCTGTAGACAAAGAACCTGTCGATAGTTCTGTCCATAGGTTTTACAGCTTATATTTATTTGTATCATCTCTTTTATCTAGGAATGTAAAAGTGATCCTAAAATACAACGTGTAATAAAGATTTATTGCATCTATCAAAACGTGCCCTTTTTTCATTATTTGTTAGTAATCACTGGGTTCATTCGCTTTGTGCTTTACAAAACCCTATGCATTTTTCTTCAAAAAAAAAAAAGTCTCTGAGCAGACTATGTTATGATTAGACAATAAGACTGTAAAGGCAAGTGCCCCCGGTGCCTCTTGCTGGAGGGAAGCGGGGAGAACAGCGGTGATACAGGCCGCGCAGAGGATGCCTAGCAGCAAGCAGTGTAAGCTGAAGTAACTCTGAACAGCGGTGACCTGCCCCGGGGGCACCTCGGCCCCCCGGAGATAATAAACTGCCTCAGGAACCAGCAGCCGCAGCCTCTCGCTCCGGAGGCCCCGAGGAGCAGTAGGAAGCCGCGGGGCAGAGCAGGCCCCGGGCACGGCGGAGCTCGGAGCCGCGCGGGCCGCCGGGCTCTGCCCTCCGCTCCCGCTCGGCGCGGGGGGCGGCGGAGCCCGTTGCCCGGAGGCCACAGGGGGGCGGCCGGGCCCGCTGCCCGCGGCCTGAGGCGAGCGCGCAGGCAGAGGGCGCGGCCCAGCGTGCCGCGCGGCGGGCGCGCAGCGCCTGCCGGGAGCTGTAGTCCGGCAGTGGCGGAGCGGCTCCAGCGGCCCGCGGCAGGCGGGACTACAGCTCCCAGCGGTCCTTGCGGTTTGTTTTCCTTCAAACGCGGCCCCGGCCCGCCGCGCCGCTCGCGCGCCCGTCCCCGCCCCTTTCGCGGGCGGCGCGCGGGGCCCGCCGTGTCCCGCCGCGGCCACCGTCGGGAAGCCCCGCCCCCTCCCCCCCGCGCCGAGCCCTTTGACCCCGTTGTTATGTCGGGCCCGAGCCGCCGCCGCCGCCGCCGCATTCCTTAGCGCCCGGAGCCGCCCCGCCGCGCGCCCCGCCCGCCCCGCCCCGCCCCCCCCCGCGCGCCGCCGCCGCCCCGCCCCGCCGCCGCCGCCGCCGCCTAACGGTCCGCGCCCGCCGCCCCGCCGCCCCGCGCGGGAGGAAGATGAAGGAGATGAAGCAGCGGAGGAAGAAGGAGCGCACGTGGGCTGAGGCCGCCCGCCTGGTGAGGCGGGGGGGGGGAGGGGGGCGCCGCCCCGCGCCCCGGAGCGGCCCCGCGCCGGGCAGGGCGCCGCGCCGGGCCTCGCGCAGGCCCCGGGGAGGGGGCGCCGCGGCCCTGCCCCGGCCCCGAGGGGCCTCCCACCCCCCCCCCCCCCCCATCCCCCGGTGCCGCCGGGCCCGGCGCTGCCCCGCTCTTCCCCGCGGGGCAGCGCCGCTCCGAGCGCGCGCAGCCCGGTGCCCGGCGGCTCCTGCCCGCCGGGACGTGGCCCCTTCCCCCGGGCCCGCAGCCTGCCTGCTCCCCGGGTGTTTTTCCCCCCGAGCCGGGTGGAAAGGGGGAAAATGCCGCTTGCCTGGTTTCGCCCCCAGAGAGGCGAAGGGCTCCTGCGGCGAGATCCCCCCCTTCAAGGCGGGGATGCGGGGTGTGCTTTTAGGAGAAAGTGCGAGCACGTGCCCTTTCCCCGGTAGATAAAATCTTCCTGAAAAGGGGTTGCCTGGAGTGTGTGGTTTAGCGTGGTTTCCCAATACCTGTGCTGCAGGAGCTTCCCTCAAGGCCACAGGTAAAGGTGTGCTAGACTCTGATAGGTTTTGGAAAGGGGCCAGCGACAATACCGCTGTTTAGCAAGGGTAGCTTTTAATTGTTTGCATCTTTCGTTTTTAATTGCAGCTCAGCAACAGCAGACAGTCTGAGAACCGTTCTTAGCTGGAGAATGGTTTGTTTTCTTCTTTTCAGATGACTTAAAACTCAGTGGGAGGAACTGGAGCCTCCTGAGAGGCCTGACTTGAAGTATGAGAAATGCTGCTGTCAAAAGTTTCTGCTTTAATTATTGAGACAGTAGTTTTCTTCCATATACCAACGGTGCCCAAAACATAGGCATCATAGGTGATATATATTTAGTTGCGTATAGTAATAACTCTTTGTTTGAGGTTAGTGTCCAAGTGATCAGAAGTCTTTTTGGTTATGTATTTTTAGGAGATGTACCAGTATGTATGTTTTGTTTTTCTTTTGGGAATCTGTTTACTGAAGATTTAAGCTTAAAAAACGATATCTGCTTGATCAGGTTTCTGTAGTCTGCTGGAACATTGCTGGTGTTTGACCATCACAATAGGAGAACAGTCTTTTCTCTTTATAAAGAGTTGAGATCATATCTCAGTCTTGTACCAAACTTATAAGCTAGGAAATATAAAAAATAAAAGAACTTTTAACATCTTTCAAATAGTGAACATGAACTGATCAGTCAGTTACTTCATTTTATTTAAGGAATAAATTTTGAAGTGTTTAGGCTTGCTGCTTGAGTTGGGTACTGAACTTTTCGCCTGTCGTTGAGCAGCTGAGGTATCGTTCTGGCCCGCAACCGAGCCTCTGCGACTGGATTCTCCCACTGAGCTGAAATGGAGAACAGTCACGTTGCAAATGGCACGGTCAGCTTTTTGCACACCGCATAGTGCTGATAGTTGCTGTTGTCTACTTTTAATGCTGATTGGAAGAAGCTTGCTCTTTTTGGCCTCTGCTTAGGAACTGCTCTCTCTTCGTGACACATTGGAATAGATCTGTGTAGACGTATAAATGCCAGGATATGGAGTAAGTGATGATCTTGCTGCCTCTGTGCAGACGCAAATGGGTTACTGTGGCTTCCTTTTGTTGGCTCTGTCGGGGATACTTGAATGTTGGTTTGAGAGGAATGGGTGTACTTGCTATGTAGTACATGGACATCTACAGAAACGGCTTTATAGAGCTTGGGGGTATTTTGTTTGCTTGTTTTTCTTTATTGTTGTTGTTTGTTTCTTTTGTTTCAACTTGGTGGGGAATGTATTGGAGCGTGTAGACATTCAAAAGGAATAGTATGGATGAGCCCAGCTGTGACTAGTGTCTGGTATTGAGGGTGTTCTAGGATGTGGTCTTGATGCTCCTTGTGTATAGGGTTTCTCTGGATATCACAGAATTTTCTTGATGCTCGCCAAGAGGAAACCTGAGCAGACTTGAGTATCTACCTTCCAGCAGCTAGCGTAATCTTTTATGTGAAAACTCTAATGTTTTAGACCTTTATGACTTAGTCTGAAAAACTGTAAAGAGGCATAAACCAGCCACTGTAGTATTTCACTGCACGAATCTGCATTTCATCATGCGTTTCTTTTTAAGGTCCTGGTTCTGTGGGTCAAGCACTTCACTACAGGTATTTGGGATGCTTTGCCAGTAGGTGACCTTGGGGCCACAGCCGGTGCTGGGCGATCTTGCCCAAAACCCTCTCTCATTCAAATGTGCTGAACTCTAATGGGTTATAAATCAGTGTTTATAGGCTGTCCAAAATGCTACGCAAAACTGCGACTTCTAGGAAGCCATCTCGTAATATAGTCCCTCACCATCGTTCAGTGATGGGAAATGAATCTCTTCACAAATACAACTCCACTTACCTGTTTTTTGGCTAGAACCTCAGCCACAGGCATCCCAGGTACATGAGATGTCTGAGCCTCAACTGCATCTTTGAGCAATTGATGAACCAGAAATAGAACGATCTCATACCAGATTATCCACTTAGAGAGACCTGCAGTTGCGTAGCTGCACTTCCAGCTTGCAGGACTGATTGTAAATCCACTAAAAATAGATCTTTATTTAACACTAGGCTTACACGTGCTCCCTGTCAAAATGCTTTTAATTTTCCTTTTTGACACTTGCTATTATATTTTGTATTCCTCTAGGTGTTTCTAAGAATTGTAGGCAAAAGTGCTTTTCAGTGTTGCTGTTCTTACAGAACTAATATTATGCACATTTCATAAAATCTTTAAAGATTCATTTGAACACACAGAGCCATAGGTCTCTTCAACAAGCGCTGTCAGGGCTAGACATCTATGCTATTAGTAAATTAATTGGGGGAGTGATGCAAACTTCGGTAACTATGGTCGTAGGAACCCTTGACTACCAGTACTATAAATAATCAAGGGGGAAAAAATATCTTTTTGTGGGGAAGGAATAGCTGATGTTGTTTAAGTCATAGCTTCTGTTGAAAGGTTAACATGACATTGGTAGTTTCAGGATGGAAATGGATAGGGGATAATTACTGGAGACAGGGCTTTTGGTGGCTAGAGACATAGGTTCTTCTCTTTCCTGGTTCTTCCATAAAGTATCCAGTAGATTTGATATAGCTGTTGATTGGAATTTGTTCCCCTGAGCATAGATTCTTCTATCTTTATGCAAATGCTTGTTCATGCTAAGTTTTGGGCTGTGTATTTTGCTTGCTGCTGTGTCTGACACTTGAGAGAGGTTTTATAAGCTGTGAAGAATTTCCTTGTTTTTCAAAACAGGCCTGTTCCATTTCATGGATCTTGCATTTGATTCTCAAGTGACGTCTTTCCCCCGTCAGATGTTTATTCCATTTGAGTGATGGGGGATGACAGTTTGTGAAGAAGGCATAGAAATATTGTAACCTATGGAATTTTTTGATTAGCGTGGGAAAAAATGTGATGGAGCTGTATTGACTCAGAATTAAAACTGTTTACTCTGTTTCAACATGGTTCATCACTTTCTTTGATCTTTTCTTTAAACTCCTTGTGTTTTCATTATGTTTTATCTCAGGTTACAGAGTTCTCAAATTTCTGCCCCCTGCCAGGTTACCACTATGGATCCTTATGATCTTCAGGAATTTGAAAAATAAAGCTAGGGTGGATATGATTTAAGAAATTCCTTTTACGCCAAAATGTTGTCGAACTGCAGAACTCGGTAACATAGGGGTTAGGTTTTTATTGTATTTCCACACTGCCTCCCAGCCTCCACAACTTTGTTTGCGGCTGTCCTGCTAATGCAACTCCAAGGCAGGCTGCAGGCTTTGTGCCTTGACATGGTGCTGCGGTGACTCAGTTCTAGACGCTGCTGATATAAAGGGGCATTTGGGTTTCTCCACTGGCTTCTCACACAAGTCAAACTGAAAGACAGTATCATGTTGCTGACTCTTTTAAAGCACGGTGACAAATGAAATCAGGATTATGCATCATTGTAGCCATTATGTTAGGGGAATTTAGTCTATGATTATGATCAAAAAGTTCCAGACCGAATATCCATTGCTGCTTTTCTTGGGCGTTTCAGGCCTCGTCATATGCTTATATTGAAATCTTTATGCTACATCAGACCTAGAGGTTTATTGAGTTCAATATGTTTTTGCATTCAGAAAGCAACACTGGCTACTGCAATGGAAGGCACAAGAAGCAGTGCATGTTGGGCAGCTATAGGGTAATCTGCTCCCAAAGAAGTATGGCGATTTACATCTACTGCAACTTATTTTTGTTCATTGCTTCCTGTTTATCTGGGTAATCTTCTTATCCATAGAAATGTCTAGCCCTCTTTTTGAATCCTGGTGAGTTCTTGCTTCTAAATGTTTAGAAGCAGAAAGTTTCACAGGCTTAAGGAGAAAAAAAAAATTTTTTAATAGCTGCTTTAATTTTTCCATACATAAGTGGCGATTCTATTCTTCATATATTATATGAAAGGATGAGTTGTTATAAATTCCTTGCCTTTTTGCTGTCTCGTGTTACTCATTTTCTTTCTAAAGCAAACAATCCAAATCTTTTTAGTGTCTCTATCCATAATTTTTCCACATTCTCTGTTATTGTTGTCCTTCTCTGACAAGAATTCTGAATTTTACGCATGGTACCCTTCTTGAGATGGAATGAAGATGAAATGAATGCAGTATTTCAAGGAAAATACATTATTTAATTGTGTAGTTATGCAGTCATATTTTTGTCACCAACAAGATGCTGTATAGAGATGTAAGAAGGTATATATGGTAGAGAGAACCACTGCGTAGTTTTGAAGGTTGTATGTGGTACCAGCTCAGTCTAATGCATATTGAAGTCTGGTAAAGCTTCCACTGACTTTCATGTTATAGGGCCAGGGCAAAATTCTGCTTCTTTTTCTTCTTCATGTTTGTATTTCAGTTAATTAGGGACAAGATGAAGGTAAGCCCTTTGTAACACTTACTATGGTCTAATCTTGAGGTAGCCTGAATTTTTTAGCATGTCTTTTGTAGGTAAATCAAGTTTTAAGAGACATATTGTTGGATTTGAATCCCAGCTTATGGAGTAGTTCTATGAATGCAGAAGCAAATTTTGTACTGACATTTGGTGTTTCTGTCTCTTCAGGTGCTGGAAAACTACTCTGATGCTCCTATGACCCCAAAACAGATTCTGCAGGTCATAGAGGCTGAAGGACTGAAGGAAATGAGGTTAGTATTGATTATCTTGTCTAAAACATAGTGTGCGTGGAGCATGGGGGAGGCTGCATATAAAGGCTTGGGTTGCTTCGTGCAATTCTGCCTCTCATCTCCAACCCACTTCTCTTCTTCGTGTTTTTTTTTTTTTCTTTCTTTCCAGCATAGTGATTTGGGATGACAGTATATACTGCCTGATTATCCTTGACAATAACTGGAATCTTTTCTTGGATATGTATATATTTTTTGATCATATGCAGAACCCCCTTCATCCATTTACTGTTAAATAAATGCCTGTTGCAGGTCTGACTCCTGCATTGTATCGTACTGCTTGTATGTTTCTCCTATAAGTAGCTCCCAGTAGTTTCTACTACTGTGGTTCTAGTTCGGTAACAGTTTAAGTTCCATCCCCCCTAATAGTTCATTTCTAGAGCAGATGTTACCTCTCAGAGTAAAAAAAGCACCTTTATTTTGTATTAGTATGCTGGCTTCTGCTCGGATTCTAGAGCGCTGTCGTGGTGTGGCTAACGCTGTTGTGCCTCTTGACACTTGTACAAAGGAAATATGCTTCTCAATATGTATTTCACCTGGAAAAGAACCTGATATGGAACCTAGGATACTACAGAATGGAAGACTGTTTTCCTCGGTTAAGTTCATGTGAACTTCCATCTGTTTCTGTGACTGGGTAGAAGAGAAATAGAAAATGTCTTGCATATCAAAAAATGGGTAACTGTGTGATGGTATAAATGTCTCAGTTAGTGCTGTGTGATTAAAAAAAAAAAGGAGTTTGACTACCAGTGGCACAACAAGTGGTCTTTGGCTTGTGCACACTGGAGAATCCAAATGTGTGGATTGTTTCTAATCATATTTGCTCCCTCACCCTGATTTTACGAACCTCTACCTAGCTACAGAAGGTAAACTAATTTCTTCTGGGACCTAACAACTCAAAATGTTAACTTGTTTCTGCTTCTTATTTGTCTCTGAAATCAGGAAACAGCTGTGATGATTTGAACAGTGAACAACTCTGTGATGCAGACAGAGGTATAATGTGTAGGAGTTACCATTGTTCAGAGAGGGACCGTGCCAGGCTGCTTTGCTGCATCGATCTCAGAGCTATTAGAACACCCACTTGTTACTTGGGATTCTTACCAAGTAGATTTTTAGTAGTATGGCTATGAGTGGTAGTTTCACAGCTTTGAGTAGAATTCAGATAGGTTTTAATGGAAACTTTCATACATCTTTCTGTTTTAGTCAATATTCTGCGTCTTTCTTTTACCAGTCATATCCCATCATAAGTCCTATTACTTAAGCAGATAGCTGAACATCTACGTGCATAGGCTGCCTTTACTAAAGGTACTAGCAGGTCTCTTTTCATGCATTAAATTATCGTGGTGTTCTCCCAGCTTTGACGAGTGATTTGTCACAATAGATGACTAAAAACCAGACTTCACAGCATGTGTCAAGTTAAATCTCATAAAGCTAAATTGTTTATTTAGAGGTTTGTGTTCTTCCTCTGGGATATCTGCTTTTCCTTTCCCTCTTATTAATTCTTCACTGTAAGAGAAGACTGCTTTCTTCAGAGTGTAACTGTTCACAGAATACAGGCAGTGATCCTATCTAGCTAAATATGTGGCAGATTTTGTTGGTACTTGTATAGAAGGTCTTCCTGAAACTCCATTTCCTGAAGGAAATAGCTTGGCAACTGAAGAGATGATTTCCCCTTTGAATTAATTTTGAGCCAGTGTTTTCCCAGTTTGGGGGAAATGCTGGTCCCCCTATGGAAGGGGCATGGTCCTATGTGGCTTATGCTCTAGCCAGAGCATTTGGGCCCAGCCCCATAACTGGATTCTAGCTCTTATGAACGCTTTGACTGTTTGCTCTTTCCTGTCATTTCAGAGGAAACTATTCTTTTTCCATTCTAAGAAAGTTTGTTCTGTGGCTGGTTAGCTTATTTGAAGCATTCTATTAAACTCAGAAGGGAAAACTCCGTATAACAAGACAGAGGGTTGGAAGGTTTTTTTGTATAACATCTAAAAATGATACAGGGTAATTTTGTCTGTTGCCAACATTTGTGAAGAAATGTCCAAAAACCAAATACATTCGGGGTGGAAACAGAAATTGTTCTAAGTCCAGTTTTCAATCTGAGAAATGCTTCTCTTTGAAATATTTTGTCTGAAACCAGTTTTCAGTTTCACTTTTAATAATGAGATTGATACTGCTTTAGTGTCTTTTCCAAGTAACTTTGTGCGTGTGTATATGTGACTTACTGGAAAACGTGAGATTACGTGGCACAGAGCTTTCATCAGTGTGAGCGTAGGATGGCTGCTTTAATCACAAGTGGCAAAACCAGGGAGTTGCCTAGGACATGCCAAATTAGCATGTCAGAACTTTTATATCTAAATATACTAGTGCAGTTTTTGTGACATATCAAGGGAGAGACATTCCAGAAATGTGTATGTGTATGATTTTTGCTGTCTTTGCACCTTTATACTGCTACTACTTTATGTTAGTCTGTTTTTTAGTAAAAATCAGTCCAACTCTGAAAAATTCCAGCAGTGAAAAGGAGGAAAGAAGTACCAAAAGTTAGAAACATCTAAGAATGACCATGAGTAACTTTTAAAATTAGCATAACGCTTCCTGTTTTCTGCAGACTGCTACACTGTGATGTGTGGAGGCTAATGTACAGGTCAAAAAGGAAAACAGTAATGCTGTTCTGACCGAAGTACCTGTCTGTAAAGTTAATGAGTATCATCTTTGCTACCTTCAGCCAGCTAAATGATGCCAATTTAAACAGATATTTCAGGCTGTTTTCTTGATAAGACCATTTTTTTTTGAAATTATCATCTGACCCCCCTCTTCTGCCTTTCTTTGTTTCAGTGGCACTTCTCCCCTAGCCTGCCTCAATGCCATGCTTCATTCCAATTCAAGGGGAGGTGATGGACTCTTTTACAAACTGCCTGGACGCATCAGCCTTTTTACACTCAAGGTACATTTTGAGTTCCTGCTCTCAATTGAGGGGTAAGGTGTGAGTTCTACTTGTTATGCATAGCTGAGTGTTAAGCTGTCACTGAACATCGTATGAGCTGAACATGCTGCATGTGAGATCATCATGTGAAAGAGTGTCTGGAATTCATTGTTTTGTTTTAGCGTGCACCTTTCAGCCGTACGTGATAAATTCCTTAAAAAAAACCAAACCCTATTATTACTTGAATTGCAGAAGCAAGATAAACCCCCTTATTTCAGTATTTGGTGTTCAAGCTCAGGTGGCTGATTGTCAGAATAGTCCTGTTCACTCCTTTTCCACCAGCTACAAGGGAACACAGTCAACCAATAAATTACACTGGTCTGAAAGCGTGTAGCTACAAGTGAAATCTTGTTAGGAAAATGTATATTTGTTTTTCTGGTTGTTTGCTTTGTGTTTCACTGCATTCTGCCTAAAGTTAGCATCACCGTTTTCCTCGGATCTTGAGGTCTGCCTGAAATGTTTTTCATTCTAGTTTGCTGTCCCAGTAATTTTAAATGTTGAAAATGTTTCTGGTCTCAGGCTTTTCTTTTGTATTGTTCTGTACTGTTGGGTTCCTTGATATTTGTCTATTAAGCTGATACTTATCTCAGCTATTTCACTTGCACCTTTTTTCTTCTGTCAAAGTTTTGTTAAATTACGTTTTGTTGAAAACAGATGGAATTGAAATGGCTTTGATTATACAAATAGTAAATAAATTTCTTAAGCTTGATAACTTAGAATCAAGCTGCTTTGATGCTACCTCTTCTTTAGTAGCAAGAATGAGACATTTCTCTTTATTAGAAAACTTGTGAAACTTTTCTGTGAGAAGTAAGGAAAAAATTATTGACCTTATTTGTTATGAATATATTTGGGTTACTCATCTAGGAAATGCCTATGAAGTGTGCTAATAGTTTATTTCTTGTGTCTGGAAAGACAGTGTAGGTTAACTTAAATGAAGCTGATGACTTCTGTTCTGTTAGGAGCTCAGGAATACTTAAAAATATCTTTCTGCATCAAATGGATTAAAATAGGGAAGATGAAAAAAGTTGAACTAAAACTATACCCACTGAGCTGTCTGTTCCCATTGGTTTAACTCATAGTGACTGGGAGGGAAGAATTGTAGTCATTTGAGTTCTGCTTGGCCCATTTAGAAGGATGCCTTGCAATGGTCTCGGAATCTGTCTGTGCCAGAAGGGGAGGAGCTGGAGGATACAGCAGATGCAGAAAGTTGCGAGTCCAATGAAGCAAGCACTGTGAGTGGTGATAATGATGGTAAGTGTCTAATAACATTAATCTTACACTGTAAGCATCTACTTCGGTGTCTGACTGAGTGCACTCCTCTTCCAGTGTCTCTTGATGAAACCTCCTCTAATGCCTCCTGTTCCACTGAATCTCAAAGCAAGGGACCCTCCACTGCCAGGGAGAGCTACAGAACAGCCTCACAGGTAGGAAAAATTGGGAATAATGGGAAGCACAAAGCCTTTCAAGGAGAGCTTTCATTACTGCATGATAGTTGGGTAAGCGTGGGAGGGGTTAGGTGTGCACAAATGCCTCAGAGAGCTATGGGGTTGTCTCTTATACTGCAGTAGAGTGAGGATCATATTCCAGGGAGGTGATTTTGAATTCTGTGCTGTTAGTAAGTGTTGTTAATGACTGACACCTGAAGATTTAACTGGGAGCAAAGTAGTTCTTTAACCGGGAGATGTGCTGCTTAGAAGATTATCTTGGCCCTCCATAGTGTATTTGATTGCTGTTGTTTGTTTTCTTTTCTTTCTGGACCACAGACAACCAAACAAAAGAAAAAGACTGGTGTGATGCTGCCACGTGTTGTCTTAACACCACTGAAAGTAAATGGGGCGCACATGGAGTCTGCGTCTGGTGAGCATTCCTTTTGTTTTGATTTTTCTGATGACTGCATAGATAGCTTTTAATCAGTAGTTCCTAGTTATGTGTATAAGCTTGCATGAGAAATTCTTTAACACTTGCTGAGAATGCAGATGACTGTAGAGAATTGTGCTGTTGGATAAGGACTGTATTTGTTTATCTTGATCAAAATTGTTAGTAGCTGGGCAATACCCAGTAACAGTGGATCTGTTATTAGCAGATAACTCTTGTATGTTAAAATCATGCTCCAAGTTGGGCTTCTGCTGTTCTTTGCATATTTTTGTGAAATTGTTTTGCTCTTAGGCTTCACAGGAAGGCACGCTGATGGAGAGAGCAGCAGCACATCCAGCAGTAGCAGCAGCTCTTTGGCCTTGTGCAATGCCGCCATGCGCAGTAGAACAGAAATAAACAGGGATCCTCCACAGCTGCTGAGAGGTATCCGAAAGCCCACAGCTGGTAGGTGCTTCTGGTTAAAGTCAGGAGAATAATTGGCCATAAAAACGGGCAGTGTTGATGTCTGTCTCTTTCTGAGGACAGAACATCCAGGTTCTCTTTCTTCAGAAGACATATGGCAGTCTTAAGGCTCTTATGCCAGACCTTCCTCTCCAAACCTTAGTGAGACAGTTGTTTAGCTCTTTGCCTAATCTGAAGAGCAGCGTCAAGAACTGTACTTGCATGTGACAGAGCTGTGACCAACTCTGACCATACGGTCACTCTAACCATCGAAGTTCTAGAAGTATCTCTATTATTAATTAGTCTGAGAGAGCCTTTCTTCATATTTGATTACTACAATCTTTTCTCATATATCTTGCTCCTTTTGCTACAGTATTTGGTGGCATGGGTTTTATGCCCATAATGGTGAATATTTTTATTAAAAAAAAGTGTTTATTTTATTTACTTGTCTTCAAACTACAGGGCAAATGAAGCGAAACAGGGGTGAGGATATTGACTTTGAAACACCCGGTTCTATTCTTGTCAATACAAACCTGCGAGCTCTTATAAACTCCAGAACCTTTAATGCACTCCCATCACACTTCCAGCAGCAGCTTCTTTACCTCCTTCCAGAAGTTGATAGACAGGTATGAAGGTGCAGCACTTGGTGTTTTCCATTCACCGTATTACCTCTTGCTTACAGAAGAGCTGAAGCAGATGTTTTCTGTCTGTTATGCTTTTTTTTTTTTCTCCCCCTTAGGTTGGGGCAGATGGGCTGATGCGTCTCAGTGGCAGTGCTCTGAATAATGAATTCTTCACCCATGCCGCTCAAAGCTGGAGAGAGCGATTAGCTGATGGTGAGTAGATTTGCTTTCCTAGGTGGTTGGAGAGTTGAGTTCTCATTTTTTTTATAGGCTTTTTTGTTTTTCTCCTACAGTTAATGAATGTGAATGTAATCCAGCTTTGCAGTATCTCTGGATATGTTGCCCCCTTCTCACCTTTTAAAATTAAAGATGTGTTCTTCTTAGGTGCCATGGGGTCTTCAGAACAAAGTGGCAGAGGTGTAAAGGAATACTAGACTTATCTTTCTTTAAATGGTGGCCTCTGTCTGGTAAAATACAATATTCAGACTTGCTTGAGGTTGTGTGACTATTACCCTTAAGTGGTTGCAGGGAACATATGGATCCATACTAGGATGGAAAGCAGAGCGGTAACATAAAATCTGTCCTTTGTATGTATAGCTTAGCTACTATAATATGTATATTAAAAAAAAAAAATTTTGCATTTGCAAAATTGGCTTTGTTTGGAACCGAACTTCAGTCTCTGGCTTCCCTGTAGGTGAATTCACGCATGAGATGCAAGTTCGAATTCGACAGGAAATGGAAAAGGAAAAGAGAGTGGAGCAATGGAAAGAAAAGTTCTTTGAGGACTACTATGGACAAAAGTAAGTAATTTCACCTCATCGTTCCTGTTTTATCCAAGGCAGGTGTTGGAGTATCTTTCTGCTTTCTGAGAGCTGAGAAGAAGCAGCATCAACTCCTTGGAAAAACATCAGTTGTGGAATGAAGCATTCAGACTGTGGCTGCAGGGAAATCCTTACATGAAATTGGCTGGTTCACAGTAGGATTTTACAACCCATCTATTCTTTTTGTTTTCAAGACAAGTTAATATTATTAGTTTTCCATAACAAATCTTTACATTTTCTAATTTTCTTCGTTCCCTGTGACAGTAATGCAGGATAGCAAATATATAGGCTATCTCTTTGCAGACTGATTTAACGAGGTTTTGATGAGCGTCTGCTTTGTAATCTGTGTGTTACTATGTATAGCTGTGATAGTACAGCTATAAATAATAGATGATATGCTTCCATTAGGGTGGACTTCACCTTTTAACTAGTTTTATGTTTGCCCCATAGGTTGGGCTTGACCCAAGAAGAATCCCAGGAGCAGAATTTGGTGCAAGAAGATGCTGAGAACAGGACAGGATTGTCTGTTCAAGGAGAAGCAAGACTACAGCGTGGTCCTTCTACACGGCAGAGAGATGGGCACTTCAAGAAACGTTCCAGGGCAGATCTGCGATGCAGAGCCAGGAGGAGCCTGTATAAAACACGTGAACCTGAGCAAACGGAGGCTGACAAAGAGACTGTTTCTGTGCTACCAGATTCTTCGTTTCATAAAGAGACAAAGCCTGAGAGAGATCTAAAGAAAGATGATCTAACAAGTGCTTCTGCTACAGTACTGAAGCCAGAGAGTTCAGAATTGCTTCTCTCTCCAGAGACTTCCAAATTACACAGTAAATCGGAAGATCTGTCATTGGTAACGGCAAACAGAATTCCCAGTTTGCCCCAGGAGAACTTAGCTCGGGAGTCAAAGGACCAGAAGAGGAAATGCTTTGAGGAGGCTGCCTCTGCCTCCTTCCCCGAAAAGAAGCCGCGGCTTGAAGATCGTCAGTCCTTTCGTAACACAATTGAAAGTGTTCACCCAGAAAAGCCACAGCCTACTAAAGAGGAGCCAAAAGTCCCACCCATCCGGGTAGGAAAGAAAATTATACTTGTTCATTATCTGAAGTCTGTCATGCTCAGTAGCATCAAAACAATATTAAAATGTCAGGGGTCGTCATCTTCATGGAAGTGAAAGAGTTTCGTTGATAGAGCTGGCTAGGTTACTCTAATTACTACTGTTTGCTATCTTATTTAGGCAGGCAAAGAAAGGAATGGAAAAATCATTCCAAGGTCTTTGCACAAGAGCATGGGGTAACCTTGACTTTGTTAGTTTGCATTTCTGTGGATACAGAAATCGCTTTTGGAACTAGCTGACTTTTTGCAAGAGAGACTTTCAAATCATGTACTTCAGTCTGTCTAGTTTCCCCAGTTTCTATTTGCTGGGGTAGAATCTTAGTGTTCCTTCTGACTTTTCCCTTTTTGACTAGTGGCATCCATCTTGTTAGCTTCACGGTATTCATCTTGATGTATAGGAGACCATTTTGATTTCTGAAGATCTGAATGCAAACCACCCATTTCATATTTGTCTGCTGGCTTTGGTAAAACAGCGTTAATATTAAGTGAGTTTTATGTGCTGCATGATAGAGCAGGTAAACAGAGGTTACGGGGATCGTGCTACCTTTTTATGCTAAAATTTGTCTTTTAGTAGGAATGTTAACCTTTTTATTGAATTCTTATGATAAGGATTACGATGAACAGATATTAATAAAATGGTGAAGTGTTGGAACTAAATGTTTTTCTTTCTTTCAGATTCAACTTTCACGTATTAAACCACCCTGGGTGGTTAAAGGTCAGCCAGCTTACCAGATATGCCCCAGGATCATCCCCAACACGGAGCCCTCCAGCCGGGGCAGGACCGGGGCCAGAACACTTGCAGACATTAAAGCCCGTGCTTTGCAAGCCCGAGCCCAGCGAGAAGCTGCTACAGCCGCCATTGGAGGTGGGGGTGGCCCAGGCGGAGGGAGAAGCACTGACAAAGGAGGTGGTGGAGGAGAATCCAGTAGCCATACAGAGCACAGGAGATCAAAGAGAACTCATGGAAAGTGTTCGTCAGATCTACAACGAACACAATTATTGTCGTCTCTCCATCTAAATGGAGAAAAGGCTAACTCTGAGGTGGCTGCGCAGGTGGCTAACATAAATTCCTTCAACTCTTCAAGACAGGATCCCTTTTCCTCAAAGAGTGAGGGAAGCAGCGTTCTGGAATGCACTGCAGACAGTAGCTCAGGGGAAGCTCAACTCGGTGACGGTTCACCTAGAAGGCAGGTCTGTGATGCTTTGACTGGGTCATCCTTTGACAGTCCAACTTCTGAGAGGCAGGAGGAGAGCCCTGAGCAGCTCCTCTGTGACGTAAGGACCAAAACCCCCCCTTGCATTGCATCACAGGACAGGCAAAGTACAAAGCTGAAATGTGTGGTTCCTCCAGTAAATGGTCTGTCTTGTTCTCAGGTACAGGGAACTGTGATCAGTCCTATGGGAGATAGCCGGATTGTGTCAGGACTGAAAGATGTTAGTTCTCCCATAGTACAGTTGAATTATCATTCCGATGTGAAGAAAAATTCCTCCAGTTGTCCCAGTCTTCTGCCAGAATTGTCATCAGATGGTAAAGAATGCCATGAGCCAAAAATGATACCTAGATTTAGATTTAATGGCTCTGAAACATTTATGGAAAAACGTATCACTGGTAGTGATAACTCAAAAGCAATGACTACTGGAATGGAGAAAGTGGTTCCTGCACTGTGTAACTTTGCACACCTGCAGGCAGAGAAAGAGAATGACAGTAAACTAAATAATGAAAAACAGAACACAGAGTCTCTGGTGAAACCCTTTTTACATGATGATTTCACTTCTCAGAATAGGATAGATGCTTCTGAAAAAGTCCCACAACTGAGGGAGAGGCAACCCAGAACGGAACCAGAAAATGCATGTCAGCTGTTGAGAGAGACTCAAGAGTTCAAGACAAGTGGAGATGATGAAATACAGAGTACGCACAGTGAAACAACAGATACCGCTTCAGATTTTGAAGCTGATGTAGCTGATGAGAATATAGAGATGGATATATGTTTCAGAAATGTCAATTCGAGGGAGGCAGCTGGGAAAGATTCCTCCTGTCAAAGCAATGCTAAGAGATGTGATAGATCTAAATTGTCTGTGGAAACAGATAGTCTTGCCTATGTTGTGGATTTCCCCTCAGTCACAGTGATGAGCAGCCTACCTCTGCCTCAGAGATGGGGGCCACGTGCACCATTGCCCCAGAAACCTGAGAGGCGGCATGTGCCATCAGGTTCTGCTCGGCC
The DNA here is from genome assembly GCF_036417845.1 of Apteryx mantelli. Taxonomy (NCBI): domain Eukaryota; kingdom Metazoa; phylum Chordata; class Aves; order Apterygiformes; family Apterygidae; genus Apteryx; species Apteryx mantelli. Next base: position 18,977,015 of record NC_089995.1, read on the forward strand.
CATATCCTCTGTTGAAACCAACAACCCGTTGGTGATGCAGTTGCTTAAGGGGAACCTTCCACTGGAAGAAGTTCTCCCAGTATCTCATTCCAGCATCAAGCTGGAAATCACAGAGCCGCCTCTGGAGAAGCAGTCGGAAAGCCTCTCCTTGCAAACAGAGAGAGGTAGCAGTGGCTATTTTGGCAACGAATCTTCTCAAGATGTAGAAATAAAGACAAGTGCCCTAAGCAGGAGTGAAGACTTGCACTCTACGAGACCTTTTATAGATCCCCAGGAAAAGCAGTGCAGATCAGGGGCAGCACTGCCTAGAGCAGAGGGTATGGAGAATCCATCTATTCCAGAAAAGCATTCCAAAGTTGGTTCAACTTTAAGCTGTCAAGATCAACGGGCAAATGTGGCAAGTGCCTCTCAGAAGCCTGAAGACATGGGCCCTAGGGAAAGAACACTTTCTTCTTGTAGCTTTGAAGAGCAAAAGGAGTTGTCAAAGGTCCATCGGGTGCCAGAGCACAACCCCTTAACAAGTGTCATCACAAGTAAAAGTCCAGAGAAGGTGAATCCATCTATAGGGCCTAGGTTTTTATCTCCAAATGTAATTTCTTTTGGACCAAATCAGACAGGGGGCACCTCAGTCAATAAAAATTATGCTGGAGTTCAAGGCAAAAAACTTTTTGGTTCTGGTTTTCCTTGCAACCCCAGTGTTAGACTACATCACTCAAGGGCTTCGGATCAAGTTTCAACCATGGGAACCTTGTCCCCCAGCAAACAGATTCCTCTGAACAAGAGCTGTGCATCTGGAGAAGGAATGCCAGCTGTAAGGGAAGAATGGACTTCAAAGCAGCACACAAACACCCTGGGAGAAATAAAAAATGAGAATGTGTTGGCGTGTGGCAACCCAGCCAAGAATAATGTAGAGAACCGGAAGGATGCAGCACAAAACCCTGTGGAGCTAACTGAGCATTTGCAAAGTGTTCCACTGGTTATGGACTTGCCATTTTTCAAGTTTTCAAGAGAATCTGGAAAAGGACACAATCATCCTTTGGAGCCTTCTTCCATACCCTCTCGGCTCAATATCAAGCAAGCATTTTATGGGAAGCTTTCTAAGCTGCAGCTTAATTCCACCAGCTTTAATTATTCATCCAACACTCCAGCTTTTCCCAGAAGTCTTGCTGGAAGCATGATGCAGCTAACCCACAAAGCGAACTTTGCTGCAAACCATAATACATCCCTTTCTGTGCAGATGTTTGCCGATAGCAGCAGTGTTGAAGAAATATCGTTCAAGTGTTCGTGCAGCCTTAAAGCCATGATCATGTGTAAAGGCTGTGGGGCATTCTGTCACGATGACTGTATAGGGCCCTCTAAGCTTTGTGTATTGTGCCTTGTGGTGAGATAATAAATTATGGCCATGGGACAAATTGTATATTCAGTGTGTGTATTTTGATAATGACTGTTCCTAAAACCTGTACACAAAATACTCTGTTTATAGTAGAAATGCTATTACACTTTGTTTTGGTGAGGAAAGTTGACTTGCCTTCCCACTAAAATCTACAGTGCAAAACCCTTTCTTGCTCACAATTACACTCCAATATCTGTGGGTTGTGCCCCACTGGAGCAATCCTTCTGCTTAATGCTATCATGGAAATACTGATTGTGCTCTGGTACACATGCTGAGGCTAACACCTGATTGAGAGGCAGTTTGCTGTGGCAATCCTTGGACCCTCTGTAGAGGAAATCTTTACATCCAAAGGAACTGGAACAGGGTGTTTTCTATTTAAGGGCTGAGCTAAGTTAGGCCCTACAGTCTTCCACTCTCCCCTTCTGCCATCTCCATTCTTGGTTTGTGCGGAAAGTACCACTGTACAGTAAGTGTAAACAAAAAGCTGTTCTGCAGGTGACGGTTCTGCGCAGTCTTTGAATGCTACAGCAGAGCACAGGAACCAGTAAAGCACGCTGCAGGTGGCTGTAGAGCCATATACAGTTAACCATATCCTGGATGGAGCCAATTCAGAGGACGCAAGAAGCAAAAGGTGGTAGCTGCCAGCTGAATGCCTTCCGCTGGTCTGGAGGAAGATGCGTGGCCCGTGGAACTGTGTGCCTGGCTGAACTCTTGGACCAGCTGATGTGACTGCCTCTTTTGGCCAACTGTTGCTACGAATTAGTGTGAAAAGTCAAAGGTTCCTAGAAGCTCATTTATGTGGCCAGCGATCTCCATGTTGCAGCCCTACAATGAGGACCTTAACGTGACAGCATCTGACCACTTGCAAGTGTCTAGCTGTTCATCTGTGTGATGATCATCTAACATTTAAAGCAGTGTTCTTTCCTTTTTTTTTTTTTTAAATCTTTTCATTCTTGGATGTATAAAGTGAATTATTTGGCTCCTGTAAGTATCCTCTATGCATCTGTTTGATCATGTATTTATATGTTGTACACAGTACTGGCCAACTCTGTAAATGGATGTAATGTACATAGAACATGAAGGGTTCTTTTTTTTTTTTTCTTGATTTTTCAGGCTCTACAGCAGTATTGCATTAAAATGGTGTTAGTTATTAATCTGCATCTGTAGTCAGAGCCACTGTATTGTCTTGCCTAATGTGAGGCTCAACATGCAAAGGTGTCTCTTGGTTCTGACGGCCTCCCTCTCTGCCCAGCTGTCCGTGCTGTGTTGTGCAGGTAGACTGTGATGTGCAAACTCAAGGATGACCTGCTGGGATTGACCAAGTTGAGTGTACTTTACTGTTCACTCCTCTAAGCTGTTTCTCTGTGGTAGTTGCCGGTTGTTGCTGTAACAGTGTCTCCTAGAGCATTGTTACAGCTATATTGCAAAAAGGTGAACATCCTTGTGCATCCATGGGTTGACTGAGAGCAAAAACATGATTCTTCCTCTCCGGAGCAATTACCTCTCGAGAGTGAATTGCTTCAACGGGGGCAGAAGGCAGCCTGCTGTTTTATTGAAGCAGACAGTAGCAAGGATTGTTGTTTTTTACTTTTTTTCCTGCCTGTCCCTTTTCTAGCTCTATCCTACCTCCCTTAACCATGCACTTTTTTTAATCATAGATCTCCCGGTTTGAGGTGCAGTCCTGAGGGATGCGACAAGTTTAGTCTCTGAAATGGTCTATCCTTAATGCATTTGACAGCCTTATATTGCAGACATGAGAGATGGGAACCAATGCGTGTGTGCACACGCACACTGGGATGAACTGAACTGCAGTATTAGTGAAGTCTGAGCGGAGGTGTGAAAACCTGCTTACCAAAGATAGGGAGCAGAGCTGGCGTAGTCTGGCTCTGTCTCCTTTGGGGCCACTGTAGTGTACAGTTTGAAGCCGGTCTGGTTTGCAGAGCCCTCCAGAGGGGGTCTGCTCATGTATGTCCCTTGTGGTATTGGAAAAATAAACACTCTGTAAAACCTCCATTTGTGGTTTCAATCCTCATTTTCTGAAATCATCCTCTGTGCTTTTTAAGGCAATGTTTTTTTTCTTTCTTTTTTAACTGGCAGGAGTGTTCCAGAGCTTTTCAGCTCAGATGATTAGAAAAGGGGCTTGCATTGTCGTCTGAACTTCATTAAATCATTTTTTATGCACTTGCAGATAATTGAAGACAGTGCGCCTACTGCAGTCATTTTGTGTGGCTCATGGGAAATAGATACTCTTAAACTCAGAAAGAAGCAGTTTGGGTATGGGACTCTGCTGGAGCGAAGTTTGCTGTTGTACAAGCCCTTCCGCAGTAACGGTGATTCAGGATACCTGCCTCGCTGTGGGTAATGCGCTATAGACAGGAGTGCTGAGAGCGCCCAGAGTGTTACCAGGCATATCTTTTGTTTCTGCTATTATACGGCTTTTTATGTTACTGTCTTACTAAATTGTTGGATAAGTGGATCTGAAAATGTTTTCAAAAGAATGTAACAACTTGATACCAATTATTGGTTTTTTTCTTAAAACTACCTGTAGGCCTAGATTATTGATATGTTCTCTCTCTCTCTGTCTCTCTCTCTTTTCTAGGTAGTAAGCATTTTTGAAATGAATAACATGAATTATTACGTTACGTGTCTCAGTTCTGGTCTCATTGCATGGATCTTCCCCAAGGCAGCTGGTGATCTCATGAATTGGGCAGTAGGACTCTTGGGGTGTCTAGATGCGTACCGTGATGCGTTATATAACTTCCTTACGTTCTCCAGTGCTATGGTTAATAGCAATCCAGTATTACAAACCAGCAGTAATGCTGCCCTGTTCTTTTAATGCCTGTATGTCACTAATTCCAGTGTGTTTGTGTGCAGTAGTGAAGCCTAGGTTCTTTGGTCTGCTTGCTTTAAAATATACATATATATATAGAGAGAGAGAGCAATAAGAAGAAAAAAGGGAGCAAAAGCTGAGTATTGCTGCATTTGAGTACAAAGGAAAGTTCTTTTCCAAGCATGGGAGAAGGTTTATGGTTTAAAACTCTGAATTGGTCTCATGTTAGAAGTCAAGATTTATTTATATGTAAACATCAGTCCTGGCTGCAGCTTCCAGTAGCGGCAATTGAACTCGTCAGAAACCTTTTGACCTCGGGTGTCTTCTGAACTTTGGTAACGTGCTGTTTATGAAAGTCGAGCGCGTGTGCTAACAACGGGCCGGCCGTGGGCCGGAGCAGGGGCTGTTGGCGCCAGCTTTTTAGGAAGAAAAAATGCTTTTGCGTTTTTGTAGTTCACTGGTGTTCTCCTGAGTCTAGGTGATTTTGTCTACAAAAACAGGTGTGGTTAAAGATGTCCAGGTAATTTAAATATGCTAAAAATAAATAATGCAAAAAATAAATAGACTTTACTTAAGTAGGATTTAAAATAGCTAAATAGCTAAAGTCAATAGTTTTCTATTTTATTGGTGTGGTGAATGATGGTGTCAGGATTAATTATCTCTAGAAGACAGGAGCTTGGAGGTTTCAAAAGTAAAACCATGTTACTGTCAGAATTTCGCGCAGAACATAAACAGCTTTTTCCCTGTGATATTTATCTGGTAAATAACAGATTTTTCTCTCTCAGAAAGACCATCTCCTGCCTGCTGTTTGCACCCGGCTTTGGAGCGCTGCGGAGCGTCACGGCGCAGCAGCGGAAGGGGCCGTGGACAGCCGGGACGTTTTCAAGTCGACCCGACGAACCTGCAGCGCGGAGCCGCTGGGAAGGGCAGGTATTTCCGCGGGTACTGGAAGCGCTCGCGTGCCTGCGCGGCAGGCGGCTGCTGACCGCTGCGGCCTGTGGCGAGGTCTCCCTCGGTCCACTCGCAATTTGGGAGCAAACCTCATGCAGAGATTTAACGTTACTAAAACTTAACTGTGTTATGAAAACACGCTATAACGTGCTTTACCTGGGTATGCTATGAAATCTTAATGTTATCTCTGTGCACGCACACAGGTGCGCGTATATTCGCCGTAACTATTCTACAAGGTACGTTTTAGGATGTCCTGTCCCGGTTGACTATTTACTAGCCCAAATGTTAGGTAGAAGAAGGGATTCTCTCGCTTACTCCCTTTCAAGGACTCGGCAGCAAATCTTCGGGAAAGCCTTGTCTGTTCTGCATCGCAGGTATGTGTATACAAATCTAAGTGTACTCTTTCCTGAAAAGTTTTTAATTGGTTTGACTCGTCTTTCCTGGGTCCTTCTGACTCTCATCCAATCACTGATGCAAATCGGGAGGTTTTTATCTACATGGTACTTTGAGATCAACATTTTACGGATGCAAAGATTTATTATACTTAGTGAATAAAGCTGATACGAAAAATCAGTATTTTCCATGAGGAGAGGGAGAACTTTCCACAAACTTCAATGAAAACTCCATTTTTTTCACAAAAAACAGACATTTCACAAAATTAATCAATTTTGTCAAAATATAAGTTAAGCATAAAATTTGTGACTAGCCCCACTTATGAGCGCTAATGCTGCTATCTATAGTAACTGTAGCTGTCTGTTAAGGAATGGAAAGCACAGCTTACTTCAGAATTACAGAATGATATTTTGTTTTGCTTTTTTTTTTTTTTCTCCTTTAAGACCTAAATTTAGAATCCGCTTTGGTGGCAAATCGCACTGACCTCTTAGACACTGCGCAGGCTGGGGCTGGGTTACATCTGTGCTCCAGTGAGCAATTGCAAGCTGGTGATGGCGCAAGGTGCAGTGGATGGAAAGCGCCTAGGAAGCAGGAGCTAACAGCACCCCAGCTGTTTGATACGGGAGGAAAAAGCCCTTTTTGTTATACAGTGTTTATTAAGTAGATTCAGTCTTATATATGATATACAGATTCAAAAGAAAAAAAGGATTCCACATACTTATGAAATCAGTGCATTTAGCAAGTAATACCATGGAGATAACAGCTTGATTAACAGCTCATTGGTCTTTGTTAAGTGAGGGGAACAGGGAGTTGGCCTGTGCTAATCATTCCACAAACAGAACAGAATTAAGTTGCATCACATATATAATAGACACACATTCTAAGAATTAAAATATTAAGCCACATTTACTGGAAAAATCCACAGTATATAACACAAATAACTCTTATCAAGCTCGTTGAGGAGGAAGTGCTCATCTGCTTAAGAGCCACATTAAGTTGCATAGGTGCCTATCTGCAAAAATATCATTTCAAAATGAATCAATTGATTAAGCAATAAAGTGTCACCTTAAAAGCTGGATTAAGTGCCATATGCTTTCTATTTGAGCCCTCTGGAAAGCACTGACTTTCCAAAGAGCTATCTTCTGCTTCGTTTCGGAGCCCCCCGTCTCCCGAGGGAATGTTCTCCTACCATTTTAATGTGGAATTAACATCTTGGGCGATTTAACCATGTTAGTTAAAGTATGTTTCCAATTATGCTGGATGAGTGTTTCCCCCCCGCTTCCTTGCAAACCCCTAGTTGGCTTGATTGCTCTCTTGTTTGAATCCTAAACTGAGCTGAGCAGCTTTCACCTTTGTGCCTCCGATGGCAGGAGGAAGATGGTGAAACAGCAGCACTGCACTATTCTGTCTCTGTTCGGAGTTATTTAGTTAACTTAGCTTCAGACTAATTCTCACTTTGAATTGCAGCCAATTCTTAAACTGACTACTGGAAAAAATATAGTAGCATGTGCAAAAACCAAAACTGCTTATTGTGTTTCAGTTTTGTGGGGTCTTCCTTACGGTAGGTCTGTGTATCAATGCTAGAGTGAGTGAATCTGTGGCTTTATTAAGCAGACGAACTGGGTGAGGTGCATCTTCCTCTTCAACAGCAGGTCTTGCAGAACACACAGGGGCTGGGAGTTCTGTACATGTAAACAGTACACTTTCACTGAGTCCAAAATTAGGAGCAAAAATACAAAGGTTCACATTGGTCTTAGGTAGATACAGGCGAAGAACTGAGCTGTACAGCTCTGAAACAACCAAACAAAAGTTTCTAAAGCACCACTAAATTATATAAAAATCAGACCATGGACGGATTGTAGTTGGTATTCTGGTGAAATACTATGCTACCTTGTAAAAAGTTTTACAAAAAATTACAAATCAAAAGTATATTAACCCTCTGAGTTCAAAGCAGCATTTTTTTTTATTTTTTTTTTTTTAATGAACTGGTACTAAATCCGACAGCCACTTCTGGGAGAAAAGTGGCCCTTTCGATCGGGGAGGTACAAGTTACATCTGCTTGGAATCCTGGGAACGCTCTCCCATGTTGAAACACTGTCATGGGAACTGAACATCCGGGCAGGATGGTTGTGTTTTTTTTAAAAAAAAAAAGGAAAAAAAAAGAAAAAAACCCTCAATCACTGATTAGCTTTTCTTAAACAAAACAAAGAACATCCAGACCATTTGCTAACCCAGCATTCTCCTTTCACCTCTCAGAAAATCTGGAAAGCCAGTGTATTCTGCTCCTGCTCATTCCTTCTTGTTGAGAATCTAGACTAGCTTCCGAACCCTTTAATGTCTAGTGAGAACACAGGAATGTGGCTGTGAAACAGTCCGGGAGCACAGAAGAGCCACAACTGAGTATGGATCAGTTAAAGAGCACTGAGATGTCCTATGGAGCTCACTCCAAAGAAACTATAAAGCTGCAGCTCACGGGGGGTGGGGGGGGATCCCTGACCGAAATACGTAGTCAATCCCATTTGTTTCGTAGCTTGTCACAGATGCGGCTGTCACCAGGACTTGGGAAATCTGAGTCTGTACCATTCAGCTGCAAGTTCTGAACGTCAGTTGTTACAACAGGGTGGACTGTTCGCTATCCTTCCTATGCAACCGTGAGGCTCACCTGGCTTCTACCAGCAGTTTAAAAAAAGTGTAAGAGCTACTAAACTTTAATACATGCTAAGACAAGTTCAAAGGTGATCTGGTAAAGACAGCTAAAACTTGTATGAATAAAACGTTAAACAAACTAGCTGATGTTGATCTGTTCATAAGCCCCTGGGTAACCTCTTTTTGAGTTAACTGGATGGCAAACTTATGGCTAAATGTTCTCGGTGGCCTCTTAGGGGGAGCAGAGGCAACGACTCTGTTATAGTATCTTAGAGGGAGAGAATTCGGGGACAGCGATTGTCTCTGCCTCTCTTGCTTTAACATTAAGACTTTCACAAATGGCTGTGGTTACATATTTTGTAAAAGGTTTGTTACTTCATGGTATTCACACAAAAATAAATATTTACATAAATTCCAAGTATGGGAGGATGCAGTGGACAAACCAAGCAGGCTTGTGAAGTGCTGGGGAAAGCATGAGTCTGAAACCTGGCTCGTGTATGGTGGCTGTTTTTTGATGTCCTGGTCTAGATACCAGCCCCGCTCGCTTGTGTAATTTGGTCAGACAGGATGAAGTACGGGTGTCCTAGAGACGCTTCTGAACAACCATGATGCTCCTTACTCCAGCATTAACTCACATTTAACAAACCACCATCTCATCTCTGCAGGGACACACTGCACAAAATGGCCAGGAATTATGTCCCTTTTTTTCCAACAGCTGGGAAAACTTTAAGGTTTGAGGAAAACAGTCAATGCAATAGTTAATCCCTTCTGGTGCTGGGCCAGGCAAGTCTGTTCTAAAAAGCCAGTGGCTTTCTCTGTTCTAAAACTAAGAATGGGGTATAGATTTTGTTTCTCTTCCAGTGTGTTTGGAACATAATTGGTTATAAAGGCTACTGGATAAACCGCCCGGGTTCGCTCCTGGCTGGAGACCAGCCTCAGCTACCTGTAACAACCCAAACCTGGGTACGAGCACGGCTGTTTCATGTGCGAGTGTGGTGTCAGCCCTCCACAGAGCAGAAGCCTTCATCATCAGGCTCAAACTGGCCTAAAAAAAAAAAAGCTGTCTTCAAAGAGAGAAACTATCTACATTAAAAATGAGCAAATACGGTTTTATACTTATCGAATTTATCGTGATGACAATTTGTGCCCTAGAGGAGAGCAGGGAGGATCTATGCCGGCACTGAGACGGGAGGAGGCGAGACGAATCCGTGTTCTCAGGCAGCAGCTCTTTGCTGCTCCGTATGGCTACAGACCCCGTTGCATTGCTCAGCTCTGTTCGGCATCTCAATGCCTGAGCTCAGTCCCTGGTTTTAGCAGCACTGGTAGTAGGTATTGCACTGAGCAAAACGAAGTGCATTGTTGGGGGGAGGGGGGATTGGTAACTGGGCAGAATGGTAATCAGACTACTTTTTTTCCACACTTTGGGAATTGTGGGCTTGTTCCAGGACTGTTACCAGGGAAGAGGGGGGAGAATCCTGGGCCCCGGAGAGAACTTTTGTCAGTTTTGCTGCTGAATGTTGCCTGTCTCTGTCTTCTGGAAAGGAGCGAGCTCCTTGCTGAACTGAGCTTGCTTTTCACGCAGAGCGTCTGCATTAGCCTTTATTATACCCATGCGTGGTTTCTAAACGGTTTATTCTCTTGTTGCTACCCCCAGTGTTGGTTTCACACAGACTTGTGAAAACAGCTTTCCTTGCTGAGGAGAGATGGGCCGTAGCTGCGGTCGCAGCGAGCTGCTGTCCAGCAGCAGGACCCCGCAGCGGGAAGGCGGCGGAGCTTGGTCAGCTGTTGATCTGCTGGTTTAGTTTCGGACTCCTCAGTGTTATCCACTTGTCTGCTACACTTAACAGTCGTGCAGAACCGGCTCAGGAGTCCTGGAAAAAGCCCACAATGGAGTGTGAGGTAGAATACAGATGGTGAACGTAAGACAGTGTTTCTCAGATGTTTCCTTCCTTCTTTCTCTTATCTGCAATGACTTAAATGAGTGCGAGACGTCCTTCTAGTTGGAGGTCTGCTGAGCTTGCTGAGTCTCTGCGGGAGATTTAGACCCCACTGCTGCTGCTACAGGACTGCTTAGAACAAAGGTCTAAACAGGACACTTTCTTCGTTGTTCAGCTTCCACCTACGCTTACTGGAGGCTGAGCAGCCTAGAAGTACTAGGGCTAGATGGCAAACTTGCACCCTGTGGGACAAGGGCTCCCCAGAGAAACAGGCATAGCTGCCTGGAAATTAGTAGTGTAGTGATATGGAATGTGTTATTTCACAGGAATAAATTCCTTCTGATCAGACGGACAAAAAACTGGCAATCTGTACAAACTCAAAAGAATCCATTTTCAGAAAAATAAATTACTAAGGGGAGAGGAGGGTCCATTTCTCAATAAATATGTGATTCAGCTCACCTAAGACTTGAAAATTATCTGGGGATGGGATTCTAACATTTGGGTCCACAAAGGTTATTCTAAATACATCTGCAGCCCCAAACCTCCCCAGGCTCCCTTCTGCCCTTGAAAGTCCCACATCCTTCCAAGCTGCAGGTTTGGCTTCTGGTCAGCTAGACGCACACATCTTGGTATGGTTCAAAAATGTGTCCTTGTGCCTGAAGTCCCAGGTGCTTGGAGTGTAAAAGAAAACAGGTCTTTTGGATTCCACCTTCTAAAACTACATGTACCCGCTGCTTCATGGGAGGACGATGGTGTTCCTGAGCAGGACACCACTGGGAGCCTCTTTCTAGCAGGTATAAATTGTCTTCCGACAGAGGAGCGATGCAGATGCGAGGAGTCAGTTCTGCTGTAAAATGAGGTTTTCCAGTTCATCTGCAGACCGAAGAAGGAAAGCTGCAGACTCTCGGTAGCCAGCAATCAGCTGCCGCACTGCACTGATCTCCGTGGGACTCAGCTGAGCAGCCTGCATTCCCCTGCTGGTGCTGTTAGACGGGGCTGTGCTGGAGGCCCCCCCTTTCATGCTGAGATCGGTAGGACCTGCGAATGGAAAGCGAGAGCGACGTTCAGGAAGAGCAGTGGCGCTTGTGTCTGTCCAGATAAAATGAGATTTTCAGCAGCAGTTGCTACTCCTGGGCCAGACTTTTATCTGGACCTTTACACTTGGAGGAAGGTCATCTGCAGTTTAAGTTATGGGCCCTAAATAACATGAAAAGCCTCCAACTCCTGGAGAAGTTAGCTCAGACAAGCACAAATAATTCACTGTTTTACAACAGCCACGGCAAGGAAAGAGGCTTTTGACTCAACATAGCAAAACCGACTTCCTGCAGTTTGCCACATCTGCTCTGTCAAGAGGGAGGGTTTGTGACGGTGGTGTGGATCGAAACCTGCACTGTTCAGCTGCCTACCTGGAATGTCACTGTTCAAAGGAACTCGAGCACTGAAAGACAGAAGGAAATGTCTTCCAGTTTTTGTTTTTTCCTCTGCATGTGACGAGTGACATCCTGCACAGGGTGTGTTTCCCGATGTTGTTGGTTAAAACTACCTTGTGTTTGTGCCCAGGCGCACGGGCCAAGAGGAACTTGTCAGCAGTTGCCCTACCTGCTGGGTAGGCTGTGCTGAAAGGGAAGGAAGGTGACCTGAGCAGGCTTGGAGATGTCACCCAGGAACTTACCTAAAAGATAAGGGCTGAGCACTGCTACTTTTGGTAGGAGCTACCAAACGCTCTGCACTTCAGTGAATATTAAACCTTAAGGAATTACCAATATAACATTTGATCAGATGGCAGATTTGGGGGGGGCAGAGGAGGTTTAGATGTACATAGCTTGAGGAATGACATATTCAGGTAAAGGCAAGGGGAAAACTACATTTTTGTGTTGGACTAAGTAAGAGAGGCCAAACAAGGTATGAGAACTATACAATCAGCTAGAAGTGAAAAGAGAAGAGGAGAGATGTATATTAGAAATGTGATATTAGTTGGGGAGAGGATGTAAGCAAAACTGGCAGCCTGTATGTAAAGAGAAAAGCCACTAAGCTAACCCCATGGTTGTGAGCTGGGGCGTTACAGGCCAAAGGAGCTGTCGGTGATGCTGGAGAGCGGGTCAGGAGAGCTGAGCTCTTGCTGCGTGGCCTGAGACAGCGGTGGACACGCAGGAAGACAGAGCACAGGACAGTTAAGCAACACCATGAGACCAGGTGGGTCTCACTGCTAAACGGCGGTAGGGAGGGGAGTACAATCACCCTGGGGCAGAAAGAAAAGGATCCAAAAAAAACTAATGTTAACACAGCAAATGATGAGGGAGAAGTGGAAAAAGCAGAGATCTTTCAAACTGGTCTAATAAGTCCCGAGAAGGGAGAGCTCTGGGGAAGGGGAGGTGGCTGTAATGTGAAAGCAGTTTTACTGGACAGAAAAGGCCACAGTAAACTGAGCTGTCTGTTACCCCCACAGTTGACTAAGGAGGAAGGAGCTAGGAGAATAGGGAAGTGGGTTTGAGCAAGAATTGCCTTAGGTGGGGGATGGCGGGAGAAGATAGATACATTTGTGGGCGACAAATCCTTGCAGGCTTTATGCTTATGGAGTGAAGAAAAGACGCAGTTCCTCGCAGCATTCCTTCCCTGGGCCATGGCAGCTTGTGCTTACCTTTAAAGGACTGGGAAAGAGCTTAGGCAGAGGAAAAAAAAAAAATGGGAAGGAGCGGTTTAAAAATCCATTAGAAAGAAGTAAGTTTGCTGCCGTGTGCCTCTATTGTGTGCTATAACCAGGGTCTGTTTGCTTATTCTGGGGCATGCTCTAACTGGAACTGCGCCGGGGTGTATCTGCATCTGTTTGCTGTCTCACGTCAAGGAAGCGGCGCTCCGGGCGTTTGTGCCTGGGGAGAGGAGGGTCACGGGAGCATGGGGCCGCGAGTGCCTGCGCTGGGCTGAAGAGAAACCCTAGCTGCCTCCGCCATAGCTGCAAGGATTAGGTCTCAGCAGCTGGAGACTAGGGTGGGATCTTTATTCAGGGTTAAGAGGCATTAGGAAGGGATGATAAGAGTTAATCCCAGACGGGCATCTTTCAGGACTCCGGAAATCACATCCTTTCAAATCCTTACCCCAGTCGGGGAGGGAGGGCCAAGGGCAGGGGAAGGAAGCCGGAGGAGCGCACAGCACGCACAGGAGCAAGGGAAAGCAAACTGGCGTCTGCTGCAGGACTGCCCGAGGCGGCTGGAGAGACCAGACCCTTTTCTCAATCCTGCACTTCTCTAAGCCGTGTGTCGGGAGTCACCAGGTACCATGATATTTCCCTCAGTGGTCTGTTCTGACCCAGGCTGCTCTGTTCTCCTCATTTACTCATTTATTATGAAATTAAAGTGGCTCCACAAGCCTTGCCTGCTTTCTTCTACTGCTTTCTAGCCCTGTAGTGTCAGGCCTGCTTTCCTGGCCACTGCTCCGTGCAGCCCGGAGCCCCTCGCTGCCCTCCCACGCCGCAGCGGGAGCTGCCCGCGCCGCGGGCGCTGCTGCCGAGCTGCTCCAGACACAGCCCCGTCCCAAAGAGCAGCTGATGGAGGCTGGGGGAAGGAATGGCTCATACCAGCAACAAGATCAGGGTAGCGATAGGCGCCTGCTCCTGTTAATAATTAATAGGTGGTACGGATTCTCTTTTTTTTTAAGTGACACTCCTTTCCTCCACTAATTCCACCTCTGCCTCCCTTCCAAGTTCAGTTCAACAACTAGCTGCTTGCTAATAAGGTAAGTTGAATAACTGGGCAGAGGCCTCCAGCAGCTGTGAAGGAAGAGGGGCTTTTGGAGCAACTTCTGTACGGAGGTGGGAGAGGCCCGGCAGTAAAAGAGCTCGGTCTGAGCTGCGGGAACAGCCCTGGCTTCGCCTCCATCAGCCAGCTCAGAGAGGCTTGGCTGCTTGGACGCAGCGCAGCAGGGATGCCAGGGGCGCCGGCGACTCCCTGCCCACAGCACAGAGATGATGCTGCGTGCAACAGGGCGGGAGGATGCAGGTTAAAGCAGGTTGGCCCCCCCCCCGTAATGCTGCGTTGCTCCCGGAAGAGCGTGTTGCTTACCGTTACTGTGGTTCCCTGTTTGGAGTGAAGTGGGTGGCTGCAGGCTGCCGCCCAGGGACCCGTAGCCACGGTAGCTGTAGTTCAAACTTCCATTGATGTAGACTGGATCTTGGGAGTAAGATGAAGCTGGCAGTGAATAGGAGGAGTGGGTGATGGCCGTGGAGTCTCTGGAGTGCTGCTTGTCTAGAGCAATCGGTTCATCCTACACGGGGGAAACAAAACAGCCTCGCTCCAGTGAGCAGCCTGACCTTCCCCCTGCTTCCAGCAGAAGGCACAAGACCTGCTGGTCTCTTGCTGGCCCAGGGCTGATGTGGGGTTAGTACAAGCCAGTGTTCACGTCCCAGCCAATGTACTCTGAAAGACCTGGATCTTAGCGTGCTCAGTGGGCCTGTTCTGTAGCCCTGTGACTTTTTAGGAAGGCTTTTAAAAATGTTTTGCCAATTTGCCCAGAAGCTCTTCCCATTTTCCCCCACTGCTCTCTCCTGTTGGAAACTAAAGGATCTGTCTGTTGCTTGTCTCCAGCTCCCACAGTCCCTCCAGAGGTTAACTGTAGCTTGGCCGCTGTTTCATGTCTCTCCCTTCAGTCTGGAAGCCTGTTTAGTGACCCCCACCACCATGCACATTGTGCACTGCCTCCTGTCCCTGCCTGCTTGCATGCTCTGTCACTCCTTTTGCATGTGCTCTCTGGCCTCCTGCTGCCATGCTGCTGCCCGTGACGTGTGTGCTTTGCCCACTGTCTCCCTTCACACCCAGTGCGAGACGGAGCTTGCAGCAATGGTATTTATTCAGTGAGCCAGCTGCTGGCCTGGTCTGTCATCTCTGGCTTACCTCCTGCTCCCTACTCAGGCATGAGAAGATGTCCCTGCGCCTGGTGCGCAAAGTGTGGGAAGCATCGTACCTGGGATGTCTGATAGATCTCCAGCCGCATCCGCTTGGCTGCTTTCCGTGTTTCGCTTTCACAGGCAGCTGCCAGGATGTTCTCTGCCATGGCTGAGGTCAGGTGAGGAGGTGTGGGCCTGGTCTGTGAAGACATAACCACATAAACACTTTTAGGGAACCATTGCCATGGTGACTTGTTTCTTCTCTTGGACACTCAACATTAATTCAAAGCAAGCATTTGCCAAGAGCACTTCATGGGCACAGAACGCTTTAGTTTCTTCATAACATGTGCATTGAAAGGGCAAGAAATGTAAAACCCTTCTCCTTCCCTTGCACTACCAGTCTGTAACAGGAGCCTGACAGCATGTGCACAGTGTGCAGAAGGGTCGGTGATCCCTTGGGTCGACACAAGCTTAGAAGCACCACAACTAGCCCTGCGCGCTGCCAGGAGCCCCTGCAGGTGAGCAGGGGATGAGAAACGCAAGGGAGGTGGGGAAAAGGCTCACCATCTCCATGCCGTTCTTCTTCATGCGGCGGCAGGATTTGAGGTAAGTGCGAATGCGTTTGCGAGCCCGCTCCTGGAACTCGGGGAACTGTCGGCTGCAGGACTCGATGATGGCCTGGATTTTCTCTTTGGGCTGCTTGGAGATGGGAACCATTCGATCCAGATTCTCATCCACAAAAAGGCGCACAAACATCTACGAAGAAAAAGACAGAAGGTGAGAGTATAGAAACGGGAGAAAAGTGGGCTTGCCATGCCCCCTCGGCTCCAGGTTCTGTCCTTACATTGAAGGCCTTTAGCCTCTCCGGGTCCATCCCTTCAGAGTCATTTATCTTATCGTTATCTTCATGGTCATCGTGATCGTCATCATCTTCATCAGCTGTGGGAGCCCTGCCGACAGTCAGGTCTTCAGGGCAGCCACTGACTTCCGTTTTGATGGAGTCGTAGCTACCAGAGCTGTATGGGGGGGACTGAGAGGAGACAGGCAGTTAAAAGCGTGGAGCCCTTTCCTTCCTGCTTACCCATCTCTGCAAAGGCCAGACTTCAGGCTGGGCAAGTGACAGGCACATCAGAAGACCTTTCCCTTGGCTCACTGCTTCTGTCCCCTTTTTTTGATGTCACATTCTCCTTCCACTGCAACCCGTGACCTGCATGGGCACCCAGGGAGCTAAACGGCACCGGCCAGGCTCCCCCGGCGCACTCCAGCCTGACAGCTCCTGCCTGCTCCAGTTGAGGGAGGACACGGTGACCTTACGGACACCGCGGTGGCCAACATGCAGGAAACACAGATTTGCTTCTCGTCCTCTTGCTGCTTTGGCCTGACCCTGGCCAGGCGGCAGTAGCTTGTTACGTGATGGGTCAGGGCAAGAGCAGCTACACGGGGCAGAAAATACCCAGCGCCGTGCACTGTTTAGCCCTCAGCTCCAGTGAGGCAGGCAGTTGTCTGGCACGTCCTGTCTCCCGGAGAGCTGGGACAGCACTCGAAGGCGCTGGGAACTGAGGTCTCAGCACGTGCGTTGGTGACTCGCTGCCACCCCCCCACAGCAGGGGTGAGGGGGCTCGTCCTGCCTTGCTCCCCAGCGAGCGGCCTGTGCTAAGCTGTCCTGCCTGCCTCCTTAGTGCTGCTTCTGTAGGCAGACGTGGGAAACGCCTGGCATGTCCTCTGCTGCCCGGACTCGGTTTAAATGGATGTTTGCTCATGTGACGGTTGCTGAGATAGCCGAGAGTGGCCCTGGGATTCAGGGCTGCGCGCAGGGCTGCGAGCGCCTCCGCAGCAGCAGGGGCTGCATAGCGGCACCGCAGCTCCGGCGGCCCCGGCTCGCGCGCTCCCTGCTCCGCGTGGTGCGGAGGCGGCCACGGGCACGACTTTCACACGGGATGCCGGAGGGCATCTTTCGCCATGAAGCAGAGCGGAGGGAGGAGGCGAACGGGCCAGGGCCACTTCCATAACTAAGTAGGGCTGGAGAAAGCCCAGCGCAACGTCCCGTTCCGACGGGCACGGGGAGCATGTCTGTGCCTGGCAGCAGGGCTGGGTGGCATCTTGCCTGCGGTCCTGCCAAGCCTTCCTTTCCCCTCCCTCTGTTAACTGAACTGCTGGCACTTGGGCCTTATTTTTACTGAACAGCAACAGCCCTGACGCTGGAGCAAGGCCAGACACAGCTGCTCTCCAGCCGCTCCGCAGCCATCGGGGCCGAGCTGCGCTGCCGCGCTTCCCTCCCTACAAGGGAAAGGCTGCCGGCCCCGCGCCTGCCTCCCCCGCGGCGCTTTCCTGGCGCCGGGGGCAGCAGCAAGGTCCTCGGCTGCCCTCGGAGGCCTCGTGGGCATCTGCTCCCGTCTGGCCGTGCCCCGTGCCGGGCGCCGACGCGGCCGTGCCGCCTGCTCCTTCTCGCCTCGCCCCGCGCCGTGGCTTCCTCCACCCGGGGCCCGTACCTCCGCCGTCGTCTTCACTGCGTACTTCACCCGGCTGCGCAGCCCGTCGGTGCTGCAGCTGTCCGACTGGTAGGAAGGGGTGACGTGGGCAGGCGCGAGCTTGTCGCAGAGGTTGATGGGCTGGTCGTCGGCGGAGGCGGCGAAGTCCATGGGGGCAGCCGTCCCATTGCCGTTCATCTCGGGGAAGGCGCTGTCGCCTTGCGTGCTGCTGGAGGTGGAGGGGTTCAGGGTGGAGGAGCCATTCCCGCTGCAGCTCTCCGATGAGGAGTCATCTGTGAGGGAGAAGGAGGCGTTAGCACCCCGCGGAGGCCCTGGCACCGCCGCGGGACCCAAGGCGGACGAGCCCCCCGTCCCCCGCAGGCGAACGGGCGCGAGGCTGCCCCAGCCCAGCCGCGCCGCGCCGCTGCCCTGGCTCCCCTACCTGGCTTAGCTGCGCTCTGGGCTTATTTGGCGTGTGAGTCACTGCAGGCACCGTCGGGAACAGAGCCCAATAAAGCCCGGGTTTGGGCCCATGCGGGCAGCACGTGGCAGGACGAGCGGGGCTGCGGGGCAGGAGCTCGGGGAGCCTCCGCTCCCCGCTTCGCAGCGGCCGCCCAGCGCGGTGCAGCACGGCGCGGCCGGCTCTGCCTGCGGCCGTGTGCACCCAGGCCTGGGCCGCGGGCCCCCGCAGCGCCGCCGGGCCCGGCACGCCGTGCTGCGCCGCTCCGCCGAGGGCAGCGGAGCTTTTGCCTGAATAAGAACTTTGGAATTTGGTCCTTTTAGCTTTCTGTTTGCATTGCAGGGAGGAGAAAAGGGGCATTTCCTCGCCCTGCGCTGGGTCTCTCGCCTCGGAGCGCTTTAAGAAGTGGTTAAAAATCTTGTACAACTTGGGCCCTAGGTAAGTCGGGAGGAAATAAAACCCCAGGACCCAAAGATTCAGGGATGCGTTGCTCTGCTGGGAGGTGTGGGAGGTGGTGATCGCACCCGAGCACAGGCCTCGCTTAAGCGAAAAAGAGGCGAGTTAGCGCAGCAGGAAGCAGCCGCAGGGCCCCGTTCAGCGACGCGCGCGCCCCGCGGAAAGACCCCCCTCGCCCACCCCGGCTCCATCGCTCCCACGCGGAGCCTCCGCTCCTCCGCTGCCGCCTGCGCTCCCGCCCAGCCCTGCTCGTGCTTTCTGCAGCCGCACACGCGGCTCCCTGGCCGTGTCCGCGCACGGCTCCCGTTGGGGCCGCCGTGGAGAGGGTTTGGGCGCGGGCAGCGCTGCCGGGGGGGGGGGGGGGGCAGCGGCGGCATTTGCAAACGCTGCTCAGCCTGTTTCCCCTTCCCTCCCCCCCCCCCCCGGCTGCAGCAAATCCTTTATTTCATTAGGTGCCTCCGCGAGAGGGAAAAAGGGCGAAGCACGTGGGGAGCCGCTTCCTGTGCGAGCGCCGCGCGCGCGGGGCCGCGAACAAAGAGGCTGCAGTGAGTGACGAGCAGATGGCGGTGCCCGGCTTCCCGGCCTCGCGCCGCCGGCGCCGAGCCGCCGCGTGGCACCGGCGCGGGTGGCTCCTGCATGTGCGTGCGTGCGTGCGCCCGGTCCAAAGGTGTGCGGCGGCCTCCCCTGCCGCCTCCCTCCTTCCCCGGCAGCTCCTCAGCCTCGGCCCCGCACCATCATCTTCCTCCCCAAACGGCCCTGCTGGGGCTGCGCACGCGGCCCTCCCTCCTTCCCCCCCCTCCTTTCCCTTGCACTGATCCACTTATTTGTCCAGGCGGTGACCGGAGCTGACCTAATCCCCGGGGCGGTATTTACGCTCCGCGTTTCTCCGCCGGTGGCACGCACACGGCAGCCTCGGCTCCGCGCCGAAGCCGGTGGCACGGAGCGGGGAAGCTGGGCCACGTCCAGGCGGGAGCAGGCGCCGCTGGCGGGGCTCCGCGCTGGGAACATGCCCTGGTCCAGGATCACGGTGCTCCGGCGGGGCACAGGAAAGCCCGTCACCCCGGAGCATCCGCAGGCACCGTCCGAATGCCTCTCCTTTCCCGCAGGCTCGACTCTGCCCAGGCGCTGGGCTCCGGCCGGGATGCCGCTCCGTGTGCTGGGGCCGCCCTGCATCCTGGAGCCGTGCCGGCGCGGGAGCCGGGTCTGCGGGGAGCGGGCAGGCAGCCAGAGGCCCCTATGCCCGGATCGGGGCAGCCTCCCTCCCCCTGCGCCGCTCCTCGGCACGGCACGGGGCTCCCAGAGGGAGGCTCCAGCCTTATCCCGCAATGCCTCTCGGCAGGATTAAGGGGAATTATGCCCGTGCGCGACAGCATGAGCCATGCGCCAGGCCCCGCTGCCAGCCCATGCACTGCCCCAGCAACGGTGTGGGGCCGAGGGTGCCCGGCCGCCGGCCCCGCGCAGCCCCACCGGACCCGCTTAGCCCGCCTGCCCGCCGCGGTTTCGGCAGCTCCGGCCCCTGCCGCCGTCCTGCCCCTGCACCTCTGCCCACATCCACCGCCATCCCAGGAGGCGAAGCGCAGCGCTGACCTTACGGCACTCCCCGACTTCTTGGGGGACTTGCGTTTGCTTTTGTGTTGCAGAAAACGCTCAGCAGCTGAAAAATCTACCTGACTCCGCTTCATTTAATAACCTTAGTTCTGCTACAGCCCCAAAACAGGGAAAACAAACAAGAAAATGCGTTTAGGAACCTGCCCAGGTGGAATAAGGAAATGAAACGGGGAGCTAAAGTGAGGGACCAGCACCTACCGCAAGAACAATTTAATTTCAACCAAGGATGAGCGTAAGTAAATAATGAGGTCTGTAAACCCACTAGCTACAGATAATTTTCTTATTTCTACATTTTTCACGGGTTATGCTCTCCCAGAACCTTTGCATATAGAGTGGTGGATTAATCTCCGTCTCGTAGGCGGAGAAACAGCCTGAAATTTAGACACTGATGTCCCTGGACCACAACAGGAATGGATGGAGCAAACGGCACAGCGCGGCTACGCTTGGGAGGGAGCCCGGCGCGTTGGGGAGCGGCAGCCCTCGGCCACCGCGCCGCAGCCAGCAGCGGGACGGACCGGCACAAGCACCGTGGGGGGTGATTCCGGCTCTTTCCCCACTCACAACCTCACCCCGGTTCCCGTGTCCCGATCCCTCGGCTGCCGCGGCGCTCCGGCTCTGCAATGGTGCAGCCGGCACCGATGTCCCTCCCTGCTGGGGGTTAAGCAGGACACCGACGGGCAGGGAGACCCGGGCTGATCCCTCAGGAGACTCATCGTCAGGTTAAAACACACGAAACGTCAGAGATTTGCGAGGTTTTTCTGCAAAGTCCCAGCGAGCGCCCAAAACACACAAATAAATAACAGGGCTCCGCAAGCAGCAGGGGAGCAACGCCAGGCTGTGCAGCCATGAATATATTCATTATCCAGCCAGCACGAGTCTCGTGCGCGCTCCGCTCACGGCTGGAGCTTGGCTGAGCGCGGAGCCCCTCTAATGAGGATAATTGGGAGCCCCCCTACGCCGCCCCCTTGCCCTAATTGAAGCAGATGGAACTGTAAAAACAATGCAACTTTTAACTGTTTTGATCTTTCAGTCGGAAGACAAAATATTTCATTCCCCTACTTAATCCTCGGGAGCTGGGGCTGCGCGGGCAGGAGGCCGGGGGACGGAGGGAGCCCCTGCGACCCGAGAGCCGGGAGCGCGAGCCGGAGCCCCGGCCGCGGTGCGGAGACGGGGGACGCAGGGCCGGGTGGCAAGCGGCCCGGCTGCAGCCGCGGGAGCAGCCAGGGCGCCGGGGCCGTTTCGAAGCGGGGATGAAGGAGGCAGCATCTCTGTTGCGGTCTCGGTCTCTCGTCGGCGACGCCGAGCCCAGGGAAGCGCGGCGGGAGCGGGAGCAAAATGGCTTCTTGGGTAGTGGTGATGGGGGAGGAGGGGATCAGTCACTTATTAAATGAACTAATCGGGGCTCAGCGTTTTCATTTTGAAGAGGCTTCTGGATTATCCTTGATTTCTGTGACACTGGATTTGCAGAGATCAGGAGGGGAAGGGGAGATTTCCAACACCTGCTCCCCGGGAGATTTTATGGCAGGGAAGTGGTTGGGTTTAACGTCTATGTCAGCGAAGGCCAATGCGCTGCTGTCCAAAGGCAGAATTAAAGATGAATGGGGCAAATTGTTCCTCCTCCTGTCACATCTCCAGAGCGAAGACAAAACCTCTTTTGACTCAGAAAACAATGAGCTTATGTAAGAGGCAGCAGCCCACGGAAACCTCGCAGCAGCCCTGCACCGCCACGCCGGGGCCGGGGCCCCGCTCCCTGCCCGCGGCTCCCGGCACCGGGAGAACCCGCGGCCGGTGCCGGGAGCCGGCGGGGCTCGGCCGCACGCCGGTGCCGGGAGCCTGGGTTGGGCCGGGCAGCCAGGCGCCCCCAGCTCCGGCCGCAGTTCTTCCTTCTGCCCTCGGCTCTCCTCCGTTCAAAGGACGGGGAATACCCAGTTCCCGCACCAGCACGGGTTAGAGTTTTACATCTAGCTTTAAAACGACTGTCAAAAGTGTTCAAAGCATCCCACAGACGTCTGACTGTAACAACAGCCAGGAAGATGAAAAGTGCCATAAATTATTCACTCACAAAAGAGATGAGAAGGGGGAAGAAGGGGAGGAGGAAAGCCTGCAAAGAAGGGATACTTAATACAAATTAGAGAAACAGAGTGGGAACGGGGGGGCCTCATACGGGGCCACTGCCGGGAGGGAGAGCAGCATTAATTAGAGGCAAACGAGCAGCCCTCCCGGCTGCCTCCGCACCCGATAACCGGGTGGCGAATTCCAGAGCAGGGCCCGGGCCGTGGCGGCCGCGGTCCCGCGCCGAGAGCCGCCCGCGGGAAGCCCATTTTCTCTAGGTCCTGCCTGGCTGATTTCCTTCAAGACGCGCAGGAAAAAAAAATGTTCATGGGAGAAGCGGAGCAGTGGGGTTGGCCAGGATCCAGTTAAGGCGTTCTATTTCCTGTCTTCCTTCGTTAATGCAAACCTCGTTATGTCCCAGACAAAGTGTCCATCCTCCAGCCTGCCTCCCTGGGTCTCTGTGCTCGATCAGGGCCTTCAAGGAGCCAGACATCTGCTAGGGCTGGACCCGATGTGTGTCTGCAGACAAGTCTGGCCGGACAAGGGCGCGCTGTGCGGCCGGCGCTCCCTCCGGCACGCCGCGTGAAAGGTGTCTCCCGGTGCCGTCTCCCAGCCCGCGCCGCCTCCACGCGCGGCTCCGCCACCGGGCTGGCTTTGCTGCACAGCCAGAGGGAGCAGCTCTCCAGAGCACCAGGATTTCACCGCTCCGGGCCTCCACGACGGACATTTTCCCGTGCACCGAGGCTCGGGAGCTCGTGCTGCAGAAGGAGCGTTGCAGCAAGCGTGCTCTTCCGCTTGGTGTTCCTTTCCCTTACGAATGCAGTAAGGAAGTTTTACCTTCAGATTTGTTTTAGCAAGACAGAGCGCCCTTTCCTCTCCTAGCCGGTTTAGGAGGGCTCTTGCCAGCCTTTGCCTTCCCAGCGAGGTGGGGGGAGGCGGCGCGCGGGAGACCAAGCCTCTCATTGTCGCTGCCGCCGGCAGCAACCCGGATGCAGCGGCGGGGAAGGCTCACTGCAGCCCTGCGCTGCCCGGGCGCTGCCTCTCCCTGCGCCAAACGGGTTGGGTGGCTTTAAGCAGGGTTCAGGCCGGGCCGGCACCTCTGGCACGAACCCGCCGCTGCCAGAGAGCCGGCTGCGCTCGCCTCCGGCGGGCCCCTCCGGGAGGACGCAGGGTGGGCAGCCCCGGAGGCGCAGGCTCAGCAGCCCGGAGCCAGGCCCTTGGCCCCAGGGGGCTGCAGGGCTTCGCCCTGCCGGTCCCTGCTCGCTCATCAGATTTGGGGAGCTCGAATAACCAGGGAAGGCAGCGGCACAGGTGCCACTTGCTCCCCAGCAGCCCAGTTAATCTCTCCGCCTGCCTAGGACCAGAAGAGCCCAACAGAAGCGCTGCCGCGTTTACAGCTAGCAGGAGGAAGGCCGTCAGGCGGCCAGCTAGCCCGAAGAGCAGGAAGGAAGCCCCGAGCACGGCTTAGATCAACGGGCTGGTGAAGCAGGGGACCTTTGGTATCTGCTCTGGATTTCTCAAGCTCGCAGCAGGAAAGGCCTCGAAAGCTTCCAGCTCTCCAAAAGAAGCTGGAACAAGGTTGTTTATTGTTAGAGAAGGCCTTTGGCATGGGAAGAGCAGACGTGCCCCTGACAGAAGTAACATTCCTGGAGAAGGAGTGCAATGAGCTCAAGACAACTCTAGCAGGGCAGGGAAGCGGTTTGCCGATCTCTGCTGCAAGGACAGTGACGCATGCCGGGATCCCACCTCCCTCCCAGTGCTCCACAGATCCCCCCACAGCAACACCAAATCCCTGAAACAAAAGCTGTAACAGAGCTAGGCCAGCCTCAGCCTTTCAGCCGGGCTTCGAAGGGTCGTTGAGGCTTATTTCCACACCTGGGTCTGGATTAGCTCCCCCCGTCATGGGGGCGATGGTTATATAGGCTGCAAGAGAGAGGCCACTGCTTCCCTTAGAGAAGCTGGAGGGAGGGCTTTCTGCAGGAGAGGGTTACAAGACTGAATGACTGGAAGGGAGAGAGAGAGAGAGAGAGAGAAAATATACTAAAGAAAAGTAAGATAAGGCCAAGCCTTGCTGTTGTAAAGTCTGAATATTGGTTCTAGTTTTGTTAAGGGCTCCAAGCTAGGGTTTCTGAGAGAGTGAAACCCTATGTTGTTGTTGGAGGAAACCCTGAAAACAATGAGAATTGTGCAGCCTGGGAAAAGCAAAGGAAAGGTGAATGTAGCTGGGGTCACCGAACACCTCTTGCAATGGCCAGCTATCCAAAAGCCACTGTAGTTTGTGAGAAGCTGAGTCTGCTGTTGCTTGCCTTTTTGTCTGGAAAAGGCACATTTGTGTTTTACCTGGAGTAAGAAGCGTGACAGCTGAGGAAAGCCCTGGGCACGGAAGGGACCAGAGGAAAGGTGTGACACCCGATGCTGACTGGGATAAGTGACCCTGTTAAATTGCAATGTGTCTATGTGGAGGAGGGTGCTGTTGCTCTGAGGGCTGGGTATCAGTTGTCGGTGAGTCTGGACAGAGCAGGTGTGGTGTGGGCATGCCGGTTGCCCTGGAGGCCGAGCCCAGGTGTGAGGCTGGTGCTTAAAATCCTGTAAGTAGGAGCTGAACTTGCTGTACAAATACAGGTTCTGGTTTCTGGTGCATACGTTGCAAGATAACTGCTGTCCTTCTTGGAAAGCACTCTCTTAAATCAGTGGTTTAGGGAACCTAACAACGTGCAGTGCATCGCAGTCATCTTGCCAAACAACGGTGATGTGACCATGAGTACATGTGCTATAGCAGAAAAGGCATGGGTGTCTTGGGGCTGACTTGGTACCGTCCCTGCTGTTCCCAGGGCAGGATGTCCAAAGCGGCTCGCGTGCCCTACCTGCTCCATGGAGGTGTACTGGGATAACGCCTCCGTACGCGTCCTTGAGAGTCCTCCTTGGAGCACTTGCAGGGGAACTCCCCGAAGCCTGTGAGCCTCCCTCTGCCAGACTGTCCTGAGGGGATGCCCCTGAAGAGTGCACTCTTTCAGAGTTAAGTAGGTTAAGAAAGTCCTTTCTCCAAGGTCTAGATTAGTGACCGCTGTTCCTGGTGGTTAGGATCAGTCAACTGACACTGCCAGTCAAGTGAGGACTGTACGGAGAGACCTCAGCTGAAAGGGGATCTGCCCCACTATGGTGACATAAACCAACCCTGTGCCCCTGATGTAAGGAAACTAGATCTTACGCTCAAGAGCTTTCCCTCCTTTTTAAAGGGAACGGGCAGGGTGGGCAATCCCTTCCCAGGAGCTGGATAAAGTGTTGGTTCTGCATGATCACACCTGTGATGGCCCTGCAGTACTTACGGCTGGGGGAAGAGGGAGGAAACAAAATGTATTCTATTAGTAAGTGATGTTTAGGTGTCTTCTGCATTAGTTCAAGTGGTTTGTAACGTCATATACGCTGTTTTGGGGGGGCTTTGGCTTGTTGTTTTCTTTTTAAAGGCATTGCACTTACTGACAGATTACAACGTCCCAATGCTAGGAGACTCCACTCCAGCCTAGCGTACCAGATGTCATTTGTAATTGAGAGATTTCATTATGCTGCTCTCTACTGTGGATGTAGACAGGGTCTGACAGATGGAGACAGAACCAAAACCAAACTGAAGCTGTTCACGCATGAAGTGACTTAGGCAAGAAAGAGTGCTAGGAGTCTGGGATCTGTGTTCAACCGGAAACAGGCAGGGCTGCCGTCGGAGAAGGCGAACGGTGCAGGGGGACACTGAAACATGTGGTGCTTTCAGGGTCTTTTTGTTGCTCTGAGTGCGTGCTGGCTCCCACAGATGTGTCCCTCCAGGATGTCCTGCACAATAGCTCAGCTTCGGTAGTAAAAAGTTCATGTTGATCTTGCTACGGCTCTGGGTATCCACTCACTTCCTGCTGGGCCACTTACGATGTGAGTAACATCCTAGTGGGGAAGGGACATTGAAGAGAGCTTCACATTTTCCATTCTGGGGCCAGCAGGATGAGTAACAAAGAAGAAAATGGAAGGAGCTAGTCCGCAGGGCTGTGTTTTTGTCGCAGTCGCTGCTAAGAGCTGACCTGTGTGCTGTGCGTCCCTGCATCCCACTGTGCTGCTGAGCGACAAACCCAAGCTGAACCCCGTCTCTGCTCCCAGTGCTCTCCAGGCTGCGTCTTTGCTATCCCTTACCTCCAAAGTCATTAGGTCTAATTGGATCCCTTTGCTGTTCCAAAGGTTGACACTGTTTGCAGCATGGTTATACCAGGCCAAGGTTTCTGGGCAGTGGGACAAAATAAGGTGTTGGTTTTCATCTGAGTTGCTTTTTAGCTCTCTGAAGATTTAGCAGATACCTGCGTATCAAAGCATGGGACAACTGTCTCCTGCTCACCTGCCTCTCTGAATTTTATACTGCTGTGTTCGTATGTCATGTGAGAATACTTGCTCCTTGCAGGCTCTAAAAGACCTGAAGTTGGTACTTCAGTACTTTAAACAAGACTTTCTTGATAAGTGTGTCAAATGATTTTGACATACTGCTATCCAAATAGGAAACTCTTCATTAAAACTTTGTATTTTAGGAAGCTTTTCATAGAAAATGTATTCCAAGCATCTTTACTGTGAAATGAGAGCAGAAGAGAGTGATTCAGAGACTGGAAAGGATTTCCAGAGGGAGCAGAGTGGCTGCTACAGAGGGCAGGAACTGTGGTGCCTTTGGGATGTTTTGGAGCACCAGAGAAGGAGGAAAGATAAAAGCAGGAGGCAAGTCAAAGCAGGGAAGCGGGATTTCACACAGTGCTCCAATGGACTGGGGATGGGAGTGGGGAAAATATGCTCTCCTGGAAGGATTCTGGGGCAGCCGTTCTGCTCTCCGGCTGCTGCAGCTGGGCACGCAAACTTCTAGTCTAGTGTCACCTCCTGACTCAATACTGCACTCAATGTTAGACCCAGAAAATAAGCACTGCTGACTGGAAGAGCGCAGCGTGTAGCCGGCCCCCCGCAGCTCCTGGAGGCTCGGCGCGGGAGGTGCCAGGGCCTCTCAGAGCGGTGGGAGCGAGGCTGCGGCTCCAAGCGGCTCCTCTGAGGCATGGTGGACAGGTCTGTCCTGAGCTCCGGCATCTAAACACACTACAGCTGATCACCAGTGTTGGTTACTCCTACGTAGCTGATTTTCCTGGGAGCGTCTTGTAGTATATGGCCTGAATAAGTCTTGTAGTGTATGGCCTGAATAAGTCTGTGAACAAGGTAAAACACATTTGCTCCTAAAACAGAGCATTCACGGGTTGAGAGAAGAGGAAACTGAAGAGTGCTCAACACTAATTCATGCATATTCGCTTCCCTGCTCCACTAATTTGCCTTTTCTCTTGTGACATGATGCTCTTTCTCTGCTCCACGCTTCTCTCCAACTAGCTGCCAGTTGCTTTCCTGGGTCACCTTTCTCTCGCACCTCTCCCTTGCTCAGGTCATGACATTGTTCCTTCTTTCACCCGCTTGCATGCATCAGTCCTCAATAGGAGCATTGATTTGACAGAAGGATTGATCCAAGGCCTTGCATCCCAGTGGCATTAGCCTGTATTTTAGAACTTCAGCACACGACACGAACCACGGATATTCACCAGAATGATAAAACTGGACTCCTCTTACTCAGTCCCATAAAGCATCCCCTAAAGTCTGACAGTCTGACGGAAATCCCAATGCCTGGCTTCTAGCTGAAGGGTGCTGTTAGCAACCCCAGAGTTAGCGTGCTTATTCCTTGACTCCACCACTTCTGAATCGCCAAGGTCTACCTATTTTAGCCCTCTTCTGATCCATGTAAGAGCCCTGAGATACTTGTACTGTTCACAAAGGGAACCATTTGCGCTTTATTAAGCTCACTAATGAACCTCACCAAAGAAATGATAGAAGCCAAGAAGGGTTCCAAAGAGGATATCTGCTTTTGAAGAAGAAAGTAACAGGGCATGAAAAATCGGAACTGTTTCCTAAGGGGGCAGAGAGAAAGGATTTAGCTTCAGTGGGAACATCTTGATTTGCCTAAAGGCCCGAGTTTCCTATTAAATTACTGTCCTGTTGAATAATATAATGTTGAGCAAAGGGATCAGAACCATGTCATTCTAGATTGTAAGTGCAACTGGAATTCAATGGTGTGGGATAAACCACAAGGCTGAAATATTTTGTTAACAGCATGGTAAAGTACTGGAGATATGTAAATACCTTGGCACAGCCATCGGTACGAAAGGTAGTGCTCCCTTGGAGTGCTGTTTGCAGACTCTTCTACCAGACCACTGCACGCACAGCCTGGTCCCGAAGAGCCAAACACTTCTGAAGTGGGTTTGGTTACGGGTTTGTGTTAACGTCAAAATGCCCTTCCTTCTACAGTAGGCATGGCCTAAATACAGTGCCTTGTACAAGCAGAAGTACTCTAGGCTGCCTGTTTCACCAACGGAGGACATGGTGCAGTGCAGACAGGTTTCACATCCTCACTTGGGCTGCTTGACTCCTGGGCTGGTGCTGGTATTTTTAAAAACAGCAGTTTCTCAGAACTGCAGATTTGCAACAGAAACCGAAGTGGCCACAATGCACTGCAATAAAGAAAACAGCAAGGCACCATCGCTGCCTCTGGCCACACAAGTGGCTAAAAGCCACCCCAGGGAGACCTGCCAGTACAAAAGCCCTTTCTTTCCTCTGGGGTGGTTTTCCAGGCCCCTTTCTTAAAGCAACACTGACCCAATCTGAGTTGTCCCTCGACTCCTCCGCTCCCTTCCTGCTCTTCCAGCAGCCTCTGTACTGGAGACAATGAGGGATTCAACCTCTTGAGCAAAAGCCGAGTAACAGTCTAACTACCAAATCCTTCCAAGCATCACGGAGATGAACTCTGACCTGAACTCATACTTCTACCACTTATTTACTTGCTCATTTTTTTAAACTAGCATGTTTCGCAGAACTAACACAACATCTCTTTTCACCAAACGCTTCTTCCCACCCATCCCATGCGCCTCACCTTTGACCCCTTCTAACTACCTGCCCCAAGCAGTGAGACACCTCCCTGACCCTCTGGTGGTCTCATCACTCTCAATTATCACTGATTATACGTTTTTGCCATGGGGAATCAAGCATATTGTCTAAGGTGCAACTTTCCAACCACGGGAAGCTGTGACCTGTATTGCAAAGCGTCGCTACCCTTCCTCTGGTAAGGCGGAGGTGGTCGATCAGGACTTCACACAGGGAAACCATAACCTAACACCTTACAGTAGTGTTTGGTAAATTCCCTCTGGAGGTGCTGGGAGTGGAGTCCCCACACAAGTACCATCAGCACAAAGGTTGGAAAGGGCCTATCCGAGCAGGAGCCAACAGGCTAAATGGGAAGGACTGGGAAGTAGTACTGTTAATAAGCCTGTGCTGATATGAAATCCATCCTACAGGTGGGACACCTGATCAGAAAGGGCTGGTTAATGTTTAATAAGTCACAAAAACATCTCGTGTCTCTTCCTACCCGCTCGTCCCACGCGCCGACGGCCCGGGGCACTCACCGTCCTCCTGGCTGTGCAGGTTCTGCGGGCTGCGCATGCTCTCGTCCTGGCTGGGGCTCAGGCTGGAGTTCAGGTGCTGGTCAGCTGAGATCCATGTGGAGTCATTCATATCAAAGTCCTCGCTGCTCACCGATGTCTCATCCTAAAAACAAGCAGGAAAGAGTTAACTCACCAGGGCTATTTTCTTTCCTTATTTCTCTGGCTTTAATAGCTTCTGACTGTGGTCCTTCCGGGGGGGGGGGGGAAGTCAGCAGCTCCTGCACCCCCAGGAAAACTTGTTCATCTCTTGGCACTTCAGGACACTTAAAAACAGCCCTTCCCAAAGTGCTCTGGGATAGGTAGCGTTTCCCCAGCGGAGAACTCCCGAGCTCTGCTTCCTGCCTGAAGACGTGCCTGAGCAATGGCACTGTCTGTAATTGAGGACAATTAGAAAGCGCTCGCATCCTGTAGGAGCGGATGGCTGAGCCCTGGAGTTTACCCTTTAATCTCCATCCACACCAGCATGTTTCTGGCAAGCAAGCAGCGTGTGGGAGGTGAGGACAGGGTGCAACTCTATTAAAACGGCTCTGTAAAATGTCTCGGACTTTTTTGAGATCAAATTATCTACTGCAACAGGAAGTACCAATGGAGCGACGCTGCTAGTGGACAACAGGAGCGTCTGGTGGTGTAAATCTGGGTAGCAACACTGATTTCCTACGGCCTTATTAGCTGCCTGACGCTGCAGAAAAGGCACCTGTAGCACAGCCCTGTAACCAAGGAACCGATCCTCCGGCCGTCCCTGAAGGAAGGGGCTTGCATTAGCAGAGGAGACCCCCAAGGGCACTGGCCAGCGGAGCTGGCGGTGTCACAGCCTGCACCGGTGCCGGGGGCAGGTATCGCCTCTGCGCCCTGATCACAACCAGCGACGGCACCTTGGGAAGGGGCTGCGGCAGCACGGGCTGGTTTCCTCCCACGGTAATTCCTCCCAGTGTCCCTGCTCAGGCAGCGGCGAGGAGGGACCGCACCATCTCCGGCAGGGAGAACCTACCCGGCAACGCCGGCGACTTCCCCGTGGCATAGATTACATTCCTCTCTCCCACTCCTGCAGCTGAAAGGACATTTTCTCTCCCTCTCTCTCCCTCTCCCTCCTCTCTAACCTTTACAGTACTTGGAGACACAGCCCTTGGATAGCTTCCAGAGCCGGAAAGGTCAGCCACAGGATTTCAAAATCATCATCATAAAGGCAGCACTGAGGTTCTGAATGAAAGGAGGGGCCGAGGGACCTCCCAGAGCTGAACTTCCCAAACACACAGCTACGAAGGAAGCAGATACGTGTCCCCGTATTAACACGTTCCCACTAATGATTCCTTCTTCTGCCTTCCTCCCGCCCGGCTTCCCTCCCAGAATAACGGACAGTGACCACATCCAGCACTGCAGGGCGGAGGGGAACAGCTAAAATGTTTCCAGAGCTGCTTTCAACTCTGCTTCCCTTTGATTGAAGCAACCTTGCAAGGGCTTGTAAACTCTCAGGTGGTTGGTTTTTGTTTTTTTTTAATCTACCGGTCCTTAGCTGAAATGCAATCCCCACTCCCTTTTCTGGTAAGAAGCAATTGGCAAGAAACCCCTCCGCTGTACGTCTGTACCTCATAAAAACTGCCCCGTCTCGCCACCTCTGGCTGACTCCCTTCTTCTTTTTTTTTATTGCGAACAAACAAATGGCTTCAAGAACAGGTTTGTGCTTTCTCTCCCCTTTCCTCGTCCCCGCAGACACATCTGCTCGCTCGGGGCAGGAACCGTGGGATCTGGCTGGCGCCTCCCCCACCCTGCTCCTTCCCTCCCGGCCGAGATGTGCCTCACGGGGAGTTTCCTGGAATTTACAGCTTGTGCAACCCTGCTCGGGACAGCGGCAACAGCCCCCCCGAGCACCGCCGGCCCAGGTACGCCCAGCTCGGCGGCAGCGTGCCCCTCGGCGGGCAGCGCCGGCACCGTCGCACCTTGCTCACGCCGGCGCCGGGCTGGGGCAGAGCGGGCGGCACGCAGCAGGTCCTCTTCTCGGCCAAGGCCGCAGAGCGCTGCCCACTCGGTACGTCGGCCTCTCCAGAAACTCCATCTCGCGCTTACAGCAACAGCGCTACAAAGGTCTCTCTGTTGCAAACTACATATAGCGTCGTTACTGTAAGCGTTTTCAGGGAGCCAGCCACCCTAATATCTGGCCTTCTGCACAACGCTTACTCAAGATTACTGGTGGAGCTTAAGAGACAAATGCAAATGCCAAGGTCCTTGCTGCCCACGGTCTGTCACTCGCCAGGTAGTAACGTGAAGAGACCTGGGAGCGACTCGCAACGTTTTCTGAAAATGCCTGGCGCAGGCATATCTTCTGCAGGGTTCGAACTGCGGAGGACACCCAGCCTCAGCCCCCAAAGCTCAACCCACGAGGCATCGCGTGCGACATACATTCATATGCCTTGGAAAAATCAGTGTCTTATGTGCACGTGCTTTGTAAAATGCTTTATAAACACGTACAGTTCTCTCTAGGCGCAATATTATCAGCCCATGATTGGAAAAGCTTTGGATATCAGACAAGAAACCAGTCACTACAAATGACTCGGGTCAAGTAAGGCTGTCACACATTTACACGTCTGTGATACAACCATCGGGAGAAAGAGCGTGCTACTGATGTGGAACCTTGTCAAGCGATCCCGTCTCCATTAATACACTGTCACCCTGTGCTTTTCAGCCAGGGCCGCCTGCTTTTCAGTGCTAACACCCTTGTCCAAAATGCTAACAGGATACGTTTCCTGGCAATGCACAGGTCCAGCAGCGTAGCCCACCTCAAAGAAACGCAAAGCTAATAATAAAGAGTAACGTGCAATAATACGCCAAGCTAATGATAAAGAAATGCAAAGCTAATAATGACAGTAGGGCGCACTCTTTTGTGACAGTGTCCTGCCAGCAACCAGCCAAAGCTACCAGTGCAAACTCCCTGAAACAGCAGCCTAACAACTCCTTGCGTGAAACGGCTTGCGGGCAGCCGTCTACAGCTGCGCCCAAGTGACTCTGCCCTGGGAGCTCTTCACACCTTGTGCTCTTCCCTAAACCAAGAGAAAGGCCAGACTCATGGGAGCTTCCTTGTCGGTTATCCTGGTAGCATCGGTTGTTTAGCAGCTTAAACCGCCCCTGGCTGGGACTCCAATACCACCAGTGCGAATCTGCTCGCGAGAAGGTGCTGCTGGAGCCTGCAAGGCCCCGAGCTCTGCGCCCTCCTTCGCGCTGCCCACCGCTGCCGCGGGGCCTCGGCTCCTGACGCCAGGACGAGCCCACGGATGCGCGGCCCGGCCGAGCGCTGCCCTCAAACACCGATCTCCCAGCCCTGACTCCAGCAAGAGCTCTCGCTTCAGGTTACCCGGGAAGAAGGATTTTCCTGCCTGCTGGTCACAGCACAGGGCGCTTTCTGGTGTCAAAGCCGAGGACGGCAGAGGGAGAGCAAAACAGCGGGCTGGGTGGGCAGCTCCTAATTCCCCCCCGGATGCCGATAACCTGGCTGAACACTGAGCCTCCGACCGCCTCCCCTGTCCAGTCCGACACGGAAGTGTTTCAGAGCAGTAGCAACAGCCACGACTCGGAGCAATACGGTAAATCTAATCTACCCTTCCACCCGCTTTTGGCTTGCGAGTCAGGCAGCTCACTCTCTTTCCTCTCCGGGTTCTCAGGAGAATTCTCTCTGCTAATTTCTTCTTTCCTGTAAACAAACTTCAAATGAAACTTTCATTAGAAAATAGAGCACAGTCCATTACCAGCGCCTGTCTCAGGACTTGCCGCCTTTTCCCCACTTCCACGCCACTCATGGCACAGATGAAAGCGATAGCGCCTGCCCTCCCCGGCTAGCACAGAGCCTCTCGCCTAACCTCCGCATTGTCGCTGCTGCCCTCCTCCTTCCTGCCTTTCCCAACTCTCCGGAGAGATCTTCTCACCCTGCAGTAAAGTCCCATCGCTTTGTTCCTAACGTTCAAGGGATTGAGCGATCAAGGGTCACGCAATGTGCGTGCAGCTCCTCTTTTGAAAGGGGAAGTCGGATCCTGCTGGTGCATTCACAGGCCACACCCAAATATCGGAGCAGGACTCCAGGCACAGCCCAGGGTTTGGAAAAACAACATCCCTGCTCCTCTCCTTATCTACAGTCCAATATTCACAGCTGCTTTGCAGACACTCTCAGCCAGTATTTTCCAACTGGCAAAGGCAGACGCTCGCATGTGCAGAGCTAACACTCTGCGTCTCTGTCCCACTTTTCATTCACGAATCTTCAAGCACTTTGTACGCACTCATCTGCTAAGCCTCACAACTTTCCTCCGAGTTAGAAAAGTATTCTCCCTGTTACGGAGCTGAAAGAACGGGAGTACTGACAGCTGCACTGCCTGGTCCAAGAACACAGCGAGTTGGTGACAGATCCAGGAACAGAATCAAGACCTCCAGGCTGCAAAGCTTTAATCGCTAGACAATGTTTCCTCACCAGCGCTTCTCTCCCCCTCTTGGAGAAGAGCCTCCCATGCTGCGGGCTGAAACAGGGCAGGGGTGGAAAGCTACTCTTACAACCGTATCTCGTAAATGTATGCAAGGCTATCGGTAACCTGCTTATTTTACAAGCAGGCTCAGTTTCTCAGGGACTGGTCTGCAAGCGTCTCCAGCCGCTTACACACTCTGCCTCACACTAAATATGCCGGGGTCTAATTCTCAGCACAGTTTACTTTCTCTTTTTGAGGCCTTTTGCTTTAAAACGCGTCCCTTTGTACCACAGCCTGCTATCCCGATCGGATTTCTTTCCGCGGAGCAGAAACCAAGGCGGCGCGAGCCAAACCAGCACGCCCCATGCCACCTTTCCAGCACGCAGCCCCACCGAGCCGCTCGCCAGGAGCAGCGATGTTTTCAGAATCAACAAAAGGCCATGCCCGACCGCCGGCCCCCGCCACCGCCGCCACGGCAGCGTTACCTCTGGGCCGGCAGCACCCTGCCAGGGAGAGGCGACCCCCCCGGCCCTCCCCGGCCCCCCGGCCCAGCGGCGAGCACCTCCGCCGCGAAGCAGCCCCGCTCGCGGGGGGAGCAGCCATCAGCAAGGGAGCCTCATCTCCGTGTCAGCAACCGTTTAAACCCGGCCCTCTGAGCATGCCAAGAAGGTATTGAACCAGATTTGACCCTAACTTAACCAGTTCAGCGCACAGAAAGCCTTGCTAATGGAAGATAAAACACCCGGGGTCAAAGATTGATACTGTAGCCACAAACACTACAGTGGTCATTGCTTCAAAGAGCCCAGAAACCCCGGGCGTAACGGAAAAGGCGCCGCTGCAGCGCCGGCGAGCTGTGACCACGCTGCCTACTCCTGCGCGCGATTTACACCCCGTGCAAAGCATCGCGAACGCTCACTGTGCCAGGCTACTCACAGGACATCCTTATTCACTGTCATTTCTGCTATTTTCTACAGGACTCGGCAAAAATAAGATACGGTATTTGTTAGTTCCCCCGAAGGGCAAAGGAGCTAATTTCAGAGGTGAACACAAGAGCGGAAGAGGAGGGAGGATAACTATCCCCCCTACCTTTATGGGATCTTTCCTTCGGGGAGGGCTGTTCTTGTTGCTTCCAAGTGCAAGGATATTGCACTGTCATGACCTGAGGTGAGTGAAGCAGCATCCAGGCAGCCCCTTCCCAGGATTTCTGTCCTCTGGGCTGGACAAACCCTTCCAGTGCTCTTGCTGTTCATCAGGGAGGTGCTGAACACAGGGTTTTAGTGTGCTGTGAGGGAAATCTGAACATCCAGGCAGCTACAGTCACTGCCGGGCAGCCTTGCACCGGAGCCTTAAAATATCTGTTGGAGAAACTGCCTTTCCGCCAGCCTTCAAAGAAACAGAACTCGGTCAAAATCAAACAAGCATTTGATTTTATATGCAAGGGCGCGATTAAGCCTTAATTCCTCCTTGCCAATAAACTGTTCAGTACGAAAGGGCACTTCAGTCTTCCATGAACACAGTAAAATACACTCAGCCTGTCATCTAGCCGACACACGGGTTTCAAGAGGGTTTCTGCCTGATCAATTCGGAGTTTGGATCTGCGGGCTTCGTGCAGAAACACTTGGGGGTTTAGCGGCCAGTGGTTTTCGCAGCGGTTTGACGCAGGGGCGCCTGGCGATCGGGGTGTTTTGTTGTTTTGGTTTTTTTGTTGGTGGTGGTGGTTTGTTTTTTGTTTTTTTTTTTTTTTAAATCCGGGTGGGACGCGGTTTGCAAGCGGAGTTGAGCGCGTGTCTTTCCACGCCCCTGCCCACATGGGCTGTGACCACAACAATGAGGCGCCGGGCACCCTGCAAAGCGGCGCTGCCCCGGCCCCGGCGCTGCCCCGGCTCCGGTCCCGGCCCCGGTCCCGGTCCCGGCCCCGGTCCCGGCGCCGCGCTCCCCGCTCCCCGCTCCCCGCTCCCCGGCCCCTGTAAATAAATAGATCCGCGATGCAAATCTGTCTGAGCGTGTGTGCAAATAGCTCCGGCGCTGGCACACGGGGGGTTCGGCGTGCGGCAGGGATTGACACGTAAGTAGGGCTTTACCTCGAGGGAGAAAGCTATTTCCAGCGCAATCCCCCGCCCGGGGCGCGGGCGAGCGGCGATGGCGGCGCGGCGCGGGGCGGCGAGCGGGGCCGGTGCCCGGGAATTAATGGGGCCGGAGCGCTCCCACCGCGCTGCCTCCTCCCACTTTCTTTCTGCGCTTTTGTGCTCTTCCGGGGAAGGGGGAGCCGCGCTGCCGAGCGGCGAAGGACGCGCTAACCTTAACCTTTCTCCGGGAGCCGCCGCCGCCGCCGCCGCCAACTTCCCGGGCAAGCGGCGCCCGCTCCCCCGCCGCCGAGTTGCGGAGCGGCCGAGCGCCGCCGCCGCCGCCCCCCCGGGCCGCCGCCCCCCCCCGGGCCGCCGCCGCCCCCCGCCGCCGCCGCCGCCGCCGCCCCCCGCGGCCGGGCGCCTACCTGGTGCGGGGCCCGGGGCCTGCCGGCCTGCGCCAGCCCGGCGGCGCGGGGAGGGACGGAGGCGCGGAGGGAGGGGGCCGGGGCCGGCGGCGCTCCGGAGAGGCTGACAACCAGCTGCTGCCCGGGGAGAGGGGCCGGCGCTGCGGAGCGCGTCACTCCCGGCTCCCGGGGGGGCGGCGGAGGCGGAGGGGGGCGAGCGGCGGGGCCCGGCCGCGGGCGGAGGGGGCGGAGGCGGCGGGGGAAGGGGGAGCGGGGCGGCGGGGGGCGGCGCGGCGGGCCGGGCGCGGCGGGGGGCGCGGGCGGGCGCGCCTGGAAGAGCAGCACATTGTGGAGGGCCGGGGAGGGCGCTTCCTCCGGGAGGAAGAGACAATGTCCAGGCCGGGCGCCTGCTGGAGAGCGCGCAGAATGCACGCCCGCATCCCACGGCTCGCCTCGCCTCGGATCGCCTCGGCACGGCTCGGCTCGGCACGGTCCGGCTCGGCATGGCTCGGCATGGTCCGGCCCGCCTTGGCCCGGCTCGGCATGCCCCAGCCCGGCTCGGCCCGGCTCGACTCGACCCGGCTCGGCTCGGCTCGGCTCGACTCAGCCCAGCTCGGCTCAGCCCAGCTCTGCTCAGCCCGGCCCGGCTCAGCCCGGCCCATCATGGCTCGGCTCAGCTCGGCCCGGCTCGACTCAGCCCGACCCGGCTCAACCCAGCCCATCATGGCTCAGCTCAGCTCAGCCCGGCTCGGCTCAGCCTGGCTCGGCCCAGCCTGGCTCAACCTGGCCCATCATGGCTCGGCTCGGCTCAGCCGTGCCCCGCTGTCCCCGCGCCGCCAGCTCTGCACGACGCCCCGCGCGCAGCTCAGCGGGGTCTTGTCCACACCGCGGCTGGGAGCTGGGGACCGGACAGGCGGGGGGGGGCCGGTGGTGGAGCCCCTGGGGCGCTGGCCGAGCTGCCACCCCTGCCAGCCGCCCAGGGGGGGATCAACAGCACCCAGGCCCCGCGGCCGCCTGCTCTGCCGGAGCCTTTTGTTTCCGATGCTTCCTCAGGCGCTGGCGGGAGCCGGAGCGGAGCCCGCTCCGGGCGGCACAGCGCTTCGAGCGCAGGGTCTGCGCTGTGGTTAAAGGGCAGCTCGTGATGGAGAGGCTGCTCGTGTGCCCGGCCCCTGCGGGGTCCCGGGGCTCCGGGCTGGCAGCGCGCGGCTGCCCCCATGCCCCTGCCGGTACCTCCTGGCTGCTCGGAGGTTGCGGCATCGGGCTCTGGCCTCCTGGCTTCCCCTCCGCCCTGGGCCATCGCCTGTCTCTCGCTGCTCATGGCTGCGAAGGAAATTTTTGCGAAATAAACCAAATGCAGCCGCTTTCGTGACCGAGGCAGGCCCATGCCATCGCCAAGGATGTGAACGGCCACGTTCGTGCTCATGGCTTGTTAGCACGGATGTCCAATTATCATGTTTTCTGTTTCAGCATTAACTGTTCCGCTGCCGAGAACAGCATGAAAGGGGGAGGGGGGATTCAGAAAGATCTGCGGTTCACCGAGGAGGGGCGAGGTGAAGGCAGGTATCGCAGGGGGAGAGGCACAATTTCCTTCTTCTCCTGCCTCATCTGTGGAGCCAGAAGACCCAAGAGCCAAACCAGAGCCCGGGGGGGTCTTCCGAGCCCCCCAGGAGGCAGCGGCCCGCGAGGTCCCCAGCGCCGGCTTCCCCGGGGGGCTGCCCTGCGCTCCAGCTCCACCGCGCCTGCTCCTCCCTAGAGCTAAAATAAAATCGTGACCATTTAAGGTGAACAGGAGACTTCTCGTGGACTTCAGCGGAGCAGGCTTTAACCCCTTCCCGTTGCTGAGCTCTGTTTACGCCTCGCGCTCCCTTCCGCTTCGGACTGGAGCGGCTTGAAGTCATTTAGGAGAGCCAGCCCCGGCGGGACGGGGGCTCCCGCGCCTCTGCGCGGCGCTCGGCGGGCAGGCAGAGCAGCCGGGGTGCGAGCCCGGGCGCTGCTCCGTGCCGCCTCCCCGCGCGGGCGCTCTTATTTTGCGCTAAGTGCCTTTGTGTGGGCTGGGTTAATCCACTTTGGAAATGGATTGACCTAAATTTCGCCTAGGCAAACTTTAGCGTGGAAGAGACGCCGTCCACCCCGGGCGCGAGGGCGGAAGAGCAGCGGAGCGGCGGCGGTTTGGTCGGAGCGCTTCCCCGTGCGGTCCGGAGGTCCTGACCCCACGCGGGGTCACTGCAGCTACAAGTGGGGTCAGGAGCCCGACAGAAGGGGAATTGTTCGTGCCGGCGCCCGGGGTCAGGGGCTGCAGAAGTGGGGCTCACGGCGGAAGCGGGGCTGCCTCCAGAAAAGGGTTGGGGAAGCGTTTGAAAGCTGCATGCGAAGTTCCCTCCGAGTGGGTATTTTTGGATTCAAATTATCTAGGGGGAAATAACTGGCAATTAGATATGGAATCGGTAATAGTAATTTATCAAGTTGTCAGGAGCGGGGGTAAGTGCCTTACGGGATTACATTTAAAAAACCAAAAAACATAATAAACCAGTACTACTGTTATTATATAATATATATAATACATATCAAATATATTATTTATAAGTCGCTTCCCTCCGTCTCCCCTTGCAATGTGTTCATTACTTCCGATCCCTGCAAATAATTTCACGTGGATAAAACAACCAACCTGTGCAGAAAAGCTGGGGCTCCCCGGCGGGCCGTGCTTGCCCGAGTGGGTTGCCAGCAGGTGCCCTCAGAGTTTGCCCGAGGTCCCAGCCCTAACTTTATAGCCGACCATCCGTTTCGTAGTCTATCTGCATATCAGATAATAACACTTCCGAGAGCGTACTAACAATTCCCTGACCTAATCTAGCCTAATTTCATACGGCAAAGCTCTACAAGAACTAGGAGGGCTGCTGCCAAATGCAGGACCAAACTGCATTTAAGCCACTTTACAGAAGCTTAATCGACTAGATATGCTGTTGGTTAATGTAGGCACAGCAATCTAGCGGCGAGAGCACAGGGCTGGACAGCGGAAGGATCCTGGCTATCACTCCAGAGGAGCCACTGACTCACGGGCGACCTTGTGCGAGTCACTTGATGTTCTTGTGCCTCTGAAAAGTAGGTTAAATAACAAATGGGACCTACTGTATTTGATCCTCCATGACCATCAAGCCCTACCGGATAATAAACATTAAAATTGCAAACCTTTTATGAGCGAGGCCAGCAAGGAAAATGGGGCAAAAGGGGCAGCCACTGCAGAAGAAAGTTGCTGAAGGACAACCACAGTCACAAGGGATAAGGAGGATATTTGGTTTTGGACAACACTGTATTTTAATTTATCCGGCATCCAGAGCACGGTCAGGAAATAACGGAGAGAAAAGATTTGGGAAACTTAACTCGAGACCAGATTTGCTGTGGGTTGAGGGCTCTATTCCCTCTTCATCTTGGTCGCTCTTTCCATACAAGTAACAATTGTTAGCGTCTGGCACATGCGTGAGTAAAAGGGTTTTTTTCCTAGGAGCCAAGACCGAGAGATGAAAAGGAAATACAGCTTCGTGCTTCAGGGGCACACCAATCACTAGCAAATAAAGAAGCAGGGAAGGAATTGTGTCCGTGGGTGGAAATTGCCTTCCTCTGGAGTACTGGGAATTGGGCGCTTGAAGGGACGGGATGCTAACAGCCGACCATGTGATCAAGTGCAGCTCCGTCTCCCACCATTTCTTGTCCGAGCGTTAACACACGGCACCAGCGGGAACATCTGCATTGTGTTAGAGACGGAGAACGACTCCCGCAGCTTCTCTCTTGGGCACCCCCATCAGAACTGAGTAAATTCAAACATAACTATTACTAAACCCATTTAAGGCCAATTTTTAGCCGATCTCAAGGCACGCCGTGTTTGTCAGAAGCGGGCTTTGGGAGCAAAGCCGGCTCCTCAGAGATACACGCTCATTTTGTGCACGCAAGTCTCGCGATTTGGGGCTGACGTGAAGAGCCTGTGCAACCAAGCAAGGTGCAAGCCTAGGCAGGTTTAACTGTGGCAGAAACAAAAGCAAGTGCACGATTCAAGGTTAAAAAGCTGAACCACACAGATTCATCTTCCGTAATAACGGAAATCATTAATAATAGTTCGTGCTCTCAAAGCAGTTGCCATCCGAGCTCTTGAAGAGCTTTATTAGTGAGCGAGACCTCAGAATCCTCTCCAAGGTATTATCCCCCTTTTACAGGGAGAAGGCAATTAAGACGGAGCCATTTGTGTGACTTGATCAAAGTCAACACGCAGCCTGTCAGTAACCGAGTTTGCGAGACAACGTAGAGAACCTTGCTGGTGTGAACTGC
Organism: Apteryx mantelli; assembly: GCF_036417845.1. Classification (NCBI taxonomy): domain Eukaryota; kingdom Metazoa; phylum Chordata; class Aves; order Apterygiformes; family Apterygidae; genus Apteryx; species Apteryx mantelli. Next base: position 19,017,852 of record NC_089995.1, read on the forward strand.
TTCACACGTAGGGGATAAATTTAACTGGATCCACGAGACTATTCCACGGATAGTATATCACAGAATAAAGACAATAAGCGTTTTCCTAATTCCGCAGCACAGCCCTTTACAGATGAGTGATTCCTGTGGAAACGTTTCGGAGCCTCACTATACGGGATCAAAATCAAAACTTTATTTCCAGTCCTACTGGAAAAAGCTACCTCCGATGCTTATTATCCTACAGGGAATAGGCAGCATCCCTCCTCCCAAAATATGGGCAATACTTGGAAAAAATTATGAATTAAAGAGAAAAAAAAAAAAAGTGGTTTCTGGCCATATTCATTCACTATTCTCAGAAACCGGCTAAAGCAAACAAGCCCGCCCAGCCAGCCAGCACGGCCAGGTGCCGTGCGCTGGAGACCAGGCGTAGGCGGCGCGGTGCGAGCGGTTACAACGATCGCCGGGGGGGACCCACGCGCCGGCGCCGTGGTGGGCGCAGCAAGCACCGCGGGCTCTGCGGGGCCGGCTGCGCTGGGGCCTGGACAGCCACGCCGGCGCCGTGCCGCGCTCCACGGATTGCCCGGCGTGGGCCCAGGGCACCCAGCGCCCCACAGCCCCGGCACCGCCGCCGTCCTTGCTCCCACGGCCCCTACATCATGCAGCAGGTCTATGATGTCCGTGTTTCTGCTCGATCTGGCCCAACCCGCCATGGACATGGATCACCAAAACTATACTGGCAGTGAGATAAACGTCTAACGATCCCCCAACCACTTTACCAATACCTTAATTAAGCTGCACAACATCCCAAGGAAGCAAAGGGAGAGGAAGGGATCAGCTTCTCTCCGCACCAATGTACAACGGCCAGTGGGGAAAGTCAGAGCAGACTAGCAGCGCACAGCCACTAAATACACACGACTAGTTTAGAGGGATAAACTGCAATTTGGCGATAGCACTTGATTTAACACCTCCGTTCTTACATAAAATAGCACATGGTTCTCCCGGTAACCGCAAAGAGTCAGGGCCTCGGCATCGCATCGTGTCTGGAGGATGAGCCGCAGGGGCAGCGTTCGTCCCAGCCAGCCCAAGGGCTGCTCTCAGATTCGTTTGCTTGCGCTGCGCCTTGCATTGAGCACATGCTACGATATTAATTACAAAGCTTACCTTAATGCATCCACACTGGGAAACATACTGAAAGATCTACAGAGTTGGAAATAAAAGCGCCTCAGTTTCTAATGTCTGTGAACTTCACAGTTGATTATAAAAACAAAAAATGAGCTGACATTTGCTGAAAGCAAGCCATTCAGAGAAGTTAAAACTAGGCTAAATGGTCTGATCATCTGACCTGCTGCATCTCACGAGCCATTAAGGCCAAGAATGAAAGTTTTGCTGAACTGTCTTTGTCAGTCGAGAGTGCGAAGAAAAGGAGCAAATGTAAAGAAAGCCGTGGTGACAGCTGGACCCCCCCCTTCTCCTGCCACTGCACGCATGCAACTTATACCAGTACTTTTGCCTGAGCAAAGTCTGTCATTTGGGGCGTAATTTAAATTTATCAGCAAAAAACCACTTTTGCCAATAAAAGCTGCGTCTCCACTAGAGGGCTTCACTGATACAGATATCTGAGCAAGCCTTTGTTGCATGGATTAATTTTGTACTTCAAATAGTTACGTCTATACTGAACTCAGTAATTTGTATTTAGCAAAACAGAATCTTATAGAACGGTAAAGACATTTGGACTGCAAAGCACAAAAGTTGGAGAATCTGCCTCTTCCCTAGGAGTTTGTTTCCATGGATATTCGCTCTCCCTGTGCTAAAAGTGTGTTCCTTATTTCTAATTTGAATTTTGCTAAGTTCGGCCTTCAGACCATTTTCCTTGTTTGTTATTTGACAGTTATTATTAAATTTGCTTTAGTGATTTCAAGGTACAAACAACCTCTACGTTACAACCTCTGTAATCAAATTATCTGTACAACCGCTTCTGCGGTACAGAGCCGACTCTGCCGGTTTCTCCCTGCAAAACGACTCCCCAGCCCTCGGGCATCCCCACAGCCCCTCTCGGCCCCCCAGCAGCTTTTCAAAGTCCTTTTAACGACAGACGCTAGACCTGGGTGAAGCATCTCAGTCTTGGTCTTACCAATACCAACCAGAGCTGAAAACAACCTCCCGTCTCCTGCCACTGTCCCTGTCTGTACCTGGAACGATGGCGATAATCCTTTTATACCACTGCGCAGCGCACAGCTGTGCGTTTAGGGAATTTTTCCAGTGCTCCGAAATGTATTAAAAATTAACACCAGCTAACAAAGATCTTCCCAAGCCAAGGAAAGGGCTTGTGAATGGAAGTTATCCTGACTTGTTGATTTAGAGGTGTTTATTTCTGGAGATGTTTAACACCCTCTTTAACTACTAATGGACTAGGAAGTAGCTTCTCATCCTCATGTGATACCAACGCATCATCCTGCTTCCTTCCAAATACAGCGCAGAAACACGTACTGCATGCTGCTGCCTTCTCCGCACATCCATGAACAAATCTGTCACCTGAACTAGTAATGGCTTATACCATTGATGGGATTTCTTTGTTCTTCCTCTGAACTTTCATCTTGCCCTCAGTATTTCTAGCCAGAGCGGTTTCTTCTCTAGTTCTCTTAAATTTTCTGCTTGTTTCCATTCATGACTTTCTATTTTTAACTGCTGCCTTCAATTTGCCAATGGCAGATGAACTTTTGGCCAAAAGCGTTTACTTTCTTGGTGGTGGAATCCAACATGATTCCTCTTAAAGAACACCCTGTTTTCATCCACATCCCTCTGTCTTAATTCCCACCCCAACAATTCTTCTAATTTTTCCACATCTGAGATATCTAGTGCTTTTGAAACTCTAAGTGTACATACATTACTGGTTGGAATTATCCTCTGTTTACCCATATTGAACGTAATCAGGTCAAGATCACTGGTCCCTAGCCAGTCCCCAGTCCTATAATTAATTCTTCTTTACCCATTGTGACAAAACCTGAAATAGCCCTACCTCGTGCTCGGCATAAAACCTTTGTATTGGAAAGGTATTGCTGTGATTTTTAGAAACTCTAACAGTGTTCCACTGCATGAAACCTCCAGCGTGGGTCTCCCGAACTGCTGCCCCCCTAAAATGCTGGAAAGGGTGGAGATGTGGCAGTACGGGTGAGCTGACAGATGTGTGCACACCAAGGAGAGAACACGGATCGGCCGTAACGTTAGAGCCCATCCAGGCTCCAAATCAAAGATCAGTGAAAAATGTTCAAAGGATCCTGTTGGTAGCGTTAGCTAAAGTCCTGTCATTATACAGCCTAGGATGAAAGTCAAACATATGCTTGCTGTGTTAGGACAAACAAATTAGTTCTCAGAATATGATATATAAGCGAACCACGAGGCGAGGGAATGAAATCCCATGAAAACCCAGGCACCCACTTCTCGCTGACAGGACCTGCACTTCTCCAAGCGGAGCCGATTCGTTGCTCTCGGACGGGGAATGTGCTTTAATCTGTATGAACACAAACCTGAACCGCACTCTTAGGCGGCCTCCCCGAGACGCCAGAGCGGTTAGTGCCAGCAGCTGCCGGTACCCGCACCACGGGATAATTAACAGTGAGTGGGTGGGGGGAGCAATTCATAAAATTAGCAAACTTTTCACATTTAGAATCATCTTATTTCCAAATATTATTAATTGGATATTTTTACCAGGCTTCAATGCAATATCCATATCTGAGTCTCAGAACTGAATAACCTATAAGTTTTCACTAATTTAATTGATATTTCTAAAGCAAATTTAGATATTTCAAGGCATCGCTATTTGTAGACGATTACTGACTTTAATTAATCTGACTCTAGCTGTTACATTCTAAAATAAAAAGTGTCTACACACGTTGGGGCCGTGAAAAGGATGCCTTGTTTTTAATTCAAAGCTTTTATTACTTTGGTTAAAGAATGTATCCGCTGGCAGGTATTAAGAGAGGCTAGAAGAAGGCTTATTTAGGGTAAAATATACTTTTCCCCCCTAATTTCCTTGCTTTTGGAACTTAAATGGCTCCCTCTCAAGTTTTTGGGGTTTAGATCGGTACCTTTTAACAATATGTAACTCGCATCTCTCTTGCAGTGTAACTCAGCCTTTCTTCTCATCACACTATTTATCAGCATTTAACTTAGAATAATGTTAAAAAATAATACTTCTAAAATAACACTTTTTAATGATTGAGTAAATGCGGTGCTAACGGCAGCAAGGGGATGAAATGCCTGCCGAGAGCCATGAGCCCAGTGACGGAGGCTGGGCGCCCTTCCCGTGGTTTTATCGCGCATAATAACTCGTTCTTCACTACGCACCGGTTCCAGGGCTGCTCTGAAGCCTGGGCAAGGGGCCCGCAGAGCCCGGCGGCCGGGATCCCTCCGCTCCGGCCGTTCGCTTCCCTCGGGCCTGTCCGCACAGCCGGAACGAGAAAGGAGACGGATCCTAAGCAGAAAGGAAGCACGCAGGAGGGCTGGGGGGGTATTTTAGCCGTCCCGGTGGCACTAGAGCCCTGGTGGCACTGAGGCACCTCCGTGAGCAAGCACAGGTGGAGCAGGGAGAAAGCGGAGTCGAAGGGAGAGGACTTAATCTCGCAAGCCAGCCTCCTCGGCCGCAGGGACCTCCGAGCGCCCCACGCCTGCAGCCGAGGCTTGATCCTAAGCGGTGTTAGACGCCATCAACTGCCCATATGACATCGACGGCATCTGATGCCCCCTCTCCCAGATTACACCTTCCTTTTGCATGCAATATTTCTTGAAACCACGTTCCCGTTTTGAAAACTGCCTCACATCCGAGCACTTTCACACACTCCGGTTTTAAGGGAAATGAATGGAAGCGTGGCGTGTGCGACGAGTGCAGGACAAGGTCCCGGCCCCCGCCACCATTTATAAGTCAGTGTGGCAAATCCATAGCAACAAGGAAAAAGCTCATATTATTTCACATCCAGCGGCAACTCCTGCCATTCACTGATTATGTGACCTTCTGTCATCAGTCGTTGAAGCAACCTTTGAAAATGTTTCTATATCATTTAGACCTGGTAACTCAGCCCTAGACTACGTGTGCCAAGGTAGCAGCAACATCTCCCGAGCAGAGAGTGAGTCTGGCATTTCAGCGCGGGGATTTGTTCTTCTAAAATCTTCATATTCTACCAGCCACTGTACACGAGGCCTCAGTGGAAATCATGCTGAACAGCATGGCATGAAAAATAAATCCAAGCATGAGTTTGAATAAGACAGAAAAGATTGTCTGGAAAATGACTGCAATAGACCTGAATACCCAATCATTTAAAAATGCTAATATTTATCATTTGAAAATGAGGTGGAAGGATCATTACAGATAAACATCAAATATCTTCTTTTCATTCTTTTTTGCTGCTAGATTAAAGAGGTCAGAAGTTCAGAGGATACTTTAATGCCTCAGTAGATACCCTGAAATATGGCTAATTCTGCACTGTGTGGGAAGGGTAAGGGGCCTGATTTTTCTCACACATACGAGAATTGGTATAAAATTGGAATGAAAGAAAACTCATACCCTGGAAGCCTCTGCATGTTCTAGTGAACCCAATTTAAGTGGCATGGGTCATAGTCATTTTTAGTCATGCCAGAATAAATGTACAGACTTCAAGAAATACATTGATCTTCACTGATGTGAGAAAATAATTTGATTCTCTTGTCCTCTGAATACTTTCATATAATATGGTGATTTGCTTTCTGAGCTCTCTAAGTTCTGCAGGAAGACTTCATTTTATGAAGAACCATGTAAAAAGCTCCTCACTTTACTGTCTTTTTGTCCCTAAGCGCAGATAAAATGCTTTCTCTAAGGTTTTTCTGCCTATGCTTCCTTTTGGAGACACTGTTGCCCCAGTGCTGATGTGCTTAACAGCACTAATAAATTATAGTTACATGCACATTTTTTTCCTGGATAATGAAGTTAAAAGGCCACTTTGGCATAAATTCATTCATTGTTACTCCGAGTGATGCAAGTTCTTCCTGGTGCTGCTGTATACAAATAATTGCTTTTGGCAAAAGCCAAATAGAACACAAGTCACTTGCTTAAGTTATTTCTATTAACATCATCAAATGTTGCTGTAGTGCAAGGCGGTAAGGTGCACAGTGGTAAAGCTGAACTAGAAAGGAACCAGGATCTTTTTTTAATTGTGACGTATAAAAAACATGCAATGTATATTTGTGTAGTATAAAAAACATCAAAAAGATGGATGTATTTTCTTCTTGTTTTTCCATTAGTAGCAAAGATCTGAATTATTTCTATCTTTGGAGGACTTTTGCAGTTTTTAAACACCTGAAACCACAGCTGCAACACCCTAACCCTAGAGCTATGCATCCTCGCTCCCTTGCTGGGAAGAGGGAGAACAGCAGCCTGTGCTTCACAGTCGATGGTCTCCAAAGACTGCCAGAATCCTCCAAGAAAAAAAAGAATGGTATCGTGATGTTTCCAGTGTGGGATATAAGGAAAGGAAAAAATAGCAGGGAAATGCTTGGCGGAGGAAATTGAAGCTTGTTATTGGTATTATTATGCACAATAGGAAACAGAAGATGTTTTGAGCTACGCTGAACCGACAATTCCTGTCTACATTCCTCTTTTCCTTCACCTAGACTACAGTGTTAACAGCTTCGGGTACAGACGCAGCTGCTTTAGGAGCCTGGTAGCTGTCTCCCCGACGGAAGGCAGGGAATGTCCTTGGCTCTCAGAACGGATGGCACCTAAGTCGCGCTGACTGCTCTCCAAGGGTTCGAACCACCTGTATCCTCTTAAGACTGTCATTACCGCCAGCTCTGACAGGGAGCTTTCATGCTTCAGAAGCCTGAACAGTAGAACTGATCTTCTGTTATTCTGCTCCCAGGAATCTCACTGGAGTTTCAGTAATACATTGAAGGGCAAATTTTACTTCTGCCAAACAGTTTTTTCCCTTGGCTGCTACAGCCTGAAAAGCTTAGAAAGCTGCATTGCAACATACCAAAGAGAGATTAGCAAAAGGAAAACTTTAGAGGCAGGGAAACAAAATCAAGCAGTTTGATTTATGATCTAAACCAACAACTGCTGGTTGTCTCAGCTGGTCCCCTTTCGTATTCTCGTATGACATATGCTTCATTTGCAGTCCTAGCTAGCTGCAAGAGCATTCTTGTTAGCCATACATTATATCTCTCTAGCTAGCGATAGATCCAGTGCAAACTCCTAAAGCAAAATTCAGGCTACACACTTCTCAAGTCTCTAAATTACCAAAGCAAACTTCTCAAAACAAGCATCCCTAAACCTCCAGCTTCAAAACTCACATTCTGTACTTAAGCCTTCTAGCTTTCAGGGTATTTTTCATTATAAAAATAAGATCAAACTGCAAGTCTAGTTTTCTACCTGTAATTTGGATACAGGAGTTTAATTAAGCTTCATTATACACTTCTCTTGAACTGAGCTTTGGAGCCAAGAGGAACTGACCTATCAGTAGAAAAGGCATAAATGGTAAATAGAAAACCTCTCCCGTTGCCTTTTATGTATGCCTCAACTTAACTTGGAAGAACCTCCTCAAATACTGAGAAGGAAGGTTAGCCTTCATGGCCCACTAAATCCTTAACCTCAGGGAAGAAAAGGTTGATAGTTAATGGTACATATAGTGGTAAGTTTTGTAATCTCAACACTTCTCTGCTAGGAGTTGCACCGAGACCCAGCAAACACTTCACATAAACCAAAGGCAGTCAGAAAATGTTAGCTTTTGATCATATCTAAGTAAAAGGGGCTTTGAAGCAGCAATCAGATACCAGGAAGCACTGTATCCATTTATTCCATGTATCCAGCACCGGGCCATCTATTCCCCAACCAAGCTGTTCATTTTCAGAGGCAGTATCTGAGAAAAGTGGATTTGTCTCCATGGAGCTGTCCATAGTTCTACATCAGAACTCAGATCTGAATGTAAAACTTTTCAAATCACAGTTTTTCACATCTTAAAACCCATAGTATAACCTATTGTACACAAAGCCTTAAACACTCAAGCATCCAACATATACAAAAGAAAAGAAGTCCAAAATACAAAAGTATTTACTTTCAGTTGTCATTTCGTCCTCAGGCAAGAAGGTTTTACTACTAAAATGATTGATTGTTCTGTATCTATCTCTTCAGCTTGTGACAGCAAACCCAGACCTGGCATTTTACACCCCAGTACTGGATTCTCTAACCAATGTCCCTTCAGGTTGCCACTAGATTAAAAAATATATCCATTGGACGCAACTTCACAGTTCAATCTATCAACAGTGTTTCCCGCCTCTACATAACGCACACATAGCTTCTCTTATTTTTGCAACTAGCAGTAATGTGTGACATCAGATTCATATTTCAGTGTGCTGGAAAGAAAATCCAACACTGGGCTTCAGTGATGATTTGTGGGGAGCAAGCAAAACATACTTTTCTTTTTATAGTCTGTTTCCATGGTGCACAGAGGTTCCCATAGCTAATTCTGCAGCTGCAGAACTTCAGAAAATCCCATAGCCTGGGTATAATCATGTGGCAGTCTGCCCCCTCCATTCCCAAATTAAAATCCAGTGGCCTAATACTGTCACCAAACGACGGAGCCTTCTCCCATCGTGACACAAGAACGGAGAGGGGCTACAGTCGAACTTCGTCAAGTTGCCGATCAGTTTAAGAGAACACCTGAGCAACTGAAGCCATGCCTAGGTTTCAGACCCTACCTGCTAGAGCTCCCAGGCAATCAGGAGGAAGCAAAGAAACAAATTCCTGTACACCTTCTTCATTTTTAAAACAATTTCTTAAAAGAACCATATGTTTAAAGAGCATGCAGACAGTTATAAGCAATAACCGCATCAACCACATCTCTGCTCCTCTCCATCGACCTGATTCTGAAGCAGCCCCAGAGCGTCAGAGGCACTCTGCCCTCCTAACTTCCGCACAGCAACACCGACTGTACTTGTGTAAAGCCTGACTGGCCTGTACAAACTGAACATTTCCAAAATCATCCTCTGAAAATCAGACGTGCCAAACATCAGTCACTCCCTTCACCCTTCAGCCCGGGCAGAAACCTGCTTTGCACCTTGCACTGCTCTGTGCCAGGACAGCAACTCACCTGTTCCTGTGAATTCATTACCCGCAGCTTCATTTGCTTCAGATAAGTAGAGGTGAGAGGCATGTTGTAGTCAATGATCCCAGAAACCAAAGAGGAAGGTGGTTCACTCTCTGAAGAACAGAAGAAAAACTTTGCTTAGATATGGGGATGTGGAAGCACAAACCTGTGATGTATTATCATAATCATTAAATACATGTATTTAGAAGCACTCAAAATCCCTAAATAGAATTGGTGCCTGCTGTGCTAGAGTTCCTATAAGAACATGACCCCACCAAGAACATAATTACAGAACAGATGTTGCTTTGCAAAAAAAAAAAAAAAAGCATTACTGTCACCTGTGAAAAAGACTACACATAAAATACAATTTTTTAGTCTACCAAACTAAGATATAACTGAGGAAGAAACCAAGTCTTACCAAAGGGCTCAGATTCACTTCTGTGTAAATAGGATTTATGCAGAGCTTGACAAGCAAGTACATATTTTCAGTTTGCTTTAGCATTGCAAAGTCTTGCCAATTTTGCTGGGCATTCCCTCAGGTAGGAATGAACAGTAAGGCAACTTATTAAGAAACTCTGTCTGGTGCTGAAGATTATTTTTAACACCCTCATTAAAACACAAACTTAATTTTTAAAATCTTTAATTGAAATGGTTCGTCTTGATTCCTCTGGATGCATCATATTGAGCTCCAGAGATCACTCTAGAGTCAGACCACTCCTGCAGATCATTTTTGCTAGCCAGACTAGAAGAGTTCCAATAAAGCAAATTCTCAGTGGTTTTTCTAAGTTCTCAATGATTTGTCACCTCTGCCCTCATTGCTACTTCTCCACGTAAGACACGAGGACTGCTAGAATTATTTATTCTAATGCTGAATTCACAGGCTCATGCAATGTGTGTGGTCAAGAGGAACGTTGCCATTTCCCATAGGAAAGAACGCTGGCTAAAAGGAAAATTCTTTGCCTTCAGTACAGGAGTTTGCAAGTGTGGGGAATTAATCCAGCCTTCCAGCACACTGTGAAGGGATGCACAGAAGTCCAGTGGAAAGTGAGCCTAAGCAGCAATGGACAGGGAAGAAGGATTTCCAGGAGCTGAAGGTGAACTGATGGTGGGAGGTTTTCATTCCTGTCTCTGAACCTCACTGTCTGGCTTGCATTTTCTGGGGTCACTGGTTTCACAGGCACCTTTGACACAGTGCCTTTAAAAAAGACCCTTCACAAAATGTTTTACAGCACCTTAGAAAACCCATAACACAAATATAATGGGCCTGTTTTTCAGAAATGCTGAATATCAAAAAATCCCAGTGAAACTCAGTAGACCTGAAGAAGCTTCACGCCTCTGAAGATATCAGATCTATCATGTCTCATTAAGAAATGACCTGAACCAAAAACATATTGTCTATAACTGACCTAAACATCAGACAGTTTTTGCAAATCTTCTGCATCAAGAGCCTAATTAAGGCCCATAGAACTCGAATGTTTATTTTCCAGGTCCTGCTAATTCATTCCCGGGCATCTGAAGCATTCTTGCATCTGGATACAGAAAAGAATGGCCAGAGCTACGCAGGCCATTAGCTCAGCCAAATATGAAGGTACAAAGCTTTTAGGAATCTTGTAAACTCAGGAATCTTGTAAACTAATTCCTCCCCTCTTTTCTCATGGCTGTATATCACTTCTCTCTGTCATGCCTTGGCCTATAGATTAAGAGCACTTCTATGTCTCTATATAATAAGCACACCAAATAACCCATTATTCTACTGTGCAAAGATGTTATCTTGTGACGAAAAGATGCTAAAATCCCAGTGCAAGGAGTGCTTCCAACAGCCTGGTTCTGCAGTGAAGGAGGAAAAAGCTCCCATGAACAAAAATTGCCACAGCTTTGCCAAATGCGATGAAAAGCAATTCAGTCCATCCTAAAGATCAAATAAATAAATAAATAACCAGTGGGAGATCAGAAGGAATTAAGCCACATTAATGAATCAATGAAACCTTTGACTGCACTGGGGTCTCTGCAATAACACAAGTTGATACCCAAGTGGATTTTTTCCAAAAGACTATTTCCTACTGAGTGACGACAGAAGTTAGAAACTTCCACTTGTTCCAGAGCTTGAGCTGGAAATGGCAAACTGCAAGTTTGAAAAGCACTCCACAGTGCTTATTTTGCAACTTCTGGTCACCAGAGCAAGCCCAGATTGAAAGAAGAGAACACAGAGTATAAAAGGGAAGATCTACTCATTACACTCACATCTATGAAACCTGCTGTGTCTTGGCTGACCTAGTGGTGTTCATCTCCTGCACGCCCAAGCATATCTCTGCGCTCAAGCAATCACTAAGCCCAGCTGCAGAAAAAGAGATGCAAATGCAGAGTGAGCGTGTCCGTGTATTGCATGTACGCAGTGAGTGCAATCATCATACAGCCCTAACAGCCTTTCTCATCGCCCCAAATAAGAGGGCTGCAGGGACTGTCAGGAAAAAGGATTTTGTTCAAATAACTCTTGCTACTGTCCCGAGGCTCTGAATCTGCTTCTGTACATCCTCCGTCTCTCTCTAATCTCATCCCACAGTGGGACAGGGATGGAGCTGGGCTATGCGGCAACCCGTGTGCATCACTCTCTATGTTTTGGCAGGACCTGATCTGTACCTCAAAGCAAAGCGTATGGGGATGAAGTTAAGAACTGAGATTGAGGAGACTGAGGCTGAACATCAGAAAGAGCTCCTGGACAGCAAGATCTGTTCAGCTGAAATCCCCCAGGAACGTGATGCAAGCTCTGCCACCTGGAACAATTACAAGCATCTGGACAAAGCACTACAAGTATATGCCAAGAGAAATCCTCTGCTGAAGGAGGGATGAACTGGATGGTCCAAATGATTGTTCTTTCTCTGCCTCACTGTATTCTTTGCAACGCCAGAAATACATATTAGCACTTTTCTTAAATAACTTGTTTGCTTCAACTAGCCTACCTTTTCTAATGTAACTTGTAAGAAATCACATATAAATATTAGGAGGATTCCTTCATGATCTTTTTACCTTTGTTTTACTGAAATTAAAACGAGCCTTGATTAATTTAGAAATTCAGATAAATTAATAAGTTCATTCATTAATAAGGAGTGAAAGAGTTTATGACAGCAATGTCAGCAATAGGATAGGTTTAATCTTCAGCTGAGCCTCAAAGCTGTTTTCTGGGGTTTTCCAAATTTTTTTACATGCAGAAAGCTAGGAATCTCTCTCTTAAATCTCCTGATGACGTATATGAGGGAAGTGAGTCAATAATGATAAACATTTATCTCTCCAAAGACCTCTGATTCTGGCAAGATGGAACAGCTCAAGCACAAATAAACCTTAGGATCTGTAATGTGTGGCCTGTCAATGTGTCAGTGTAAGAAAGAATATCTGCATATTATCCCTATATTATCTCTGCTACCTTGGTTGAGGATGAATGAAAATTCAGCTGTTGTGGCTTTTAACCAGCAATCCATGCCGCTTAACATGGAAGCGCAGCCTCCTTCCCGACACCCAGAAAAGCGAGCTGCCCCCTGTGTGACCTTCAGTGGTTCCTACTTCCAGGATAACAAAAAGTTGCTAGCAGCTTCTCATGGAGATCTCTTTCTCTGTAAAATATGGCAGTAAGCATGGGACATCAAGAATCTAGAAAGGTCTGAAAAGCAGGATTCAAAAAGAACCAAAAATAAAAGAGGTTATTAAACTGAAAGAACAAGTCTTCATCTATATAAAATTACTGCTGCAAAGAAAAATGGAGTAATCTTTGCTCCATGTCCGTGGTACGTAGGACAAGCAGCAATGGGCTCAAATGCAGCAGAAGATTCAGATGAGATAGCAGAAAACTTTCTAGTATGGGGATAGCGAAAACCTACACAGCTTGGCTGGGGTCACCCACACTTGAGTCTTCAAGAACAGTCCGAGAAAGCATTTGCTAAGAATAACAAAGACAGAGCTGATCTTTCCTTGAGCACAGGAGTGAACAGGGTGAGTCTTCTGGACCTCTGAGGAGCTGTGCTTCTGTGCTAGGGCTGGTCCCCTGCCATCTTCCACTTAATAGTTTAGCACTGTAGAAATGAATGAGGCTCAACAGAAAAAGCTCAACACGCTCAGATCGGGGGTAAGAACAAAGTAGATGAACTTTGGTACTTAGATTCTGCCTGAAACTATCCTGGTGTAAATCTAGAATAATCCCTTTAGCAACAACAAATTCACTGTGAATTTGTGTAACTGCAAGAGATAAGAACATGAGCCTAAAAAACCAAAGACATATTTTTAAGCTAACTGGAAGAGAATGAAAACCTTTGTTTTAAAGGGCCTTGGGGACTCCACAGGAACAATCCACATTCTACATAGCAAAAAGAGGCTACTGTAATGATTTACCTCATTTTTAAAAAGTTAGCTATATCACATGCCCCACGCGTTGGAAATATAGATGAAACACTCAGGCAGAATGGTTTAAAATAAAGCAGTTGCAATCCTAATTCCACACTTGTATCATTCCACTGGAATTAGTCCTAATTTTACAACAGTATAAAGAGATCACTGTGAAGTCCAACATTGTTCGAAGTTTCCAATGAGCAAGATAATTTGCTTTTATGAATTATGATGGTGCCCTGCAGGGTTTGATGTCAGATATGTTTAATTAGGGATTTTTCTGATCACAAATGAAGTGTGTTGAGATTTGTTTAATGGACAAGAGAAGTAGGAACAAACGGGAATGATTCACGTTTTTTCATCCTACTGAGTTATACTTTACCTACATAGGTTTGTATGCATGTGTGCATGTGCATACACCTAAGTACTTTTTATACGACCCCAACATTTTTAGGTGATTTGCCCCAGATAAATTCCTGTATATGTATTAGTGAAATCAGACACTCTTTCCCAGTAAAAGTTACTTTACCTAATCAACTCTATGCATTTTCATGGGTACTTAGTCACTATTTATGTACTATTGAGAGCAGAAAGGTATTTTTGTCTTTCCATTCCTGGTGGGTAAGAAGCAGGAATTTTTGTGTGAGAGATTTTTTTTTCTTTCCTGTTTGGTTTATTTTTAAGAGAGTTGGTAAGGGGGAAAGCTTTATGAAAAAAAATTATTTACACTTTGCTCAGGACGACCAGACCTCAGCTCTGATCGTGATCTCCACAGCTGGGACCACTTTGGGGAGAATATTCAGCACCTAATGTTTTATGAGCTGCCTCTGAGCGCAGGTGGGCGCAATGTTTCCAGGGGGGACATGGCAGACGCAGGGGGCTGTGGACAGGAGGGGAGTCCCTGCAGGAAAAATAGCCTTTTCCAGTAAATGCTTCCTGAAATGGGATTCCACCACCCCTGTGAGCTCCAAGGCGGATGACTGCTGGTGCCAGGCATTAGCAAAAAGTGCTGCGTTTCGGGTCGAGCCAAAAGGCGACAGGTCTGACTCTCATCCCGCCGCCCTCCCTTCCCACTGAATCGACTGCTACATCCACAGTACTAACAGTGTCACTCGTGACAGACGTGGTGCAGTCAGTGTAAGGGTCAGTTTTGCTCCCGGTGAGGCCAAAGGCCAAAATTTCTCTTGACCTAATTTGAAAGAGGGATTGGGCCCTTAACAGGCGGAATGGGAAAGTGCTGCAGTAAAGGAGCTTAGGCTAACAAATGTCACATAGGATTATTTGATTATTTGGGAGAGTTTCTAAAAAATATGCCAAGCGCAAAGCATTTCAGTAACTAGCTATGGATAACTGGCACACATAATCCACTTAAATGAAACCTCTCTGCTGTCCATAGGTCTGCTCCTAGTAGTAAACAGCTGGAAATTGGTATTTAATAGTAGAAATTTCCTATTGTTGGGTCCTTTGTTCATTTAATTCTGTTTCTCTGCTTGATAATTCTGCTTTTCTGCCCTAACAGTTCTGAAATATTCTAACTTTCTGCAATTTGTTTATATAAAGAAGCATTTTTTGTTGAGGGAAAATTCTCAGAGTCAGTTTGATGCTTTGCACTTGATAATGAAAATAAGTTTGCAATTCAGAAAAAAAAAAGAGCATTAACTTTAACCATTTATTCTAGCAGAAAACTCAGTCCCATCTTATGCACTGTTGATATATTAACCCCTAGGAGCTGCAGATCAGTTTGGTTTACAAGAGAACCATAATGAGCTAAATACCACAGTTGCCATGATAATTGGTTGTATACACAGACATAATATAACTTTGATTACTGTCACACTTTCTGTTATCCAAAATAGGATCATGTCGTGCATGTCTATTAATTACTGCAAATTACCTCTTTATCAGAAACTTGAGTTATTCAGACGTATTCAGTTTCTTTCATTACAAAATTCATAGTTTAAAGGAAAACCTTCAGGTCACATTTTCCCAGTCCACCCACACATAATTATGAGTTGATTGCAGACATATCTGCAATACTTTTGACCCAAGCTTTGTTATGTTGCATTGGGGAAGGTGCACTCAGAAGTAAAACTGTCTGCTCAGAAACAAAACTTAACTAATCAGCCCATTTCCATTCTCTGAGCTGAGAAAACAGGCTGCTTAAACAGTGATGAGTAAATCAAATTTAAAAAATTATTTCAGCTTTGCTACAGAAGTGCATTAAAACTAACATAGGTTAGGAAAACCATTTGCTAAAGACATAGCTCATTAATGGGACAGTATCCTGATAGCTCTCCAGTGCTATCACTCCGATACGAAACGCTTAGTCAGCTCTGCTAGGAGAATTCCTATGCCTTTACCTTTGGGCTCCAGTCCGTTGGAGTTGAAATGCATCCTCTTCTGGCATTCCGTGCAGCTCATGAGGAACCTGGTCACAGCTTCTCTTGGAAGAAAAGCATAGGTTTCTGCGATCTGGGGGAACAACGAGATGGCTGTACATCCTGGGTAAGAGAGAACGCCAGCAGAGAAGCAGGCAGGGTGCATCACAGGAGACCGCAGGCGCGCTCCCACTTCACCTTGCTCAGCGTAGGAAAGAGCACTAATAACCTCCAGCAAAGCGCCCCGCTCCTTTTAGGCCTAGTCCTGTGATGTGCACCGAGTCCCTTTCTCTGGAGCAACTGCTGGTGGGGGAACGGTTTTTGGAGGGTGATTGGCATGTCACAGAGGCAACAGGGACCCAAATGCAAAGTGCAAGGCCTCCCGACTTCCTGTGCAGGCACCGCTTCCCAGAACCTCCTTTCTGTTCCTCCTAGGAAGTCTGAGAACAGCGAAGCTATGAATGTGTAAGAATCAAAGGAGAAAGTAAGGTCTCTTCAGTTCTGTTTTCATTGTTAATTACCATCACACCAATAACCTGAAGAATCCATTAATCTTTTCTAAGGGCAGGGCACTTCTTCCCACAATGGCAGTTAATTATTGTTAATAATACTTTGCATTTCTGTGACATATTTTATCTAGGGAATTGTAAACATTTTTACAAATAGTAATGAATTAAGTCCCCCTGAACCTTTGTGAGATAGGCAAGTGGTTTTTGTATTTTACAGATGAGGAAAAGCTAAGGATAATTTTTTAAAATTTGGATGCCTAAACTTAAGCACTATATCCAGGCCTAAGTATCCGAATAATGTGCCTGGCTATCACAGAGTCCTACTGTTCTGATTAATCCCTGTCAGCAGCAACTTCATAGCACTTCCGGAAACCAAGTCTACATTATTTGGAGAAGGGAAGAGGCAATTTTAATGTAAAGATTTTTTAAAGCCATAAGGGACCATCAAATCATTTAGTTTGACCTTCTGTATAGTACAAGTCAGGGAACTTCACCCAGGTTCTCCTGCAGCCCAATAGCTTGTGGTTTGCCTAAAACATATTCCAGGAAGACATCTGGTCTTAATTGGAAGACATTAAGAGGTGGAGAGTCTACCTCTTACTTTGGGAGTTGGTTCCTATGGTTAATCACCCATCCTGTTTGGTCTAAGTGACTTGTCCTAGCACAACGGTTCCCAAACCAAGGGCCACGACCCCAATAGGGGTCACAGCACTTACAAGTGGGGTCATAAGGCAGACAGAAATTCAATTGTTTGTGCCAGTCTTCAGGGTTGCGAGCCCAGCAGAAGTGGGGCTCATAACTGGAAGCAGGGCTGCAACCAGAAACCTTTGAGAGTAACCACCTAGTGACTGCGACAGAACCAGGCAGGCAGCCCAGAAAGACCTGATGCCCTCTGCTCTGACCAGTGGACATAACCCTGCCATCTTACTCTATTAACAAAAATAATAATTAAAAAACCCATAAATTCCAAGCATTTTTCTATCCCACAGGAAAGGCAGAAGAGTGAAGTTTAAGCTTGTTAAAAAGAAGAAAAAAATGTTATAGAAGTCTGATGGGGCAAAGGGCAGAGGGCTTGCTTGATAATGGCTAAAACAGAGCTGTGAGCTAAAATTGTTGTGGAAGGGAGAGACGTTTATCTCCACTGAGCGGCAGCATAGACCCAATTTTACATACGTGCTAATGTCAGATGGGTAGAAAGTTCAGACAGGGACCTTGTCCCAGCAATTCAAATGGAGGATGCGGTGCCTGGTCCTCATGGGATTTTCCTTCTATTTAGACACAGCCCCATCTAGCTCTGTTTTGACTTAGTCGCTGCCCAGCTCAGCCCTTGCCTCTCAAGGCGTCTGTGAGATATTTATCCATGCTCAAGCATTAGGAACTCCCCACAGAAGCACTGAGATTCAAGGGCCTGAAAATTGCTGGCAGCAAACATGATACCCTGGGGTGTGCAGAGAACTGCCCCTTAGCACTGCCTGCAGGACTGAGACCAGCCTCCCTGCCTCCTTTGCTCTAGCAGGCCCATAGTGTCTGCTGCAAATGTTCAGCTAATTTTAGTGATACAGTTGTTATTTCTCAGCTGATTTGATGCTCTGCAGAGCAGACAGCTTCCTTGATGAGTTATCTCCCATCCAAATTCTCTTTCTGATTGCCTCCCTCTGGAGGTCATGGACAAGGGCAAACTCTCCAGTGCCTCTCTAATCAGAAATGGTGGAGAAAGAAAGAGAGAGAGAGAAAACAGCAGGGGACACTGAATCTTCTGGAGTTGACCATCCAGCAGAATCCCTTTGTGCACTAAGGCCATGCTCACCCGGAGCTGTGTGCGCTATGCAGTATTTCACCTTCCAGACCTGGCTGCGAATGTGTTCCAGGGAGACGGGGCATGCGAGAGGACAGATAGTCAGCGTCCTGCCAGGTCAGAAGGGGATACTCATTGCTAATGTGATGATCTCAGCTCAGGAGGGAGTCTGAGGGGTGGAGCATGAAGCTATCTGACTGCTGTTAGCAGGCCTGGGAAAACAGACGGATCCAGCCTGCTCCCCTGAGGCTGTGCAGTGCACAGATTAGTACTCCAGAGAGCTGAATTGAAGGAATTAGGGGAGGGTCAGAGTGGTCTGCTGGGGAAATGAGCGGAAAGTTTGTGAATTGTGGTCGTGCTGGTGGAGCTGCCCTCCCTAATTATAAAGAGGTCACCTGCCTCTGGCCAGGGAGAATCAGTGCGCGCAGCAAGCCGCTGGTCCTGCGCTGTGCTGCAGGGGCATGAGCCGAGTGCACACAGCTCACGAGATGCGTACACAGAGCTCTGCTCCCCAGCGGGGACGCCCGCGCGTGCAGGGGACCGCAGGGCGCCGGGCTGCACCTCGGGCACTCAGTCAGCGTGCAGAGCCTGTGGCCGGGTCCAGGGACACAAGCGCAGAGCAGACTCCACCCCTGGAGGGACTCAGGCAGCACACCAAGCCCTGCATAATCTCAGGCATCATTGCAGAGACCAGGGCAGCCTGCACAGACCTCTCAGAGATGATGTATACACCAGAGACACAAGCTGCCAGCCAGCCACTTCTGTCTCTAAGCGACCCAGTCCTTAGGGCTGCGGGATTCAAGAGAGTAGCTTGGTTTTGGACAGTAAATTCAGCTCTTCCTATAAAAGAAGTAGAGCCCAAATATTTGCATCAAAGTGCTATGCAGAGTCAGGAGAAACAGCAAGCTCCCTGGAGAAGCACACTTCAAGCTAAATTATTCCTGACCTAACTAGAGTGGTTTCAGGATGGATAGAGCTGGTTCTCAGCATCCATGTAGCACCTGGCAAGACTTAGCTCTGCTCCTGCCTCCATTTTGTAGATGAGGAAACTGAGCCACGGGCTGTTGAGATTAGCCGCCCAGAGCCGCCCAGCAGATCAGAGCTGGGGAAGAGGGGCAGGGCTCTGGCCGTGCCTCAGTCCCCGTTTCTGGCTGCTCCTGCTCTTCAAGGATCGTGCGAGACGCTTCCCTCTGGCTGAGGAAGACAGGGAGGCAGATGGCACAGAGCAGAGTGCACAAGGGACTGGGTAAACATCCCCTCTCACATCACTAATACCGAGCTTTTCTCTTTTTTTCCCAGACAGTTGTCTTTGCATGATTCATTTGGTCTTTCCTAAGGAGCCGTACTGTTGTACTGCCGCTGCGACCTCGTTTCCCGTCTCCCGAGCACAGCTGCTGTGCCTTTAAACAACTCTTTTCTCACGCCTCCTCACACGGGCAAGCAGGCTTTCATTTGCGTTCAGCCTCTGCTCCCGCAAGCGGCACCGCCGCCTACCTGGGCGTCCCCCCGGGAAGCCCCCTGCCAGCCGCCAGGGCTCCCGGCCTGGAGGCCTCTTCTTCCCTTCCTTCCCTTCGCGCCCCGTGCCCTGGCCGTCTGGGGAACACAAAGAAGGAGTCTCACCGCTCGGTAGGTTTTCTTCTGCCCAGCATGTTTGGGTGCTTTGCCTGGCTCGGATGAGCTCTCCACATGCATTGAGTATATGATGTCAAAGAAATCTTCCACCACAGCAACGCGTTTCAGAGAGATGCCCTCAGGCTCCGACAGTCCATCTGCCCCCTACAACAGTGCAGGCAAGTCGAGTTAGTATCAGCGCTGGGTGACAGGGGTGATGAGGGCGGCCTGGGGCTAGTGTGGTTGGAGGGGGCACGGGCGCAGTGTTCCAGCCCTGAACCGCCTGGAGCACGTAGGATGTGGGGGATAAATTAAACAGTGCTCCAGGGAGGCTCCTGCTGTAGCCAGGGCAGTGGCGGCTGCTGCTGTTCTGCTGCTAAAGCTGCCAGTGAAACTGGGCCAGGAACAAAAACAAGGGAAGAGTGGAGTCTTAACCAATTGAGAAATTCAATTTTCATAATTTGGAATGATCTCACTAGGCTGGGAATAAGCAGAGGAAACTCTCTGGGCCTGCACACGGTATTAAACCACTCTGGGAACCCCCGAGCTGTGCGTGTGCATGCATGGGGCACGCTAGCTGGGTGCAGTCCCCGCAGACTCCGACCGATTAGCAGGGCAGGATTTCACAGTAACGCCAGGCTGAGGCCCTAAAGGAACAAGCCCGAATCGCTCTCCTTCCCTGCGCTGACCTTTCCGAGGCGCCCTCCCTCTCGCTTGCACGCGGAGCAGCCGAGCCCTAGCAGCGGCGGCACAGCTCTTTGTGTGTTAGGATGTGCTGGGGAGCAGGAGGCTGTAATTCTGCCACACGGCAGTGGTGACAGACTGGTGGGAGTGGGAAGTGTGGTGAGGAGCGTTCCTCTTATCTGACTGGCAGGAACGGTGTCAGCTCACACTGGCAGGGCATGCCAAGAGAAGAGGAGGCATCCTTTGGTACCCGGCAGCTGCTAATGTCACTCCTGCACGGAGCACCAGAACAGGGAGTGCTAATGGGAGATAGATAGTCACCGTCTCGGCTAAAGGTAGCGGGGTACTGAGAAAGGGCCGGGTTTCTGAGGAGGTCACTTAGCTCGTTCCTTGAAAAAAATGCCGTTGTTGCATAGACAGGTGTATATATATATATAAATAAATAAATAAATAAATAAATAAATAAATATACACATGACACCTCCCTTCAAGGCCTACTTTCCAAAAAGATATGCATGCATGCAGTCCTCGCTGTACACACAACGCTGCCGAGTGGCAACCTGCACAAACTCTCTTTTTTATGTGCATTTACACATCTGCGAATGCGGGCAGAGGTCTGCATGCAAAGTACATACTCAATCTCCTAAACTCTGTTGTTGTTATTATTGGTAATTGGGCTGTGTATATACTCATATACTATATAGATGGAATACATGCTGTTCTTTAGTCACCAGTGTTTTGATGTAAAACACTGCCTGTTAAAGATGGCTCCTTAGCCCAATTTCAGAAGAGAGACTGTCTATACTAGGAGGCTGACTGCAGCGGGATGGATAGATGTGCATACCCGGGACACTGGCACGGAGGCAAACCACTGCCCTCGGGAGCCCTGAGCCGTATATAAAGGTGGCTGCAGCAAAGAGAATATTGAGCAAGAACACACGGGGCATCGTGGTAGTGATGAGGCGGTGGCGGCTGGGAAACTTTGCCTGAGGGAATGTTCTTGAGGAATATAGATCTAATTTCTCCTGTCATTGTTTGGGGAGTTTCACTTTAATCCAGGGCATGGGTATTCCCCTGCCAAGGAGGAGTGGGCATTAGGAGGCTTCCTACT
This sequence comes from Apteryx mantelli, assembly GCF_036417845.1. Taxonomy (NCBI): domain Eukaryota; kingdom Metazoa; phylum Chordata; class Aves; order Apterygiformes; family Apterygidae; genus Apteryx; species Apteryx mantelli. The sequence goes on from NC_089995.1 coordinate 19,039,400, forward strand.
GACCAATAATCCTCAGAGCAGGGCTGAAATTAGGATAATTAAGGAAACAAGACAAAGGAAAATACATCACGAGAAAAGCACAGCCAGATGCAAGCAAAGCCCTCAAAATTAAGCTTGTAACCAACGCCATATGCAAACCACTATTTCCAGGGCTATCCCAACCAACTCACTAATACCCTCGTCCTTGCATTGCCAGTGGTTTCCCATTTCTTCCTTGCTTTTACGACAATTGCAGCTAAGGCAGCCTTGGGGACTGGGTATCGCTGTGGCCTCTCCACTCGTTCAGCACTGGCTTCTTCTCCGTCCCCTCTGGCCGCGGGAGGCAGGTGCTGCCCCTCAACGGCCCACTCTCCGCAGTGACCGTCCCCGAGCTCCTCGCAGGCTCTCCTCCCCTGCCAGGCTCTGCCTCCTCCCCCTGGGATAACTACTTAGCTCTGGGGAGCAGGTGAGGTGCAAGCAGTAGCAAAGTCACTGCATATTAGAAGCTGTATCAAATCTGCGCTGCTAGGATTAGGGAGGTTTATAACTGGCAATATAACCAAATATTGACCGAGGACTTAAGAGGACATACGGACTATAGGCTACCTCTCAGAAGGCCTACGCCCCTCTCTGTCCTCCCTCCACACCCAGCGTGGCTCACAAGGATTCAAAGCATGAGTCAGAGCCCATAACATCACGGAATGGCTTAAAACCCATTAGGTTTAAAAAGCAATAAAAATTCAGCTGGGAAGAAGGATGAGAATAAGGGATGCCCTTTCCTCCCTTCTGGTGCTGGGGGTGTTTTGGAAGTCGCCAGCCCCCAAAAGGTGTAAAACATTTTAGGAGCAAAAGTCAGCCTCAAAATAAACACTCGGAAAGCAGGCGCCGTTTCAGCTTGCTTGGGAGAGGCTGCCATCTCCTTGCAGGCGCTTGGTCTTTCTCCACGCTTGCCCATCGCTAGCTGGCCTGTCTCCCTCCCCTTTCTCGCCCTGTTTCCTCCTTTCTGTCCCCAGCCTGTCCCGCATCCATCTGCCCTGCAGCTCCTGCTCCCTTCCCTCTCCCTTCTCCCAACCACTCCCAGCTTCCCAGCTATCTTTAGCCTTCTCCTGCTCCTCTCGGCCTCTTTTTCTCCGCGTTTCCCGTTAGGTCTCTTTGTTTTTCTCAGTCTCCTCCTATCCCACAGTGCTTTGCTTGCCCCCTCCTCGCACTTCTCCAGCCCCTTCGGCGCCCGCGACCTCCCCGTCAGCCTCCTGCAGCCGCCACCCTCGAGCCCGCGCGCGGCCCAAACCTCTCGCTCCGTCTTGCGTCTCCTCTGCCCTCCACGTCCCCCTGCACCATCCCGCGTCTCTTGCCTGCCCTCTCCGGCCCCTCTGCAGCCCCCTCCGCTCCCGGCCCCGGATGGTCTCCCCCCGGAGCCTCCCTCCTGCAGATTGCTGTTGTTTTCTGCTTTCGGGCAATGCGGCTCTCTAGCAGCAAACGAGGAAAGGAGGTGGCTGTCCCGAGCGGGGGTAATGTCACCGCCACACACACGGCGGGGCGGCCAGCCTGCCTGAGGACGGCGCGGCGCGCAGCGAGCAGTCGGCGGCGACAGCCATCTGGGGCGAGGGAAAGCGCACGAGCGTGAAGCCAGGCATCCCGGGCTGAGGCGGGATCGCAGAAAACGCCGCTGCAAGATTCAGAATCAAGCCCGGGGGTTGGCAACGCTCGCCCTCCTTGGCGCCACGGCCCTGCCCCGACATCTTTGTTCTCCCCAGCTTTCGGCGCCTCGCTGTCCTCACTCTCCTAGCTACAGGCCCTATCTGCTATTCCCGCGCCGCTCGCCTCTCCAGGGATATGTTCGTCCTCTGTCCCCCCCGGGGCCTGCGCTCCCCCGGCTCCCGTGGAGCGGCCGCCGTTGCTGCCGCCGCCGCCGCCTTCCCCCGCGCGGGCTCTGCCTCCCCTCTCCCTCCTCTCGGCACAGCCGTGCTGCCGCCACCGCCGCCGCCGCCGCCACCGCGCTTCCTGGGGCCTGCGCCCTCCCTCGCGCCGCACGCCTGCCGGACTGCGTCCCCCTTCCACCCCCACGGCCCGGCCCGGCCCGCTTCCTCCCTCAGGGAGCCGGTGCGCTTCCCGGGCCCGGCGCGGGGAGGGGAAGGGCCGGGAAGGGCCGGGAAGGGAAGGGGGGCACATGAGTCCCTGCCTGCATCGGCTGGGGCAGCGGGGCCGGGGTGGGCTGGCGGCAACCGCCTGCCCCATGCGGTGCTGGCAGCAGCGGGGCGCCCGAGCCGTGCCCTGCTCCGATAACGGCATCGTGTCTCCTTCCTCTCTGCCCCCGCCGCCCACCCTCCCGGCGCGGCCCCCGCGGCGGCTGCCCGGGCCTGGTGCCCGCGCCGCCCGCGCGGGCCGGGCGCCGTCCCTTGTCCCTCGCCGCGAGTGTTAATGGCTGCTGACAGAACACAGAGGCTGCCGGGGTGACATCTGCTGAGCTGGCGGCGGGCGGCGACCCGGCCTCCCCTCGGCAACGAGGTGGCGGGGGAAAGACGAGGACCCTCCCTCCCTCCCCTTCTCCCCCCGGCCTCCCCCCGCGACCCTCCCCAGGCCCGGGTTTAAAAGCCCTGCTGGAACCACCAGCGCCTCTTCGTCAGGCAGGTAATGAGGGTAACCATGGTAACCCGGCAGAGGAAGTGTATTCTGCAGGAGACGTTAATCCGCGCTCCCTCGAGCTGGGACAGCCTGACTTTTCATTCTCACACAGTAATTAGATACCAGCTGTCAGTGCAGGGGGAGGCTGGGGCGGCGCGGGCGGCGGGGGGGCCCCCGGCGCGGGACAGCCCGGGACCCTGCGCCTTGGCGCATCTGCGCCGGCCCGGGCAGGCGGGCCAGCGGGAGGGAGGAGGGGGCCGCGGTGGCCGCCGTTGCCCGGCCCGCGGCCCCGCGCGCACCTGCCGCCGGCAGCGGTGCCTGGGGCCCCTCTCGCCCGGGCCAGGCATGCTGGGCCGCCGCCAGGCGCCCCTCGCTCCCGGCCTCGAGCAGGGCCCCGCTCGCTCCCTTGTCGCCCCGCTCCGCCGGCCTCCCGCCTCTCCGCGCCGGCCCGGGCCCTTCTCCCACGCTGGCCCAGCGCCCGCTGCCCCGACGCCACTGCCCGCACGGCTCTCTCACCCCGGGGCCTCGGTTGCCTGGGGTGCGAAAAGGCCCAAAACCCGAGGGGTTCCTCACGCCTGGCACCTGCCCGGCCGGAGCCCCCGGGGCGCCTCCCTGGCACCGGCCTCCTAAAATGGGGCTGGCAGCCCTCCCGAGGGCCCTGGGAGCTGCCGCCCCTCCTGACCGCTCCATACAGGCTCACGTTTCCGGAGGGGGCACGCCAGCGCCCGCGAGCACGGGGGCCGTCGGGGACGGGGGGCGACGGAGAAGGAGAGGGGCTGGAAGGCAGCGCTGACGGCTTCCCCCTCCGCCGCGCGCGGCCCCAGATAAAACGCGCCCCTGGCCCTCGCGCAGGGGGCCGATACCCGTCAAATTCAGCTTCCTGCGAATAAAAAGCCACTTCCTGCCTGATAATGGCACCACTCCGCTTTCTGTCCCTTGAGCGGACCCTCTGCCCTCGCCTGCTCTCGTACTTCCCACATGAAAGCTCTCGTCTCTCTATCTCTCCGCCGCAGCATCTTCTCCCCTCCTCAGCGCAGAGCCTCTCGCGGCGCTTTAAACTCCGTTTCCTGCCGCTGCCTGCCGCCCTCACCCCCAGGCCCCCCGCGCTGGGAGCCGTGGGGCCGGCTGCACCTAATTTCTGCTCCCTGGCGCACGGGATAACCCCCCCCCCCCGTCCTTCCCCCCGCGCTGGCGCCACGCTGCAACGCGCCGCTTCCACGCGCCACGAGCGAGGGCTCCCGCGGCCCTGCCGCGCTCGGCCCTGCCGCGCTCGCCGTCGGCCCTCCGCGGCGCTGCCTGCCGCGTGCGCAGACGTGCTGTCGAATACCTGGTGCGGGATCAGCTAGCTCGAGACTATGTTTTACCAGAAGAATGCCGCTGCTCTTTTAGCGGCATGTCTGGTTTCCTGCAAGTCGCATTTGGTTCTAAGGAAATTTTTTGATTCTTCAGGGAAAATTTTCGCTCGAAAACTGGGAATGGGCACGCATGGAAAATCCACGCGGTGCCTGCAGAGGACAGAAACTGCAATGCACAGCCCAGGAGCAAGGTCTGCCCCGTCTGAGGAGCGGGACTCCATCAGGTGCTTCAGTGCCTTCGCCCTCGGCAGCGTCCCAACGCGCTCCCTGCTCCGGGAGCTGAGTGCAACGTTAAATACAGCAGCGGGTGCAAAGCGCGCGAGCCCACCTCTGCAATTATGTGTTCTACACAGACTTCAGTACTGAATCCGATGCTTCCTTTCAATATGGACTCTTACAACTTTTGATCAAGAAACTGTTCTTGGTAGTTCTCATCTCTGGGAAGTCAGGCCTTGATTGGCTTCTATATTTAGACTTCTCCAGGGCTTTAGGAAGTTCACTCCTCATGGTATTTAGGTGTAGGATGAAAGCAGCTTTTGCGGGGGATATGTTAAACCACAGCAGGCTCCCTCTGTTAATGCTGCTAGGAGAAAGAAGAGCCAGATTCCTAGAACTTTGCTCTTCCTTCTTGTCCCTACTGCCACGGGCACGGTGCATGCTTTAGAAAGAGGCACGGATGAAATGCTAGAAGGAGGACAATAACAGCTATATTACCACTAATAAAGAGAACCCATTAGAAAAATGTGTGAAATGCTCTAACTTATAGATTTTGCTCTCTTTTCCTCCTTTCTCCTGAAAATATTTTCCTGGGAAAATTTTCAGATCATTTGTAGAGCTAGTTGGAAAATGGAAAAAAAAAAAAGGTTGCTAAAATGTTGACGATTTTTCTCTATGTCTGCTAAGCATTTATATGTTATTTTGCACAAACCACCAAGCAAACATGAAGCCCAATCCCACACTTACAGCTACAGTCCTACTTACTGCAATAAAAACAGCACTGGATCTACTAATCAACTGATCTTCACTACAGCCTCAGGAGAATTCATCCCCCTGGGGGAAACCAAGGCAGAAGGAATAAGCAATTTCCCCAAAGCTCCACGTCAGTTTGGGCCAGGAGCCGCAGAATCAGTATACCAGCGTTGCTGCCTCCCAGCCTCGCACTCGGGGCATTCACATTGTTTTTCTAACTAGAATTGTACACAATACTTTTTTTTTTTTCCTCAAAGTAAATACTTCCTTGTGAGGGGGAGCCAGGCACATTATTTTCAGACGGCAAACAAAGCCGAGGTGTGTTTCTTTTGCTGGGGGACAGCTCGTGCGGGAGGGCTGCTCTCTCGCATGAGTTCAGGCCTCTGCTCTGACCTCAGCTGATTTCTCCGCCGGCTCCCAGGCCTGTAAATGAAAACACGGCAGCCTGGGAGGGGCGAGCCTGGAAATGGCAGCCCTGCCTCCAGCCGCGGAGAGGGCCCAGGTGGGCTGCCGGCGGCGCCGGGCGGGCTCCCGGCTTTATTGCCGAGAGCCGTGCCAGGATCCTTGCTGGCCGGGAGGGAGCCGAGGGGGAATGGCAGGGGAGCAGGGCTGGTGCTGCGGGAAGGCGAAGGGGCTCGCCTGCATCCCGGCTCCGTCGGTGGCGATGGGGAGCAGGCAGCGGCAGGCAGGGAGGCTGTCTGCTCGCATTGCTGTCCTGCCCCGGAGGCAGAGGACATTTTGCACAGAGCAAAGGAGCTGAGCTGCCTCCCCGCGAGCCGCCACGGGAAGCTGGAGCAGCAGCTGCGCCTGGCAGCGAGAGGTGAGCGCAGCTCTCCGAAATGGGACCCCGTGACCCGCTGCCAGAAGCGCCCGGGGAGCTGGCGCTCCTCGGCCCACGCAGGTGCTCTCCACCACGGACGGGGCTACGGGGCAGGCGCGGAGGCAACAAGGCGCTAGGTGCTTCGGTCAGCCCGAGCTGCTGTCGGCGCGCTGGTTCTGCTGTTTTTGGTGAGAAACGCTGACGCGACCTTGTGAACAGAGCACCTGACCGGGGAGAGTGGCTCCGGCCTGCCAGGCAAAGCACCCCCCCCCCCACTGGCCCCGGTTTTCCCACCTGTCAAATGAGGGTAATTACACTAATCTCCTCTGCAAAGCGCAGCGATGCCTGCGCGAGAAGTGCGATGTGACGGCCTGTTAACAGGGCAGGTATCGTGCACATTAGTATCTGCTAATTATTATTACGTTGCAGCATTTTTTACTATTTTGAACCTGGCAGAGTTAAAATGTGAGTTGTTTAAAAATAACTAAATCTGTCAAGGTAGGTAGGGTATCTTAATTCTACATTAATTTCTTAACATCACTTGGAGGTTGTTTTAGGTGATGGGGGGGGTATAGTACGGGAAAACAAATAAATGGAAAAAAAACAGGAAGGAACAGTGTTTGTAATTACAAGAGTTAATTATATTCCATAATATCCTGGAGGAAATCTAAAACTCTACAAGCTAAAGACAAAACTTGGAACATGTTTAGAGCTGATTCTTCCCTGAAGTAACTTATCACTGGAAGCAGTCTTCCCCGTGCTAAGGTATGAAGATCACCGCCAAAGCCAAATCTCTTGAGTTGGAGAGGGGAAAAGCCCTGGCAGCAGGTGGAGAGGACACCCTGCGCAACGGGGCTGCCCCGCTGGGGCAGGCGGAGCGGTGCCGGGGCAGCCGCGTGGCATCGCCTCATGTCCAGCGAGGACAGGGGGATGTCAAAACGAAACTAAGTGGGAGGAGGCAAAGTGCAGCAGCGGCAGCTCAGCTCTTCAGTGATGAGCAAAAACTACGTAGAATAAGTTACAAACGGTGCTACCATGAATCAAGGTCAGCCGGGGCTAAGAGGCTGAGCCCCGAACGCGTGGCATCCCGGTGCTGGCCCATGGCCCCTCGGCAATCCGGGTATGTGGGCCACAGCCGGGCTCCCGCGGGAACGGCCAGATGTGCCCCTAGGAGAATGCCGACAATTTGGGAGCCGCTTCGCGGGGGCTGAGCGCTGTGCGTGCCTCTCTTGCAGGGCCGGCCGCCTCGCCGGGGAGGGTACGGCAGAGCCGGAGCTGCGCTGCGCTCTGCCCGGCTTGGCAGTGGCGGCTGCAGCGTGTCCCACCCCTGACACAGGAGCCTGAAAATGCTCCTCTCCCGCTTACAGCCAAGCACTATATTGCTGCCTGCTGTCCCCCCCCGCAAGCACGCACTGGGCTCACGAATATGGAGCCTCCTCTTCCTCTTTCCTCCAAAAGCAGTCAGTGCTGAGCCATCACAATTACGTCTGACTTCCTGCCCCAAGCAAAACCCTGCACCGATGCTCAGGGACAAAAGGCTCCTACTGCTGTCGTTGCTCTTATTTATTCTGGCCTGTGCGCAAGCCTCCCAAAGGATTGGGGGGGGTCCTATACAGGGAGTTTTGGGGGGACGAAGTTGACCAAACTCGTCTACATCTCTCTGGACCCAGGTAACCCCTGCCTCTGCCTGGCTTGTGTTCCTATCATAACCACAGGAGGTGGACCCCGACCCTTCCAAAATCTAAGCTCTAACCTATAAATGATGACGCCCCCCCCAGGGAAGGACTCCCCATTAACCTGGGCCAAACAAATGGATTTTTTGAGTTCTTGACTGCGGCTGCGTGTGGGGGGAGCAGAAGTCAAGCATCTTGCTTTTAATGCTGACTGCTCCATCACGGTAATCCATCCACAGAGACCCCTCTCCCAGGTCTGATACAGTCCGGCAACATCACATCGCATCTGGCCCAACGACTAAACCACTGCAGGTTAGACGCATGGATAATAATACAGAGCTGCCTCACAGCTGACTTTCCCTGGTTTTCTGAGAATCTGTGTCTCGAAACATGGATGCTACTGGGAGCAGGAGAAGGGGAAGGCAATCCAAGGGGAAGGCAATCCAAGCAGGGCAGAGAAGACAGACAATTAATATCACCTGCCCTCTGTGTGAGGAATAAATTGGCAGCTGACAGGTTATAATCTGTGCAAGCAGGATCTTCACAGGAGAGGTGAGGGCTCCATTGGGGGCCAATTGGATGGTTAATTAGGAGGACAAAGCAGAGGATTCACGAAAATGTTTATGAAACAGCGCTTTGCAGAGAAGCCTCTGAGAAACGCTCACCGGAGAGGAGCTGCTTTTGGTTAGGAGGAGGAAACACGAGGGTGAAATACCAGAACCAAGCGCTGTGACAGAAAATAGCAATGCAAATGTCCCTAAGAGGGACGGGGGATTCCCAAGTGCAGTGCAGAGGAGTTCAGGGAAGGACCCTATGACATCGAGTTTTTCTAGAAATATATGGGCTGTGTCCTCCCTCTTCCTCCTCCCTCCTCCTGGTCCCCACCCATACGACCAAAAAAGCATCAGTATTGCAGAGCAGCCTCTCTCTAGGTAGCTGGCATGCAGCCTCCTGGAGCCAGCCAATGGGCTAGCCGCTCGCCTTGCAGAGACAGGGCACGAGGAAAGCAATTAAACCGAAGCTTTGATTAGGACTCACAGATGACTGCTTGTGTTAGAAATGCCTGAGCTTCTTTAAGTGTCTTGGCTGTGGTTGAAGCCGGCCTGATCCTCCGGCGCTGCTCTGCTGCTACGGCAGAAGCGTGACTGATGCTCTCTGTCCCACACACAGGCTCCGAGAGCTCCGAGGTAGGAACCAGTTGCTAAGAGACAGGACTGTACTTTCCAGCCCACATCCAGACCTTTGTCACCAGCTCAAGGGCTTTTTGCTGGATCAAAACGCCCGATGCAGGTGAGCGCAAGCAGGCAGGCCTCCTCCCAGCCAGGCAGAGCCCCGGCAGAGCCACGTGATGCCGCTTCGGGGAGCCGCTCTACTGGCATCCAAAGCCATGATGGGAGCAACGAATCTGAAAGCGCCGGAGCGGGAAGAGGGAGGCTGGAGCCTTGCAGCCAGGCTGGCTGCTTGTCCCTAATGCTGTAGGACTCCAAGCAGAGATGATCTCCTGCTAGCTGGGCATCAGCGCGGCTGGGACTTGCAGCACCAAAGCCCAGAAGGTTTTGGATGTCTAGACAGCGTAGAGAACTGGCTGACTCGGGGCTGAGACACTGCCAGTAGGACACTGATCTCTTTGCTTTGAGGTCACTCATCCAAGCGCAAGCCAAGCCAGGAGTCCCGAACTTTATTCAGTTTTGGGGAGGGGGCCGATGGGTCTCAATTCATCCGCTAGCAGAGCGACTCCTGTAACACAGAACCGTGGCTATATTTAGCAATCGGAAAGCCCAAACACTGAGCCTGAATTACCCTGTCATCTTCAGAAATACCCTCTCTCCCTCCGAGTGAGGGATGGCCCATCTGAAATGCTAGCATACCTACAGTCTCTGCCATTCTGCATGTTAGAAGAAAAAAATGTGTCCTTCTGGGCTGTCAAGCCAAAACTGGATAAGGAGAGAAAGAAAATATTCACGTTGCGTCTCTGTCTCTCCACTGTCGTTCTGTGGAAGGCCTTGTACCACTGTGGTAAGACATAACCAGCCTCCTTTTAACTTCCAGTGACTGGTTGGTTTAATCTTGGATACGCTGTAAAGAAACTCTTACTCCAAACCCTGCCTATTAGTGTCTGCTCCCACGTACATGCACATACATTCTGCAGCTATTTCTTTTTAAATAAATTGTCACTCTTTGGGAACAGCCATAAAGGAGGAAGTCAGCGGCACTCCAACAAAGAAGCCAATTTTGGCCAGCGGGTATCTCCCATAGCTCCAATCAGCTAACTAGACAGGACACAAACTCAGTGGTGGCTTTGGCCCGCCTTGATGTGATTCTTGGGAGATGGGCACAGCTAATATGAGATATGGGGAAGGTTATTGCTAATTTGCACTAAAGAAAGAGAAATAACATCTGTATTCCTCTGCCACAGCAACGCAGACAAGTTTTTGCGAAGCCAGAGCATTTCTCCATGGGTTGGATAAACGGATCCCCCATCGATGCTCCTCCAGGCCTCCTTGTGGTTTCCCTGCCATTTGTTTTGTCCACAAAGTCACTTTATATACTGCTCGTATGAGGTCTAATTTAACAGCAAAAACCAAGCTGAAGGAATGATATTAGGAGGAGATTATTGCTAAGAATGGTTTGGACAAAGAGATTTGGCCAGATTTTATTCTTCTAGAAACTGTTCAGTCAGACATGTATAAGGGGACTGGGAACGTGGAGCAGCAATGGGATATGGGAATTTTGCAAGGGCGTCTCCCGGTCTCGTGAGCGCTAGCGACCAAAAGCGGTGTCACAAACGGCTGCCTGGAGAGGTTGGTATCTGTCCACCGGAGGCTGCACCACGTGCCCCATATCACAGTCCCAACTGCCCCAGTGGGGCTGCCTGATAATCATGCTTGTCGTCCCAGCAGAAAAAACCCACGGACTGAATTAGATGCTGGTTTCCCCTCTTATCCCTAGAAGCGACTTCAGCAGGCTGTCTTGGAGGTGTAGGAGTGGGCAGGAGCTGGGAACTGGCACTGCCACCAGCTGTCCTGCCCCCAGTTTGGGTAGGAACTTCACTCTGCAAGCCTGCACAGCTGCGCAGATTGTCAGAGCCCTTTAAATTCAGGCTGTAAAGGTCCTGGGGGCTTTTGCTGCTCTCCAGTGAACTTTAACCAATACCGGGAGTCTGTGAATCGGCTTTTCACTAGCGTGACTCTTACCACGAGCAGTTTTCAGAAATAAAAACTGCTACTGATGTGCAGACTTAGAGCTGAATCAGGAAGCAATATTGATGTGTGAGGATTTTCTCCAGGCTTGGTTGGAAAGGACCACACAGCCAGGCAGCGTTGTGCCAATCTTTGGAGTGCACTTTTAAATGTAAGCCCATCATCAGTTCAGCTCTTTGGAAAAGCCAGACCTGGCCCGCATGCTCCAGGCTGGGCTGTTTCGTAGGAGAAGACCCCGTGTATCGTGAGGAAGGCTTGTGCTACAGCAGAAATCGGCAGTTTCTCAGATAATACCCTTAGGCCCACTTGCCTTGCCTAAGGCTCTTCTGAACAGTCTTGATTTTGTTCTTTTTATCACATGAAGTTCACAGAAAGTCTAAGTGGTTATTCACAATAGTGAAAACCTTCTGCTGACTAATGTTCTCAGAGGTTACACGTGTAGCTTTTGGGGGGCACTGAAGTGTACTTGTACCAGGAAAAATGCAGCCTCTATCAGCAGCATCTGGAGCAGCTTCTTTCCAACATGCCCAGCTTCTTAACTCCAGCTCGCTCCCGCTATGCTGTGCTGTCCCAGGGCCTCACACTATGGCTTCCACGTGCTTCAGCATCACGACGCTCCCCGTTCCAGAGAGCTAAAATGTATTTAGGGATATGCTGTAACTGTGAGATCTATACAGCATCCGAGGTGATGTTTTTCTGCTGTCAGTGAAAGGCCTCCATCCATTTCACTTTTTGGTCTCGTTCTTTTCTCCTTAGGGTGCCTCCTTCCTGCTGTAACAGCTTTCCTTGGATGAATTTCACCAGGCCCAATTGCGAAATAATTTCAAGCATATGGTTCTGGGGGAGCCAGCAGAGGTGAACTATACTTGTACAACAATAACAACCTCCCTCACAAATGTCATCAGCCTTTTGCTAACGCCTAAAAGAACCCCCGAACCTTGCACCAGGCTCTGCAGGGGACAGAGAAAGAGGAGGAGAGCAAAACCAGACGTAGGCGATGCTACCGAGCCTACGCAAGCCCCGAGCCTTTGCGCAATACCCAAAGGGTCAGTCTACTGCGAGGCTTCCCCCGTCTCATCTCGCAGTCCGATTCGAGCCAGTCCTCCAGCCTGCATCACAGGCTGCCGGAATGAATATATCCTGCGAGGCAGGCCACCGCTCCGGAGTTGTGACAAGCTCACACCGCGCTCGCTGAGCTACGGCATTGATTTAGAGAGTGTGCGTAGCCGCTCCTGCAGCTCGTGCCCCAACCAAAGTCTGGGGCTAACCTTGCTGTCCACACCCTGCTGCTACAGAGAAATAAAGCTGCATCGCGAGCTGTTGTCGACGGCACTGTCCGTTTCCCTGCGCCGTTTCTCCATCTCGCTGTCTAAATGATGCTAAACGCTTCAGACAAGAGGGACATGAGACTATAATGAACTGCGTCTTAACACCTTGTCATGAACAAATTCTCCCACAGTTCTTCAGGAAATCGGGACGCTGGCCTGGACCCCAGGACCCGCGGCGTGATAAGGAGGTGCGCGGCACCATTCCCGCCGAGGCAGCGGGCAGGCTGGGCACTGGGGAGAGCTCTGCTCCGTACTGCGGCAGCGCGCACACATACCCTCCTCTCCAGTGCCGTCCAAACAGATTTTTCTTTTTTTCCAACTCCCTGACCTAAAGGATGCATCATCTAGCCAAAATGCAAACAGGTCTGTCACATACCAATTTTCTACATTGCTAAGCCTCGTGTGTATATCTGTGTAGGTTTTTTAAATTGTATGTGTTAAACGTCCAGCATCTTTGGGACGTTCATCTGGGAAAAAGCAATGCGAACAGCCTCTGTGCCAGACATCCGTCCACACTGCTGTTCCTATTCCCAGTGCATTCTTTGAGAAGACCACCATCTGCTCCGACCATCACCTAAGGCAGATGCCCCCTTCTCAGCGTACAGTTGCCGTTCTCAAGCCACCCAAATCTGATTAGGCCTGTGCTGATGAGGGGCCTGGAGGAGGGCAAGGGAAAGTTACTCAGGAGAGAAAATAATAACCACATGTTAATTATGCCTTCGCTACAGAGGCACAGAGAATAGACAAACTGGAATAAATAAACCAAAGGGAACAACTCTAACTTTATCGAGTTGTTTTTTTTGGGGGGGGTTATTTTGGTTTTGTGGGGGGGGTTGTTTTTGTTTTTGTTTTTTCGAAAGGAGGAGCGGCCCCAGCTCTGTCGGGGAAAAGAAAGATCTTATCCCCACTGCTGCCCTCTACGCCGCCTTTAGCACCTCCGTTCTTTCACTCACGGCACCTCGTATTTCCTGTAGCAACCTGCAGACGCAGCACAGCGGCAAGCAACCCCCCCCCCCGCCACCCCCCCGCCAGCTCCACTCTGCCTATGTATATTTGGTGCCGGTGCCTTCGGTCCTGGGACAGCCTGGAGCAGGCTGCGGCTCCGGCAGATGTGCTCGGAGAAGGAGCATGGGACAGGACAGGCTGTATCAGATTGCTGAGCGGCACAGCCAGGAGAAAGCAACTGAAACACCAATCCAGAAGTATTTGGGAAAAAGCAACAGAACGGGGATTAAACCAGAACGCACGCTCGACCGTTAGCAAAAAGCTAATATCAGCTTCATGAATTATTTGACCGCACGCGCGAGAAAAATTAAATGCACCCACAAAACCAGCCCGAAACACCAAAGACTGGAAGAGCACTGAATTATCACGAGCCGAAGAAAACCCCTGTCGAGTACTTCTAAATTTGAGAGCCACTTCAAGCAAAACCCAAACCCAGCAAACGCCTTGGTCTAAAGCCGTCCTGGCCGAAGGGTCCCTCCTGGGCACCCGCGAGCTGGGGCTGAGGGAGGGGAGAGGAGGCAAACAACTTCTACAGACTTAACACCGGAAGATTTCAGGGAAAGCAGCGATAGGGCTTTCCTGCAGCCAGGGGCTCTTTAAAACGCTCCCCGCTCTAACTTCTTGCGGCAGGGCAATCTCTGGGAAATAAGCCGCATCGCCCCTTTGAAAATTCAGTTGTCTCCTGAGGGCATGCCTGCTTTTTGTTTGTTGATTTAAGGAAGCCTGGGTGTATCTCCTATCTGTAGCCTGCAGGGACTCTGCCACCGAAGATGTGGGGGCCTAGACGCTCTCCTTGCTGAAACTTCATCCGTGCGGGAGCCCTTGGGGAATAGCGGGGCTTGCGCCGGCCTCGACCCTGGGGACGGAGCCGGGGACAAAGGGGAGGGGGAGGCTCGCCCGGCAGCAGGGTGGAGGGAGTCTGGCTCGGCCTCTCGGGGGTACCATGACTCTGCAGCATTCGGAAGATCTGGGATAGAGTCGCTAGCTGGATGGAGAGGACCCGGGGGGACCTGCTGTATTTGTGCGAGGGGGTGCCGGCCACGGCCTGCCCCTCAGCAGGGCTGCTTTGGTGGTGGTGGTGGGGAGCGGTAGAAGAGGGCTGCGAAGATGCCTCAAAAAAACTGTAAAGAATTTTTTGGGGGCATGGCGTGAGGGGGGCGCCGGGGTAGAAAGAAAGGCGCCTCTGAGCACCACGGAGGGAAAGGGAGAAATAATGACCCTTCCCCCTCCCCCCCCAATAATAAGGCAGACCAGATGGGAGGTAAATAGTGCGTTTAGAAGCATTTGCCACAGATGGGCTGCCCTCAATGGAAGCATCCTCCAGCCACATCAATGCCGGAGTCTGTGTGTGCACAGAAAACACTGCACCCTTTAGAGCAGCGGCAGCAGCAGCGGCAGCAGCAGCAGCAGCGGGGAAAGGAGGGGAGGGACGGGGATATGGGGGGGGGGGAAATCCCTCCCGGAGCCCTTCTGTGCCCGCCGGCCCGGAGCAAACCCCCCCCCCACCACCCCAAACCACACACACACACACACCCCCCTCCCGTCCGGCGCGGGGGCGGCGGGCCGGTGCCGGGGCGGCGGGCAGATGGGGCGGGCGGGCGGGCGGGGGAGCGCGCAGGGCCGCGGCTCGGCAAAGTTGCGCGTTTGGGCTGCGCGGGGCGCGCACGGGACGGGGAACAATGGGGGGCGCGGGGCGGCCCCGGCGGCGCGGCGCGGGGCGGGGCGGGGCGGGGCGGGGCGCGGAGCGGAGCGGAGCGGGGCGGACGGGCGCGGACGGACGGGGCGCCCCGCACAATGCGGCGCTGCGCGGCGCGGCACAGCGCGGCGGGGGAGTTTCCCGGGACGGCGGCGGATGGGGATGAAAATTCGGGGAGGGGAAAGGAAAAAAAAAAAAAAAAAAAAAAAAAAAAGCAGCGCTAATCCGGGCTCTGCCTCTCTGCTTCCCCCCCCCCACCTCCATCCCCACCACCACCCTTTTCCCCGGGGCAGCGGCTGCAGCGGGCGGGAGCAGGGCGGGGTGCCGGCCCCCCCCTCCCCTCCCCTCCCCTTCTTTGCGCTGCCCTTGACTGCAAACCTGTCTCCGCTGCTGGGAGCGGATGGGAAATGCAGGGGCGAACGTGATCGGACGGGGAGGGAAGGGGCGACGGGGCGGGGGGGGGGGGCAGGTGCGATGGGCCCGCACTGGATGGGACGGGGACCGGGGGGGGGGGGGGGCGGCCGGGCCGGGGGCGGCCGCCGGCGGGACCCCGCCGGCGGCCGCCCCCGGCCCGTCCGCCCCCCCCCCCCTTGCTGGAGGTGGGGGGGGGATGCGGGGAGCGGCCCGGTGCCCGCACGGGGCATGCGCGCTCCCGGCGGCGGCGGGGGCCGCCCGGTGCTGACGGGACGGGGGACGGGGCCGGCGCGGCTGCGGCTGCGGCAGGGAGCCCCGGGAGAGGGGGGGGGGTGGTGGTGGAAGGGGGTTTGGGATGGGGGGGGGTCGCCCTCCCCCGCCCCGCCCCGCTCCACCACCACCACCACCACCACCCCCCCCCCGGGGCGGGACACACAGACAGACAGACAGACAGACAGACACAAGAGCCCCCCCCGGGGCACGGAGCGCACTAACCGTTCCCGTTTTCACCGGCACATATACCACCACTTGACCCATCTTCGTCGCCTCCCTGGTGCCGTTTCCCAGGCGGAAGCCCTTGGACCGGACCCAGAACTGGAACTTGCCTTTCTCCCCCCCGCCGGAGCCGCTGCCGGAGCCGGATCCCCCCTGCAGCACCTCGGCGATGCGCTGGTACTTGCTCCGGGTCACCGTCTTGGTTTTGGCCGAGTCCCCATAGGTGCGGAGGCACCAGTCCCGGAACTGCCGCCCCAGCTCGCTGTCCCCGGGGCGGCTCCCCCGCAGCAGCAGCGGCGGCTTCGGCATCGCCCGGCCGGCGGCGGCGGCGGCGGCGGCGGCGGCGCCCGGCCCCGCGCCCTGTCCCGGCGCGGCGCGGCGCGGCGGAGCGCGGCGGAGCGCAGCGGGCTGAGGCGGAAAATCGAGGCGGCGCGGCGAGCCCGGCCGGCCCCTGGCGCGGCCCGGGACGGGCTGCGGGGGCGATGCCCGGGAGGGGCCGCCGCGGGGGGCGCCGGCGCTCGGACGGCGACCCGGCGAGCCGGGCGGAGGGAGGCACCGGCGGCGCCAGCAGCAGCAGCAGCCGCTCCTGTCACAGGATCACAGGCGGCTCCGGCTCGTCCCCCTCCCTCCCTCCCTCCCTCCGCCCGCCCGCCCGCCCGTCCCTGCCTCCTCCGCCCCCCTCCGGCCGCCTCCTCCTCTCAGCGGGATCCCACCTGTTAGAGCGCCCGCGCCGCCGCCGGCCCCCTCCCCCGGCCTGCCCGGCCCGGCCCGCGGGGCCGCGATCCCCTCAGCACGGCCCGGCCCGGCCCGGGGGGCCGCGCTCCCCTCAGCACGGCCCGGCCCGCGGGGCCGCGCTCCCCTCAGCACGGCCCGGCCCGGCCCGGCCCGGCCCGGGGGGCCGCGCTCCCCTCAGCTTGGCCCGGCCCGCGGGACCGCGCTCCCCTCAGCTTGGCCCGGCCCGCGGGGCCGCGATCCCCTCAGCACGGCCCGGCCCGGCCCGGCCCGCGGGACCGCGCTGCCTTCAACATGGCCCGGCCCGGCCCGGCCCGGCCGACCTGCGGGGCCGCGCTCCCCTCAGCTTGGCCCGGCCCGGCCCGGCCCGCGGGACCGCACTGCCCTCAGCATGGCCCGGCCCGGCCCGACCCGCGGGGCTGCGCTGCCCTCAGCATGGCCCGGCCCGGCCCGGCCCGCGGGGCCGCGCTGCCCTCAGCATGGCCGGCCGGCACCGCGCTGCCTCAGCGCGCCCGGCCCCTTCGCTCCCCTCAGCCTGCCCGGCACCGCGCTCCCCTCACCCTCCCCCCCGGCCCCGGCGCTGCCTCGGGCCGGCCGGCACCGCGCTCCCCTCAGCATGGCCGGCGCCGCGCTCCCCCCGCCCCCGCTCCCCTCAGCTCGCCCGGGGCCGCGCTCCCCTCGGCACGGCCCGGCGGCACCGCGCTCCCCTCAGCCCTTCCCCCCCCGGCCGCTGCGCTGCCTCAGGCCGGCCGGGACCGCGCTGCCTCGGCACGGCACGGCACGGCCCCGCCGCTGCCCTCGCCCTCCCCCCGGCCCGGCCGGGCTCCCTCAGCGCCCCCCCCCCCGCTGCCCTCAGCGCGGCCGCCCGGCACCGCGCTGCCCTCGGCCCCCCCGCCGCGGCGGGGCGCCGGGCCCGGGGGCGGCGCGGGGGCCGGGCCGGGGGCGCGGGGCCAGGTGCCGGCCCCAGACAAAGGCCCGGGCGGCTGCGGCGGGGCGCGGGCGCACGTGCGCCGCGGGGCCGCGGCCGCGCTCGGCGGGACGGCGGCGGCGGCGGCGGCGGCGGCGGAGGCGGGCACCTGCCGCAGAGCCGGGGAGGAGCCGCGGGGCAGCGGCAGGTCCGCGGCCTGGCGGGGCCGCCCCGCGCCGCCCGTCCCGGGCCGCCAGCCCCGCGCCCCGCCCGCCCCGGGGCAGCGGTTTTCCTGCCGGCCCCGGCGCCGCAGACAAAGGCCGGGACCCCCGGCACGGCCCGGCCCGGCCCGGCGCGGCGCGGCGGGGCAGCGCGGCTGCCGGCGCCTCGCTGCGGCCGCGGGGGGCCGCCGCGCCCGGGCTTCCTCTGAGCGGCGGCGAGGGGAGGACGCGCGCCGGGGCCCCGGGGCGCTGGGGGTGGGAGCGGGGCCCCGCGTCCCGCCGCGACGCGTCCGTGTGTTATCTTGGGACGGCACGCGCTGCGTGTCCATCCCGCGGTGACACATGTGCTGCGTGTCCGTCCTGTGGTGACACATATGCTGTGTGTCTGTCCCGCGGTGACACATCCGTGCTGCATGTCTGTCCTGTGGTAACACATCTGTGCTGCGTGTCCGTCCCGCGGTGACACATGTGCTGCGTGTCCATCCCGCGGTGACACATCTGTGCTGCGTGTCCATCCCGCAGTGACACATGTGCTGCGTGTCCGTCCCGTGGTGACACGCATCTGTGCTGTGTGTCTGTCCCGTGGTGACACATCCGTGCTGCATGTCTGTCCTGCAGTGACACATCTGTGCTGCGTGTCCATCCCGCGGTGACACATCCGTGCTGCATGTCCATCCCGCGGTGACACATCCGTGCTGTGTGTCTGTCCCATGGTGACACATCCATGCTGCATGTCCGTCCTGTGGTAACACATCCGTGCTGCATGTCCGTCCCGCGGTGACACATCCGTGCTGCGTGTCTGTCCCGCGGTGACACATCCATGCTGCATGTCCGTCCTGTGGTGACACGCATCTGTGCTGTGTGTCCATCCCGTGGTGACACATCCGTGCTGCATGTCTGTCCTGCGGTGACACATCCATGCTGCATGTCCGTCCCGTGGTGACACGCATCTGTGCTGTGTGTCTGTCCCGCGGTGACACATCCGTGCTGTGTGTCCATCCTGTGGTGACACATCTGTGCTGCATGTCCGTCCAACGGTGACACATCTGTGCTGCGCGTCCGTCCCATGGTGACACACGTGCTGTGTGTCCATCCCGTGGTGACACATGTGCTGTGTGTCCATCCCGTGGTGACACGTCTGTGCTGCGTGTCCATCCCACGGTGCCACGTCTGTGCTGCATGTCCATCCTGCGGTGACACGTCTGTGCTGTGTGTCCGTCCCACAGTGACACATCTGTGCTGCATGTCCATCCCGCGGTGCCACATCTGTGCTGCGTGTCCATCCCATGGTGACACACATCTGTGCTGTGTGTCCGTCCCATGGTGACACATCTGTGCTGCGTGTCCATCCCATGGTGACACGCATCTGTGCTGCATGTCCGTCCCATGGTGACACATCTGTGCTGCGTGTCCATCCCACGGTGACAGGCATGTGCTGCGTGTCTGTCCTGCAGTGACACGTCTGTGCTGCGTGTCCATACCATGGTGCCACATCCGTGCTGCGTGTCCATCCCGTGGCGACACATCCATGCTGCGTGTCCGTCCTGCGGTGACATGTCTGTGCTGCATGTCTGTCCTGCATGCTGTGTGTCCATCCCGTGGTGACATGTGTCCGTGCTGTGTGTCCGTCCCGCAGTGCCACGCGTCCGCTCTGTGCTCAGCGGCGCGTGCTGAGGGCGGCCCGCGTTGTCCGCAGGGATAGGGCCGCTGTGAGGACGGAGGAAGGGGGAGCCGTGAGCCTGTGGGAACCTGGAGGAGGAATCGGATGCGTCAGGGAAGTGTCTGAGGCTGGTGCGGGAGGTGAAGGGAGCCGCTGCGGCGGAGCCCGAGTCGGAGCCAGGGCACGTTACTGCTCCTTCATTGCCCCCAACCTTGTGCCAGCCGCGCTGCCAGTCCGACAGGCCTTCGAGGCGAGAATTAAATGCTGTAGGAGCTGGGCAATGGGTCTAGACGTGGTACGGTGCCTGTGACACTGAACCTCCGAAGTTAGTTACTGAAATGCACCGTTACAAATCATGTCGATCCTCTCTACCCCACTGGATCTCTGGGCATCTCTCAAAAAATTCCCGGCATTATCGTCCAGTTCGTACTGGGCCCAACCTGGCGCTGGTGGAGAGGGACTTCTGGAGTGCAGAAGGTCTTCCCTGTTTTGGTTTTTCTCCCCAAAGACCTGTAATATAGGATGCCTAGAGGAACTTGCTCCTGCACTGTGATTTTTCTGCTGATCACTAAAAATAAAATGGACATCCTTTCAAGCATCAGCCAAGCATGGAAGCACAGCTCTCTCAGGGGGACTGCTGCGAGGAGCAGCAGCGAGGGTGGAAATGGCAGAAAAGAAAAAAACACTGTGTGTGGTTGGGACTCAGTGGCCAACTCTCTCACAAAGACTTTGTAAATCAAGTCAGGTTCAGCTCTTAGCCCGCTGCAGCACGCGGGCATCCTGCCTGCACAACACCAAGCAGCGAAGACCAGCTGGACTTGGTGTCAAGAACTGGCAGGCACAAGAGATGAAGGCAGGAGTGGATGAGATTTCCTATAAGAACCCCATAAATAGGGCCTTGATGGGGAGTATGGTGAGAGTTAGCTGTCTGGGAATGTCGGAAAAGCACGCAAGCACTGCAGTCCACCTATTCTGCAGAAAGTGTTCAGCTGGAAAGAGAGTAAAAGGAAGCTTCACTCTTGCCAAGAAAATTAGGAGCGTGCATTTGCCTGTTATTCTAACCAGCGGTGGTGCTCCGTTCTTTACCATGCCCAGGCCTCTTGATTGAGATAAATTACTGAATTTCCCACCTTGCAGTTTAACCAGTGAAGAGCAGCTTTTTGCCAAGGAAGAGGAGAATGTCCTCTCACACCACTGTTTTTTACTACTTTGAATTACAGAATTCTTATAGTCACTTCCAGAAAATAGGCATGGACAAAGGTCTTTTCCTACCTCTGCTCATGCATTTGGGGCTGAGTTAGGAGCTTCCATGTCTACAGAACCTGGATGTTTTCCCATGAACAGTGCTGATTTGGTGTTTATCGCTGCCAAATCATGGTGACCATCAAACTTAAGCCCCATCACCATGACGTAGGGTCATAAGCGTTATGTTATTTTTTGTGATTAATAGACACCCGTCATTGACCTGCATGGCCCTTGGCGGAGTAAGACCTGGGCTCTGCCCGCTGGGTTGGAGAGACCCAGCACGGATGGGGCAGACCCCAGGGCAGCCCCTCAGGAAGAGGTGTGCGGGGGAGCTGCGAGCATGACGGTGGCAAGTGGTAGGAAGGCTTAAAGGAGAGCTTCCAGCAAGGCTTTGAAAGAAGAAAAAGTTCTTTGGAGAAACTGGCTGTGGGAGGTAATTTCTAGCGTAGGGAGAGCCTGAATAGAGGGGTGAGTCAAGAGGGGGAAGAAGAAGAAAAGAGCTGTGAGGGCCACGACACGCGGCTTATGATTATTGTTTTGTACTCAGAAGTGAGTTGGTTATTTCACCGGTGGTATTTCCACCATAGTACTATTATGTTGTCACTTGTTCGCTCGTACTGCACTGGTGAAGTGCTAGCCATAATGTCGATAAATAACAGAAGCCTTTTAAAAACCGAAGGTTACCAGTCCTGCCTTAGATGGAAATGACTGGATTGAGCAGACCTGCTGAGGTAAATTAGAACGGTTCCGTCTGCATGTACTCACGTGCGCAAAATTATGTAGGACAGCGTTTTGAGGCTTGGCCGTGTGAAGATTCACTTTTGAGTGATTTCATTTTCATGGGCAGTTTGGTTGCTTTCATTATTTACTCAGTAAAGGTGTGTGCATGTGTTACTGTATCTCAGGTACCCTGGCCGGCAGCCACCGATGTACAGGAGCAGTAAAGTCCCACTGGACCCACTACAGCAATTTCATGGCCGGTAACTTAGCTGCAGCCCTCTGCGTGTGTGCATGTGCTCGTCAGGGTTAGATTCAGGACCAGAGGCAAAAAGGCAGGTGGAGAAGAGATTATCCATGGGACAGGAAGCTTGAATCTGACCCAGGGACGAGGAAGGCATTGGCAAAGAGGGGATTGCGAGGAGGGGGAGTGAGGTGCTGTTTCTGGTCGTCAGCAGTCGCAGGCTCCTTGAGACCGTTCATAGACAGCAATTTGTTTGGGTAGACATATACTTGGCATGCAATGAGCCAGTCTGCTCCAACCACATGGTGGGATCGGCTGATGGAAGGAAATACTTCAGTGGTCTTCTCTCTGGCAATGGCTGTCCTCTGTAGAAAATTGCTGGAAACTGCAGTATTTGCAATGAGCGTCCTTAACCTGAGGTACGGCACTCGCTAGGCTTGATTTCTTTGCTTTCAGTATTCTAGATGTTGAGAACTGTGTCCTGCTAGCTTTGTCATTTGACTAGATTTCTCTTGTGTCTTCCATCTGTTTTGATTTGTTAACTGTTCCAATTAATTTCTGTGTCTGCTCTTTCATATGACTAACTGAATTTGTCTATTGTTTCTGCCAAGCAGGTTTGGGGCTCTACCTAGAGATGATACAGAGGATCACTCTCTTGAGAGTATGGGAATGAATTTCCCCAGTTCGGAAAGGCAAAACAAGGCAAGGAAAAGAAAGGGACAGAACAGAAAACAAACAGAACTGTTATTCTCTGAATGCAGATTTTGGGAAGATCATCTCCACCGTGGGTTGAGTGTTCAGATCAACATTTTAGGTCCCAACCCAGCATGCATTCAACAAGGGTTTAAGCTGTAGCGCATCAGTAACCTCATGACATGCCAGATTTTAATGCACGCAAATGAGACCGCTCTTGTCCTTAAGGTTAGAAAAAAAAAGTGTAAATATTAGTTGGAGCTGGACCTTATATCCTCAGTTCTGGGTGACAGAAACAGTAGTCATTCAGCATAGGGTATCTGCTGCAGGCTTTTTTGTAGACAAACGTGATAACTCCAGGTCCATTGCTATTTATACTGTATAAATAAAAATGGTTCTTAGGAACTTCCAGCAATTCTAAACAAGACAGTAGTTCTCTTTGTAACAGCATTTTTTCCTGTGGAGATACCCTAGCCCCCAGATTATTGTACTACCTTGTGATTCTTCTCTCACCAGAGAGGTATACAGAAAAATAAGAAAACCGGGAACGAGCAATCATAATACCTAGAAAATACTTAATTGGAAATATCAGACCAGCTTAGCTGAGGTGGGAGATGAGCCAGGAAGGCTGTGATGCAATTCTACAGAACGGAGAACGTCCAGAGAAGGTAAATGGCATGTTCTTACTGGTCTCTTCTCACAGTGCAAGAATAAAGGGACAATCTGCAAAACTGTAAGTCATCCAGACTGATAAAAACAGATAATTTTTACCTAGCTTATAGTAGACTTCACCACCACAGAGAATGTTTGTGTATTCAGAAGGACTGGGTGCCTGTTGGAGGAGAAAAACACGTGAAGGTGCAGATTTGAAAGAGAGGGAGAGATGAACGCTCATGCTTTAGGGGATAAGTCTAAAACTGATTGTCAGGAGCGAGAAAGATGCTTCCACTGTGGATATTTCCTTCTGCAGTTTTTCACTGTAGCACTTGGGCCTTGCTTTGAAGCATCCGATGTTTATCAGGGTCAGGGACAACACAGCAGCCTAGATGGACTGATTCAGCTCAGCAGTATTCCCGTGTCTCCTGTATTTCCTACAGCTGCCCTGTTCAACAGCCCCTATTCAACGGGGTCCTTGCGTTGCTTCTGCATCCAGCACCATTTCCGGAGTGCGCAGTGCCGTTGGCCCCTACTCAGTGCCCACCTGAGCTGGCTAAGTAGGAATGGGAATGGTTTGGCGCTAATAATCACAGTAAGGTTAGTTGTATTTTGAAAGAAATGTCACAAGGTGTTTGTACTCTGGGCAACTGTAAAACCTCCCTCATGAAAGCTGTAAAGGAAAAAGGGACCAAGTTCCTTGTAGAGAAATGGGCCTTTCCTTGCTACTATCCACAGTTCTGCAAAAACCTGGGCTTCTAACTCCAGGCAAGTCAGAAGGTGGAAAAGCAACCACTTCTCAGCTGGATGGGAACACCGGCCCCTGCTGCGCGTGCCTGCGCCAGGGACTCTCCAGCTCCAGCTTCGTATGGGCCACTCCGTAATGATGAGGTAGCACCGTGGGCACTTCCCAGCCAATACCCCAGACATCCCCACAGTTGCATTTCCATCTTACGTGGGAAAGTGATAGCTGGAAAGTACCTTTCTACTTGCTGCTGTTTTAAATGCAATCTATCAGCTGGAAACAAGAGCAGCTCAAACCATCTAAAAAGTCATTTCCCACAAGTCAGCAGCAAGTGCTCCCTAGATCTCAGTTAGAGATTGTACAGCAACAGCTAGTGCCCTGCAGTATCCTGAGTTATTCTGGTTTTATCAGTCAACATCTGGATTCATACTTAGAGTTGGACCAAAACTGAAACCATTTATCAAATATTCCTGAGTGTTGCTGGTTGGGATAAGAGAGGCAACCAGAGGAGTGGCGTACAGGAGGAACCGAACGTCTCAATGGACACAGGGTGATGCTGTGCAAAGTGAACGGAGGAGTTAACGATCGTTTCTGATATGAGTTGGGAGTTCCTCATTTGGAAATAATATAGCAGAGAAGTGTTGAGGTACTTATTGGATCACCAAGGATGAGCTTAACTTCAGTTATTTAAAAGTTGGGCAGCTGGTGCGACCTGGTTGTCTAGACTCCCTTTGTAGTCCATGGGGGAAGATGAGCACCTCCAGAAATGATTCATCCCAGATGCTTTAAGCACCTATCGTGGAGTGAGATGAATCGCTCTCTGGAGGTGCCTTATCCTTTCTATCAAATATAAAGCAAGCCTAAATATCTCACATAGACTATATCTGTGACTTTCTGCTACCTGAAGCTAGATGAGATAACTGTGATCCACCAACAGGATGCAGTCAAGAAAAAGGAGAATGTGATCCCAAGCTGTCTCAGGAGAGTCATTTCAAGAGAGATACAGAGAAAAATAAACGGATCTGGAGAAACTCTGGGCTACTGTACAATTTTGGTTACTTATATTTAAAGAATTTGGCTTGAAACAGGTGCAGAAATAGTTGTTAGAATAATTAGGAGGAAGGACAGTACCTTACAGAGATGACTTGGCTCAGTGATCTCAGTAAAATGAATGCTGAGATGTATTTGTGGACAGTCAAGAGCAAAACGCCAGGGAGGGAAAAGAACTAAAAAACAACACTACACTGGTTCAGGAACAAATGGGAATAAACTATGACATAAGACTATGTATAAATTCAGGCTTGAAATCAGAAGATGGTAACCGAGCGTCAGAGCAGGGAGTTTCTACAGGAACCGTCTCAGAGGAGAGCTGGGGAGAGCATCTGAGCGGGGTGAAAATGGAGCTTGGTCGGTTTGCGAATGGCGTTACGTGATGTGGCTGCCTCTTGCAGCAGGGGACTGGGTGCCGTCTAGCAGGTCCCTTCGAGAGCTGTGTCCTTCACGCGAGAAATCAGTTTTAATTCCCTGTAGATTTTGCTAACTCTGAACCTGAACAATGAGATTTTTGCAAAGCAGAATTATTCTTGACTTTAGTCAAAACCTAACTTAGATCCAGGTCAGATAAGAAGTTGAAACACCTAAGGGTAGTCAGCAAAGAGGGTGAATTCCTTCTGGAGCCTATTGAATATCTGTCCATGTCACAGCAGCAAAACATTTTTGGTGTGTCTTTTGCTCTGGAGAGGCCTGGGACTGAAACCAGCAGAGGAACTGCTGGTGCAAATTGAACTGGGATCTGTGAAACTAATGGACATTTCTCCCACCTTCTCTCTCCAGCTTGGCTTCCGAGGTCTGGGAATCGAACAACGTGAACGGTCATTTGATGTGATTGGGGAAAAAAATGCAGAAGAAGGAGCACAGTAGCTTAAATGTTTTGGTTAGGACTGAAATACCCATCAGCTGCCAGAGTCGTGTGGGAGCCTGGGGCTGGAACAGCCACGGAGTTGTACAGGATTGAGTTACATTTCCAGAGCTGCGTGGGGAAGTCTGATGGCACCTGCCCACATCCTGTGCGACTGCACATGATGCCACATCTCCCTCAGTTTCACAATCAGCAAATTTACCCCTCTCTTTTTTTTTTTTTTCCTCTCTCTTCAAGAGAAACAAGAAAAAGCCCAACCAGGAGACCAAAGCTTTCCAGGCTGGGCTGTGTTAACACGGTACAAATTGTCACTAGGCAAACCTTGAAGAGGCAGGATGCCCTCTGCAAACCGGAGTTCTCACTGTCTGTGTGGCAGAGGATGAGAAGGGAAGTAATATGAATCAAAAATAGTCTTGCAGTTTGGGAAGTGAAACCGTGTTCCTGTGACCTCTAATACTTGTGCTCGTGCGCAGGGCGGTAGGTTTTCTTGCTCACCCAGGCGAGAGAAGGGGGTCGTCTCCTTTCCTCTAGGTGTAATTCATTCCTCTAGGCACATCTGTCTGGGCTCTCCTCCCCCCTTGCGATGGTCCTCTTCTGAAATCCTCGCCGTGGGTGCGCTCCAGCAGCATCTGCAGCTGCAAACATCTGGATGGGGTTTTCCCGTGAGGTCAGGGGATTGCTCTGGCCTGCTGCGAGGAATCCCCGTCGCCTCCCCGCAGAGGTGTGCTGCCTCCGTGGGACCTTTGGGCAATAGCGAGCAGGGGAAGGCAGAGGCCAATTTTAGCTTAAAACATTTAAATTCCGCTGCTTAAAGAAATCTGGCTGGTGGAGGAAGAAGAAGGCAGCAGAGACCTTGTGCCCAAGGAGGGCTGCCCTCTCGCAAGGGTCCCTCACTGGAAGCTGGGTTTAAATTTCCGCGGTGGCGTGGTGGGCATGAAGGCCCATGGAGCGACATTCCTGGGTGGGTTTTAATGGACTCGGGCTAAATCCTGGAAACCTGCTTAGCAGTGGGATAGTGAAATGCCAGCGCTTTTTTGGCCTGGCTGTTTCCCACCTCCTAGAACTTGAAATGCTTTGCCGCAGCGGTTGCTTCAGCAGCAGCTGCTCCTCCGTGCGACTCCCCTGTCTCCCTTCCCTGCTCCGCTCGGTGCACGATGATGCGGTTTATTTTGCGACTGCTACGTAGCTGCTGACCGCAGCGAGCTGTTCGCAGCCGTGCCTGCACAGGTCCCTTCATCCAGACGCTCGTTACTGCCGTGTCACCTGCAGCATCCCCTCCTGCCCCGGGACGCGCTGGCCCCAGCAGGCCGGGTGGCGTCCGGCTGCTTCGCGGAGCCAGGCCCCGCAGCGCTGCAGGACGCTGCAGGATGCTGGTTTCCTGCATTCAACTTCTTCTGTGAGGCAGCGGCTGAGTGAGCACTGGGACGGGCTTTGTTTATTTTCTTTTTTCTTTTTCCTTTTTTTTTTTTTTTTTTTTGCTTGGTTCCCTAGGATTTTCTCAGAGAAGTCAAAGTCCGCTCTGGTCCCCGAATAAAACGGATTCCGTATCGTCGTGGCCCTGAAGGGGTTAATTTTTGTGCTTCTCTCCCCAGCTCGCTGCGGACTCTGGCTGGGACAGAACATCTGTCTGTTGCTATGGTTGCAGTATACTTGGAGGGGATGACTGGATAATTATTGCAACCATCCATCCTGCCGATGCGCTCCCGGACCCTCTCGTGCCGAAACGAAAGGGCAACGGCGAGGAGGTTCGGAGCAGAACTTCGGTCCCGGGGATCCTACCTCGGGATGGCGCGTTGGCAACACCTTTCATTTGCATAATTAATGAGGCCGAGGCTGCAGGGCTCCTGGGAAATCCAATGCAGAGCAGCAGCGATAAAATGGCACGGAGGGCTCCAGCCTTCTACCGGGCTCCCCGAGCTCTGCTCTCTGCTAACGCCCCGGGCTGGAGCTACGGGGCAGTTGTCCTCCCGTTTCCATTAATTCACCACCCACTTCTATCCGAACAGATTGCTCCGGGCCCGATCCTGCAAGCACCTCCTGCTGGGCCGGGCCCTGGCCTGCCTGGCACAGCCAGAGCCGCCTTGGCACGCAGGCGTCGCGTGGAGCCGGCATCGGCACCAGCACCGGCAGGGCGGGCAGCCACCAGGTCTCCCCCGCGGGGCCCGGGCGCGATGCAGCAGCGATGCAGGGCAGCCGGGGCGGCCGACGCGTCGTGGTGCAAAGACCCCGCTAGCAAAGGCGGGTGGTCGTTCTGCAAGGTGAGGTTCGCCCCGCTGCGCACGGCAGCCCTCCCGCAGCCCGGTCCCTGACACGTTGCCCCTCGGGAAGCTCCCTCCTGCGCTCCCGGGAATTAGCCTGCCTGTAGCCCATGCGGCAAACGCCTGCCAGCAGCACCCCCGCCGCCTCCGTTCCTGACTTTGCTCTTGGTCTTTTTGCCTGCAAGTGTTGAACCCTGCCCTTGGTCTAACCCTGGGGGATGTTTAAAATCCAGACCTGGCCTTGCAATTTGCAGATTGTCCCTGTTTCGGCCGATTCCCGCTTCTGGATTAATAGAGCAAAAAATGATACGGACGTTCCCCTTCTGACTAGATACTGTTGTACTCTTTGCTTAACTATGCAACTTCAATGCGTCCATTGTACAATTTTTTTCTGTTTATCAACAAGTGGCGGGATAGCGAGTCAGGGAACGGAGCTGGAATCACAATGAACACGGACCGTCGCAGCCGCTGGCCAATAAACAGAGCGGCGCAGCCGGGGACCCTCCGCCGAAGACGCGTTAGCTCCCGAGCAGCCTGGGTAGGCTGCGTGGGACAAGACTGCCCCTTGCTTTTCAAGTTATCTGTAACACTGGTAGTAAATAATAACACAGTGCGTTTCATACCGCGCTTCACATCTGCAAGGTGCTCGGCAAACATTAGTCAGCACGGAGTTATGGAGAAGAGTGGCTTGCTTGGGCTGGTGTCGGGGAGCGAGCGGGCGCAGGTACTTGCGGCTCCTTCCGTTAGGCAACGTTGCCTCTTTAAGCAAGAAAGGAGGGTGGCACAGAAAAAGCTGTGGGCTGCTGAGCGGGTCCTGTTTGATCGTTATCATCCGTGCATTTTTGTGTATGATTCAATAAACTCTTTTGCTTGCACAACTTACTTGATTTTCATCAGCATGACTCAGGTGCAAATGATCTGCTCACATTAGCAAGCAGTGGAATTGAACCCCATGGCTACAAAACCTTGGAGAGATCCTACTTTCGATTCAACCAGCCTGGAGGGCAGAGCCAAATGCTTCCCTCTTTGAGGCCATTTCACAGAGAATGGGGCAGACGAGGGTGGAACTGCACGTACCATGCCGGCTCTGCAAAGGGGGCTCCCAGGCATGGCCGAGGTTTGCCTCCGTTTGCTGAAGCTGCAGAAAATCTGGGATCTGCTGTCCTGTGTTGAGCCCTAGCCCCAGGCACATAGGGCGGACTGGGTTCTCCAGGAGATGCGAATCTCCTCCATGGAGTTGGCTGCAGAGGGAGTTGCAGGCGCTCAGCACCTCTGAAAAACCAGCCAGCCTGATGCCCGCATGTGCTTGGAGGCATCTCATTTTTAGGTGCCCGTGTCTGGAGGTAAGCGACTCGCCCGCAGCACACGGGGCACGCGGGGCGGTGAGCTGCGGGTCTCCGGGAGCGTGTCCAGGGGGAGGATCGCCATGGCGGTGGGAGAAGGCGCCGCTTTCTCTTCACCGGAGGGTCCTGTGTCTGTGCCATCCTCATGCTGGGGGGAAACTTCCCCTCCAGCTTCTGGGGCCGCAGATGCTTTAGGAGAAAAATTGCCTGCAGCCTCTGCTAATATTTGTGCTCTGTAATTCTGGGGGAAGGATAGGAGAACATGCACTGTCCTGTGTAGGCTGCTGCCTCCTAAAGTCATCAGTGCTGCCCCAGGGTTGGTCCGGGGCGCTGGCTCTGGCATTGCTAGCCAAGCCCTTACAGGAGGTAGGGCTCTGGATGGACAGCTTCGGTTTCCACGCTCCTAAATGCTGCAAGCAGGGAGGAGGCCAGTGAGTCACTGCAAAGCCATGGCTGAAACGCAGGGGCTGCGCCGCTGCCGATGGGGAGCCGGGCTTCGGGGCAGCGACTGCTGGGGGACGAGGAGCGGCTCCAGGGAGGTGAGGCACTCGCCTGGAGACAGTCCTGGCCAGCTCGAGGTGGGGATCGGTGTGGAAATGGAGCCTTGCCATCCTCTCTGCCTCCTGGGTTTGGCCCCGTTTCCACCGTGTCTTGGCACCATATGGCGCTTGCTTTATTCGTCCTGCTGCTCCTCGGGAAGGAGGGCAGCGTTTCATTGTCTGCAAGAGGAGACAGGACGCAGGCACAGGAACATGCCCGTGGTCCCAGGGGATCTCCATCTGAGCCGGGGACTCGGTGCCTCCCACCCAGGCTGCAGGTCGGTGTCCTAACCGCGGAGCAGCCCTTGCTTTGCTCCGTGGGGGCTTCCCCGGAGAATCGCTCCCGAGCATCGCCCACGTGGCTCCAGAGCCAGACCGGCACCGCGTGTGCGCCTGCATCCCGATGCAGAGCACGGCGGACCCGCCGCGGGACGCTGACTGGTAGGAGGAAAATGTGGCAGCGCTGTAACTGACTCATCAGAGCACAGGCAGCAATTCTGCGACAGCGATGCTGGGCTTGCCCAGCACCAAAAAGTGACAGTTCGCTCCGCCCACCCGGGCTTGCAGCGAGCAGGAGCCTTC
Source organism: Apteryx mantelli (assembly GCF_036417845.1). Taxonomy (NCBI): domain Eukaryota; kingdom Metazoa; phylum Chordata; class Aves; order Apterygiformes; family Apterygidae; genus Apteryx; species Apteryx mantelli. The sequence goes on from NC_089995.1 coordinate 19,069,414, forward strand.
TCCGCATGCCTGCTGCCTGGAGGAGCCGCTATCCCGCGCGCACCTCCCGGCCTCGCTCCGTGTCATGCCAGACCTCAGCCCCCAGCCTCTGCCTCCCGCCCCCGCGCTCCCCTCCGGCCCTGCGCCTCTCTGCCCCCACCGCTCAGCCTCTCCCTCCCCGCTGTCTGACTACAGATACTGGGGGTGGGGGGCAGGGCGGGGGGGCGTTTGCACGAAAAGGCTCGAAGGCCCATCCCTGCACGATTTGCATGTGTTTTTATTAGCCCCTAACCGAGACATCTCTAAGGGGAAGTGCACGCATCTTCTTCCGTCCCGATGGTGCTCTGGCTGCTGGGACAGCGGGAGCCGCGCGTTAAAGGGACATTGCCCTGGCATCTGCAGCGGGGCTCGCCGCAGCCACAGCCCTGCTCTGCACGCTCGCAGGACCCTGCCGCGCGCCGGCTCTTAACGGGAACGTTTTTTCCCGGTGGTTTCAGAACCGGCAGGCTTTAATGCTACTGACCTGGGACCCGGTCCGGTCCCTCTTCACTCGAACAAGGAGCCCTGGCGGCAGCGAGGCTGCAGCCAGCTCCGCCAACCTGCACATTTTTATTTTTTTATTAGAATTTCCAGCATGTCCCTCCTCTCGCGTATAATTTAGTCGCATGAAAAGGAGCTGTGCAAGGAGTGGAGAGGATGGGGAAACTTGCAAAGTCAGCCATGGAGGGGGAATCTGTGTCAGAAAGCATTACAAAGGGAGCTGGGGGATTGGCTCCAGTTGCTTCCAGTTGCTGTTTGTTTGTGCCAACCCCTTAGGAGATTGCCCAGTGCAATGCAAGGCTCTTTCTTTCCCTGCGTCCCTCTCTCTCCCTTTATTGCACTGCAGACTCCGGCTGGGACAGCCCATCTCTGTTGCTATGGCTGCAATATGCTGGAAGGGTTTGGCCGGATAATAACTGCAAGCATCTCTCTCCTTCCTGCCTTGCGGTTCTCTCGTCCCCTCTGTCCAGAGACCTCACAGCTAAACGGCGCTCGGGAGTCGCTCCGTCTCCGGCACGGCAAAAGCCGCAGAGCGGGTTTTGTGCCCCCGAGATGAGACAGGGCTGCGCCGGGGCTGCTCCGCTGCGAGGGGGCGGCGAGCAGCGGGGCCGGGGGGGGGGGGCACGGGCTGGGGGGGGGGGGACGCTGCCCCGCGGCGCCCCGGAGCGGCCCGGGGGGGCCCCCGCGGGACCGGGCCCGGCTCTCCGCCTCCGCGGGCAGCGGGAGGCACCAGCTGAAGGCGGCGAGCGCAGCTGATGCCCGGCCGCGGCGCGCAGCTGAGCCGCAGCCCGCCCGCCCCCGCCAGCTGCCGCCGCCCGGGCAGCTGGGGGCCGGCGCCGAGACGGGGCGGCCCCGCGCCCCGCCGCCCCCCGGCCGCCCCCGCTCCGCTCCGCTCGCCGCGGGGCTGGGGCTCCGCAGCCCGGCCGCCCCCGGCTCCGCCGAGCGCGCAGGGGCCGCGGGGCGGTGCGCAGGGAGGCAGGAGGGGGAAATGCAGGTGAAGGGCAGGGGAGGGCACGGCGGAGGCAGGCGGCGGGGGGGGGGGGGGCCGGCGTGCGGCAAGCAAATGCCCAGTGCCAGGAGGGAAAAGAAAGGGGCCGAGCGGAGCAGGAGCGGCGCGCCGGAGCCCCGCACCCCGCAGCCGGGCCCGGCGGAGACGGGGGTGGGGTGCGGGGGCAGGAAGGAACAAGCCGCCTGCGGCTGCTCCTGCTGCCTCCCCGTGGGGGGAGCCCGGCGGGGGCGGGCGACGCCGTCTCCTCCTCTTCCCCGAGCGGGCGGAGCGGGGCCGGGGCTCCCGCGGCGGGCGCGGGGGGCGGCGGCGCCGGGGGGGGGGGGGGGGGCCGGAGGCAGCGGCCGCCCCCGCCGGGCGCCGCGGCCGGGGAGCGCTGCGCTGCGCCGCCCCGGGGCCTCCGCTGCGCCGGGCCGCAGCCCGCTGGCGGCTGATGCTCGGGGGAGAAGCCCCCGGCTGCAGGCGCAGTTCGTCTTATCCGGTGTAATTCCGTGAGGGAAAGCTGGGTGCGGTGGCGGTGCAGCCCCCTTTTGTCCCCGCGGTGGTGGCAGCAGCAGCAGCAGCAGCAGGGCGAGCTCTATCCCAGGCAAGCTCTCAGGTCCGTCGCAGCCCTCGCTCCAAGGCCGTGCGCGCCGTGCGTTGGTGACCCTGGTCCTGAGCCGCAGGGCGCTGCCCCGCTCCCAAGGACCAGGGCGATGCTGTGCAATCTGGGGACCATGAGCACCTGCCCACCAAGCTTCCACCCTGCATTGCCCAGTGAGGAGGGCGACCTGTGAGGTCCCCACAAAGGACCCCGCTGCGCACGTGGGCTCCTGCCCTTGCGTTTGCTCAGAGCAGACATTGCGGTGGTGGTCCAGCTGCGATGGCACATCCCAGCTTCGCTGGCATTGCCCCGTCCCAGCACGGCCCCGGTGCTCCCGCTCGCCCTCAGCACCCGCTGGGTGCTGCGTGGGCTTCGGCGCTCCTGATTACCATCTTGTTTTGAGCCGCTGCAGCGGCTGTAATTTGATGCTCTCAAAGTTGGTGTTTACAAGGGACACGGCAGCCATCAGAGAGCTCTTCTTGTTTCCCAAGTGAAAGAATATTCCTCTCCATGCGATACGTGGCAGCTCTGCATGCCAAGCGGTGCTCGGGTCATGTGGGGCATCTTTTAGAAACGCCTTGTCGGGTCGGAGCCTCTGGAGCGAAGCCCGGCAGCGAGGACGGGAGCCCCCGCGCTGGCACGGTCGATGGGGCAGCAGGGCTGGGAGCAGCCCCGCGGCGCGGCTGCGGGACGAGTCCTGCGCGCAGGGCCCCCACCCCAGGCACAGCCCGTGCGGCTGTGGCAGAGGGTCCTGGCCGGGGAGGCCGAGGCAGCGGGAGCCCTCCGGAGCGCTCGGCTGCAGGGTGCCTGGCTGGTCTCTGGTGTCGGTGCTGGCTCTGCTCACCGTCGCGAGGGCACCCGGCAGGCAGGAGCGGCCCGAGGCCAGGAGCTCGCTGCCCCTGGGGACTCATCAGCGACCTGTTGACAAATCCTTTCACTCGCAAGCAAGAAAAGCAGGATTCAGCCTGGCGCGAGGCTTCCCGCGGTGGCTGCAGCCTGGCAAGCGCTGCGGTCTCCCTGGGCTGTGCTGGTGCTGCTGCTGGGGACGCTGTGGAGCAGCCCCCTTCCTGGGCGATGGGTGGGCTGGGGACAGGCCAGGGGACCCCCACCAGGGCACCCGGCACCCCACTCCTGCTCAACCCTCCAGGCAGGTTGTCTGCTGGCTATCCACCCGTGTGGCTCATTTACGGACCGGGGAAAGGCAGCTGCTTGTGTCCGTGCACTTGTCTTTTCACTCGGGCTGAAAACCGAGCCTGCTCACCGTGCTCAAACTCAGTGCATGCATGGTGCCAGCAAGCCGTGCGCCAGCAGGGCTGGGCAGCCAGGGGAGCCGCATCCTGAAGTGCGTCTGCGTGGGGGAAGGAGGATAACGGCTCGGCCTGCACCGCGGGGCTGCCTCGCGTGCTCGCAGCCCTGTGCACCGAGGTGCTGCCGTGGTCCCACTGGTGCATGCAGGCACCGCAGCGCCGCGGTTGTGCCCCGGGCATCTGCCCCGGAGGGACCTGCGGAGCTGGGGTGCTTGGATGTTGCTCCTGGAGTGCAGCAGGGCATTGGGGTGCCCCCTCAAGAGACGGCACCGCTGCACCCAGAGCTGCCACTGCCGCTGAGCCGGTTGGTCGCAGGCAGGAGTGGGGAGCCATCCAAGGAACGAGTCCCAGGGAGGATTACTTGCAAAAATCCATCTCCAAGGCCGGTCTCTGCTCCAGGCCGGTCTTGGGCAGCAGCGTAAGGATAATAAATGCTCCGCAAGCCTTTTGTGTTGCACTGTGTTTAGGCAGTGGTGTCTGCTGCAGGGGAGCAGGTCCTGCAATTTGGGGGGGTTCTTGTTTGGTTTTGTGCCCCCAGCTCCCAGGAGCCCTGTGCTGGGAGGAGTATGATAGACGAATCCAAATTAATCGCAGGAGAGAGAAGTATCGATAGGCGAGCCCTTAGGTGGGACGAAGGGGAGTGTGACCGGGGCGAGGAGGTCGGCGGGGCAGGCTGGGGTGAGGCAGCAGGAAGCAGCCTCGGGAGCGGCGGAGGCGAGGCCGGAGCGCAAGGCCGGCCTGGCTCGGCTCGGTGGTGGGGAGCGACCTGCGCTTGGCACCGGCGGCTGCACCAAGGTGACTCATTTCTGACGCCACTGCCTGGGCCCGGGGTGGGGCAGGACCGCGATGTGCTCCGTGGCTGCGCGAGCACGGGGCGCTGCCCCTCGGCCCTGCAGTTGCCAGTCATGGCTCAGGACCAAGACAGCAGAGGGGAGGCCAAGACTCGTCCTTCGGGCTGGTGCCCGGCGTTGCTGGTGCGGGGGGAGGCCTCGGCTCCTTCTGCTCCTCTGTTTGTAAGCCTGGTTTCTAGGCAGAGCCTTAAAAATGACATGCATACAGTACTAAAAAAAGCATAATTTTATTCAATAATTGTATTGTGTGCTTAGAATTCACTTATACGGGAGATGGATCTAGTAGAAAAGCTTGTGGAAAGGCATGTGCTTTTCCTGCCGGTAATCTACTCCAGCAGTACTTCGTTAAACCTGCTCAAAACTAGGAGCAGTTCTGTCTGCAGCGTTGCCCCACGCACGCAGGGGAATGGGCTCCGTCTCCGGCGGTGGACCTGGGCGGCCGTCCCATGGGGGACATCTGGCAGTGTCTTACCATCCCTAAACAAATGAGGGGATGGTAACTTTTATATATAAAAAAGCTGATTCCTGGGCAGTGGAAGCTTAAAAATACCAGCCTGCCTGGTTCTAGAACTGGATGCCTTGAGACAGCCCCAGTGAGCCGGTATTTTTTAATCTGCTGTTATGGGCGCCCGTCTGCAGGCTGGGGAAGGGAATGGGGACATCCAGCCTCCAGGTTCATCGCGTTTCCAGTAAGCTCGCAAAATGAGTAAGGGGCTGCAATGATGCAAAGCAGCTGCTGCCCTCGCCGGCCGGGAAGCCGAGCCGGGGCGCGTGCCGGCGGCTCTGCTCTGGCCCGCGTTTCCCGAGGCCGATGCCCACGTTTAGCACCGCGGCAAGGTTTGAAGCGCCTCCGCTTCCCAGCGGCCCCGGGTGGCGCTGCGCAGCCGGCAGCAGGGGATGGATGCTCCGGGGGCTCTGCCGCTGCAGCGGGGCCCGGGGCAGCCTGGAGGCAGCTGGGCTGGGTGCTCCCGGCTGCGGCTGGGGGGCTGCCCAGGGGGTAGGTGCTGGGGGGCCGCCCGGTGCTGGGGGCCGCCCGGGGGCCGCCCGGGGCTCGGCGCTGCGCTGCGCGGCGCGGCGCGGCGCGGCGCGGCGCTGCGCGGTGCTTTGGCGCCCCCTGCCGGCCCCGGTGGTGCGCAGCGGGCGGCAGCCGAGCGCGGCCCTGGCGGGCGCGGCGGGGGGGACCCGGGCGCGGTACCGGGTTGGGGTGGGGGGGGGGGGGGGGGTTGGACCCAGGGCGGTGTCATGAGTTTGCCCGGGCTCAGGAGAGGTGATGTGCAAGGCACGGAGGAAGAAATGGGCCTTCTCCTCCCCTCCCGCCCCGAGGGGGGCCCCAGCCCCCACCACGCAGCGGAGGGGGGATGCGCCGCGGCTGAGCGGGCAACGTGGGTGCAGGTTGGGGCGCCGGGAACCGCTGCCTGTGCCCACCCCGCTCCCGCATCCTGCTGGACCCCGTGGCCAGCTCTGCTGGGAACGGGCGCAGGAGCAGGGCCAGGCACCCGGGGGGCTGCGCTGCTGCTCTTGGGGCTCTGGCTCGGCAATGTGGGGGCACCTCTCTGGGCCCCCCGCGTGGGGCTGGACATCTGTGGCTGGGGTGGCTGATGGGTGACGGGGCAGCATGATTCCAGCGGCCAGCAATGCTAAGATCGGGTGCGGATACGAGGTCCCGGCCTCGGTCGCACTTACAACGTCCCCATCCAAGTGATGCCCCTCGTCTGCGATTCGGCAGCACCCCTCTCGCCTTTGCCATTGCCGCGCACCAGTGCGAAATGGCACTGACAGAAGGTCTGGGGGCCAACAAGGCACCCCGGGTCCCAGACCGCGGCAGCACGCGGGGTTGCCGCTAACTCAGGGTCCCGGCGCCGCTTTCACAGCCCTGGGGGTGCCGCAGTGCCGGGGCCGGGACGGCGTGGGGGCTCCTTGCCCGGTGGCCGCAGCAGTGGATCCCGCGGGGGTGGCTGAGGGAGCGGTTTCAAAGATATTCCTCCGGTGCTGTGCAATGAGCAGCAGCGCGAGGGTTAACGCCGCTTTCCCTCTCTTTCGGGGCCGAGCTCGTGCTGGTGCTCCGGGATAACCTCGTTAGTGGCTGCGCTGCAGCGTGCGATGCCCCTGGGACAGAGCAGACCTATAAAATGGAGCTGCGCGAGCTGCGGGGAAGCACTGGGAAATGGTCGCGACGGTTCCTCAGATGCCGAGGCCGTGCCATGCCTAGCCCGGCTGCAACGTGGGCTGGGAGCCGCACAGCTCTGCCGAGGCCGGCACACTCGCTGCATGGTCCGGGCGTCCGTAACGGTGCTGGGCCTGCAGGGAGGCAGCTGCAGTGCGGAGGCGAGCGACGGCGGGGTGATGTCTGCCCAGAACCTCTGGCCATTTCTGCACATTGGGAGGATGGGAAAAAGCAGGGAAAGGCTCGTTTCCTCGGGAACACGGCTGAAGTGAGCTTTGGCCGGAGGCGGGTGGGATTCACCCGACCTTCGTGGGGTTTTGCGCAGCGGGCGCCTGGATGGGGCGGTCCCCGATGGTGCTGGTTGCTCTGCCAGCCCCAGCCCCGTCCCCACCGCCGGGCTGGGGGCTCCCCTCCGGGCCGGGCTCCGAGACATCCCTGCACGGCCGAGGTGCCGCAGGCCCGCAGCACGCGCGTGCGGGGTCTCCTTCCGGCACAGCCCCTCGGGCTGCACGTTCACCGCCGGCGAGCTGACAGCACCGGCCCCGCGGGGGAGGCTGGGGAAAGCCCGACTCCCTCGTCAGAGCCTGCAGCTTCCCCGATGGGTTGGTGACGTCCCTCCGCTCTTCTCGGTGGCCGGTGCTGCCCTCGGGTGCCCGGGGACCATTTGCTTCGTGTGCCTTCGTGCCACAGGCCCTTTCTCTGCTGGCCGCCTCTCTGGTGCGCGGGAGAAGATGGGATCCTCGTGCCCGGGCATTCGTCCACGCTGTCGATAGCAGCCTGCGGTCTGGCTCCGCAGTCCCAGTTGTGCACGGACAAAGAAAGGCCTAGGGAGGCGGCAAGGCTCGGGAAGGAGGACGCGCTGGGAACACTTCCCCTGCCTTGCAACCACCGCTGCCTTTCCCCTCCCGCGGGAACGGAGGCAGCAGGCCAGTGACTCCCTGGATGTCTCGGGGAGAGCAGGGCGGATGCAGGAAAGGCCTGTCCCGAACCGGGCTGCAATCGCGTTCCCGGGCAGCTGGCTTGTCCCGCTTCTGGTGCGGAAGGGCCATGGCAGCCTTCCGGGGTGGCGCGAGCCTCGCCGCGGGGCTCCGGCACCTCTCCTGCGGCCGGCTCTGCCCCGGCCCCAGCCCCTTGCCGACAGCCGCGGCAGGAGCCTGCCTGCTGTGGGAATGCAAATCCGCTTTGGTTTTGCTGGTGGAAATAATCTGGGCTTGGGATGCTGGAGGCAGCTTAGGGAGTGGGTGTGCAGCCCGGGAGCAGAAGCGGAGCAGGGCAAATGCGGCGATTGGATTTGATCAGCGGGCGGCCGGTCTGCGTAACCCAGCTGCTATCCCTTCCCTGCCAGGCGGGTTTCCAGCCGGGCCGGCTCCGAGCGCTCCAGCCGCCCCACGGTCCGACCTCCAAAATACTCGCGGGCAGGGGGGGAAGCGGCGTCAGCCTCTCCCAGGAGGGAGAAGACACCGCGTCCTGGACCTTCCTGCCTCCCTCCGCTACCAGCGTCTGCCGCGGCTGATAATGGCAACCGAGTCGGCTCCGGCGGGAAGAGCGGGAGCGCACGGGCTCCCGGGAGCCAGGCCCAGCAGTGGGAGCGGGTGCCGGGGGGGAGGTCGGGGCACAGCCGCCCCCGGCGGAAACAGGCCAAGAAAGCCCGCGGGGAGCCAAAACCGCGGCGGGCGCACGGTTGACTTCCCTGGCGCTGCAGGCGGCCCCGGCTTCCCCCCGCGCCCGCTGTCCCGCCGAGATTAGCGCTCGGCTGGCTGGGCTCAGCCAGCGGCCGGAAAAGCCGGTCGCGGGGAGCCGCCGGCCCGGAAACCCCGGGAAACGGCCCCCGGAGCAGCCCCTGCCCACCCGGCCGCGGTGCTGCAAGGGGGCGGCCGGCAGCCTCCGCGGCGCCTGGCGTGCCTTCGGAGCCGTGCCGTGCTGTGCGCGCAGGCGGCGGCGCCTCCTCGGCTTTCTCCGTGTGGTGCCGCCTTCCTGCCCGCCCTGCGGGCCCCATCCCGAGCATCCCACTCCCCGCGGCCGTGCCGGAGGGGGAGGCGAGGGTGGCAGCGGTCGGCGTTCCTGACCCGCAGCCGAGAGTGGCATCTTTCTGAACGCGGCCGTGGGCCGCCTCCCGCTGTAGCTGGACACGGTTGAGCGATGCTGCCCTGGCACCAGGAGGGCTGGGAGAAATAATAGAAACAGGCAGCAGAAAATGTAAAGCAAAGAAATTCCTTTTGTCTTGAGAAAACAGCCCGTCAGACCCCTTCTTCCTTCCTGAAATAGCTTTTGCAGCCACCCGAAAGAAGAGGGAATATTTTGCAGGACACTATTTCAACAGATTTTTTTTTTTTTTTAAATTTACCATAATCATGTGACAAAACTTGAAGTGCTTGTGAATGGACCGCTACATGGGAAAACAAATACGCAAATATTGTCCATGGGTTTGCCAGCAGGATTCCCCATGCTGTTTTCCAAACACATGGCACAGCCTGTATTTATTACTGGTTCCAGTTACTCATGCAGAATTGCATGCAATGCAGAAAAATGCTAAGTTTTCTGTAAACTGAAAATCTGCACTTAGAACAGCGGGTTGCTTGGAGCTCTGCAGCTGTTGTTGTGCATGGTTTAACTGGGTGCAAAACCACACGGAGGGAGCTGTGGTGCTGCTGTGTCACAGCAGACTTGTGGCATGCCACAGTCAGTGAATTACTTCACATGTAGGCTGGCAACTACCGGCACCTATCACAGTGTTGCAGTTCATCACCTCTACCATGACTGCTGAATTCAGCAGGGACATACCAGCTCCTCAGGAAATCCCAGAGGTGGAAAGAGCAGGCGCTGTAAGAGGGAACGTCTCTCGGATCAGTGCTGTGGGGGGGAGTTTATACTGAACTCAGGCTGCCAAAAGGTATTAGGAACTATAACCCTGGACAGCTAGACAGTTCAGACACAGGAGGAACCTCGGTGAACGTGGCACCTTCTTCTCACTGTCCCCGTGGCCAGGTCAGGGGCACCCCTCTGGTTCCCAGTGAAAAGCTCATCCTGCCATTAGACAACTGAATAGCCAAGCTAATGGTGCTTCATGGGGCTTGGGCATAAGTCCACAAGGAAATGGGCTGCATCTAACTGTGTTATTTCACACAAACTGCAGATTAAATAGATGTTTACTAGAGCCCAACATATACAAAGCTAGATTTGTCTAGTCACCCCCCCCCCTTAGATGTTTTTTCCCCTTTGCGTGGAGGCAGATGCTTGACTGTTTAAGATTTAAAATCATCTACCACTTAGATACTTTTCCATAATGAGGCATGATTGGGACAGATGTAATCAGTCCATTCCTGGAGAAATGAGAGGCTTGGAAGTGAACATTAAGTGATTCATCAGGTTAGGAGCTCTCCTCACTTCTCTGTCCTGTTTGCTTAACTCTTCCAAGTTTGAAAATAATACTCTGCTTGTGTTCCTCTCTTTCTCAAAAAATCAGATTCTGATACAAATGGAGCAGGACATGAATGGGTTTATTTCTTTGCTATTTCAATACAAGGGTCCATATATCTCTGAAAACAATTTCTCATAATAGTATAAAAAAGAGGTGAACGGACTTGTTCTCGTAGCTGTTTCAAAACACTTGCAGAAGTTTCACGTTCTAAAAGACTGATGCGTCCTTCTGGGTCTTCACACCATTGCTTGCTACACAGCATTGTCTTTTTTATCAAGTTGTTGGAGTCAGCTAGGAAAGCGCAGATCTGCAGGCCCACAAGAGAAATTAAAACATCCTGGCGAGATGTCTGTTCAGGCCCATGCAGTTTCAGCTGAAGCTTTCCAGACTGGTTTTGACCCGTTCCATCTCATGCAAAAAACTGTAGAACTGGGGCAAAGTTAGCTCTAGAAAAGAGACGCATAAAATCTTAGATTTCAGGTTACGCTTCCAACACTGGAAAAGCCATTCTGGTGCTGCTGCAGAACAACTTATATTCACCTAAGCTAAACAGGATTAGATATTTTGACTCTCAGCAGCTTCTTCTTTACTCTAGCTGGTCTGCATGGGGATTCCAGGCTAGGATTTTCATAACATGAACCGACACTTTGGAATTTTTTTATTGTTTACTTTCTTCTTCTGCCGTGCTACTTTCTGACTGCTTTTGACAGTTCTGTGGCAAATCTATATTTAATTATGTAAAGACTGCCCCAAAATTAGCGTCCCTAAATATTTCCCAGAGTGACTGCGGCAGGGAGAGGCCGGGGCTGGAATAGCCGCCAGCATCCACCCGGCGATGCTCTCGCAGTGACCCCTGCTGGGTCTGCTCCCAAAGCTCCTCTCTCTCCACTAATGCCCACAGCTTCTCTGAGGTGCAACTCAGCTTTCACATATTTAAATATTTGCTTCTCTTCTAGAACAGTTAACTTACCTATGTATACATTTTCCATTTGGCTCCCTTTTTTGATCACCAGCTTCAGCTTGAGGGGAGAAAAAAGCAGAGATGTTTTAATTAAGACAGGCCTGTATCCCAAGCATCACGATAAGACGTTCTGCTGTGAGTTTTAGACAGTGTAGACTGCTGTAAGGCATATGCATTGTTGACTGGCAGGCTTTTCAGGAAATGTCACTGTAGGAATAGATTCCTTAGGAATTGGGAGGCTCTCTGGAACTCCTTATAAATGATTTCCCCCCCCCCCCAAGATAGTGTGACCTTTGCTAGACTGAGCTTTTTGAACAGCTTTTCAGAGTGGGCTGCGCTTCTGTGATACACGATGTCTTCAGAGGAGAAACAAATAGCGTGTGCCTGCTTTCTGTTGGCAGTTGCATTGAGAAGACGAGAGAACATGCACGGTTCTAGGGCCTGTTCCTATGAAATCTAGCTTTCTTGTGTTCCCTCTCACAGCCAGTACTTCCCACATGCCTGGTCTTAGATTGTGCCTTAACTGCACTATAACCTGAACTCTCTGATGTAGGAGATTTACCTGTAAGAAGATACTTCCCACTTTTTCCAGTTCACTGCTCCCAGCAGTCACTGTGAGTCAGAAAGAAGAGAAGGGAGATAATCTGTTACCTAAACTGTGAAATAAAAAGTTCTTTGGCTGAGAGCTGCTGTTGCGTCTCAGTCTCTGCATTCTGCAGGCTTCCCACCCCATTCAGTCTGTTTTAGCTCTGTTACCTCCAAACTTCCACTCCATATCTATCAGCTGGTTAATCATCAGTGTCTGACCAACAGCCAGGTGTGTTAGAGTGGGGGCATTCAGCTTCCACTGCAAGGGCAAAAGACATGAACGATCAGTTCAGAATGACCTCTATTTATGTTACTTGGAAGTTCAGCATAAACCCAAAGCTAGCTGACTAGCTGATCATGGTAAAAGTGCAAAGTGGATGTGTGTAAAGGGACAAACTAATGCAGACGGGAGGGCTCTCAAAGATGTTTTAGCGCTGCTAGGAACTCCATCTGCCTTGTCACTTCTGGCAATTAAACTTTTTGTTTTGTTTTGTTTGTTTGTTTGTTTGATCACTGGTTCAGTGTAACAATATCTGTGCAAAAAATCATGTGTTCATGTAACTGCATAACCCCTGGGCTCGAAGCATGCGAAGGAGAAAAGCAATCAAATGAAAGCTACACAGAATTACAGGAGTCAGTAAACCTGTGCGTACAGGCCACTCCAGACCAGAAGTACCATTAGACAAAGTGTTAGCAATTATCCTAGGATCTTCAGTTCAGGATTCTGAGATGGTTTTGAAGCAATTGCCCAAAGTGCTGGTATATCTCATTATCACATTGGGGTTTTACAAGTTCCCAGTCCAAGACTGTTATTTTGTTAATTTAGAAACAAACAAAAAATATTAATACCTGTTCTGCAAAATAACTAGCTTTCTCTTCACTGAGTCCTGTGGGAGAAACCACATGAGATTAATAAATGATAAATATTAATTAGCTTTTATTTAGTGAAAGTCAGGTGGCCTACCTAGAGCAATAAAATCTGCCCTGACTTGTTCAGCAGACAGATTCCTCTTCAGGGCACCTGAATAAACAATGCAAAGAAGAAAAATCAGTTTTACGGAGTCAAAACAGTCTTTACCGAGTTAAATAAATGTAGAGATGGAGAAACTGCAACAGAAAGACTCTTTTCTTGGACTGTATTTTGAAACAAACTGCAGTTCGCCAGAATAGGAAATACAGTTGCATCTGCTGGTACCTTTGCAGATGCCAGTGCTTTAAAAGTCAGTCCCATGTTTAAGCGCCTGAGAGAGAGATTTCATTGCAGGTCTCCATGGTAACAACAGCAGCAGCCTTGTTTTGAAGTTACTGCTCTTTCTCCTATAGAAGCTTTGCTTGTTAAAGGAAAACTGTTAAGGCTGGCAGGCTACTAATTTGACCTACCTGCTGTGTTTTGGATTATGGGTGTGAACATGTGCATGTAGCACTTGCCCCTGCTGTGCCTGCCTCCTTTGTTCTGGGGCGCGGGCAGCACATGGGAGTTTACAAGGATCCTGTTCTCCAAAGGCAGGAGCAGGAATCTCATAAATTCAAAGCGACTGCTGGCCCCACGTGGCTTTGCAGCTGTGTAGCACGTAGGCAAAGTTATCTGCTGCAATGTGTTCTGATACGTCTGTGGCATCCCACAGCTAACCAAAAGTTACAGAAGGATGGGAGCTAGTGCCCATAAGCAGCAACTTTGAGACAAGACTAAATGTACCTACTCCAGAAACAGGAAGGGTTTGGAAATTGCCGATTCCAGATTAAATGCCTGCAAGACAGTTGTAGGAAAGGAAATTATTCAGAGCTTCTCCTGGACAGAAGAAACGGCCCAAAGTAGTAGGATGAAAGTTTAGACCTGAACAAAGTTGTGCATGGCTGCGAGGAGAGCTATGGGAAAGCCAGGCCTGAAGGATGCCAGTAAGAAGACTGTTAATAACAGGAAGGATCAGTGGGGTGAGCTCGCAGTGGAGGTGCTTGGCATATTATCCAGTCAACTGGCAGCCCTACCATCAGAGGAGCCTTCCACAGTGCTAGAGCCAGACCGGGGGATTCAAAGGGAATTCCCACCTCCTTCACTATTTATGAATGAGAAATCACTGGACACGTAAGTGTTTTTCTAAAACAAGACCTCAAGAACAGATGTCTCATTTACATGACCTGGAACCATGGCGGTTTCCAGCCTGCTCTAGAGAGGTGTGAATACTGTCTCCTCTGTCTCAAGCAGCACTTTGTCCTTGTGGGAATTACCGTACTGGGTCACTTAGATGGTAGTTCCCACAAATATTTAGTGCCAACATAAGTTTGAGCTGGTGCAACAAAACATGTGGATTTACAGGTTAGATCAAGCTCTGTAACTGTGACACAATGTTGTGCATGCATTTAGTAAATAGATATTTAAGTCAGTTTAGTTAAACCTGTGAAACCTGTGTGCAGGCAGGGTGTGAAGAAGGCAAAGTCTGACTCAGTAAAAGAGATGCTTCAACAGGAGGGCAATTTTGGAATTTTTGACAGTTCATTTTTGATTCTTAAATACTAAGTCATTTATTAGCTACCATTAGCACTTACTGTGCAAACCAAATGCACCACAGTTCTGAAGATGTATGGACTTGAGCAGCCTGCAGGAAGGGACACAACAGTTTGGTCACAGGGCAGCACACGCACACATATTACTTACCGTTAGGTACCAGAAGAATACTTTTGACGATGTTTTTCAGAGGGCCTAAGCTGATTTTATTCATGGTGGCAAAGTCTGAGAGCTGGGTCAGAAACCTTTCCACCTGGTCAGGAGAAAAAGCAGGCACATAGTCGTATTTCTGCACGTGCAGTGAAAGCCTCCTGGCCGCTCTGCACGGGCCTTACCTCCTTGGGCTCCGTTAGAAAGCGGAAGAGCACTTCAGTCAACGCCGAGAATTGCTGCGAAGAAACGGGACGGTGTTACGGAGCTGGGCATCCGCAGGGGACGTTCCCCAGCACCCTGCCGGTCCCCAGCGCCACCACGAAATGGCAGCGGGAACGCGCCTTGGTGCAGCTAACCGGGAGCTGCTATTCTGCCCTAGCTAGTCCCAAACCTGCCTAATGGGAGACGATGGGAACATCCACCCTCGTGTTTCATGGACCCCACAGAGTAACCTGGCTAACTTGGGAAGGGGAAAAGCTGGTTAAACGTGGCACCGCCGTTACTGGGGCCGTACCGGGGTGCGGGGCCTGCCGGGCCACGGGGCACTGCCATTACCGGGAACGGGGCCGTACCGGGGCGCGGGGCCTGCTGGGCCACGGGGCACCGCCGTTACCGGGAACGGGGCCGTACCGGGGTGCGGGGCCTGCTGGGCCCCCAGGCGCCGCCGTTACTGGGAACGGGGCCATACCGGGGTGCAGGGCCTGCTGGGCCACGGGGCACCGCCATTACCGGGAACGGGGCCGTACTGGGGTGTGGGGCCTGCTGGGCCACGGGGCACCGCCGTTACCGGGAACGGGGCCGTACCGGGGTGCGGGGCCTGCTGGGCCATGGGGCACTGCCGTTACCGGGAACGGGGCCGTACTGGGGTGTGGGGCCTGCTGGGCCACGGGGCACCGCCGTTACCGGGAACGGGGCCGTACCGGGGTGCGGGGCCTGCTGGGCCACGGGGCACCGCCATTACCGGGAACGGGGCCGTACTGGGGTGTGGGGCCTGCTGGGCCACGGGGCACCGCCGTTACCGGGAACGGGGCCGTACCGGGGTGCGGGGCCTGCTGGGCCCCCAGGCACCGCCGTTACTGGGAACGGGGCCGTATTGGGGTGCGGGGCCTGCTGGGCCCCCAGGCACCGCCGTTACCGGGAACGGGGCCGTACCGGGGTGTGGGGCCTGCTGGGCCCCCAGGCACCGCCGTTACCGGGAACGGGGCCGTACCGGGGTGCAGGGCCTGCCGGGCCACGGGGCACCGCCGTTACCAGGAATGGGGCCGTATTGGGGTGCAGGGCCTGCCGGGCCCCCAGGCGCTGCCGTTACTGGGAACGGGGCCGTACCGGGGCGCGGGGCCTGCCGGGCCATGGGGCACCGCCGTTACCGGGAACGGGGCCGTACCGGGGTGCGGGGCCTGCCGGGCCACGGGGCACCGCCGTTACCGGGAACAAGGCCATACCGGGGTGTGGGGCCTGCCGGGCCATGGGGCACCGCCGTTACCGGGAACGGGGCCGTACCGGGGTGCGGGGCCTGCTGGGCCACGGGGCACCGCCGTTACCGGGAACGGGGCCGTACCGGGGCGCGGGGCCTGCTGGGCCACGGGGCACCGCCGTTACCGGGAACAAGGCCGTACCGGGGTGCGGGGCCTGCCGGGCCACGGGGCACCGCCGTTACCGGGAACGGGGCCGTACCGGGGTGCGGGGCCTGCCGGGCCACGGGGCACCACCGTTACCGGGAACAAGGCCATACCGGGGCGCGGGGCCTGCCGGGCCACGGGGCACCGCCGTTACCGGGAACTGGGCCGTACCGGGGTGCGGGACCTGCCGGGCCCCCAGGCACCGCCGTTACCGGGAAGGGGGCCGCACCGCGGTGCAGGCCTGGGATCCGCCCTGCATCCTGCTCCTGTCCCACTCCCCGCTCCCGCAGCAGCGGCTCCGGCCGCTCTCCTGCCCCCCGGCCGCCCCCGCCGCCGCCGGCCCCGCACCTCGGCGCTGAGCTGGTTCAGGTTGTGCATGTCGCCGCTCACGGCCTCCGGCACCGGGTCGCGGGTGAAGTTGAGCAGCCCCATGGCCGCCCGCCCGCTCGTCCCGCCCCGGCCGGCCCCGGCTCGGCCTCCCGCCGCAGCCTCGGCATTGGCAGACGCACTTTCGGCGCCGCCATCGCCGCCATCGCCGCCGCTCGGGGGCTGCCGGGACCCCCCCGCCGGGCACCAGCGGCCCCCGGCCCCGCTCCCGGGGGCTGCCGGGCCTGCGCGGCCCGCGCCGGGTGCCTGGACTGCTGGGCCCCGCGTGTGCGCCCCGCGTGTGACCTGTGCGCCCTGTGTGTGCCCTGCGTGTGCCCCACGTGTGCACGTGTCCCGCGTGTGCCCCGCGTGTGTCCTGCGTGTGCCCCACGTGTGCACGGGTGCCCCACGGGTGACCTATGTGGTGCCCCACATGTACCCGCGTGTGCCTGCGTGTGCCCTGTGTGTGCCCCGCGTGTTCCCCATGTGTGACCTGTGTGCCCCGCGTGTGCCCCGCGTGTGCCCTGTGTGTGTCCCTCCCTGCCCAAAAGCAGGGCAGAACCCCGGAGCTAGAGCTGCGGCGTGTGTGTGCGTGCAGCTCAGTGTCCGGCGCGTGTGCATGCATGCAGCTCAGTGTCCAGTGTCCAGCGCGTGTGCGTGCATGCATGCAGCTCAGTGTGCAGTGCATGTGCATCCCTGCAGCTCAGTGTCCAGTGCGTGTGCATCCGTGCAGCTCAGTGTCCGGCGCGTGTGCATGCATGCAGCTCAGTGTCGTGTCCAGCGTGTGTGCATCCGTGCAGCTCAGTGTCCAGCGCGTATGCGTGCGTGCAGCTCAGTGTCCAGTGTCCAGCATGTGTGCATGCATGCAGCTCAGTGTCCAGCATGTGTGCATCCGTGCAGCTCAGTGTGCAGTGTGTGTGCATCCGTGCAGCTCAGTGTCCAGTGCATGTGCATCCGTGCAGCTCAGTGTCTGGTGCGTGTGCATGCATGCAGCTCAGTGTCACGTCCAGCGTGTGTGCATCCGTGCAGCTCAGTGTCCAGCGCGTGCGCATCCGTGCAGCTCAGTGTCCAGTGCATGTGCGTCTGTGCAGCTCAGTGTCCAGCACGTGTGCATCCATGCAGCTCAGTGTCCATTCCTCCACGGTCTCTATCCTGGAAAGATTTATCCACATGTTTAATTTCATGCACTTGAGTGCTTCCATTTGTCATTCGTAGGTGCAGAGCCTTAAATATAGGTGAAACTGGGGAGCACGGTAGGCACCCTGCGGTGTGGAGAGGCCTTAAACTGCTGCATGGGCATCCGGATGGCCACTGAGTGTTGTCAGTTGTTTTTCAGTACTAAAAACTCAAACTGTTAGCAGAGTTTCTAGGCAGACTGATTTCTCTTTTCTCCAGATTCCACTTAGGACCTGAAACTCGGCCGTGGTTTTTCCCTCTTTTGGCTGCCACTCCTCGTACGGTTTAATTGCTTAGCCTGATAAATGCTGCTGCTGGTGCATTATCTGGAAGAAAATCGGTTAATCTCGTGCAGCTGGGCTGGCGCTGCAATATGGATAGGTTTTGTGCAGGGAAGGCGAGGAGACAGTTCGGGTGTGCGGTTCTGCAAGGCCCCTGGTGGAACACAACTGCATTTCAAAGGGGTCAGGGCTTCGCGTAAAGATTTTGATCCAGTTTTCACTAAAATCAATAAGCAGAACCTGCCTTTGGTTCAGAGAACTGCAGGAAAGCAGGTGAGTTGCAAAATCACTGCCACCTTATTCTCTGTTGGACGGTCTCATTTTCGTTTGTGCGCGGGATGCAGGCCTTGATCCAGAAAATATTAAAACTTGATGTATTCTTGCTGAAGACAATGGAGCCCGTCACATGCTTAAAGACTCAATTGCCCTCAGCTGTTATTTTGCAACTTTCCAAGCGCCGGAAAATAAGATCTCCAAAAGTTATTTCACTCTCGGTGCGAATGTACCAGATCCATTTTATTTTGGAAGTCGCTCGCTGGCTGCCCGAGTGGATCCTGTATAAAAGCCCTTGTGAGAAGCAAAACTGCTGCGGTCGGCGATGCTGCTGTTTTCCTCCTGACACTTTCAGTTGCAAATGAGAGCATAGAGAATTTTATAGTGCTTTTCACTGTGAAGATATGCCAAAGAGTCGTTTATAAACAAGGAGTTAAGCAGCAAAGCACCACTAACAATGAGATAGTTACTGGTCGTCGGACTGGAAATGCCACTCACACTTTCTTTTCTTCTCCAGTATCTCTTAGTTCAGTGTGGCTATTTCGGATGTACTTTGAATGGGGTGGGACTATGTACCTCGATTTAATAGGACTGGTGATGTAAAAAAATTACATGTGGAAGTGCCTGCATGATTTGACCCCAAGTATTAAATGCACCTTAAAACAGGGTGCAGATTTTTTACATTGTGGGTAATTGGCCATTGGAACAATTTATCAAGTTCTGTGGTGAACTGGCCACACTGGTGGTTTTAAAACCGGAAGGATATGTTTTTCTCTAAAAAAAAATAATTAACTAAAATTTATTCAGGGAAAGTTATGGATTGTGCAACACGGGAAGGCCAGAGCATGTGAACGTAATACTGCTTTGGGGACTTGGAATTTTACATAAAGTCTTATGTAAATTTTTATAACTATAAATGAATAACTGTAGGTGAGTGTGCAGTCTCGTACCCCAAATTCACCTACCTTGGACTGCATGGCAGAAAAACTGAAACAAGGAAAGAGGCAATTTTCAGCCTGGGTTTGTATGCTGGCATTAGCCATGCAGCTACAGCTCTTTCCTTCCCTGTGTCTTTCTAGGGCGACGCTTTAGGAAACGAATGAAAGACGGTCTCGCCGCACGCGTATGTGCTTGTGCGAGCATGTACGAGGTACGGCAGGAGGGAGAAGCCAATATTATAGAAGAATTTCCCAGGCAGCAAACCAAATTCTTGGGAAAGTTGAGTGACGGGATCCAAGAAGAAGAGTTTAAGCTGCGGTACGTGCTCATAACATCCTGTCGAAACCATCAACAGGAAGGGCAGCACTCGCACCTCTTCGGATACCGGTTTGTTTGAGGTACGGCGTTCAGCTGAGGTGCCCTGCGCTGCCTTAGCGCTCGTGTAGCGCCGGCTCCTCTGCGCCGGGGGCAGGACTGGTTCCGGCTACGGTGGTTTTGGAAAGGGATTTATTCAAACGGGAGAGAACACTGCAAAAGTCTGTTCTAGCCATGAACAGAATGGAGCGTTTTCCTGGGAGGACAAGGCGGCCGAGCCGGGATGTGCGTGCCGGGCAGAGGGGCAGAGTCTGTTCCCCCCGTCCTCCGTCTTCCCGGCTCTCCCGCTGCCCTCTCGCCCGCCCTGCTTTCCCTCCTGTGGGTGCAGGGAGACTTTGGCCCAAAGAAAGGCTCCTTAGCAGCCATCAGGTCCATGGATGGGTGCCTCTGCCAGGCCATTCTCATGCAGAATTTGTCACTGATTGACTCATCAGAGTTGAGGACAAGCAACAGCATTTCAGTGTTGGGGACAACCCTTCTTGCAACCACAAATACTGGTGCCAAAACAGCAACAAGAAGCAATGGGGGGGGGGGGGGGAACAAGGAGAAAGGTGTTCAAAATGGTGCCCTCCAAATGGTGCCCTCCAAAATGAGTCACAGCATCAATATCCCCTGCTTTGGATGCATCGTTCAGCTTCATTTTGCCCGTTCCTCTCTGAATTCCCCCAGCAGTCAGAGCATTACCTTGGGACATTTCGCTCCTTGGTGCTGTGTCTTCAAGCCCCGGGTGTCACTGCCCCGCTCTGTGATGCCGTCTTCTACCCAAACCTCCCTCCCGGAGCACTCGGTGGCCGCTCCACGTTCAGCCTTGCAGCCCCTTCCTGAAGTGGGGAGACATCACCCACGCTTGCTGGCTGCAGAAACGCCCTGAAGGAGCCAGGGCTAAACCCAGGCCTCTGTCACCCTGCCCAGGGCTCCGACCATCTGTTTTCTGTTTATTCTTCCGATCCGCAGTGCCTCCTTCTGGGCTGTGTGGATTTGGGAGAACATCTCTCTCCAAGGGTTGAGGAGCAGCTCCTGTGGCTGCTACTGCCCAACTGAAACACTGGAGAGGGGCAGTTCTGGTCCCACAAGGACCTTGAGATTTTTTATAAATGAGATCTTTGAGAACAGGAGCTTCAGTTCATTCTGCAATTAACTGCCCCTTCCTCTCTCCCATGACTCTCGGGACTGTTTGCTCCCAAGCGGACGTGGCTACAGGAGTGGCGACGGCGAGAACGACTCCGGGCCTGGAGCAGTGGGATTTCTGCCCGCAGCCTCTCCCGTGGAGCAGCCCTTCTGCTCGCGCAAGCGTGCGCTCGGGAGGGCGGTTTGGGGAGGCCTCGGCACTTCAGATGAGGCTGTAGCAGGCGTATCCTGTTTTCTAGGAAAGAGAGGATTTTGTGGCCGGCTTTGTTAGAGAGGCGTTGAAGATTTTTTCTTTGTGTACTTTTTCGTTTCAAGTTCGCACACTGGTTGCTGCAGTCTTTCTAGACATTCTGGTTGCACGGGTGACATTTATTTTTAACCTCGTTTTTATTAGGGCGTTGTATCGTGTGGTCCTGGCCAGCCCACAGGAAGGGCTAGAAACTTCATGTAGGAGGGATAAGGCTTCCTATCTCCGTGTAAACAGCAATTCCCCCCAGATGTGAAAAGCCAGCCCACCTTCACGAGGAGGCCAGAGGCTGCATTCGCACGCGCGGCAGCGGGATGGGACGCTCGGGCAGCTGGGACAGACCTTGCCTTCGGGAGCCAGAGGCAGAGGAGCTCTGTCACCGCGCTGCTTCCTAACACAGCTCTGCACCGTGCTGGGAAGGAGAGAGCCTGGGGGGCGCGAGAGCTTTCCCGGGGAGCGGCGAGGAGGCCGCCGGGATGCCGCAGAGCGACGGAGGCCGGCGGAGCACAGCCGAGGCGAAGGGTGCCGCGGGGCTGGCGGAGAGGTGGGTGGGCGGCGTGGGGCTGGGGCGAGGTCTGGGGCCAAGGAGCACGCAGCAAGGTCGTGGAAGATCCCGGGGGACGCGCTTGGACGGGGTCTTGCAGCGAAGAGTAACAGCCGATGAAAATGCTTCCTGCTATGGCTTGGGAGAAGAGCCGTTGCGCTAAGCAGTGCGCACACACCACCCTGGGAAATCCCAGCCCCTGCCATCGGTAGGAGCGTTGCCTCTGACTTCAGTGAAAGGCAGAAGTTCAGCCCACTCCCTGCCTCAAGGTTTTTAGAGGAACTTGCAACTGCAGAGCGATGTTGTTTGAGGCGATGTAAAGGTGAATCTCTCTACCTGTTAGAAGACTAAAGAAACGCCTAGCCTTTACGGTGGTCTAGGAATCTCGGCCGTACAGACTCCAGAGATGACAAGGATGCACTGCTGAAGCCTGTAGGTAATAAAACATATTTACTCAGCTGCTTTATTTGTCTAAGATCTCCAGGCATGTTGCTTAAGAAACACAGAGCAAAAAGCTCCCAACTCAACCACTTTTCTTTGCAAAGCAAAAGGCAGAACAGAGCACGAGGGAGGAAACAATATTGGTTTGCCTGGCCAGGATAGCAAAGGAGAGTTTTAAGAAGAGATTAGAAGGAGGAGAGTAAGATAGACAGACAGGAACTGGGACTGGTGCAGTGACACAACCCAGCGATATTGCGGCGAAGGTGACGGATAGGTAGCCTTTGGTGAGAAGGAGAACTCAGGGTCAGGAGTGATGTGAGTGATGCGAGCAAGGGCTGGCTGATTACTGGAAACCTGACGATGGGGAGTCACTTTTGATGTGAATGGATGTTACCAATGCTGTCTAACTCGGTTGTGATGGTGACGGATAGTGCCTCTTTCAGCTGGCTGCTCACAGGCTCCATTGATTTGGAATTATGGCTGAGGAAGACCAGCCAGGTGTGAAAATGGTTCTTCTTGCTGGAATGATTTTTTGCAGAAGTATTGGGCAGGCAGGGTCCAGCAGTGCTGCAGGTGGACAAGTCACTCGGCCACAGGGCCGGGACGTGTCCGTGACACTGAGCGCAGAGGACATGCAGACCACATTCACGGAGCGGGGAGGGTCTTTAAGCCTTCCTGAGCCCCTGGTCCCTGTTCTGATAAACCCGTGCCTGGGCATGCTTCCAGGCTTCTCGCAGCGCTCCGGCGTGCGCGAGTGGAGGAGCTTAGCTCCCGGACCCACAACCCACAGCTGGTCCTTGCAGGGAGAAGCTCAGGGCTCATGGGGAGCGGTGTGGGGTGGGGTGGTCTGCTCTGGTACCCGTCTGAAACAGGTTGCAAGGTCAAGCCCTTGTTCACCAGGAATGGCTGAGTGATTAATTCAAGGTACTGGAAATGCCTGGAGGACGCTTAAGTATAAAATCCTCTTTAAAGGTACCTTTTTTCCTCCCGTGAGCAGACATGCAAACTCCCTCGACTGTTAAGAAAAAGACTTGCAGCATCTCTCTGCTGTTGCGTGCAGAGACAGGAGGAAGGGTCGGGGTTTAGCTCATCATCTGGTCAAAGGGGCTTTGTTTGGTACCATGCTGGTTTTACACACAGTATTCCCCAAAGTGCTCTCCTGAATTAAATGATAACTGAGGGGAAGAGAGAGAGAAAGAGGGCGTTTCCAGAGAGATGGGAGATTGATGGCAGGTCAGTGGGGCAAACAGAGGCAGGGACGTTTTAGTAGAAAGGGAGAGGAGTCCGTGGATCCTTGAAGCAAGGGCTAATTCCACTCTTAACAGTGGCCTAGAAAGTCTCAAGAGCTCAACCCACAAAAGCATTTTGCTTTTCCAAAATTGGAAAAACAAACACGAGTAAAATCTATTTGCTTGGATTTAATCTACTCAGCAGAGTTGCAAATTAGCTTTAGGTTTATTTGGTGTGTGTTTATTTGAACTGTAATCTCCAGTGTTCCCGAAGGCTTATCCAGACCAGATTCCTCAGCTCCTTCTCTTGTTCACTTGCAGGTTTTTCTTGCACGTGCAGCTACATTTTTCATGCTGGTGTTTTGTGCAAATGGAGGGGTGGTCTGGAGGGAACCCTGCTGTACAGGCCTGGGGGTTGGTCCAGGCACTTCCCACAGCTTTCGAACACTTTGGCTAACTCCTTTTTCCTCCCGGCCCAGAGAGCTTGTTTCTATAACACCAGGGTAATAATATCGCTTCTTTTCATATGGATACATAGTTTTCTGCTGTATCTAGAAGTAGTAACAACTGAGCAGAGATTATACCCCACGTGGACTCTGGATGCTTTGTCTTGGGCAGGAGACCTGCAGACTGTTTTCCTCCGTCTGCAGCTCAGCCCTCGCAAGTGCTCGCCTCCGTATGGGAAAGTAAGAGAACAAACAATCAAAAAAAGGATTGTAAAAGTGTTGCGAGGCTTTGTCTGTCCACGCCAGGAAGCGCTGCGTGCTGCGGTGGGGCACGGTGCCATGGCCGGTGTGCAGGGGGTGCCCGGCTCCCCATTGGGGGCAGCTCTGCTGCCGCACCGGCAGCTCCGGGAGCAGCACCGGAGCTGGGCAGTGGGGGACAACGGGGCGCCGCCGGGCAGCGGGGGGGATGCGGGGCCTGGGGGGATGCGGAGCCCCGGGGGGATGCGGAGCCCGGGGGGATGCGGGGCCCGGGGGGATGCAGAGCCCCGGGGGGATGCGGGGCCCGGGGGGATGCAGAGCCCCGGGGGGATGCAGGGCCCGGGGGGATGCTGCCGGGCGGCGTTGCTCCTCGGGGGGCGGCAGCCCGGGGCCGGGGCGGGGGCCGGGTCCAGCCTCGCGCTCCCCCCGTCCCGTCCCGTCCCGTCTCGTCTCATCCCGTCCCGTCCCGTCCCGTCCCCTCCCCTCGGCTCGCTCCCCTCCCCCGCCGTGCGGCGCGGCGCGGCGGCGTGGGGCGGCGGCGGCGGAGGAGGAGGGGCTGCCCAGCACGGGCAGGGTTAAAGCGCCATGTAACCGGAGCGCGGGGCTCGTCGGGGCCGGCCGGGGCGCGGGCTGCGGGCGAGCGGCGGCGGCGGCGCGGCCCCGCTGGACGGCGCGTCCCGCCCGCGGCGCAGGTGAGCGCGGCGGCGGCGGCGGCGGCGGGAGCGGGGGGCCGCGCGGGGCAGCGGGGCCGCCCGGGGCCGCCGCGCATCCTCGTGGGCGGCTTTGTTGTGCGCGGCGCCGGGGGACAATGGGGCGGGCTGCGAGCGCGGCACCGGGCGCACCGGAGCGCGGCGCCGCCTCCTCCTCCTCCTCCTCCTCCTCCTGCTCCTGCTCCTGCTCCCACCCCCGGGAGCGGGGCGAGCCGCGCTCCGGGCCGCGGCCGGTCCCTCGCCCCCCCCCCCCCCCCCCGCCGGGGCCGGGGCCGGGGCCGGGGCCGGGGCGGCAGCGTGGGAGCCGGCGGCGCGGGCTGCCCCGCAGCCACTTGTTGCAGCGCCGAGCTGCGGGGCCGCTTCGCGGGGGCACCCGGCCCCCCGCGCCGCCCCTCCCCGCCCGCATCCGTCGCGGCTGCCGGGGGAGGCGTCCGCGCTTTCGGAGGTGCCCGCGGACGGAGCCGCCTGCCCGTGGCCCCGTGGGTCTCGGGATGTCACAGCCTGATTCTGTGCTTCGGTCCTGGCGCTGGAGGGAGGCGGTGCGGGGCCCTGCCTGCGCCCAGGAAGCGTCGGGACCGTCCAGGGAAGCGGTGCCGGGGCAGAGCCCGGAGCCGCTGGGGGGGAGCGCCTCTAGCCTTCGGGGCTTAACTTTCCCATCTGTAAAATGGGGCCAGCAGTTGCTTTGCCCACAGGGCAGGGGGGATTTGAGGCCCGGAACAGTCTTGCCCCGGGGCCGAGGGCGCAGCACGGTGCTGCCCGCTCTCAGCGGGGCTCCCGGCGCTGCCTCCCTCCAAAGGCGCAGCAGCAGCAGCAGCAGCTGGGAGGGCTTCCGGGAGGCCGAGGCATGGCACCAGCGCTGTTCCCAGCATAAACACCTCTGTTTTCCTCTTCTTGGGTCAGTTCTCTGCAAGTACATCTTTCCTTTCCCTTTTCGAAGGAAAGCAGCTCTCGGCCGGTGCCGCAGGCGTGAAGTTACCCTGGCCTGGGAAAGGAAAGGAGGACGCCTCGGAGGCGAGGCACCCGCTGAGCCTCCCGACGCAGGCAAAGCCTCAGGTAGTGACATGGCTAAATAACACATGTGCCGGGAGGGAGCCTTCTCCTGCCGCCTCCTCCCGAAGGCAGGGGAGAAGCCCTTGCGGAGGTAGAGGCAGAGGAGGGATCGCATCGGAGAAGCAAACTCCAGAGTGGCCCCAGTGGGTGGCACAGCTTCCGGCAGCCCCAGGGGAGGGAAGCAGCGGATGGGAAGGCAGGACGAGGGCTGGCCGTTGGGCTCTGAGGGTGCACACCATGTCCCTCAAAAATGGGCCAGGAAAAGAAACAAGGGCTGCGAAACGCCTTCCCTGCAGCAGGGCTTTCCTTTGCTGCCTTTGCCACCACTTTCTAACCAAGTGACTCGCTGGCTGTTTAAAGCTCTCGAGCCTTTGGGTCTGGAAAGCGGGCTGGAGGTTTTATGCCCTGGTGCAGGAAAGGCCAGGCGGAGGGCAGGGGGGAGACGGGGACAGTGAGGTGTCACCGCTTTATTTCCTTTTGTGCTGGGGAAAGATGACGCAGTTATAACTCCAGAAACAGGAATTCCTTCTGCTGAGCACGTCCCACCTGCGCGACGGTGGAGCCGACACGCTGCCCGTGGACCGGCGCCCTGCCCGCGGGCAGCCTCGGCCCCGGACGCCCCAGGGAGCCGGGGCCTCTCCACGCTGGGGACTTACCTGGGCAGCGATTTGGGGAGAGCCGGCGTGGCGGTGACAGCACTGAGCGCGCTGCGGGGAGAGCTGTGGATGTGACCGAGATGAGCATGGTAAAGAGCCTAGAGCGGCTGGAGCAGCGGCTGGCTGTGATGGTGGCTGCCCAGGAGACTTCTCAGGCCTGGTCTTCACTGGGAGAGGAGGGGCCGGTTTGTTTTTTGTTTCTTTTCTTTCATCCAAGCTTTACTGAACGCAAGTGGCTAATGTGCTGGACCGGGGGGGTGGCCACAAAGGGGCTGCAGCGCTGCCGCGGGGGAGCGGAGCAGGGCAGGGAGGGCAGGAAAGGAAACGGGGGGAAAATGGAGGGAAGTGCTGGAGCCCGGGACTGCCGAGACGGAGGGAATTAGCCAGGAGAGGGGCCAGACACAGGAAACGGGCAGGGGAGGGAAAAGACCGGCCTTTTTAATGAGCATATCTGCCAGAATGGGTTCCCTTTCTTATTAAATTGCCAGCCCAGCAACTCTTTTCTTTCCAGGATTAGAGGGAAATGCTCAGTTTTGGGGCGAGTTAAAGGCCATTTGTGTGCGTGATAGCCCAGAGCCGTCGGCGGGAGCTGGGGCTGGAGGGAGCTACTCCAGCCATCGGGGGCCTTTATTTCTTTTTGTTATTCAAACAGGGCTTGGGTGATGGCTGCCATCCCAGCCATCACGTAAAATGCTTCCCTCCAGCCTTTTGATATGCGTGCCCCGTGTCTGGAGGCAAAGTCCGGCTGTCTCCCTTGCAATCTCTCCACCTCCTGGGGAAACGGACCTGATAAGGGCAATTCTTGTTTTCTCAAGAAGGAAAACTGAAACCAGCCCCGGGCCAGGCCGGGGAGCTGCGCTAGTCCCAGGGGCCAGCTGGGGCTGGAGGCACAGCCCGGCCGCAGGTGAGGGCAGAGGCTCTGCCTGCACCGGGGCGGCCGGCCGGCTTGGCCAGGCAGGGACCCGAGAGTCCCCCTCCAGCCGAGAGGCTCTCGAAGCAGTTAATGTTATGGCGTGGTCTTTACCCAGTTTGGCAAACCTTAAAGAAACTGGTATTGCAAAACTAGGGCGGGATCCGAAGTCAGCGGGTTCATTGTTTTGGTGGGGTCTAGCTGCAGGGAATGGCCTGGTCACCGAGGCAGAGCGTCGTGGGCTGCAGCAAGAGCCAACCTCTTGGGGAGCTTTAAACACCAGAGCTGGAAATCTGGGTTATTTTGTTTTTCTATGACATGTATTGCTGCGGTGTATGTCGGTGTATTTGCAGTGCATTAAGCAGTGCAAACACTGTTGTGCTGTTTTCCTCCTCCCGCCGTGAGCGAGAAGCATGCGAGGGGAGTGCTGTTTCTTATTATTTTCTTAGTGCCCTGTGTGCACACGCTGGTGTGTGTTTCTGGGAGGGGAGGCAAGGACAAAGAACGCGCCTTGCTCTTGAGCAGAAGGTGCTGAGGCTGGTGGTGCGGGAGCCCGTCCTGCGGGAGCTCCCCGGCGGGCTGACGGGGTGCACTGCCCTCTTCTCCACCAGGCAGGACGGTTTGGAGGTTGCAGCTTCATTCCTAGGTGCAGAGGCCTGCGGTAATAAGAAAAGGGATGGATATTGCAATCTGGCTGGCTGAGTTTAGGTAGCTTTACACAGTCCGGGCTCTGCAATACCCTTCCTTTTCCGCTTGCGTATCAGAAGGTGGTGATGGGATGTCCTTTTGGAGGCGTTCTCGGGTGGTGCGACTGGAGAAGTGCAGGCAGCAAGCACTTCTGCTCCTGCATGCGCATGCGCTGCAGGTCCTGCATGCACCTGGTGTTCTGAAACGTCTGTCCTTGCGCCCATGTGCTGGGTTCATCTCCTGGATGGGCAGAGCCTTGGTGTGGGGGGGTTTCCAGCTCTGCAACACAACGGTTACTTCCAATCAAAGTGAGGTTTTTTTTTTTCCCCAACCAAACAGTAAAAAAAATTGTTTTTGAAGCCAGAGCTCCCTAAGTGCATGGCAAAGCTAAGCTTGGCCTGTCAGATGCTCTCAGAGTCCTGGTTACATGTCCTGCAGGACAGCTGCAAGAGTCGCTTTTCCAGCGGGGAGGGATGGGAGCACGACCCCCCGTGCTGCCCTCCCCGCCGCCTCGCTTGCTCTTGCTCTCCTGGGCTGTGCTCGGCTGTCGCGGCAGCGCGGTGGCCTGCTCGGCTGCTTGCCATGGGCTCGCGGCGTGGCCGTGGCCAGCAGCCGAGCTGGCTGGGGGGAAGCGCCCTGGTCGTCTGCTGCGGATTTGTAATGGAGGAGTTTCGAGGTGCAAATTGTGGCCCTCCTGGGCTGAGGTCCCCGAGCAGGCCCTGACCGAGGGCCGAATGCAAAATCACTCCGAAGGTCTCAGCGCGGCTTTGCGGGCGCAGATGTTCTGCAGGGTGCAGGGTCTGGAGGTGGCTGTGCCTGGCGCCGCGTCCTCCCTGGAGCTGGACAAACCCCGTGTCCGTAGCGTGTCCCTTCCCTTGTCGCTCCTCCTAAAGCTGCTGTTCTTGTGGATGTCTGCTGGCCACCTCTTTCCCAAGACGCGCTTCCCAGAGGTCTCCCCGTCCTTCGCCCGCGCCGCTGCTTGGGGGAAGCAGCGTGCCCTGCTCGCCGCTGTTCTCGAGAGCGGCAGCATCCCTCCCGTTGATGCCGCGCCGCTCCTCTGCGGTGTCGCAGAAGGGCCCCGCGCGTGCGGGGCCGGGGAGGGAGCAGCCCCCGCAGCGGCAGGCCTCCCCGAGCCGAGCCGAGCCAGGGCAGCCGTCAGCCGCCGGGGGGATCCGGCGAGTCTGGGCAGCTCCCAGGAATTGTTCGCTGGGCCTGGGAGCAGATGTGCTGGAGCGGTGGGATTGCTGCAGGCAGCTGTAGGGGTTTGCTGAGCTCTCCTGCCGTTTCTCCGCCGCTCGTCCCTTTGTTAAGGGGACACGTGCTACTGCGGAGGGGGGACGCGCACCCAGCCCGGCACCCGCAAAGGTGGCGCCTGGACACCTGTTTTCCTTTGCGTTGGGATTTTACCAGCGTTTTAACGCTGCCCTCCTGCATTGAAAGCATCAAACCCCGGCTGGTCTTTGTTTGAGAGAGGCGCTGACAGGCGATGCGAGAGCAGAAATCCCAATTGTTCGGGAGCCGGTCGGAGCCAACGCTGCGAGCGAGCAGGGCGTCTCCAGGCTGAGCCGAGCCCGGGAAGGGGCAGCCATGCCCGGAGCCTGCTCCCAGAGTGCCGGCTTTCCGGCCCTGCTAGGGCCTCAGAGGGGCAGAAACCCTGTTTCCCTGGTTGCTCCGTAGGCGCTTAATGGCCCTCGAAACCTGCTGCTTGAGCTAAGTGCTGCTGAAATAACCGCGCTGGAGACGGGGCAAGTTGCAGCACAGACCCAGCGCCCGGCAATGAGGCAGCTCGGTGAGCGTCGCCCAGGGTGCCGTGCCACTGGGAGAGTCTGGGAGCTTCCACTTCCGAAAACAGGATCGCGGGAGGCACCGGGGGGAGCAGGAGCATCCAGGCGCAGGCGTGCCCCATGTCTCCTGCCTGTGCAGCATCCGCCTTCCCCCGGGCAGGGGGTGAGGGAGAGGTTTGAGCAGTAGGAAGGCCTGGAAATGTCTCTTGACTTCTGCTCGTTCCTACCTTGCTTTTCTGGGCTCTGTCTGTCTGCAGAGAAGTTTGTCCAAGAAACTCCCAGGAGCTTTTGGCTTCCCCCTGGGAGCAGAGCCGCGGCCGCTCGAGGCGTTACCGGCAGCTGAACCGCTGCGGAGGGCTGCTGGTCGTGTGCGAAGAGCAGCACCCGAGCGCCTGACCTCTGTGCAAACGCCCGCAAATCGGGGCGTTTGGACACTCCCAGAGCCGCCCGCGGTGGGGGCCTGCGCGGCGGCGGAGGGTGCTTGTGGGGGTCTGCGGCTCGGCCGGCGCGGTCCTCCTTGGAGAGGTCTCCCATCTCCCAGGACGGATGCTGCATCTCTCGCTCGGCGCCCGGTGCAGCCTGACCCCTTTGGCCGTCGGGGCAGCTGAACCTGCGGCGGGCGACGGGACTTTGCCCCGCGTGCCGGCCCGTCTGCAGCGTCTCGGTGTGGCTGTGACAGCTCAGCCGCGGCCAGCTGGAGCTTTGCAGGGCATCGGCGGGAGCGTGGTGGGGCAAGCAGCCAGCGAGGCTTTGGGGAGCAACGTCCCTGCTAGTAGAAGTGTCCCCTGTTGCTCCTGGGTGGCGGAGAACTGCAGCTCCTTCTGGAAGGGGTCCCCGGCCACGACTGGCTCCACGGGAGTTAGGCTGGGCTGAGTTAAAGTCTAAGAGCGCTTTCTGGGTCGTACTGGGGGAGCCTGTCCTGCCACGTGTGCAGAGTCCTTGGAGAAACGTCCTGTTTCCCTCAGGGATGAACAAGCAGGTTTGAGCCCGGGACCTTCGTTCGCTGAAGCCGGTGAATCTTTAGGGCCCCGTTTGCGGGAAGGCCGTGTCCAGGTTCCCGTTAGCACACGGTACCTACCCAGCCCCGACCCTGGTGTTTGCTTCCCTGGGTGCTTTAGGAGAGGGAATGGTCAGCTGTGGCTTGCTTGAGTAGCTTTGGCAATCCGGTTAGCCTTTCCTGGGGCTTTCTGGGTGGCTAAATTTCCTTTCTGCTTATTGCTCGCATAGGCCAGCATGAAAAAGGACAAGAACCACGGCAGGGAGGAGGCAGACTGCAGGGCAGAGCTGATCCTCATCAACGGAGACTGCACTGATCCTGCTAAGGACAAACCTTCCCTTGTTCTGGAAGCAAACGGGAAGCCCGATGCTCCAGGTGAGCCTTGCCTTGCCGTGCCGGAGCGGGGCCAGGGTTTCCGGCTGCCCTCCCGACGGCCGCGCGGGCGCAACTCCGCTGGCTTTCTGCTCTCCGTGGCACCTCCAGCCTGAGGGACCGTTGCACTGAGGAGCAAGTGGAGGCTTGGTGGGGTGTAAAGAGAAACTCTCCCTCTGCGCGCTGAAGACTGCGGGAGTTTTGCTGCCGGAGTTGTCTTGGAGCAGGGCCGGGCGATGCGGCAGGGGTACTTTGTGTTCTGGCATTTGGTGAAGATAATGTATTTCATTAGTGCTGCTTAAATTCACACCCTAAACCACAAACTTCTGCTGGCCGTAAGTCCAAGGCAACAATGCAAGTTGCTCATCTGTAACAGCATCTGTTGCCATTATGTTATTATTTAAGAAAATATAATAACATAACGGCAACAGATGCTGTTATGGAAACCCTGTGCCACGCTGCATCACATGTGAGGCTGGCTCTGCCCCTTACTCATTTCATTAACCACGCCAAGAGCAAGGGGGCAGAGGAGGAATCGCTACACACACGAGGAGAGCTGCCAGCTTGAGGGGTTGTGTCACGGGTCTTGTGATGCTCTCGTTATGTTCCCCAAGTCTTGGTCCTTGGTTCCTTGGTTCATGAGATTATAGGAAGATCTCCAGCTGCAGTAAGCTGAAACAAAGCTTGGTGGGTCCATGACTGGAGGTTGACTTTGGCCTTTGGACCTTGAGGTTCAGGAAGGATTCAGGAAGACACGTTCTGCTCTTTGCCAAGCGCTGGTCTGCTGCAGTGAGTCTGCGCTTGCAGACGACAGAACTTGCCTCTTTCATAAAGTGCTTTGAATGAATTGATGACAGGACCTGAATAGCAGGCGTATGGTTTCGTTATTCCTCTAGGCTCTCTGAAACAAAAAGGTTTAAAAAAAAAAAAAAGAGAGCAAGCCCCACACTTCCTATTAAAACCCCTTGCAGTCTTTAGAGCAAGTCTGTGATTTGCTGGAGATGTGATTTTGGGACTGCCTGTGTCAGCAGTCCCGCGATGGGGAGGTTCGAAGATAACCATTTTTCTTCGCTCTCAGCCACATTTCTCCAAGATGAGGTTTCAGTCTCTTGTTCAAATCAAGACTTGCTCCTCTGAGCGGAGTCGCGTGCAGAGGCATAGTGAGACACGGCCAGAATGGCTTGCTGAGGGTGAGCCCGCTTTGACTTTTCCTCCCGCAGATGCTGGGAATCTGGGATTGCCGTCGCTCAGGAACAAGAGGATGAGCAAGGGCGACCTCTCCAAGGAGGACCTGCCCTGGCCGCTCGCCCTCGCGGAGGCTCAGGAGGTGAGTGCCCCCCTCGAGGCTCTGGCGGCGGGCGCCGGGGGCGATTTGCAGCCCGTGGGCTTTCGCGGAGGCCGCCGTGGAAGGGCGGCTCGTTTGCAAGATGCGGCTCGTCCCGCTTGTGTCAGAGCGAGTCACCTCCGGGGTGGCTCCCGCGCTGGGTGCTGGGGGCAATGTTTCAATGGAGGATGCAATTTTCACTTATAAGTTTAATATTTGTTTTCATTTTTAATTTTTGTGCTTGTGCAGCAGCAGGAGGGTGTAGTCTATAGTGCAGCTATGCCCGCTATGTGTTGTAACGATCTAGTAATTTTTACTTTGTAATTCTTACTAATATCGATATTTTCTTCAAGAAGGTTTGGCTGCATTGATGGACTGAAACATCTCGTGTCTCCCACCATCAGGGTGGCCTGGTTTCAGCAGCTGTGAGCGCTGGATCCCAGTTTTGCCCCCACCACCCTCCTTTTTTTTTTTTTTTTTTTTATTAGCTGGGTTGACAAACCTCCAGTGTCTGGGAGCATTTTTGGCTTCTGTTTTTATTGCTTTGACTTTGAAATAAAACCCCAAGGTTGGAGGTCTGCCTGTGACTCTGCAGCTTCCAAGAGCAAGAGCTGAAAACTCAGTTGGGGCAAACTCGCTTTCCCGGCGTGTTGTTTTCGGGGGCCGTTCGCTTAGGAGCAGGCCGCTACACCAACCTCATTTCATTTTCACACTCGGCGACGCCGGATGCAGGAAATGTGCCTGGTTCAGGCTGTTTTGTAAACTGCGGCTGCCGCAAACCGCAGGGGAAAGCGGCCCTGGGCGCCGCCGCGGGGCCGGCGCGCGGGAGCCCGCAGTGCTGGGGTGCGGGGGCAGCTCCTCGCCTCCGCGGCTCCCGGCGCCCCGCCGCGCCGCAGCTCTTGGCAAGGAGGATGCGGGAAGGGTGCACGCGGCCTCCGGGCGCCGACGCGGGTTTCAGCAGCTCCCGGCACGTGCCGTGCCGCCTCCCGGCGTGGTGCCGCGGGAATCGCCTGGCGTGCCGCCGCGTTTTCCCGCGCACAGCTGGGGCCGCGGCTGCTGCCTCCGGTGCCTCCAGCGCCTCCGTGGCTGCCGGCAGCGGCCCGTGTCCGGCACAGGGCTGCGCCACCGAGACCCATCCTTCCCTTCCCTTCCTTCCCTTCCCGCGCTGCAGGTGCGGCCGCGGGGCAGCGCCGGCTGGGAGAGCAGCCTGAGGCAGAAGCCGCCCGTGCGCCTCATCTTCCAGGCGGGACAGACCCGGCACGAGATGAAGATCAAGGAGGCGAGCAGCGTGGAGGGCTTCAAGGAGCTGCCGGCTCCGGCGCGGGTGAGGGCCGGGGCCGTGCCTCGGTTTCCCCACCTGCGAGGTGGGGGGATGCTGCTCAGAGCCCCTGCTAGGGACTGGGAGCAGTTCTGACTGCTTGGGATGAGCTGGGAAGGGGAAAAGGGAAGAGCGAGCGGTCCAGCGGTGCTCCCCTTCCTCCGCCTTGGCAGCGCGGTCCCCGGTGCTCCCGGCCGGGCCCCCCCACGGCCAGCCTGTCCCTGGCCAGGAGCCTGCCGAAACCTCGGCCTCCGGGCGCCCCTTTCCCAGTCGCTGGCGCCGCCTGCCCTCTCCTCGCTCCCCGATCCCGGGCCAGAGGGTGACGGGACGGGGCAGGCTCACGCGGGACGGGTCTCCTCCGCCTTTTGGGCCCTTTTCTCTCCGTTTTCGGCGGGCGTTGACGCTCTGCTCCCTCCTGCCCCGCAGAGCTCCAAGAGGCGAACGGCCGTGTCCATCCAGGCCCCCACCATCGACCTCACGGAAGACGATTCCCAGGACTCCTCCCAGAGCAGCAGCACGATTTCTGGGAGCAGCTCCCAGGAGGGCCAGAACAGCGCCGCCGAGCTCCTGGCCGAGGAGCCCGAGAGCAGAGACCCGGAGAGCAGGGACCCGGGGATAGCGCCGGAATACCAGGTACGGCGGAGCGGCGGCTGGCGCTCGGCAGACCCCCCTGAGCACACGGAGATCCGGCGTCCTGGGAAGGTGCAGGGCAGGAGCGGGCATTCCTGGCTCGTTCGCTCAGGGCAGCCTTGGAGTCCTCACCTGGATTTGCTTCTCCTCCTTCCCCGCTCCCCAGCCGCGCTCCCGCAGGCTCTCCGCCAGCGCGGTTGGGTCAGCGCCGCCTCCCTGGGATCCCCGCTCCCGACCGGCCTCCGCGGCCCCTGCCGAGCCGCAGCCTGCCTGCGTGGCGCGTGGTGGTGCCGAGCCACGGCCCCGCCGGGAAGCACGCGCATGGCACGCGCCTGCCCGGGAACTGTGCCCCACAGAGACAGGCGGTTGCATGTGCCGGAGCGTTTCTCTCGGGAGATGCTGAAGAGGAAAGACGTTGCTGGACCCGCAGACGGGAGTGACTCACTGCCCGCGGGGCGGCAGGGCAGGGCCGGAGACTCCCAGGAGTTGGGCAATTGCATTTCGCTGCGTAATTAGGTGCCTAATTGCAGAACGAAGCTGGGCAGGAGGGTTCTGCCCGCGGAGGTGACTCCCTCCCTCCTGCCGCGAGGACGCCTTCCCGAGTGCCGCGGAGGGTCGCGGAGGGGGAAGGCGTCAGCGGGGTCTCCCTTAATCCGCCCCTTGGAGAGGCAGGGCACAACTCGGAGGCCCTCGGCACGGTCGTGTCTAAATTCCCGGCTCCCCTGTTTCTTTTTTTGTCCTGCCTTGTTTTCTGTTCTGCTCTGTGGGAAGGAGACGAGGGTGGGCGCCCTGCCCCGGGGGCGCAGCCGGACGAGCTTATTTGCACGTGCCGAGCTTATTTGCACATGCTGTGCCGTGAAGCCTTTACCGCAGCAGGGACCAACCCAGTCGGCTCCGGGAACGATCCCAGGGCGAGAAGATCTTCCCTGCAGCAAGGCAGGGCGTGCAGCATCCCGGGCTGGGCCTTCCCGCACCCTTCCGCACCGCGGCTCCGCGCCCTGGGCTGTGCGCCGCGGCTGCGGAGCAGCGTGTGGTGAGCCAAGCTCTTCCAGGCAGAGGGTGAGGAGAGGTGGGAGAACTTCCAGGCAGCGCCTTGCCAGCTCCCGTCACCGGGGCGGCAGGTCCTTTTCGTGCAAACGGGAGCTTCCCAGACTGGGCTTTGTTCGCATGCAGGGAAAGGCTTCCCAGTGCTTGCGGCACCCGGGCGCAGGCAGGAGCGGGCACGCGGCGGGCGCTGATGCCAGCCCGCCCGGCCGGGCTGCCGTGCAGGACATGGCACGCTTGGCGTGCTGATGCGCCGGGCGCCCGGCTCCCTGCAAAACTGGCAAGGCAAAGACTTTCCCCGGGATTTCTGAACGCGTTGTGCGATACGGTGGCTGGGAGCCAGCGTTCAGTACGGCGTGGGGCCCCGGCCTTGCTCACGTTTAAAAGTCCGGGAGAGCTTTGTGCCGAGCCTTGGAGGAAGGAGGTTGCAGCTTTGAGCGCGCCGTTGCGCGGAGGTGGGCGCAGGGGTCCCGGCTCCTGCCAGTTCCCCTGCGCCGCACCGTTCCCGGGCTTTGCCGCGCGGGAGCTCTGGCGAAACGTGGCGCGTGCTCGTGGCTCACTTGTGTCGTCCCCTTTGGCTTTCAGGATGGGAAGGAGTTTGGAATCGGGGAGCTCGTGTGGGGAAAGATCAAAGGTTTCTCTTGGTGGCCCGCGATCGTCGTCTCCTACAGAGCCACCTCCAAGCGCCAGGCTGTCTCCGGCATGCGGTGGGTGCAGTGGTTCGGAGACGGGAAGTTCTCGGAGGTAAGGCCTGAGGCTGCCCTGCCTGCACCCGGTGCGTTGCTGCTCGGAGCCGGAGGAGACCCCCCGGCTCTTCCTCCGCGCCGTTTCGCCCGCCTGGTCGGCGTTAGCTGAGGGAAGAGGAGGCTGCAAAGACGGGAGGAATCGGTGCAGGTTTTCCAGGTTTCTCCCGTCGGCCTCCGAGGTCTCTGCGAAGGGCAGAGGGCTTCAAAACCCGCCTGGTGCGGGGAGGAGAGAGGCTTGGGGACGCAGCCGATCAGCGTGGCTCCGCGCCGTGCCGCGCTGCCCGGCTGGGAATTACATGCCTGGGGCGCAAAGATCCCCTTGCCCACGTGCGAGCAGGGCCGGGCGCCGCGCCGAGCACCTTGCGATGCAGCCGGTGCCGGTGCCGCGCGGCCGTGCTGGCAGAGGTGCGGGCGCCCAGCAGAGGGTGCAAAAAGCCCGTCGTTGGCGGATGCGCCGGCACAAAGGTCTGGCGAGCCCCTGGCGCGTGCAGGGTGCCTGCAGGCGCTGCTGGTGCTGGTTCTTGCTGCAGAGAACGGGGGCTGCGGAGCCCTCGCGTTTAGTCGGGAGCCCTGTTCACACGCTGCCGGAGCAGGTGCCGGCCGCAGGCGTCGCTCCTGGGCTGCAAGACCCCCCCCTTTGGAAGGCTAACCTGTGCCAAAACCGTCTTTCCAGCCTGCGGCTGAGCGTGTCCCGTGACCGTGGCACAGACCACGGCGGTGGAGGGCATGGAGAGCTGGCTGCCGCGTCTAGGCAGGGCTTTTCCATGGAGAAAGACGACCCGGAACCAGGGCAGGGTGCGAGACTGTCTGTGGGCATGAGGACCCAGGCAGCCATGGGGACGCATTTCTGTTTTGTCCACTAGCATCCGTCTCTTCGGCAGTGTTAACGAGGGGGCGACATCTTCCACGGGGGCTGGCGCCTGGATCCGGGGTTTTCTCCCTGGTTCTGCTGTCGACTCTCGGGCCGGCCAAGCGGGACGAGTCCCGGGCGCCCTGTCTCGCCCTCCCTCGGGAGGTGCCGCAGCTCAGCCCAGCTCCGCGGGGACGTCGGAGATGACGATCCTTCTGCAAAGCGTGCGCGGATCCTGAAGCAAGACGTGCTGCTTAGCAGCCGTTATTAAGCATTTATCACTCTCTCCCAGGTTTCTGCGGACAAGCTGGTGGGACTGATGGCGTTTAGGCAGCATTTCAACTCTTCCACTTTCAATAAGCTGGTCTCCTATCGGCGAGCCGTATACCATGCCCTGGAGGTAACTGGAGAGCGGAGCTGGGCTTTAGGGGCGGTTAGGACGCAAACCGAGGGAAGCGGGGGAAGCAGCCGGGGTGGAAGAGGTGCCTCGGCCCAAAGGCTGGGCCTGCCCTGCTGTGCGGAGCCGGTTGGGGCCAGCGCTTCCCGCTCCGCCGCGCGCGTGGCTGGGCTTTGCTCCGTGTTTGGGCGGCGCTGGATAACGTGCGCAAAGCATTTTGAGAGCTATCGGCGAGAGGCTGATGCCACCATCCGGCATTAATCGCTGTTCCCATCCGTATCACCTGGCTGGCGTTACGTGGGCAGACGTCTGCAGGAAAACGCTCCATCCCTGCCGGGACTGTTTCCGTGCGCAGACCTGGGGCCAGACTCTGCTGCATTCCCAGGGGGATGGGGAGCAGCTTGGACATGGCTCCGGAGCCTCGCTGCTCCAGGAATTGCCGGTGTGGTGGAGGTCGGAGCCGGGCTCTGACCGGCGGCAGCGCTGCAGCTGCCCGGCAGCGTGATCCGGGAGCAGCCGTGCTGATGACGGACGTGCTTTGTCCTCGGCGCGGAGCCGATCCCCCGCGGGCGATGCACTGCGCTCCGGCTTAGCGCACTGCAACCCCCAGGGACATCTTCTGCCTGCTCTTGGCTTACTCTTGACTGACGGGGAGCTGCTGCCCGGCCTCGGGGTCCCCGGCGGCACAGGGTCCTGCGGAGGTTTTCTGAGCCACATCTGCTTCTCCTCTCTTGCGGACAGGTCGCAAGGAGCCGCTCGGGGAAGACTTTTGCATCCGCCCCTGGGGAGTCTCTGGAGGAGCAGCTGAAGCCCATGATCGACTGGGCGCTCACCGGCTTCAAACCCTTAGGCTTCAAGGGACTGAAACCACCTAAAATACCAGGTTTGATGGTTTTATGAGCTGGGCAATGGAGCTGGCCTGGGCAGCGGGCCACCACGCTCCCTCCCCGCCAGCTGCGCCCACCTGGCTGAGCCGGCTCGTGCTCCGCGGTGGCAGCGTGCCCGGCCGGGCCGCCCCTCTGCTCTTCACTCTATCCGGGATGGAGCTCCCCAGGAGCGGCTTAGCAAAAGGCCGGGGTAAAGCACCTGTCTGGGGCCTCGGAACCATCGCGCCTGCAAACCAACGCGATCCGTGGCCCCTCGGGGACCGCGGGTTTGGGGAAGAGCAGGGGGAACGCAGCCCCCCCTTTGGAGAGGGGCAAAGAAACTTCCCAGCTCCAAGGAACTATTTTGCGGTGTGTGTGCAGGCTCTGGCTAGGTCTTTTCCTCGTGGTCTTTGCCAGCCTGGAGCGGTTGTGGCATGGGGCGTGAGGGCGCTTACTTACGTGTAGGATGAGAAGGAGAAAGCAGAAAGGGGGATTCTGCGCCGGTGCCCTTGTGCCGCGCGGGAGGAGGAGGCTGCAGGACAGCCAAGAAGGGCCGCGGTGGGACTCCGAAGGAGCGGTCCCCGCGCGCCCCGGGCTGGCCCCCACGGCCCCGCGTTGCTCTTGCAGAGAACGGCGCCCTGCGGAACGGCACGGAGGAGGTGCTGCCCCTCGAGCAGTGTCCCCCCACCAAGAGGCTAAAGACCAACCCCTGCAACAACGGCAAGGAGCAGCGGGCGGAGGAGGATCAGACCCGAGGTAACGGGGCGCGAGAGCTGGGGGCAGCGGCGGGGGCCCGGCCCCGCACGTGTGAAAAGCACGAGAAGAAACCGCTGGGAGAGAGGAAATAGCTTCAGGTCGAGGCAGCACCAAAGAGGGAACACGGAGGAGGGATGCTCTGGCTGCGCCCCAGTCGCGGGAGCAGACGTGGCGGTTTGTGCCTTAAGGACCCCAGCAAACCAAACTGCGAGGTGCAGGGCCATGAGCTGAGCTTCATTAACTGCTCAGCTCGGAAACGATCCGCTTGCCGGAGCATTGCAAACGGGAGCGCAGCGGAGCGGTCGGTGCGTACCCCTCGCAGCCGCCCCTCTCCGGCGCGTGCATCACATGCATGCGCACGCGGTCCTCCGTGCACCGTCCTCCCCAACGCCTTCCCGTGTCCGAATGCACTGCACATGCGCCGGCTGCGACGGCGCTGCCCCGATGTGCGCATCCACACAGGCAGGATCTGTGCCAAGGTGCGGGTAGCTCTATTGCTCCTTCCCTGGCTCACGTGTCTGGGCCGCCACCGTCGTTCTCTTTAGTATTAACTGCACCTATGCAGCGGTCTACCTTCTCCATGTAGTGCTCAGCCAAGCTGCATCTGTTTTAATGCAAGAAATAGGGCAGTTGTAGCTAGCCTACATTTAAAGTTTGTTACGCTAAGGAATGAATAAATCTGTGTGTTTTTTTTTTTTTTTATAAAGAGCAAATGGTCTCTGAAGTTACGAACAACAGTGGGAGTCTCGAAGGTAATTATTGTCTGTTCTCTCTTGACAGAAGATCTGGGCTAATGCTTGCGCCTGGGTACAGCACTCGACAAAAATAATTGGTCTCCCTGTTTAAATACACCCTGCGGAATCGGGGAAAGCACCGCAGACTGCTGGGCCGGCATTTGGTTTTAGGGGAAGGGGCCGCTGTGCAGGTCTTCCCCGTGGGGCCTGACCCCTGGGAGAGCCCCAGCTGAGCCCCGGACCTGCAAACGCTTTAGAGAAAAGGTTTCCGCCTTTTCCAGCCTGTGGTCCGGAGGGGGGGGAGCGCTGCGCTCCTGGGTTTAGCCCGTTCACCCTGGGTGCTCCCAGTCGCTGTTCCAGCGCATCCCGGACGTGACCGCCGGGCGCATCCCTAGAGCCCAAGCGGCGCCCGGCTGCCGCGGAGGGGAGGCAGCTGGGGCGAGCGCGGCTCTGCTCTCTCCGCACAGAGAGCTGCCTGTCCTGCGGCAGGAGGAACCCGGCCACCTTCCACCCGCTCTTCGAGGGGGGGCTCTGCCAGACCTGCAGGGTAAGCGCCGCCGGGATGGGATGGGGGCGGCTCCGGAGGAGAGCGGGGGGGTGCAGGCACCCCGGGGTGCTTTGCACCGCCGCCGCCGGCGGGACGCGGCTGCGCAGCGAGGGCAGGAGGGAGGCAGGAGCGGCCGCGCTGACTCCCGCTTCCTCCTCGCCAGGATAGATTCCTGGAGCTCTTCTACATGTACGACGAGGACGGCTACCAGTCGTACTGCACGGTGTGCTGCGAAGGCAAGGAGCTGCTGCTCTGCAGCAATGCCAGCTGCTGCAGGTGGGCCCCGCCGCCGTCCCCGCTCCTCCGCGCCCTCTCCCAGCCGCTGGGCTCGGAGTCGTGCCGGAGCCAGAGCCAGAGCAGGCGCTGCGTGCGCGGGGCACTGCGCTGGCACCCGGCTGCGCGGGATGTCTGGGAAATGCACCTTTCCTGCAAAACGGGGCCGGGGAAGGAGCGGGGGTCCCAGGGGTGGCTCAAAGGGGCTGGAGGGGTTTGGGGGTGAGGAGCACGAGGCGCTGCGGTTTGGGCAGGTGCTTCTGCGTCGAGTGCCTGGAGGTCCTGGTGGGGCGAGGGACGTCGGCAAAGGCGAAGGAGCAAGAGCCCTGGAACTGCTACATGTGCCAGCCGCAGCGGAGCTACGGGGTCCTGCAGCGCCGGCAGGACTGGAACGTCCGCCTGCAGGACTTCTTCACCAGCGACAAAGGACAGGAATACGTAAGGGCCGCAGGCGGGGGGGAGCCGCACAAAACCCCTCAGCCCTCCGCCTTGTCTCGCCTTGCTTGTCCCCACGTGCCCATCCCCCAGGCCGCTGGGCTCTTTACGGGTGCCCGGCGCCCTCCCGAAGGCGGAGAGGGGCCCGTAGAGCTGAGGTTTGCGCTGGCCTTGCAGAGCGTCGCAGTGCTGCTCGGAGGGGGGAAGACGGCTGCAGGAGGAGCCAAGGCTTCATCGCTGTCTCTCGTTGCAGGATGCACCCAAGATCTACCCGGCGGTCCCACCCGCGAAGAGGAGGCCTATCAGGGTGCTGTCTTTATTCGACGGCATAGCGACAGGTGAGGCGCTCGGAGCACCGTCCCGACGGCGTGGCGGTACCGGCTGTCAGCGATGAGCAGCTCTGTGGCCTCAAAGGCATCTCTGCAAGCCCGGTGAGAAGGGCCGAGGGAGCCCAGGAAGCGCTCTCCTTCCCTCTGGACAGCGGGCTGCGGAGGAGGTGCCGGCGGAGCGTGCGGGAACGGGGCTCCCAGACGTTCTTGCCGTGCTGAGCGCCTGCTCAGGTGGCCGGTCTCACTGAGCAGTGAGAGATGTGCGAGCGTTTTTAAGCTGGTCTCAGTATTTCGGGGCAACTGGTTTGACTCCAGTTCGCTCAGCGTTGACGTTCTGCTTCCTGGGAGCAAAGCAAAGCTGTGGTTTTTTGGATGCCTCTCTGAAAATTGCCTGGAGGAGAGAGGTCCAAAACGCGTATTCTGCTCATCTAAAAACGGCCTTTGGCCGTACCCGCCTAGGTCAAGCAAGAGTGGCAAAATCGGTCTTGTGTGCTTGCGAAGGAGACTGGAAGGCTGAGCAGAGCGGTGCCACCGCAGACCTCGTTTTGTGTCTCTTGGCAGGCTACCTGGTGCTGAAGGACTTGGGCATTAAAGTGGAGAAGTACATCGCCTCGGAGATCTGCGAGGACCCCATCGCCGTGGGGACCATGCGGCACGAAGGCAACATCACCTACGTGCACGACGTCAGGAACATAACCAAGAGAAACGTGAGCGCCGCTTCCCGCGGGAGGGCCGGGGCACGCGGGTCGAAATCGCTGCGGCCCCCCCCCCGCCGTGAGACGCGGAGGCGCCGGGAGCAAAGGAGCCCCTGCTGCAGCCCCTGCCCCTTGCCGGCGGGCAGAGACCGGGCTGCGTGGCGCCTCCTGACTGGGTCCGTCGCTGTGCTCTAGATCGAAGAGTGGGGTCCCTTCGACTTGGTGATCGGCGGAAGCCCCTGCAACGATATTTCCATCGTGAGCCCTGCCAGGAAGGGTCTGTACGGTAAGGCTGCACTGTCGCCGGCGGCGCTGGGTACCCCTCGGGTGCTGGAACGGGTGTGGGGCCACCTCCGTGTCCAGGGGAACGATGCAAGACCCCGCTCCACGCTGGCGGTGGCTGCCCTAGCCATGGGGGTGACATCTGCAAAATGCAGGCTGTCTCCGCCGCGTTTCTGGTGCTCTCCGGGGAGGACGGGCACCGGCCGGACCACGAGGGCCGGACCCCGCCGGACCGGAGGGACCACGGCAGGGAGGTGGGTTTGCACGGGGAGCTCTGCAAACGGGCCCCTCGCCCCCTTGCCGGTGGGACCGCCGGGGCCCTCGCCCCGCTGCGCTCACGGAGCCCCGCGCGGCACCGCGGCGGGTCCTGACGCCGCGTTGCCTTCCTGCCCTGCAGAAGGAACCGGCAGGCTGTTCTTTGAGTTTTACCATCTCCTGAACTACGCTCGTCCCAAGGCGGGAGAGGAGCGGCCCTTCTTCTGGATGTTTGAGAACGTGGTGGCCATGAGAGTCAACGACAAGAGGGACATTTCTCGGTTTCTGGAGGTAGGGATAGCTGCGGGGAGAGGCCTGGGAGCAATCTGCTAGGGCGGCGAGGGTACGGCCGGGGGTTTCATGCAGCCCCAACGCTGGAGAATCCCCTGCCTGATGCACTCGCTAGGAAGCAGCTTTTTCATCTCGCCTGTGCTGCGGGATCCCCGCTGACCCTCGGCACGTTAGCTCCCGATCCCTGCTTCTCCAGGGTGAGATTATTTCCAGCCTCGCAGAAAGCTTCTGTTCTTCAGAGCAAACGCGCTGTTATTTCTAAGGAGAGGGTGGTAAGGGCCTGGAAAGCAAGTTTAATTCTGTGGTAACCAAGAAGAAGCTCTGGTTTTGGTAGTAACACCCACCGCAGCTTCCTAGTCCGTGCTGCAGAGTCTGCCCCGAGGTCAGCAGCTCCGGTCGTGGCCCAGAGAAATCGCTGTGCTTTTGGGGACCTGTTGGTCATGGCTATTGCCCGAGAGCCCACGTAGCAGGTCAGGCTGGAACAAGGGTTCGTTTGGGCTAAATCATTAGGGAAGGATTTGCTGAGTTTTTTTTTTTTTTAAACTCTCTGCAGTGCAGCAGAGAACGTCCATCCCTGCTGGAGAGGGATCGGCTGGGGCCCTGCCGCCCCTGCACGGGAGCACGCGCCAGGTCCTGCTCCGCTGCGCGAGGAAGGGCTCGGCAAAAGACTCGTCTTGCACCAACTACCCTAGTTATTTTTTTCTCTTTCTCTCTCGGACCGCAGTGTAACCCGGTTATGATTGACGCTATCAAGATATCAGCTGCCCACAGAGCACGCTATTTCTGGGGCAACCTACCGGGGATGAACA
This sequence comes from Apteryx mantelli, assembly GCF_036417845.1. Lineage (NCBI taxonomy): Eukaryota > Metazoa > Chordata > Aves > Apterygiformes > Apterygidae > Apteryx > Apteryx mantelli. The sequence continues at coordinate 19,112,536 of NC_089995.1, forward strand.
GGTAATCTTTTGCTGTGGTTTTGTTTTGCTCTGTGGTGCTCGTGCAGCTCTTTCCTCCTTGGCCCTAAGCGCAGCCCCTGAGAGCCGAAGGGCTGCAGTTCCCACACGGTGCGATTTCCCTGTGATGGTGTTTTGATGCTAATGCGCTTACTAATGAGCAGTGATGACAATCTGGAAAAAATGTAGATGAGTTCCCTGCCCCCAAACCTGAAGCCTGTGGAGTGAAGAGTAATTGGACTTGCCCAGGCCGCTTTGCAGCGCGTCTGGCATGGCTCGCTGCGAGGGGCGGACGTGCATGCGAGCAGCGCTCAGCCCCCACCGAATGCGCGTGCTCCTCAAGGGCAAAACCGCTGCAGGGAGCCGAGGTTCCCTGGCGGTGCCGTGCCTGGAGGTGCATGTGTGCCCTGGCCCCTGTTTAAGATGCAGATGGCTCGGGCAAAGGCCCGCGTGCGCAGGGTCCTGCATGGCAGCGCCGTGCCGCCGGCTCAGGTGGGCGGGTAGATTTGCCCGGGATGAATCCGAACGAGCTCCTGGAGCCGGTGCCCTGCGTGCGGCGGGGAGGCCCCGCGTTCCTCCAGACCTGGCCTGCTCCTTGCTTTGAACGCAAGGCAACATGCAGCAGAAGGGCTGGGAATGAAGTAAAATTAGATTACGAGCAGTCCTGCGCACAAAACGTGCTTGCAATGAAAGATGAAGTTTTCACGCAGCTAAAGCCTCGGCTGATAAACGCAGGCTCGTTTTAAATATTTTGGCTTGTTTATGCTTAAATTGCCAGTATTTTTTTAGGAGTTAAAACTAATTAAAGCTGAGACAGAGGCGTCCAGGTATTTGAAAGTTAAGTAGCAATTACTGAGCCTTTGTCATGTCCTGCCGTTTGAAACGGCACTTGCACTTTCATCTGACTGTAGCTAAGGGGAGAAGCAAGGCGATGACTCGAGGGCTCTCGGTAAGGTAAAGGTAAAGCAGCCGGGGCAACGCTCCCCGAGGTGCCTTTGCGCCGCTTTCGGCAGAGGCAGGCGCGGAGGGACGCCGCCGGCTGCAGGGCGCCTCTGAACGCGTTGCCACGAAAGCTGTCGAGGGCACCGATGCGCGTCCCCGTTTAGAACATGCCTCTGTGAAGAACGGCTAATTAACGAGGCCAGCTCTGCCGTTTATTAATAGAAGTATGCTGAATAGCGGTAAAATTGCCAGGGACTTAGGGGAGCTGTAACCAAAGGCTTGAGGAGGGGGTGGGGGAGAGAAGAAGAAGTGATGGTGGTGCGTTCTTTGGTCCGTTTTGCGGATGCGGAGTGACTCGTGGTGGTTCTCGTGTCGCGGTGCCCGGCCGAGCCGGCGAACCCCTCGCGGGCTCGTGGTGGCGGCACGGCTGGCGCACGGCAAGCGAACGGGGCACGCGCGCGCCGTTGTCTCCGAGCGGGTAAGAGCCCGATGCGAGGTCCTGGGAAGTCTGGTTTTCTTGTCTTTGTGGATAGAGATGGGTGTCAGAGCTCCAGCACTTTGTGGTGTTTCCTCTCAAAACGCTGTGCCCCCCCCTGAGGTGGGACCTCCCACCAGGGACGCTGTCCAGGTACCCGTCCCGGTGACTCCACCATCTCCAGGACCAGGCATTTCTCTGTGGTCCCACACTTCCTCGTCCTCGCTCCCAGGAGACCTTCTCTGAGCCATGGGCTTGATCTGAGGAGATAGCTGGTGCTTGGGTTTCCGTCTCGTGTTTCGCGGGACAGTTGCATTTATGTACGTTGATCCTGAAGAGCAGCAAAGGCCATGAGCCAAGCATTTGGAGAGAGCCAGGCATTTTGGGAGAGGCGTGCTCGTGGCAACAGCCTTGCTGGAGAGCACAAACCCTGCTACGTTCTTCCTCCTCCTCAATGTCCTCAGACTGTCCCTTCAGTAGACATAAATTGCGAGATACATTTAATCATGTCAGTCTTGGCCAAAAGTGCCTAGATAAAATTACTGACTGTATTTCCCCAATACACACACTCATGCACACATGTGTGTATATATATATTTTTAAACCTTCTTTTGTGAGTTCAGCCACTTCCTTGGGAGCTGATGGGGCCAGGGTTGCCCACTCCATCGCTGGCATCTGTTGCATACGTTAATTTGAAAGCTGGTGCTGGCATGCAGGACCTGCTTGATGGCCGTCGTTGGTCATCGGCTGTTCCTGGGGGCCGCCCCCACGGAGAGCCCTCGCTCCCATTTCCTCCGGCTGCCGCTTAGGTTCGCTTCGCTCTTGTTTTACTCTTCAGTTGAGAAAAGTGCAAACCCTAATGGCAAAATCCAACCCAAGCAAGCAGGGGAGAAGCCTGCAGCTCCCAGGTCTCACGAAGGACGTCGGTTTGTGGTGCTCCAAGTTAGGGAGGTGAGCTGGGCTGGCAAGGCTTGGGCTAAACCGAGGGTGATCAGGCAGAGCCACAGGCTCAAGCTGCGCTCGGGGGAGCAGCGAGCGACTGGGGCTTTTGCCTATAGGAGACTCATAAAGTTTATTACGTTTTCGGTGACTCGAAGGGTGAGGCCCTGAGGTGAAAGGCCCTTGCGCTTATCCTGGGAGGAGGACGTGGGAGCGGGCAGGAGGGTGTGGGCTTATGGCAAATGACCTCCAACAACTTGGCAGTGACTCAATGAGAATGATTTATTGACTTTGGACAAGCCCAGAGCCTGCATTAGGCTGCCCTGATGCACAAAGCTGGAAGGAGGGATTTTCTATCGTCTTTAGATATGCCGTGCTTGTTTTTTACTTGATAGTGTTCGATGCTAGTGCTGATTCCAGGCTGAGAGCTTATTGGTGGCTCTTCCCTTTAGCTTTTCCTTTTATTTTCCTAGTGCAATTTTAAAATAGGGCCAGCGTGCCAGGTTCTTAATCCCCGTCCAGCATCCCCCTTTAACTGGGAAATCTGAGCTCGGTTGAGGTGTGTCCCAGGGGAATGCGTTGCTGCACGTGCTGGTGGGATGTGACAGTGGGATGTGACTGCCCTGCAGTTCAGGGGAAGTCAGCGCTTCTGGTTCCTCTGACACCTGCCTTCTGACTTGAGCAGCGAATCTCTGGTATTTGACACTTCTGTTCCAGCCTTTGAGACAAGCAATCTGCTGTAGTTACTTGTATTTCAGTAGGAAAGCTGTGGTAGTTTATACAAGAGGCCATCAGTAAGATGAATACATTACCATATTTCAGGGAAGCACGGCACGCTTGCTGTGTTTCATCTGATGGGCTACACGGCAGGGCACTTCAGTGGGAGAAGAGCCCCTGACCACACCTTAGGTGCGAGAGATTATCTTTTCAGATCAGTAAGGCTCAAAAACTAAGATCATAGAAGCAGCAGCCCTGGATGGGGGTGTAAAACAACATCTCTTGTCCATGCTCCTTGCTGCCTGGGGGCACAATACAGAGAATATTAGTGCAATTTAACATTAGCAGACTCCAGAGCCTTAATATCAAGTTTTAGTATTCTTGCTGGTTAATTTTTGCAAACGAACATGCTGCTCTTGGTGCCCTGAGGAACCAGGACCGCTCGCTGTCCTCCTGGTCACATGCACATCTGACTCCCGCTGCGACGGAGGGAGGCATGTGCACATACTTGCCACATATAGATTTCTCCGGGTTGGCAGGTGCAGTGCCGGATTCCTTCATTCCTCCCTTGGATTCCCGCCGGATGGGTCACATCCCGAGCTTGACAGTGTCCTGGCTTCGGTCTGCAGAGCTGGGCTGGGGCGCTTGGTCCCCGTTTGCAAATGTTAAGTCATATGGGGAGATCTGCTGAGTGGATATTTTTCCACAGATTAGTGCGTGGATGATTTTTCAGGCTACCTGGCTCTGCAAGTGCTGGGCTTTAGGAGATTAGGATTTTCCTCCCAGTTCTGTCGTTGCCTCTTGATGAGCGTGGGCAAGTCTGCTGCTTTCTCTGTGCCTCGGTTTCTATGCCTGTAAAAAGGGACAGTGTCGCCTTTGCCTAATGACAGTATCGCCTTTGCCTAGTGCTTTGAGGGCTTCTGATGGAAAGTGGCATGTGTCCATTGGCTGCCCCAAAAGGAAAGGAGCTTGGAGAGCTGACGGGGAGCGCTGGGTCCAGCAGAGCCGCGGCGTGGACGTGCGGATGGGCAGAGTGGCCGTGTCTTGCCCTGCCGCACGCACTGGCGGAGGCCGTGCTGCCTGAAAAGAGCCGTGGCGAGACCGCGGGCTGGCAGGCACGATGGATGGATGGGGACGGGGCCCTCGGGGCCGCTCCGTGGCGCTGAGCCCCTGCGGACGAGGACGCAGGAGCTGGCTCTGCGCAGCCCCGAGCCGCCGGCCAGCCTTGCCCGAGGGACGGGGAGGATGGAGGGGGCCGCGGCGCCGGGAGCCTCTCCCGCAGCCGAGCGTCTCCTGTTGCCCTCTCCCTGCAGGATCTTCGGCTTCCCCCTCCACTACACGGACGTCTCCAACATCGGCCGCGGCGCTCGCCAGAAGGTGCTCGGGAGATCCTGGAGCGTCCCCGTCATCCGGCACCTCTTTTCCCCGCTCAAGGATTACTTCGCCTGCGAATAGCGAGCAGAGCTTGCCTTGTCTCTCTGGTAAAGATGCAGAGCTCCACTGCCTTTGCGGGAGAGGGACGGACAGACAGCCCCGACCTCCCGCAAGCTCCGCCACTTCCTCGAAACCATCCCTCCCCGGCCACGTGCTGCGGGAAGGAGCGTGGCCCCGCAGGGAGAGCTTAGGAAATGTCTTTAACCAAAGAACCGGGTAGGGTAACTTCTCTTTAAAGGGACTAACGACAGTGATACTTAGAAAATGATGGACAAAAGAGCTTTAATTGCCCAGCACAGGAAGCTGTATGCATAGCTGATGAGACGAGACATCTTCTCCAGAGCATTAAGTATTTCATTTTAACTAAGAGCTGAAAAGCTACAACTTGCTGAGCAGTGAGTGTGGAGGCAGCTGCTGGGGTGCTGCAAACAGACTCGAACTACAGAGAAACGATGCTTTTCTTAAACAAACAAAACCTCTCTTGAAACAACTGCTAAAAAACCCAAAACTGTAGCAGCAGGTGTAAAGGACCCTGGTCAGGTTACATACACTGAACATGCAGGATACAGAAACCAAATCTTTTTTTTTTTTTTTTTAAGACTTTTTTGTTAAACTTTGATTTTGTTGTTTAACGTCTATTGCTGCTTTAAGGCATTACATAAGAATGTGGAGATTCCTAGACCTGAATGTAGCTGAAACTGAACTGTGAGGTGATAGAATTACTCTTCTAGTTAGAACTAAAGAAATATTGTTTTATAAGTTTGGCTGTAGTTTACAAATATTCACTACTTCCTTTTTAAAGCATTTAAAGTTTTTCCTTACATTTAAAAATACCGCTGAGTGATTTGAAAGGTTAAACAGTACTCCAAGAGCATGCAGGATTTGGGTTCTGGTGTCCGCAAAGGAAAACGTTCTCCTGCCGTTCGTTTCCAAATGAACGTGCTGCAGGAGCGGGAAGGATAGTGCAGCGGCCAACGTTGTCTTTAAAATGCAGCCCCTCAAAACGTCAGTGACCCACCGGTAGTGCCAGTGCGTTAGTTCTGATGCAGGTTCCCTGGCAGGGAAAAGCCCAGCCCCGGTCCCAAAGCGACCTAGCTAGCAGCGTGGGGCGTCCTTGGCACGCCGTACCTATCCCAGTGCCGGGGAGATGTGTGCGTGCGGCAGGACTCCCCCTGTCAAAGCTCGGTTTTCCGTAGGGAGCGGCTGCCGTCCTGGCAGCCGCCTCCAGGAACTCTTAACTCCAATGCACCTTTCAATGCACTGAAGCAGTTCAGGATGTTCACCCGCCGTCCCTGCGTCCTCCCCTACCTCTACTCTTCACTACAAACTGTAGCCTCAAGTTGGCAGAGTACTTAGGTGCATTCTCAAAATTAAGCATTTGCAAACCACTGTTGTGCCAACTGGGTCGGTGCTCTGCCCGATCCCAGACTGCCTCGCCAGGTGTTTATGGCATGTGCCAGGAAGCGTCAGTGGGAAATGAGAGCTTCTCTCCCGGCTCCTTCTACCTCTCTTTGACAAGTAGGGACCCTCTTGCATCTCCTGCCTGGGCGGTGGAAGGTGGTGGTGTCCCCAGCAGAGAGGGAGCCTCCCATTTTCCACTCCTCCCTCTGTGGAGCTGTTTTTATGCAGTTTTCCACCCCCCACCCCCTCTTCCCACCCTCTGCTGGGGGAAGCTGCCTGCCCCCTGTCTTCTCTTGGTCTCCAAACCAAGCCGCACTCAGGAATTGGCAGGAAAGGAAACCCAGGAAAAGTTTAAAGGCTTATTTTCCTTGATCCTTCCTGGCGGTTATTCCTGAAAGTCTTCCGCTAAGGCGTTCCCAACTGACACACATTTGAGCAAGCCTTAATTTAGAAAAAGCTGGAGAGAAAGCCAAGCAGTCTCCTCGGTCCCTGCTAGCATCTGCAATTCTTTGCAGGCTGCTCAGGGACAGTAGCAAGCCATCACCACCTTTAGTCATCTTGCCCCCGTGACCTGCCCGGCTGACGCGGAGGACCAAGGGGGTCCGTTGTGCCGGTGCCGGCGGCACTTGGAAAGCGTCGGTCGTGCGTCCACTGGCTTGGGACCTGGTGGACCTCCAGCCAAACGCTGGACCCGCACCTGAATCAAAACACTAATGCCTCAGCCTGGCCCTAGTTTACCATCCCTGTTTCTTGGTCCCTGTAGCCGCAGGGAGCTGCGAGCGGGAGGCTCGGCATTCCCCGACCACGATCAGCCGTGGGGGAAGGAGCTGCCGATGGCGAGGCCTTCAGGTCCGCCGCCCTGGGAAATGACAGCGGCCCCCTCCATCTTTCTACCCCATGACAATTTTATTTCTCAAAACCAGGTTAATACATATTCTCTGCTCAATGGCATCTTCTTCACATCTTTTCCTGTCAGATCAAAAGAAAAATAGAAGAGGAAAAAAAAGGACTTTGAGAAAGTAAACAAAGATAAAAGGAATAATTGTCTTGGCATTAAGCTTATGTGATAAAAATTGTAGTAGACAAGTCTTCCTTGAAATATTTTTCCCTGTAAGAGCTGCCGTTTATTATGTGTTTATAAAAATGTTGTAAGGAGAGAGAGATTTCAGAAATGCCTTTTTAATAATTTTTAAAGGCCTGTAACTCTCCCTGGTGCTATTTTTTTAGGGTAAGGATTTTGATGTTGAAAGTTTCATGGGTTTTTATACAATCTTTTAAAAAATCAAAGGAATTTGTATTGTTGTTTTGTTAACAAATGTTTCATCTACTTTTTGTATTGGGAGCCCAGTACCAAAGTATGAAAAACTTAAAACTGTGCCTTGTCTAAAACAGTTTACTGATTTCCATATGGGAAAGAAAACGGATCCATGTCTAGAGTTTACCATTTATCACTGTCTAATTAAAAATCAGTATTTCTGTATGACTGGACATTATTTATTATTCTTGGGGGGAAAAAATGACCAAGCAGAACCGGCTCGCCAGCTGGCCTGGCCCGCGAGCCTCGCCGGGGGGTCGCCGCAGCTGCCGGGCAGGGCCGTTATCCCGGGCTGCAGCCCCGCCGCTGCAGCGAGTGTTGCGGAGGCCTAAGGGGGCTGCAGCGGGGGCACCCAGGCCCCTCCAGCGCTGTCAGCCCGGCGCAGGCCGGGAGGAAGGGGGCGGGGGCGCCTCGAGGCCCGGTGGCTCAGCCGTTTAACGGTTTTTAACGGCTACGCGGCCGCGTGGCCCGCACGCTCCCTCAAGGGAGGCACTCCCACGGGGCGGCCGCGGCCCCAGCGCCCGGTCCTAGGCCGGGGCCGGGCGGGTCTGGGGCCCGGGGCCCTGCCAGGCGCCCGGCGCGGCCGCGGTGGCCTCGCTCGCGGCCCTGCGCCCCTCGGAGGGCGCCGCGGCGGGAACCGGGCGCCTGGGGGGACCCCGGCCGAGCGGGGGCAGCGGGAGCTGAGGGGCGGGGCCTAGCTCACGGCGCGTGCGAATGGCGGGGCCGCCCCGGGGGCGGGGCCAAGAGCCGCCACCAATCCCAGGCGTGGTGGGCGGAGCCCCGCCGCGGCGACGCAGCGGCTGTCCCCGCCCCCTGGCAACGGGGCCCCCCCGCCCCCTTCGCGGGGAGCTCGTCCCCGAGCCGCCGAGCGGCGCTCGCTATAACCGCCGTGACGTAGGCGTGACGCGAGCGCGTAGCGTGCGAGTGACGTGGTCCCGGGCAGGCGGGCGGGGCCGGTTTGAACGCGGAGGAGACGGGCGCGAGCGGGGGCAGGTAACGGGCCGGGGGCGGCGGTGGGCGCAGAGCGCGGCCCGCGGCGGCGGTGGCGGGCCCAGCCCGGCCGGTCCGGCCGGGCGGCGGGGGAGCGCAGGGCGGCGGCGGCGGCGGCGGCGGCGGCGGCGGCTGGGTGGGCGGGCCGGGCCGGCGCCCGGCGGGCTGTAAGGAGCCCGGCGTGAGGCCTGCAGGGCCGGGCCGGGCCCTGCCCGGGGCGCGCCCCTCCGCGGGGCCCGGGGCCGGCGGAAGGCGGGCGGCGGGGAGGGGGCCCGGCCCGGCCCGGCCCCGCCCACCGGGGCGCGTGCGGCGGCGCTCGGCGGCCCTGCCCGCGGCAGCTGCCCGGGCTCGGCGGCGGGCGGCGGCTCCGCTTTGTGCCGCCGGGGCCGGGCGGCACCGGGAGCTCGGTGTCTCTCCCTGGAGAGACGCCGCGCTCTGCCGGGGAGCGGTTCTGCCTCGCTCGGCCGGCGTGGGTAAGGAGGGCGAATAATTTGCAGCAGCTGTGATTCCTTTCGTCGGAGTTTCTGTGAGAGTGGTGGCTTAATGTTAATTTTCTTTCGAAAAACACTAAACCATCGCCTTTACAGCTGTGATGAAGCGAGGTCTTTCCACCTGTTAGTGGTGGACAACTTCATTGTGTTTCCTGTGAATCATCTTACGCTTGCCTGTTCCGTCATGAAGGTTTAAAAGGAAGTGCCTGTAACTATGAGCTCGCCTTAGCAGAAGTGATGAACGTGCGACGTTACCACGTGTGACACTTACCCCTTTAATTCTGTCTTTCAGAAAATGGCAGTTAATGTGTATTCTACTTCAGTGACTAGTGATAACTTGAGTCGACATGACATGCTTGCGTGGATCAATGAGTCTCTGCAGCTGACGCTGACAAAGATTGAACAGTTATGCTCAGGTAAGAGGACTGATGGCAAAAAGAATTCTAAATTTGATTTGCACTATCTCTTTATAGAGATAAAACTGTGCTGTGTAAACCGTCTATGCTGACCCTCTATAGCAATGTTGTTGGCTAAACTGGTGTTAACAGATTCGCTGTCAAGTTAATCTAGCATTTTGTGTTATGATTTGCTTGTGATTTGAGTTTTATTTAAATTATTTTTAGCAATCTAAGCATAATGGAAAGGTGTAGTCTTCTTCTGACACACTGCAGTATAAAAGGAATTAGAAGGAATGGAGGTTGATGTGACAGATTCTTACAGGAGAGTGTTTTTCAAGGGAAATTAAGTACTTAGTTGTGATGGTAGTGTGCAAATCTTCTAAGTGTAGTAACTAGCATAAACAGTCTTATGGAGGAGAGGAGAACACCTGGGAGATTTGGAAGGTGCTTAAAGATTCAGATGGGGCAGAAGGAGAGATATGAGGAAGACACTGTTAACTCTCTTGGGCTCACCTTCAGGACTTCACAACTCCTGATGATAAAGGAGCATCTCCATCTATGTCACTCCAAGTCACTTTGGCTTGAGTTGACTTTAGCAAGACTGAATCTTGGATAGACTTGTAAGCAGAAAAGAAGTGATTAAGGTACAGAAATAAAATCATGTGTCAGTCAGAGAGGAGTGTACACATAGGGGAGGAGGGTTGTCAAAATGAAGGAAAAATAATAGTGTGTGGAGTACGAGCTGAAAAGGAAACCAAGGCTCAGAACATGGCTTGTTTAAAGATGATTATTTGGATAACTGCAGCAGAAATACAAGGGGATTTGGTGAAAAGTGGAAGTTCAACTCATATGGTGAACTTGACATAAGATGTTGCTCACACAATGGGAGATATGAAAGCTGCAGACAGAATAAAAGGGGGAAGAAGTAAAAAATAAATTTGGAACTGTCGGTACAGCCTGTGGCTGAGTCCATGGAAGAAACATTCACAAGGGTAACAGAAGTTGGGAACTTAGAATAGTACTTGTAATATTCTGACAAGTACTGGAACAGCTTTTTGTCTAGTGAAATGACAGAGAAAGTCGGCAAGGATGAAGGAACTAAAGATCTAGAATCATAGAATTAAGAGAAATGATAAGCATTATCCTCTTTCAGATAGGCAGGTTTAAAATAAGAACAATTGCTTAGAGTTGATGCAAGTCTCAAATGCTGTGGGGCTCTGCCCCTGAGAAGTGAGGACATTAATAGTGACTGCGCAGAATCTCAGCTAACCTGTTTTCAGCAGAAGGCTGAGAGCTTATGATGTGGTATGTTCTGAATAATGTCCCTTTTCTGTGTCTGCAAAAATACTCTGTGCCTCTGCATGGATGGAAGTGGCTTTCACTTACACTCATAGTCATTTGAAAGCAAGTCTCCAGACTTTCTTTGCTCCCTTTGGTAAGGGGAGTAGCAGCAATTCAGTGCTGCGTAAATATATGAAAGAAGGCCTTTGGCTTATGCTGCTGCTCTTTAAATCATGCTTCTCTCTGATTGCCAGATAGTTAGCAAAACACTGCTCTCTGGAAGGCATCTGTTTTTGAGCTGGCTGTTGGAGTCCTTCAGTAAGTGAACTGAAAGACAGCGCAGATCAAAACCAAGGTATTTTTTTCTTCGCACCTGTAGCGAAGCAGAAATTTTCTGTTTATCACAGGTAAATATCAGGAGTCCCAAACAGCCTGCAAATGTCTTGATAGAAAGTGGACAGTATAGGACTTTCCATTACCTGGGATTGACATGAATAGACTTGCTTAGGCCTATATCGTAATGTATTAATTCTTGACTTTTAGATTGCTCACAAAAGCTTGTTGTGTAGCTGTCTGATGTTTTAGGTTCAGGCTCCTATTATTCTCTGCGTGCACTTAATTTTTTGGTATTTGTGGGGAGGAATGGTTCTCAGAGTGTTGCACTTGTATTTTCAATGGCATACGATTACATGTTATCACTGCAAGCACCCATATAGTTTTAAAAATGTCTTTTTAATGGAGTATGTATGTTCTACAAAAGCTAATTTTCTCTTTTGGGAGACAGTTGTTTGCTTTTTATGGGTTAACTGAGTCCTTCTTTTGTTCTAATTGTAGTGAGAGCTGAATTGATGTATACAAAGAATTTAAAATGGATAGGAAGAAATACTAGCTTATTTGAGTTTTTTTGATTAAGACTTGGTTTAAATATAACGCAGCTTAATTTGGCTTCTTAACTTTGAGGGCATCTTGAATTGTGGATAGGCTCAGTCTGTATTAAGTAAATCTTAATTTTATTAATTATTAAATATAATTATTTAAAATAACTGTTCTGGTTTAGATCTATTAATATTCATAATACTAGATTATATCTCTCTTAGAAGCACATAATGTCTGGGATCTGTACTGATATCCATGAAGGAATGAAATCCAAATTACATGTTGGTTTTGTTTCTTGGACTTTCGGAGACAGTATTGCTGTTGCTCGTAGGGGCTCAAGTCATGAGACCAAAAGTTTGATCCTGTAATCAGCTGAAGGTTATTTAAGGCCATACTGCACCAAAACAGAAGATTAAAGGCTCCTGATACCTTGCTTTTGTTTCCTTTAAGGGATCATGTAGCTGAGGAGTGAGTCAGGTCAGTTTGCTGATCTGACTGAAAAGTAACTTTTGTGGGCTTAGTGAGCTGACTTGATTCATCCTAGGACCTGTATTCTTTAGAGCTGAAGCTGGAAAGGCAGAGAGAATGTGTGGCTGGGGACAATGACAGAGAAGGAACAGATTTTTTTGGTAGCAGCTTGCAGTTAAGCAGGCTTCTGAACAGCAGGGTAGTAAGCTGAACCTCCATTTCCTATTGTAGTAAATGGTGTGTCAAAAGAACTTGCTTATGTTTTCACTTCAAATAAGATGGCACATGAACTTTTTCTTTTGGCAGGTGCTGCCTACTGTCAGTTCATGGACATGCTCTTCCCGGGTTCTGTAGCACTCAAGAAAGTGAAGTTTCAAGCAAAGTTGGAGCATGAGTACATTCAAAACTTCAAGATTCTACAAGCAGGTTTTAAACGAATGGGTGTTGACAAAGTAAGCTGGGTTATAACTGATTCTCCTTGCTCTTAACATCAAAGTAGATGGAATGTGTTATCAGCACTTCCATCTCCAGACCTGAATAAATCTTGGAGCACAGCTTGCTTCTGGTTTGCATTAGGGTTCTTGCTCTTGTTGACTTGGGACAATATCTACTTTACTCCAGCCAAGGTTAGGCTTCCAGCTGTTAATGATATGATTAATTTTTCCATTTAAATTCTATATAAGATACAAATTAATGCAGAAAATCTGAGATAAATTGTACTTAAGCCTCCTGTTTGAACCAACTTTGTACCAGGTATGATCCCATAACCTGTTGGTATGGTAGTCTTAATGACTTCAAGTTCCTCTTTACAAGCTTATTTAATTTTAAGATGATGAAAATGAGATCTTAGATCTGAGAAATGAGAAAATACTTGTTCAGATTAAATAATTATATTCACGGAAGGGTGATTTATCTAGGTAATAGTTACTGACAGCATATTTGATCAACACTAAGCAGTTTGGTGTTAAAACTTGGTTCTTTATTTATTGGAAGGTACCTCATTCTGTGGTTGCTAATAGCTTCAGCACACATTTAATCAGGCTTCTACTTAGGGAAAGTACAGCCTGACTCGTGCAATATGTCCAGAGCTGGGCAGCCATGCTTTTAAATGTTAAATGACTATATAAGGGTAATGACTCTTTGCCCCTGCCAAACCTGATAGACTCTCAGCTGGTGGCCTACAGACAGGAAGTCACAATTTGCTGCATCCTTTTAATAATCTTATTTTTCAGCATCTCTGGAATTAAGAGTATAATTGGAGTCTATGAAAAAGGCAGTGTTTAAATTTTGCAACAGTTCTTTATGTTAGTAGTCTGTAAAAATTGGTCAGCAATTCAGATTTATGAAAACTAGTGCTGGATGAGCTGGCTTCAAAAGTGCAGGAAGAAGTTTGGTGTTGAAACTTGGTGCAGCAGAAGCCTTACTGCAAAACTGCTTAAAATTAGTTGGACACTCACAGTGAAACCATGACGTGTGGTTTTTTTTTTTTTTTTAATTCCAATTATTAGGAAAATCTTACTATTTAAGAGGCACTTATGTTTAAGGAAGATTTTCTTTAGAATAGAAGAACTGCATTTGTGTATCTCCTGAGTGCACTCTTATTAAAACTTGTTATACGTAAAGGTAAAGATTCTTTACTGTTAATACAAGTTTTTACCTTTTTTCAGATAATTCCTGTGGACAAACTAGTGAAAGGAAAATTTCAGGACAACTTTGAATTTGTTCAGTGGTTCAAAAAATTTTTTGATGCAAACTATGATGGGAAGGAGTATGATCCTGTTGCTGCTCGACAAGGCCAAGAGACAGTAGCACCAAACCTCGTTGCTCCAGTTGTGAACAAACCCAAGAAAGCTCTCGGCTCTGGCAGTGCAGGTAGAGTAAATATTTAAAGGTTATCTAGATCATAAAAAAACTTCAGGAAAGCAAGACTGAGTGCCTGTTTAAATTCAGCGCATCAAATTATAGTATTTTGCAGCTTATTTCAGAGATGCTAGTCTTAAACATTGACTCAAACAGTAGTACCCAGTTATCTGGGAGTTACAGAAAGGATAATTTTCTCTAAAAGAAAAGATAGCAATAATTGGTGCCAACACATGTTGAAGAATACAGCCATGTTGCATGGAGTCAGGGAGAAGGAACACTTTGTATAGAGAAATTTAAAGACAGGTTCCTATGTGTCTAAATGTGTCTGGAAGGGTGAGGGTACCTTTAGAAGAGGAAAAAATATATATATTCTGAGGGGAGCTAATTCTGATTTAATCTTACAGCCCCACAGAGGCCCATTGTTACACAGAGAACTTCAGCAACTCCAAAAGGTGGTACTGGAATGGTCAAAAAGGCTCCAGGAGATGATGAATCAGCAGGATTGATTGAGCAGGTGTGTTGATCAAAATGGCCCTGTGTACTGATCTATGTGTTATGGATTTCTGTGTGGGGTGGTTTTATTTATTTATTTAATTATGTATAGAGCTGAATGACTTGGACAGGGAGATACAAGAAAGAGATCGTAATGTAGCAAGCTCCTTTGAAGTCACTTAATCTGAAACCTTTATTATAGTGGTCTCACTCTCCTGATAGGAGCGAAACTTCTTATGCAGTACACTAGTACCCAGACATTTACATCTAGTATGTGCCATATCCCACATAGCATTGTTTTTAAGTATTTCCACAGCTGTGTTGCAGATATCACAGCATTCCAACTGAGCTATGAGCAGCTGCTACTTCACTGCAATACTGAATGCAGTGCAACTAAAACTCCCTTTGGCATGAGAGTTGACTTGAAAGAATGTGTTAGCAATGAAAACTGCAAGCAGTTGGCTTTTTACCTGTGTTGTTAGAATTTCCAAAGGATATTGCGTGTTTTGGGCTGAATGTTTTTCTGTAGAAGTAACATTATGATTTGTGAAATAGTACCCCCCTCCCCCCAAGTTTTGGTTATTTCTAAAGTGCTTTGCATATGAATACCCTCCTGATAACTTTGGGAATCTCACCATTTGAATAAACCACTACCTTATTTTCTTCTTGGTGGAGAAATTACTGTTGATATTTTTTGGGCAGATCAATGTATTGAAACTTACTGTTGAAGATTTGGAGAAGGAGAGAGACTTCTACTTTGGCAAACTGAGAAACATTGAATTGATCTGCCAGGAGAATGAAGGGGAGAATGATCCAGTGTTGCAGCGGATTGTGGAAATTCTTTATGCCACAGATGTAAGTAATCTTGCAGAAATTGGATTACTCTCTCTTTTTTTTTTTCTTCCCATAACTGGAAGTTGGGCTGTTTTCTAGTGTTCCCTCCATTTTTACTTGTGTTTTTTCCTTTAGGTTTATGGCCTAGCTTTTTCCTGTAATAAAGGAACAGATAACATAATTCTATTCAGACAGCAAACAAGCTTAGGCTTACATGAAGAGTATGTAACAAATGGATCAAAGATGAGAAAATAATTTGTCTGGTAGTATATACTAACACTGTAAATAACTTGATGGTATTTCCTTTCCGCTATCCTAAGTGAAAAGTAAAAGGAAGGGTGCATATATCTTAAAAGTAGCCAGGAACTGGTTTGAGATCAGTTTTTCATTAAAGCCCTTGTTTTATCCCCTCTTCAGGAAGGCTTTGTGATACCTGACGAAGGAGCACCGCAGGAGGAACAAGAAGAGTATTAACAGACCACATACTGTACCAGCAGAGCAGCAACATCAGAATTCTTTGCCCCAGATCATGTGCTTAACTGTAAAATACTCCACTTTATTCTTAGAGGACTCACTGGTTTCTTTTCATAAGCAAAAAGTACCTCTTCTTAAAGTGCACTTTGCAGAAGTTTCACTCTTTTTACAGTGGGTTTGAGTTAGGAGCTCTTTCTCACTTTGTAGCAGAGCAGTATTCACATCTAGTTGGTATATTTAGGGAGCAAGAGGCTGAATATTTGGAACTTGTTGCAGAATGGTTTGCTGGTAAAACACTGGTTTGTGGAAAGACTCTTTTTGTATCTAAGATGGTGTGTAGTAGAGAAATTAAAGACTCTGACTCACAGAAAGATTGAGTTAATGTGAAATTGCAGCAGAGAAATTATAATTAAATGCCTTAAGAGTATTTAAAATATGCTTCCATATGCCAAATTGAAGTAATGTGACAGGAGATTTTATGTGCTTCATACTGGGGTAGACACTTGTTTGACTCCATACACTGCTGTTTGAGAGGCCTTGCATGGCAGTCTTACTTTGTCAGCAAGTGCTCAAAAGGGGCTATTAAATCAAAACTCCATTCCTATGTAAAGCTGCTTACTAAGTGATTAGTTCTCGTTGCAATAGGCCTTACTGTTGCCTGTCACAAGATTAGAGGGAGTATGAACAGCTGAGACACATAAATTACCTTGAAGAGCGCTAAAGCCTTTTTCTGTGGCATTGTGGCTAATGACTTTGCCAAAATGTACTGTGTTTTCTGTAAACAAAAAACAAAAAAGGGCATCTAGTCTTATTGCCTAAAAGTAATTTTTCTTCCTGGCTCTTGTCCTGTTTCTGTTTATTTTTGTTGGTATACCTTCTGGTCTCCCACTGGTTCTTTTCTCTTCCCCATTCCAAGGAGTGCTGGTCAAATCAAATGGTTATAACAGGATTTGCACTGTGCAACTATCTTAGAATGAAAGTGAATTGAGCACATGAGGATGAACTTTGTCTTTTTTTTTTTTTTTTTTTTTTTAAACCAGGGTGTATCTAATAATACTTGCCAGTTCAGTAATCTTCTGGGGTCAAACTAAAAAGGTGCTGGCTAACAGAGCTAATGTTATTGCAGAAAATACAGTACTGAGACTAACTTAAATATTAATATTTAAAGTACTTTCTTTAACTGTCTTTTTTTTTTTCTTGCTATCATGCCCCTCATTACTTTTGTGTTTGACAAGATCCTGCAAGACTTCTGATTCCCCTTTCACTACTGAGATTGATCAGTCCTGTTGTGCTTGTATTCATTTGTTTCTGGTGGTAGCTTGTCCTAAAATGTGTGTAGGAGAGCATTTTATGGTAATTGTTGTGTAGTGCATGAATCTTTGTGAAATTCAGAGAAAAACCCAAATTCAGTGAATGCCAAAAAATGCAAGTATCTAGCCATTGTTTAAAATTGCAGTGGTGCTATTTCTCTTGTGGCCTTTTAGACTTTTGTTGCCCTGAAACTCCATTTTACTGAGAAACCATATTTGACTTGGATTTTTTCTTGACAGGGTTTTTCTATTTTAAGCAGTTTCTAAATAAAGTTCTGTATTTCAAGAGTGTCATGTCTACTGGAGTCTCTTGTACTTTCAGATATGATCAGGCAAATCACAATAGTTTCATTCTGAAGCTTGCAGGACCTGGAATATCGGCTTTCATTCTCCAGTCCTAGTTACATTCTTTGCTAACTGGAGTAGCAGTAATGTTGAAACTTTCTTTGGAGTAGGCTGGGGAAAACATCACTTTTCATTCTTTCCCAAGCAGATGAAATGTGACTGTATTGTTGGCTTCTTCCTTCTAAAGGTGTAAGAATGGGGTTGGATAATAGGAACACTGTCACATGACTAAGTGGTGAAATGGCTGAAACAGTGGTTATAAACAGATGTTAATTGTGGCATCTGTCACCAGTCTGAGCAGATTGACTCTTAACTTAGTTTTGTTTCAGTTGGAGTATGTTTTGTAGATGAGCTTAAATGTTATTTTTACAGATGTGTACACTGACTGGCTTCTTCAGAGAAGTGCTTGCGTGATGTGTCTAACTTTGAAATTGGAAGCATTCCCCAAAAGGTTTATCTATCATGATGGAGAACCCTAAGTGTTCTACAGATGCTTTATTCTAAAGAATAGGCATTGCTGGCAGTGCCTTCTGATATTGCAATATTGGTGTTGGACTACAGAAGCACAGTCGCTTCTGTACGAGGTTTTTTTCAAAAAACAAGTTTTTTTGATGCACATAAAATCTTCTTTACCATTACTTGTTCGCTTTGAGATCAAAAGCATACTATTTTCAACTCCATTCTTCCACCAACTCGAAGCAAAAGATGGCAATAATGTGTGACTTAAGATGACTTCTTGGGTGTTTCAGTACTCTTGATGGTTCAGTTGCACATTGGAACATGGTTTCTTCAAGTCCCCCCACCCTCAAGATTGCATGTGTGAAACTGTGAAGTACCCAGATAACCAGATGGGTCAATTTTTGTTCTCTGCTACTAGAAGCAAGCAAATACGCTTTAATGCTAAGAGAATGATGAGTCAGAAATAGTGCTGGTGCTCTCCTTGACCATGTGAGACTGTTCAATGTGTGGACCTACTGGATGTGCATTATAAAACTAAATTGAAGTGGCGGTCTTGTAAGTCAAATGCTGCTAAGATTTCCAATTGCTTACATGCCTTCTGTATCACCAAGATGAGTTATAAATAGAATGGGCAAACTTATATGGTCAACTTACCTGTCTATGTTATAGATACCTTGGCATAATCTTTTTTTAATGTCTTTTTTGAAAGCAAGCAACCACAACAAATCCAACTCAAACCCATAAACTTAACATAGCTACTCTGTTACACTGGTACAGTATATGCTGTTAAATATTAAATGCTCACCTGCTGGAACAATTCAGATAGCATCCAACCTTTCTTAGGCTCTTAGTTTTATCAGATATTTGAAAAGTGAACAGAATGGAAGAACCAAAAGCTCACCTCTCCTTTCTGTACCGACATGTCTGTCTTACAGGTGGGCTTGTGGATGTTTTTTTTAACTTTTATTGTTCAATCTTTTCAAAATTCCTGGTTTGCAATGACAATTCTTACTGTAACTGTTAAAAGCCTTCAAATAAAGGCCAATAAGTTACTCACTGTTGTATCATATCACTATTTAATGTGACTACTTAAGCACTTGGTGATCTTGTAGACAAATGTCTGTCCTCAAGAACAAGTGTGTCCTTGAGGTGTGTGTTTGCTTCCCTCCCTGCCCCTTCCCTTTTTTCTTCTTTGACAACATCCTCCTATGGGTAAGGCTGGGATCTACTTCTCACAAGGGGAAGATTTTTAGCAAGTCAGTGTGAAAACCTAATGAGGTTTTCGGGCTGTATTGGTGACAGACTATTCTCAATTTGTATAGTAGTGCAAGTAATACAGGGAATGATAATATAGACCTAACAGGGTTAATGGGATAACTTGCGTGCCTAGAACTTTAATTCAAGGGTAGTAGCTTTTTGGCAAAGCACAGGCTGAGATGAAAAAAGGATAATGTTGCTTCATGTATGAGCCTTAGGTCAAGTATATCCCTTTCAGAGTTGGGGGAATGTAAAACTGTATAAAGGGACTTAAGGTGGAAAAATAATATGAGTGCTCTGGCAAAATTCCAGCATAGTAGATCAGCAGATCAGTGGGGTTTGGTGGTTGGAATCTTGTGAACAACTGGAAAAATCTACCAAACTACAGGACTTTATTATTACAGGGGATGCAAGCTACCCAGGTACCTGAGGAAAAAAAGTGCAGCAGGGAACCTGTGGATTGTTAGCAAGAGAGCTGAAGAGTTTACTGATCTTCTGATGCAGAGAACAGAGAAAGCAACAAGACAAGGATGTTGCAGTTCCAGTTCTGGTTAACTGGAATATGAAACAGCAAGCAGCTTGGATGAGAGTATGGAATACTGAAGCTGATGATCCTTAGGACAGAGGGAACAAAAATACAAACCATGGTTTTGCAGAAGGGAGGCCTCAAACTCAGTTGGTAAGTAAGATCTGGGATGAGATTTTGGAATTGTGACTGTCAGTTCCTTGCAGAAATTGATACTAAGCCCATTAACTATCCAAATATGGAGGAAGGAAGTGTGTTAAACAAATGTGACTGAAGAACACAAAGGGTATATAGAGAATAAGAAATTAGAGAAGGTCGCAGTCATAAAGGAACAGGATAAATGCAAAGGGACAAATTCAAGCATGGTATGAAATACTTGACAAATAAAACTTGAAAGAAACCTGATGTGAGAACATTTTTAAAGAAAGGAAGCAAAAGTGCAATATTCTATTCTTAAAGAGGAATAATCAGTGCACAAGTACAGCACAGTGAATATGTGATTACATAGCAGTTCTGCAGAAAAGTTAGAGTTTTAATACAGGCAATGTGCATCTAAGGTGAAAAACAAATGGGTTATCTTTTTTGGGTAATACCTGTTAAACTGAAGGATCAGACTGTCTGGAAGAAACAGCATTTTTGCTGAAGCTATGCATTCTTATACTATCGTTAAGACAGAAATCTGTATCTTCCAAGGAAGTGTTTTTTTTTTTTTTTTTTTTTCCTTAATAGAGCAGGAACAAGTTAAACTTGGTCCTTGAAATTTCCGAAGACCAAAAGAAAAGTCTAGAGAGGGCAATTCCAACCTTATATCATAAGGGAAGAATAACTGACAAACTTTTTTCCTTCCCCTTTTTCTCCCCTCCTTGGAGGGCATCCTTCAAAGCTCTGTAGAGACAAAGGCCGCTTTTTTTAAAACTAACTCTTTTCCCTTACTCACTAAGGCTTGCTAGCTTTTCAATAGTGGCCTTACATACACACACACACACACACTTTTATTTTGTGTGTGTGTGTGTATGTGTATAAAAATAAAAATTGTGGCTGACCTCTCGGAACTGTAGAAAACAGGAACTGGTGTAAGTTTCTGTTTTTAAGTCTGAGAGAGATGTTTTGCAGACATCTTCCTCTTGAAAGTAATTTTGTAAAATGGTTGTCTGTCAATCTTCTGATAGCGCTCTGGCTCTGGTTTTGTCCCCAGGGAATACATAAGAATGAATGGACATTTGGGAGGCTTTAAGTCTCATGAGACTGCATGGATATAAATATCCTCTTATTCAAAGCTCTGCAGATTGATATTTATGAAGGAATAAACAAATGAGGCTAAAATGGGGGGGGGGACAGTGGAGATGGGTCCATTTTCAAAACCTGAATACAAAGCCATATTTCATCTTGGCATTTCTCTCAGAGGGGTTTGAGAAAAAGGCAGAAAATGGACTGAGAGTTCTGTGATAGTGGCCGTGAGGACTGGAGTGAGACTCCACAGCAGCCTTGCACAGAGACAGAGTAGGGCGAAGAGCTGGAGCAGGAACCCTGGGAGCTGTTTCCCTGGGACCTCAGGAGCAGTGGGGATGTGTTCTCAGAGGACCTCTTGTGTCCAACTATCATTACATGGAAAAGTGCTTTTACAGAACAGCTGAAGAGCAACTCCTTTATCCATCAGGACCCTCTGGGGCAGGATTAATAAAATCCTTGATAAATTGGTCAAGAGGATGACGGGAAGGAGGAGTCTCCCTTGAAGTCCTTTAGTTGTTCAGAATCTGTGGAATAGTGATCTAACAGACCTCACTCATGACTTCATGTTCAGGTCCCCAGCGGATACACAAGGGAAGCGGGAACAGAAGAAACGTGTGTTGCTGCAGTGGTGAGTAGCCCCACAAGAGTCCCATGGTCTTCCAGAAGCAACAGCTGTTTTACTCTGGCATGGTTAGTGCTGAAAGAGGGGACGCAAGGAGAGCGCGTCAGCTGGGGGAAGCTAGCTCCCTCCTTTTTCAGAGAAGGCTCTCTTTTTCTGAATCTGCCTAGAAATCCCAATCAGAGAAGATCCTTATTAGGTATTTGGATGGATGTCATAGTGCTTAGGAGCTTTCAGTTTCCCCATATCTAATAGGGGAATGAAAGATCACTTTCATTCTTACTGCAGTTTTATTATGTTTTGTTCAAGTCACGTGGGCCTGGGAGGTTAAGTGTGCGGGTGATTAGCATGTGTTGGGCTCTGTACTGCCGTGGCTACCCTGATAGTATTATCTCCACTGGCTAATCTTAAGCTAGTTTGGGTGTGAGCTGTGGTCACGGCATTGTCATGGCAGCATGTTCATAGGGCTATTTCTGTTTGTTTGAACTTTCAGGGTAGACCTGGTCTGCTTTTGTTTAGCGATCTTTGTCTTCAAAAACAGCGTGAGGTAAATGAATGCCATGATGTAGGTGAGTAGAGTGCAAAAGTCTGCATTCTTTAGCTCTGTTGAAACACAGTTTGGATGGGATCAATGAAACAACTACAATGGGTCACTTTTTCAAAAAAAAAAAAAAACAAAAAACAACCCAACAACAACAACCCCCCCCCCACCAAAACTCTTACATTGCTTTAGGTTTTTTTGTGGGAGAATCAGTAGTTACAAGCTTACGTTAATATACTGAAATCAGTAGATATTGTGCACCCTGGCAGCCAAATCTCCAGGAGGGGGGATGCTCTCGCAGCTGTTGCAGATGGGAGGGAAAAAAGCTTTCTCCTGTACATGAAGCTTACTGCAATGCTCTTTGATCAGAATTATTTTGTGCCCGATTATCCCTGCTTTCGAGGCTGTGCCCAGAGCAGGACACATCCATGTTTACATAAAGCTTCTGCAGGGAAGATCTTGTTTTCAGCACTGAGCAAGGGCTCTGCTAGTTTCACCCTGTTGCTCTCTGGGCAAACGAGCCCCGAGATGCCCCTGAACTTCAGCCGCTCCAGAGAGGCGGCTACGGCAGCTCCATCCACCGGCATTTGATGCCCTCTCTAGCCAGGTAACTTTCTGGCAGCTGCACCACAGCTATAAATTGAAACTTGTACTGCTAAAGATGTGTTGGAATTTGTTATAAAGCCTTGTCAAAATAGAGTTTTAATGTTTGCATTATCATAAGTTTCCTTCAGATAGTTCTGCTGTCACAGGGCTATTATCTTTAAAGTCTGCTTACCCTAGTAAGAGATTTTGGCACAGTTACCTTGGATTGTAAAGCTTTTGTAACAGAGACTATTTCTTATAGCTGTAGATAGTTTGTCAGAAATAGTAACCTTTTAAGAGTGTTTCCAGTATATCTGCTGTCCTGCAACTCTTCTTCCCTTTCTGCAAGACATAATTATGAGATTCTGAGTGTCGTAAAAAGTCTGATCTGTTTTCGAATCCTACTATTTTTCAGCCTACGAGGTTTTCAGACAGAGGTCAAAGGCTGTTTTCTGTAGATGTCTCCCATGCCTGATAAGTAGAAGATAGGATTAATCCTAAGTGCTTACAGAAATTGGCGAAAATATTCCAGGAAGCGAACACAGGCAAGGCTGGAGGTGGTGATGCAGCTCTGTTCCAGAGCATTTCAGTATTTAATGGCTTTTCTTTTTGTTATCCTAATGTTTGGTAACTCCTCTTTATTCGTAACAATTGTGAAAGTGGATAGCACAGATGTATGTTTTGTTATCTTAATTCTATAATATGAAGCCAGAATGCAAGTTTTAAGTCAAAAGAACAAAATTGACAGCCTCTAGATTTTGTTTTTTGGAAGGTGATTCACGTTAAAGTCACCTATGAAGATAATGGTGTTGCAGGTACAGTATAGCATTCCAGCATCTTTCTGCTGCAGACGTTAATTCTCATTCTTCCCCCAACCCAGACTGGTTATTGTGGTATTATCACCTCAGTTTTACAGATGGAGAAACTTGGCTCAGGGAGGCTGTGATTAATCTTACATCATACAGGAGTTTAGTAGTGGATGTAGACATAAATCTCAACTTTCCAGTTTCCCCGTCATACACTTTTTTGATACGTATCCTAATGTTCACCTGCTATGACGGTTAGGCTTTCTTCCCATGTCTTTGTGCTTCTAGGTATCCTTTGACATGGGCTGATCTGAACTGGGTTGCCAGACATATCCATTAAGATGTATTTGCTGTAACTGCACAGTTTTTTCATATGATTTAGGATCTGTCTTTGAATTTTGATTCACATAGACTGGTAGCAGTATCATTTCTGAGATTTATATATACAGTTGCTTTAAAGTGGATGTTCCTGAGGAGATACTGTGTTAGATTCACTGGGAATATTTAACATAGACTACACAACAAAGTGGCTGGGTAACATTGCTCAAAATGTTTGATGAAAATGGAGCTTCCCCCTGCCTATTAATTTATGATATGGTCTTTATGAAAAATCTAACTTCATTTCTTCCTTCAAACTTTCAATATTTAAAGGCAATAACATTCCAGGTAGATATTTCTAATACTAAGGCAAGGCAGTAGCTGCAACCTGTTATTCCATTTTTGGTAAATTTAGAAAAACTTAGGTTAGTAGGTGGTATTCACAAGACAATTTTAACACTTAGAAGTTACATAGTGGTTTGTTTTGTGTGCAAAATTATTGCAGATACACATGCAAATTGGAAAATGGCATGTAGAAACGGCCAGTTTTAAAATAACCGCATACCATACCTCTCTGGGTGCATAATGACAAGAAACTATGTGCAGAGTTTAGACTTCAAATAAATGCATTTGCTGATGTGGAAACTGTAGAAATCTGCCACAGGGTTCTTTCTGGGGTCGCCTTTGATACAATAATATTATGACATGCTGCCTTCATGATCTCTTTTCTCAGTAATGAATTATCTGGTTGAGTATAGCTCTCAGTTTATAATCCTTGTTTTCACAAGTTTGGATATGAATAAGTTCTGCATGTCAATGGAAGAAATAATAGCGAAAACTAACGATAAAGACATTGGTGACATGTTCATGAAGACTGACACTGATTGTGATGGCTTTACAGCCTGGGTAATGGTGCTGTCCTCTGTGATGAAAGATGAGGGCTAAGGAATAGTAGTTGCAAAAGTAGTTTCCTGATTTATTTTAAACACAAAAATCAAACATCATTCATTACTGACAGTAGGGTAGTGTTTATTTTCTTAGCTATCTTCCATAATTCTCGCTCTGTCAACACTACAGAACCTGAGATAATTAATTCTGCTCTCCCTTTGATACTGTGCTAATGAAATCACTGTCTGCCTTACAGGAAGAATAGCTGGACTATGTGCTACAGGAATTCAGAAGCAAGGATAACATGCTGAAAAGCAAATCACAGCTGCTCTTTAAGATGCCCACAAAAGTAATCCCAGGGTAAGACATTTTTGAGGAGCAATAGTGCACTAAAAGCTACTTGTGTTTGTCTTCCACTTAAATGGTTCTCCTGTGATGCAATGAAAAATACCTACTACTTAAGCATTCATTTTACATCAAATAGAAAATATGAGCATCTTCCAAATGAAATTGGTTTAATAAACCAGTCCCTAATTTAAGAACAATGTCTATTATAAGGTAATAGATTTGGTGATAAATGACTGCTTGAAATTGGTTCCCCTTTGTGTTTAGTCAGTTTGGTTTGGCTATTGTATGTAAAACCATCAATTTAGTAGATTGTGTCTGTTACAACAACAAACCAGAGTATAAGATATGACAGCTATTCTCCTTCATGGCTTGGAGATTTACAGAGGTAACATGGCCTATTAAGGAAGATTAAAAGAACTGAAGTTAAGCTAGCCTGGAGAGGAGGAGAATGCCGTGAGGCTGGAGGAAGAGACTTTTGTCTTTGTATGCACGAGTGGCTGCAAGAAGAATCTGACTGTCTATGGTGGAAAGCACACAAAATCTTGGAATTACCTTTCAGATATTCATATGAGAAAAAAGGATTTTTTTTTTTAACCCTAATATCAAAGGCAGGGCAATACTAGTACACAAATGTCTAGGAAGGGTGCAAAGGTTTGACAAACATCTATCAGAGAGAGATCTTGACTGACTGATTAAAAGAGCCATTTTCTTTCCTGCCTTGTGTGGCAGTTTGTAAAGCTGCACGTACAGGCTCTGCTCAACAGTGCTCATAGTTTGAAGCCCCATTGCAAAAATTGACCAAACTAACCTGCTGCGCTTTGGGCCCCAGAGTCAGTTAACTTCTGTTCGGACAAGCAGATGTGCTCCTGTCTAAATGTATTGAAATGCACCTGAGGCAGAGGAGAGATTATGCCCTTTTCATCCTTACCACCCCGCTTCGTTTCTCCTCTCTTGCTCCCTTCTCTCTCTCAGGGTCCCAGGCCTTTGGAAATCTAGTTTTTCCTGAGCCAGAGGTGGTTTAAAGGCAGTGTGAGATAGGTGGTGAAAGAGCTTGGAGTCCGTCAGGACAGTTCCTGACGGTTAGCAGGGAAGGACTCCTCCTCTGCTGGCGTGATGCATTCAAGCTGCTCTGTGCTCCCGCTGTAGGTATACAGCTCACGGATCTGACTGATGGGAAGGTCTCAACTCCTCTCTGATCAGCATACGCGGCGATGCCCAGTGTTTCCCTACTGGGGGACCTTCCCTTCCCTTTTCCTGTTTAGCAGTAAAAGGGGTAGCTGCAGTCCTGTCCTCTCCCCAGGGAGCTCATGCCATGGTAGCCTGGAGCGTGTGCCTAGTGCAGGTGTCTGCTCTCTCTGTTTATTGCTGTTTCTGTGTCTGTAAATCTTGTCGGGAGCGGCTGCTCCAAGGGTGGAGATGCAGCACGGAACAGTTGCAAGCAGCTCTGAAAAGGAAGCTTGGCCCGTTTTGTGGCCTTTTCCTAAGTCACTTTAAGTGAGATCCTGTCAATGGGGGGGTGGCTGTGTTCTCCCCACTCTCTAGAGTGAAGCAAGGCGGCAGAAGGGGGTGTGAATTTATATTTGAAGATGTGTGCGAGAAATGCTTTCCTTCTGTGTTGCCACTACTTTCCTGAAAACTTTTTGGGAAGTATAAGAGGGAAAACAATTTTTCACATAAGGAAAATTTTTCATTAATTTCCCTGGAGAGTCTGTTTAAACAGAAACATCTGGTCTCAGCTCAAATTACTGCCTGCTAAGTCAACTGTTCTGGACTGAGCACAGGATAACGAATCAGCCTTGAATGCTGGAGAAGTGCAGTTAGACCCTTGAATCCTCTTTTTCTCCATCTTGTCATTAATGATCTTCAAACTAATATTCTTTGTAGGGTTTTTCTTGAACTTTTTGCTTTTCTCTAAAGGCTATCATGGATAAAAAATGTCTGACTTGCAACTCTTTTGGGGTTGAGTTCATCCCAGAACAGAGGCACAAGGAAGCCCATTTGTCACTTAAAGTGACAGTGAAGTTCATGGAGTGGCAGATGGTGGCACCCTTTTTGCCTGAATTCTGAGAACAACTGGTTTCCTCTTCTCCACAGCTTGACCAGACTAATCAAGGACTGCATCAAAAGATGTGGGTGTCGGAGCAACTTGCTGAGGATAGCATCTACTGATCGAACTGTTGGTAAATACTTACAAACATTACTACCTGTTCTGGAGCTGGGCATAGTGTCTTGACCTCTGAAGTCAAAGGGAACTATACCCTTGTTGTCAGTTGGTTTGTGATTTTTGTATTTGAGTATGTTGTTAGCATGTTTAATACTGTGCATGCTTGTGAATCGCTGTCAAAACGGGTGTCCATACCCAAGGTTGAAAACGTTTATCTCTGTGTAAAAACAGAGTGCTGTCAACATGTCAGTAGTTCTGTTTCATAGGATCTCTCTCTGTGAATATGGCATAGAATTCTTTGGTATCAGTCGCAACAAATGTGACAGGATCTTTTGCCTCATTGAGTTGGACAGCTGCATCACAGCCTTGAATTACGGGTAGGATGCTTCTCCAAACGGGCAAATGACTTATTTACAGCAGGAGTTTGGATGAGAAGTCTGTGCCTCCCTTCTATGAAAGAGATCCTTGAGGAAAAAAACGTGCTTAAGAGCTCCGATTGCATTCCCTGGAGTATAAAAACAATGCTCACTGTTTCTAGGCTCTGCACTCCTGACTCGTGGAGGCAATTCTCGGTTCTGGGGGTGAGAATTTGTGCTTTCAGTTGGTGGGGACTAAGCTCCACATGGATCATGCTGCAATATCTGGGGTGGCCATTGCATGCGATGTAGTGACAGTGGCAAAGTCCAGGTAGTCACCACTTTTGCTTGAGTATTAATTCAGGTTCCTACTCATTGCTCATTCACACTTTACATGTAGTAAGGCCTTTTATTTTTATTTTTTTTACTTCCCACCACTGAATAGTATGAAGACATGTTGGGGGCCCAATGAGATTAGCTTGCTGGTGGTGCTTTAAACATGTCTTGTTCAGAGTAGAGACCAAACCCCAGACCTTTTCATGAGGAGTATGACCAGCACTGAATAGAAACAGTTGTCTTGCTTCTACTTCGTCTGCCATCCATCCGGTGTTGTGATCCGGATTTAGTGC
This sequence comes from Apteryx mantelli, assembly GCF_036417845.1. Taxonomy (NCBI): domain Eukaryota; kingdom Metazoa; phylum Chordata; class Aves; order Apterygiformes; family Apterygidae; genus Apteryx; species Apteryx mantelli. The sequence continues at coordinate 19,140,304 of NC_089995.1, forward strand.
AAGTTCTGAAAGAGGAAGGAAAAAAAAAACAAAAAACAAAAACCCAGACAATGCACATTTCCGAGTGCCAGAGTGTTTCTCTTTTTCATTGGTTGAAATGAAGAAATTGTCTTCAGCACTGTGTGGAAGAAGCATGTTCTCACTGACCTTACTCTGGTGTTTACCTGTGAGTTTAGCTGAGAGCTGAGTATGCTATAATCTTGGGACAAACTTGTTTCTCTGTGCTTCACTATTATAAAGGGCAGTGAGAAAAAGCTGATGTTTATCACTGAACTAGTAAATTGCAAATCTAATGTCTAGCTGTCAGAATGGTCTGCAGGTCTGATGCTCTTTGGAAATCATTTTCAGCTTCCAGTGCCTCATGTGCTACATGCATTCATATATCTTTATGTGGCATGCACACGCATGCAGGGTGTCTGGCACAGTGGGGTTTCTGGGCGCTTGCATGATATAAATATTAATAACAGTAGGTCAGTGGCACTCCTACTTCTTTTCTTCTACCATCTTCCTACACCAAAATGGGAAACATACTTGGTGCTGATGCTCCCGTACCTTTTGGGCTGCAGGAACAGGAGATGGAGTTCTATGTCTCTGACTCTGCTGTTTGCACACCCTTAGGCCTGACTCCTCAAAGAGGAATGACTTTGGTATGATCCTTCTCCAACACTTCTGATGTACGCAGCGCTCACAGTGCCCCAGATGGCTAATGCATTTTCACAGTAACCTTTGCTTACTGGGTTGCAGACAGAAATCCCTTTGAGGGAGTGTTACTCCTCTTGTTGGAGTTGAGGCATTCTTGTGACCTTTATTCAGAGCCAGTGATGCACACCTAGTCTTCCGTTTATGTTGAACCACTGTTATGCATGCAGATGCTGTACCTCCTCCGTTCTGCTTTGGCTTTTTTTGTGTTTCTCTCTCCAGTGTTTCTTCTTTCCATCTTCTGTGGTCAGTCCCCTCTGCCCTTTTCTGTTTTCATCTTCTCCTCAGATTTACATTTTAGCCACTGTATTCCACCGGACTCTTTCTTTTTGCAAGAACTGGAAATGCTGGACTAGACTCCCTCCCCTCATCTTCTCCACTAAAAGTAAGATGTTTGCAGTGAAACACGTTGAGGCTTAAACCACAATGTCATTAAGTGAGATCTTTCCTCTGTTCCAGGAACTCCTTGGGAACTGGTGCCATCAGATAAAGCTCATTCCTGAGCTCAAGCTTGTTGCCTCCTGCTCAGCAACTGATAAGAGAGCCATGATGATTGCTTAATTTCCATTAAATAACTGGCACAGACGCCGGTAAGACAGGTCTCTTTGTTTCTGTTCTATAAATTCTCCATTGCACAATGGTATCAGGTAATTTGCTGGTCTTTTAACGTTCCCTTCCCTCCAGGTAAAACCTACTGGTACCACACTCGGGTTCTGGGAAACATGAATTATGGAGAAAATGTGGAAGGGGCTTACTTTATTTACAGGTTAAAGAATCACTTAAGTTTTCTGAAGGTTGTTTTAGGCTGTGTAAGGACAGCTCCTGCAGAGTAGGAGAATGACTGGGTATTGGATCGATTTCTGTAGAAAACTGTAGGGAGCATTGTCCTCTGGAGGCAACCCCTTGCCTGGAAGGAGATCCAAAGATATCCTTGTTTCTGACTTAGGAACCTAAGCTAAGTGGATTCGCTGAGGGCTTTACAGTCCAGGGAAAGCCTGTGAGCAAACTAGTGAGCAAATGATCTTCTGACAACGGAGGAGGTGTTGTGCTTGGCAGAACTGATGATCAGAAGCCAGACTTGGGGGTCTGGGCCTGGGGAGGCTTGGAGGTCTGCAGGGAAATGAGGGGGGTAAGGTAAGCAGAGGAAGCTGGGTCTCTGGCCAGAGAGGAGGGGTTTATACTCACTGGGTATATTTGGGCTCTGTGTTCCCAAAAGAGTGGAGCAGGAGACTGTTTTGGAAGGAGCCCAGGCATTGGGAAAGGCTAGTTTAACAGGAATGCATGAGGTCTCCTTGCACACCTGTGCAAACCGGGTATCTTCCTGGTCATTCACCTCCCTCATTTTTTTCAGTTTACCTTTCAGTTGTTTATTTTCTGCCTTTTCTTGCAAATTTTACTCAGCTCCATTTCCCATTACTTTAACTCCCCCTCTTCCTTTTCCTTCCATCTTTTTCTTGCTTTTTTTGTTCACACTCCTTGCCTGTGTTTCTTCCTTATGTGCCTCTTATTCCTCTCTTTCAGTCCTGTTTCTTACTTTTTACTCTCATATGGCTCTGCATTCTCCCATCCCCCTTCCCTGCTTTCATAGTGCATTAAGCCTGGCAACAGTCCACCACCTCCTGAAAGCTAATGGGGTGCAACAGAAAGCCCCGTAGTTGCTATTTAGCCTCTTGGCAGTCATCCAAACATACTTCTGTATCTGGTCTGCTGTAAATTTGGGAGACATCTGATCACGTTTTTTATCTACAGCTGTATCATTTATGCTGTTTTCCTCAGCCTTGGTAATCACTGCTTCCTCTCTGTTTTGCCTATATGGGTTACGCTTTGCTCTCTAGCAAAGTTGGCTGAATAATGTCTGCCTGGAAATTGTAGGTCTCTGCAACTGCAGTTTCTCCTGTCCAAACAATTCTGGAATAGCAAAGATGTTAAATGACTGCTCCCAGGAGTCTAAAATCCCAATTGCTGGCACCTGGACTTCTAAACTTCTGTTTCTGATCCTCACAATAGGATAATGTTGAGTCTTCTGTGTGTGTCATAACTTATTAATCTGTAAATTTAGTCTTGTGTCTTTTTTTTTCTTGCGTCTGGTTAGATGAGCTTAAAGAAAATGGTGCAGTGATTTAAAGAGTATTTTCCACGTGGCTTGTCTGCCTTTCTTACAAAATAAACTTCTGTTATGATAGTTTTCTGTGGTTCTGACAAACCTGTGTTCTTTAAATCCAAAGTCTCTGGCAATCCCTCTGTCAGTGCACAGAAGTGAATTCTGAAGGTGGTGTTGTGGTCTGTCCCCATTTTCAAAACATCTGGATTTAATGCCTTAAATGAATTTAATGATTTTTCTGTTTCTGGCTGCAGCAGAAAAGAATTACCACGAGGTGGTACTGTTGGGCTTTCGTCTGCACTTTAAAGAGCCTGAGCTTGTGTGCACCACTTTCACTGAAGGATTTATATGGCAGGATTAACCTGGGTCATCTCTGCGGATTTTTTTGTTTTGTTATTAGCACAGAAGCTTTGTATATGCTGGAATTTTAGCCTGTGAATGGCTTGCAAATCCTTAGCTACTTCCTAGCTATTCAGAATTTGGCATTTGAGGTGTACTATTGGCTGTTTAAATTGCTTGACTGGGGCCCATCTGCTGCTGTTAATCTATACACCAGCTTCCTTTCCAAACATGTTTTTTAGCAACTGAACAAACCTGGGGTTGTGCTGCAGGGTCAGAATTGCCCCTCAGATCCATCCCTCATGTGTGTTTCATGGCAAGCGGATGGGGAGTCCCAGTCTAAAAGAGGTTCCTTCTAGAACTGCCTTTTCTGTTGGCAAAACAGTTTTCTCTAGTGCAAGGAGATACTCATTTCCAAGAATCTTGGTACATCAGTTAAGTGCAAGCTTCCTGCTTGGACCCCTTTTAAAACCAAGGTTTGATTTGCTTTTTTTAATCATTTGGCCTTGTGCTGCTCCTTCACCTGTGCTCACAGTATTCTCCTCCTTTTTGGCCGATATTGTCCTAGTTCTATTAACACCTGTGTTTCTTCCGCTAGGAAACCAGGCGCCACTGAGGTGGGAAGTGCTTGTGGGTGCCTGAGCCTCTTGCAAAGTGATATGTCAGAGGAATCTCCAGGACTCGTAAACCAGACAGACCAACTATTCCCAAAGCAAAACAGGAGTCCCCTTCCCCTCCCTCCCTCCCGACAGAAGAGCCCATTGCCCAAATTGGTCGTTTCTTTCCCCTGACAGTGGTTGCTCTAAGTGAGCTGGCAGGCTTCTGCAGGCACCATTACTTATACTGACAAGCTGTTATTTTCCTATTAGGACCCTCTGCTTTTAGGCTGTAAATCACTGACTATATTACTTGCCAGAGCCTAGTCCTGGTGGCTGTTCTATCTAGGGGGTTGAATGAAGAATGGTTGTATTTCTGCTTTATAGTTGTTCCAGGTCTCTGTTTCCTTTCCTCCTAGCAGGATGGGTACATGCTCGATCCTTTTCCTAGTCTTCTCTCTCCACATCTTGTTTCTCTGTTGCTTTTTCTACTTGGATCGTGATATCGTTTATCTTTGTCTCTCCTTCTACTTGCATCTCTAGCAGTTTCCAAAAGCCTACTGCCAGCCCACTGCAAAAGCAGTCTTTCTCTTCCTCTGTTATTCCTCAGAAAGGAGCAAAGGGATCAGCTGTGTGCTGGGTTTCTCTGGCTTTGCTTCTGGAAACAGAGTTAAGAATTCACATAGCACTTGAATGCAGCATTAGGTTTGCATGAACTGAGGGCCAGCACTGGTCCTCTACTCTTTTGTAACCATTTTTACCTGGAAATGGATCTAGCTTCCATCATTGCCAGATGGAAGCTTTTTCCTAAATTTGTTTAGATCAGGAGTTTGTCTGTGATCACTACAGAAGTTCAGTTTGGATACTTATATAAACATTTCTTGTTTGCTTCTTTTATTTGCCTTTCCTTCTTTTTATCCGACCTTTTCTCTTTCATATTCTCTGATTTTTCTCTTATTTTCCCCCATGTGCCCTCTTTACCTACCCTAGAATTCTCTTCCTTCATATAGAATGTCTTTCAAACACAGGTATGTCCTACACAGCCTTCTCTGAGAACTTGCAATGTGTTTCAAATGACCTGCTTTAATTTTCATGCATAGCTGTATATTTCCTCTGCTCATAGATCATCAGTGATTGCTTTAGAGAAAGGCATCCTCTGTTTTGATAGCTCCCCAGAGATGAATGTTATTCGTAAGATGCCATAAAAACCTTTTTTTTCCATTCTGTAGCTGAAATCATACATGCTTATAATGGCTATTATTTCTGACACTCACTGTTTTATTAGTAATATGGAGGCTTATGTCTTAATCAGCTAGTTGAAACTGGTCTGTAGTAATGGTAGTACCATTCTACCGAACTTAGCAAAATTCTACCCTATTAGAAATATCTGCAAAGGCTGGTATGAAGGCTATATTTTGTCAAGGTTCTATTATAACCTTCAAAATAATTAAGTAGTGCTCATGCAATTAGAATTTTTCTGCCTTCTGATTCCCTTCCCCCCCCCCCTTACAATGTTTATTGCTCATTAATGCAATTTTGCGGTGTTGTACTTGATGGATCACTTTTGTCTGCAAACCATTGCTGGCAGGAACGTTTTGATAAGTTGTTGTCCTATTCTTAATGCCTGTTACAGTACAGTAAAGAACTTCTTCGTATGTACCTCCTTCCTAGTGAGTTATTTGATTGCACATATATTTGATTAAAAATATATTTCTTTTCACAAAAATGGAGAAAGACTTATTGAGGTGACACTTCCATAATATTTAGTGAAAGGGTAAGGGGGATATGGGTGAGAGAAGAGATAAACTTCCCAATGTCCCTGCAAGAAGACAATCATTTAGAAACACTGTGAATGATAGAGTATTTCAGTATACACTAGGCTTTAATGGCACCCTTATTACTAAAACAGCAATGCCAGTGTCCTTAAGGCATTGTTTCTTTTCGCCTTTAAAACTGTCACCAAGCCTTCAATTCCAGCAAGCCATATTTAGGCATCTTCTAATTCAGATAAGTAGTTATGCCCCTACATTTGACTGATTGCTATCATGTCCTGCCTCCAGTGGGACAGGGCTGAGGACTCTGTCCTGTTCTCACTAAAGCCATTAGAAGTTGACTCTGGTGGAAACTGCTTCAGTCATCCTGACTCTAAACAAGTGATTTGACTTTTCCAAGTGTTTCTAACAGTCGATACTGCTTTGCTCTTAGTGCTTATTGGAGCCAGCGGATGGTATTAAATGCATCATGACTGAAAAAAAGTAGGAAATGTCAGTGGAAGCTTTCACAATGAAACTTGACTGATTTCCAGCGGTCAGAAGTTTACTGAGAATCAAGAGGTATCCATGAGAAGAATGCAAAAGAAACCAGTGATTTTAGTATGATCCGTCAGTGAGGCTGATAGGAGGAAAACATGCTGGATTAACTTGTATAGCAAATCTCCAATGATGCCTGAAAGTGCTAAGGAGGCTTCTGCTTCCTGTTTTTACTTTTGCGAAGATTCGGCATCTGCTTCACTGCATAAAACAGCCCAAAGGAGAGGAGACTGCTCAAGCTAAAGGACATCAGCAGGTGTGATTCTGTGCAGGCCCCTGTGATTTAGCAAGAGTCAGAGCAAACTCAGCCTTGATCCAAATCGTGGTCACTGTATGTGCACTGTTTCTTCTCCGTGAATCCTGCCCTCAAGCAACAGCTTCTTTCAGAAATGAAGCAGCATTCTTCACTTCTAGCATTCTTGCTTCTCTCTGCATCTTCCTGGTTAGCAGCATGACTCTCCAATTCTTACCCTTTTGTCTCAGTAAAGTTGCTGCAGAATGTGTCTTTATAAGAAATTCTCTCTTTCATGCTTAATCTTCAAAGAAATGTTGCCTTCCCCCAAAAGCGCTGTCATGTTCTTCAAACATGCAGAATATGCTTCAGATAAAAGCAGAGCTGAAATGGTCTGCAGGGTATGATTTGAAGTGCAGGAGCTTTGGGCATGTGATGATGCTTCTGACATTTGCAGGCAGCCCAACCAGCAGAAGGTGAAAATGCCAAGATGTGTCAATTCTCTCAAGAACCAGCGAGCGGCTGCTAAAGCTTATCAGGAAAAATGGAATGAACAAAACTAGCAGGAAGTTCTGAGGGGTTCAGCAGTAACTGTGCAAAAGGTTGGAGGTGTTAGTTCTGCTCTGCAGTCTACCTGTTGGTCACGGAGGAAGGAGAGCAGACAAGGAATGAGTTGCTCTGCGTTCTCTCTTCTAGGTGACTTTTCTGCAGAAACGTGAACAAAATCCTGACACAACTATCCTATTCGCCAGCTCTGAGGATGGCTGCATTTATGCTTCATCAGTAGGTAGGAAAGGGGAATGCTGGGCAAATTCAGAGCAGCACACTGAAAAGATGAGTGCAGTTGCCCAAGCCATGCCCACAGATGCAAATGGCTAAATCTTTTTGCCTGGGGATTCCTGGGCTATGTTAAGGTGAATGTTTGATATGCCTGAGCAATACTCTGGTTACATTTACCAGGTAGATAGCAGACTAATAATGAGATACGTGTACTGAAAGTAGTCTAGTTGTGGAGTCGTAGAGATTTTTTGATATGATGATTTCCACTGCTGGGAAGACCTGAAGGAGGTCCCAGGACCTCCCTGCCAATTCATAGGCTACTATAGTCAACAGAGAGAAGAGCTCATCCAAAACACAAATAATCTTGCTTGTCTTACCCCATCCCTTCCAAAAACTGTTGTTTATCTCTCTCGGTTGACTCTATAGAGGCATCCAGTGATCCCAGTCTAAATGCCTAACTTCAGATGGCTTAAGCTATGTAGTGAAGCACATTGTCTGCACTGAACTGCAGTATAAATATCCAAGCTAGTTTAAGTACCAGCAGTAGTAGCACAGAACATGTCATGGGCTAATGTAATTGGCTTGGATTTGGAGACAAAAAATAATAAAATCACTGAATATATAATCTGTGTCGTTCAGAATATGTTGACTGTTTTGTTCCCTGTCAAAAGGCTGGGAGGTAACGAAGAAGACCTTTTTGTCTGGATTTTATTCTGATGAATGAATGAATAAAACTGCAGAGAAAAGGAATATTTCTGAAATCTCAGGATAAAACAGGGGATGAGTTACTTGCATAGCTCTTGCCATTGTGAATGGAAAAGGTAAGGCTGTTCATTTTCCAGCCAGCCTCAGGGAATATATAACACAGCACGTTTCTGTAGGTGGAAATAAAAAATATTAAGTCTCTTCCTAGATTTGGGACGCTGAGCATTGCTGCAGGTCAAAAGAAGTAAAGAATAATTTCAGAGAGGGAAAGACAAAAACTACCAAAGGAAAGAACAAGTTTTGGCACCTAATTGCAAAGTACTGCAGAATTCATTCTGGACATAACTCATCCACGGAAAACAAGAAGGCAGTAGCGTTGTGCTGTTGAAATACCTTGTACTTCATGTTAATTAATAGTAGAGTTGCTTTATTAGTTTTCCGAGTGTAAGTTATCATGCTCATGTGGATTAGTATTTCCGAAACTCTTACCTGCCACAGGGAGAATGTTTGCAGTTGTTTCTGAAGTATTCACATTTATCTTTGCCAGTATGATCACATGCATTCCTACTGCAGCTGGATATGTGTGGAGCTCTTCACTGATACTGGAGCTCGGGGATTAATGGGAGTTGTGTTCCTCAGTTACCTTAGCTGTTTTGGAAAATCCAGTCTTGCGTGTATGTTCTTAGAATATTGCATGTATGTTCTTAGAAGCATACTGGCAATGTGAGACCATTGTTGTTAGGCTAACTAATCTCTCTGTCTAGATAGGTGGGTAGCCATCATATAAGATGATCAGAGCTGCTACTTTTTCTGAAGTAGCACTGACATCACATATGTCTCAAAAGAGGAAAAGTTTTTCAGCCCTTTCATCTTCCAAAAGAGGTGATGTAGTAATGAGTAACATGAAGAAACTAAATTAAAATACTTATCTGCACTGAATGTAAAAATATGGTCTAGCAGGATCCTGCTTTACATCAGGAGAATCTCAAAACAAGACTGTGCTCAACTGATCCGTGTTGTGTCCAAGAGCTGTAGATTTTGGTCTAACAGTTGTCATGAACTACTGAACCCTACAAGTTGTTTACCATTAGTGCTGTCCATGTCCCTGAAGGGATGAAAGTCTTTTCTTGGCAGATCATTTTCTTGCAGTTTCTTAATGTCACAGTGACAGTTGCCACAGAAATAATTTAGATAGTGGAAAAGATGTAAAGGTTAAACTGACAAGAACCTCCATAAATTGTTGAGCTTGTCCTTAGTGAGAATCTTCATGAATTAATTTAATCTGTTCAGCAGATTGTGGATGGTTGGATTTCATCCCTGGTCCCTCCAGAGCTTCTGAGCTTTTGGAGGGTCATTTGAAGAACATATCTTACATTGTGTATATAAAAAGTCTCAAGCTTATCGTTACTTCTAGCAGCAACTGCAATGTCAGATTGCAGAGGCTGTCAGGGAGATGCACAGGTACAACCATATGGAATTTTCATCCATTAATATCAGCTGGCCTTTTGTAGTGTGGGACCTTGGTCCTGTGACAGAATAATCTTATCTGAGGAGATATATACCTGTTGGTGTTTTATTAGCTGCTATGAGTGCTTTTGTAACTAACATGTGATTTGCTTATACGCTGCACATTCTTATTTGAAGGTGTGGGAGGATGCCTGGTTCTTAGCTCAATCCATACTTGAATCTTGGCTGACTCCACCAAAAGGGTTTCATTCTTGGAAATAATTTTGGTCTATTTCCAGGGAGCAAACCTAGATGATGAAGCCAGGAAATACAGTCCAGGTTTTGCTTCTGATGTGTCAATATGCTGCAGACAGGACAAAATGTCAGCCCAATTTTGCCAGTGGTAACTTATGTAAAACTCAGTGATATCCCCCAGTGCATGGGGATGCAGTTGAATGTAGCAGTTCACTAGAATTTATCTGCCTAGATGATGTGCAAATGCCCAACACCCCTCTGGGTAGGATTCTGATTTCTAGGTTAGAGATTATAGCTCTAGGACTTAGGCAGGAAGGGTTTAGTAAAGTTTCAGTGTCTGAAGCGGTACAGGTGATGCCAGGTGTGTAGTGCTTCTGGGCTTGTGATGAGAATAGTGATGTTACAGAACCCCAGTTTCTCACAGGCTTCTCTCCATTACCTTGTCTTCCAGGAATTTCTCTTTAGAAGAGAAAGACAAATGTTTATCCCAGTTTGTCTGTGGTTTTACCATCTTAGAATTTGTTGGAATTAATACTATTTTAATGCATGTTCTGAATTTATCTTAGCCAAATATAACATTGAACTAGAGTAGATCACCGTCCCATACCAGGCCTTTTTAAATAGAGAAGGTCACCGCCTCTTTGTTCCTCTAGATCATAAGGATGGTGGTGGCGAGGATGGATCACAGTATGTGGGAGAAACTCTTCTCACATCCCTGGGGGTGAACCAGCCGGGGAACCATTTTTCTGTAGAGGGACAGCGCAAATTTTCCTATATGGGAATAAGTAGCTTTGTGCTAACCCAACAAGAAAGCCTTGTGAAGAGCTCACCGGGGCTGAGATGGTATGGTAGAGCCGCAGTGTGTTTGAAATACGGTACCACCTGGCAGGCCTAAATGAGATTAGGTGGTAAAGACCTTAGTAACCAGTAGGAGAAATCAGTTGATGTTCTGCGTGCTTATATTTCCTGACTTCTGCCTGGTTTAATTGAAACAGAAGGGATGATGCTTTCAGACTCCAAACAGCAAGGTGCTGAGCGCCTTCCTTTCCCATTGACACTAAGGAGAGTTGATGTTCTGCTCTGCACAGCTGGGCCTTCAGAGCAAGAGGATCAGAGCTCCAAACCCAATCACACTGAATCATAGCATTTTGGCTATAGATATGTCCCAACAGACTTGTAACCTGGCTGATTTGTAAGACCTGCTGTCTGCATTAATAGGGAATTTCCTGTAAGTTAAAAAAAAAAAAAAAAAAAAAGAGTGACAGCAATTTGCTTGCATATACTTGCTAATTTCTGAATGCAGACATGTTGCTCAAGTGTTCTGCCTGACTTGCTTTCTTTTCTGTTGGTTTAATGATAGTAACTTTTGGTCGGTTGCTATGGAAGATCAGGGAGCAGGATTTGATCCCAGATAAAGTGCTAAGAGATCTCCAAAGAGCTTGTGCCATGCAAACCCTGAAAGGGCTGAAACGAGACAAGTGCATGAACAGCCCATGTCTCTGAAGGGTCCCTGACAGCTCTTACAATAGGTTCCCACTTGAATATTTATTTTCTTTTTTTAAAATCTATACGTAAGGAGGAAAAAAAAAAAAAAAAAAAAGAACTTACAGCTTTGTCCCTCAAAATGTCAGTTATTTTGGCTTCTGGCTTTTGTTTTCCTAAGATGTTCTAAGATCTGTTGCTGTCTGAGCAAGCAGATCTGGATCCAACCATGCTGTAGGGGCAGAGGCTTGTAATTTTAGTTATAGCAAATAAAAATTATTTTCAGCCTGACCAAAATACAAATAAAAATTTTGGGGAAATGCTGTAATTGTTACCTCACATTGTCATTTTCGATTGGGAATAATTACAGCCAATCTCAATGTTCATGCTATAGTTGCAAACTATTACAGCGAGAAGATGCCCTGAGCTAACTGATGAGGCTCGGTGTTTGGGCAAGGCAGGTTTTCTAGACTCCATCAGCAGCAGATTGTTCCCAAGAGAGGGTGTGTGCATGTGAGCATTGTTAGAAAGGAGCCACAACAGCCTTTCCCTTTCTTGGTTGCGTTTTCCGGTGCCCAATATGAGTGTGCCAACCTCCCAGAATATTGTGAAAGAGAAGACCTTGAAATCCTTGAAATAATTATTTAAAAACCTCAAACAATAAAAACAAAGCTCACTGAGAACTGGCTGAGCAGGTTGCTCAAAGCCCATGAATGGTGTAGACTGGTTGCTGACTCTTTCGTTTTTCCAGGAGTGAAATCTGTTGAGGGCAGGTACAGGATTGCTGGAAAGAGCAGTGATGTAAGAGCAAGATAAAGACTTTAAAGGTTTATTTTTAGCAATGGCTAAAACATCTCCTTTGCAGTCCTCCTTCTGGCCTTGTGACCCTCCTTCTGATCCCTACAGCACTGCAGGTGTTCTGGCTTGAAGTGCAAATGCAGCATTTGCACCGGCTCATAATCATTCCTCTGAATACTTGGTCCTTAAAACACTGGTAGATCATTATTTTTATTGCCTAAAATCCTGAGCACCAAACTGTCAGCGGCTTTGATTAGAGGAAGTTGGAGGGTTGCATGGTGTTCTGCCGATACATGTAAGATGATGAGATATTGTAATAACGGTGGTGGAATAGATACCCTCAGCAAGAGAGACAACTGAGTGGCTAATATTCCTTCTGTGGCGGCACCCTAATTACCAAGGACACATTTGTGTTCATGCACATTATTTGGTAATTATAGTTAGTAGACCATAGGGGACAGTTAGGAAAGCTTAAACATGTGGCAGCTTCCACTACATCATCACTATAAGCACCAGCAAAATTGGGATCACAGCCTTAAAAAGTTTTAGTGCTAAACAATGGGAAGCAGCTTGCATGTGTCAGAGGGCCGAGGTGGTTGTTTTGGAAGGCAGGTGTCACTCTGGAAGTTTGAGTTCTCTGTTTGATTGCGAGAAAGGAAAGGATGACTGCGTTTAGATTTCCTTCCCTATATTTGCAATAATGGGGGAAATGCATGATGAGCAATAGATACGTGTCTTCTAATAAGTAATTGACAGTGTTTTTATCTAAGTCTGAGCTCTACAGCAGTTATGATGTTAAACGCAAAGGTAAACACAAGCGGTGAAACAATGCTTTGTACTGTACAGTGTGCCTTGGTATCCTATTAATTCATAATTATCCCTCTCCTAGAAGAATATCGCTGTTAGTGAAATGACTTGGAACTTGGGAGCTAAGCGGCAGCTTGACAATGGCTACTGATAACATCGCTGCCACCAGCCGCCGCGGGTCTGCCCGAGACTAGCTGGTGTCCAGGACAGGTTGTCTCCCTCGTGTCCGCTTGGCTCCTGCGTTCGTTCCTGTGCTCAGAGCTGGCTGTGCTGGATGAGAAGCTGTCATCCCTCCGAGTGGGGAAACGGAGAAACGGGCACCAAACCCAAAGACTGACATTTAATTCCAGAAGGATTATCTATTGAATCCTCCCGAACAATATTGGCAGACATCACAGAGCTAAGTTCTGAGTATAAAATGTGTGTTTGAGGAGGAACTGTGTGCAAAACTTGTGTTTGAGCAAAGAAGGTGATTGCAGGAGCATCGTAGCAGTTAGCTGCTGTGTTTTTGCCAGCACTGTATGCAGATGTTTAGATACTGTGAGCGTGTGCACAGAAATACCTGCCTTCACAATTTGGTGTGCTCGTGCTGGGATTTTCAGCCAACACGGGCAGAATGGCACTGCAGTGGGGCAACCTTCCTCCAGGTCAGCACAGGGCAGTGAAAGTGCAGGAATTCAGGGGTTAAAGCTCTAGCCTAGAGTGGGCACCTGTGAAATAAAACTCTGGCTGTGGCAAACCACTGGCTGTCTCGGAAGTGCAACTCTTCAGATGCTCAGTCAGCCAAATAGCAAGTCATGGGTCTGTGTTAAACTGACTGTGCTGCTCCAAAGCAGGTCAGGTGGCACCTTCAACCATGCGCAGGGCTCTGCTGGGCAGGCAGCTGAAAGCTTCCCCCTGAGTGGCCTAAATGCGTCCTTTACAGCTAACTTCCTCCAAAGCTACTCTGTGCGTGTGGGGGCAAGAGGGGCAGAAGGAAAAGAGACAGAGGAACATCACTGTGTGGTTTGAGGGAAGAGCTTCTCAAAGCAGGGATGCTGGTCGCATGGATTTGTAAGGCAGGGCTCCTGCGAAGTCCAGTAGGGTCCAGAAAAAGAAGCAGTGCTTAGTTCCAAATGGTGTCCATTCGTGCCTGAAAGGCTGTTGGAGGAGTTTTGTTTTTTGTTTGCCTGAAGTTGTTGGCTTGCAGTTGATGGAGATACTGGATATTGACAATTCAACTATAAATCTCGTTTAAAATATGGGTTTATTGGGGTATATCCCCTGGGACTGTAGTCAAGCATGTGACATTACTGTGCAGTGGCAGATGAGCAATTAGCACACCTGTGCATGAGCCTTTTGCTGTGCAGAGCTCTCGGAGGTGTCATTAGCATGTAGTTATGCGTCTGCCTTAAAGTGTCGTATTGTTTATGGAGTGGCCTTGAACTGTTTGAGCTTGGACAATGGCTGCTGATAATATCGCAGCCAGAAGTAGCTTGGGAGTTTGGATATGTGGAGCGTGTCGCCTGTATCATGCCAAATTGGTGACTCTGTTTGTTCATCTCCCCATTGTGCAGTGCGTCTTGACATTGCTGGTGCTGGCAGTGGGGGAGAAGTAAGGATGCTGGTGGGCCTGTGAAGAGGGTCCAGTCCTGCTCTCCAAGAAGGCAGTGGAAAATTTTGCACCAAGGGTGATTTTGCTGATTGGCCTTTCCTCTCTCGTGTTTTCAGTGGAATTGAGTGTTTGTCACCTGTGCAGCTAATCAGTGTTACTTGTAGGAAGACTGACTCCCTAGAGGAGCACCGAGCTCCTGCTCTGGCTCAAGCACACCTTGCCAGGGAGGAGGGCTGCAAGACCGCAGATGTACTAAAGGTGTGGTATCTCCGTAGACTCTACAGTGTGGTAGAAATGAGCAACCTGCCTGAGCAGAAGTGTCTTGAGCTTCCCCTACAGAAAAGGCTTTGTCACCTGCTTCAGCTGACACCAGGCAAAGACCATGAATCTCTCCATTCTTTTGAAATGGCACCTCTCTGTGTTGACACTCCTTTAGTGACTGCTATAGGCCCGAGAGGTTAGTGTGACCTGTGGTTAGAGACTATTGTCAGCCTGGTCACTGGCTAGGCATTTCGAGCAGAACGGTCTCTATTTAAGCGGGGTTCCCTGCAGCTCTGGGTACCTGCTGGAGCTAGCAGGGAGGACGAAGGGCTGCAGGACTTGCTCTTGGTTCCCTGGCTGTAACTGGAGGAGTGTACACTCACTTCATGCTGTTGACTGGAGTATATTTATTTGCTTATTTTATTTGGGAATGGAAGGGGGAAGGCAGGCAGTGTGAAGCTGCCTGCTCAGTCTTTGGTTTGTTGGCGTGGCCAGAATGGTCTGCAGTGCAGCTCAGCGAGGGTACCTTCGCCTAGGATGGGTGGCTGAGAAGTCGGTGATGAGCCTGCCTCTGAGTGTCATGGCTTGGAGAGGGCACACTTATTCATCAGCTTTGCATTTTCCTTTTCCTGAGATTTTTGTGCCTTTTTCTGGTCTTTTGTATTCCTGGGCTTTTGTGCTGTGGGACTGTTTGGCCACTCATCACTCAACATCCCAGAACTCAGCACATTTCTCTGATCATTGGAGTTGAGAGTAAAGCAGTAGGGCAGAGTCCTTATTATTTTTTAATGTTAGTTGTGTTTATTATGAATATTTTGTAAAAAAAATTATCTCTGTCTCATGATTTGGGGAATCATGAGTCATAACAGCGCATGATGAAACGCTTGCATAGATGAGCTTTGTCGCTTGCATTTTCCATGGTGCACTCAGAGCACTGTTTGCTGGGTGACTGCCATGTCAATAGCTATTGCCAGGGCTACGTTTTGTAGTAGCTGTCTGGGGGAAAGACCTAGCTTCTACCCTATCTAAGGGAGCGTTTTGTGCCCAGAGTATTTTGTTAGGTAAAAATAGATCCACATTACTTAAGTGTGCTTCAAACAGCAACTCAGAATTGCCTTGGAAACTATTTCAGATCCTGAAACAGCTGATGTTGGGTGGATTATTTTGGAGAAAAAGAATAAAAGATTATGATGTCTTAAATGCTTTTCTGTTTACTTCTCTGGATAGTTCTGTATGCCTCTTCTTCTGTCTGAATTATTAGTGATTTTTGACCTGTAAGCTTTGCATATAAGAAAAGTGGCAAAGGAGAATTTTCTTTGTACTGACCGAGTGTGTCATTGGCAGGTTATTAAGACTGAAGATGCTAAAAGTTCTAGGCTTTGTCCTGTGTGGTCTGCTGATGTCATTGCAAAGTTCAAATGCAGAAAGCACCATCATCTCTCAAGAAGCATATGAGAAGGGTGAGTAAAACCTCTCCAGTTTTATCCCAGCCATTCTGTGCATTGTACGATCATTTCCCAATGACCCTTTTCTTGCTGCTCTGCTTATGTTTGTTTATACTTCCTATTAAAGTTCTCAGCCGTTGGAAATGTCAGCTCTTTTAGGAAACTGAGCAAGTCTGTTTTGTAGATCCCTTCCTCCTTTAGCCCCAAAGAGTTTTTGAAAGTCTCATTTTTTCCATCTAGCCCACAGCAGCAGCTATTTTTGAGCTGCAGTCACTTGAATTAAAAACAAAAATGTCTCCCTCCACCCCTAAGAAACCAAGCAAGCTTTATGCTTCCTCAGACACCCTGGCATGTGTATGGATATCTGAATTCTGTTGTTTGCAACTTCATTTGACTGAGAGCATAAACTCTTTGCCTGGATAGTGCATCCTTTGTTATCTCCTGTAAGAAGAGATGTGAAAAAATGGCAACTTAGATGCTCTTCCATGCAGTTACAGGTCATCATCCAGCACACTAGATCTAATAGCAGTGGTTTTCTTTACAGCTTGTCAAGATTCAACGAGTAGCCTTTTTGAGTCTGAAATGAGCAAATTCACGTTCCCAGAATTAAAAGTGGATTCAATAGCTATCAAAGGGTGAGTGACAAACAGAATAAGGCTTCTGCATGATTATTTGTCTTGTGACAATGTCTAGAGGCCCAGTCGTGCACTAAGGTGTCTCTGCACTGAGCACTGTCTGCATCATAGCAGAAATGTTAGTTGCAGGAGGAGCGTATGTGATGGGTAAAGGTGTGTTAAGTACATTCATTACAGTCTGCCTACGGGATCTACAGGCTAATTGAGGGAGAGACAGGCTTCAGCAAACAACTTTGATCTGAGACCCCATCTGCAAGGGATTGTCTGGAGAGAAATGACAAGGCAGAATAAAACCAAAAGCATTTTATTGGATAAATGTTTGTTATTTGGCAAGAATAGATGCAGCCTTGGACACCTGCCTTGCAAAAGCCAGCTTCATTTCTGTCCGTCCTCTCTTTACACTTCATTTTTCGCCTGAGCTATTTAGGGACAGTTCTTCCTGCTACTCTGTGTTAACTGTACATTATTGTTCATGTTTGTAAAAGCAAATAAAGGGCCCTGCAGGAGCTGCTTGGCTTGACACTCTGAGCCTAGATATCTTTGCTGCTCACACTTTCTGGTCTCATTTCACAGGTTGTACATCATGAATGTTACGATTCTTCCAATAAAGGCCAAGTGCATCCCTGGAGTTGGGGTCAAGGTGTATTTTTCTGCTCTTCTGAGTATCTTTGGTACTTGGTGAGTGTTGGCCAAAGGCTCATGTGGAGTTCGAATTCCTTTCAGCAGCATAAGAGAAGTATAAGGAAGGCATGGGTAAGAGGAGGGAGAGGAAATGAGTGGGTTTTTTTTTGTTTTTTGTTTTTTGTTTTTTGTTTTTTTGTTCAAGAAACTCTACAGAAACAAAACACTGTCTCAGGATCCAATGTAACCACATATGTTGAGTAGTTTTTATTGGAAACTGAGGTTCCCCAAAAGGATCGTCCAGAGAGCAGACTCTGGCAAGGGCAGTAATGATGGTAATTTTTGAGGGAGGTGGGTTTTAATCTGAATATACCTGCCTTCGCCTACAGAAAGCAGATCCCAGAAACTGTGATGGTGCATGGTAGATATTCAGTGTGACTTTGTCTCTACAGTGCAAATGCCCTTGTGCCTGGCGTGGTCACTGTCACTGTGAGGTTAAACTGCAGCGCCCTGGTTCTGCTGGAAGACTACTTACCGGACAACAGCTCTGTCGGTGTCAGGGACTACACATGTGATGCAAGTCTGATAGATGTCAAAATAAGCTTGAGGTGAGTGCTGCTGATTTTTCACAAGCAGAAATCTGTGTGGGCTAGAGCCCTGTGCTAAGACATGTCAACAGCCTTTAAATCTCCATTTGATACAGCTTGTATTTTCGATTTACCACCTTTGTTTTGGATTTATTTGTGCTGCATACCTGTTTGAGTGATCAGAGAAAGGTTTTCTTCATGTCTCTACATATCAGTGTCACAGACTGTTTTGATTTTAAACTCTGCTTGGCAGGTTGATCTGTGCCTCTGTGCTTGGACAATGACTTGCACGGATGCCAGTCCACCAAGATACTGTCCTACTGTTCAATTCTCCCCATCCTTTTCTTAGGTGTAAACTATTTTATATTTTAGACTAACTCACAGCAATATATTTTATCGAGAGGCTTGGGCTACACCCATGTAGAGGGGCCATATACTCCGTTTAGATTGATATAGACTTCTCACCGCATTGCACAAGCTGTATGGTACTGTAGATGCGAAGACTGGGATCTAGCAGATGCAGTCCGTGCTGCTGCAAAGGGAGGACTAATGCACACACTGTCAGTGCAAAGCACAGCCTGACTGATGTGGCTTGTCAGCTGTGGTCTCTCTGGGCCCAACCCTTGTCATGGTAGGCTCTCGAGAATGAGCCTTATGAACCAGCCTTTGGGTATGAACTTGACTGGCCCAGAGACAGCTATGAGATGAGACCTGCTGTGGTTTGTTTGCTCTCTATTCACAGGAAAAGAATGAGATTCGTTTGCATGCTAAGACTGCCCTCTCCTGAGGCAGCAGCCTGGTGGCAGCACTTAAAAACAGTCTCCTGATGATCACCTCCTTCTAATTTCTCTCCAGTGCTTTTGTCTGATGATGGTTTGTTCTGTTTCAAAATAGTTTCCTTTTGTCTGCAGCAATATTGGTGTAAGCGTGGAAGCCACATTAAGAAACAACATCCTGTTTGAGTTAAAAAACAAGGTACAGCTAATTTCTGATTACACTTCCTAAGCCCTGAGAAAGAAAAGAGAGTTTCTCTTACTTGGCTCCTCCAGGCATAGGCAGGGAGCAGACACTTTGTAAGGTCTCCTTCTACCGACCCTCACTGCTGAAATGAAGCAGAGCCTTGGCTCTGCAGTTTGGTCTTCCTGACCATGAATGGAGATGTCAGCTCTCCAGAGCTGCAGCAAATGGTTTCCCTACTAGGAGAAGGGAGTGAGCTGTAGTTCTGTTACCCCCTTAAAGCCTTCTGAGCAGCGTGAGTTGTCCTTCTGTGCCCCATCTCTAGAGGAGATCTCCTCTGCTCAGTTCTGCAGTGCTAAGCAATAACAGCATTTCTGAACCAAAATGTGACAGTGTGGGTGATACGCTGCCTCCTCTAAAAGGGGGGAAAAGAACAGCCCTAGATTTTCCCTGACCTCTGTATACAATCTCTGAGCCTGGAATGGAATAACTTTCTCTTGTATTTCAGGCACCTAAAATACTTTCAAGTTGCTTCTCCATTGGGCACAGGAAGTTGCTGCATTGTATAAATTGTGAGTGATGCACTCATTTTCATTTTCCTTGTTATACCTGATAACCTTGGTGGAGAGATACCCCGGTGCTTTCCCATTCTGGCTAGATGTATGTTGTGTACTGAGACGCTGTTGGGCACACTGTATGTGACAGTATACAGTGTATAGCTGGACACACCTTGATCTATTACCAGCTTTAAGGCAGAGCATCACTAGAATGCTCACTAATTATATAGAGATGATACTCTGTTTTTAAACACTGCCAGAAACTTATGGAATGGAGAAACTGGGAGGGGAGCGGACTGGACGTGGTTCTTTCTAGGTAATGTCTTCCTATGTGGCTGTTTCAATCCAGGTCTATGAAGAGCTAATTGCAGCTGTAATGGGGGGCCTATAGGAAGTTCAGGCATGTAAAGGTTAGCTTTCATCGCAAACTGTCTTTTCTTTTTCTCTTGTATCAGTTGTTAACTGATATTTCTGTTTTGTTTTTGTCCACAAATTGCTGAATGTTAGTATTCCCGTTATATAAATTTGAGGATAGCTAAGAAATTCTTTGGGAGAGATGGCCTGTCTTTCAAGATATTTTATGCAGTTTTGAAAATTTCATTGGAGGGATTATGTTGATCGGGATTTTGTCCTACTCTTTGAACTGGACTGAGTCTTCACTTTCTTTAAAAAACAAACAAACAATCTATATACCAAGCAGACTTGTTTTGATGCCTATTTACGTTAATTTAGGTGGTCTAATGTAGTTCAGCAGCAACTCAAAATCATAGCCTTCCATCTGATCTGATATTCTATTGGGGTTTTCCCCATAAATCTCTTTCTGTTTCCATGCAGCTGTAATTGCATTTGAGACAGGGAAAATCATATATGTGCCTAAGCCCCCCAAAGTACATAACTACTCCATTGAAATACCTCTGCAGGTAAGTGCAAGCTTTGAGTGTCGTTTCTGAGACTGAAGTTTCACAACTTTTTGCTTGATAGTTTCTGAGCAGTCTTAGAGCTTCACTTCTTCTGTGACACTAATCAAAGAAACATTTTATCAGCTGTCAGGATTCACTTGGAATTCATGGAGAATGGTTTTCCTGCTCTTGTTCACGTCTAGTAGCATGTACTTGTTGAGACCTACGTAATTAAGGGATTTCTCCCAGAGTGAATGTGTGGTGTTGTCTTTGCTTTCAGACTCAATACGAGACCAGTGATGGGAAGAGAATTCCCATTCCATCTCTGCCAGCCAGCCCAGAGGTGATGCTGGCAGCAAATGGCACAACTGAAACCATTGGGGAGAATACCTTTACCATTATCCTCTCCCGGATAGTCTTTGAGAAACCCAAGACCATCCCTTGCACCCCTGAAACAGTGAGTGATGCAACTGTCTGGATTGTTCGAGTTTCCATTCAATGTGGCTCTTACCACAGCATTTTGGACCAATGCCTGGTCCTAAGTACCTGTTTCTGTCTTCTGTTTTTTTTGACCAGTAACATTCCAATGCTTATTGCTTCTTCATTAAATGTGTGTTTTCAGGTACTACATTATTTGCATAAAATATCTGACTTTCTGGAGTTGCAGCTTTGAACACCTGTGCAGCTGCTGCTGCAGAGCTCAGAGAGCCTATTGTAAAGCTATCTATTCTAATTGAGGCTTCTATATATTCCTCAATTGCCTGAAATGGCTTGGAAGCAGCTGTTGAAAAGCCATAGAAAACCTGATTGAGGAAGAAGAACCTACTAGATTTGTTTAGATTATAAAAAGAAAAACTGCCCTCACACTCCATTGAGAAGAGTAAAAAGCACTGTAAAGAGAAGTTAGCCTGGGAACCAGTGGGTCGTTGTGGTCTTCTCGTTACCAGCATGTATCCTCTGTGAGGAAGGCTTCGTGTAGCTGGAGGAAGTGGTGTCCCCCCAGCTAATCCTTCTGGGAGGAGGTGGACTGTGTATGGGTCTTTAATGTTTGAGGCAACGGGGCATTTCCAGCTGATGCTTGTGTTTACTTCAAACAGTTCCCAGAGACTCGTGCTCTTGAGGTGGCCCTCAACAATACAATTGTGTCTAAGGTGAGCCTGTCCCAAATCCATGGAGGCTGTTTCCCTGCTATACCCTAAACCTCTCATTATTTAACCCACTGCCAAGCAGCGCTAACTCCTCATCTGACTGCATGACTTGCAGTTGGTACCTGATATCTTCCTGCAGCTCCACAGCTTCTTGCCATTGTGAGAGAGGCCGTGGTGCTGTACAGCACCCAGAAGTGTGGGAGCAGTGGGGAACATTGAGGGAGGAGGGGGCCAAGGCAGTCTTTCAGCTTCCCTGGTGAATTTGCACTGTGCTGAAGACACCAATGGGAGAAAACTCCTACTGAGACTGCGTGGGCGGTTGGCCGGGCAGTAACACCTCCTGCCCTGCCTCGCTCCAAGGGTTCACTCCGTGCTGTCGCATTCCCCCACCGCCTGTCCCCGTTGTCCCTGTGCTCGCTCTTGCTGGATGTCTGCTTCAGTTTAAGCATAGTTCTGGCCTCGCCTTGCCTTGCAGTGCCCAGCGTGCTCATCATCCCCTTTCTCACTTGTCATCATTGTCGAAGTGGTCACGCCTTTGAAGGTCCATCTGGATGTGAACTTGTGCACCATGAATATTTCTCTTAACCTGGAGATAATGAGTAAAAAAGGAAATGAGAGCTTGTTGGTTCTTGCTGTCCTGGAGGCTGTAAGTGCTGGGAACAAAGCTTGTTTAAAGTTAGTGGCTAAGTGTGGGGGACAGAGGGGAGGGAGGGCAGCCCACATGTGGAGGCTGATGGTAAATGACAAAATGTGGATTTGTTCATTTGCATTAATAAATTGAGTAGAAACTCTTGGACGAATTTCAGCTGAAAAAGGCACTAATAACTGAAACCTAAGCATGGATAATTGTGGTGTTTTTTTTTTTTTTTAATACAGAGCCCAGTGTTGCTTATGTCTTATGTAATGGCTTGTAGTGCTGAGATCAATTTGGATGCAGTTTTGGTGATCTGCTCTCCTGTCCTCATTACAGAAACTTGGTTTGGCAGCCACTCTTCACCTTACCGAAGGGGAAGTGCAGTTCAGCGTGGCCCTTGACAGGTAGGACGTTCTTAAGGCCCTTTATGCAGATGGGCTCCCCCCTGCGTAGCCAGCTCTAGCTGTTCGGAGAGCGACCCTGTGAGCTGCTGCCCTACCTTGCTTGTTCTCCTCTCTCCGTAGCCTGACTCTCTCGCTGGTTTCCTCAGTCAACGGCACCACTGATGTAAGTCCCATGTTTTCCCAGCCCTGTGCTATGCAGGAGTCCAGGCAGCTCTCCGGCAGCTGGGTAGACCTGGCTCCATGCTGTCCCTCCGGTGAGCCAGCAGTGTACTGGCCCCAGGAGGCAGGAGAGTCCTTCCCTTGCCTCTGAGGGGGATTAAAGGTGCATTGGGATAAGCAGAGAAAGTAATGGGAGAGCAGTTGAGGTGTTCTCTGTTCCCTTGCTCTTCTGTCCCTATAGCTGCTAGGAGCCAAGATCTTTCACTAAAGAGGCAGTGTGTCCAAGCTTTTACAGGGTTGTAGCAAACAGTCTTACAGCAGGTTGAGGGCAGGAGTGGGGGTCAAATCTCTGACGATGCCACGTGATGCAGAAACACCTTTCACTCTGGCTTCTGCTAACGTGACGGTGATGTGCAAAGCCTGTCTAGCAGAAAGCCACTTACTATTAGATGGCATTGCTGAAAGCCTACCCAATACTTTCTTTTGATTTTCTTACTAAGTCATCTCTGTTTTTCAGATTAAACTTCTTCAGGAACCCTTGAGAGCTTTTGTTCGAGAAGTTATAATAAATGAAATCAATTGTAAGTCCTTAGGGATGTTTTCTCAACTGATTTCTTGTTAGTCAAAAACTGAATTATACAAGCCAAGAGTGTTCTTTGGAGCAGTTGAAGTGTATGCTCTTTGCTGGAGCAATTGCATATTCTACAAGTATTAATTCATAAAAGGCAAGCTGAGTCTTTGGAATCTTGCTTATACACAGCCATCAACGAGGGTCTTAGACTGTGCTGTTTATGTGCTGTTTAATGTGCTACAGCAATAAATTTATATTGTATGAAGATGTGGGTGTTTGGGAGGAGCTGAACAGTAAAGTCCAAAAGTGGAGCATCTCCAGATGCATGCACCAAATCTGTCTGTCCCATCATGTGGTAATAAGATATTTGTACTAAGAATCAAGCAAAGAAAGCATGTCTCCACTGGAGTAACTTTCCTATATTATAAATGCACTTAAGCTTTTGCAAATGTGAGAGATTTGTTAAATATCTGCACTGCACATTTCTGGTACATCCTTTTGCCCCTCATCCTGGTTCTAGCCCAACCTTAATAGGGAGAGTAAGACAGGCAAAAGGTGTTGATCTTTGTATTTGTTTATTTCAGCATATCTCAAAATTGGAAAAATCCCAATACTTAGGATCCCAGGACTGACGTACACAGCTGTCGACTGCCGCCCTGCACAGGTAAGCCCTCTGCATTCAGGGTGAGCCTCCTCTTCCAGTAGTGTTCTTCCTCTTCTCTGCAGTGTCTCGGTGTGCAGTGACTTATTTAAATACCATGCTTAAAATGTCCAGCGGACGCTCTGTAGAACCAAATACCTCTGAGGAGACTTCCTGCTATCCGTAAGCTGTAGTTGGCCTGTTATGTTTGCTACTAACAGGATTTATGAACAATTTATGTCATTTTCCTCTGAAACCTACCTTATGTGTTGCAGCCAGTCTAGGACTTATAGGGGCCCTCGCCATTTGTTTTTATTTGAGGCTTTCTGCCCAGTGGATTCACTCCGTATGTGAATTCTACCACTTGTATGAGGACATCTCCTTAAAAAGAATTGTGCCCCTGCAGTATTGGAAATTGTCTTGCAAATGGTGTTTTCCTGATAGTTTTAAATCAAAGTTTGGGTAGATGTAGCTGTACTGATTTGAATGCTTCCTCCCTTCTATAGCTGCAGTGTAGATATATCCTTAGAAGGCAAATCAGCTGATTGTGTTCCAGTGTGGCCATTTGCCTAGGCCAGCACAGGACGAGCTAGGCAGAAGTGTTTGCTTGCGTTTACATGGATCTTGAAAGGCTTCTTATATGCATGAAGTTAATACAATGGAAAATGGATTTTTTTCCTGCCCACCTAAGCAAGCCTTTAATGCTGTTAAGTTTAAAAAAACCAAACAACCAAAAAAAAAACCCCCAGCAACAAATTCAATTTTATAATGTGCTTTGGATTTCAGGTCTGTGAAGAATGCTTGCTTTGTAAAAGAAATGTTTCCTTCTTCTAGAACTCTTTCAAAAAATATTTTATCTCCCTAAAATCCCCTTGTTTCCATAGTTGCATTTTGATGCTAATGGGATTCATAGCTTCATAATTCTTTGTCTCTCCTCTTGCATTGGTACAAGGCTAAATTGTATCAGAATAGATATGTTCAGCTAAGAAAGAAACTTAGCAGAAGGGAGGATCCATTCTTTGCTTGTGAAATTAGTTGAGCTTTTTTTCATTTGTTCTCCTAGCGCTGTATCGTGTGCCATAACTACCACAAGAAAAAGAAAAACTGACGTACAGGATGAGTTGCTTGCTGTTGCGTCTCTTACACTGAACAGTAAAGACAGAGACCATCATGAGTGAAGATATTTTAATTCATATAATCCTTATTCTAAAACTTTGATTACTTTTTTTTTTTAATGGGGGAAAAACTCCTACATCTGCTTTAAAATTACAGTTGAGGAAGCACAGAGGATCCAAACAGTCTCCTTGTTAAAAATACATTCTACTAGAAGTGCTGTTTTCCAGAATCAATGATGTGTTTGGTTATATGCTTCAAGGGAAAGTTTGGGACATTGGTTACTGTTCTTGCTTTCTTTTGGCTGCTCTAAATAAATGGCTGTACTTTGCCAGCACTTTCCTTGTGATCTTTTACCCCACAGCAGGATTTGGTTCCTTCCCATTGCCGTTATCCAGGGAGGGAGTGAATGGCTGCTTTTTGCATGCAAACCACAAAGGCCCTGGGTGTACAGAGAGTAGTAAGAGTAGCAGAGGAATTGCAGCGTGGCAGAGGCTTTGGATTTCCTCTCGCCCTGTTGTGCAGGAGAGCTGCACAGGTATGCCGGGAAGTGATTGTGCTCAGCCCTTTCTTGACATGAGATCGGGCATGACAAACGGGTGTCAAAACGTTATGGTAGGTTGATATGAAGTCTGCTTGGACAGCAGGCCATTTTCTAGGGCTAGCTGCCCTTCTGCTCCCCTTCTCCTTTTCTGTGAACAGAGATCAACAAAGTGGACGAGACCAACTTTTTACAAAACAAATGATGGGTCCCTCAAAGAGACCAGTTTAAGTCTCCTGCAAAACAGGAGGAGTTCAGCCGATGTGAAACTGTGCTACCCGCAAGTGTGATCATTGCACGCCCGGGGGAGATCGCACGCACAGCCCGGCTGCAGGTGCAGGAGGTGAGCAAGGGCGCAACGAGTACTTTAACAGGCTTCCTGGCTGTTGCCAGCATCACGGGAAAGGAAGGATGGTTGTCTACAGGAACTTTGTCAAAGCCTGCAAGAGACAGTCGTGCTCTGAGCTCGGCATGCGCCAGGGGCTCTCTTGGTCTGAACCCCCGCCAAGCCCGATTAGCGAGGAAGACTTGGTGCACCCTCAGTGGAAAGGCAAAATCCCAGCTCAGCCCAGTCAGTCTCCTACCTGCTCTCGTATGGCTCTTCCCCTCTGGTTCATGCTCAGTGCTGGTCCCAGCTGGGATGCTCGCACCGACCCGATACCAGTCAGGCAGCCTTCCAAGTATTTATCGCTAGTCCGCTGGGCTGAATTTAAAATTAAATGTTTTCTTTGAGTGAGAGGTTTCAGAGGCTTTGTTCCCAGCTGCAGCAAAGTGCACTGCTGCTCAAAAATAAAGGTACATCGTAGGTCAGGATATTCTGCCTGCTCGTGAAGCTATCCACAAATTGCAAATACAGATTATATGACTTGAATGCTACGCTGTGATGTGTGTTCAGTCATCTAAATCATATGGCAGTGTTTGAGCTTTGTCTGGATAATTGATTCAAATGTAAATTGAATTAATAAATCCTTTTATGGGCTAAAATATGCTCTTTTTATCTTGATTCTTTTTTCTCTTTATTGAATGGCATAGAAGATAGGTGGTTCTAATCTAATAAATACATATTTGACTACTTTTCTAGGAGGGCAGGTGAAATGAGTTCTCTATGATTTGTTTTGAAATGCTTTATTTTGTCTGTTGAATTACTAACCTGTTTATATCTTGGTTCATGTACTTCTGGTCAATAATCTGCTTGTGGAAATGTTTGTGCCAGTCAGTGGTGGTAAGGCCAGGTGGATATTTATTTCTTTAAATGCATATTAGTCAAGTGCAAAGTATTTAAAAAATCTTTCCTTTTTTAAAATTTATTTATTTATTTATTTATTTTTATTCATGGAGTGGAATACCGGGGTGAAAAGGTGCCCTGCTGGCATCAAAGACTAATTCAGTTTGGGAATCTGTACGGAGAGACTTGAACTGGCGTCAGGACTGGTCTTTGGCTGTCTCTGAGCATTTTGCAAACATTTTAAGCTATTTTTTCCTTAAGGTTCACTGATGTTTCATTAGAGACAGGACTAACATGTGAAGTACAACCCAGCAAAGGAATGTCACTTAAACTTTTCTCCCAGCCTGGTTATATTTAATCAGCAGTTCCACAGATGGTAGTTCTTGGAGCCAGTATCTTTTCAGTGAAGTCCGGCGGGTCCCTCACTCATCCCCACCATTTCAGTGACGGCACTTCTAGTCCCAGAGCAAGCGTTTAGTTAGTGAGTGGAATCAGGCGCTTGGCGTTCCTTGGGCTGTAAATATTTGGGCATTTCTCATGTCTCGGGGCAGGTATCCCACCGCTGCCCACCCTGGCACTCGCCGGCTCGTCAGAATTTCATTCTGCACTGAATAACTTTACCGCCTCGTCCGCTTTTCCCTTTGCGCTGCTCCCCAGCAACTCGCGTCAGTCATTAGCAAGATTAAAAATGCCCAGAACGGCTCGTCTCGGATGTCCATTCAAGACTGTTGCTTCTTGCTGACAGCTACTGGTTTCACGAGCTTCAGAGGAAGGTGCAAGAGCTTTGCAGCACGTCCGAGAGAACCTGTCTGCCGCCTCCTCCCTTTTTTTGCTCTCAGAAGGTCTCTGGGGGTAAGAGATTGGCTTAGAGTTGGAGCCCACAGAAGTGAAATATCCCTGAAATACGTTACCAGTCACTGGTGATTCTGTGTGTCCTCAGTGTCTGTAAATGTCCAGACCTCTTTTGAAACTAAATAAGGTCTTGGCTTTGGAGATCTTCTTTGGCAGAATATCCCATGTTAGAATTGCCTACATGAAAATATATTTCCTCCTCCTGGTTCCCCCAAAGTGGAGAAGTCCCTGCTTTGGCTGCTTATACCACAGTGCTGTTTGCTAGAAGAGTTGTGCTTATGAGATTTCTTTTTCCGTCTTTGCTTATCTCGCTACATTCCCTCTCACCGCAAAGCCCGGGGCTGACGGTTCGGTGCACGTGCACATTTGAAACCCCGGAGTTTTGTGATTATTTCAAGAGCTGGTTGTTCTGGAGCAACTGGTGCAGCAGCCTGGTGTGCAGGGTATGTGCAGGCTCCGTACACCAGTATGGTTGCGCTGCTGGGAGTGCTGCCTGTGCTATTCACTTGGTATTAGGAAAAAAAAAAACCCAGGCAAGGTCCATCTTTCCTTACACCCACCAGTGCCTTGGGAGGCACTGTATATGCCTTGTAGCACCTGATGTTCCCTGAAAGGTGCTGGATTGCTCCTACATTTGCATAATAAGAGGCCTACTTGTGCCCTGTCGTTGCTGCCAGCTGCTGAACATCAATATTTATAGGTGGTTGTTACACAGCTTCTTGCATATGTGTTGTTTTTATAGGGGGAAAATGGCAAATAAAATCGTTCATGCCCAAACTTGCTACTATTCAGAATCTGAATTTCTCTCTCCCTATCTCTACACTGGGCCATTAAGAATAAGAGATTCTGTGACTGGCTTCAGAGCCTGACTTTGGCTATTTAGAAAGCATCCATTCAATAAATCATATGGGGAGCAGCTGCCGCTCTCTGCTGAGCCAAGACACAACAGATAAAATATTGCTCATTTATTTGGTTTGCTAGAAATAAAGTTGCTGTAGTGGAACATCATTACAGGCTGTTCTTAATTCACCTCAGGGCTATTTCTAATAGCAGCACACAATTCTCCTGTGACAGTGTGAGTGAATGAGATGGGTGTTTTGATGTCAAGCCGAATGTAAGAAAGGTTTTAGGAATCAAAGCTTTGAAAGAAAAATAACTACTGTTTGTGCTCTGATACTGGAAGAGGTCCCTGTTTTATTATTAACACTTAGCTATTGAAAGTCCTGACACTTGTTCCTTAGAGATTTGAAGCAATTCAATCCATGAAATACTGTTTCAGCTCGGTTTTTTTACAAGTTGCTGCATGTTGGTAGAGCTGAAGGTGGCCTTGATTGCTAGCGGAGGCATCCAGGGCTGGCATTAAATTAATACTTGTTTGATTTTTTTTTTTCAGCTGTGTGACAACCTGGAAACCTGTTTCTGCCCAGCTCTTGGCTTACAGGAGTTAGCTACTTGCATACAAGCAAAACTGTTTGTGAAGTTTTGTCCGAAGCGTTTGAATTTAGGCTCACTGCTTTGCACAAGTGTTGTCACTATAATACTCAGCAATGGGGCCGTGGCATCTCTAGGCATGTTGCCTGCTAATCTGACAAGGTGCTAAAGAGTTTTACTTGAGGAGGAAATAAAAAAAGGTAGGAAGCCAATAGGAGTGTCACAGTGTAGGACTGGGTGCATGTTTTCTTTGATAGGGAAATGGCATCTAATCGGAATCCTGCTTTTCTCCTTAACTCTGCTCTCCAGATGTCACTCCGTCTTCGCCCTGGTGTTATCGCTTGGCTAAAACAAGCGGGAGCATTGTATGGGTTTGAAGACGGTACCGTATCGCGAGTTAGACAGGCAACGGATGCGATCCTGTTTTCTGTGTGTTACATATTTAAATGTCCAGTCGGCTGTGTGGGGGCAGCTGGTGTTTTATGTTCATTTTGGGTGTGGGTTGCTGCAGCAGAGCGGCATGTATCCCGCTCATCCGTAGCGGCATTTCTTTGTCCTTGCTCGTCTTAATTATTCTCTATAAAGTAGAGAAAACTGGCTGAAAACGTTGAAAACACGGTTGCTCTAGTTTACAGAAAAGCAGCTCGCGTCACCGGGAGCGACAAAGCTAAACGCGACGCAGCAGCCGGATTCCTCAGTGCCGAACCGCGTCTTGGCTGACAAAACAGATGGTTTTTGTTCCCGCTGAGGTGCGGGCCCTGCCCGCACCGCCAACGTGATTTAGCGAAAGCAGTGCTGTGACCCTCAAGTCCTGTGTATTTAATCACAGGCCGCTTAAATGTTGGGGCTGAAGGGCGCCGCGTCGCAGGCGCGCAGGGAATTCGGTGCCGGTGACAAGATGCTGGTTACTGGGCAGCAACGAACAGCAGGGGAAAATGATTTACAATTTGCTGGGCTTATCAGAGTCTGAGTCTGAGCAACACTGCTACGTCTTCCATGCAGGAATACTGCTGATGCCTACAGCCGTATTAAACATTGTCCCTCTCCTGACAACCCAGATAGCCTCTGCTTAACAATAACTTCTGCTGAAAAAGAAAAAAGAAGCGTATGCTGAAATAGCAAAGATCAGAGAGCAGAGCTCTCTTGCTAACTGCTAGAGATGACCTTGGTTCCATATGTGAAGGCTGCAAAGTATCGTAATTCAATGAGAGTGTTTATTCTGAGCTGTGCTGCACAAGCTCCAAGAATCTCCGGACCTCATTTTCATCTGAGTCATTTTATATGTCAAATAGGGGAGTCGATTTTTTTTTTTTTTTAACCCAAACTCTGTGCTCCATGTAAACCTCCAGAGTGCTCAGCTCCTGTACGCAAGTTTCTCAAAATACTAGTGATGAAGCTGTTTAGTTCAGCTCCATTTCCATGCTATTGGTGACTTTGTTAAGCAGCAGTTCCCTGCAGACAGCTCTCTCCTTGATGCTAGTTGGTGTATGGCACATTAAAAATCCTTAACTTGGTTTCTGAAGTCTCACTAAAAACCTTACTGGGACTTTGATGTTGAGAAGATTCCTCTCAAAGTGCCCAAACCCTCTGAAGCTCGCCCAGCCCTTATCTCGGAGGCAGACCAGCAAGCGGTTGCCTCAGGCGGTAAAACATCAGTGGCAGCAAAAGATGTGTAGTGATTATTTATGGCCTGAGCATCTGCAGTCAGGAGAGGCTGCTGGAAGTCACCAGAGCCTGGTGATGCCTTGAAGAATCCAGTTCTTTGTTCCGGAGACGGTACTAGCGGCTGCGTTTGGTGCTGCCGTTTCATTGTCCGTGGAGATCCAGCTGAAATCTCTCAGCAGAGCACAGTGTAATTTCATGCACAAATTCCAGCTGTAAGCCTCGGTGCTCCCAGATGTTTATAAAGGGTCTCTTTTGTTAGATGATAACATGCTAAAAGCAACTGTGGAACCTTATTTAGGTTAGCCCAAATGATTTTAATTAGACTGCAGCAAGCTTTTAACAGTGACACCTCGCTGCTATTATGCACGGGAATAGCACAGTGCGCTTTCGCTTAGTGCCGTGTGGCCACGCGCTCGCAGACGGATACCTCCAGCATAGCCGCGGCTCCGAGGGTATTGCCGTTGTGTGCACAAGGAGCACTGCTGGTTAGTGGATGTTGTTAATGGAGCCATCTACTTTGTTATGACGTTGCCAGTGTCTTGCTTTTACTATGTGAATGAATGAAATTGGCCTTTAATTTATTTAGTTAGTTTATTCTATAGTGTGAAATATGCGGGCCTAGAGTGTGGCTCACTCCCATGTGCTATGTCTGTCTTCAAGGCTGATGTTTATTTTTCTGCAAGGTGTCTGATGCTGTATCATTTTTTGGAGTTAAAGGGGGATTAAGGGAGTGCTGTTTTTATATAAATATATATAAAAATATATAAATTACATTTCTACGCACAGGAATTGATTTAATTTATTTTAAAAAAAGTTTTCCCACGCCTGCTTTTGGGGGTAATGTTCTGCATAACTTTCCCAACCATTTTCCATTCAGTTCTAGCGCTAACCTTGAAACCATGAGTTCCTTCATCCATGCATTAAATGGCATCGGCTTCCAACAAAACTTTTTTGCCCTGCTTCAGATTGATCCCTTTTGCAGGGCGGTGCTCTGCTCCTAGGACTTGGCAGCTGCAGGAGTGCCCATTTGCAGAGGGGCTGCAGGCCGCGCGCGCTGGCGGTGGCCGTGCACGCTGGCGGTGGCCATGCGCTAGCCCACGACGTCGCCTTTGCTCCGGTCATCCTTTGGGTGCGCGCTGTACCGAGGCTCAGCGCGGCGGGTGGCCGCCACGGCGGTGCTGCGTGAGGTGCAGGTAGGAGACCCCAGAGCGCGGCTCCCCGAGTCGCCCGACGACCCTGCAGCTGGGGCAGCCCCTCGCAGTGCTCGGGGGCAGAAGCGCTTTCGCAGGGTCAGGGGGAAGTTCCTGGGTCTCACGAGGTCCCGCTGCCCCCCCGTAAAGCGGGGCTGAGCTGTGCCGGGGGGGCACTTTCCTTCTGCGTCCCCCGAAAGACGAGGCGGGAGAGCGGTTCCCCCCCCCCGGGGCTGCAAGGCACGAAGCCTGAGAGCCTGGGCCCGAGGGGGCGGCGGTGGGGGGCGCTGCGGGGGCCGGGGGGGGGGGGGAAGGTCCCGATCCCGGGTTTGGGGGGGGGGGGGGGAATCGCGGCCCCGCGGAGGCGCCGCTGGAGGCTGCGGCGCAGCGCGGCGCCACCAGGGGGCGGTACAACCGCGGGGGCGGCTCAGCCCCGGCCGCGCCCCGCCCCGGCGCGCCGCCGGTTCGAGCCTCGGCCCCGGCGGGTCGCCGCGGCGCTGGGGCAGCACTGGGCCGCGCCGGTGCTTCCTGCCGCTCCGGCAGGGCCCCGGCGCGGTTCCGCTCGCGCTTGCTGCGGGTGGGTTTGAGTCGCCCTGCGGGTGGGTTTGAGCCGCCCCCCGGTGTGGCCGGGGCCGAGGTGTCCGTACAGGGCCTGGGCGCCGCGCCGCTCCCAGGCCCCGGGACTCCGACCACCCCCTGCTTCACCGGCTAAGGAAACGCGGCCGCTTCTCGCTTCCCTCCCCTCGGCGGTGACCGGGCCGCCGAGAGCTGGCGGTGGCCGTCGCCATCCCGGCCTCGTCCGGCCTCATGGTCTCCGGCTGTCCGTGCGGCATGGCGCCTCGAAGCCCGGCCTGCGGTGGGATCGCCGCCGGGCTGGCCGTGGAAGGGAAGCGGGTTTGGGGCGGCCCAACCCCAGCCCCGCTCGTTGGGCTGGGCGACTCGTTAGGGAGGCTCCGTTTAACGTGCGCTCGCTTTCTTGTCTCTGCAGCGGCTTCCTCGGAGCAGCTACTGCCTCCCTGGAAACTCGCGTTTCCCCACCCGCCGCCGGCTCCGACCCTGGCTCGCGGCAGGGGGTGCAGACCCCCCCCCCCCCCGGCCACAGCACCCTGCTCCTTCCCTCGCCGGCGCCCATGGTGAGTCCAAGGCACCGTGCCGCATCTCTGCTAAAAGCTGAGAACGACCCAGAAAGCCAAAAATCTTCACTTATGGAAGATATATGTCTGTAATAAAGGCTGCTGCTAATTCTTTCCTGGGATTAAGAGATACCATCGAGGAAAATCTCGCTTGATATTGCTTTTCTTTTTGTAAAGTGAAGCTTTCCCAAACCTGAGGCAAGATAGAAACATTACTTTGATTTTGTGTTGCTCTCTTTCAGACAGATGGAAATAGCTGTCTTTAAATAAAGTCTCTGTTGGCACCGCGATCCAGACATTTCCTTAGACAACAAAATGGACAGAAATCCATTTTCCAGGCTGGAAGGAAGGCAAAAAATAAATTGGAAGAATGAAGAGTGAAGAGGAATTGAGATGTTCACAGGGCTTGCAGCACGAGTGATTTGAAGCGATGGGAAGAAGGCAGGTACAGTATTTATTTGTTTAAAAGATGGGACTAGATTTGACTTTAAGATGCGGACTGCATTGCTGAAAAGTCTGCTGCTGTGTTTCTGCTAGGGAGACGTGCACCCACGGCATGTAGCACGTGCGCGGTGATCCCAGCGCAGACCAGCTGCTTGCAGACACATGGTAACTCTTGCATGGGGTTCTTCTGGCCACGTGCCCCAAATGCAGGGCAGCTAATCTGTGCACGCACCATGGCCTTTTGTCTGAGATTCCTGGCTGTCCAAAAGGAAGGTTAAGGCTGCTTCCGCTGATCTGAGCAGGCCCTTGAACATCAGGCCATTCACAGCAAGGAGCCAAGCTTGTCTTTTTTGTGCTGGAAGAAAAAGAATGTCCTAGGGAAACCTGCAGTATGACAGCCCTGACAAAGTCAAAATGCAGGATGTCTACAAGATGTCCAGAGAGTGGTTCAAGACAGCTTTTAGATCTCATCTCAGTCTCCAGAGGAACCCCGTGACCAACAGGCACCTACTAAATCTTGTAAAATTCAGTAAAACCAACACCTGCCCAAAGCATCTGGTGTTCGTATTGGGGGAAGGATTTGCAGGCGGGGATGCGGTGCTGCTAAGGAGCACAGCCCAGTGTAGCAGATGCTGCGTGGTCCAAAGGAGTGCTTGCCTGGGTCTGTATTATCACATCTCTTGTCTGTAGCGTGGCTGTACTTGAGGCCTCTTCCCAGACTTTCCTACCTGGTGTCGCTTGATTTGTGCTGTAAGTCCTGTGGTACAAGATGCAGCTTTCAGCCTTGTATTGTGGAGCTCTGCTATCTTGTTAAGGCCTGAAGACATGTCTGCAAAATGCTTGTGATTCTCTATCTCAGTTCTTGCACTGCAGCTCATCACAGTTGCGTCTGGCTAATGGAGTTTGTCCCTTTTCAGTAGCCGATAATGTTCCACTCATTTTGCTTCAGTTCACATCTTGGAAGCAGAAAGTTTCCTGTCTATAAAATTCCCAGAGACATTGATTTGTTGTTATCTCATTGCAGTGATTTTACTCTCTGCCTTGCTGTTTATGCTCAGCATTGCAGATGCATCCAGAAATCAATGCTGCCATTCTCGGTCTTTTTGACAGGCAGCTCCTTAGAACTGTTGGCAGTGAGTTTTGTGCTCTTCTCCCTGTTTTTCCTTCTTGTGCTCTCTGCACGATCCTTCCTCAACATAACGTTTGTTTCTTGAGTATTCCGTATGTAGGAAACTGCACAGATGAGCGATCAGACACAAGTAAATCCGAAGAGGATGCTTTTGACGTCTGCCTACGCACAGCATGCGACAAGTCCCCAGTACATGCGCTCAGCGGAAGATTGCTCCGTGTCCTGGGTCAGGGTGAGCCTGGAATCAATACAGCAGGCTCAGTATTGTTGTAAAGAGTCATTAGCATTAATTGAGCTGCTCTGCCCTTGTAGACTGCTGACAATGGAAACTGCTAATACAACTGTAAATTTGGCTGTGGGAATTGTGGGATTCCCACAATCCTGTGATAAAGTCCGGTCTCAAAGCTTGAGGAGAGTTTGATTTCTTCAGCAATTCTTACTACAACTCTGCAGCTCCTTTCTAGGACACGGCATGGGGATTTTTAGCAGATGGTTTGACAAATACTGTTGCTGGAAATTAGCTTTTAAGGCCCTGTAGGCCTGGCTCTAGAAGGATTCATTCATCCCAAACCAAAGAAGAATACAAATAACTTAAAAAAAGACAAAAGATGTGCTATCATCAAAAATGCTTTATTAACGCAGGGCTTTTGGTTAGCATAATTCAGTGCTTTACACTGAATCAGAGAATTCAGAGAGAGGTTCCCTCCTTCCATTTCTCTGGGCAACTTCTTCAATAAGTGTGGAAAAAAAATCCCCACTGTGCGTGACTGTTTGCAGTAGGACAGAGTGAATGAAGCAGCAGCAAAACATTTTTTCGTGGATTTATTTTCCAGTTTCTGGACTGAATTGCCACTGATCGTCTCACTGGCCAAGGTATCAGACTTACTGCAGTGCAAATGCTACTGTATTGCCACCATTGCCATATTCCCCCGTAGAAGTGACAGGCAGAGGACAACAATTCATAAAGGGAATTTTAACCATTCTGAAACCAGGCTGGAAATTCACAGCCCGGATGCAGTCATAGTGTTTAAAACTTACTTCATTACTTTTTCTTTCTTTTCCCAGAGTTTATTCTAGTAGCCTGAGTCTGAGGTTTGCTATGTTATTTTTCCTACCCGAGTGCTTTCTTTTTTCTACAGTACTGTTCTCTTGAGCTGGCTTCTTTATTTTGTTGACATCAGAGAAGTTATTTTCCATTGAAATTTGAACTGAGCAATTTTATTAATGTTCACGACATCCATTTGAAAGCAGTCACTTACTAGGAAGTGCTGAATATTTGTATAAGACAGTCTGCTCTATTATAGGTTGTAATTTATGCTACCAGATTTGTTGCTTTTTTTCCACCTCGAGAGATAGGATTCAGTTTGTGTGTGTCTTAAAAAGGAGTTACTATTTGCTTGTAAAAGGAGTTTTACAGATTGAAGTTACTCTTCTTTTTATTCATCACATAAACATAAATAAAGTTTGTGTTCCTCTAGCATGCAAGCCTCCAGAATGTATGGAAAACAGCACCTTGTCATCAGAATGCCCTGATGTTTTTCAAACTGTGGAGGAAAGATTCTGAATTCTTTTCCCTTTATGTTGCTTAATATTTTACTTTAAGACGTGTTTGTAATGCTCCTAATTTCTCTCCAAACTTTTGTGATTCTGAATGCTAAAGGAAAAAATCAGAAAATATAACCATATTTAATAGAAAATAATTCTTTTTTTACTTAAATATTACTCTTCTAAATTGCCTGCTGTTTTTTAATCTGCCATCTTTCAGAGCTGCAAGTTTTAGGAAAGTTCAGAACGCTGAAGGCTGCTCTGTAGGGTCTTTCCACTTCACATTAGTCTTTCAATAGGTTTTCTGCTGTTCAGTATTTGTACTGTGATGGTCTTTTCTAGCGTTTCTTGCAATGCTTCATTTTAATATATATTCCCTTGTCACTGCAGAACTAAATTCAATGTTCTTGTAAGTGATATCTAAATCACAGCTGCAATGAGAGAATGAAATAAAGGTGAATGAGAGAGAAGCAAAGGATATGACTGGAAAAAAAAATTGCTCAACAAGAAGGAATACCTACAGCTATATATAAAATGTACTACATTACTTACAGCTTAGGCTTGCTGCTGTTACTACAATATATGTGTGTCAGATGTGGACACAGGTGTCTATCTCGTGCCATTTACCTGCAAGATTATCTGATTTGTGCGTGCAACCATATTGTGCATATACAATAATTCAGATATTTGTTGTGTACCTAGCTGCGTGTCTAATCCAGTTTGGAAATCTACTTTTATATATGCTCAGTAGCTGACCTTTACCAGTAGTGTAGCAGAAATACTCTTGTAGTACGTCCAAGGCCGGAGCAGAGTCTAGCAGAGACTTCACTCTGGGTGTTTATGGTGATCACTCAGCCTTGTAAATTTGAATGGGATTCTTCAAAAGGGAACAAAAACAAGGGAAACGCAGGTTGTTCCAGGCGATAAAGACACATTAGGGCAAGCAGTGAAGTCAGCAATAAAATCGGTAAGTGTAAATCAACCTGAGAGTTCTGGGGAGGAGATGGGAAAAGCAGGGCTAGAACTGCTGAGCTGCTGGTCAGATGTGGACGCTGTGGTGAGCTGGAGAGGGACCGGCTGCCTGGCCGGCAGCGAAGACCACGCGCGTGTTGCTCTTAGTACTTCGCCTCCAGGGAAGGGCCTGCCTGGCGCTCTGGCTCTGGGAGATGCTGGAGGTGGGCTCTAGCGTTGCTCCGTGTCCTTTTCCTCATTGCCCTTGTATTGACCAAGTAATGCAGTCGCAATTGCAGTGGACGGATGGGCTGTATCTTCTGGGGGAAAAAGTAATTTTTGACTTCATTCTGCTGCTCCAAGCTTCTTGGAGTAGCTAAATTTATCCTCTGTTTCTGGGACTAGGCTGTCATCAACAGGTCAAATGCAGTCCAGGTTTAAGTGTATATTAAATAAAACAAAAGCTCATACAGAGCTTCTGTAATAGAATAAGGCCTTGGAAGCATAAACAGAAGGACCTCCCTGCTCAGTGAGAGCAGTTTTCTGTTACCTTGAGAAAACACTGTGCAGTGTCGAATAGCATCTTAATACTATTTTTTGCTGCCATTTGTATTCCTATGGGAAAGCTATTCCAGAGCTTGCTGTGGTCGCAGCAGCTTTCTCCTAATTTCAGCCTGAATTTATTCACTAATGTTTGTTCATGTGCCAACATTGTCCATTAGCCTAAATAACTATCCTCTCTCTTCTTGGTGTTTACCCCCTCCTGTGTTTATGGAGAACGATCATATCTCTACCCAGTCTTTGTTCTGCTGGACCAAACAAGCCAACCGTTCTTCTCTCCTGTGACAGGCTCCTCAGTTCCCTAACCCTCTTAGTAGCCCTTTTCTGCCAGTTCCAGTTTGAATTTATCCCTGTTGAACATGGGTGACCAGACCAGAACAAAGTGCTCGGATAAGATCTTCCCAGGGCCCTGCACAATGGAAACTCCGCGAAGCTGAGCCAGAGCTCTACGCCAAGGATGCCGTCCTTGTGTTGTCTGCGCGGGCTGCTGGAGGGCCCCGACACGTCCTGCCGGTGTCCTGCCGTGATGTGTCTGCTACGCCGCGGCCAGGCGAAACGACTGCTTCTGGGTAAAGACTCGGGACTGTGTGAGAGCCTGGGGAATGTTCTCTTAGGAGCCTTTTAGAGAAACATCTTTCTCTTTGGATAGCTGCTATTTTTCTTTGAAATACACGTTTCTGCTGCCCTCAGCTCATTCAGCTAGCATAGGCATTACTTATTCAAAATGATATTTATTGTTGTTTTTAACACATTTCGGTGCAACTTTATTTTTTGCAATCAATTCATGAAACTCTTAACAGATACAACTGAAATCAATTTGAAGCTCAGTCTTAAAGCCAATATTTGTCATGTTTCTGCAACCTTTCCAAGTTGCTTTTTATAAAGAAAATATATTTCCAGTGCTGCACTTGAAACAGGAATGAGTGTTATAAATCTCAGCTCCTCAGGGACTGGGAAAAGTAGATCATTTCCTACTCTAAGCCTCTTTGATTGTTTGCACGTGCTTAACAGAAGCTCTGTGCACAGTCTTCCTCATCCAGACAATCCATATTCTGCCTTTTGTCACATTTAGACCCTTCAGTAATTTCCTTCATGATTTCCTAAAAAGTTGGTTACCTCAAGATGTGAATTTCCCCACTGGGGCCACCATTGCAGGGCATCTGTTTTGAGAGAGGAAAAAAACAGTGTCCAAGTAAGTAGTCTGGACCATGAAGAGAAACAGCATTCAGTACAGTCAGTAGTGACGTTACTTCATATAAATCAATACAGGTGGCAGCTGGGTGTTGCTTGCAAAGAGCAAGAATATAGAGGAATGCCTGATTATTAGATGTGGGGGAAAAGGTGTGTCTGGTTGGCTGCAACTTTTATATAAGGGCAACTTCTTCCATCTCATTTGCAGGAACAAAAGGGGGAGACGCAGAGAGTCTTGACTACTTCTAAGAGAGGCAGAGCTGACCTGAGAATCTTTCACAGATCACCACAGTTGATGCAGGTAATAACATCATGTGTGCCTGTCTGGTGAAGCTGAATGGTGGGCAGAGTATGTGGAAACAGTGTCATTGCATTATAATCCTTGAAGAACAGGCATAGTGTGCTCATTGCTAGGTTTCCTTAATTTGAGATTTTGCTGCGCACCAAACTGCTGATCATCTCTCTATGTCTATAACTTTATAATTAAATTTATGTCAATAATGATTAAATTATAGCTATAGAATTAACTTATATGATTTTTATTACTTTAGTTTTAGTTTGTTGCCTTTGAAAATTAAAAAGAATAAGAGTAATCCTGAGATGTTTCCCTTGGCAAAGATCCTTGCAAAAGAAGTGTAATTTCTC
Source organism: Apteryx mantelli (assembly GCF_036417845.1). NCBI lineage: Eukaryota > Metazoa > Chordata > Aves > Apterygiformes > Apterygidae > Apteryx > Apteryx mantelli. The sequence continues at coordinate 19,179,581 of NC_089995.1, forward strand.
ATCTAAAGGATATAGAAAGTAATGACTAATTAAACATCAATTAAGGGTAGTTGCTAGGAAAAGCAGTTTGGTTCCCTTTTGTGTGAACATCTAAGGTATTTTGGGCAAGTCACAAAGTAAACATAAGGGGTTTTTATTGACCCAGACTTGAAGTCTGTCCGCATATTTGAACACAAATGGGTTCCTGCCTCCCACAGGTTCGAGCAGTCTTATTCAAGCTTAATAAAGAGTAGAGGGGACAACTCTCATTTGGTCTGTATCTTTGTACAGAGACTCGGCTGTCTTCTTAGAGGCTTGTTTTTTTCCCACTTCTTACTCTCATTTTTCCCCTGCCAGCAGGAGGGTCTCTTTGGAGATGAAGATGTTCAAGCTTTTTGGAGTTCTCTTTTTCTGTGGCCTGCTGACACCGTCTCAGGAAGTACTGCCTGGTCTGTCCTGTGCAGTCAGCCCAGGAGCAATGCGGAATGGTAAACAGCAAGAACATGAGTTATGTTTATTTTGAAAGCTGTTTGGGACCTTGAAGGTGGAATAAAACCTCTTGACTGTCTTCATCTTTATTTTTTCTTCTTTTTCTTTTTTCTTTTTCTTCTTTTTATAGTTCCTCATGGCTCCAGACGTTGCTAGAGCCTTTGACAGCCATTGTTGCATTCATGGACTCTTAGGGAAGTCTCTAGGATGCAGAATTGGGGCGTGTTTCAGCACCAAATGGCCATAGAGAATCTTAGGGCCACATGTGGATTATTTCCTCTTTTTGTCTTAGTTTCCCATTTGTGTCATGGAGCAGCTGATTTTTACTGAGCAACTGCTATGAAGTTTAACAGCCATGCTAATATTTGCAATGCTTCAGCAAAAAAAAGAGCAACTAATTTCCAGTTACTTCTACTTTTTTCTTTTAAACCCTTTACAAATGGGAATCAAAAGTTGTAGGTTCAAGCACTGTTCCTGCTGAGTGTGGTAGCAGTCATTTCTGTTAGTGCACAGTTGTGCTCTAATCTTCAAGTCAGAGGTCTGGGATGCTCTGTATTGTTACCTTTCCTGGTTAATTCACTAAGGACAGTTTTGTTTTATGACTTTTATTTTTTTTTTGGTTCACATTGTAAAGTATTGTGCCCAGTGTGATTATCAGTGTTTATGCACTCAAATAAGGAGTTTTGGGAAGAGGTGGGGCTGTGCTGTGTAACAACTTTGCCAAGCTATGAGTCTGAAGGGTGGAGAGAGGTCATTGCCACAAGCGTCTGTCCTCATGCAGAGATGTTTTCCAGTTCTCTCAGGAGCCATACTTCAGAACGGGCTTCTCCAGCAGCACCTCCAGAGCCTTGTGCTCCCAAACATCATGGATGAAGGGGGTCTGCTGAATGCACCCATCAGCATCACTGGGTAAGTGGAGAGCGAAGGCTTCCTAGGGAATTTGCATTGTCCAGCAAGGGAAGCGACAAGAGCCAAGCTTCAGCTGCAGTGATTGGCCTGAGTAGTCATATATGATGCTGATACTGTTGGTACTGAAATTCTAGCCCAACAAGAGTTTTTGATGTGGTGGTAAAGTGGGTGGTGAAGTGTGTTGCAGGTGGTGGATCCAGATGCAGAATGATGGCTCTGACACTACTGTTGATATCTGAGATGCTTGAAAGCACTGAGAGAGGAAAGAGGATTCAGCAGAGATAAAAAACTGACCACTCTTTTTTTTTTTTTTTTTTTTTTTTTTTTTTTTTTTTAAGAGTGGCTTCCATCTCAATCTGATTCCAAGACTCAGAACAATTTTCTTCTTTTGGGCTTCAGCTCCAGACTCTGTCTCCTCTTGGAGCTGCTATCTCTTGCTTAAATATCCGTGCATATAGCTGAAAGTGGCTGTGCTGATGTGGGCACTGTAGGTTCCTTAGTGCTTGAAGCTGCTTAGCTGTTGTAAGACACTTTCACTTTGCCACAGCTTTTGCTGTTCTTCTACAGATTGCACCTTGTCAAGGCTCAGTTCCCCGAGCTGTCAGTGATGCTGCTGCCTGGAATTGGGGTCCAGATGACCATCGCTGCAAAGCTGGAGCTCAGAGGCAACGGGTGAATGTTGTGTTTCATTGTATTTGTTAAAGGAAGCCCCTATCCACAGGCTTTCTGTTACATGATATTTTGCATCTTTTATGGATTTCTAAATATTTTTTTTACCTATAATAAAGTCACACAGTGGAACAGGCACAAAGGGTGGCTTCTGGCTTTTGTCATGAGTTACAGTAAATGGAGGTGCTGTTCATTGTTACTGGCTTTTCTGATATTCTCTTCAGAGGCAGAGAGATTAAATCTGTTTAACTCGTTTACTTTTTTCAGCTTGCTTGGTCTTCTCCCAGAAATAATTGATATCATAGCGGATATGTCCATTACTGCAAACATTAAATGCACGAATTATGAATCGGGAACAGTCCAGGTTGTTATTGAAGACTGCCTCTGTATTTTTGGTGCCATAAAGGTGAAGCTCCTTTCTGGGTAAGTGCCTGTGGATTTATGTTTTCCGTTGCCAGCAATCCCCTACTCTTTATCCAGTAATAAACAGTCTGCCAGGACTCAGACAGTGCTAAGCTGATGTAGAGCCGGGCCTCAGTAGAACTAATTTATTTCCAATTGCCAAAACCAGTTGCTTCAGTGGAAGATGGCAAAAAAATGGCTGTTGGAAAATGTGAGATAATCTGCCCTGCTTGTCCCGGAAATCTTACCTGAATTAGAGATCTGAAGTATGAGGTTTAATATCTCTTCCAATGCACTTTCTTTAGAATTAACTAATGAATTAGTATCCAAGGGGTAGGAATAATACAGCAGGGAGAGTGTTCTGGGGAAACAGCACCAATTGCTCATCATGTTTTTATACTCAGTCTTTGGCTGCTATCAAGAAAATATGTCGGGTATATAGACTTTTGGTCTGACCTCTGTGGCAATGTTTAATTCCATGCAAGTGTCCCATCTCTTTCTCAGTCTTACTAAATTCTTGGCATTGCTGACTTCTTGTATTGATGAATGCCTCAGGTAAATCAATTATTGTAAAAAAATTTCCTTTTATCGGTTTTGAATTATGCACTTTTCTGTTTCCTTGAATTTCTCCTAATTAGTTTTTGCACCAGAATTATGCATTATATTTTAATCAGTGCAATAGTTGCTTTGAAAGATTCTATATAAATGGCCAGAAGAACACAGCCCACCCATTCTGGGGGCCATATTTTAAGCTCTAGTAGAGTTAAAATGCCTGTGCAGAGGAAATGAATTCTTTGTGGGGTAACAGTGAGTGTGTATGTACACAATTTACTTCACAGCAGTTCCTCAGATACATCTATAGACAAAATTCTGCCATAAATAATGAGATAGATTAGTAATTCCTGCTGTTTGTGTCTTGCAGAATATGCTGCTCTATGTTCTAACTCAATAGCCCAGAAATATACTGATTATCAAAGCTAAATGGCTCTATGCTGCCTGCAGGCAGCATGTAGCCCAGAGTGATCTATTTAGCAGCACTGTTGGAACGTTACACAGCAGATTTCTCCTCTTGTTAACCCACATGTAAATTGTTTGTTTCGCATAACTAACATGGAGATGTTTAAAAATAACTCCACCTTCCCTTAACTACAGCACTGATTTAAATACCAGAGCAAGAAGACCAGGCTCAAGCAATATTGTGAGAGGTTCATCCCTTTGGTACAACGGTGTCTGCACACCCTGACTGCTGAAGCATTCAATTCTCAGAAATGAGCCAACTTCTCCCCTCCTTGGGGCTAGCAGTTCACTACCCTCCCTGCCTTCTGCGCACCCTGTTCTCTTTCCAGTATTGCTTGCAGCAGTGTCTCTGAAGGGATGATAAAGGATGTAGCAGTGTGTAAAACAAAGGTTGGAGATCCTTTGGTCTCCTGTCCTGGAGCTCTGTTTGTACTGATTGGGAGTTGCTTTGGCTCTCATACATTCTTCTCTTTTTCTTGCAGCTTACTGTCCCTATCAATAAATGACTTAGTGCATAACCAGTTGGCAGGAACTCTGCCTGGTTTGGTAAGCCCACAGATTGCCATCTTTTTATAGTTGAAATGCAGAAATATCAGGAACAACATGTTACAATGCTCAAGTGTACTACATGATCTTTCTGCATCGCTTTCTCATGTTTTTAGTGGAATGCACCATGTTGCAGGGGGCCCATGGGCAGTCTTGTCACTGCTGGAGTATTTCTCCCAACAGATCAATGCCCTTAAATATTGCTCAGATCGAAGCAGTCCCCTTAGATGCAGTTCCTAACCCCAGGGGTTCTCCGCTGTTCCCAAATCCTTCACAAAGACCCTGCTACCCTAATGCCATGGAGCACTTTTCCCCGAGGATTTAGGTTAGAGTGAGTGGGTCTGGTCAGGGTGTATGGTGGCAGCTCACGGCTGGTGGGTGGAGAAGGGTGGCTGTGTGGTCACATTTCTGCTTTGTGTTGCAGCTGTGTTCTGTGATCAATGTAGTCGTCAATCTTGTGAACATCCAGCTCTTGGGCACTCTCAATGGTATGTTTCTTGCGGAAGCTCCGGTATTACTTCTCCCCATTCCTCTACAATCCCATGATGGGAAGTGCACTTTTCCCTGACTAGTCCATAAGGTCTATCGGGGAGATGTCACTTTTGCAGTTCCCTAAACACCCTTGAACGCAAAGCTAAGTTCAGATGTGTTACCTGCAGTGGTTCAAATTATATATTAGTAAATGGATTGAAGAGGTTCCTGGGAGGGGTGAGAGTGGGGAGGGGGGAGAGGAGAGAGGATCCAGGAGTCATTGGTGAAAGCTGGAAATGGAATAAATTAGAGCCTGTAGTAGTTTTCATTCTTGCAGCCTTCGTGTAAATTGTTTTTCTTACTGCAACCTTTTCAGCTCCCTGGCTTGTATCTCGGGGATTGTCTGTACAGAGTGTTCACTGGGAGTAACAGCTGTGTACTGCATCCCAGAACAACCCTGCCCTTTGTGGGCATTCAGATCTGTAAATGGGTAGGTAAAGAGGCCCGAGATACTCATGTTCCAGACTAAATCTCTATCCACTGAATATTTAAGAATATTGTTCAACACTGAATTCGCACCTAAACAGTCCCAGTGAACTGCTCTCACCTGGATCTTCCTTATGCTGTTTTAACATATTATCCTTGAATTTAGCTTACTGTCTTTGGCACTTTTTAGGGGCTATATTCTAAATGCATATCCCACAAGACTTAATGTTCTGCCCATTTTTGAGTAGCAACGCTTTTACAGAGCATCCCATGGAAATGAATGCTTGAGATCTGCTTGTGGGTGTGAGGCCTGGTTGGTGACCTGAGGGATCACAGAAGGAGTTTGTGTTGCTTTTTATTTCCTAATGTTTTATTGCTTGTTTTCTCTCTGAAGCGGTGATCCCAGTTGGTACAGCAGGAACGATTCAATATCAGCTCGCCAGCCTTCCGTTTACATCTGGCTTGTTCCTTGGGTTGGATTTAGATGTAAGTTAAATATTAGGTAACAAAACCTTGAGAGTTTGATTGTAGCATGGTTTCTTTCAGCACTATTTATCTTGATCCCCTAGGGAGAATTGTCTTCTTTCAGTACAATGAAATAGAAGAGCTAAATGAATGATTTCTTCTGGAAATGCTAGCTAAATATTTAGGCCCTGATGCAGACCCACCACTAAGTGACTTTGTGTGCTTTTCTTCAAGCCTTCACTTCTTCTGTTCACAAACCCCCAAAACAAAAAAACAACCCCCTTTTCAAACAGGCAAGCTTAAATAATTAAAAGTGAATAACTAGCAAGGAGAATTGGGAATAAGCAATAAAGAATAGCAAAGGCTAAATAACAAATGCTCCAGTCTGTAAAATCAGCTCTACTTCATTCTTTAGTGCAGGTCTTCGTAGGGATTAGTTTTTGCCTGCCACAATGATGGTCAGAGCTAGTGTCCTTAGTGAATTGATAGTATCAGTACAGGTTTATTGTAGAGTCAGAGCAATGGTTCATGCTTGACTGAGTGCTGAAGAAGAGGAAAGGCAGTGTTATGACCTCTCTGCTGGCAACATCTTTACCTCTCGTTTGTTTTTGGAGTGAAACCTCAAGGATGAAATGAAGCAGTGAGATAGTGATTTGGACAGGGTGAGTTTGTTAGCTAAGAAGGACTCCGTTATGCACTCTGGTCTTTATCAGCTCTTTTCATGTATTAAATATAGAGAGAATTTCTCTGAGTTCAATGCTTTCCCTAAGTTCTTAATGAGAGGATGGCTGTTTCAGCTGGTATAAGCCCAGCAGTCTCTGTCTCAAAGGTCTGGGCAGACCTCATGGCTTTGTAGGTCGGTTTGAAGACTCTGTCATCTCTCTTTGCAGGGTGCAGTGCAACAGGTGGGAGGCAGCATCATCCCCCATGACTCATCCTCCTCTGCTTTGCCTCCTCTGATGGACAAGCTTCTTGTCTTGGGATTGCGCCAGAGCTTTCTCAATGCAGCTGTGTCCCTCATAATCCAGAAGCAGTCTCAGACGTTTATCTGCATGCCAGAAGCTGTGAGTACAGCAGTGCCTGAGCTTCATGCTAGGGGAAGTGAGGAGGATACGTATCCATTTGACCTTAGCTCTGCTGAGGTAGCAAGCTGTGGCATGGGTTTTAGCCTGTGCTAGCATTCGACATTCAGCCTTTCTGAGGACATGAGTCTATACTTTGCTCACTTGTACATGCTAAAGCCCCAGCGCATCTTTACTGCTCTTTTCACAAATCTGTACTAGTGCATGCGATCATCAGCCTTTCTTATTTCTGTGTGGACATGTCCAGGGATGCCTGTTGAATCCAGTTGTGTACTGGTTATGTCTTTGGCTCTTGGGGGTCTACACTCCATTTCAAAATGTCACTAAGAAAAACAACTTCATATATGCAACACAATTCTCGACACATGTGCATTTTCTATACCTCTAGTCTGCACTTCCACTGGAAAATATCAGAGGTCTATACACTGAAAAATGTTAAACACCTCTAGATTATGTTGTCTTCTGCTGCTGGTTATTCTCGCCTCACCTTAACAACTGACTGAGAATCACCTGAGCAGTTGTGGAACACTTGAAAAGACTGAGGCCTTAGATAACAGCAGGTGCTGCCCTAACATAGGTCTGTGTGTGACTGATCTGCCCTTGACTTCACTGGGGACAATGAATGAATGAGGACTCTGGGACTGGCCCCAAGAATGTGAACAAACTGGCTGAAGATGGTGACACAAATGCAGAGGAGTGGCTCCTGGCAGGATGGGTATTGCTGAAATCCATTGAGAGCACTGATTTCGGCTGTTTGCACTTTTGTTCCAACAGTTCTCTGGTGCCAAACAACTGAGAGAAGCTGTCATGACCCTCGTTGCTGCTAGGGTGAGTGAATTTCGCTGGTGCGAGGGTTTGTGTAAATATCACCAGGGTCTGAGTCCATCCAAGTGAAACCACCTGAATGTGCTGGGGCGCTGCCACTAAGGTCTCTGGTGTTCTGTTCCCCTCCTCTTCGCCCTGTCGAATGCGTGCTGTGGCCAAGCCACGTCAGTATAACCCAAGACTGTCCTGCTTAAAGGCCTCCTGACATGAATGAATTGAAGGGGCTTGTATGACCAACGCTTCCACCCAGCTCCCCTTGAGGGCAGGCTGTGGGCTGTCTGCAGCCTCTGCTTCACATCTGTGTTCTCCTGTGGGGCACTTGAGCTGTAGCCAACTTTCTCCCATTCCCTAAGCAAAAGAAAGGTCTTCCCTCTTAGCTTGCAGTTGTTGGCATAAACAGCTAATAAATGTCTTGCATCTCCCATTTCCTGGGCCTGCTGTCAGGCACCATGGACCCCCCTGTATGGCCACAGCCCTCTTAGAGAGTGTCCACCTTTGCTTCCTCAGTCTGTTACTGTCAAGAGCAAAGAGTGTTGGCTTTTGCTGCTGGATTTACAGGAACATGCAGAGATAGTACTAACCAGTCAATCAGCAAATTTACAACCTGCTGTGAGAGTCTTGAGGTTTAATTTACCTCTCTTATCTAGGATTTATTTCATATTTTTCTCCGTGCTGCTAAAATTACATGCAATCTTCTGAAAAATTCCTTTCTGCTCTGTAAATCTGGGGAATGCTAGTCCAAGATCCATGCACCTCAAAAGGAGAGGCCCTAAAGAGTTATGGGACTGTGTGAGTCCACCTGCAGACCGTTGGTCTTCTCACGCTGAGCTTTAGGTTCTGCTGGGCAGGTGTGTTGGTGCACAAAGGTGGCCAGCTCTGTGTCTCTCCAATTTCTGCAGTGCTCCAGCTGTCCTAGGACTGATCCTCTGAGCATTGAGATTGCATTTTCTGGGAACCCACTTTTCCTCTTGGAAGTAAAGAAAGCCACTATCAACCTTTCTGTCATGATTCAGCTGTTCATTCAACGTTTAGATGGATCTGTCCTAAGCCTTCTGCTCCTGAAGGCAGTAAGTATTAATGTAAAGACCTCAAACTGGTGCAGTGTGCAGCTGGCTAAGTGACCGTCAATTGGGATGATGGCATCTCTGCAGGCTAATCCTCACTGTCTGATTGCAGGACCTTGGTCTAAGTGTCCGTTTTTCGATTACTGGCAGAAGACTGCTGCTCGCACCGTCCCTGAGCAGGTAATCTGTCTCCGTAGCGGTTATATGCGAGTACTGAAAGCAGTCTGCCACAAATGCCTAATTCTGCTTGCTCTCTTGAATTAGTCGTGGGTTTTCAACAGTGCTGAGAACCTCCAGCTTTCCTGGAGTTCAACATGCAGATACACAATTTTCTGGGAACCGGTGGCCAGAAGAGTGCCGGACAATGGTTTATTAGGGACACTACAAATGCTAATGGCAGTACAGTATTCCTCTGTGACAAAATGGCAGTGGTAGAACTATCTGAATTAAGGGAGAAACAATAGGATTGTTACATAAACACTTCTGTGAAAAAGCCAGACAGTGCAATGCTATTAAATGCTGATGAAATTCTCTCCATTGCAATATTAATGCAGCAAGTGCTAACTTAAAATATTTTTCAATGTCTGTGAACCCCAGATTTCTTGAATCCAAGAATTTTATATCTGGCTGATGTCATGAGGTGGACAGGTACTACTGATTTTCAAAAACATTGCAGCAGTGGGAGACTTTTTAGGAGACTAGAAGAAAACTCTGTGTTGGTTTTATAACAAGAAGAAATGAGGTAACCTGAATAATTTTGAGACTGTCATTTTGACTTTGATTCTGGGCAGTATTGGACATGAGTGATAAAGGAGTAAAGGAAAGTGCTATCATTAATGACAGACAAGGTATGATTAAAGATTGTAAAGCATTTCTTATAGTGTGAGGTTCGAGGAATTCAGGCCATTTAGCTTGTCAAAGAGTTAGATTTAGAAGCAACATTGGCATAGCTTGTATGCAATAATATAGGGAATAGAAATGCATTAAAGGGCTCTTTAATTCAATAGACAAAGATATAACAAGCTTCAATGGAAGTAGAAAGGAGAAATTCAAAGTGGAAACAAAGCACACGTTTTACCTATGGTGATAATTAGGTGAGTGAAGTGATAGGTTAGGGGCTGTAGCAAATTCTCCAGAACTTGTGATCTTTAAATCTGGAGTGGATGCTTTTTCTAGAAGCTCTGCTCTTGGCCAAACAGGCACTGATTCTGGAGGAAGTTGTGTGGCCTGGGCTAAGCAGGAGAATAGACTCAGTCAATTATTTCTGAGCTTTTCTAAGTTGAATGACTGCCTGGCCACGGGAGAAGGAAGGACAATCTGGCAACTAGTGTGCACTGTTGCAATGCTGCTTTATTTACAAGCAAATAAAAACTAGACTAAACTTATAATGTTGATTTATTGCTTTTATTTTATTCTTTTTATTTATTTATTTATTTATTGCTCCCTTGTAAGTGTGGGAGTGTCTGCTTCTTGTGTTAAAATACTGCAATCCCTTTGTGGATGCCTGGATGATGCTGTTTAGGTGTCCCTGGGCTGTGGGTTGAGATGATCACCTGAGCTAGGTGATTGCAGTGGTCTTACAATAGGGATCTGGGATCTGCGAGCTCTGGCCAGATGACTAGGTGTCTGAAGTTCTGTTTACTTTCCTTTTCTGCAGCATTGCCCTCTCCCTGGAGTCTTCTGATGTTGGCATCAGTAACGTAAGTCTCTTTTACCAAGCAAATCTCAGTACGTGGTTAGAGCGACCAAGTGCTGTGCACTGCAGCTCTGGGGAAAGAGGAAAACATGATGTCATTGCGTGATGTTGTTACAAATGTCTGGGTTGTGATGGATTCTGTCTGCTGAAGGTCTTAGTTGTTAGCTGTTACACTTTGTAGCAATTCCTCTTTTTTTTTTTTTTTTTTGCTTTTGCCTTTTCTCATAATGCAAATGTAAAGCCTGAAGTCTGTTCAGTGTTTATTCACTCCTACTTTGGCAAAGATTACACTGAACTCCAGGAGGAGTTTTACCTGGTAGAAGGTTTCCCAAAGGAAGCACCAAATACAAATTGAGGAAGAAAAGTAGATTTGCTTCAGAGAAGACAGGGAGTATTTGTTCTTTTGCTGTGTTAGGAGGAAGTTATTTCCAGTCCTTAAGACTGGCCGTCTTCCAGCTGCAGTGCTTACTGCTGTCGTGTGCCTGGCAGACCTCTCATTGTGTTGTTTCTTCTCTGGTTCAGATCTCAAGTCTCAAGCCACACTGCAGAACTCTTCTGGTGGAAAAGTTCTTGCCACTTCTCAATGGTAAGGTGACTGGAATAGCTGTAAAATTTAGAGTTCTTTGACTGAGTCCTGGAGGAGGAGGGAAGGGGTACACGTGCATGTTTGAAAGTAGCAGTGACACTTCAGCTCTCCAGTTGGAGTCGTTAAAGGTCTGTAATCCCCCTTTGGGGGCTGTAGTTAAAAGCCCCAGGCTAGCCTTTTAGTCTTGCATCTACTCCAGTGTCAGTCCTTAGGGCTCTGGCAACAACTACTGCTAGAGAACATACGGAAAGTCAAAATGCATTGTGAGCAGTGGTGCTCTGAGTCACTCTGCCTCTTGAAGCTCTGTTCCCTTCATCCTCGCTGGGACCAACGGTTGTAATTTGGTGGGGAGCTGGGTGAAACAGCAGCATGCATCCTTCCCGCTGTGTTTAAGGACCAGTCTGTTCCCTGTAGGTCTTCTGAGCGTCGGAATCCCCCTACCAAACGTGCTGGGCATTCCATTTATTAATGCGGATGTTCAAATATCAGCGGTAAGTGTTTGGAAAGGCTCTTTCCTCCTGCAAGGCACCGGTGTAGGTCATGGGGGTTATTTCTAACACATGGCTCCTGCAATAGGACCCTGCCCAGTGGCGTTTTAGTGTGCAAGAGCCATAGATTTTAAGCCTAGAAGTTCAAGAAAGGATTGTGCCGTCAGAAAATACTGCTGAGTACTTCCTGCCCATGCACATTTTCAAGCAAGGTACAAAATGAGCCATGTCCAGCCCTTCTGGGAGTAGATCCTGATTTCCCCTGTCCAGACTGTCTTTCCTTTCTTGAGAACTCTCTGAGCAACTCTGATCAACGCTGCTGATGTTGGTCCATGGAGCCTAGCATGCCCTTTCAAGTGGCACTGGTCAAAGTGTCTTGAATCACACCAAGTCCCAGCCCTCTGCAGCCTGGTGATATCCCAGAGGAGCTGGGATATTCTCTGATACTTTCTGAAGGATATTGTACCCTCCTTTTTATAAGCTTAATGTGAGAATTTTTGCAAGAGCGTTTCCTGCTCACTGTATGTTGCTGACATTATATCATTTACTGAAGGACGTTGGTTCACAACAGCTTTAAAGTCAGGAAATAACTTACATGTGTCACTTTTTGCACTTCTTCAGGGCCTGTTGGCAATTTTTGTGTGAACTGGGGAGTACAAGGCATGGAGAGGTCTTTCTGATTGTACCACTGGGCAGAAAAAAAGGAAGAAAGACCAGCAAGGATGAAGCATTAAGACTGGCATTATCTTCTTTCCTTTTCTAAACTTGATTCAAGATTCTTGGTCACATTTAAAGGCACTTTAAATCTAACTGGCTCACGTGAGTACTAAGATACTTGCATAAGCCAAAAACAGATAGGCAGCTCGGTGTACAAATATTTAATTTGGTGAATTAGCATAACTTAGAGGACACGGTTATAGCAATTGTATGTGATGCTGCAGTTGAATGGTTAAATTCCTTGAAAAATTTGTTCCTGAGGAAAAAATGTTCTTGATATAATGAGAACTTGTTGCATGTGGCTTTCTAAGTAAATGTCACCATCCATGTTCAGAAGAATATGAAGCTCTGAGCAGGAGGAGGCTCAGGATACATTTTTCATGCAGCTCTTTTAATAAATGTTCCTACTTTTTTAGTGCTTGGAATGAGGTTCTTATTTCTAATGCTTTTCAAGGCAGAGTACCTGTCCTGCCTCCTGCTATGGGATTTGGTTGCTCTGTGGCAAGTGATATTTTAATATTTGGTTTGAAAACTTATTCCACCCAAACTTCTTGAGGAAAAAGCACATGATTTTCAGTAGCTACTCCTGGCTAGGTAACTGATTGTATTCCTTTTGAACAGGTGCTAATCCACAAGCAGAAATCAGAAGGAAATTGAATTTCAAAAGATCGTGAAGCATTTCCTAATAGAATCTGAGGGGGAAACACCATTACCAGATAATAGAGAAGTATGATAACACTGGAGGATGCTCATCCGCATGTAATAGTCCGTGTTTACTTAGACTAATGTAATAGTCAGTTGATCTCTGCACATCATGGGGAAAAGAAATTAAGCATTTTTGATTTCAAAACAATAGATGTTTTTGGGTAGAAAACATTGGAGGTCTTAAATCTCTCAAACGCCCTTTTTCTTTTCCCAGCAGTAGATGTTGTTACTAGCTTATTAATTATTACTAGCTTTCCCAGAGCTAATGGAAGTATGTCACTGTTAATGCATGGGTGATAGATGGATGAATTTTACCACTGGCTGTATGGAAGGTGAGGGCAATATCCTTTTCAGCATTTCCATTTAAAGGTAAGAACAGTTAAATATCTGCATGGCCAAACCCTTGGTTTTCAGCAACATCATAGTGGGATGTTGCGGAGAGGAATCCTCAACACATTTTAGCTCCTTCTTACACAATGCAGCTGAACACACTGGACCCTCCAGCTGTCCCAATTCATGCAACGAACTTTTCCTTATGCTGTTTTACATGTCAAATCTGCTATAGGGCACCCTTATCACATGGCCTGTCATGTCTTGTGTAACTATGGAAGTGTTCTGGGTGGGTGAAAATCGACAGCCATGCCGAAGACCAAGTTTTCAGCAAATCCGAAGGGCTGCTTTGCTTGCTAGGCCCTAGGTGGTGTGCAGGCTGATGTGCGCTTGGTGGGACTGTGCTTTCCAAAGGCCTTTCACCTGCTGATAACATGGACCGTGCTCAGTCCCAGGTTGGAGAAACCGCGCTCTCGTGTAGTGACGTTGGAGGGAATTCCCTCTCGAGCACCGTGCTGAGTGGCAGTCCTGTCACAAACTAAACCAAGCAGGGTGAAAAGTTTCTGAGGCTGGATTTAAGCAACGGGGAACAACATGGGTGATCGGGTCGTGCTAATGAGCAAGGAGAAGACTTGAGGCACCTCTCCTTTTGCTCTCTGATGCCTGGGATGCCGTCAGGGCTGGCGGTGGGGTTGCTGTCGGTGTAACTGGGGTTATGTGGCTCACGCTAACCAGCGGGCAGAAGGACCAGCTGTGCAGCCCCGGTGACACCTGGACAGCCAGATAGGCAATTAGATCTCTATTAGCTGCTTTATGCTATCTGGGAGCTACTAGATTGATCGGGCAATCTGAAGCATGTGAGCTTGGCCTCTTCATCCATCATTATTGCAGGAAGGGATTTGTTTATATGAAGAAGGTTTTGTCCTGGTTCCAAAGCAAACACCTATTGTACAGTAAGTAAAGTTTAGCACCTCTTTTGCACACTCTTAGCAAGCACTTCTGTGTACTTTCTGGTTTGCTGGGGCGGGGGTGGGGGGATTAATTTTGTTGGCATACTAGCAGAATAATCTGTGATCTGTCACCATCTCAGGGTTCTGTTTGACTTGAGAAAGAAAATACAGCTGGAAGTGTGTAATTAGAGAGTACGCTTTCTCACAGAGCTGGGGGCAGGAGTGTGTGAGCCTGCGGGATCCCAAAGAGAACTGGGAAACCTTCTTGACCTTCTTGTATATCTGAAAGCAGCATTTCCTTTGGGGCCTGGAGTCTGTTGTGTCATTTATAGCACCAGGTTCAATGGGAAGGAGCAAAGGAACCTTTTCCAAAGAGAGAGGCAGCAGTTCCTTAGTGTAGCAAGTAACTTTTGTAACTTGTAAATCTAATACTGTGAATCACTAGTGGGACCAGGAATAGATCTAGAGCAGGACACTGTAAGTCAGATTCATAAAACCCAGGTCCTGTCAATGGTGAAAAAAACAATTAAACATGCCTTTTGCAGTGTGCCAGCACCTCCTTGTGCTGGGCGAAGAGTTTGGGCTGGGGAACCTGTGTTATGCTAGAACTGATGGTCTTGATTTCCTGAAAAGGACTTCTGCTTGTCAAGAAGGTGTTTTGTGTCCATTAATAATTGTGCTTTATCACAGGTATTGTTAGTTGGGTGCTGCTGCATCCTGCCCGTTGTCTTTTGGCTGACTGGCACCGTTGCCCCGGGTGCTGTGGAGTCCGGAGGAAGAATGGATGAAGATGTGTGCTTTGAGCATTTTACTTTGTGTCCTAATCCATTCTCATGGGACCACTCCTTCAATAATTGTGAGTCCATCAAGCGTCTCTAGAATATCATAACTAAAGCTTTCCTCTGCCTGTTGCAAATCAGGGTAAATTACCCTTAATTTATAATGCATGCCAGCTATTCATCAGGCTCTGTCCGCACAATTACATCTTTCTTTACTATTCATCTGTTAAGTGCTTGGGACAGCTTGCTAGCTCTGTCCTCTGATTAGCTGACATCATGGAAATAACCACCTAGCTGTACTTTGACATCTGCTCAGTGTTGGTCCAGAGCAAATAGCGGAAAACCTTAGAATCGCATCCATGTTTGGGAAGGCGAGTTTCAGGTTTGACTTGTCACCATTTGTTACTTTGGGCGGCTTGTGGGCAATTAGGAACAAGCTCTCTAATCACAGTGCTTTTCCTGTGGTCTTTTGTGAAGATGAAAATTCACTCTGGGAGCTTGCTACCACTGCTTCTTAGTCCATACTTCTCTTTCTGTAGAAGACATGTAGTTGGCGATACAGCCCCATGTAACTTAGGCTGTCAGTGACAGAGGAGGAAAATGGAGCAGTTTACAAGTGGTCCTTTGTCTGGAAGTGATAAGCTGAATTTTCACCTAACACAAGTGGCATAGCTCCAAGGAAATCGATGGAGCTAGGCTGAGTTATAATTGCTGAGGATCTGTCCTGAGTGCTTGGCAAATATTTATGGATAATTTGTATATTTGAAGAAACTGGAATCTGTATGAAAATCATTTTCTGCCTGAAAATGAGAATGGGTTTCTGGCAACCAGGCTGTGAAGGACTGACTCTGCTCTGCCTGGGCAGTGCAAGAGACAAAGGGCCGCTCCAGCTCTGCCTCCAGAACGTCCTTGGAAATGTTTCCTATTTTTGTAACCTTGCAGCTGGGGAGGACTCTACCGGGGCAGGCTGGGATGGTGGTTTTGGCCAAGGGAGACTTCTAGGATCGGTTTTGAAGGTGACAGGTAAGTCATGCCCTGCAGAAACTGAGACTTGGGCTGTGCCCTGGGCAGAGGTGAGATGAAGCCTGGGTGTCTCTGGTGCCCCGTTGGGAAGGAGGGCTTCCAAGGGCCATGCTCCTCAGGTACGGGCACCCTGGCATGGGGCGGGGAGCTGCCAGCTGGTGTCACTGTGCTCTTCTGGGAAGTTTCCTTCATAGAGCTGGATGAAGGGTCTCGCCTGTTTATTTCTCTGGTGTTTGAACCATTTAGCTGTTATGTGACATTCTATGTGCATTAGTAAGTAAGGGCAGCTTTGCATTGCTAAGTGGATCTTCCTGCTGGAGCCTTGGCTACTACACGAGAAAATTATGGATTTTGTTTATGCCAAAGACACATACAAATGCTTCTTTTCAGCTTTTTTTCCCCCCTCCCCCCAGGTTGAACCTAAAGTGACTGCTTGGGAAAACACTGGCCACCTCATGAGGATGCAGCTGTGCTGTAGAGCAAAGGGGCTCCCTAAATCGGGTGACACAAGGGAGAAGCAGAGATGCCAGTCCTCCAAAATAAAATAGGTCTGCTTCTGAGGCTGTTGCTGATCTCCAGGTAGGACTTGTGTGGGCATGGCTGTGGGGGTAGGAGTTTGGATATACAGCTCCTGTGAACCCAGCTGTATATTGAAGATGCAGAGCAGCGTGGTTGAGCCTAAAGCCAGAACATCCTCTGGCAAATAAATAAATCTTTTTACTACTGTAGCTTATTCCTTCTGGGGAACTGGTTTAAGATTTATTAGCCAAGGAATAATGGTTGTAGCTCTACCAGCAAACTGTATTAGGAACAGTTTCTGCTATTGCCAACTTCGGGCATTAAAATCATTAGTCAGGTCCCCAGGCTGGGCATATAAACCTTCAGGTTTTTTTCTCCTTGTAATAAATCAGCTTGGCTTGTTTTGTTTGCTTTCCTATTTCTGAGCCTTTGAAATATGAGGTTTTCAAGTGCTTTTCAGCAACTCCAAGGGCTAGAAATGACGTGCATAATTGTTGTAAGTGAAAGCAGATGTATGTGTAATGTATGGTTTCATGGGCTGGGATATTAAGTGAGACATCACTATCATAGCGCTCGTGAAAATTACAGAGTTAGCAACAATGGTGCTCTTTGGGCATCAACACAGCAATGAAATTATCCTGAATGTCTGGAGAAAGTTGCCAAAAGCATCCAATAATCAATGAAATCTTGCCACAACCCGGTGTGCCCATGTGCTCCCCAGGCATGCCTCTGCCTTGCTCTAAAGCTGCCTTATCATCCCAAGGTTCAGTTTTGGAAACTGAGGTCTATTTGTGTTTCCATTCCTTATTTTTTTCTTTTAGTTTGCTTGAGCAACCTCTTGAGTCCACTGCAGAGACGTATTTGGACCTTTTGGTCAGTACAGTAGAGTACTGAAGTCAGTGGCAAATGCACCTACTTGCTTCCGTTCAGTGCTCAAACATGCAGAACCCAGTGTGCAAATACCTCTGTGTGCACATAACATTGCATGTACTCGTACACAGTCACATTTTGTTCAACACTTTCTCTGTGTCTAAGCTTTGTCAAAAGTGTATTTTTTGAAAATATAATTGGCTTCAAGTCTGAAATTAGAAACCATTGCACAGATAGTGATTTTTTTTCTTTTTTCTGACCCAGTGAAAAACTAACCAACTGCCACGTTCCCATAGTAACACTGCTAGAAATAGAAGAAAAGCAGATAAAATATTTCATGTTAGTAGGTGCCATGTACTTCTGCAGCAGAGAAGTATGGGACTGTTTTACATCCTTATAAATTGGTGGAATTTTCATTCTCCCTCAATTAAATACGAAATCTGGACTCCTATATGGGTACCAGTCCTCAGCAAGGAGAAATTCATCTATCTTTAGGTGCAAAACACTGAGGGAACGAAATGTCAGTAATCATACCAGAAAATGCAGTATTAAAGAGAATTATTTATTAAAGTATGGAACATAGTTACAACCCATCTTGTCTGTGCAACAAAAATTCCAACGGCAGGATTGGAAGAGAAAGTCACTAGTGCAATGCCATTATTATCCTAAATATGAGAAAGTGTTGTTTTAGTAAAGAAAGAGAGAGGATTTTTAGCATTGCATGCAGTAAGAAAACATAAAGCTTGATTTAAGAGTCTATAGAACAATTTTGCCACTGTTTTTCTCCAGGCACAACAAATTGGACGCCAGACTTCAGCCCACCATGATCTTCCCTCCAGTTTTAGGCTGTAGCTTGAGGTTACATGGGATCAAAACATAGTCCTAAACAAAGGAAGAAACAAGGGCTGAATGACGTGCTTACATAGTTCATTTTAACCTACGGGGGGGGTATTCTCCCTGCAGGCCAGTGGTCCATCTAAGGCGCATTTTCTGCTCATATTAGTGTGGTTAGAGGAGAAACCCTATTTGAAGCAGTGAAACTTGGTCTGTGAATTAACAGTACTAGAGGAGTAGGTTCGGATTTATTCTAGAGCCGAGAGATAACTGTTACTCCTGGATTCCCTGGGGCTGCGAGGAGTCTCGGGGAGACGTGGCCAGGAGGGAGGTACCTCGAATTGGCTCGTCAACCTCCCTCCTGCCTGCTGCAGACTGTCCTGTTGCCAGAGCTTAGCTGGGCTCAGCAGCTTCTCCCGCAGACCGCCACCAACCAGCACCTCCTCCAGGCTGGCGGAGATCGGTGATAAAATCTCCTGTCCTGCCAGCCGGCTCCTTGGCCGGAGCCGCGCGCACAGGGGCTCTGTGTCCGTCGTTGGGAATGCCAACCCGCACAGCACTGCCCCTCGGACCGTCCCGCGGGCACCGACCTAGCAGGGCATGGCTGCTCCTGCCCCGAAAAGGGAGTACTCGCTGCTTGCTCTGAGGGAATTTAAAACAAATACAGCAGGAAGCATTTTAAATGTCTGTTTTCTTACCTTGTGAATGATGACGTTGACGTCGGTGTAGATAAAGTTGGACACGTGTGGCAGGTATATTCCTTCACTCAGGACCGCTAGGAAAAAAGAAGGAAAATATCCAGTTCAGTGCTGCCTTCGTTCTTGTTTCATGTCATACGTGCCAAAACCTTATGGGACAGAAGTACTGCTCTCATCAGTCCAGGTTGCCAGCCCCAAGCCCTGACACGCAGCCACAGGTCCTCACCGTTCATCTGAGCCAGCATCTCCTCACGAATTGTAGACAAAAATAATTTCTCTAGTAATGCAGCCTGTCAAAGGGAAAATCCACACGCTGAACTCATTTATTGTGTGACTCTAAAGCACAAGGAGAGAGAGGCAGGGGCAAGCGCAGAAAAGAGGTCCAGGTTTTTACAGCGCAGTGTGGGAAGCGTGGGCCGTTGCATGCAGCGAGTCACCGAGCCCCGACGCGAGGAAGCGGCGTGGCCGTGCTCAGCGAGGTGGGGCCCAGCTCAAAGCCCCCGGCACCTACCGGCATGGGACCCACATCAGAGGCAGCCAGGCTGAGCTCCATGTCCCTGTAAAAGAAACCAACAGCGGCACAGGAATTGCTCGGAGGCCTTTTGGACAGGTCACCAAAGCAGAATTTTCATCAGAGGGTTAAGTTCAGTGGCAAGAAGTGGCTTGCACGTGGCTCTGAACATGATGGCCAAGTTCAGTGCCGAGTCAACAGCTTTCTCTAACTGGGCAAAACCGAACAGACAAATGGAGCCTGACTTTCCCCTTGGGCACAGCAACGAGTGATAAGGAAGTCTTAGTCCCCAGGACCCTGATTTACCAGCTTGCTGAAGCGTGTGTCGCCTTGCCTTCCCTGCGGCTGAGCCTGTGATTTGGCTCGGCCCCTGGCTGGAAGGGGCAGGCTGCGCTGGCGTGGGTTTGAGTGAATACGCTGGGGCTCAGGACGCTGCACGGCTGCAGTGCGGAAGCGATGGGCCCTGCTGCCTTCGACGGCAGCGGCAGGGGCTGTGACAGCCTGGCAGGTCTGAGCCCTGCCGGCCGCATGCGGTGCTCGCGAGCGGGGTGGTGCAAGCGTACGCTTTCGCCGATGGCTCTGCCCGCGTTGTGGCAGGAGCAGGCAGAGGTGTATTACGCTGTTAGCACGTGTAGGTTGCCTGTTTATGCATGGGCTGTGCACAGGGGGACGTGGAAGGAGAGGAATGCGATTTCTGTTTTTCTCTCTAAACCTATTACTGGGATCCTTACCATTTCCCTTGGAATAGAGCTACCTCTACAATGTTCAAACTATGAAGGAAAAGAAATCCCCTGGGCTACTTTGCCTCTCCTTTCCTATGCTGCTACTACTGGGGTGTGTTCCCATCAAGGACTTGGCATATAACTGGGTTCATTACTCTATCACCGCTGCAGAGATCATCATCTTTACGTCTGTGACACTAAGGAGGAGTCCTGCAGACATGTCCTGCAAACAGAAGAGAGATGGCAGAATCACCACATGAAGCAAACTATCCCATTTCAGCTTTGAATATTGGGGTGCGAGGAGCCTCTTTGCATTACCACCTGCAACGTGTCTCCTGTCCGGTGCTATGCAATGAAGACAAATGCTGCTTGGGACTGTGAACACTGTGACAGATGAAGGCTAAAATCAGCCCATTGGTAATGACTGTAATCAGGTCAGATTCTCGTTTAAAAAAAAACGTGTTCTGCACCGTGTGTAGCTGGGAAGGAGCCGTGCTTGCAGGGTTCACTTACCACGCTCATGCTCAGGAAGTTCTGGAAGGCCGACGAGCCCACCCCAGCGTGGACGGTGAGGAAGAGCTTCAGGGTTGCCTTGCCTTCTTCCAGCGCCACCCGCGGCGAGCTCCTGAACATGACTGTCAGCATCACGGGCAGGTCCTCTTGGAACAGGGAGCCGATCTGCAGCAGAGCCCCGGAGGGGGTTATCGTCGCAGGTGGCGACGCTCCCATTCCTCTGCGCTCGCTCCTGCGCCCCTCGCTCGACCCGCGGAGCCGGGGGCAGGCGAGCGAGGCGCGTTGCCCAAGCTGGTGCTTTGCCTCGCGGGGTGGCAGTAAGCGTATAACGAACCTGGGTAATCTTCTGCGCCATAGTGGCGGTGGTCAGCGGGCTCTGAAAGGCAAAATACAGCTCGTTATCTGCCTGACAGTCGCTTGGAGGTGTTGCTTTGCGTTTCCGGGTTCTCTGCAGTCCCGTGGACCCTGCGGTGCGTGCCGCACAGTTGTCACACGGGCACCGGCGCGCTCCGTGGGCATCGGCGTGTGCCAGCGGGCACGTTCTGGTTGCTCGTGACGGCACGTCTCTGAGCACTGCTTGCCGCAGCCCCGTTTCTGCGGCTCCTTCGGGTGATTCGCGGGGAGCAGAACAAGTTGGTGTCCCCCCCCAAGCGCGTGTTTTTCACTCCCCTCTTACTCGCTTGCTCTACTCACCGATATGGTCATGTTGAAGGCTCCGACCCTTTCCATGGCGAAGAAGAGGCTGGTGTAGTAGTGTTCGGATAAAGCCAGGGTGAGGTGAGAAGGACCGGTGCTTGCCGCCTCGGGCATGGTGAAAGGCGTGGGGCTGATTGGAAGGGGCAGCGCCATCCCTGCCACGAGGAAAGCCGTCTGCGAGGGACACGGGGAAGGAGAGACGGTGTTGCGGGAGTCTCGGGAGCAACAGCACTGCGCTCCTGCCGGCAGGGCTGCCCAGGCCGGGGCAGAGCAGGAGGGATGGAGCCTCTCGCGGGGAGCGCGGCCGGCTTGGAGCTGTCACGACCAAGGGTCCCGCGTCGGACCCTGGGTCTGCTGTTGGTCAGTGCCCGCTCGCGGCACGGGGAGCAGAGCAGAGCGGCAGCTCCAGAACCAAACTCCTGCTGTTCTGCATAGGCTCAGCAGCTGCTTCTTTGGAGCTGGCAAGGAGCCAAGCAGGCAAGAGGGTGGGATTAGGAGCGGGGCTTGTGTGTTTGCTTTCCAGCATTCGCTTACTTGTAAAGACACGGTGATTCCTTGCTCGGAGATCATGGGTGCAGCCAGGGGCAGGTACTGGAGCTGGCAGCTCGGAGTGACAGGGAACTGAGCTGCGAAACGGAGGGGAGCAGTGATAGAAGGTTATATCTGTGATGCTGCTGGACTTCCCAGATTAGCAGGGACAGATACAGAGAGGAAGAGCAGAATAATTTGGTTTTTGTTTTACTGTGCCCCCCCCCCCCCCCAGTTGTCTGGTGCACCTGAAACGGGAGAGACAGCTTGTTTGACAGCCGTCCCGGTCCATTGCTGAGAAGATGCGGGCAGAGCAGGACACTGGGCAGCCTCATTTATTTGCACTACCAGCAATACTTCAGCTCCTGAAGGCTGTGCTTTCCCCTCCCCTGTTTCCTTCTAAGATGTACAGTAAAGGGCTTGCCCAAGTGCCGCGCTGCGGTCAGGAGGAGCGGCTCTGCCGAGCAGACCCAGCCCGCGGTCACGGAGCTGCCGTCGCCGCTGCCAGGTCTGCTGCAGGCTGGGAGCCTGGGGCGTTTTGTGACCTGACTCCAAAATGAGCTCTTTAGCCATTTATCCATAGCGAGGCTGGAAGCCAAAGTTTGCTCACCTGTCAGAGACGCTAGTCGTTCATTTGGCAAAATGAGCAATTTGGAGACTTCCAAGCAAATCTATGGAATAAGGAACAAAACAAAATGAACATGGGGGGGCCACATCAGGCATCCACCAAACGGCCCCTGTGTTGGGCTCGAGTTTCTGCGCTGGCCAGACTAAACACTAAACAGGAGTTGCGCTCCTGTTTTTTCTCCTCTGTGAGTGGCTCTGCTCCTCCAGGTCAGATCTGCTTTCAGAGAAAAAATGATAGTTTCCAGATAGAAAAATGATAAATTCTTCAAATGGCATCTGCTCCTTTTGGCCTGCTTGCAGGGGATGGTGGGGAACATCTAGCAAAGACAGGTTTTGTAAGCACCAGATTCACTAATGTTAATGGAACTGTACAATTTTGTTGTCTTCTGTCTTATGTCTTTGCAAACTTTGTCTTACCTTATTGATATCAACCTCCTTGTCCACCTCCAAACTAGGAGACTTGCTGGATGAAAACAACAAAATGGAAGATGTTAGGTGAGAATGAGTTCAGCCGGGTGAATGGGAGTATCTTTTGATCTGACCTAACAAGCTTCCTGAGACATTATTATGATTATGTTCTATAACATATTAAACTATGACAACAGTTCAGAACTCTAAAGCACTGCAGAACTGTCGTTGGACCTTCATTAAAAATGTTCAGGCTACAGTACTTAAAAAGATCTGCTCGCTTATTGGAAAATGAAACTATTAAAATAGGAAAATAAAATTTAAAAACCCTGAAAGCAGAATGAGGTTTCTCTCATGAAGATAAAGGATTTGTGTTAATCTTTATAAGCTTTTAGGGCATTGGTGGGTCAGTGGTCAAATCACCTTTATGTATAAAAATATTTCTCACTCAGTTTCTTCTTTTACCCTATTTACCCAGATTCCATAATTACACAGCATCCCATATGCCTGAACAAAGAAAAACTGTGGAATCAACCTTTCCGTCTCCTCGGTGCTCTGCATTTCTTCCATGATGGGCTTGCAGGCAGAAGCTGTCAGCTCCAGGTTCCCTTCAGGATTCCTTTCCACGTGGAGGTCTGCTAGGATGGACAATCTCACCACCTTGGAAGTCGAGCTGTGCGAAGAGAAGACACAGATGGACTGGAGCTCCAGGGCCTCCCAAGTCGGGGCTGCTCCTGGTCCCGCTCGTTACAGAGCCGCCTGCTCCCGTTTCACTCATTGGACTTGGCTCTGCTGCTCCACGTGGGAGCTGGAGGGTTTGGCTTTGCTTTGAGCCCCGTGACTGGGGGTAAGGAACAGCTGGTGAGCAGTTTCCCCCGTCGCAGCCCCTCAGTTCCCGGTACTCACGGGGAGGTTGTGATGCGGAGGTCTGCGTCGATGCTCAGCCGCAGCCTGTCATCAGGCATGAGCGACAGGGAGAGGTCGACAACTTTGACGGAGTCAATTTGTTTCCTGCTTGAGTGGAAATGAAGGTGTTAGGAGAACAGTGCAGAGCAATATGCAATCCCTAGTTGCGCTTCCAATGGACAAACACCAGAAGTCCGTGGGATCTGCACGGTGTACAAGTAAAACAGTCCCTCAAAGTGGCAGCTGAACTGCTACTGTTAGATCTCAAACACCTTCTTTGCCTTGGCCCAAGTAGCAGCTATATGGGATATAAAATGCGCAGGTCTGGATAAGAGGCTACAGGATGTCTCTTGGTCTTGGAGCCTAATCCAGGCCATTGCCTGAAAAAAACAAGTTAGTAAATCCTATAGCCAGGCATGTCCTGTGCACAGCTACTGTGAATTCAAAAGAAAACTGGAGTGAATTTGTTATCCTGCTAATAGTACTTGTCTTGCTGACCATCTGCTCACATTTTCCCTTTTCCTGTTTTAGTGCAATGTGTTTTCCAAATCTGAGCTCTTTTTATTCAGTTTTCCTGTTTGGTTTAGTGGCTCAAGCTGAAACAGCTGCAATGAAATTTGTCAGTCCTGCTGCCTAAAGAGGGGAATCTCAGCTGCTCATCTTGAATCCCAGCATGCTCAGGTAAGAACATAGCACATCGTCTCTCTGGAGACAGGAGCTCTTCTCTAAACTGATATTTAAAATAGGCATGTTGATTTCCATGAGGATTTTTGCCCTTGCTGAGGCAATGCCTTTTGCAATGATAGTCAAAGTGTTCCGGTTAAACAGCAACATGAACTAGTGGTGTAATGGGAAAGCCTCAACAAGGCAGAGCTGTGGACTCACCTGATTGGTTTTGGGGAGCCAAGAAGCAGATCTGAGACTCTCGGGGCCATTAGGTCCTGCACTAGGATTGTCTCTGCATGCTGTTTTGAAACTTCAGCAACTGTGCAGTAGGGCAGATACTTTATTAGACCTTCTTGAGCGTGTGGTCTCATGGGCAGAGCAAGGACTGGACTCTGTCCAGGTGACACATTTCTTTCTCTTATAAATCCTACTGTTACTAGCTATAGAAAGAGGATAATGAAAATGAGCTAATAAAAGGCATAAGTTAATGGTGACAGTTGAGTCAAAAGTATTTGGTGAAGTATTTCATTACCTGATTGAAAGAAGCTTCTGCCTCCCCTTCTTACTGACAACACTTTGCGAGACGTGGAGCCTGTACTTACGGTAACTCAGTCCTGATGGGCTGAGTATCCCGCCGCAATCAGGCGACTTGGTGGCAAGAGCTGGTGCCAGGATGCTCAGGACGGTGCCCAGGGTGCAGATCTTCCCCGTGCTGGTGCCTGGAAGAGGACGACACACGTGGCAGCCTGGTCAGGGCAGCATGGCCTCGGCCTGGCAGGTCAAGGTGGGGAGCAAGAGGATGGACCACGACTCTGGCTCCCAAATAGGGTTTATGGTCCTGAGCTAGTCAATGGAGGCTTCTCTCAAGAAAGGTGGTGTGCAGTGCTTGAAATAGTCAGTTGCTCTGGTTCACCTCAATCTGAGCTTCCTTGCAGTTTCTTTTCAGCTCTTGTTGGAAAAAAAAATGCGTGGCTCTCACATAGTACCTGAGGACTTGAAGGTACTAAAAGAAAGCTCAGCCTTGAAAACCTCCTGCAAGTATATAAGCAGGAGTGGTGCTTGCAGCAATATCATGCCCACTGAAGATTCTATAATGGCCTACAACTGATATAAAAACCAGTAAATAAACAAGAATTAAAATTAGTTGAAGAAAAAAATGGAAGTTATGGAGAAGGCTAAAATGAAATTAAAAAAGTGAGAGTGTCCTCTACTTCTCTGAAAACGTTTTGGAATTGTTAATAATGCTCTTACAATGTTAAGAAAATAAGTCATTCAGAAAGTCATTTACCTGATTAAAAAAAAAAACAACCATATTTGTATCAATCTTTGCAGAGGGAGGACTTCTGATCAAACTGACCCTTACAGAGATATACCAAAGGGAATACAAGCAATGCTTAGATCTATCTATTCATTTTATAAATGCATCTTTACCTTTTCTGGCCAATCTTCCCATTCTTCTTACTCAGTCTGTGTCTTGCTGTGGCCACATCAAGGGGTTGTGCATGCTTTATATAGCTTCATAACCCAGGCTGATGAAGGCAGAAATTGGCCAAGAGGAGGATACTTTGGGTGGAGACGCTTTGTTTTATATACCATTTTTATTGTTTCTCCATATATTTGATTACATTGGCCGTTGACCTAACAGGGTAAAATATTGAACAACAGGTGTTAGGGCAGGTTGCCTTTTATTGTGATGTTACTAAGCTGCACAAAGAAAGGTCTCTGAATGGAGGGTGCCAAGAAATCAAACACTGTTAGAAAGCGAACATTGGTTTCTTTGCTCTACAGCCATGATTTCTTCTGACCAGCCTAGAGACAGTGTCTGTGCAACGGCCACACTAGGAAGAATGGGTTGTGTTGAACTCCCTGCTAGGCAGCTCAGATCAGAAGTGCTCAGACTTGGACACATAAGGCAGAAGAAGGTCTTGGAAATACAGCAAGGATGCCCTCCTGCAAGGATAGATGAGCCACTTGTTGCTTTTACTCCAGCCCATTGGAAGTCTGTTGATGGCAACAGGAGTGTTTCCGTTGAGGTCAGTGAGTTTTAAACCAGACAGAAGGTCAAGCTTTTTGAAGGTATTGTCTCTAACCTCCAGAACAGCCACTTGTGATAATTCCTGCCTGCCTGCCTTTACCTCATTCCCCAGCAAAAGCCACTGGCAATATTTACAGTAACTGGTAGAGAAAATGGTGGATGATGTCCATCCTCTTTGACACTGTAGGGACATCGAGCGGTGAAAGCATTCATGGAAGGGAATAAGAGTCCTCTTCCCTCATGTGCTGTCTTCTCCCAAGCCAGCCTGAAACTGAGCCTTGAGAGAAAGAATGAATTTGGGAAAAATAATATGATTTGTATCATAGCCCTGAGTACTTTTTGCACTACAAGAACAGCATCCTTCTACCGGCTTTTGCTTTAGGGGTATGTTGGGGTGCTGTTTTGCACACTTCCCCTCTCCTGGCAGCCCCAAGCTCGCTTTGTCTATTATCCATGCTGACCAGACAGTGAGAAAAGGAGTTGTCACCCCACTGATCTCAGCCCTGCTCAATGCTGGCCTTGCTAGTTGAGGCTTAGCTTTGGGTCCACATGTTCTTCTGGCTTCCTTTTGGCTTGGAAAACGGAGCACAGACTGCAAAAATGCCATGTAAATACATCCTCTGTGGTATCACGCAGCTTTCCTTCATGCTGCTTATTCTGACTTTTCCTGATATTTGTGATATCACCTTTGAGGCATGGTCAGTCTTCCAGAGAGGGTTAAACTGCCCATTTTGGTCTGAATCCTTTAACTATAGGATATCCTGTTCAGCACTTGTTGATACACCTGCTCTGCCTTGGGAGGCAACTATTGTCCTTTGTACATTGGCTAAGTGAGTTATTGGGCTCTGGTTCCAGGTGCATCTTGACACGTTCGGAGAAGTCTTTGGTTCTCACTAGCCTTATGGTGCTTTCTTTCTCGGTATGACAGAGAGATGCCAAGAAGAAAGGCAGAGTTTCAGCCACGTTGTGTATTTCCATTGAAGGTATCCAAATAGCAGCATCAAGAGAAAATATCAAGCTAGAGATCTAAAAGCCTATAAGGGTGGGGGGGGGGATCAGAATTTACGCTTTAATACTGATGTATGCAGCCCATTTAGAGGCAACAAATGTGTTCAGAAAAGTAGATCCATTGGAAAGATTGTAAACTGCAGATGAGTTGCCTGGGGGTGGGAGAGGCATTTCAGGCTTCTTGCATTGATAGGGACATGTCCAGGTCTTACAAAAGTCTCTAAGAAATAAGTCTTCACTGTTTTGTAGAGCAGTGATTGGAAATTGCCCCCCTGTTAAGTCTCATTCCAATGTAGGTAATACTGGTAGCTCTTTCCAAAGCAGCACCTGAGATTTATCTGTGGATTGTTGTTATCATTTACAGCAGCGCAAGAGTATAGGGATAAACTGAAGGGAAGAGAAGGCACCATGGTGCTTAGACATGGATTTTCTTCTCCTGAAGAGCTGTTCTGTACCTGACAGTTCCGGTGGAGGTTTAATTAGATGTCAGCTTAGAGCATAATGACTGATCAAGTTACCAGCACAAAAGTGTCTTTCTGGCTTGATGGGCTTTTAAATGGGAGTTATCTATAAATCTTACTTTCCTGTTAGATAAGATGTAAATCTTCTTGTCTGTGCTTAGTAGAGAGTCACCAAGTATATCACTAAGAGGGAGGTAATGACAGATTAAGCCTCATGACAGACTTTATATAGAAATGAAGAGAAGAAATAAATGACTTGGTGCTGCAGGATCACACCTGATGGCGATCTCCCGCAGCAGCGCAGGCATTGCAGTGACCTGGCCATGCGCTGTTTTGGGTGAGGTATCCCAGAGATGGGAGAGGTGCGTACGCTCTGACAGCTGCTAGCTCTAGCTAAGACAGGGCACAGATGACCTCCCCAAAGGCAGGAGTGAGGTTAGCCTGGGAACGAGATCCGTGTGGCCTGTTTCGCAGTCTGGTGGGACCACAGCTCTCCCACAGCATGCCAGTGGCAGCTGGGGCTCACAAGCCTGTTCTCTGCTCCAAGCAGGTGATAGTTCTCGTTAGCCTCATTGCAACCCTGCTGAAATCAGCAGGAATATTACTGAGATTCTCAGTTTCCACTGAGTGATCAGCTGATCACTGGTCCTCTCTCGATGTTTGCATCAGCTCCATGAACCTTTATCTGGGGAAGTGTGTGAGCTACTCAACCTGGGTGAGAATCACAATTAAATATGTGTTCCCAGAAGCAGAATTTCCCCCTAAAGGTCTTTGCTTTCTCCCTCCCCCACTTCTATCTGTGCTATGTTGTTAAACAGATCATTTTTTCTCTTTCAAACCCAACATGCAAAGCTCCAGTTGGCTCTTCCTGGGTGTTGAGCAAGAGAGTTGGCTTCATGCATGCTAAGAACATTTACTTGATACCTGAGGCTCAAGAATTTAGCCAGACTTTCAATTTTATTAGTGAAATTATTTATGTTGGAAGATGTCAGAAACACAGGGATTAGTTTTAGATCAGAATAATTACTCAACCCTTTAATCCTTTCGTTTTTCTCTCTCAGGCAGGATTTTCGTATATATAGGCTGTTTCTTGCCTGGCTCCAGAAGATCGGTGCAAAGCTTAGACAACCTTTGGGAACTCTCCTCCAGGAAAGACCCTAGCAAGGTGACAACAGTGCATTTCCTTGAAGAAGGTGCTGTTGCTGCGAAGTGCTGCAGCTCACGTCATTATGATGAGGGGCAAATGAGATGTGCAGGGCCAAGTTGGAGCAGACTGGAGAAGCTGTGTTTATAGCCTTTGGAGAGTCTATTTGCGTTCATTAAGAGTTGTACTGCTGCCATGCCCAACAGCCATCTGTGCTCCTGCTGCTACTGGGCCAGGGCTGGGGGCGGGTGACTCTAGACCCAGCAGGCTGTGTGCTCAGTTAGGCATCTCTAGTCCTTTCTCCCCCTGTGGTTTTTGCTTTACAAGAAAATGTCATGAGCAACTCTAGGGCTTAAGGACTAGGAAGACCGAGCACTCTGCTTTGGTACACAGCATGGGGCAGTTTAGGTGGATGGTGCAGAAGGTGGGCACATCCTAATGGTACTGCTGTGTGGTGTTCACAGATGTTTGTTGTTTTTGGGAGAGATTCTTGTTTCCCTCCGATTTTTGGCTAGCCTAGCTCTGCTGACTTGCATGGACCCCTGCTTCGTTTCCTTCGGTGTGATTGCAGAATTTAGCCCTCATCATTCAGTTTTCTCTCTTTGGGAATTAACTCCAGCTAATTGTTTCTTTCTATTTGTTTAAGACAGTGCGCTCATTTAAACCTCTGTCACTTCTGGGAGCTTTGTGAACAATGGTACTGGATCTGAAGATGTCAAGGATTTGGTGCATTTTATTCCTTGGTGGTTGGCTGGCACTGTCGCAAGGAACTGATAATCCAGGGGCTATCATCAAGCTTGATATTGGAACAATTGATCATGGTAAGCAAAAGAGCCACGTTCACATTTGTCTTCGGGGGCAAATCTGTACATTTGTGCAGACAAGCAGGATGTGGTGCACTGGCTGTATCTCAAAAAGGGAAGTCTCTTCTGTATGACCTGTGTCTTTAAGCATATTATCAGCTACTGAGTGTTGCCAGGGAGGTGAATTCCCATCCTCTGCCTAGATGCAGACCTGAGCCGGCTGCGTGGCTTCCTGCAGCTGGAGCATTGCTCTTGCGGTGCGGGAGGACAGCTGAGGACTTGGTGCCGGGGTATTTTTGAGTGATACAGAGCCAGCTTCTCCCTCTCGGGGACCCAGCATGGGACGAGCGTAGCCAGGGCCCCTCTGTGCTGCCTCCACCTGGCACGGAAGCATCGGCCCCGAGCCACAACCTGGGAAGGCTCTAAAGCACCTTTGAATTGTGCCAGGGCTGAGACCTGCAGCAGGGGAAAGGTGGTCTGGAAGCACATCCTAATCTTCTCAGGCTTGTCCAGAGTTTAGCTCTGCCAGGCTTAAATGCCAAACGTTTATGCCCGGCTTTTGTCTCATTACCTCCCTTAACCTGTGGCAAGAGTCACTTCTTGTGGTCTTTGCTTTGAAGGAGGGAAAATGTAATTGAAACCACAAACAGGACTCCAGCCCTGTAATGACCTGGTGTGGGAGCATGAGGATCGTCTCAGAGATGTTTTGGTTTATTAAGGTGGGAACCTGAAAATTTGCCCCATATTTCATGTCTAAAACTAAAATGTATGCACAGCAAGTAGCTGCTGAGCTTGAATCATTACACAGGGACTGCAAAGATTGCCAGTAATTGGACATTTATAGCACATGAAGCATCCTCATTGTGCCTCTGTTTATTGGAATGGGTATATGTTAATAACGTTTTAAAGGGTATGATAGGGAGTTCAAAGTTCCTTCACCCTCCAACACAGTCCTGACAAATGGGGATTTTGTGCTAAACTCTTTTTGTCTTGTGCAAATGTTCCAGCGGTCTCCACTGCAGTGGCTGAGAGTGATATTCTTCAGAAAATGGCAAAGGAAGCAACAAAAAAAAAGCCAAACATCAAACCCATCAAAGGTATCTCAGGGTGAGTTATAATCAGCACATTACACCAAGAGTCTGAAGCTGGAAATTACAAAATAAAAGCAGAAGGTTCAGAAGCGTCAGCCTGGAGGCAGAAACAAATCACTCCCCACTAACAAGTGTGATGTTAAAGCTGGTGATTTTCTGCATGGCTGTGTCTACAAATACATGGAGAAACTATAACTTAAAGGCAACAAAGCATGTCAGCTCCTACTTCAAAGCTGGCTACTTCAAAGCTGGAGACTGCTGCTGTGGTTCTGCGGTATCTTGGTGGGAGGTTTGCTCTCAAAGCTACGTGTGTGTGTTTTTTTGTGAATAATATTCTGAGGAAAACTCAGAATTTATGGGGGATCAGAGCTATCCCTGAATCTGGTAAGTAGTTCTGGACAAAAGAATGAAGAAGTTCTAAATACCAAAACATTTTTTTCAACTTTTTCAAAATGAAACTTTGTAATCTTTTTATTATGAAGAAGCATACTTTTAATTTTAAAGATGGATCTGAATTGGAAGAAAAAAAGTTTAAACAAAAGGTGAAAGAATAAAGATGATAATGGCAATATCAGTAATAGGTGACTGATTTAATAGCTGTTCTAATAGCACCTCTTTCCTAGCTCTTTTCCTCCATTCTTTTTCTCCTCCCCCACAGGGTAAAAGTGAAAGATATCCGTCCCCCTGTGATAACACTGACGCTCCTACCAGGAAAGGGACTTTTCATGGCTGTGTTAATCCGAATGACCATTGCTGGGAAAAGGTGAGTGGGAAGCTGTGTGCTAGGCAAGAAGCGTCCCTCCGTTTGCCCTGTCCACTGGTGGCTCGAGCTGCGGGGCTCCTGCAGGGCCGGGGAGCAGCCACGGCGAGCGGATCTGCGTGGCGGGGCATCCTTCGAGGGCGCCAGGCTTGCTCTGTGCATGCGTACTTGCTGCAAGCTCTGGTTCTCAGCACTTTTCCTTGGTAGTGCCTTTTTCCTCAGGGCCTTTCCAGGACTCTTGGTCCCTTTTTTCAGTCCCCAGGGGTCCTGGTACAAAGTTTTGCAGCGCTGGGCACTAGCCATATGTTAACCCTCAAGCCACTGCTTATATTAACATCTGAAAGAGCAGAAAGGATTTGCATGATGTAGAAAGTCGATCTGAAATAAAAAGTTTTTTCAGGCACTTCAGGAAAGCAACTCACTGCATCTAGGCACTGGCTGAGTTTTACTCCTAGGTGACGGCAGTGCGGGGTGACAGGTCCCCCGGGGAGGGTTTATCCTGAGTTAACTGGGTTTTGTTCTGTGCAGCTTTATAGGAGGAAACCTGGAAATCACCGTGGCATCAAACTTGACTGCAAACAACAAGCTGTTAAAGGATGCTTTGGGCACCCCCAAGTTCAGCTCTGAAAACTGCCACTTTTCTCTTGTTAGTGTTAAAACCAACCTTCCCAGCAGGTGAGTGCCAAAGACAGCTCCTCTCCCCTCTGTAAAGGACAATACTGATGATTTGTCAAAGTTAATACTTAGCAAGTATATAAGAACATTTTTAAATGGAAATCTTTCAGTCTTCAGGTGTGGGTTTCTGCAGAACACAGGTACTATTCACTGCAAATGTTTGTTCAGTGAAGACCCTATTTTTTCCATTAAGAAAACCAAAATGCTTTATGCACAAATGCAGGCCAGCCCCATCTATTTGATTTCATGTGATATTCACCTTTGGCATGAGTCCTCATTTCAGTGCTATACCCCTGGGATAACAGAACTTCTTTTAGGCACAGAAGCTTTCAGGTTTGTTTAAAACCAGAAGATGCCATTCATGAGAAGAGAAAATATCTTTTATTAGACATCAGGCATATTTTGGACTAATCTGTATCAGATAGGTTTCTTTAGTGCTTAACTTTGTTGCCTTTTGATCTTCAGTAAATAATTACTATGCTGTCTGTAATGACTTGTTGGTTGGCTGACATGTTATCTCTGCCCAGCATGCTGCCTAAAGTCCTGAACAAGTTTCTGGATAACACGCTTCAGAAAATGCTGCCAGGTCTGGTAAGTCTAATCCTCATTTGATCCTTGTTTTCTAGAGATCTCTTCCTCTTCACTGCTCAGTAAGTTTTCTTAGTTTTGCCAGCTAAAGGAGCGTGCAGATTGGTAAAAGTGAACATTTCAAGCATTTATATCTGGCAGCCTCGTGTTTTTGTGCAGTCAACACCCGCAATGCGGGTACTGTTGCTGCCTAAAGCCTTGACGTCTAGGACGAGATGGTTAGGGATGCGGTGTTTGGACAGTGCTGACCTTGATGCTGAGCACATTTCTTCCTAATGGCTTGTCAGCAGGCAGATTTGCAGCTGCTTAACCCATGTCATAAAGCTGATTTGGTGTGATTAGATATCTGTGTCTGAGTCTGGCCCTTTTCTTCATTCAGTTTAAATGAGGTTTATTCCAGAATAACCTAATTCAGTTAGGGATAAAGAAAACTGAGACAAACCCCTCTCCAGGTAATTATGAGTGGAGGGTCCTGGTGCTTTAGGTCTGGTAGATGTGCCAGTCTGGTAGCCGTGAAACTGTGTTCCTGCCAGAAGTCTCAGTGCAGGGTTTTCTCACAAGTTTTCTTCTTGCTTTGCAGCTGTGTCCAGCTGTGGATGCAGTGCTCGACCTTGTGAATGCAAAATTGTCAGCCATGACCTGTAAGTTGGCAGGTCCATCTCATCCATTTCTTTCCCTTCCTTAGCAAGGGACCAATGCAGAAATGTCACTCAGAGTAGGTGGCTTGCTTTAAAACATCCCTCTTTACTTCCATGCAGCCGAGATATCTCTTGGGACTGCTGGGACCCTCCAATATGCTTTGCTGAATCAACCAACAACAAATGAAACTTTCATACAGCTGGATTTAAAGGTGAGTGCTGCTGCCTGGCGCTGTGGCCAGAGGGATGTTTGTGACATCCATTTGCTCAGAGGCATAGTCCTTCCTGGCCTTGGCAGCAGAGGCTTTGGCAGAGGTTTAGGTGTGTGCTGTTTGCATTATACCACCTAACCACTTCTTTGGCCTGTCATTTTCTGTGGAGTTTATTGCTCTTTGTTTCACTGCTGAGACTATATAGGGACTCATCCAGTACCCTTGTACGTGGTCCAAATACAAATGCTGGAAGTGGGCCTGTACTGTCTCTGACATGACAGTTTTTACTGGTCCTTTTAGACCGTTCTCCACCAAAAAGAGGGAGATGAGATTGACCTTCCCACAGACGAGCTGCCTCTTACTTCTCTGCCACCAAAGAAAGAAGCTGCTACCCAGCTCATCCTGTCTGCAAATTTCTTGAGTGCTGAGCTCCAGGTTATGCAGGAGTCCTTCAGCCTGGACATCACGGATAACATGGTGGGTAATTTAGGCTTGAGATTTTCCTCTAGAGGCCACTAAAGAAATCTACACCCCTGTTCAAGGCAGATTCTTTTTTTTTTTTTTTTTTTTTTAATCATTCTCTTGCACTGGCCTTTGCCTGTGGTCATGTGTGTAGACTCCCAGAGCCTGTAATGTAATCTGCCATGTGCTTGGCTGCTCAGCAAAGCATCTGCCCAGCAGGTAGCTTGGGTTGGGAGTCGCCAGGTCTTACAGGGTGCAAACACAGTATTTCCACATCCTCTCACCTGCTCTATGGAGCATGATGGAGGGAGAGCGTGCACCACAAGGGAGCAGAGCAGAGGAGAGCGGTACGTTCTGACAGCCCTGAGCTGCTCAGACCAGCTCCAGGAGGCACCAGTCAGGGCAATCCTGAAAGTCCTTCGGCCCATAGCAGCCTCCAGCCCCAAGAGGTGACAAGACCCAGCTCATTGAGTTTACAGCCTTTGTCTATCCCTCTTCTCCATATTAAACTGTTTTCCCCAAAGTGAGTGCATTGACTCCATGTCCCATGACATTTTATTGACAGGTTCTTGGGCTTCCCCCGCTGGTGACATCGATGCTTGGAACTGTCATTCCTGAGGTGGGTGGACTTCGCTTAATCCTGCTGACCTCAGGGTCATTTTAGGCTATTTATAGCAGCCGATAACACTGATCTCTGTCCACCCACTGTGGCCGTTCACCAGGACATGCTGGGAACATTTCCACAATGTCAAACTGGTGCTCTTCATTTTATTAATACAACTTTTCTTAATAAAAATTGTTTATGGGATGCACTAAATAATATGGACCAGCTTGTGCGCAAAAGCCGCAGAGGATATCTAGCTTCCATTGAATTAATGAATGTTAGTGGAGCTTAGCACCCATCAGGATAATCCCCAGAGCAGTGCATGGGAAAAGAAGGATCGTAATAGTAATCAGCTTCTGCCCTTCCTAACAGCAGGAGAAGGAACTGAGTAGTAGAAATAGCTCTTGCCTGTTCAAGGTACATGGAAGCTCCAGGGAATGACAGAAAAGGGCCTTGTGTTTCCCTCAGATGATTAAAGACCGGTAAGAGGCTTCTCCGAGAAGACCAGTTTCCTGATAACGGGGGAGGCTTTCTGCCTGCTTCAGAGCACTGCTGGCCTTCCCAGAGCATGCCTCAGACCGGGCAGAGCGACCAGCCCTGGCTACCCCGATATCACCTCTGTGCTTTGCATCTCCCCAGATTGCCGGGGCGCTGCCTCCATCGCAGCCACTGGTGATTGCAATGAGAGAAGCGAAACCACCCCTGGTGACAATAACCCCAGAGGCAGGCTTCGTGCACTTCTTTAACACGGCCGAGTTTCTGGTTTCCCCCTCGGGCTCTGCTCCTGAATCCCTCTTCGTCCTGGACGTTGTGAGTTGAAGCCATTTGCAGTCATTGGGGGGTTAATGTGGTCGTCCCTGCCCCTCGCTGCCCATCTTGCGCGCGACACCAAGACAAGGGATGCAGAACAAGCAGGCAGGGACGTCTCCGCGTGCGGGAAACGCCTCGGCCCAGCGGGACAGCTGGCGATCCTGCAGGGCGAGAGCTGTCCACGGGGAGCCACCTGCACCCAAGACCTGTCTCCCTGCCGGTGCAGAGCGTGGGTGTTGCTCAACCAAATGCGTTCTCTGATAGGCACTCGCTTCCCTTTTCTCCTTGCAGCACAGCGACCTGAAAGCGCGGTTTGTTGTTAAAGAAGAAAAGCTGTGCATCTCCCTCGCTCTGGACAGGTAACACAGCTGCTAATCTTCCTTCCCGGGGCAGGAAGGCCAAAATCTCGTTGAGGACTTTACTGGGAGAAAAACCCCAGCAGCAAGCGAAGCGTGAGGCAGAGAGACGCGCAGGGGCTGAGGGGGAGATGAATGACACTGTATTTCCTTCCTCTGCAGTTTAGCTGAAATGGCCTTGGCTTCTTCATCCATTGGCACGTTTGATGTGAGTTCAGTGATGTGTGCCGTGCATGGCAAGAGCAATGCTGAAATTGCATCTATGAATCTAAGCACTGACGGGTTTGCTAACTATAATAGGAATTCATTCCTCAGAACCCCGTTCCATTTCTTTCATTATCAATAACAGTTTTATTAAAAAAAAGAAAAAGGGGGGGCAACCAACTCGATTAAAACCAAAGATCAAAATATTGCTTCCAGGAAGATGTTATAAATGACAAATTAGCCACCAAAACCATTTGCCGACAAGCATGAATGCTCTGGAAGGGATCCATCCCTGTTTATAATGCACTGTGTTAATTCCTGGGAGGTTTTTCACCATAAATAACTCTCCCCAGTGCTTGCACTGAAGGGAGTCGGAAGTGTGGGCTGCACTAATGTTATACATGCCTTGACTGTTTAAATTTCCTCACTCTTCCTCTAATCCTGACTCCACAGTAGAGATGCAGGAGAGGGAGAGCGTCCGGAGCTGCGTTTTGGTAATGTCCGTTTGCAGGGCTGACCCACGGGGCTGGCTTTGGGGCTTCGTGTGTGCGAGGAGGGCGAGCAGTTGGGCTCCGGGGACAGTTGCAGCATCGCCTGCTCCGTGGATGCCGTCATTAACTGCCACGATGAGCCGAATCACGGCTGAGAATGTTTTTAGACTTGTGAGAACAGTGTAGGTGGCAGTAGGGAATAGTCTCTCTTTTGACAATTTTCATTGAAATTTAGAATTTTTCAAATGTTCCCATTCATCTCGGGGGGGAGGGAGAGGAAACCTTTGCAATTTTCCTGCGATTTGAGACCACACTAGGTGAATTAATGGAAGTGAATCTGACAGATGTGGCTGCTGACATTCAGAAAGATGTGCTATTTACATCACTTGTCTCTGTTTCAGGTGCTGCCACTGAAAGGGGTTTTGGCAAATATTATTCATGTGGCTTATATGCCATCCATCAACGGTAAGCACGGCTAGATGACTTCATCTGAGGATTTGCTATCTGCACAGGGAAATAGTGCTCATTTCTTTTCCTATAGATTATTATCTTTTTTTTTTTTGGAAACGTCATTGACTAGCTGACCTTGCATACTTCTCTTGCCCTTTAAGTCTGTGAATAACTGCGTGGGAAAATTGCTTGCCTGACATTTTGCACATGCGGGGTTTGCCGTCGGTGCTAGAGAAGGGTAAAGTTTCCTGGATGCAGGCTCAGGCGTGCCCGCTCATTCACAGAAAAG
Source organism: Apteryx mantelli (assembly GCF_036417845.1). Taxonomy (NCBI): domain Eukaryota; kingdom Metazoa; phylum Chordata; class Aves; order Apterygiformes; family Apterygidae; genus Apteryx; species Apteryx mantelli. Next base: position 19,216,838 of record NC_089995.1, read on the forward strand.
AGACTTCAGCACACACAAAACAGATACGCTGCAAATGATGCAGGCTTCTTTTTTGAAGTCTCTTTGAACATTGTTTCTGTTCTCAGAATCAAAACCACTTTCTATGAAAAACTGGGAACAATTTTCATAAGTTCTTTGTGTTAAGTCTCAAAAATCAGTGTGTCCCTCTTACCTGGGCTGGGCTTAAGCATGGTGGTCACTAAACAAAACAACAACAAAGAAACACCCTGCAAGATCAATTTAGCGGCTTATTTCATGTGAAGAGTATGCCAATATTTAGCCATGCTAAGATACGTAAAAGAGAATATCATCCCTGTTGATTTTCTTTCTGAATATTCACAAAAACTTTTCTGAGACATGGGGTGGAAGCTGTCATGGGAAAGCAGAGCACAAGAAAATAGGCCGGGGACGTGCTGGTGCTGTGTCTTCGCCTTCCGCAGCAGCCGGAGGCGCGTCTGACTGCAGTCCCGCTTGCTTGTTTCAGAGGCGCTGCAAGGAGGGATCCCGCTGCCCAATCTGCTGGGCATTAAATACCAGCAGGCTGAGATTAGCATGTCTGAGGTAAGGATGGAGAGGCTTACTTGCATTATATTTTTTCTGTATTCTGTGTAATCCGTGTAGTTAGTGCTGTTAAGTCTGTCACATCCGAGCACTGAAGCAACTGGTAACCGCAGCCTGTGTGTTTTTTCTGTTTATTCTGCAGAATGCTCTGGTGCTGAATGTGCCTGTCGCAGAAGCCTGACGCGAGAGGAGGCGTACGGCTGCTCCCTGCCGCTGCAGCAAAGAATGAGCAAAAAAGGGCAAAAGCGGGACCAGCAAGTGTGGTGGGTCTTCAAAGGGTCTTCTTCCTCTTTGCTTGACTTTTCAGTAATTTGACTCTATTTGACTCTACAAGCTAAAATAAAAAAACCACACCACCCAATAATAGGACTCTGGCCTGCAGTGCATTTAGTGGAATCAGCTAAGCACATCTTTGTGGAAGCTGTAACTTTTTAAAAGATTGGTTTCTAAACTGATTGTGTTTACAACAGAAATAGCCCTGCTATGAAAGAAGCTGCAGTGGTGGAGGAGGGCAGGAGGTCTGTGCTGCTCACTGAGGCTCCTTTCAGCATTCATTGGCAGTCGTTAAGAGAGAGTTTAGGTGCATCGTGTAAGTAGCACTTAAAGAGCATGTCTCACCTTAGCAACAGTAGCGCAAACAGAATGCCTGACTGTTTTTCCAGGACCTATGGTTATTACATGTTGCTTTGGGCTTTTATCGTACAATTGCAGATAGCAAGCTGGCATTCAAAAACTGCAAACCCCAATACATTTAGCAAATATTATCTTTGGCTTTTGCTTTCACAACAAGAAGAATGAAAATATTCAAAAATTTCCAGGCATCTTTTCATTTGCAGACATCAGTCATCCAGTAACTGCTCTAGGTTTAAAGGTTAACTCTGAAAGGGTCCCTGTACATGTCTATCAGAAACTATACCCAGAAAACAAACACATTTTGCTAAGCAAAAATGACTCATCTGTTACTCCCATGCAACAGGGTTTTCAGAGATTGCAAGTACTTTTGAAGGTGCTAGTCAATGGGTAGTGTCTGCATGGCCTGCCCTTGGCCAGGATGACAAGAGTGGTGAGACAGGGACATGAGTGTAAGCAGTGGGTGTGAACGGAGCCGCCAAAACTGCCCAGGAGGGTGTTTGCCCCCACACCCAGTAACGCTAAAGGGGAAGACGGCCATCAACCAGATTAAACAGTAACTGGGGAAATACAAGTAAACTTTAGAAACAAAGGAGGGGTCAGTTTGAAAATAAGTTTAAAAGCATGAAAATTTGTCACAGCAGGGAGAGGCAAGGGAGAACAGAGCGGCAGAACGAACCAGACCTGGTCGGGCAGGGCCAGAAGGGACCCCACGGTCCTCGAGCAGCTGCCGCGAGGGGCTTGCACCCTGGGCCGTGTGGCCGCCCCCAGCGGGAGCCCAGCTCGGGCGCGAATGTGGCCTCCTGGGGCTTTCTCACCAGCACCCACCGGAGCGGAGCGCAGGGAGCAGCCTGGGCCAAAACCGAGCTGCAGCCCCCCATCTCCTGCAAGATGGGGACCCTGCGCTCTGGGGGGATGCTTGCAACCCACGCGTCCCGTGGAAGAAGGGGGCTGTACCTGTACCTGTGTGCGTGGGGTCGGGGCTACTTGGGACTCGTTGTAGACGGGCATTGAGACATCCCTAGGTGTATATTAATATTTCATAAGTGCCTAGTATTGTGGTTTGCTGGTTGTTTTGCCATTATCGATCCCAAGCGTATAGTTCACTGATTGCTGGGTAATTACGTGTCGTTAGTAAGTCAATGAACAGCTTCGATCTTGATTTGACTGAAGTGTTGTGGTTGAACATTTTTTCCTGGTGACAGGTAGCTGCTGTAGAATTAAGGCTATTTTTGAAAAGATCATTGTGTTTTTAAAAATTGTCCTCAAGAAAATCTTGCTGTGAGGCAGGCTATGAAAAGCCCATTTGTTTTCTTGTGCACATTACCAGACACAGCAGGTATTTGTTTTGTAATGCTTATAAGGAATTGTCTTTGTAAAAAGTTCTAAGCAATGAAGAAAGCAGTCGTAAAAAGCAGCTCCTTGTGAGAGGTGCTGCTTCTGATGCCTCTCTCATCATTGCAGCGCAAACATTGTCGGTGCCAAGCACATTTTTAGCAAGATTTTCCTTATTGTTCTTACATTAGCTAATAAAGATCGAACAGTTTGAGCCTGAATTCCCTTATGAAGAACAAAAATGGATCGAAATATCTGTATGCAGCCTTCCTAGGAGAAATCAAAGCAGGAAATCTCAGGTGGCACCTATTTAATTTTTCATGAAACGCTTAACCACACTGCCAAGCTACAATATCAGGTAACCGGTATATAATACCCCCGGGCACTTGATAGAGGTGCAGCCTTGGGATATGTGCAGAAATCAGCATTACCCAGTCAAGCTGCAGATGGACCCCAGTAGCCCCTGCTCCTTCCAGTGATGGGGAGAGTACCAGTCTCCCGTGGTTAATGGTTGCAGGGGAATGAATCAACAAATTAAGATTGCCGTGGCGTAGGGGTCCCCATGGGGATGGTTTCCTCCGGCAGAAGTGGCCAGATGTCTGCACGATGTCACGAAGACAGGCTCTCCTGGGGGAGCAGAAGAGAACGGTCTCGTTTTTAAGCGAGGTCTAATGCGTTTTATTTTGCCACCTGTGGCAGAAGGTCAGAAGGGCCCCAGTGAGGGGGGAGCCCTGGCCGTGGGTCACGGCGGGCCGGGGGTGTCCCCAGGCAGCCACTCTCCCACCAGCCTGCGTCCGAGCCCTGTGCAAGCAGCGGTGACAGCGCCATGCGCAGGACCCCGTGCCTGGCAGCTCTGCTCCTCACCCTGCAAAGCTCTCACTGTCCCAACAGCCAATTTTACCAACGATTCAATCATCATTTTGCCCACGTTTCAGCAATACCTACTCCTCTCTTATTAATGTCAAGATTTCTAACACTTCTCTGGGGTATGTCACGGTTACTGTCTGCCCTTACATTTCAATTTCCTGGTTTCCAAGCATCAAAGCTGTATTTATTCACATCGTTCCTGTTCTTCTCCCTTTGAACAAGTCTGTTCTGATTTAGTCTGTGTTTCTGTCTTCATATGCTGATTTGACTTCGTGTTCCTTGGGCTTTGCAGGTTGCTTTAGTGAGAACTGGACCTCACAATGTGATTCTCTTTATGGGAATCTGCTTTGGTTTATCTAAACTATTTAATTGTCAGAGACCTCTGCATTCAGCTGATGAGAAGCCAAATTACAGTCCAGCCGAAAAGGTCACTGCTCAGAAGCTATTCTCTGTAGCACCCAAACGCCCCCTTACTGTGTATTGACCATTATCAGGCCTTTTCTTGTCGTAACTCAGGCTTTGTATAGTGATTGCCCAAAGTGTGAAGTGGTTCAGGAGGGATGATAACATAATACCATCTCGTTAACACACTCTTCCATCTTATCAAATGTCATGATCTGCCCTTGACAGCCCAGGCTTTGTGCTCTGGAGGTCCCTGACTGATCAGGTTGCAGGGAAAGCGACAACTTCTTAAGTAAATTGGCACCTCTGTCATCCCTTCCTTGGCCTTTATCTAAGATATTTTTCTAAGCTGTAATTAACGCATGACAGAAGCTGGCTAATCTCCTGTAAATCCTGATTTCCAAGTTTGCAGAAAGTATTAACTCTGAGCAAACGCTTTTCTGGGCTATTATTCCCCAGAGCTGGGGAGCAGCCCACCTACCACCATCACTGGTGAGTGAGACAGCCGAATGGATCGTTCACGACTGGTCGCTTAGCCAGCCAACGCATCCTCTCTTCCACTAAGGACCAGTTTCGCTGTGCGTGTCGGGACGTGATCCTCACAGAGGGGCTGTGTTTGCTCCATGGCCCACAGAGGAGGCTTTTTGCGTTCTTGCCCCGAAGACCTGCCTTTCTGCTGCAACTCAAGGCAGTAGCTCTCCACTTATCACAGGACAAGTGATCCGGGTCCAGGGCCAAGAGTGAAACCGGGAGCAAACCGGCATAACTCTATAGACACATGTGACACGTTGGCTCGGCAGAAGGCTCTCTCTTTTTCTCCTGCTTGTAACAGTAAATTAATCGGCAGTAAATGAACAATGATGTATGAGGTGGGACACAAGTTTTCAACATGCTTCCAAAACCTAGCCAAAAACCTAAGAGGGCTCAGGCCTAGATGGAGCTGTGGTGTGGAGGCAGAAGACCCTGCGCAGCTGCAGGGCTGTTCCTCTCCTGCAGCACGTTCGCTGCATGGGATGGTTTGCCATGGAGGCCACCTCTCTTGATGTACCCATCCTGGGAACAGGAGTCCCTCCAGGACTTCAAAATGATCTGTCAGCTGACCAGCTCTAGCCTAGGGGCTCCCTGACTTTGTGGTTGATGGCATTACCTTCTCAGCTGTGTCTCACCATGGCACTGCATCTGGCTTTCAGTCACTCTGGACTACTCCAAGGTGTCGGTGACAGATTCAGCGATAATGCTGTACCAGTTAGACCAATGCAGCATTTGAGAATCAGATGGTGTTGCTCCGAAGAGCCTGCGTGCTCGGTGCATCTGTGAAGCAGTGACACTTCGTCAATATGCCTTATCGTGGTGTCACTATTCCAATCCAGTAAGTCTTTTCCCTCAATTATCAAATAGATTCGGAGCTACTCAAGTCCCTGGAAAGACCCCGTTGGCTTTGGGAAGCGCTGGGTGAGCTCCCAGCCTGCAGGTGCGTAGAGGTGGGGAAGGCCATGCTGACCCGGACAGTGCAACACCAAGTTCTGTTACCATCTCCAGGGCCCGTCCTGACACTGAGCAAGGTGCTTTCTGTTCTTCCTTTATCACCTGGAACGTGTGGCACATCCCCCTGCGGGGGCCTGTTGTGAGGATAAAGTGCTCGGTGCTGCAGTAACAGAGACTGTGGAAGGACCTAAGTAGGGGAAAGTTTTGTTCTGGTATGTGTTGCTGTAATGATGACCATCTCATGAAAAGTCCTACTGGCAGGTGGTAAGTGAGCTGGCATGATCTAAGCCATGCTGACAGAATAGGCAGCAGAACCATTTCTATCCATCCTTTCCCCATCACATGTTAATTTTTTGCTGAAAAAGTGAAACCCAAAGTGCCTCGATGAGCAGTGGGGGTGCTATAGCAATGCCCCATGCGTCCCTGCCTGTGGTGCCTGCCCATCCCCAAAGGAGCATTTTGTTTTTCAGGTAACCAGTATATTGACAACATTTTTCAGGCAAACCCTCAATTTCAGTCTTTTTTTTTTTTTTTTTTTTTTTTTAAAGGCTTAGTAGGGCACGATTTTTCAGCCATCTCCACGTTCTGGTACTGGGCTGGTACTGGATGAAGAGCAAGCCCAAAAACACAACACGCAGGTGTTTGCCTGCATCCCATGTGGACCCCCATCCCAGACCTGGCCTGAAGTCTGCCTCTGCCCTCACTGGCCATTGCTCAATAACTTACCTAACTTTTAACATCTATAAAGAAATATTTGCACTGGAAGTCACCAGAAACCATATATTGTTTGTTTTACTCCCTGCCAATTATTCTGATGTCCTTGATGACATCTGTTCCCTCATTCCTGTTGTAAAGTTTTGTATATAAGGATCCACGCTGCAGGTCAGCTTCAGAAGACAGGGACATCAGCTGAAGAGGTTTTTACGAGCAAGAGATTGGTCAGGTATGAGCAAAATTATTCCCTGAAGGCATGCGCGGAGCTTCTGCTTCTGCAAAGTCAAATGCCTCCAGAAGGAGAACTCTTAATGTTAGCTTGTGAGTGTTGATCAGGTTCACAGGTATCTTGGTTTTTAACAGAAATTGTTATTCTTGCCTGCTGCATGGTTAGTTATGCTCCAACAGGTAAAGTGAGAAGCTGCTCTCATTCTGAGCTTCGCTGGCATACGTGTGAGTGTTCATTGTATTGACTGTCCTTGAAGAAGAAAGGGTATTTCATGATTTTCATAAACAATTATCGGTTAAATTATTTTTGGTATAACTCTATTATCTGGGATAGGTTTATACCTAAGATGAATGAGACCTTTCATGCTTATTTTGATTCTTTTTGATGTACTATTTACATTTAAATGAATTGGGGGCAGTGAAGTTCATTACAGTTCTTGAATAAATGCTACTTCTAGTAGTAGGTCCCATAAAAATACAGGAAACATTTCAATGGCTCTGAAACTTTTAAAATGATTTTCTCCCTGTTACAATTTTAACAAAAGGAACCTCTGTGCAGAGACAAGCCTCGGACATTTGATATTTGTGTAGAGATGCTGCCATTCAAACAAGGAGATGCTCTCCTTGCTAGATATGTTGGTTTATTTGTCCTGCGTTCATGCTATTGCTTTTCTTTCTATGACTAGAGTTGTCAGAAACGTCCTGTTTTCCCTTCATCGGGGATACAGAATCTTGTTTTTCAGAGAAATTCTCACCCAGAACAGATGCACCCCAGATATTCCAAATGAAATAACTAATATTGCGTGCCAGTGCTAAGGAATTAAAGCAGGAAGAGCTGCACAACCCCTTTCTTTTTATGTGGTGCTGTGACAGTCAGTCTTTGAACAACTCTCCTCTTCCTTGACCCCCTCTTTCCTTGACCCATTGGCTTGCGGTTACTGTCTCAACACTGCACTGATTGCAATTGCTTTCCACAGTTCCCGGACCAAAGATGTCCAAGTTGTGGGCAGTTTTCCTCTTCTGTGGCCTGCTGACCCCTTCACAAGGACTTCTTGGAAACATCCCTTTGGTTTCCAGGTTGGATAAAGATGCAGTAGAAAATGGTAAATTTATGGAAGGGATGGGACTTTTCTTTATTTTGAGACTAATTCTGCTCCTCCTGTATCTTGTCTGTGCTCAGAAAATCAGAAGTCAGCAGTAGTGATGATGCTGGTAATTTGCACTTATAAAACACTTTGGACATGGGACTTCAGGGGCTTTACAGTTGCTGGTACCATCATGGCTATTGTGTAAAGGGGGAAACAGAGGAGCAGTGGCAGGAAAGAGATGCCAGGCTGACACAGCATGTTTGTGCTTTGAATCTGCATGACTCACGGTGACCTTCCATCCATTTGTTCAGCTATTGCAGGGTCACTTGCCAAAGACAACTTTCTCCAAGGGCTCGTGGGTGGCCTTGTTGGCGGGGATCAGCTCAGCAGTCTCATTGGCAGCAGCCTCCTTGGTGGAGATGGTCCTGTTGGCGGCCTCCTTGGTGGAGACGGTCTTGTTGGCGGCCTCCTTGGCGGAGATGGTCCTGTTGGCAGCCTCCTTGGTGGAAATGGTCCTGTTGGTGGCCTCCTTGGCGGAGACGGTCCTGTTGGTGGCCTCCTTGGTGGAGACGGTCCTGTTGGCGGCCTCCTTGGCGGAGACGGTCCTGTTGGCGGCCTCCTTGGCGGAGACGGTCTTGTTGGTGGCCTCCTTGGCGGAGACGGTCTTGTTGGTGGCCTCCTTGGCGGAGACGGTCTTGTTGGTGGCCTCCTTGGCGGAGACGGTCTTGTTGGTGGCCTCCTTGGCGGAGATGGTCTTGTTGGTGGCCTCCTTGGCGGAGATGGTCTTGTTGGCGGCCTCCTTGGTGGAGATGGTCTTGTTGGCGGCCTCCTTAGTGGAGACGGTCTTGTTGGCGGTCTTCCTGGAAAGAAAGGTCTGCTGAGTGCAGTACAAGGACTCACAGGGTGAGTGAGAGTAGAAGACGGGTGTCCCCGAGCAGTGCGTGGTCTGGGCCATGCTGGGGAAAGGAGACTCTAGTCCAGAGCCTGCAGTCTGGAGACATGCGAATCCCTCTTTCCCCTCCCAGGGCAGGTTTATAAACAAGCCTTTGAGAGACACTGTATGTACCTACCGTGTCAAGGGTGTCTTCTGTTTGCCGCATGCTGGCCCTGGCCGGCAGGGTTCCCTCGCTGACCCAAGGCAGAGGACCATGGCGGTTGCTCAGGGGCTGCAGGTCTATAGGAGACGTCTTTTGCCCCGGAGCTGAGCTGCAGAGTCCTCCCACGTGTGCTGGCATGCCTGTGCACAGACCTGCGCGGCGGGCAGCGCTCATGGGGCGGGAGCGGGAGCATCTCTCGCTGCCAGAACATGTCCCCGAGACCGCGGGCTCTGCAAGCAGATGCCAGCGCTGGAGGGGGGCTGAGGTGACAGGGCATCCGCTTTACAAACGTGCTACTTTCTGCTTCCTCTTGGTTCAATTATCCAGGCTGAAAATCGTGAACTTTACCCTCCCCCAAATCACTCTGCGCTTCCTGCCGGGGATCGGGCTCCAGCTGAATCTCTACACCCAGCTCACGATAGACGGAGGCTCGTAAGTAGTTTCCCACCTGGAACACAGCAGAACTGGTGGTTGCACAATGCGGGACAGGGGGTTTTCTCCATCTCTTCAGAAAGTAGATAGTTAGAATATTTTCTTACCATGCCTTGTGCGTACACGGCACGTTCAAATGCTGATGCATCAGAAGTGTCTCTGAGAGCGGCGTGTGGACAACGTACGCTGTCTCAGCCTTGTGCACCCTACAGCTCTCTGACAGCACCTTACGGAGGCTTCCCAAATTGCTCCTCGGAGGCCTTCATGTCTGTCTGTCTGTCTCCCCACGAACTGGGCTGAGGGACTAACCCAGGTGCGGTGGATTAAATTCGGAAGCCTGAAGTCCAGCACAAAGAACGAGCTGCTGTGAGTTTGTGAGTGAGACGTGTCCTGTGTTTAATCCCCGGGGCTCTGCTCAGTGCTGCAGGTGGGCTGCTTCGTGTCCAGGTCAAAGCAAACGTTACGGCAAGAGCCAGACTGGTCCAGGATGCGTCGGGGGCGCTGAAGCTGGTCATCGAGGACTGCAGGACTCTTCTGGGAGACATCAACATCCGCGTGGGGTAGGTGCCCGTGTGATGAGGTGCTCGGCAGCAGCACGGTGCAGCTGCAGCGCTAATGAACGTTTGCTCTGTTAATCGTCGAAGACGGTGCAGTAGTGCTTTTGTACCTGGCACGAGGGAGGCTAAAATGCTGAAGTTTCTTTTAAAGTTTTGGCTCAAGTGGCCAAAATAGCATATTTCTGGGTAGTGCTGCAATCCTGACACTGGGCCACATTCAGAAGGTTCATTTTTGTTTAAAAAAAAAAAAAAAAAAAAGGCCCTGAAGTACAGCCCTGCACAGTGCAAGTGAGGCCTCAAATTTCTTCTGAGCAGAGTATGTTTGTTTCTAGTTACTAATTTGAGCCACCTTTTTACTTCCTATTTTCCTATTATTTAGACCCAAAGTGCCAGTTCTGGATCAAGCTTTAAAAGGTGTCCTTGGTAACACCCTGCCTAAACTGGTAAGTCTGCAAAATGATCTCTGTTAATGAATGGGCACGATGCCTGGAAGGGCAGTCTGTGCAGCCGACCCGTCGCCCTTTTGGACCGGCTGCCCCGGGCGTGCGGGCTGTGTGTCCGTGCAGGGGCAGGCTCACTCGGCAGCGGCGAGGCTTCCTCTCCGGCTGCAGCCGCACCTGCAAACGCGCACCATTGCACGGCGCGTGCGCCCTGTGCGTGGGCAGAGCCTCTGTTTGCAATCACGTTTCTGGGCCTCGGGGGGCCAGGGATTGCCCAAGCTGATGAGTTGTTGCTGGTCACGTTAATAAAACGTAGCAGGACATACGTCCCCGAGAGTCTCAGGGAATCTCACTTACTTCTGCCTCTTCAGCTGTGCCCCGTCGTCAACACTGTGCTTGGCGTTGTGAACTCGCTGCTTGGCACCGTCACTTGTAAGTGTTTGGTACCTTCCTTTGCTTCTGCTCCCGTATAATCCCCCAGCCTGTGTCTGTCTAGCACTTAGTTTTCCTTTTCTTTTTTATGTTGGATAAATACAAATATTTTAACAACTTCCTAAAACCACAACTTTCTGCTCAAGCACAACATTCAATTCACATTACCCCTGATCAGCAACGGAGAATCTTTCTGCAAAAAGCCAATTCAGAAACTGTTGCTTTTGGAAACAACAGTTTTGCTGTGAAAAAAAAAAAGTGCTTTCTAGACACTTGTCCAACTGGGAACGTTGTGAGCAGGAGCAGCCATTGGTTCAAATATCTTTTGAGACCAGTAACTGGGAATATTTCTCCTTCACTGCAGTTTCAAAGCTTTTCTTCCTCTTTCCCTGTAGCTGTGCTCCCACTCGGGGCTCTGGGGAATCTCCAGTACACGCTAGGGTCCCTTCCCGTCATTGGCGACAAATCCATCCAGCAGGATTTAAATGTAAGTGCCACCACTTTCCCTTGCGCAAACACCTTTGAGTCGGTGAATCTCAGTAATTCATCTAGATGCGGTGACTACTTTTGAAAGACTCCTCTTACTTCCAGCTATCTTTAGGGAAGCGTTCACTGAAAGACGCTGACGACTGTCATCCAGCGGCGTCTGTGTTAATGCTACCGCTGGGTCTCTGCTTTACCTTTTTCTTGCTAATCCTGGAGCACGGCACGAGTTGCACTGCCTTGACGCTGCCCTGCTCTCTCCATCCCCTGCAGCTCCTCGTCCGCGACGCCGCGGGCAACGTGGTGGACCAGGGCCTGGGGCAAGTGGCGCCCGTCTCCCTGCCGCCGGCGGCGAGCGGCGTCTCGCAGCTCGGCCTCTCGCAGACCGTGCTCGGCGCCGTGCTGAGCCTCCTCCGTGGCACCGGCGCCTTTGACACGGACATCACGGCGGCGGCGCTGAGCGCGGCGGGCTCCATCCCGGGCCAGGTGGGCGTCCCTACCCGCGTTGGCGCTCGCGGCTGCCTGCTCCCGCTGCCGCGCGGAGGCGCCCAGCGCGGGCACCCACGGCCGCACCGGCCAAAACACCTCGTTTTTCACCGTGCTTTTTTCGCAGGACATCCTGCTGTCGACGTCCGCCCTGCGCTCGCTGCTGCCGCAGGTCAGTGCTCTTATTTCTCGCGACCTGTGCCCCGGTGTCCGAGAGCGATTCCTTGCCCTAACCGTCTTGCTGGCCCCCTGCAGCTCTCCACGGTGATCCCGGAGTCCCTGCCGCTGGTGCTGCAGGTGCGGAGCGCCGGCGCCCCGGTCGTGTCCCTGCGGAACGGGAAGGCGACCGCCAGCGTCGCAGCCTCCATCGCCGTGCTTGCCCAGCGCCCCGGCTCCCCGCCGCAGCCCCTCTTCACCCTCGACGCGGTACGTGCCCGTATGCATACAGTACTTGTACTTTTGAATTTATTATGTCTTTAAAATGGTGGTGCCCAGTCCTTTTAAAATGCACATAACAAAGCACAAGCAAAATATTTGGCGAATAATTTGAAATAAAGACAGAAAGTCAGAATCCTCAGGAGAAAGATCAGTGATGCCATCTGTCAAAAAACACTGTTTCTAGACACAGGGAGGCGTTCTTCCTTGGGTGGGTTATTTACAAATATTCTGGGTTTTCTTTTCAGTCTTAGGAGGTAGACAGGGAAATAACTTCATTTATTTTGTTGTTCCGACTTCAGGACATCAATCTGAACGTTAGCCCATCTCTCTCGGCCAACAAGCTCCAAGCCACCCTGGCTGTTGACAGGTAGGACAGAGCGTTGCGTTGCTGGTAGGGAAGAGGCGGCGCCTTGGGGCTAAGCAGTGGGTAGACGAGAGGGGTCTGGTGCCAGTTAACAGGGAAGCACAATGTAAATGTGATAGAAATGTAAAGAGCCGCTGGAGCTTTGCTGCGTCTTCCTAAAGCTAACCTTAGATGAAGTGCAGATCCGAAGTAATGAGAGACTTAAAAGTTGCTCTATATTCAAAATCATTATATCCTTATGTGTGTAAGACAAGTTTCAGACCAAACAAGATCTGAGCACCATGCTGAAGGTTTGACTGGGGCTTCAGTGGATGTGTCGCACCCCTGACTCTTCCTTGTTTCTATCTTTCACAGCATCACCCTGAGACAGGGAGGTTCGAAAATTGGCAATATCAACGTAAGTTCACAGCCCTTGTGACCTGCACACTGCAGCAAGTGATTTGATGATCAGAAATGATATGCGGGGAAGGAGGTCCAAAATTTTAATTCTTCCTGGGTCTTCACATTTTTTATTCTTTTGGCAGAGAATTATTGTTGACTGATCTGTTGATTCACACACCCATTATAGTCTATAATAATGACACTTGAATATATATGTTCTCTTCTGCTGTTGGGAGCATACTGTGAGTGCTGAAGAGAAGAGAAGGAAGATTCAAGAATAAATCACTTGAAGAGTATTTCATTGTGTACCACCCCCATACTCATGCCTGGAAGAGCTTTACTTAAGGAAATGTCCTCGCATTTGCATTTTATAGTTCCTAGCATCCTGCACTGACAGAACTTGATTTATAAGCTTGACTTGCTCACTTTTCATCCCAGCAATCATTACTCTTTTCTTCAGATACTAATACATGTCTTCTTCCCCTGCAGGTCTCCCTTCTTGAAAGATGGGTGAAGGACATCCTTGAAGCTGCATATCTACCCGCAATTAACAGTACGGCTGGGGTTTGAGCCCCCTGCTCTTTGCAGCTCCGCCTGTATTTCAGGACTCTCTTCTCTTCCTCCCTCATCTGCGTTTGGGGTTTCACTGCTGGGATAAACTGTTTCTCCCTGTTTTTGCAGAGGCTCTCAGCGTGGGGATCCCGCTGCCTAACCTCTTCAACATGAACTTCGAGGGTGCTAATGTTGATGTCGTTGATGTAAGGACCTGACTTTTTTTTACGTGTTGTCTTCCTGGGGACTTGCAGGACGAGCCAACCCTGGGGCAAGGGCACGCGGCATTAATAGGCTCTTGCAGTCCCTTCCCAACCCGTTTCCTATGAGTCGCTGCTCATTTTTAAAAGGTTGCTCTGCCTGTGTGGGCCCAGTGTTGGAACTTGCTGAGCAGGATATAGGGGAAAAACTGGTGAAAATCCAAATGAGAAAAATGATTTGTTTTTCTGCTGCTTCTTCCCGGCAGAATGCTTTCGTGATCTCTCAGACCCACAGAATGTCCTAAAAAGAGCCTGTTCCAGAGAAACCTCCACCCTTCTCCTTGGATGAGACAGAGAATTCACTGCAAACAATCCCAGTTGTCCTTGTTGTCTCTTGGGTGCTGTCCTGGGTTAGCTCCATGGCCTGGGGGAGAAGGTGATTCTGCATCTGGTCAATGAGCTCTGCTGTAGACTAGAATTGGGGTATGGAGAAGTTGCTCAGCTGATTCAAATATGGCTCCAAACTTACGAAGTTTGGAGCCAGAGCTCATTTTTAGGCGTAAAGGATGTTGCTCTTGAATTGCTCTTTCAATAAAATCTTTCACCGCCTCAATATTTCTTTCTCCAAACATTTCTTTGATATGGGTTTCCAGGTGCCAGAAACCATTTCTATCATCTCCCCTATATCATGTGACCCATAGAACGACAGCACATTTCCGGGAGGGGACTGTGCCTGTAGTGAGTAATTTGATAAGCTGGTACCTTACCGAACGTGTTTTGGAAGCTCAGCCCGTGGCACGAGCTGGAGGTCAATCGCATGCTTCGTCTTAAAGCTGGCGAAACGTGCGTGCGGTTGCACAGAACGACTCGCCGTGCCCGTACCGCGCTGCCGCGGATGACCGGCTTGCAGCCCCGGGGCTTTCGGCATCCTCCTCGGCCCTTTGCCGTCTCAGTAGAAGCAGTGGGCGACACCTCTGCTCTTAGTTGTGCTCATTGCTGCTTAGTCCCGCTCCTCAACAACCCTAATACAGCAGTGCTTCACCGTCCGTAGGCTTCCGGCTGTTTCCACCCCTCCTGTCCCGTAGTCCCTATGAGCCGAGGCCGGTGCATCTGCCACCGAAGCAGCCTGGCTGCAAACGGGGCTCCGGCGGCGCCAGGCAGGAGCAGGCGTCTCGCTCGCCCTGCGGCGACGGGAGCTCCTCGTCCCACGCGGAAGGTGCTCTCCGTCCGAAGGGGCCTCCGGCAGCGACCTGCTTTCCAGGGAGCCGAGCGCCTCCTGGCTTGCTGCCAACACGCTTCCGCGAGGCTTTGGCACCTCTGGCAGTTGCACTTAAGCCAACAGTTATTTCTTAACCATAAGTGCAGCAAGCAGAAGGGGGGGGGGCTTACGGGCAGGGTGAGGCAGCGGCTGGGGGCAGCGAGGGCTCTGCTTGGAGCCCGGCACCGCGGTGTCCGAAATGTCCGAAATGCCGGGGCCGGGGGTGGGGGGGTGTGCCTCCTCGACACGAAACGCCCGGCTCCCGGGCTGTCGTGTCCCCGCGGCGGCTGCAAGGAGCAGCTCGCAGCTGCGTTTAATGTGTCTTGCGGCGATGACGGTTTCGGGTGGGGCAGCGTCCCCCCCTCCGCAGCCCCGGTGCACAAGGGTCCGTGCGGAGCCGGGCAGCGACACGCCAAGCCTGGGCCTCCTCCTTGCTTGCTTAGGATCACGGTTTCCCCTCGTTGTGTAAGATGTGCCGGACGGACCGTCCTGGCGAGATACTTTAATCTCAGGAAGGAATTAGCGGTGCGAGACGGGCGGACAAAGCGTCCTCTGATCGGGAGCTGGCACTCGATCGCCTCTTCCCGCGCGGGACCGCCTGGGCGGTGGAAATGCGTCCCCAGAGCGGGCTGGCCCCCGTGGGACGCCGGAGCATCTCCGGGAGCCGCTTCTCCGGCTGAACCTCAGAGGAACCGAAACGCCCCTTGGCCGAAGCCTCGGGGCTCCTCCGATGGCTCCACGTTCAGCTTGTGTTCCTGCCTGCCCAGAAAAAGTTTTCCAGTCGAGTAAGGACATTTACCGGCTTGCAGAGCCGGTCGCTGCTCTCCTGCCTCGACTGGAAATTTTGCAGGCTTTAATCCCGGCTCTTTCGTTAGCTCCCGGTAGCTCAGCGCCGGCTTTGAGGAACCGCGTGCGATCGCATTGTGAAGGCGCACGTCCACTGAACGGTGATTTTTCAGGCTGAGACATTCAGTGTGTCCCGGAGGTTGGGCGCAATGGTTTTAACGCTTAAATTTAAAGACAAAGCAGCCGGAGAGCGGAGAAGGAGCGTGGTGCCCACGGTGTCCCTAAACGGGAACGAGTAAAGAGTCACCGTAGCTGCCCGGGCACTGGCTTGAAAAATTGCCTGCAGATGTGTGTGCGTGTGCCAATACAGCAATGTGTGTGCGAAATCCTGGGTGCAAGTATCAGCTGGGATGTGCTCGGCTCTTCCTGCGGGGCTGGGATCAGCTTGCGGCGCTTGGGCAACGCCGTATCCGATAACCTGTTGCTCAATACCTTCCCCTGTTCTAAAAATCGTTATTTATATTGGAAGATATTAAAACCACAAATGCTGATTTATGCACTCAATCTGCTAGCCCAGCTTTTACAATTTAGGTGTCTTTCCGCTTTTCCGCATCAGGGCGGCTATATAAGGATCCTGCGTTTCAGAGCGCGGACGACGTCAGAAGCCGGTGGCTATGGGCAGCTCCGAGGTCTCCCCCTGACCCAGAGCTGACCGCGGAACAGCAGCACCAGGCTTCGAAATTCGGGATAAGGCCAGGTAAAGAGAGACATCATGGGTTCCCGGGTGCTGGGGGGGGGACGGGGTCACCTTTGTACCTCTGAGCCTTACAGTATACTCTGGTGAGCAAGAAAAAGCCACGGGAAATATAAAATTAGTGGTAGAAATGTAGGAAAGTAATCCAGCTTTATGTTTGGTGGCTAGCCAGAAAAATCAGGAAAAAAGGGTTGACAGAGTAAAATGAAAACCCTTCTCTGAAGAAAAAAAGAGTTTATATTCATTTGACACAAAAAAATTAAGGATTCTCTTGGATTACAGTATCTCCTTAAATCTATTATTATTATTATTTTAAGGTTAAAACACGGCATTAAAAAAAGAACCGAAAGGCTTTATGCCAAACGCGCATTGCTGGTGTAATTGCACCATTACCTTGCACACGCGGGCAGAGGGCGGTGGGAGCGCGGGAAGCCCAGCCTCGTCTATAGGCTGTTGGTAATGATTCCGTGTGGGAAGTTTAAAATTATGTCACAGCGACCAGAGGCTGGAAAGGAGCGTGTCGCCCGAGGCGCACCTAGGCAGGGAGAAGCCGGCAGGCGCTGCTCTTGTGCAGAAGCGGGCTTGAAAGATTGCCTGCAACGTGCACACGGCTGCCTGCCCTCCCCCCCCCCCCCCCCTTGTGTGCGTCCAAAGCTCCCTGCTGAACGTGGCTCCGACGCGGGGCAGTTTCGGTCCTCCCAGCGCTCAGCCGTGCCCAGCGGAGCCAGCATGCTCGAGGCGCTGAGCGTCGCCAGCCTGTGCATCCTGCTGGCCCCGGCGCTGAGCCAGATGTCCAGGGACGCCGTCCTCAGGATCAATAAAGGTGTTTTAAGCGATGGTGAGTCGACGAGCTTCCTCCTCGTGGGACCCCAGGAAAAGGGGACGATGGTCCTTGGGGCCGACACCGTCGTACTGGCAGGAGCCCAGAGGCCTGGGAGGGGAGGGGAATGCCACCGAGAAGTGACACAGCACGAGGCTCACGTGCAAAAAAACCCTGAAACCAAACCGAGGTTTTTCTTTTTTCTTTTTTTAATGAAAATTTTAGCTGGCTGGGCTCCTAGAAGGAGCAAGCACAGACCACCTCTCGGGGGGGGGGGGGGTGTAAGCCCGTCTGAGGCCTGCCACGTTGCACCGCGCTTCATCTCACGCTTTTAGGATTTAGCAGCACCCCAGGATGGTGCAAAGCCGTTTTCCAGAGAGGCTGCAGACAGACGCCTCCGAGCCGCCTCTCGTCCTGGTGTTTAAAAGATCCCAAAGCCCCTTTTCTGTCAAAACACCAGCAGAGAGGCAGGAATTAGAATGGTGATATTAGTGGAGAGCGCAAACCCCTGCACAACCCGCGCTCGAGCAACGCGGCACCTAACCGTGCGCGCACGGGGATGGAGGCAGCGCATCGTTCCCGGCTGAAAGCAGCTCGTAGCGGCTGCAAAAGCAGCAAGAGCAGCTCTGGGCTGCAGGCTGACTGTGTGCAATGTCTCCAGCTGTTGCAGGCTCCTTCCAGCAAAGCAACGCTCTCCAAGGCGCCCTGGGCAACGTGCCGCTGGGGAGCGGCGGCGCCGCCACGGACGGAGGCGGCGGGCTGC
Source organism: Apteryx mantelli (assembly GCF_036417845.1). Lineage (NCBI taxonomy): Eukaryota > Metazoa > Chordata > Aves > Apterygiformes > Apterygidae > Apteryx > Apteryx mantelli. The sequence goes on from NC_089995.1 coordinate 19,234,391, forward strand.
TGGGCGGCCTCGGCGGAGGTCTCCTCGGGGGTGGCGGAGGCGGTGGCCTGCTCGGTGGTGTTACTGGTGGCTTACTGGGTGGCAGCGGCGGAGGGCTGCTGGGGGGGCTCACCGGTGGCCTGCTCGGTGGAGGGGGCAATGCCGGCGGGGGTGGCGGGATGCCTGGTGGCTCGTTCGGCGGAGACGCTTACGGAGGAGTCCCCAGCGGCATGCCCGGTCCCAGAGGCTGGCCGGCGGCCGGCCGCGACATCCCAGGAGGAGACGTCCCCGCTGGGGTGGCCGGAGGAGCTCTAGGACCGGGAGGTCTGCTCGGGGACGGGGGCGTCCTCGGCACCCTGGGGGTCCTCGGCGGCTCCGGCGGCCTCCTGGGCAGAGGAGGGCTGCTGGGCTCCGGCGGGCTGCTGGGCGGCGGCGGCGTCCTTGGCGTCCTCGGCGAGGGAGGCTTGCTCAGCACCGTCCAGGGGCTCACCGGGTAAGGACGCGCAGCGCGCAGCTCTCTACGGAGCGGGCGGGCGCTGAACGCGGTTTAGGGGGAGCAATAGCGATGTTTCAGCGGGTGCTCAGCTTTGGTTCACAGCCGATGCTTCTCCGGCATGAACGTTGCCGGGAAAGCCACCTAGTTTTGCATTGACGGCTGCAAAATAGTCTCCTGAGCTACACAAGGGAAGGTTAAAGGTAGTTGAATAACGTTGCCCATTGGCAGCGCGCTGGGCCTTATGTCAGCCCCGGGCAGCAGGGCCGCGGTTTCCAAGCCAGTGCTCAAGCTGCTGCCAAAGTTCCCATGTTAACTCTTGGTTACATGAAGCACAGCGCTGGGCAGAAGAACACGCAATAGCAAGGTGAATAGACAAAAGCACCTAGTAAAAGTGGAGAATAACCCAAGAAACCTTGGTGGCTCCTGCCATTCCTTGTCTGGATGGGCTCGGCCATCCTGGGAGCAAGCCGCAGGGCCGGCAGCGGAGCTCGGACCATGACCGCCCCCCCCCCCCCTTCCCCGTGTGCCGCAGGCTGAGGATCGTTGAGCTGACGCTGCCCAAGGTGTCGCTGCGGCTGCTGCCCGGCATCGGCGTCCACCTGAACCTCTACACCAGGGCGTCCATCAGCGCCAAGAGGTAGGTCGGGTGAGCGCCCGCTCTGCTCACCGGACCCCGATGAAGGCACTGCATGGGGCAAGGGTGTCCCCAAGCGCTGGAGTGACAGGGCACCGTGGCCACCAAGCCGTGATGGATGGCCCATCCTTGGCTTGCTCCGGTCAGAGGAGATCGGTGTCCACCCCGATGGGATGCCGAAGAGGTAGGCGGCTGTGGGAGAGGCGTCCTCCTGCAGCACCAAGGATGAACGAGTCCCCCTGGCCACCATCGCACTGGGCTGGTCCCCGAGCCACCGCGGAGGGGCCGAGGCCGCTCTGTCCCCTTGCGGGCAGCTCCCGCTCTCCGGGAGGACGCGATGGCCCTGAAGGTTTTCCCTTCCCTCTCGCACAGCCTCCTGGGTTTCCTCGACATCGCGGTGGAAGTGAACATCACGGCCAGAGTGCGGCTCACCATGGGCGGCACGGGTTACCCCCGGCTGCTGGTGGAGCAGTGCGACACCCTCCTCGGCGGCATCAAGGTCCGGCTCCTGCGCGGGTAAGCGCCTGACCTTGTGCCGTGCCCCGGCCGGGTTGTCAGAGCTCCCACCGCGTTGCCCGCTGTCCCGCTGGGGACGAGGGTCTGCCCAGCACATCCCCGGCAGCGAGGAGGGACCGCGCCAGCCCCAGCCGCTGGCTCCCTCCTGCAGCTGCAATGATGGCAGTGCACAGAAACCGCTTAGGCTGAGGTTTCTTTTTCCCCCTTTCATTTAAGGAGACTATATAGTAATACATAAAAGGCAGCAATACATTTCCCACTGGCTATTTTGGGATGCAAATTAGACTTATATCTCATGCAAAATCTAAGCATACATGATGCACTTTGCTGCCGCAAGCGTGTTGCTCCAGGAAGTCTGCTCTGGATAATATTCACAGGGAATTGTTTAACAAGACTCATTTGCTTTGCAGCAGGGTTTTTTTCATGGTGCTCCTGTGTTTTTCCACAGCTTGCTCCCAATTGTGGACAATTTATTGGCAAGTGTCCTGAACAGACTTCTTCCTACGCTGGTAAGTCTGAAAAAAACCTTCATGGTGCAGCTTCACAGAAGCAGAGTCAAGGTCCAGCTTTGGTGTCATCTTTGCACAAGTTAGTTTGGGAGGTGATTTATCCCAGGCTGCCAGCAGGAGCGGGGCCGGGTGCCCAGGGGCTGCTGCGCCTGTCCCGGTGGTTTGGGATCAGTGGGGGACACGGACACATCACTGGGGACAGCTGCTCCTTCCTTTGACGTTCAAGGCCAAAGTGCCTCGTGCGGGTCTACGCCAGCGCCCGGGAGTTTCTCATGATCTCCTAGACCCCGTTACGGGTTCGAATCTCTCCCTTCTCCTGCAAACCCCGGGATCTCTCCAGCCTGCCCGCATAGGCTCCTAGGACCCCGTCCTGGCCCCGCTGCTCAGACATGCTGCAGGGTGCCGGGGCCGGACCCCGCGCTGACACCAGTCCAGCAGCATCGTGGCATTGCAAACGGGAGGTCTGAGCCCACGAGTCGGGCGCTCCCATTTCCCGGTGAAAATGAGACACAAATGGGCTGCTGGTGCGTGTCCTCGTCCGGCTCCGAATGCCAATTCGCCACCTCTCCCGTACCTCCTACAGCTGTGCCCGGTAGTTGATGTCGCCCTGGGCCTCGTCAACGACCAGCTGGGGCTCGTGAACTGTAAGTCGTTTTTCCGTGCCTTGCCCTCCTCCCTCGCACCCATCCCTGCCCTCGGCTCGGGCCGTGCAATGCCTGCAACGCTCCTCGCCCCTGTGCACCCCGGACGGCAAGAGCGGATCACCTGGCTCCATCCCACGGACCCGAGGCCCCACTCAGAGCTCAGACCCTGCACCCAGACGGCAGCCGTGGGGCAGACCCCCAGCTCGCACGGGACACGTGTCCTCATCCTCCTCCTGGCCCAAATCTGTCTTTCCTCGGTCTTTAACCGCTAACCGAAGGGCCTCTGCGTGTGTGGAGGTGGGCACCGATGGGGGGCTGCGAGCTCGCCCCTCCGTTTCCAGCAGGGGCAAGTGTTGCTCCTCAGGGCCGTGCTTTTGCCTGCAGCGGGACTGTGCGGCGCAGGGCAGGCGCTTGGACCCCGTGGGCGAAGCAGCCCCGTGCGCAGGCTCCTGCTCTGAGTCCCCCTGCAATCTAGGGGCTTTTCCAGAAGAAAAGGAACGGATGGGGAGGTGGGAGCTGCGCCCCAACTCAGTGGGCAACCGCTGATTCGTTTTCTCTCCACCCAGCGCTGGTGCCCCTGGGTATATTGGGAAGCGTCCAGTACACCGTATCGAGCCTTCCGCTGGTAACCGGCCAGTTCCTTGAAGTAGATCTGAATGTAAGCAAGTCCTGTGGGTTTTTTTTCCCTTGCATTTCTATGAAGGTGTTGTGTGGTTTCACGGCGGTGCTGCAGTTTGGGAATGGCTCCTTGGGTCCCTGGGTCTCAGAGCAGGCAGCTCCGAGGAGCAGCTGGCTGCTGCAGAAGGCTCGCAGCGAGCCTGGGTCCACGTGCTCTGCTCTGGGCTTGGCCCCGCTGCGGCCACGGGAGAGCGCAGCCGGGGTCTGCGCTGCTGGAATTTCTGCAGGAGGAAACGTCAGGGAGCCTGACGTGGGCTGGTTCTACGTGTGGTGATTTCACATCAGGGGGGGGACCTTAAGTTTAGCGTAAAGGCAAGTATCATTGCAGCCTTCTGCAATGTTTTGAAATGTTTGAACTTTCTTTCCCGGTGATTGCAGACTGCAGTCGGGCAAATAGCAGGAGGCGTGGTTGACTACCCTCTGGGAAGACCAGAAGCTGTCCCCATGCCGCCGAAGGTGCCCATGCCTCCACTGCCACCGATGCCGGACACCAGCTCCTCACAGCTGGGCCTGTCCGTGAACTTCCTCAGCTCGGTGCTGTCGGTCCTGCAGAAGCAAGGTGTCCTGGACTTAGACATCTCCAACGGGATGGTGAGTACAAAGTCCCCGGGACGGGGCCAAGGAAACAATGCCTAGCTTTGGAGTTCAGAGAGATTAAGGGTGGTCACCAAACTGGTCTTGCTTTGCAATGCTTTAGCATGTATTTACCATTTATCAGGAATTCTGCTATCTTGAGCAAAAAGAGAGAGGCAGAGAACTGTCTGGTAAAGGCCCCAGGTGCATTACTGTGCCAGAGTAGGAGATATCTATTGAAAATCATCACACACACACTCCAACGCAATGTCTCCTTCTTGTCCGTAACAGTTTTCCGGGCTTCCACCGCTAACAACATCGACCCTTGGAGCCCTGATCCCTGCGGTGAGTGCGTTCAGCTTCCACTTTATACTGCAAACAATCTGGTAAGAGAAGAAATATCCAGAGACAGGGGAGCTCTCCCTATCTCTCCTGCTCAGAGGCCTCTGACTCGAATCTCAGAGTCCTGTGGACTTGAAAGAGCTTTGAATTAGGTTGAAAACTGAAAGCTGCAGCAGGCCAGAGCCTGGTTTATCACCCTGTTCTCTTGCACCTCTCCTGGGTCACAAATGAGCCTTGTAGCTACCTGTTCACATCTGCCTGGGTGAAGGGGTTGTCTGTGGTCCTCCACGCAGGACAAGGCGTCCTGACCTGGGCTCTGAGCTTCCATGGTGGTTGAGCTCACAGCTGGCTTGAAATCACTTAAATCGACTGGGATACAGCCTGGCTGGACTGGAGTAAAGCTGGCCCCCGTAGAGCTGCGCTGGCTCCAAGTGAACACTGACCTAGTGGGCAGCTTGCTCTCTGATTCATACTTGCTGGCTTGTTCTGCCTGTTCAAGTGTCAACAGCACGCGTGCTCCTGCCACCAAACACTCTCCCTTTGGATGTTGACAGGTTTTCGAGGCATACCCTGAGCCACAAGAATTGCTGCTGAAAGTTGCGGTCCCTGAAGCACCCGTGGTGACCTTAAAGAAAGACAAAGGTGTGATCCAGCTCAGGGCTACAACGGAAGTGATGGTGATCCATCCAGACGACGTCCAGAAGTCCCTCTGCCTTCTGAATATTGTGTGTATTAAGGAAAAACCCATGCAGAAATTCCTCCTTTGGCGAAACAGTTGCTGCCCATCCTCCCCTTCCCCTCTCCCCAGATGCAGGGGGTGCCTGTAAACATGGACACGCATCTGTGGTGGAAAAGCCCATGTTGTAGACTGGGGCAAGGCCTGGCACAGCCAGCTCCTGTCCTGACCTCTCTGCTGTCTGCCTGCAGGATGCTACTTTGCTGGCCCAGTTTTCTGTTGAAGACCAGAAACTGAAGATCAGCGCCAGCCTTGAGAAGTAGGTGTTAAATTGGTGTCAGTTTGTTGCCAGTCACATAGGATGATGACAGGCTGCTCTAACGCAAGCCCGGGGGTAGTGAGGTGGGACCGTTCACAAGGGTCTATCCTGGGCTGGGTGCGGATGAAGAAACCGGTAGAATTGGACCATCAAAGGAACTTCCTTGAATTTTACTCACTTCTGCTGCTTTTTTTTCCTGCAGAACTGAGCTCTCCTTGGCATCTTCAACCATTGGTGATTTTGATGTAAGAACACGGCCAGCTTCAGCAATATGTGAAATCTGTTGTGGGAAGCAAAGTGCTGATAGATATTGGTTCAGGAGAAATAAGGGCCGATTATGGCGTAACTTTTGTGTCATACTTTTAGTAGAAGCTTTCTTTCACTCCGGAGATGGATTTTTTTCCGTGGATGATCCATTGGCAATTTTCAGGCAAAATCCTGTAAATCTGTGTGTGTGAAAAATAGTTACGGGAAATAGGAGAACAATCCCTATTACTGACATCAGGATACATGGGGCCAGAGGTGAACAAGCAGGAATTATCTGTATTTAGCAGTGAGTGTATTTATGTTGCACTGTGGGTAGCTGAGAAGCACAGCAAATTAGCCTGGGCATTGCCGCACGCGGCCGCGGCTGACGTGATTTCGATATCCGAGCTCCACGGGGCCTCCGGCCACAGCGTGGCACGGCACGGCACGGCATGGCACAGCATGGGGCAGGTGATGTACTTCATCATCCACTTTAATTCCCAGGCAACTCCTGGGCCCCAGCCAGCATGCTCACATTTATGCAGCAGGGAGGAATGTCCTCTGGGAATAGGGGTTCCTTCCTCGGTGGAAGGTTTTGTCTGATTTGTCATTCTTCATCAAAAAAAAAAAAAAAGAGAGGTTTTTGAGCCCCTCGGTCTATGCTTAAAATATTCTGCACGTATCCATGACATCATTGCCTTGTGAGGCACCTGGGGGAAGGCATGTCCTGGTGTTTTGTAGGGGACAAAAATCAAAATCCAGGAGCAGTCTCGCGGTTCTCCTTTCCTAGGTTAACTGGAGATAAGGTGCGCTTGGTTTGCAGGGTGGTTAACTGCAGGCAGCTTGTAGTGCCAGCTGGAACAGCTCTGCAGAGGGGCATCATTTTTGGACTATAGGTTGACCATTAAATGTTTAAAGAAAGGTCCATGTCCTGCGAACTTGGGGATTTGCACTAGGCGGGGGTGGAGCTGGAGCACCAGGCTCTGGCTTAGCCGGTGCGAGAGGAGCAGCTCCGTGAGGCCGGGTCCGGGTCCGGGTGCGGGTGCGGGGCAAACCGGCGGCGGGGCTGACCCTCTCCTTGCTGCAGACCTCGCTCCTGGAGATGCTGGTTGGCAAGATTTTCGATGTCGCCTTCCTGCCTGCGATGAACGGTAAGGATGCTTTGATTCCTCAGCCGTGTATTCATTTATGCGAGACCGTGCGCCACACGACTATTTTATGTATTTTTAATTTACCTCAGCTATGTACAACAGGAGCCAGTGGAACTAATTTGCACTAACAATGGCGAGACTCATTTCGGGTGACAGAGTGTTTGTCGGGAAGGGAACAAAGGCGTAAGGAAACAAAGGCCCCGGGAAACGGGGCTGTTCGCCGCTTGCCAGGGCGCTGGCAGGTGACGCCTCCCCACCCACGGCGATAAGTAGCGCTAAGTTTTGCCAAAGCCCTGCGGCCTCCGTGACCCGCAGCCCTCCAGGAAGCCGTGCTTTCGCTGAAAGGAGGGATGGGAACAAAAGAAGGACAGTTTCAGGAGACAAAACCCGCAGGAGGAGAGTTTAAGTAGCCATCGGGGTCCCTTTGTGCCGGGTGCTCAGGGACGGTTCTGCCCCGCAGGCATCCTCGGAGGAGGAGTTCCGCTCCCGAAGCTGCTCAACATCGACTTCAGCAACGCCGACGTGGACGTCGTTGAGGTAGGTGCCCCGGCGGCCGGCCGGGCGCGTGTCCCGGGAGCATCTCCCGGGAGCGTCCCGCTTCCGGGCGAGGGGGCTGCGGGGGCCGCCGGCGTGGGAAGCGGTACCGCCGGCGTGGGAAGCGGTACCGCCGGCGTGGGAAGTGGGTACCGCCGGCGTGGGAAGCGGGTACCGCCACGAGCTGAACGCCGCGCCCCTTGGCTCCGGCAGGACCTGCTCGTGCTGTCGGCGTGAGCTGGGATGCTGCACGGAAACGGAGCCCCGCGTTTCGCACGTCGTCCGCCGGCGAGGCGCCCAGTGCAGCCCGGCCTGGGGGCGCCGCGCCGCCTCGCGCTGAGCACGGCGGAGCGAGTCCTGCGGCCCCGGCGCGGAGCAGCCGCGTCCTGCCCGCGCTGCTCTCAGCACAGGCTCACGGGAAGAAAACGCGGGTTTCGTTGGCCGGGGCCTCGGGGACGCGCGGAAAGGCGTGTGTGTGTTCTTCGCGGTCTCGTGCTCAGCTCTAATAAAGCTCAGCCTTCCCTGCAGCCGCAGCGGTGCCTCGCAGCCTGCCCAGCCGCGCGGATAACGAGCCCAAGACGGGCGATGGAGAGACCAAGGGAGGTCGCGATTCCGCTCAGACCCGCAGCCTGCCGCCGTCGCCGGGTTACGGGCTGCAGGGCTGGGGCGGATCTTTCCTTAGATCGGGGAGGAAGTGCCGGTGTTTAGGGATAGGTGTTGGGGAATACGCCTGGCCAAAGAGGCAGGGTTACGGCTCGCCTCGGGAAGCGAGCACCCAGCTCCCGGCCCGGCGAGGAGGCGCCCGCAGCGGCCCGCACGGTTAGCGAGCCGGCGCTGGGGACGCCGGGGAGATTTGTCCACCGACGCTGCCGAACCGCCGCGGTTTAGCTGGGCACCGGCTCCTTCCTGAGCCTCAGCTGCATATTGCAGAACTGAAGCTCTTGCTGATTTAAAGCCTTAAAGCCACTTATCGCTCCTGGAGTGAAAGGAGGTACCTGGGACTGCTCTAATATCGCTGCCTTTCCCACTGTGTCCTCCCCCTGCCCGGTCCGGTTAAATCCGGAAAACTGCCTCGAATCTAGGACTCAGGCTTTTTCCATCATCCCTTTCACGCTTCTTTTCCATTCCGCTCTGTATTTATTTCCTTTTTTTTTTTTCTTTTATTTGCTATCTTTCTCGCCTGCCTTTGAACAGCCCAGCTCTTTCTTCGAGGAGCACAGTCTCGGACCTGCCTTCGGGTAACAGCCTGGCTTCGCGCCGCAGCCGGTGCGCTGTGAATCCGCCACACTCCGGCGTGTGATAACATTTTATCAGCCTCACACTGTTTCTGTAGGAGAGTAGGTGTCATCCAGCCCTGGGGCAGCCGGCAGTGCCCTCGCCGGTGCTTCGCTCGCGGGAGCGATAACACCACATTTTGGGTGTTCCCGCGGGGGGCGAAGCCGGGAGCCCTCGGGCTGGTGCTGCTCGCGGGGGCCGGTGCTGCTGCAGGGCTCAGCTCCTTGTGCAGAGCGTTGCAGGGAGCTTCTGCCTGGGAGCGTCCAAAACAGCCACTTGGCTGAACTGGGAAAAAAGGGGGGGGAAAAAAAAAAGGTTTCATCCTCCCTTCAAAGCCTCTCGCAGGTGCGCGTGGCCCTGTGCCTGCTGCAGCATCCCGCCCCGCCAGGAGCCATGTCCTTCCGTTTGCTTTGCCGGCAGAGTTTGCTGGAAAATGTTGTGCATCTTCAGCAGGAAATTCCCACATCTCAGAGTTTGCTTTGGCCCTGAAAAGTCCATCATGAGATGTTTTATGGGATGAATGACTAAAGTATTTAAATTTGAGAACATGAAAATGTTCTGAGCGAAGGGAAGTGCTCCAATAACATGACACACAATCTATAAAATCTGAAGTATTTAAGTAAAGAAATTAAAAATGCATACACACAAACATATTTTAATACAAGAGTAAAATCAGAACAATACGAAATGGAAGCAGAAATAAAAGAATCAGAAGCAAGAGGAAAAGCTGAAATGGAAACCAATGCTCGAGCTCAGGTTTAGGGTGTTCCGGAATCTGTGACAAGTGCAGATGCGCCTCTTGGGATGGTTCCGCTGTCCCGAAACACCCCTCTCCTGTGCAGATCACTTCCATTAGATGCCGTTTGCCAGCTTGCCTGGGACGGAGGTGACTGCTTTCATCTCCTGCTCACCCTTCCCTCGACAGCTGAGGAAGAGGAGGTGCGGACACGGGTGAGGGTGGTGCAGAGCCTGTGGGTTTGCCCGCAGGTCTCATGGCATCATGTGTTTCTTCAGTCTCCTTCCAAGGCAGGATGTTGGGTTTGCTGACGGTAACCCCAAAGAGCAACATTTTCTGGAAATGTAAGCGAAGGGCCCTGTGGGCCCTGCGGTGCAGGTGCAGGGAGGGAGGCGGATGCCATCCTGGCCGGAGCTGCTGGTGCATCCCTGGTGCCGGAGCTGTGCGGCAGCTCCACTCTGTCCTCGGCCGGGCGGCGCGGGGAGCCTGGGGAGTCTCCATCCCTGGAGGTATTCAAAGCCATCTGGGCTGGTCCTGGGCAGCCTGCCCTAGGTGACCCTGGGGGAGCAGGGTGGTTGGACCAGACGATCTCCCGAGTTCCCCGCCAACCTCAGCCCCGCTGTGCGCGGTTCCACAGGTCATAACGTGGTGTGGCGGTTTCGTGCCTCGGGAAAGCCGGCAGATCTGTGGCGCTGGCGGTGTCCCTCCAAAGCGCAGGAGGTCCTACCTGCGGTCGCGGCCGTGGATCCTGGTGCTGCTCGTCCTGCTCCTCACCTGCCTGGCTGCAGGATGGGCTCAGCGTGCCCAGGCTGCTGCTGAGCGCCAGGGCCACAGCCCCAGCACAGGGCACGGCCAAGTTCCTCGTTCCTTATGCTGACGCCACCGGTCTGGCACAGGCGGCTTCGCGGGAAGGCCACCTCCCCGAGGCACGTGGTGCTTTGCAACGGGCAGTGTTCCCAGGCTGCCGGCAGATGGATGCTGCCGCATTCGCCCCCCCCTTCCCTTGGCTCTGCGCAGGCTCCCGCACAGGGCTGCATCCTCACTGCAGCCCTGGGAGCCTCCCGAGCCCGGATGGTGCTGTGCTGCAGGGGACTCCCGAAAATAAAAAGAAATCCTCCCTGTCGCTAACAAGCTCGCTGGAGCCTCTTATGCTGAGGCCTGAGCCCAGCCCTGTGCTCCCCCAGGGACGAGCAGGAGGTCGCAGAGCCTCAGCTCTGCACAGGGCAAACGACTCCCAGCTGGAGCTGGGGCTCCCGGGGGTCCCGTGGGTGCAGGCTCCTGGTGGGGCTCCTGGGGGTGCAGGCTCCCAATGGGATTCCTGGCGGTCCCGGGCGTGCAGGCTCCCAGTGGGGCTCTGGGGGGGGGTCCCGTGGGTGCAGGCTCCTGGTGGGGCTCGGCGGGTCCAGGCTCCAGTGGGGCTGCCGGGGGTCCCGTGCACGCAGGCAGCCAGAGCCTGATGCTGGAGCTGGGACGAGTGAAAGGCTTCGTCCCCAGGGGCCGGGGCAGGAGCAGATTCCGTGCAGGCGCAGGAGCCGGTGGGACACGGCTGCGAGGCCGCAGGGATGGATTAGCAAACACCACCAGGCTTCTGCAGAAACCCAGCTGGTCTTGGCTGGCGCCTCTGGACCGGGGTCGTGGCTGCTGCGTGCGGTTTGCAGGGTCAGGCCGGTGCTGCGCTCGCAGCCCGTGCAGGGAGTTCATGCCCACTTGCATCCCTGCTTTTCCTTTCCTCATTCCTGCTCGCTGCTGGGTATATAAGAGCAGCTCCCTCCCGGCAGCAGCCGGAGGCCGTGGGCAGCACCGCACATCAAAGGCAGCCAGGTAAGAGGCGCAGGGGTGCCGCAGCCGCGCCGCTCGCGTTCCCGCTGGACTACCTACAGCAAAGCCGAACTCAGCACTAAAAAAGCAAGAATTTTAATGATGTTTTCCTTTGATTTCTGCAGCAGCATTTAATCATTTATGAAAATTAATTTTTAAAGCTAGTAGAGCTCTTGCTTGTCAAACTCCACATTTATTTTTGTTGTTGTTCAGTTTATTATAATGATTAAACTAGCAGAAATGACTAGCATTTTTTAAATGTTCTTGGTGACCAGCATTCAGAACAATTTTGAACTTGCCAGGTCTCATCTCAGCTGGTACAAAAGAAATGTTTATCTGCCAAGCTTTGTACCCGTTTCCGTGGGCTGGGTGTCTTGCCTGTGCATTTTTGCAAGTGACCAAGAAGGTGCACTAATCAGCCAGAGCTAGCTAAGTAACTGCATAGATATTGGTCTACTTCATCACGTATTCTCTCCAAGAGTTCTTTTAAAAGACCTGAAAACCTTTTTGGCATCCTTTTACAATGCTATCCACGTCTTGCAGAGACCCTCCAACAAATCCTGCTGATTTTATTTGACACAATTTTCAATCGAAGCTGCTCAAGCCTCTATCTCTCTCTTCTGTTCAATAATCACAGCTACAGGAGCTGTGCATCATTACATGCTGATCAAAGGGAGAATGTAAAAGACAGTCTAGTGAATTAAAGTCTAATTTAATTGTGCCAAGAACTGTCATAAAGGGATTTTTAAAAGTATCTGGAACAGATAAAGAAGTTGTTCAGTATGACCTAAATAATATTATTTCTTAGTGCTGCAACTCTGCAATATGCAGATTGTACATTGCCTTTCACTGCAGAGACAAAGCCAGCCTTATTTGGACCAAGACGTGGGGTTTGTAGGCATATGTTTTGTTAAAACTGAGCCCTGTAGAAATGCTTTAGTGATTGCCTTTTCTGATTTTTTTTGCAAGCACATTTATGTGCATGAACAAACATTCCACAGCGATGGTTGCAACCCCGGCTAGACCAAATGGTGTGAGAACATGAGGTCCCTGAAGGTGATTTCTTTTGAATAGAAGCAGATCAAATACGCAAAAAATGGACTGTTTTCATAAGCTGAACGGAGCAAAATGAGAAAAACAAACAACCCAGCCACGGAAAAGTGAATCTGATTTTGGCTGCGCTTTGAGCCTTAATAATGTCAGGTGTTACTCATAACGCAGAGAAGGACGTGGTTTTGACGCATGCAATTTTTTTAGCTGGCTGTGCCCCCTTAAGTGGTCTTATTTCAGGGTCATTTCCGAGCAGGCTGAAGTGACCCATCTCCCTCCGCATAAGGTCTTTCTGTCCTGTCTCCTTCCCTCTTGCTCTGCTCCAATGTCATTCTCTTCCTCTAAGTGTCCCCGCGGTGTCGGGCACCGACTTCCCCTGCACCGGGGCGGCCCGTCCAGGCACGAGCGCACGAATCGCTTTGCAGTACGACATTGCCACGCTTCAGCTGCTCCGTGGCACCCGAAGCGCTGGACCTCCCCGGCCGGCAGAGCGGGGTGGCGTGGCGATCGCCGCAGGCTGGTGCCCCAAGCTGGCGTGGGGTTGGCGGTGCTCGGGCTGACGTGGCTCTCGGCAGGTGCCGGGACGGGAGATGATGCTGAGCTGCTGCTGCCTTGCCGTTCTCTGGGGTTTGCTGCCCGCCTCCCAGGGCCTCCTCAACTTGGGGAGCGCTCTTGGGTTAAGTCCAGTGCGACCCGGAAATGGTGAGTTCAAAGGTTTTCCTGTGTTTCGCGGTGATCCAGGGACGTCGGTGGCCTGCTCCTTGCAGGCTCAGCTCTGTTGGGGAACCGAGCCACCAGCGAGGCTTTGCAGGGCCTCGGTGATTGCAGCGAGTTGGAGACCTCATGAGCCTCCCCCGCCAGTGTGCCAGAAAAAATAGCTCTGAAGAGCAACTCAAAAGCAAATACTCACCCAGAGCAGATGAGCATCCCTCCCCCTCACTCTTCCTCCTGTTTTTTTTTGCTGAGTTCCAAGTGTCTGTGCCTGGATGATGTCCCACAGAAGCCGATGGCAAAGCCCTTGGCTTTGAGGGGTGCAGGATTCCCCTTGCGTTGCACAAGTGGCACGCCACACGGGATGGGAGATCCCCTGACTTTCCTGGCATGGAGTCGCCCTTGCAGAGGAGAAACTTCAGAAAGATTTGTTCCATTTACAGTGATGTTTAACTAAGAGGGAAAGATATACCAGAATGTTTGTTTTGTGAGAATGAAATTTCAGTAGGACCCAGCGAGGAAATTGCAGGCAGCCCTGGCAGCAGGAAACCTGGTGGGGATGGAGTATACGTGGTGCGATGATGCATTTTCGTTTCTTTCTTTTAGCTTTTTCTGATCTTCTGCATGAAGGGGGAGGGGGGGTTAAGAAAGTACACGCTGCAGTCCAAGTGCCCAGGATCCAGGTCTTTTTGGCCAAGAAGATCTTCTAGGAACAGGACTGTTTGGTGGGGGCAGACCATGCAGCACTGATATTTTGATGCCGGGTGGGGGGGTCTTAGCAAATGTGTGCCCCACACAGAGCTCAGCAGCAAGGCTGTGCCCCTCAGGCCTTGCTGGCAATGAGGCTGTGCAAGGTCTGGAGCTCTTGCCCAAAGGGAAGCTCCTCAGACTACTTGGTGCATAAGATTTACTTTTCAGTGAAGATGCACAGGGTAATATTTTGGCTGGTAAAGATGATGTTTTGAACAAGGAAGATGTGCCTGGCCCAGATCTTCTGTGAGGTACAGTTTTGTCTGACGCAGGACATGAAGATGAACCTAGAACAGATATTCCTGCACAAAAGGGCAAATCTTCCCAGCCACAGAGACCAGTCCAGCAATGGCTATCCTTGCTGGGGAGGTCACACTAATGTATCTAAATCACACTTTCTTGTCAATGAAATTCTTCTCAACAATGAAAGTCTAATTAGTAACTGAGACTTACTTGGTGCAGGAGGCCTGCTTGGTACCGGTATTCTCGGCAATGAAGGTCTACTTGGTGGAAAAGGTGGAGTGCTTGGCACGGGCCTTCTAGGTGAAGGTGGGCTACTCGGTACGGGCCTTCTTGGCAAAGAAAGTACAAGTGGAAAAGGAAGCGAAGGCTTCCCTGGCGCGGGAAATGAATCCAGCAGAGCCGGACTCCTTGGCACAGGCCTCCTAGGTGAGGAAGGTCTACTTGGCATGGGGCATGGGTGTGTTTGGGAGAGGAGGGCTTCTTGCCTGTTAAAGCCAGTTTGGTAACGAAGCTCTGACTGTTGCAGGAGGACAGTCTGGCACTGGCGGTCTGCTCGGCACCGGGCTCCTTGGTGGGGAAGGCCTCCCTGGTAGTGGTCTCCTCGGCAATGGCCTACTTGGCAATAAAGGTCTTCTTGGAGAGAAGGGTCTGCTTGACACAGGTCTGCTTGGAAAAGGAGGTCTCCTAGGCAATGGAAGTCTACTTGGTCTTGATGGTCTTCTGGGTGAAGGAGGACTTCTGGGTGAAGGAGGACTTCTGGGTGGTGGAGTCGCTCAAAAGTCAACGCAAGACTTTGACTGGTAAGTCAAAGCAGAATCACAGCTGTGGTGCTCACTACAGGTCCTCAGCCTGTCCATCAACTTCCCAAGAGAGGAAAAGCTTGTATGAGCTGTAGGCCTGGCCTGATATTTTAAAACTAAGTTTAGTAAATGGTAACAGATACTTAATCGGCACTTGTCTAAGAGACTAGTGGTAAACCCTGCTTCCAGCAGAGCTATCTGAAGGGTAACTGATAACTTCCAGAAGAGAGGTTGCCCTGAAAAGGTGCTCCAGGGCAGGACCAGATCCTTCCTGTTATAAAAAATACCAGTGCCAGGCTTGCAGCTCACATGAGGAGCTGCAACAGGGGAAATTCCAGCTGGACACAGGAAGAAGTCTTCCCATGAGTGATGTGATGTTGGGATGGGCACCCAGAGAGGTGGGGGAAATCTCTATCCTTGGAGACAGTCAAAACTCAGCTGGACACAGCCCTGAGCAACCTGACCTAGCTTTGAAGTTGGCTCTTCTTGGAGCAGAGGTTGGCCCTTTCCCACCTGCACTTTTCAGCGATTCGATGGTTTTCTTACTGGGAATATCCACACTGGCAACGGGTTAAATGATTAGCACCCTGTAGTGAGCCCGTGCGTGTGGGCACAGGGGGGTAAACACGGGCAGGCGGTTTTCTCCCGCTGACGCTGCTTTGCGGCAAACTTGACTCACGGCTCAGCTGCCCGACCCTCTGGCTCACGTCTCAAGCCAGGCTTGCTGTGGTTTCGACCTCCAGGTTGAAGGTTCTGAACCTTGAGAACGTCCGAGCGTCGTGGAAGGTCCTTCACGGGGGCGAGCTCGTGCTGAACCTGTACTCAAAGCTGACGCTTAACTTGCCAGGGTGAGTAGGGTCGGGGGGGCGAGTAAAACAGCACGAGGTTATGGGAAGGCTTGAGAGGGCTGAGGTAGGATGGGACGTTTCAACACGCTGGAGAAGCAGCAGCAGACACTGAGCAAGGTGTTCATGAGGACAGGCTCTGTGTTGTGCTTCCTACATTTTTCTCGGTGAAATCTCTAGCTTTCACCACTTTAAAGGCATGGCCTCAAAGTTTGCAGCAGCAGCTTCTGTTCAGACAGTGAACCTGAGGTCACCTATCAGCCCGTTCCCTCACCCTCGCAGGTAAACAGCAGGCTGTTAAAGGCTACAGGTATCTTCTGCTGAAAGGCCATCATCTGCTTGTTTGTGACCATACTTGAACAGTCCAGAGGTCTCATATTTCTGACCTTTCTGCAGAAAGAGCAGCGCTTTGAAAAGCCAGTGAACTTGTGCATACCGTGATAAAGGAAGTTTCAGAAAATAAATATTGGCTCTTAGAGGAGGCTGCACATCGCATGCACCTCTGGAGCTGTTGTGGTTTTGCACTTTTAGTGCTTCCTTAGAAATCCCATTCTGTTTAAGAGAAGAGCAAAGCTGTTGACTCCACCAGGGCCCAGATTTTGACCCCGAGAAGCCGGCGGAGGCAGCGAGTGTTCTGCAAACAAGGTGTCGGAAGCAAAGTGCCAGCGAGGCTCTTTCATGTAGACTTGCCCTTCCTTCTTCTGAAGCCAGAATCATCCTGGAAAAAAAACCCTCTGTGCCTGTTCTCAGCACATGGGGACTATGACGGTGATCTGCTAATAGCAACAGGGGCCTAACGAAAATCCTGAGACGAAAACTGTCCCAGCTGAGCCCAAGCTTGTAAATCAACCAGAGATGCTGCTTTTCTGCGTTACTTTGACTTTCTTCATAACCTTCCAAGCCACAATAGTGACTTCC
The DNA here is from genome assembly GCF_036417845.1 of Apteryx mantelli. Taxonomy (NCBI): domain Eukaryota; kingdom Metazoa; phylum Chordata; class Aves; order Apterygiformes; family Apterygidae; genus Apteryx; species Apteryx mantelli. Next base: position 19,250,834 of record NC_089995.1, read on the forward strand.
TTGTTTTTCAGAATCTTTCTCTTTCTGAGTGGATCTTCAGTGGAAACGAACATCACATCACATATTGCCCTGACGCAGGATACCCCTGGCAACCTCAAATTAGTAATTAAGGATTGTGGCAGCCTGTTTGGGGGCTTTAAAGTCAACCTGCGGAAGGGGTGAGTGTGAGGAATAATCAACAACGCTGTGCTAATTTAGCATGTTTTACAGCTTTTCGTTCAGAAATCCCCAGGCGATTGGCAAGGACAGAGCTATAGCACGCAGGAGCTGAGTCCAGCGTCCAGGGCTCATGTGGGACTTTGGCCATCAGGGTAGGGATGAATTTCCCACTGGATGCAGGATTGTCCCTCTCTTGCTTCCCTGGGGGAATCGACCCACGGAGCAGCCCAGCTGGGCTCTAATTTCCAGATTTCAGACTGTGCAGCACATCAAAGAGCAGGTTAATTCAAAGAAAAATCTCAGTGGCAACATGCACAGCTCTGTTATCCAGTGATGAGGAAACCATGGACTTTTCTCACAGAAAAGTCACTTTTCTGAGAAACCTGAAAGGGAATTGGATATTGGTGTATGCCTGTGGAAATATTTAATATAATGTGCAGAACTAGCCGTGGGTCAGCTCTTTGCATCTTGTAGTGGGGCGAAATTTCAGTCTCAAATCTGAGCACAGGGTTGCACGTTAACAGTCAGATTTTAATGAACAGGCATTAAAAGTCCTGAGCATCTATAATTCGTGCTAAAGCCTGGGGGAGCTGTAAGCTTGCTGCAACTTTTCACGTCAGAGATAACAGAAGACACCGTGTGCTGGTCTTCGGTGCTCACGGTATTGCAAACCAGCAGCGTGTTCCAGCTTCATCTTGATTCTGAGACCTATGTTTTGACAACCTCACTGACATTAGGTTGATTTTTGTCTGTCTTTTTCTTTTTTCCTTTCTAGCTTCTTCACCAATATAGTGAGCGGTTTGGTGAACTCTTCTCTTCGGTCTTTCTTACCTGCGCTGGTGAGTTTGGGCAAAATCCCTTCACTGTGAGAAGCTGCAGTTTAGGTGAAGTTACTGCTCTTTCCATAATGGTCTAGCATTTATATATGTACATATATATATATACATGTGCATTCACAGACACACATTCACATCCCATAACTGAATTCTGCAAACTTCCTTGATCTTTCTTACAGTCAGGATTTATTTGTTAAAAGTAATTCAAATTCCATCATGCAATGTTACGGGATAATTTGTAACCAATTGCTTTCTGAAATGCTTTTTTGTACTGAGAAAGTACGGTAAACAGAAGTGACAGCATCACTTAGAAAAAAAGGTGCTTGTTAGAAAATCTTTTATTCTATTAAATAGAATCTCTGCCGTTTTGAGAAGCAGGCTGAGCAATTTATATTGCTGTTTTTCCGTGGAGGAAACTGTGTCCTAGGAGCTGATTGTTCCGTCTTGATTTAAAGTCTGTGAAACTCAAACGATGTTAGTGAAACGTGCGGCTGCAGCTGCAATCCGCTCACCGAGGTTGTTCCCCTTGTTACCGTTGCAGTTTTGCCCATTAGTGAACATTTGGTTCAGCATCATCAATATTCAGCTACAATTTCTCAACCGTAAGTTGCTAACTCTTCTTTTCTATATTGATTTTGACAGTGACACTTGAGTTTTACGTGTCTAGCCCCCTCCATAGGCATCGGATGTCCTCAATAGACGTCTGCCGCCAACCCGCGGGAGAGGGAGCAGCTCCGGGCTGCCTCCGCCGGGAACGCTGCCGGTGCCGGGCTCTGCCCTTTACACGGGCCTTTTCCCGAGTAGGGTCCGGCCTGAGCTGCTGCAAGGCGAGACGGCTCTGCCGGGAGCCCCTGGGCTGCACCCGCATGAGCCCCACTTTGCACCCACATGAGCCCCACTTTGCACCTGCGCGAGCCCCAGGCTGCACCGCACGAGCCGGGCGGCTGTTTCCCGCCAGCTGGCTCGAGTCACTCGCGGCTGCATTTGCTGTTTCATGTCATGGAAAGTTTTCCCTATTATTTGCCCCGAATCTTTCCCACGCCGTGGGGCACAGAGCAGGTGGTTTCAGAGCAGTAGTTTGCAGCGGAGCCTCTGGATGCCGGCACGTCTGACAGCCGCAGGAGGACAAGCGGTTTTTCCTCCTCGGTTCCCCCAAACGCTGTCAGATGCTCCGCTTCCCGGGATTGCCGCTTCCGGCTGCTGCGCTGAGCCGCTTTGCGGCGCGATGCCGGGTTTCCCCCCGCTCCGGGCAGGGCGGCTCTCCCGCAGGCCACGGTTTGCCCCGCTCTGACGGATGCGCGTCTCCCTCCGTGCAGGCATCGTCTCGTTTGGGCTTCTTGGGAAAATCCACTCTGCCCTCTCCAATGCGCCAGTGACGACAGGGCAATTCGTGGAGCTGGATTTACAGGTACTGGCCATGCTCAGGGAGACCTCGGAGATGTGCAGCTTCCCGCGCCCCAAGCACCGAGCCGTGGCTCCGGGTGCTGAGCCGTGACTCCGGGGACGTCCTGAGCACCGAGCCGTGGCTCCGGGTGCTGAGCCATGGCTCCGGGGACGTCCCGAGCACCGAGGTCATGGCTCCTCCATGGCTTTTCCGCGCCACAAGGCTCGCCCTGACCCATGCCCACGTGGTCACCGGTGGCAGAGCACCGGGATCATCCCCCGTCCGCACCCCCATCCCCACCCCAGCTCCCTGCCTTCCGCTGGCCGCAGCCTCCGGAAACGGCCGCTTCGACACCTCCATCACATGCCTGTTTTTTTGCAGAATTCGCCTTTCCCAAGCGCCTTCATCAACTGGCTCCTGCGGAGTAAGTCCAGTCCCGGGCTGGGGGCGCCCGGCGGGTCTCTCCCGCTCATGCTTGCGGGTCAGGACGAGGAAGCCGCGGACGGCGGCGGCGGCTGGTGCCAGGAGGGGACGTCGTCCTGGGGCAGTGAGCGGGGCCCCACGGCTGCCAGCTCCGGCCCTTGGCCGATGCCACATGGTGTCGATGTGTCTCCGGGCAGCCCCGGCCCTGAGCGCACCATGGCGCGGTGCAGGGTGCTGAGCGCGGCATGGTGCAGGGCGCTGGGTGCAGCACGGTGCAGGGTGCTGAGCGTGGCATAGTGCAGGGTGCTGAGTGCAGCATGGTGCAGGGTGCAGCACAGTGCAGGGTGCTGAGTGCAGCGCAATGCAGGGTGCTGAGCGCGGCATGGTACAGAGCGCTGAGAGCAGCACGGTGCAGGGTGCCAAGTGCATTGTGGCGCAGGGTGCTGAGCACAGCGCATTGCAAGGTGCTGAGCGCAGCATGGTGCAGGCACCAAGCGTGGCATGGTGCAGGGCGCGGAGTGCAGTGCGGTGCAGGGTGCTGAGCGCACTGATGAGCCGCAGGGTGGTCAGGGCTCATCTTCTGGGCCCCTGGTCCTCAGGGGCTCTGGGCTAGGGCACAGCCAGGCTCCCCACGTGCCGGCCGCTGCCTCGCTGCTCCGGCCTCTCCAGCCGGTGGTGGCCGTGCCGTGACACAGCGCCTGCGTACACCTCCCGCCGCTCCGGGCAGCCTTGGAGGAGCCACTTCACCTCTCATAAAAGGGTTTAATACTATTTACTTAGCAGGAGTGAATAATGGTTCTCGGGATGCTGCAAGGATTAATTAATATTTGTGGAGGTGATTGGAGGAGCTTTAAGCTCCATATGAGTGCAAAGTAATATATAGAGGGAAGGAACACTTGGAAGCAGTCCCAGGTTCCCCAGAGACGTTTTCCTCGGGCGCTAAATCGCCTCTCCCGGTAAAGCCAAGGTCGTTCGTGCCGCTGGCCCACCAGGCACCGCCGGGGCCGGGACCAGGGCACTCGGCCGGACTGGGCGCGGGGGGAGCCCGGGGCCACCGCGGCACACTCACCGTGTCCCTCTCTCCAGTCGCAGGCGTCCATCCTGGCAGCAGTGTCCAGTAGCCACCTCCTCGGAGCAGTCCGGCACGCCGCGGGGTAAGGCCATCGGGTTTGCACGGGGCTCAGCTCGGGGCCCCTGCCCCTGCCTGTGCCCATGTCCATGCCCATGCACATGTCCATAGCCGTGCCCATGTCCACGCTCATGTCCATGCCCATGTCTACATCTGTGCCTGTGCCCATGTCCATGCGCATGTCCATGCCCATGTCTATGTCCCTGCCTGTGCCCATGTCCATGCCCATGCACATGTCCATAGCCGTGCCCATGTCCACGCTCATGTCCATGCCCATGTCTATGTCCGTGCCTGTGCCCATGTCCATGCGCATGTCCATGCCCATGTCTATGTCCCTGCCTGTGCCCATGTCCATGCCCATGTCCACGCTCATGTCCATGCCCATGTCTATGTCCGTGCCTGTGCCCGTGTCCATGCTCATGCACATGCCTGTAGCCGTGCCCATGTCCACGCTCATGTCCATGCCCATGTCCATGTCTATGCCAATGCCCATGTCTGTTCCCATGCCCATGTCCATATCTGTGCCCAGGTCCACGCTCATGTCCATGCCCATGTCTGTGTCCATGTCCATGCCCGTGCCCATTTCCATGCTCATGTCCATGCCCATGTCCATGTCTGTGTCCATGCCTGTGTCCATGTCCATGCCCATGTCTGTGCCCATGCCTATGTCTGTGCCCGTGCCCGTGTCCGTGCCCATGTCCATGTCCATATCTGTGTCCATGCCCATGCCCATGTCCATGCCCGTGCTGCCGCGCGACAGCAGTGTCAGCCCTGGCCTTTCCCCAGGTCCCCCCGGCCACCCCACCGCACTGCGAGGAGGAAGGGAGGAAGATGCTCAGAGGATTAAAAATGAAAATAGAGGCAACACGACCAAGAAAAAACACTGTTTCTTCGACTTTACATTTCAGCCTTACCCGAATTCGATCTCTCTGCCAGGCTAAGGGTTAAGCTTAGCCACTACCCTGCTGCTAGCGGTGCCACCGAGGCAGGAGTCCCCACTGCTGCCCCGGGAGCAGCCGCATTTTCCCTTTCTCAGTTCTGCTCTGTCCTTACACTTCCCTGGCTATAAGGTCCGTTAGGTCGGTCATGGTGGCGTTCACTTCCAAAGACGCTGGCCTGATCTCCAAGTCCTTCCTCATGCAAACCGGAGTTTGCCCGAATTGGGGTTGCGGTTTGGCCCAGGTCGCTGCTGCGGCACAGGGGAGGGTTTCCTAGCGCGTGACCAAGAAAACCTGCCGGCAGAGGAGATTTGCTCCGCTTGCACCAGCCCCACGCGAACACGGAGGTTGCACTGACTGCGCCGCATCGCCATCAAGGGAAGGAAGGAAAAGGACGAACACTGACGAAACACCAGCTCCTTGTCTTTGCTCTCCTTCTGCTTTTTGATTTGTTGACTGTTTGAAAACAAAATTTTACTGTTTCTAGTGATTTTGTACTGTTAAAAAAAAAAAAAAAAAGCAGACAAAAAAGGTCTTCAAACTAATCCGAGTGTGTACTTAGAGGTTTTTTTCACAAGCATTTACGCTTTGAAATGATCGGGATAAATGCTCTCCTATCTTGTAATCTCCAAGCGGATTTGGTGTATGTTGCATTGTGGGTAAGGCGGATTCACATCCCTTCTGTTACTCTTTACAATAAAAAGGCTTTTTCTTCATCTGCATTCAGCACATGGTTCGCTCTCCTTTCCAAACTGCCGGAGGATTTTTGCATTTGCAAGGGGTTTGTTATCTCTCTTCCCTATCATCAGCTGCCGGAGCAGTTCTCACCCGCGAGGGCCGGGGAGGAGCGGCGAGGTGGGGAGCCCGGCGTGGGGAAGGGTCCCGCCGCGGCCGGGGCGGGCAGCACCCTCCGACCCGCAGCCCCTTCCTGCCTCAAATGGAGCCACCCTATTTACGTTTTTTTTTAGCATTTGTGACTTCCTTGAATTCCAGGACAAACTGCGCCCGTGAAGGACCAGACGCATTTCGTGACTCTAATATTTAAGCAGAAAGAGCACGTTCCCAAGCATGTGGTTCTCCTTAGCTTATTTTTTACTCGTTTCTTAGTTTATTAAGTTTACTCTTTACTCGTTGCCTGGCCCCTTCCCGGCGCTTTTGCCTCTGGCTGCAGCCATCCTCCAAGACGAGAGACTAATTATAAAAACGATGCTGCTCAGTCCTGGACTCTCTGCTATTGCTGGAAAAGCAGAGCCAGTTATGGCAGCACCACGAACGGCCTCTGGTACCGGCAATTAGCCCAGTGCCTTAACGGCGCGAGAGGTCGCAGCAGCCCTCTGGGTCACGGCACGGCAGCCGGGATGGCCGGCGCTAAGCAGAGCCAGGTAGCTTGTCCTTAATGACAGTAAATTCTTTAACAAGGACCCTGCAATTCTCCAATGCTCATGTAAAAGACAAATATATAAATCAGGGCCTGATGCCTTTGCCCATTAATTTGCAACTTGGAGGAACAAGTTTGCAAGAGCGATGCGCTGGGCCACAGGGGAGACGGCTCAGGCATGCTGCGAGCAAGTCCAAGCCCCTGGAAACCAGCGGGCACACACCAAAGACCACTTTTCTGTTGGATGAGGCAGAAAACACAGGATCCACGGTTTCCGCTGGCTCCGTGGGTGCTGCTGGAGACCCCGGGCCGCGGAGGAGGTGACGCGCTGCCCCGGGGCTCGGCGCCGTGCTTGGCTGCGGCAGGGACCGTGACTGCCGGCCGCTGCTGTGCGTGGCCCCGAGGCCTCCCCATCGCTCCTACGCGCGTGATTTAAAGGTTATTGAAACTGAATTTTACAGTGAGTTTTTATTCAACTTGAGAAGTTTGCAGTGTTGTTATAATTGCTTCTGTTCTCATGCATGCGGGAGAATTGCTGTTTATCTGTCTCTGCAGATACCCAGGCAGATAAATGCTGCTTTGAAAATATGAAGTCTGCTCCCCCGGCAATGCTTCCCACGCGTTCAAGAGGCTGAATGGTTCGGGGGCAAAGGCAAAGCTGCGAGGCGCGTCGAGGAGCGTCGCGGTGCCTCCGGCAGCGCTGTGTCCCGGGACTTCCCTGCTGCCGCGGGAGCCTGGCGCAGAGGGAGCCGGCTCCAACCCTGCCCAAGCAGCCGCGTTCGCATGGGGCCCATGGTTTTTGCAGGAGCAGCCTTAAAAACGTGTCTCCCTGCTGCTCCCAACAGCTCCGTGCCGCCGGAGCTGGGCTGCCACTGGCCGTCGGTGCCGGGCAAGAGCAGAGCCAAAGGTGCCACGAGCAGCCGCCGGCTGCGGGAGCTTCGTCTCTGCCGGACGTGGCGCCGCTGCAGCGAACGCCGATGCTCCGGGGGCTTCGGCAAACCAATGATGTGTGTGTGTTTAACAGCGGGAAGATGGAAACCAGAAGGCTGGATGTGCTGGGATGGCAGCGTGGGGGCACCGCGGAGCTTGGGAGCAAAGGAGCAGAGATGGGTCTTATTTCCCTGGTCCACGTTATCCAGTGTGCGACGCCTCGTTAGCTGCGCTCAGCTTCCAGCTCCGAAAAATCCGGCGGAATGGGACGGAAGCCGCTGCCAGGCCCCAGCGCAGGCTCGCCGCCTGTGAATAATCATCGCAGGCAGATGCAAAGATTTCCCCAGTAATCCTGAGAAAGGAAACGCCGAAAGCAGACCGTTTCCGCGGCCTTGGTGCCATCTGCTTTGTTTCAGCTCCTGCTCTTCAGGATCTTCCCAGGAACGGCCGGGAGCAGGCGCAGAGCCCAGCGCGCACCTTGCAGCCCGGGCACCCGCCGCGGGAGCCGCCGCGAGCCCGCGTGGCTCTCAGGCCCTGGGCTACTGCGCGTGTATCACGGTCCTGACGGTAAATGGGATTTATACGAGGGAAGAGGCAGGAATTTTTCACTGGCTTGAAGCACCACTATTAATATAAAAACGTACGGTGCCGCATCCGGGCTGCTTGCGCTGGCTGGCGCCCGGGTGAGGGCAACGCCGGCAGCTGCAGCCCGGGCTGCATCGCGGAGGGGACCGAGGGCACTGAAAGGTTCCTGCTCGTCCTCCCGTTGCATCCCGAGGCAGCTGGGACACGTTGGTCCCTGGCGATGACCGCTGCTGGGGAGAGGCATCGCGCGGGAGCCGGGCACGGATCCCCCTTGGCACCGCACATCCCGGCTCCGCGCACGGCTCCTCATTCAGCTGCGCTTCAGTTCCACGTCTGCCTTTGTCGGGTTCACTTGGACAACCTGCCATCCAGCTTTCACCCGACTTCCATTAACGCTACGGGCAAATACGAGCTCTGGAATCGCTGGGCCGTGATGGACTGTGGCCCACGAAAATGCAAAACCGAAGCCACCGACTGCAGGCAGCAGCCTTGGATTTCGTTGCTCCTCTGCTTCGCCTGCTCGTGAGCTGCTCTGCCGTGCACGAGCCTCCGGTCCCGTCTCGAACCGCCCTGGCGGGAAAGCGGCACCAGCGGGCAGCGCCCTGGTCACGCGTAGAAAGAAAGAGAAAACAGGTTAAAAGATGAGGGTAAATCACCCAAAGAGAATCAATTATCTTGTGTTGGCTCCAGAAAAAAACTGCATCGGCTTGGCCCAAAGTGAGTCTTGTTTTTGTTTTTTTGCTTCAGCCATTGCCCTTGTCGTCTTAATGGCTGCAGAAAGGGGAGGAGGACAAATCCGTCTGGCTTTTCATTTTCACAGCAGTGCGCTGAATATTAATCAGCCTAAAAACAGTGCTGTAGGCAGTGCTGCAAATTACACATTCTGCAGTTGGTAGTAGTTTGCTGTGTTATTTTTGCATGCAAGTCAACAGCAGGGGTTGGGCAAGCAAACTCTCTTCTGTGACCTGCCTCTGCAGAGAGCAGACGTAACGCGGAGCGCGAGTGTCCCTGCAGCACCCCCGATATCTTTATTAGAAACGCAACTGTAGATCAGTTTGTTGTCATACAAGGCTTTTCCTTCCAGGAATCAGGTGTCCTTCTCCTCCTCATTAATGTAAAAACTGTAAGTAGCGAAATTAGGCTCGTTCTCACATTAACTCTCTCCGCATGTGGCCGAGCCTCACCTCGGGTCCTGCCTCGCACCTGCAAACGAAACCAGGGGGGGCGAATTTTACTGGATGGGGCGGACGGAGACGCTCCTCCTTCCCCGACGCCTCCCCCCAACTTTTCTCTTCGCTCTTTCGGAGACAGGAAAGAGCCCTTTGAAACCGCCGCGACAGATTGTCCACCTTGCGGGCGAAGCCCCCTGAGACCCGCGCTCGGCCGGCTGAAAGCCAGCCCGCGCTGTGTGTTTTGATTTAAGCAGAATATCTGAGCAGAATCTACTGCAGATTTGCGCACGGAATTACTTCCATCTGCTGCAGGTCGAACCTCGGCGGGACGAGTTTTCAGATGCTCCTGCCAGAAGAGACCGGCCAGGACTCGCTGACACGGGCCTCGGCGCAGCGCAGCGCAGCCCAGCAGCCGCGCGGGCATCAGGCTCTGCCGCTCTATAAACGCAGTGGCATTATGTGTGTTTTTGCAGCCTTTACACGGACCACGACGGGATTTATTGTTGACACCGCCGAAGATGCAAGGAGAAAATCCCACAAGCCCGCGGTACCGCACGGGTCCTCTCTGCTCTCCACGCAGTAGCATCTCCAGCTGGTTTGACTGCTGAGAAAAGGTGGCCTTTACCTAAGGCCTGGGGCCACGTGCCGCCTTGAAATAAGGTGAAATAATCCTGTTTCGCTTCCAGTTTACTAGAGCAAATTCTGCTAATAAGGATGAAAACCTGTCAAGCACATGAAACAGTATACACCCCCCCCCCCCCCCGCAGCTGGTACATTAAAATAATATATAATACAGGGTGTATTTATTCATTCCACAGATCTCAGATCAAGGGCTCTGGCTGCCAGTGGAAGAAGGCATCTCCTTTGCCCACAGCGTGATTTCCCGTCTGCAAGTAAGCAGCTGACGTTTCGCAAATTATCACTTCCAGCGCTGTACTTTTTTCTTTTCCCCAATGAAAAGCAAAAACTCCTGAATTTCCCCATCACCAGCGGTGTTTGCAGCGGGACAGAGAAGCCCACGCTGCCTCCGGCAGGGCAGCCGTTCGCATTTGCTCTTTGCCCCGCGGAGCGCCCAGCTGCTGGCGGCACCTGGGACCGGAGGCGTTTCGGAGGTTGCGCCCCGGCTGCCTGCGGCACTGGGAAGCCGCACGCCTGGAGGCTGCTTTTCGTGCAAGGTGCTGCTGCGCTGCCCTAGCTCGTGCTGCTGCCCTCGGTACTTGTTTATCAAAGAGGTGATTTCCTGACATCAGAAAGCTTCTTTGCTCTTTGAAATTTCGACATTTTAGGTAAAATGTTGTTTTGAATCCTACTTTGCTGTTTGATCTTGTGACTTTCCCGGGTAAAACGTCAACATTGCTGTTGCTCTTCATGCTGAACATTAAACCATGGAGCATGAGACAGTAATTTTCCTTCGGTAACTGTTCAGCCCAGCCTGTGTCTGTGCGGTTACCTGCTAATCAGCTCTCCCGAGGTCCCTGAGCCGCAGCGGTGGCCGCTGCTGTTGCGCCTGAGTCAAAACTCCAGCTCTTAATCCCCTCAACTGCACAAAAACATCTTGAATAACCCATGAGCATGAAGCTTTTTTTTTTTCCCCCCCAGAACAGCTTTCCAAATGGGCGTTAATGCTCCAAATCCTCTTCATGGCAGCCCGTGCCGACGCCAGGCACGTTGGAGCCGGTGGGTGCCGAGGTGGGTTCTGCTGTGCCGGGAGCCCGGGAGCACTTCTGCAGCCGCGGGGCGCAAAGCCCTGGCTTCGTGCAGGGCTCCCCGGCTGCGGGGATGGCCGAGTCCAAAGGCGGTCGGAGCAGAGCACGGATGAGGTTGCATCCCAGCCAGCCAGGGTATCCGCGCGTATTCTGCCTGGAGGTAAGCGGTTTTCAACCGTGCTGCCGTCCGCGCTACCGGCAATGCAACCAAAGTGCCCCAAACCCCGCCGGCGCGCTCCTTTCCTGCTGCTTCCGCTCACAGGGCGTTCGGGGCAGAGCCGGTGCTGCGCAAGGAAGTCCTGAACAAACAGCTGCTGCTCAAAGCACGGCCGAGACGAGGTTCCCGAGTGGAAAAGAGGATGCGCACGGAAAACAGCAGCTGTAAAGCATCTCGAATTCTAGGGCTATTGCCAAAAAAACCCACAGAGCTACGGTCCGAGACTCAGCGAAGAGGAAGCCAGGTTTCAAAACACGTGCATCCGAGGGTCCTGCTGGGAGAGGGGAGCAAACCGCTGGGCAGGTGGGAAAAGTAAGGACGCGCTTCCAACCCGACGCCGGGCTGGACACGTTCGCTCACAGAGCGCGTCCAGTACAGTTGTCCGAATAAATTGCACCCTCTTTGCATCACAGGAGGAATTTTAATCACTCTCTTGACTCATGCGCTTAAGAAAAGCAGCACGGCGTAGATCAGCCCAAGACTAAAGGGACGCGGAGGGAGGAAGCGCGGGAGCGAGCTTGTGGCCCTCCTCGCACTTCGCCCCCGCGAGCTGCCAGCTGCATCCCCCTTCCCTTCGCACGTGTGGGGGGGACCGGGCACTGGGTCACTCCATGCAGACCTTTGATCCCTGTCTAACTATTCGCAGGTCTCCCATCAGTGTCTAACTATTAAATATCTTAGCCAGCTAATGGGGAAAAAAAAAAAATTCTGAAAAAATATTTGGAGGATAGGGAGACATCGATGAAAAAATTGGAAAATAGATATCAAATAATGGCACCAAAATGAGAGCTTATTAATAGAAAAGTCTAGAGATAAAACTAATTCAAACCTAATGAGGCAGGACACCTCATCTTCAGGAGAAAGAAAAGTCAATAGTTAGCTGTCAGTAAAGAAAATAAATTACTCGCGAGGGAGGAGGAAAAGCCATAGGACTCCCAGGTCCCAGGGAACGGCACTTACTATGACAGACTTGTAAGACACACAGCGAATTTGCAAAACCCTGAAAAATAGAATATGCCACTCAACATCAGCACCTCTGTCATTGAAATTCAATTCGCAGCTGCTGGAGCGCTCCAGGAAGACATATTGTTATGGAAAGAGTTTGAAGATATAGACAGAAATGTAAACAGCGGATCTCTTGGCGAGAGCGGGCTGCTCGGTGAATTATAGAGCGGGTCTCGGGCTGTTTTGGAGCTGACGTTCGTGGAAGGATCGTGGAGGAGGGTCGGGAGGCAGGGACGGGTGGCTGGGAAAGGGCACACTTGCACGGCGAGGGAGAGTCGCGGTCTCGTTCCTCGCGAAGCAGGATAGCCCGCTGCTCGCCAGGGATTAGGGGATTTTGCGGGGAGCAGTCAGCGCCAGCGTCGTGGCTGTAAAGGAGCAGCGAGGTCCCCTGCGCGCGTAGGACCAGGCTTAACTCTTCCCGAGAGGCTCCAAGAGCAGCCAGTTTCAGGAACGAGTGAGCTAAATATATAACTAATTTTAGGGATGCAAGGGAGTTTAAAAGATGCTGCTTGCACGGTGTTAAACCCCTGAGCTTTATCCGCAGAGCTGGGGATGAGAAGCCACCAGAAGAAAACACCCTGCGGGCGTCCGACCCACAACAGCGACTGCTGCGAGGCAGCAAGATCCAGCCCGGAGGAAGAAGGCTGCAAGCACCTGGAGCCTGTCTGCTAAAGCAGCCGGCAAAGAGGGGCTGAAAGACCACGAGGAAAGGGAAGGGAAGGATGGGGAAGGGCAGGGAAGTGCGTTTCCCCCTCGGTGCAACCCGGCCGTGCAGCTCCTCACCCGCCACCACGCTAGCAAAAGGGAGCTTTGCGATTGACCTGAAGCAGACTGTTCTTACAAGCTGCCATCAGGGAAAAAGTCAATCTTTTTCTCCAGCTTCATTGGTATTCAGACTGAAAACAGCTTGCAGCCCCCGGGGGTTGCTCTGGAAGGATGTGCCACAGCAGAGCCAGTCCCAGCCGTGGCTAAAAACAACCTGCTCTGCCTTAGCTCTTTGGGAAGTCTTGGAGAACGGGGCACGGCTGGATATCGAGCACACTGATGGGAAATTATTATGAGATTGTCTTTAGGCTAACAAACCGCAGCGATGAGCAAACGCGCGCTGGTTGGGAGCGCGCGCTGCAGCCCGTCCCTCCTATCTGCAAGCAGAGCCAGCAACCGGAGGACAAACGGGTTTGGTCTTTCAGGACGCTGCGCTGCGGCGGCCGGACGCCAAGCGGGCTCTTGTTCTCCGCGACGGTGACGTTGGCCCACGCCAGGGTGTCGTCTGCGTGTTCGCGTTCCTGGCCGGCCTCACTCGGCATACGCTGCAAGCAGGAAAGGAAAGCGTTGCCGTTGGCGCGTGTTGTGAAATCCCTTTGCCAAGGAGATGCCTCGGGGCATGACTAACACTCGAAAGCAAATGTCCTCCCGGCCCTTCGGTTTTGTGCTCAGCAAACCTTCTGCCAAAATGCCTCATTAGGTGTTTGCTGGCTGCTGACCGCAGGGTCTCGTCAGACCGGGAACAAAGCTCTGCAAGTGTAACCAGGGGCACGGCCGGCCGGACACGCCGCCTTTCTCCAGGGGACGATTGCTCCAGGGCTGGGGAAGGAGCACGCTCCTGTAAGGGTGAGGTTGGACTGGGCTCTGCTTCTTCCAGAAAGGACAGTCTGAGCCACGAGGATATTAACATAACTAGATCCCGGCACACATCTGCTCAAGCAGCTCAGCACATCCGGAGTGGGAGACCAAGGACACCGAGCCTTGATGCCTTGCAGCGGTGGGACAGGCTGGCGAGACTGACGTGTCTCCTAGGTTGTGCTGGAGGTTGCACGTGACAAGTCAGAGCACTGGCACTACGATTACTGTCCCTGCGAGCTGCAGCGTAGCTATTAAGACACATTTAACGCTTACCCATAAGCCTGGCCCCATCCTGCTGTAGATCAGGAGGGGCTCCAGGGAAGTCGGGAGAGGAAGAGCGGTGTGAAGGAGAATGGGGCCCTAGAGCCGCTTTGTTCTGGCAGCGGAGGTAACACTCAGAATGAGAATCTGCTTTAATCGGAAACTAGATTAAAGCACATCGAAGGCTGATGTCACAGGGGAGGGACGGCTCAGAGCCTGCCACCTCCGTTCGGTGCCTGAGGCAGGACCGTTGTCATCCGGCCAGTCGCTATCACAGCAGCCAACTTATCCCCACAGCCGTAACAGGGCACGGAGGACAGCAAAGGCCGCCTGTTCCCAGCAGCACTAAATTCAAATTACCGCTACCTGCTGGTAATGCTAGACCAAGCCAGAGCCATAATCACGGACAGGCTCCACAGGCACAGGTGCTTTATCAGCACAGGTACAGAAGCGACCGGACTCCGGAGAGTTCACACGCTGCTGTGCCGCAGCCAGGCCTCCTCGTGCTGCGCCCTGTGCAAAGCACAACCGTCATCAGCAAAGTCCTAAGGGCCATTTAGCAGCTCATTTGTGCATCTAAGCTCCCCAGAGGCTCTCACAGGCTGGAAGCAGCCTTCCTTTTTTTCGGAGTGGATGGAGTTTAATCTGTTTTTCTGGGGGCTTTGTTTGTTTCCTAATGAACTGTCACCCTTCTGCTGCAGCTCCATCACCGCCTGGCTCAGGCGCTGCAGATGTCAAGTATATTCTATCACACTGGACCCATATTTCTATTGAGTTGTTCTATTTCTGTACATAGCAAGTGTGGCTCTTGGGCTCATTACTGAAGGCTTTATACGCTGACACTCTGGTTTTCATGTACGTCCTCTTTTAATTCCCCAGCTATTACCTAAAGAAGCTGTATCAGCAAATGACCTGGAAGTAAATCTTTGCTGTGACTTTTTCTTATCTTCTCCTAAATGTTTTCTGAATACGGTATTTTGTGAGAATAGTTCAGGGCAGGAATTAAACAGTGGTCTCCTTGACTTGGAAAATCCCTTCTGCCCAACAGTGGGAATATAAACTTGGGAACTTGGGAATATAAAGAGCAGAAAGAACAAAAAATAGCCCCAAAGTCATGTGAATAAATAGCTTTATTGCAGGACAGTTTTGTTTTGTTTCCTGAGGCTGGTGACTTCTAGACTGGTGTTGTTATTGCCAGGGGTTTTCTTCCCAAGAGAGAGTATGCAGAACAGCAGGTTGGGAGCACAGAGCAACGCTGGGGCTATGCGGTAAAAAGAGGACTGGAGTTGCGGGTCTGACTTGAGGAAGACCCCCGAGTCATCCCTAAAACAAAATATTGCCCATCAGCCAACGGGTGGTATTTTGCCTGTGTCCAGAAGCAACCAGAGCCTGACAGTGGTGCTGACTGCAGCTTCTTTCCAAAAGAACAAGGCTAGGATCCAGCTTTCAAATTATACCCTGGTAGTATAATCAGTCTCACATAGCCCCTCAGGAACATACCAGCACTTGCTCCTGGAGTTTGGGATACTAGCAGTGAAGACCGAGCTTCATTATGAGATACATCTTTTGAGACTTAGCAATCTGGTTGAAATTAAGGCTTTTAAATGCTACCTTCTGGATAAAAAAAGTCCTAACGGGCCTCTTTGCTGATAACGGTAAGAATATCACTATCTGTGATTCAAGTCTGGGTAACAATTCCTACATTTGTGTTTCTTTACAGGACCCAACAATAGAGATGCAGTAGATGGTTACACTAACCAACAATGTGGTTTGGACCCACAGCTGTCTTTCTTACAGCAGTAATCCCAGCAAAATAAATCTTTCTTTCATCAATGAGGTACTGATGTATAAAAACACTTCAGCTTCCAATAGTAGAAAGGTATAAATCGTTGAGGGGGACTGAGACTCCCTTGGAATTCAGGATTCTCGTGCCTGCTGAAGGTGGGAAAGAAAATGTACAAGAATGAGCATTAGACAGGTTAGAGGTTTCACAGCAGCTGCATTCAAGGAGCAAACCTTGTGACGGGCAATACAGAAACTGCATCACACCTTTAGCCCCTGGGAAAAACCATTCCTGCTTTCAGGCAGTGCCAAATGACTAACTCAGCCTCCAAGGTCATCCTAATGGTTGCTTTGCTGCCTTAAAACCTCAGCCTTCATTCCCGAGGCCTATAAAAACTAAGGAGGCAAGGCAAATGGTGAGTACTACAGCTCCTGGGGGAGTCTGTGCAGTGAGCATTATCACCTTCTCATCAAAATGTAAAACCTAGCTCTCCTCCTCATTAGTCTCTTGTTCTTAAAATAATGATTGTAAAACGACCACAGCTGGCCTCAAAGCTGAACGGAGTGGGGAGGGTGCACTGCTGTCAGATTTTCTCACTTGGAAATCGGTGTTCATGGAGAAAAGGTCAAAATGAACAGTGAAAGGCGGGTGTCAGCCCTTCTCAGGAGGTGTTTGGCCATGGTTTTAACATGCACGGGAAAAACGAGCTGAAAGAGATGCTGCAGGGTAGTTAACCCAGTTATTTTTATTAGCAAGCACATGTTGGCTTTGGTACCTGTCACTTTTGAGTGATGATGCTTACATCCTGCTTCTTCCCTTGGTATTTCAAACCAAATAGGCCCTCTCGTTTCCTTAAAATCCTCTTGTCAAAGGCTTACACTCACTGGATAGCAGGGGCCTACAAACTGATTTGTGAATTTGGGCCTAGGACACTATTCTTTCTGGAGGCAGGATAGCTGAATAGAACTGTATTTCTTAACATTTCAAATCCCACACTGATTAGTGCTGACTGTGCAGTTAGAAGATTCAGCTCTATGAGAAGAGAATTAGCTTTGGGATAATCAGCAAAAAGTGTTTGTTTCTTAAGTTAAGGTCTAACGAATACTCAGTGAACCATGCTGTTTTCAAAGAGAGAAAATTGTATCTTGGATCCAGTGGAGGAGAAAAGACTTTCTAGCAAAACCCTTTCATGTTAATTTAAAAATCCTGCAAATTCATGTCAGAACTACTTTAGAAAGACTTGATCAGCTTCTTCAATATTTCTCACTGGATAGAGCCTTTTACAATCTTTTCTTTTAATAACAAGATTATCTATATTAAAAGGTATGATTCTGTCTCACATTTCACAAGAGAGCTTAGCTGCAAGTGCAAGTTATAGTTATTTGTTTGAATTTTGTCATAGTCCAGCCTTGTCTACTATGTGGCCAGGGTTAACTGTGGGTTCTGATAAAAAACAGGCAATTAGAAGATGAACTTCCAGAAGTTACTGGCCATTTAAACTGGTACCAACCTTTTCTTCCCTCCAGTTAAGCAAAGGGAAGGACATACCACAGAAGAGGAGCACAAAACTCCTAGAGTTTGCACCTAGTTTTGACAGGCTAGAGAGGTAACCTCAGCTGCCCAGTCATTACAGTACACATTCCCTTAGGCCTAGAGACAAGGAAATCCCCTCTAGCCTAGATCCAAATATCCTCAGTGCAAGGGGCACATTCCCTAAATCCTCAGATATAAAATACTAAGCATCACTTGTGCATGTTAAACACCACTTTATATTCCACAGTTCTGTGCTACATTCCATCACACAAGCAGGAGGCAGGTTCTCCCTTACCCTTTCCAAGCATTTGCAAATGGGGAAGTTATTAATATTTGAAAGAAATCATCAAAATCTTCTGTTCTTTGAGTTGTCTCCTTGTGCTGTCCCTCTACAGCAGTAATTGGAGTTGTATTTTCTGGGTGCTGCAGGTTTTTGCAGCTCCAAAATTCAGCTGAGTTAGTAGGAATGACCTGCTCTGCAGACATCAGTTTCTCAGGCTGGGATGAAATAGAGGACATGATCAAAGACAGGGATGAACCTGCAACACTGCAAGGGGCGGGAGGGGGGTTCAAACAGAGAGCCAGTGAAAATACAATATCATGTCATAGCTGGGTTTGGCAAATCCATGCACGGCTTCTGTCCTTTTGCCTACAAACTTGCACTGATCTATGGGGGAAGGTTGTTGCCAAAAGGGAAAAGAAAATCCCTGTTTTTGCCCCCACCTCCCCCTGACCAAACTTCCTTGTTTCATCCTGGGGAAATCTGCTGCTTTTGCCCATTGACAGCAGGGATACATCAACAACAAGCCGCAGAGCGGGAGAGGGTAGTACGGCAAAGCGGAACTCCCTTCAAGGTCTGAGAGCTGGCAGAGGTTACCTGAAAGAAACAGCACAACAGTCCTTAGGAACAAAGATGCTTAGGAAGATCCATTTTAATTTTAGGCTCTCCTGGCAGCAGCTGCTCTAGAGAACAGCACTGTGCAGGAAAAATAGCCCAAGAAAACAAGCATTCCAGGCAGGTCACCTTCACCAACACGTAGTCCCCTGGCTGGGCCCTGACCAGAGCTTTGCAGTCTGCAGCATCCTCTATCTCGGCATCAGGGAAGATCACCTTGATGTTGCCATCGTTCCTCCCACACAGCTCTGATGCAGAGCGCTTGCTGGGCTGGAAGGAGGATAGGGAACATTACCTGAGTGGCAATAACTCTGATTCACTGCTGAGCTTTATCGCAGCAGGAATTAATTGAGCACTATTGGCAGTATTAAAATCGACTTTCCACACTGCTAAGCATGCTGTGTAACAAAGTCCTATGGCCTGAGCTGCTGTGTTGAGAACCACACACCAAAGCCAGTACTTGAAAACCTGCACTGATTCAGTGCTTGAGTGGAGAGAGGTCTCTAACCTATCCCATCCATTTCCAGGACTGCCAGTCCTTCAGATAGGAGTCTCATCTTCACAAGTGCATAAAGGACCCAATATGCTGTCTGTACTATGCCAACAAGCCATAATTAATCATTTTAGTCTCATCTAGTTACCTCTTTACACCCTGTGCCATACAGAATTCCAAGTCTGGTGACTTCCCTGATGGCTGTCTTTGAATTTGGACCAAGGTTTTTAGAAGCAAGGTGGCTAAAGCCCTAAACCAAAGAGATCATGCATTTATAAGGCAACATCTTGTGCTCAGCTCAGCACTCTGGAAAATCGGGCTGCCTGCTTAAGTGTGTAGACCTGGTCTTGGAGTCCTAGGAGTACGAGGGGAAGGGTGAGATGGAAAGATAGAAGGGATATTGCTGTATATAGACTAAGAGCCCCTTGACCAGCAAGAGGGGAGGAGGAAAAGTTTATGTTCCAGGCACACTCACCCCCTCCACCAGCACCAGTTGAGAGTGGCCCACCATGGCTCTGTTGGTCCTTGCAGCCTCCTCTCTAAAGACAGTAATGAGCTCCTCCAGCCGCCTCTGTTTCACGTCCGCAGGCACATCGTCTTGCAGCCGGTGATATGCCCGGGTTTTCTGCAAACAGACAAAATAAGTGTGGCCCCTCAAGAACTAGACAACCTGAGATCAGAACCCGGTCTTACCCCAGCCAGCTGGGCTGCACTTCAAGCAAGCAACAGCTTTTCACGGGTCACATGCTATATTTGCAACCTCAGGGAATATCTTTAGCTACTATATGTGCTGCTCTGGCAGGATCCCAAGCACCAGCAACATCCTTGTTTTCCTCACATTCTTTCTGCACCATCTTTTTGGTGGAAGGTTTGTGGTAGGGCACAGAGTATTTGGGGCTGCACGAAGCAAAGGTTCTGTGGCTCCTGTGAGTTATGTCTCTGTTGCCTGGCTGTCGACAAAGACAGGCAATGGATGCTATTACTTTTAGTCCCATGTTTGGAGAGCTGATCCATACTCCTTTATTTTCTCAGGCTTCCCAGCCTCCTGCCCTCTTTCCCCACCAGCCTCTTATGCCTCGGAGAGCATCTTAATGGAAACTTGTCAAGCATCACCTCTTTTGCTGGGTATATCTTCCAAAAATTCACCAGTTCTCTCCAGCACTGATTGAGAGAAAGTCTCTGTAACTGGACCCAAGCCCAGCTACATCAGCACAATTTCTCACCAGCAAAGACAAATGTACCTGCAGTCAGGTCTCTGCAGACATGGCTGTTTCACTGCAATCACTCTGGAGTGTCTGCAGAACTAGGTAACCCAATCAATAATCAACTCTGTTGCTCACCCAGGGGAGCTGGAAGCCTTACAGGCATAAAAGTTGCACTGCAGAGCATGCTGAGAGGCAGTAAACCCTGTAGCTTCACTCCTCTTGCCTAGCATGAGCACAGAACAACCTCACATACCCTTAAAGTGCTGCATGTAAGCAAAAAGCCCCACCAACATACTGAGTCTCTACGCATTATTTTCAAAGAGATTGTGAGAAACAACGCTCAGGAGCTAGGGACAAAACAGAAAATGACAATGTAGGCGAGATGTCCATACAGAGAAGAGAACCTTCTCCAGATCCTGCACTCACCTGTCTCATGCTGTAAGCAAACAAGAAGCCTACGTTGTAGCGGACTTCCTGTAGCAAGGACACAGTCTGCTGATGATCTTCTTCTGTCTCCCCACAGAACCCAGCAATAAAATCGCTGCTCAAGCTCACTCCTGTCACAGACACACAGCTTTACACTTCACTCAAGAAGAACACTTCCTTCGAGAACAGACAGTAAGATACAATCGTGCTGAAGTCAGATCAAGCCAAAGGGAGCCCATACCTGGAATGGAGTCACGCACGTGGTGTACCAGCTCTAAATAGGCTTCTCTCGTGTATCTGCAATGAACAACACATGGATTTGCTAGTCAGAAAACCATGACGTCAGTGAGGAGAAAACGGCACCCTATATTGAAGGGCAGGGTAGAGGGCTCTCCATGGCCATCACCCACCCTCGTCTCATGGCCTCCAGGACTCGTGTGCTTCCACTCTGGGCTGGGAGGTGAAGCTGTTTGCAGATGTTGTGTCGCTCCTGGATAAGCTGGAGGACCTGTGAACAGCATTCAGAAGACACTCTCATAGATGGCCCAACTCTGCCAGAATACCAAGGGAAGAATCTTCCCCAAGTAAAAGCCAGAAAACTGCAAACCTGTCAACTTCAGCATACACTTCCCCCCACTCCCAGGACAGCTGTTCCCTTTGGGAAGGAGGCACAACCCACATCTAACAGCTCACAGCTACCTGCCTGCAAGCAGCAGTCCAAGTGTTTATTTTACACTTGCCTCATCAGGAAAATCCTTGGGGTGTGGAGAGGTGAAACGGATCCTCATTTCTGGGTCAATTCTGGAGACCTGGTCCAGGAGATGTGCAAAGCGCAAGCCTCCTGGTTTAGCTTTGTACACTGTGCTAAAGCCACGGCTGAGGACTGGGGTAGCAGCTGATTGGAAGTGGACCTCAGACAGATCTCGAAAGCTGTTGACGTTTTGCCCCAAAAGGGTCACTTCTTTCACCCCCTACAAAGATAAAGAGAGGCGAAAAAATATATAACTTGGTCAGGAAGGCTAAAGCTGCAGAAGCAGCCATGGTTTTACTCTTACTTCAAGGATGAGTCTCCAAGGGGAGCCCTCCCTTCCCTGTCTGTCTCACAGTATTACAAGGGCAATTAAAAAGCAGCTGGTGGAACCCTGTGGTAACCTTATCTCCAGACATAAAGGCTGCTAAAAAAAACACTTTCACTGAGAACCACAGTGTGAAATAGTTGGAATGAGGCTCTGCCTAACCTGATCCGAGAGCATCTTCACTTCCTGCAGGATGGAGGCAATGGGCCGGCTCCTTTCACGGCCACGGGTGAAGGGCACAATGCAGTAGCTACACATGTTGTCACAGCCCCGCATGATGGATCTGCAAAGTGGTAAAATACAGGTCAGTATTACGACCGCTCCATAAGAACCACCCATGTTGCATCCTGCCCTGCTTTGACCTGGCCCAGCACTTCTGCCTTCAGCCAGCCCAACACCAACACTTGGTCTGCAGCGCATGTAGCACCAGCTCTGAACCCAATTTTGCGGCTTTCCCTTCCACATTGTTCCAATCTCAGCTGACTACTGCTTGCCCTTAGCTAACACCTCCTAATATCCTCTGCGTATTTCCACTCGAGAAACTTACAAAGCAGCTAATGAGACACAGACTTGTGTCGCAGTCTGGCAGTAAAGAAAGGTCCTTCTGCATCGCACAGGGTGAAAACTGTCCCTCTCTACTCTATGGCCAGACTGAGCAGAGTCTGATTTCATGTTTGGGAATCTTACTATCAAAACTGTACAAATTAAATGGAAGAAAAAAAATCAATAGAAATGACAACACATGGAGAATTAGAAAAATTAAATAGGAAAACATAGGCCAGGACATAGCAGAAGGCAGGGATGAGAGTGGCACAGATTTTCAAAAGGCACGAACGTCGGTGGGACAGAAATCACTTGGTGCAGCATCAGGCTTCCACAACCAACATTCTCAGAGGAGAATAAGAGAAGCCCATAGCCAGCCAGAGCACAGGTCAGTCTCTCCAGGGCTCAGTCAGAGAGCAAAGAAGCAACAAACAGTCTGGTAGGCTGGCGTCTCTGGGCTGCTGGGAGTGAGTGCAACCAGGCATTATATCTCTTGGGTAGCTACTGTCACTGACATGTCTGTTCTGCACAACAGTATTTCCAAACTAGAACCATAGAAACATGCACAGGAAAATAAGGTACTTACACAAACGCTGTTGTGCCACCTGCACTAGTCTGGACTGGCAAAATATCTGCATAAGTCTCCTCTAGTGATAGCAGGACGTTAGCAGCTTGCTGGCCAGATTCAGCCACTGTCAGCAGCCTGGGAAGGTCACGATATGCATCAGGGCCTGCCACAATATCCACTAGCTTCTCCCTGTGCAAAATCTTCTCCTTAAGCCTCTCAGCCATGCATCCTGCCGCCAAAGGAGAATGGTCTCTGTGAGGAAGTGCCCATCCTCAGCGACACCTCTGCACCCCCTCACTAGCTGCTTTCACCCTGCAGAAAAGGCTTGATGCCACCAGAAGGGGAGAGGAAACGCAGCGTGATGGGATGCGTCACAACGGCGTATGTTCCCCGCTGCTGCCCATCCTGCCAGGTACCTAGAATCCCGATGTGGAGAGGTAAGCGAGCCTGGAGCCGCCTGGCTTTCAGAGCCTTGAGGTGCTGCAGGCGATTCCAGATAGCCTGTTCTGCTTTCTCCCTGGGAAGCCAGGAAAACAGTGGTTATTTTGACTGGCTGCACTTTAATGTTCCTCCAACCTGAAGGCACAAAAGCTTTGTGAGGAGAATTAACTAAACACAGGGAACCGTTCGCCTGATTGATTTGATTGCACATGGAAGTGCTGTTTGTGGTGTGCATACTGTGTCTTGGCTCTATCTTATCTACTACCATTTTACTTGCTTGGGAACATCTATGCTGTGGAAATGACTGAGAGACTTAGCTCTTGCAGAGAAAGCCTGACCTAGCCGGCAAGTATGAGCTACCTCACAAGTGACAATGAGCATTTTGCACTGCGTTCTGAAAAAAAAAAACCATGCGAAGTTCCCTATATATTTATAGATATAGTTCCTAAATTTCCCAGAAACATATTCCCCAAATTTCTGTAGTATAGACCCTGTACTGCAATGACAGTCACTTCAAGAGAACACAGAAGACAAACAAATATCAAAGCAGCACAAATCCGTGCTGGTCTCTAACTGCTCATGACACATACACAGAGCATACGCTACCAAAGAGCTTTTTCTCACTATATGGAATACTAATTTATAGCACAATTAATGCTGTATGCAGTAACATCAGCTAGCTCTACCCTAAACTAAGTGGTAGTTTCACATCTGCAGTCTCTTTTCTCATCGAACATATTTACTGCCTTGGTTTTCAAACGGAAATGCCTTAAAAACTGTTCAAAAAACAGCAGTGACAAAAAGTTTCTTACCTCACTGAACAGGTGACAAGAAGAATCACATCTGCCTAGATTAAGGACAACAAAAAAGGAAGGAGAATTTGTAAAAGCCAACAAGAAGTACTAATCCCCTGCACAAGCCACTTGAGGAGGCAGACTATCAAACCCACTTAACTCAGTGAATAAGACGTGCCCAAACACACAGTGGGGTTCAACAAAGTAGCAAGAAAACACAACAGCAGACTGGTAAAGTCTTCCACCGAATGGTGAAAGTAAACTCAGATAAAGATGAGTCCTATCCCCTTTCCAGCTGAGACGGAACCCAGCAGTGTAATGGAAATAAAAACCCAACAGCTTTATATCAGGCTTGTCAAGTAGTTTCATTTACTCCACAAACTTAGGCCGCAGAAATCACTCAAGATAAAATCTGCCTCTCCACTCTCCCCAGGGGATGGACTCACACACATGGCACTGGTGTGAAGCCCTCACAGAAGGCCTGTGTTACAGGTGCCTCACCTCGTCGAGTGCCTTCGTCCTCGTGTAGCCACTCTTCTGCAGGATGGCCCAAGCAATCTCCGTGTCGTTGACGTTCATCTGGCAGCCGTAGGTCTCCAGGTACACTGCAATAAAGCCAGAGCTGGGTGTGATGCGCAAGTCTCTCTTGGCTGTCTCGCATGCAAGCTGTTCCCATGAGCTTTTCCATTCAAGAGAAGCTCTCAGTCTCACTATCGGTGGGATCCCAAGCAAGCAGCATATAAGCTGCTTCCAGCCCATGCAGAAAGGACAAGCCAAAAATAAAGACGGGCCCTGCCGGTGGCACCGGGAAACCCGAGTGCCTCCGAGGGTGCCGCTCCACGGCTGCCCGGAGAGGCAGCAGCCGCGTTACCACTGAGCTATAGCTTTCGGCGCGGCGAAAGCCGCCTCTCCCCGGGCCTGGTGGCGGGAAGGCCTGTCCGGCCCGGCGGCGGCTGGCACCCGGCCACGGCGGGGCCGCGCCAGCACGAGGAGGAGCACGAAGCCCCGGGAGCACCCCCGCCCCGCCAAACCCCCCAGCACGGACCTTTCCTGGGCGCGGGGGCAGGGCCGGCCGCCACGCACGGCCCCGGCTCCGGGCCCTGCTCGGGCCTCCCGGGCGGCGGCGGCGCGGCCCCCGCGAGGAAGTGCCGCAGGTCCGGCCCCGCCGCCAGCGCGGCCCCGCGCCCCCGCTCGCCCGCCCCGCCGTGGGCCCCGCGGGCGGCCCGGAGGAAGGGCCCCGCCGCCCCCAGCGCGCGCCGCCAGGGCTGCATGGTCGCCGCCGCCGCCGCCAGGCCCAGCGGGCTCCGGCGCCGCCGCCGCAGCTCCCGGCGCGGGCCGCGCTAGGCCCGAGGGCAAGGCCGCGTTGCCATGGCGACGGCCCCGGCAGGGGGGGCGGATACGCGGCCGGACCCGCCGGCGCCCCGCAGCCAATCGCGTGGGGCCGCCGCGCGCGGGAAAGCGGTTCCCCCCCGCCCGCCGCCCCCGCGCTGCCGTTCCGCGGCGCTGCCGTTCCGCGGCGCGTCCCTCCCCCGGGCAGCGCCGGAAGACGAAACGGCCTGAATTAGACACCCGTTTTCCTACAACAGCAGGGATAAAAACACCCCCCAAAGGAGTCCCAAGAGCGCCTCTCCCTTCAAGAAAAGCGCTGTGAGGAGATTTTTGTAACACCGCTGTCGGTTAACGCTTGCAACTTCACCATGAAATTTTCAGGGGAACGGTTCAGAAGACAACGCAGCCTTCACCAGGGGCGCTGGTAAATTTGACTGAGCAAATCGCTGAGATGTGCATAAAGTGCGGTGTAAGCGTGAAATACGCTTAAAAATAACAACAGTAGCCATGTTCCTGCGCATCTGCTTGCTTTATTTGCCACCAGCAGCATTTCACCGCCCACGCGGCCTCCCCGGGCCGAGACAGGAGGGGGCCAGGGAAGGACCCGTTCCTGTCATTGATGCCCGGTGATCCCGAGGGATGGCAGAGGAGCTGGCCCACCCCGGCAGAGCCTCCCGCTTTCCCCCACCATGGCGTTGCCGGTGTTTCTAAACCCCAGCACATGCTGCTCGGGGGCCAGTCGAGCTGTCTGACGAGCAAGGCATCAGCAGAGCCACTTTTTTTTGGCTTTGGCATGTGGTGAGGGAGGGGATGGAGAGGCCGGAGCCGGGCCCAGACCCGTGACGGCAGCTGGAGACAGGGGTGAGGTGGGGACGGGAGGGCAGCGCTCACTTTGGTGCCCCAGCTCCCCCTCGCCTTCATCCTCTGC
Organism: Apteryx mantelli; assembly: GCF_036417845.1. NCBI lineage: Eukaryota > Metazoa > Chordata > Aves > Apterygiformes > Apterygidae > Apteryx > Apteryx mantelli. Next base: position 19,276,594 of record NC_089995.1, read on the forward strand.
GCTCGTAATGGACGTCTGCTCCGAGCAGCAGGAAGTTCTGGGAGAGGGAGAGAGGGCGGCAGTGGGGCCGGCAGAGCCCGCAGCCCTGCGGTGCAGCCCAGTGCCCAGGAGCCGGGCTGTTCCTAGGATGCGAGCTAACTGGCTTCTGCAGCCCCTTCTGGCTAATTTTAGCTCCAAAGACGTTTCGCAGCCGCACCCAGCAATAAATATTCAGCATCTTTTCGCAGCTGCTCCAGCAGATGCTCCCCACAGCCTCCCAAAACACCGGCTTCCCTCCCACCCCTGGGTTGCTGCATCCCTGGGCTTCAGCATGGCTGTGGCCCCACCACATGCAGACGAGTCCTGGCAGCGTGCAGTTGCACCACAGGAGGGGGTAACACCATATAAACCTCTGTGTGCTATAAAAAGCACCATGGGAAACTCAGGCCCCAAGTTTAAAAGCTGCAGGAGGGCACAGCGCACCGCTGGGACGTGGTGCAGAGCAGCCACCACCTTGGCAAGGGGACACTGGTGGCGTTTCAGCCTGGCCTCCCGTGGCGCTGGGACCCCACCACCTCCCCAGCACCCAGTGAAGGGCCACAGCCGGGTGCTGGCTCACCTGGTGCGACTGCACGATGACGTTGGAGAGCTGTATCCTGTCCGGCAGTGGGAGAGGGAAGCCCTGGCCTAATCGCGCTGGAACAAGACGATGCACAGGGTGGTATGGGGACAGGAAGGGTGCACATGGGGCTGGGCAAAGCAGCAGCTGCCTCCTACCACCCCGACCCTTCGTCCTCCCTGCCTCATCCCAGGGCAGCAGAGGAACCCCCCCCCCCAGGGGCTCTCCTCGGGCTGGCACCCATAGAACTCAGGAAAGCATTTGGATGCATGTTGCACTTGTTTCTGTCCTGTTCCCTTTTGGATGCATGTCACCATGTGGAGGGAGGCTCCAGCACTGTGCGGTCCAACTCCGCCACCCCCAACACCCCTACGCTTGCACTGCCGTCCCCACCGCTCACTGCCAGTTTTACTCACGAATCAGGCCTGGCCACGCAGTTTTAATTAGCGAGCTGGGCCTGCTGTGATGGAGCAACCAAGTCTGTGCTTATTCCAGCATCCCCCATTCCCCCAGCAGGTCCTTACCATTAAGACGTGGCAGCAGGATACTGGAAGCAAGTATGTTCATTATTGACTGCAGCGTTCGCACCTGGGGACATGGAGAGAAGGGAAGGAAAGAGCTTTAGCCTGCGGGAGGGCAGGTGACCATGCACTGGTAGATAGTTAGGAGAAGAAAAGGAGACCGGGAATGGGGAATGAGCATCTGCTTCACTAGAGACCAGCCTCATGTCAGGGCCGTGCTGGTGGCAGAGCAGCATGGAGAAGACGGAGGCATCCCGCAGACAGTGGCAGGAGGTGGCCGCACAGTCAGCGCACCCCAGTCCTGCGGCGAGGCAAAGCTGGGACAGAGTTGTGGAGCTGCAGCTCACGAACCACCCGGACCAGAGGGGACGGAGCCACCAAGACCCCGGGAAGGGGCAGAGCATCGCGGGTGGGAGGCAGGTGGGCTCTGGGCAGACACACGCTAGCGCAAGCCCAGCCCGGCAGCGCGGCCCCAGGGCTCAGGGCACCGTCCCTGCACCTCTCGCCTGCACCAGCGGATACTGGCTGGGGGGGAAGCAGCTCGCCAGCCCTCCAAGTGCACCACCCGGGCACGGGCTCTCCGGAGGGCAGCTCACCTGGAAAGGGCCGACGTCCGAATGCTTCAGAGACAGCCTCAGCCTGCAGAGGTACAGGAGAGCACGCTGAGACCTCCGCAGGGCAGGCGTTCCCGCACGGCCTCCGCTCCCTGCGGGCCCAGCTCAGCGCCGCCGCAGCAGCTCCCTGTTCCCAGGGTCTCCCCATCCCGCTCCATCCTGGAGCCCGGAGCAGAGCCACCACCCCAGCCGCTGCACCCAGGCTGGGCACCCCGGCGGCTCCGCCGGAGGCACGGGGCGAGCTCTGCCCCTCTCCCCCTCACCTGCCAACCGTCAGGTTCCCAACGATGCGGCTGGACTTCACGTCGATGCTGGCGGACACGTTGGCTGTCTGGGGAGAGAGCGCAGAGCTCCAGCGGCTCCCCCAGCCCAGCAGGAGCCCGGGGGGGACGGCTCGGACCGCGGAAACGCAGCGAGGCTGCTGCCTGTCCACGGGCATGTTTGCACCCAGCGTCAAAACCTGAATTTGCGAGCCCAGGTATTTTTCTTTCGGGAATGCACCCAATGTACCAAGAAAAGCAGCAAAACAGGCTGGTTTTGGAAGGAATTCACCGCCTCTCCTAGCAGAGGTGGTACGGGATTGCCAAACGCCACCGAAGGATGCTCCATAGCTCGGACATTCCCAGCTTCGCCCCGCCGGGATGCGGTGGGGAGCTCACAAGCGCCCAGGGCTGCGGCTGCACGAGCTGCTCCCTGCCGGGGCGGCAGACAGCCGGCACGGCAAGCCGTGCCCCGACTCACCAAGTTGAGGAGGAAGAGAGGAGCCAGGCTGGAGCTGGGAAGGATGGCGTAAGCTTGGATATCCACAACCGGCCGGAGCGAGAGCCCCGCGGGGTCGATGCTCAGGAAAGGGGCAGAAGGGGTGGACAGCCTGAGCTTCATCAGCATGTCGGGGTACATCTTCTCCAGCTGGAAAGGAGCAGAGCGGGAGGGCGGTCGGAAGAGCGGCACATCCGCGGGAGAACGCTGCGGCGGTCCGGGAGCAAAACCCACCGCGGGCCCCGACGGCCAGCCGCGGCCGCGCTGCTCCCCGTGCCGGCAGCTGGGCACGCGCAGGGCCGCGCTCCCGGATAAACCATCCCGCCGGCTCCCGCCGTGCCGCTCACCTGGGGGACGAAGGCCGAGAAGGCGGAGGTGTTCAGGTGGAAGCCGAGGCCCTTGGGGATCTGCGGGAGGGAGGAGGTCACCGCCGGGGGCGGCTCCGCGAGGACGATCCCGCCAGGGAGCCGGGGTGAGATCGGCCCTTCGGCACCGGCTCTGCCCCGAGCCCGGATGCGCCCCGCGTTCAGCCGCCGGCGGAGCGGAAAGCCCCGAGACCTCCGGCTGCCCGCCGGCGGGTTGCACCCGGCCCTGCGCGCCCCTCACCATGGAGTCGGTGAGCTCGAGGACCAGGGCCCCCGCGGCGTGGTAGGTCAAGCCGGCCGTGTTGAAGAAGTAGCTGGAGGCCCCGAAGTAAACCATGCGGGCATGGTCCGGCGGGAAGGCGAGCGGCGGAGGAGGGAAGGGCACGGCGGAGCGGTGCACCGCGGAGAAGAACTCGCCCTGGAAAGGGAGGAAGCGAGGGAGGGAAGGAAGGGTGATGCTGGCGGGCAGAGCGCGGTGGGAATCACCCGCTCACCCGGGCTGGGAAGCGGCATTTGCCAAACCCCGTCTGTCTCCCACCGCCTCCTGCGATGGCATCAGCCGGACCGAGCTCTCCCGGCAGCCTCTCACCTTCAGGCCCGCGTCCAGGGATTGGGCGGTAGCAGCCGGGGGTGCCACCAAGGAGTAATCGATCCCAGCCACTGCATCTATCTTGGCTGTGACTGTGAAACATGAGGCAGAGCCGTGAGCGAGACGGAGGCGGAGGGGAAAGCCGGGAGGACGTTGCCTGCCGCCCAGGCGGTGCCGGCACCCGGACTTCCCAGTGCAACCGCACGGTACTGGCTCTATGCATGGGCATTTTCTCTCCAAGTCTCTTTAGAAGCAAAAAAACCCCACGTTTCCCTCCGCACTCTGCTTCTCTGCACTGCAAAGACTCCTGCACCTGCAAAGCAGCCCGGGTCCCCTTGCTAAGAACCAGCCCCAGGGCACAGCTCCGGCTGCGTGCGCCGCCTGTGCACGGTGACAGCTGGGTGCACGGTGACAAACCTCCGCCGATAGCGTTCAGCGGCTTTCAACACGGGTGGGGAAATAAAGGGAGATGGGGAGGGGGCGGAGGGTCGAACGCTGTCCTCACGGGCAGGGAAACGCGAGGAAGAGCTGCTCAGAAACCCCTGGGCAGCCCCACGCAGTACCTGGCAGGGTCTGGAGGTAAGGCTGCAACTCGCTGTGGACAGAGCTGACCACGTTTTCGCAGACCTGGGAGAAAAAGGCAGCAAAGTTTAGCACCTGCAGCTCTGTTTGGGGTGACCGAGTCACATCCTGAGGGTAAAAGCCTCAGACAGTCTCTGCATTGCTGCCTAGTGCTGTTTTTATTCTTTGCAAAAGCCTGATTAAATAGAAGAGCACACAGTGACATTTGCGTCTGTGCATCAGACAGCAAATTAATTAAGTGTCCAAAATACATGCAGGGTTTGTACCTGCAAACATCTGCTCATGACAAGCTCTCCACGCACAGTTTAGCTGTATCAAGGCTCTTTGAAGGGATCTCACTTGGGCCCTTAAGATTTTCCCTGGGGTCTATACTGGAGTGAATTGTGCTGAGCAGCCAACAGTTCGGCTTAAGCAGAGCAATGGAAAGAGTTAATCTGTCCCTGCAGGGGCGGGAGGACAAATAAGCAATGCGAGTTCATACAGCTTGGCGCTGCCAGGACAGAAGAGCACGTCCCTCTGCCGCTGCCATCCCCCATCTGCAGGTGAAGCCTCAGCATTACTGGGAGCTTGGAGCGCGGGCTAAACACTGGCCTAGGAAACAGTCCTGCGGACAAATGAGATAATCTGCTAAAGGTCTCTTCCAGTCCTGTTCCCATAAGGGCACGGGAACTGCCACGCTGGATCACACCATCATCTGTCTGATCGGGCATCCAGCCTGCAGCAGCCGATGGCGAGATGCAGAGCGCCGGAGGAGCAGCGATGATGCTGCCAGCAAAGCAGCCAGCTGGCCACGCAGAGCCAGGGAGGAAGAGGAGGCAGAGCCTCGGGCACATCCTCATTGACAGAGGGTCACTGCTGCTCACTGTCCCCCAACCGACGTTCATCCATCTGTGCTGGAAATGCCCCCATCGCTTCCCGGGAGGGACAAACCGCCAAAGGGCTCCGTACCGGAGGTGGCAAACGTCCCGGGCAGCCCCGGTCTGGCGGGGAGGCGTTCTCAGCTGCTTGGCCACAACAGCATCGTGCAGCGGAGCATGTTGGGCAGTGCTAGCGGGAGGCCAGGAGACCTGATCCCTCCTTTGCGCGAGAGAGCTGCAGCCCCGCGCCCGGCAGGCCGGGACACCCACCAGCTTCCTTGCTGCGGTGGGACAAGCACAGGCAGGCTGGAAGGGGAGCAGCAGAAACGCTGTTTACAGCGACCAGGTCCCTCGTGCCTTTGGCGGCAGCAGACACTTTCCAAGGCTCATGCAGCACGCCGGGCTGCCGGGGCCGGGAGCCGCCCCGCGGGATGGAGCGGTGCCCAGGGAGTCCTGCTGCGGCACCTGCCCGGTCCATCCCAGTGCACCCTGCCCTCGCCCTGCACGGCCCCCTCATGCATTGGAAAAGGTACTTGAGAAACTTGCGTTTGGCAAGAGGGGGCTTTGCTGCACTGCCGGAGGAGCCGAGGATGCGAGAGCCTCTCCAGATTCCCGCAACTGCCTTCCTTCCAGGAGGTAAAAGAGCAAAAAAGGCCTGGTCTGCTTGGCCCCGGCTTAACTCCTACTGCCAACCCATCTGCTCCCACAGCTCCCAGGTGGCCCATAAAAAGCCACTAGATGGCATCCGAAGTAGCCAAATGCGCCTGGATGAGGACTCGGATCTGCTGCAGAAGTGGGATTTGCCTGTTCTCCAATTGCCTCCTTCCTGAACAAGGTTCACATCCAGAGAGGTTGTAACTCCTGCCAGTTAGCCTTGTAGTAATTATTGCTAACAGCTTGTTTTCATGTCTTATTGCAGGTTTCCTGCATGTAGGCTTTTGTACAGGGCTGTAGGTACCAGGGTTTCCCTGATGCACCCCATTAAAACAAGATGGCAAGTGTCTGAAATCCAGAGATGAGAATTTCTACCCCATTGCTCCCAAATGCCTGTATGAGTGCAGGCCATTGAAAGGACAGCTCTAATCAGGTTTCCTCTGTTACAATGAGTTTGGCTGAGGCACCAGATCTAATTAACTGACCACATGGAAAGAAAAGTCTTTGTTAATTAGGAACCAATTATCTTAGGCACTGGCAAATGTTGCAGGTTTAGAATTCAGCCTGAGCCACACAATGCCAAGGGGACTGCAGCTCGCAAGCGCTCATTGCTCACGGTTTTCACCAAACCGGCAGCGTGCCAGCATGCTCTGGCTCTAGCAAAACCTGCATGCGTGACAGGAGGAGCTCAGACCACAGTCACAAGTGAGGACTGGAGATCAGCAGGAAGCCTGGAGCTCAGCCCTCCCGGCCTACCATACCTTGCTCTCCAAGATCCTCCTGAACCTGGACTCGATAGCGCTGTGGAAGAGGTTGTAGAGCCAGCTGCGGAGAAAAGCACCGAGAGATACAGTCATTCTCCCTCCAGCTCAGGCAATGCTGCAGAAGCATTTGCCAGAGAAAGAGCGTCACTAGAGATACGAGACAGTGGAGAATGTTATCCCCATGCCAATTTGGAGTCTAGCTTTGCTTTAGGGTTTACATTTGCAAACAGACCTGCTTATAAACAACATGCATACAAATGTACTGACTGCCTGAAAACTTCTCCCTTAAACGTGCAACCACAGTAGAGCAAATCTGGACCAGATTTAAGTTCTTTCAATTGCATCTCTGGATGGAAATTGTATTGCAAGAGTCCAGAGGCAGCTGGATAATGGTGTGCAAGGGGCAAGTAGGTCTGGGGGGGCCGAAGGGACAACCTGCAAGGGATAGCGGGTGCCAGCATCCTATTCCTTGCACCAGGGCCTGAAAGCCGTGCCACGCTGCCTGTCACATTCCCATACCAGCTGAACTAACACACAGGATTTCTAGGCTTTAACAGTGAAGTTACATACCCTAACTTGCCCGAAAAGTGTATACGAACGTCGGAGATGTGAGTGCTGCAGTCAGAGGTGTCAGCAGTGGGCTTCCCAGAGGCATCGCTGCCCAGCTTCAGGCTGATTCTGATAGAGAGATTCTCAACCTTCAGGTCAAACGAACCGTGGTCCCTACTGCAGGGAGAACAAGAAAGGGGGCATTTTTCACTGGTGAGTCCTGGTGGTTGGACCCCAAACCAGCCAGAGCTTCGAGATGGATCTAGCTCAGGCTTCCCCTTGTAGAGAGCATCCAGAGAAGATGAAGACTTCTAAACTCAGAAAGACCAAACTTCAGGAGGAGAAGAAAACAGTCCAGACCCAGAGTGGGAAATGCAGAGTGAAGCACGTAGACGACTGGAAGATGCTCTCAGGGAGAGCCACGGGGCACCTACATGAAATGCACCTTCACCCGCCAGTTCCCGTCCACCTTGGCAAAGGCGCTGGAGATGGAGACTTGCAGGCCCACGTTGGGGATTGGGGAAATCTGCGAGTTTGGCAAGTGGAAACTGCGAAGGTTCAAGCTAAAAATAAAGAAATAAAAGGAAAAGCGCTTGAAAGGTGGTGCCTCGACCCCTTGCAAGCCTTGCTGCTGAGGGAGCCGGGCTCGAGGAGCCCCGGAGCCGTCCACCCCACGGCTCCCTGCGGCACCTCTTGGCTCCCGCTGGCCTGGGCTTGAAGTGCAAATGAGCTGCTGTTTCAGGGACTGCAGGGACCGTGTTTCTGAAGGCATCACTTCACTTTGCATTTCTGTGGCACGTCACTGTGCCAAACTCACCGCTTTGAGCTCAGTTGCACAAAAACCGCTTGCACCCAAATTGCTGTAACTCTAGTTCCCCTTTCCCCTGCACCGGGCGGGGAGGGTCAGAAGCAGGAGCGTCCCAGCCCACTCCGAGGACGCGGATGACATCTCTGGGGTGCGGCGGGGAGAGGACCATGCTCGCTGCTCCAGAGGCACCCCTGCCCCTTCCCAAGCCTCCTGTGCCTTGTGCAGGCCGGGGGGGGGGGGGGGGGGGGCCACTGCTCGGCGGGCTGGCCAGGCTCACCTGGAGATCTTGTAGTGCACTTTTCCTACATGCCGCACTCGGAAGTCCCCCGAGATGTCCGGCAGCCTCAGCTGACTGAGCTTCTTCTCCAGGACAGCGACCCCATACTGACGAGCTGCAAGGGACATGGGGAAAACATCACTGCCATGCTCTTTCCGAAGGGGACCCGGCCCTGACTCCCATCTCCCTCCAACACGCAGGAGGGCCCCAAGCTCCGTGCTGCTCCCGCTTCCCAGCAGCACAGGAAAGCTGGAGGGAGCCCGGTCCCCGGGAGCAGCGTGGCACAGCCGGGTGCTGCATCCCTGCTCCGGCGAGGCAGGGGAGTCACGTCCTGCTCTCCAGCGCGGCCGGAGGAGCCGCTGGGGTAAATGAGCCATTTCTTGCACAGCGTATTTCAATCCATAACTCCGCTCCAGTGGAGCCAGGGCTCTGCCTGCCTCAATAACAGCGACGCGGGGCCCATCCATCTCGGGCGCTGCCTCCCCCGGCAGCTCGGCACCTGGGCACGCCGGCGCTGCCTGCAGGCGTGCGGCCGCAGCGAGACCCTCCACCCCGCCAGACCTGCCGTGCACCCCGCTCTGCCCACCTGCAAGAGAGGGGAAATTGGGGCCAAACCTACCGTAGTCCAAGCCCGCCTGAGTGATCCTGACCTCGAAGCCGGGGTGCACAGCCCCGGCCAGCGCCAGGCACGCGGCCAGCACCATGCAAGCCAGCGCCGGGCTCCGCACTCCCATCCTCGCCGCCCCGCGAGGTCGGCCGCCCTGCACGAGCTGCGGCGCTGCCCGCTCGCCCTCCACCTTTATAGCACCGCGGAAAAGGGAACCGAGAGCGAGGACGGCACGCAGAGCCGCTGCGCCTTCCTGCACGGGACGGCCCCGCGTCCCAGCCCCCAGCCGGCCGGCGAGCAAGCGAAAGTGCTTCCTGCTTGGCCACGGCCCTGCTCTGGCGGCTCACCTGTGCCCGGCAGCACCGCCGGCTCTTCTCCTCGGGGACCCCGATGGGCTAGTGAAAAGCAGGAGGCAACTGCTCAGCTTTTAGCCCTAGGTCAGATGTGACCAGTTTTCCCAGGCAGCAGGAGCAGACGTGCTGCTGGCACCGGTTCGATTCTGCCAGCCGAGCTCGAGGGGCTTGTTTGCTCGCTCTGTGCTCTGCCCCGGCTGCTTTCCTTGGGCACAGGCTGCACCGGAGCTGCCTCCGAGCCCTCCTGCCCCGCCGGAGATCTCCCGGCTCCTGCCCCCAGCCATCACCAGTCACAGGCACCAAGCAGCAGCAGCAGCAGCACAGCCCGGGCTAAAGAAAACGAGTTCTGTTCCTTCACCTCGGGAGAGCAAACCCCAGATTCACCTGACACCGAGCAAGGGCTGGTGAAGAGGCACTCGACCCGGGCTGGGAGACCACGACGGGGCGTTAGGGAGACTGAAATCAAGGAGCATCCTCCTCTCCTTGCCCCCGAGCAGCCGTGCCCGGGGGAGACCCCGTGGCCCCAGGTGTAAGAGGTCCGGGGGTCCCGCCGTGTCGCAGCGCTTGGGCTCGGGAATACCGAGAGCTGTGCATGGCCCGGGCGCAGCGAGGCGGAGGAAAGGGGAAGCACCTCTGCCGCTGCAGCCCCAGCGCCGCAGTCCCGGGGCGAGCCGGGCAGGCAGGACATCTCCGTGCGGGCTTCGGAGGCTGCTCTGCGCTTTCCCCAGAGCCCTGCTGACCCCCGGCTCAGCACTCGCAGGGGAAGGAAGAAGAAACAGTTCAAGTCACTTTCATTTCCCTTTCTGGAAGCAGAGCGGGACTGGGCACAGGAAATCCACAGTGGCTGAGGCAGGCAAATATCGCCTTTGGATCCTGGGAAGCCCTGATTGCCAAAGACAACATCCCGAATGAAGCACTTGTGAAATGGAGCTATTGCTCAACCGCGGCAGCCTGAAGTGACCGTGCACTTTGGTGGAGCCTGGAGAAGAGCTGCAGCCCCAGCGGGGCCTGGAGAGAGCGGGCGAGCAGGGAGCTGTCATTGCTGGAGGCATTGGGCACGCGGAGGGTTGGTGCTGCGAAGACTGGGATGCACTGGGATTCCCATGCGATGATTGCTCGGGAGAGCGGAACTGCTGCCGCCACGTGCTCTGGGGAGGCACGTAACGGCCAGCACTGCCCCGCTTGCGGGTGGAGAGGGCAGCCCCGCACCCTGCCCTGCTCCGGGCTCGCGCCTGCTGTGGGCACCAGCTGCCAGAAAAAGCAGAGAGGATCCCGCAGGTCTGGTGCCAACAGTGCACATCAGAGCCGCAGCAAACAGCCCCCGGGCAGCTGGACACAGCGATGGGCTGAGACGCCCCAGCAGTGCAGGAGCCCACGGACCTGGCTCATTTCCCATGGAAAGTGGGAGCCAAGAGCAGAGCAGGTGGCTACAGCACAGCCCTGCACCAGCGGCCCCCGAGCTGGCGGCTGCCTGCTGTCAGCTCTCTGCCGGGTCTTGCTCCGTGCGAACGGGCCGCTCCAAAGCCTCCCGTCCGTGACGCTGCATCCAAGCGGGGCGGTTTTGTAATGTTTAAGGTCTTTAGGACAAGCATTAAGGAACCAGAACCTCTTTTATGAGGAGAAATGAAATTTCATGGGGAGCAATGTACAGAGGAAGCATAAACAGAAAGTTTCCCACCTGAGCTTGAGCAAATTTTAAAGTTGAACTGAAAAACTTTTGCACAGCACAAGTCCTGACAGAACAGAGCTTTGTTCGTCAAGGAAGAGCTGAAAACACTTCTAACGCCCCATAGCAAGGGCTGGCCCCGCCGGCGCGTCGCGCTGGGGATGGCAGCAATAAACCAGTTGTGAAATTCTGCCCTGACTGAGCAGGGGGAAAAGGGCTTCGCTGCCCAGGCTGCGCTGCCAGCCCCCGGGGCTGCCGGGGAAGGGCCGGAGCCGGGTGGCCAGAGCCGTTCCCTCCGGCCGCGCGCATGGCCATCGCGGGAGCAGCTCCCCGGGCTGCCCACGACTCTTTTCCACTTCGGGATGCAACCACCCTGCCCGGACCATCCTGCCGTCGCGTGCACGGGCTCTCCGGGGGCTCCATGGGGCGGCTCTGCCCCATGCCAGGCAGCCGTCCTCCCTGGGCGCTGGGCTCGCTCCTATGCCCGTTGCGGATGCAGGGCCGCGCAGCAGGGTTTATCGCTCCGTTGGCTGTGAGCGAGGACATCCAGACACAGCAGCCTTCAGAGAGGGGAATTGGTGGAATGCGTTTCCCCGGAGACGCATCTGCCCTGGGAATTCCCCAGGGCCAGGGCTCTGTGATCCTGCCGGAGGTGCCGAGCTGAGCTGGCGGCTTATCCGACTTTTATGTTTGCAGAGCAAATCTCTGGTCTGGCAAGCGTGCTGTTTAATGGGGAAATACACGGGGAAAACCCAAGGAGACGGGCAAAGAAAGCAGGAGGCACCTGGCTGGTTTCAGGGGAGCTCGGAACAGGAGACCCTCAGTCCTGCTGCAGCCAGGCAGAGGCTTCCCTGTGGATTCCCTGCTGGCAACGGAGCAGGGCTCTGAGCAGGACCCGCAGGCGAGCAGAGACATGCTTTCCAGAGGGCTTCATCCCAACCCCTGCAATGGGTCGGCAGCACGGAGATGCCGGGGAGCCCGTGGCTGCTGCCGGCTCCCGTGCGTGCCCATGCACTGCCCACCCGGGCACGGCCCCCGTCACCTGCTGCTGCAAGTCTGACAACGCGGATCCAGCAGCATCTAAAAATACAGCCGGGGGCAGCACAGGGGCTCCTTCCCGCTGTTGTTTTCCCAGCTGCGGGACGAGGCCGGCCCTGGTGTGACCCGGGGCCCGGCTGTCACTGGAGGCTCCCCGTCGGGGCTGGGGACACGGCAAGCAGAGCAGGAGACCCGCTGGGCATGGCAAGCAGCATCGTTCTGCCACGGAGCCCCGGGCACGGGACCGAGCCACGAGCAATGTCGCTCCTGGAGGGACCCGGCGGCATGGTCGGGGCCAGGACCACGCAGCTGCTGCCTCGCCGGAGCGGGCCTGGGGGTGCAGAGGCACGGGGAGGTCACCGCGCAGGCGACGGCCAGGCGCAAGCTCAGCTGGAGCACGGGCTTCCCCGAAGGGCTGCACAGCACCGCAGGGAGCGGAGACCACACCGAGGTCCCCGGGTGCGGGACCAGCGCCCTTGGGGCCGGGCTCGCTGCCTGCACCAGCCGTTAGCGGCATCCCGGGCCCCCGGCACGAGGCTGGCTCCGCAGCAGGGCGCCCTCCCCACCGGCCGCAGCGCTCCCTCCCCGCGGCATGCCGCCCCGTGCTGCCTGACGTGATGTCTGGGAGCCTCGCGGGAGACAGAGGGGGACGATTTTGCAGAAAAGTCAAAATAAAAATGCAGGAATGGTGACCTCAGGCGGACCCCGGCGGGGGGGTGAATGGTGGCTCTGTGCCGGCGGAGGGGCAGGGGAAAGGCCACGTGCACAGCTGCTCGGGCAGGGCCGGGCGCAGAGGGAGGGAGAGCGCCAGGGTCAGGGGCCCGGGGCTGCCGGGCGCTCGGGGGCCCCAGCAGCACTGCTGGCTGCTGGCCGACGCCGTCTCTGATGCCCCTGCTCCAAGCCTCGCTGCTGCAGGGTGCACGGGGCTGCTTTGGGGCGCTGCAGGGATTCAGAGCAGGATGCAGCCGCACTCACGGGGCAGCCCAGCCGAGCACAGCAGACGCAGGGCACATCACGGTCCCGCAGGGAGCTGCTGCCTGCAGCCACCCCGGGAGGTCACTCTGCAACACCCGGGACGGCGGGGCCCAGCCAGGGGTGGCTTTGCACCTTCCTCCCCTGCTCACCAGCCCTGGGGCCACCAAAGCATCCTACCTGCCGCTGCCCAGATCCAGCGAGACGTGGCTCAGCACCCTCCTCCACCAGCTCCGCTCACTGCTCCCTCCCTGCCTGCGGGGGCATGGGCCAGAGCAAGCGCTCAGGTGCATTTCAGAGCTACCTGAGCAATTAAACAGGAGGCTACAGGAGATGATATCACATTCCCTCCTGCCCCTGCACTCAGAGAAACCCTAAAAAGCCTGAAGCAGAGTATGCGAACTAATGCAATTACGGAGCAATTGGCTGCTGGTGGGGAAGGGAGGAGCTGGCCCGGCAGGCCCTGGTCTGCATCGGGGTTCCCAGGCAGGCATCTTTGATGGGGGCCTGGGCGTGTCTCGGCTAAGGGGTGACCTGCGGGCAGTTGGCAGTGCCAGCAGCTCTGTGCCGAGGCTGTGCGGCGGTGCTGGGGCAGTGCTGCGGCGCTGGGGCATGCCTCGCACTGTGGGCCCCGGCCGCTCTCAGCCCTCCTTGGCATGGGGAGCCCAGGGCTGCCGTCGCCCCCGGGCAAGACCTGCCGCCCCCTGCACCCGCTGCTGGGGTGCTGTGGCTGCCTGCAGCCTGAGCCCTTGCAGCATTCGTGACCTGTAACGGCAGAGGAAGAGCTCTTGCAAGCTCCCAAGGAAATGGGAAGCGAAGGCGGAGAGCCCTCCCTCGCGCTGTTTCTCCCCTCCGCGCGAGCCAGCAGCCCAGCTGCACCGTCTCCCGGCCTCCGCTTGTTTTCACAGCGTGTCCTTCAGCCGCTGACTAATCCCTGGACAAGCGTCACCACGACTGCCCTGTCCCAGCCAGCAGCTCGGGGCCAGCAGCTCGCGGCCCACGCCGCGGCCGTTCCCACCGACGGTGCCCGGTGCCCGTCCCCGCGCCCTTGCCTGCAGCGCGGCCGAGGGGCTCCGTGCCCGGCTCCTGCCCTGGGGATTAAGGGCTCTGCCAAGCAGCCGTTCGTGTCAGGCTGCACCGCATCTGCGGGTTTGGCTTTTGCCCTGATTGTTTTTGTACAACCTCTGGCCAGTAAATCATACTTTCTGCCTTGAAATAGGTACTCTCCATTGTTGAAACATGCCAAAGAGCCCCACAAGGCACTTTCCCTGCGACATCATTCCGGGCCAATTCACAAATGAAAACTCCAAACTTGTTAAATGCTTTGAGTACAAAACACTCCCTCATGTTTCATATCAACACTTGCCCATATTCAAAAAGAAGAAAAGCAGCCCTAAGTTGTGCATACGCACATGTATACATAAATCGTGCATGCATGAATGTACAGACACAGACACACGCGCGCGCGGAGTTTTGCAGTTTTGCTGGTGTGGTGAAGGATAATCGTTTGCAGCCTGGAGCGGGATTTGGAGCAATGCCGCTCCGTGCGACGGGGCGCCGCGTCTCCGCGCTCCCGCCGGGCTCCCCGCGCCGGGCGCCGCGAGGCCGCGGTGGGGGCGGCAGCGGCCGCGCTGCCCCGCCGGAGCCGCGCGGCCGCCTCGGAGCCGTGTTTGCAGACAGCCCCCTCCCTTCCCTTCCCTTCCCTTCCCTTCCCCCTTTCCACTCCCCCTCCTCCCCCCTCGCCAGCGGGGCTCGCTCTTTTTCTTCTGTTTTTGTCTTTTCTTTTTTTTTCTTTCTTTTTTTTTTTTTCCCTTAACGAGAGCCGCGGGTGAGTGGGAGGGATCCTGCCCGCCCGGCTTTCCCAGGCCGGGATGGAGGCTCGCAGGCAGAGGCCGGGCGGCCGCGGCCGGGGCCGGGGCACCCCGCGGGCCGGTGCTCGGCGCTGCCGGGCCGCCGCCGGGGCGCCGGGACTGCGCTGAGGAGCGGCGGCGGCGGCGGCGGCCGGGAGCGGCGGCGGCCGAGAGCGGCGGCGGAGCGGCCCCGAGGAAGGAAGAGGGACGGGGCGCTTCTGCCGCCTTCCCCCGCCCCTCTGCCGCTTCCCCTTGAACATGGTAACTGCTTCTGCTTTCGTGCCCCTACCGTGCCCCCGCCTGCGTCCCGTGTGGGCGCCAGCCCCGGGCCCTGGCGCTACCTGTGCCGCGGACCCCGCACACCTGCACGTGGCGAGGCCGCGCGACGCTGCCCGGACGTGGCCACGGCCATGCGAGAGCCGCCTGCTGCGGGCACCGCCGCTGCCCCGACAGAGCTTCGGCTCCGGGAGCGAGGAAGAGCGCGGCGGTCGCAAGCAGCCATCCGGCGAGACGCACGCGGGGCTGCGACCTGGCGTCGTTCGAGCTGCCCTGCAAAGTTTTGCGGGGGGATTCGGTGCAGCGGAGGGGTGCTACTGCCTTAGCCGCGCCTGCCTTTCTCGCGCCGGGGTGCTCAGTCCGCCCGCTCCTCGGCTCGCGTCTCGTTTGTCATTGTGGCTGCTCGGTTGCCTTGGGCTCCCGGGCTGCGCCGCGCTGAACGCCGGCCTTGTATTCTTCCATGCTGCGGCTGTTCTTTAAAACTTGGATCCTGCAGTGCCAAACTCTTGCTGGAAGTAAAAGCTGCAGAAAAGGGAGAGGAATTGTTATTCACTGCCTGTCGCGGCATTCAAGCCGTGCTCCCATCCTGAGCGGGGAGAGGGAGCTGAGTCACCCCCTTGGTTAGGATAGGCATTAAACAACTCTACTGCGCCGAAACACCAAAGCCCAGCTCCTCTTGTTGGTATAAACCACTTTTTAAAATATGGGCATTTGGGGAGAAATATCAATCTCTATTTAACAGCACTTTGGCTTATTAAAATGGAAATAGCTTTGCAAATGTAAATCTCCTTATGCTCCCTAATGCCTTTTGTTTCGTTTTTGCATTTCATTTAAACCAGCGAAGGGAAGCAGGCTAATTGGTTTCTTTTTGATTTCTAATCTCTCTCTGGTCAGTCTCGCCTTGGCGTCCCACGCTGACGCAACGCTGCTGCGCTGCGTTTGCCCCCAAAACTTCTCCCCGGGACGAGGTGCTTTGTGGCGCTTAGTGAAAACATTTTTAGGCATTCTAGGCCAAAATGTTCTTCAGCATAACCAAATCTGTATCTGGTGCCTCCATCAGTCGACAGTTTTGTTCTGACTTTGGCTCGAGCAGGCCCCGCTGCTTTATGAAGTTCTGGGCGGTTTTGTTCCATTCGCAGGAAAGTGCATGTATTTATGGAGATGATCTGTCCTCTGCCGAGACCGTTTCCTGTTGGATGGTGTTGTTAGTGATTTGGAAGATGTTTGTCTCCTCCCTCCCAGCAGCGTTTCTCCCTTTCTCAGATACTTAGAGTTTATCCCAGCTGGCAAAGCCACTGGTGGCTTCCAAAGGCGGGTTTTTACCCTCTGTCTCCAAGGCGGTTCGGAGCCACCGGAGCCTCCCGCACCCACCCGGTCCTTGGGGCGCTGTGGGGCAAGGACCGGCCGCCGGGGCGCGGGGCGGCGTGGGGCACGGGGCAGGCAGCCGGCGCTGGGAAAACGCTGCCGACCTTCGGGGCGCGGGAGGGAGAGGAGAGGAGAGCTGGGTGGGAGGAAGCCGGAGGCAGATGCTGCCCCGGGGCCAGGGCTGCTGCGAGTGCATGTCTCCCTGCCGCAGGCGCTTCTCCTTCACTTCCGAGACGGAGCAGGGACCGGCCCGGGCACGCCCAGGGCAGGGGGTCTGGGCTGCCCTCCCGGCTCCAGCCCCGGCCCCGGCCCGGTGCCGCCGCCTTCAGCGGGACGAGCCCTGAAGCCTGCGCAGCAGGGGCATTCTGCTGCTTTTCCTGTTTCCTTTTTTTCCCCGTCTTTTTTTGTCAGCAGCAGATGAGCTCAGCCGGGAAGAGCTCGGTTGGGTTTCCAAGAGCTGCCCTGGGGCCGTGCCAGGGCGCTGCGAGGCGGCTCCGGGCTCCGGGCCGCAGCGCTGGCGCTCGCAGCAGTGCGGGAGCCGGAGTGAGCGCCCCGGCCGGTGTGGATGCGGGGGCTTCGCCGGCGTCTCCACGCAGCCGGGAAGGAGCGATGCCCAGCGGGGCCGAGGCAGCCCCGGGTCCGCTGGGAGCCCCAGGCATGGGGACAGGCAGCAAGGCGGAGCGGAGCAGTGGGATTTGCCCTGGCAGCGGGGTCCCCCACCCCTCCCTGTCATGCAAAATAGAGCAAGCGTGAGAAAACCGGCGGCTAAGGAGCTCGTGTAAGAGCAGCTCTGCAGGGGACAGGCTTGCAGATGGGGGCAGCGAGAAGCGGCAGGGACCTGCTCTGCTTGGGCCCTCTGGCCTCACCTTCCAGGCCCAACAGCAGGAGTCTTCTGGGCGGAAACGCTGAGAAAAAGTCAGGAAGAATTAACCAAAGCATGACTGCAAAGTGCTTTAGCTAAAGCGCATTAAAGCTAATTAAGCTGAATTAACCAAGGCCGCGTTGTTTCTCAATGGGACCAGACCAGGGATTAGCTGCCTGAAACTAATTCCCACCTTCGGTTAATCCCACTGAACGTCCGGAGCGCCGAGGAGCGGGACGGCGCCGTCGAGGCAGCTGGCGCCGCGGGCGGAGGATGGTCCCGGCGCTGCCGCCTCTCCCGGCTGCCGTGTGGGCGCCGGGATTCCTCCGCGGTGAAAGCTGGCGCCTGAGCCCCGGCTGGGGGCTGCGGAGACGCCTTGGCAGCTAGCGACCGAGCGGGGATAACATCCAGCGCCCGTCGTGCAGGAGAAGGAGGGAAAAGCGCCCGGACGTGGCAGCTTCCAAGGGCTGATCCTGCGGCTGCCCCAGCATCGTGCGCGCAGACCCGCGTTTGCACGGGCAGCGGCGTTGCCACCATCGCAGCCACCGTCGCAGCCGCCGCAGGGCGCCAGGCTGCCGGTCAGGCCCCTGCCTGCAGCGCTGCGGCTGCGGCTGATTTTGTCATTTATTTGGGCCTCTCATGCAGAAATACCCCCGAGACTTGAAGACGTCTCTGCCTCTCCCGCTCGGCGCTCTGCTTTTCTCTTTGACACCCATGTTGATATTCACCCTTGTGCTGTCTGCAACGCAGCTGAATTTAATATGAACTGTGTGATTGCTTCCTTCCATGGATCAGCTACGTCGGTGAGGTCAACATGAGCCTGGAAACAAGGTCTAAGTAATTAATGTCTTCTGCAAAGCTGGAAGAGCAAACTCAGAAATACGAGGTTATGCGTGGTGCAAACCCAGGCTTTCTTGCCTGCCTTGGAAAGCCCGGCTTTGCGGCGGGATGCGGCTCAGAGTCAGCAGAATGTTTCCCAGAAAACGCTCTCATGATTAATTTCAGGTTAATCACATTCAGCAATGAGTCTGAATCGAAACACCCGCTCCGTCTTCAGATGTTCGTCCTTCCTCCCCGTCCCCCTCCGACCGCCACATTCCTCCGGCGAGCTGCGAGCGCGGCACAGCGCGGCGCCCGGCTCCGCTTAACCCTTTGCTGCTGCTGCTCCCCGTCTCCCCCATTACCAGCTCTCCCGGACGGGGGGCAGGCGGCATTTGGAGCTGATCGTTCAACCTCGTTAAATCTCAGCCAAACCTAACGAGCGCGGGCCACCTTTCCGTAGCACCGGGCCGACGTCCGTCGGGGCGGCGGGTCCAGGACGCCCCGTGTCCGGGTGCCGCCCCCCCCCAGCGCCGCTCTCCTCCCTCCCGCAGGACGCCCGGTCCCTCGACGCGGCGGTGCAGAGCGCCCTCCGAGCCCTGTACCCACCGTTCGAAGCCACGGCGCCCACGGTGCTCGGCCAGGTGTTTCGCCTCCTGGAGACCAGATACCAGGGGGACGGGCTCTGCTGCCTCCTCGACTTCCTCATCCCGGCCAAGCGCCTCTTCGAGCACGTGCGGCAGGCAGCCTGCGTAAGCTCCCCGGCCGTCGCCCCGCGCCCCGCTCCTGGGCCCCGGGGGGGTTTTGCCCTAAAGCACGGCGTTTTGCCCTAAAGCGGGACGTTCTGCCCTAAAGCGGGATGTTCTGCATGGCCCCGGTGCCCCGCGCGCCGCGGAGCAGCCGAGCGGTTTGGCTTCCCAACGCGGAGCCCGGGGCATGCCCGGCTCTCGGGGAGCTGAGCCGAGGCCAGGCGGGATTCCCACACCTCCGCTCCCTCCCGGGAAGGGTTTCGCCCCACGGGAGCATCCGGGGAGTGTGCGGCCGGCGGCCTCCTGCCGTGGCCGTCCGTGGGCCGGGGGGAGGGGGCCAGACCCACGCTGGCACAGCGTCAGGGTTGTCGCCGTTGGGTCTCCAGGCTCTCCGGGTCCCCGTCCAGGGTGCCAACGTGCTGCTGCGTCCTGCGGAGCCGGGCGGCGAGAGCGGCCAGGGAGCTGGCGGGACGCTCGCCCACGCTGCGTCCTTGCTCCCTGCCAGGCTCCCTACTTCAACTGCGTCTTCCTCCACGAAGGCTGGCCCTTGTGTCTCCGCGAGAAGGTGGTTGTCCACCTGGCGCCGCTCAACCCCCTCCTGCTGCGCTCGGGCGACTTCTACCTGCAGGCCGAGCCCGGCGAGGAGCGCGCGGCTCGCCTCACCCTCAAGCACCTCTCCGGCGACCTGCGCGCGGTGCGGCGGACGCCCGTCCCCGAGGCCGCCTACGCGCTGCTCTTCACCCACGAGTGGCTGGAGGAGATCAACCGGCAGCGCGGCGGCGGCGCCCCGCTGCGCACCTGCCTGGTGGCCACCGAGGACGGCATCGCCCCGCTGCCCTGGAGCAGCATCGCCATGCCGGAGTTCGTCGACAAGCCCGACGCGGGGCCCGGCTGCACCCCGGCACCGGCGTCCTGCACCGCGGGAGCGTCCTGCACCGCGGAGCCGGCGCCGCCGGGGCCCTACAGCAACGTCGCGGGCTCCGTCCCGGGCTGCAAAGATGCCTCTCGCAAGCCCGACCAGGGAAAATACCCAGGACTGATCAAGGTGGACCAGCTGGGGCCGCGGAGCAAGGCGGCCGCGCTCGCCGTGCCCAGCCTGCGCGAGATCGTCAGCCGGAACCTGGAGGGGGAGTACGTGGACCTGCTGGAGCCGTCCGAGGAGAAGCTGGGTCTGCCGGCGCCAGCCCTGCCGCCCGCTCGCCGAGCCGGGGGCTCGCGGGCTCCCTGCGCGCCCTGCCTGGGGACGAGGCTCGCTGGGGACCCCGGGCGCCACGGCCCCCGCTGCCGCTACCGCGACTCCTACCTGGCTGCCCTGCAAAACCCTGTGAGCTTCGGCCCCGGGCTCATGGCAGCCATCCTGGAGGAGCCTGACGGCGCCGGCCACGTGCCAATCCCGGCCGCCGGCAAGAGCCTGGCGCAGCAGCAGCAGCAGCAGCGGTGGCGGCAGCGGGGGTCCGGCCCCGGCGGCAGCCCCGCGCTCCCCTCCCGCTGCCCGCACGTGGCGGCCGGCGGCCTCGGGCTGCTCGAGCCCCCGGCTCGCTCGGAGGTGACAGGCTCCAGCCACAAGTTCTCCTTCCTGAAGGGCCAGCGGCACGCGGCGTCGCCCGGGGACGGCTCCGCCGGGGACCGAGCCGCCGGCCACCACGAGGGGCCCTGGAAGAAGATGTCGGCTATTTACTCTCCCAGGATGAGCAGAGCGAAACCCACCGGGAAAGGTAGCGGCGCCGTGCGCCGGGGCCGGAGCGCCGCTTTGCGGGCTGCTCAAAACGCCCTTTTTTTGCATTTCTCTGCCCTTTTCCACTTCGCCAGCTCATCTCTGCCTCGTCTTCTCGTGGGCAGGTCCGGATGGGGCGGCCGGCGCCCCCGCGGACGACGGGTCCCTGCAACGCGCCAGCGGTGCCAACGGCCCCCGCGCGCCCGCCGTGGGCCGGGAGCCCCGGTGTGCCGAGCCGGGCGCCCCACGACCGCCGGCCTGGAGTGACCTGCACACGGGGCTGCTGCGCTCCGGCGTCGTGTGTCTGCCAGGTACCGCCGGCGCCCGCGCCCCTCGCGCGCACCCTCCTCCGCGGAGGCCTTGGGAAGTAAAACACCTTTCTGCGGGAGACGGTTCCCTGCGAGGAAGGGTTCCGGGCTGCGCTAGAATCCAGAAAGCCCCTACATGGAAAATGTTCAGTCAACTGGGCAAAAAAAAATTGGGAACCCCCCCTGCCACGGCTGATGCTGCGCGCGGCCGACGCGGGCTGTGCGCTCAGCCGCACGAGCCCTCCTACACCGTTCCTCCGAAACGGAGCTTTGCAGCTCGTCGCCGCCAAATACCAAACATTTAGTCGATTTCTTTTCCCAAGAACTGTGCCAAAACCATCTTTTTTCCAGGGAAAACATCCCCAGCAGCCAGCCCTGGCATTTCCCGGCACGCGTGAGCCCCGAGAGCCCCCGCGGGCTGCTCTCGCCCCGCTGGGGGGGGCTGGGAGGGGGCTGGAAACCGGCAGCCGCGACGCTCGCGCCGGCCGCAGCTGCAGCGTATTAAGGCGGGTTGGGCGGGAGACCCCTTGCACGGGGCCGGGGCCGGTCACTGTCACTCGGCGCCTGCCTTTCTCCGCAGGGAGCACCGACAAGCTGGGCCGGGCCCTGCTCCAGGTGAGCACCAGCGGCAGCGCCTGGACAGCTGCGTGGTGCTCTGCCGGCGAGCTGGCGCGACTCGTCCTCTACCTCTGCTCCATCCCCAGGTAGGGCCAGGGAGCTGCCGGGGGGGTCCTGCCCCAGCTGCCTCCCGGCTCAGCGTCCCGGGCAGCGAGGGATGCCTGGAGAGGGATGCCCAGCATCCCACGCACATCCCGGCTTGGGCACATCCTGCATGCTCCAGCTTGGGCACATCCCATTTTGGGCACATCCTGCACACTCCAGCTTGGGCACATCCCAGCCTATGCCAGCTTGGGCACATCCTGCATGCTCTGGCTTGGGCACATCCTGGCTCGGGCACATCCCGGCCCGTGCGCTGTGCACACCTCCCGCACGCCCCAGCTGGAGCACCCTCGGCACGCTGGTTTGGGCAGCCGCCCCATGGCGGGTGAGGACCCGCTGCGGTGCCTCCATCAAGGCTTGGGGTACTGGATGGGGAGCGTCTCCTCCAGCCTCGGTTTCCCACGGGGACGAGGGCATCGCCGTCCTGCGTTACCACCGCCAGTCCAGAGAGGAGGGAGGGAGGGAGCTGCCGGGCGGGAGCAGGCTCACGTGCCGCCTCCCATCAAGGCGCTTTCCTCCTTGTCACTGCATTTGTTTCCGTCTGCCAGGAAGGACGCGCCGGACGGCGGGCTGACGGTCGTCGTGGACGCGAGGCAGCAGCCGCCCTCTCCCGTCCTGTTCGCGGCGCTCCAATCCGTGCAGGTGCGCGGCGGCCGCGTGCCGGAGCCCTCGCGGGGCTCTGCTCATGGCCGCGGGAGCAGCGCCATCCTGGGACGCCCATGGATGCTTCCCTGCCGCACGGAGCACCTTCCCTGCAGCCCCTTGCCCTCTGGCGCCCACGGCCACGATTTTTATCTTGCTCACGGATTTTACCCCTGAGCATGGCAGCGCGGATTTATTGAGACAAATCGCAGCTGCCTGCTGCTGCATCACAACATATTTATCTAGAAAAAACCACATATCTCTTGCTGCTTTTGCCCCCGCCGCCAGCCTTGTCTCCTGGCTCCCTCTGGGACTGGCAGTGCTTAAACGGCTGCCGCTCTCTTCCCAAAGCTGCTGTGAAAGCTCAGCCCTGAGCAGGGGGCTGCACGCAGTCCCGGGCAGCGTGCGAAGCCCCGAGCGAGCTGCTCTCCCCGTCCCCCCCTTTTCCCTCCCAATGAGCCGGCGGCGGCGCCGACGGGCCGGGTTTGCCGCGGTGACGCTCCTCCGCCTCCCGCAGAGCCTGGCGCCCGGCTCCGTCCACGCGGTGCTGCTGCTGGCCGAGAAGGAGCTGCTCGCGCAGCGCGAGAAGCTGCCCGGCGTGCAGGTGAGCGCCGGCTGACGAGGCAGGGTCGTTTAGTGGAGGGGGGGGGTGCTGCGGCCGGCGGCGCTCACGAGCCGCGTCCCCGCAGGTGGAGACCCTGCCGTCGCTGAAGGCGCTGGGCCGCTACGTCGACAGCTCCCAGCTGACCCGAGAGCTGGACGGCACCTTCCCCTACTGCCACAGCGAGTGGGTGCAATTCTTCCAGGTGCCTTCGGCTGCGCCCTCGCGTTTCCCCCCCCCCCGCCCCGCGGTGCAAAGGGGCTTTGCTTCTCCTCCGCGCCCCCGTCCCTCTGCCCGGCCCCGCTGACCCCCGTCTCCCCGCAGAAGCTGCACCCCTTCACCGCCAGCCTGCGGCGGGCGTCGGAGCTGCTGCGGAGCTGCATCCGGGAGCTGCGCCAAGCTGACGGCCCGGCGGGGCTGCAGGTAACGGGGAGCCGCCCGGCCGGGGGGGCGCGTGGTGCATCCCAGCCCCGTGCCCGCTCCCCGTGTGCTCCCAAGCCCCCTCGGCCTGGGGCAGAGCTGAGCATGGCTCTGCCGGTCTCAGCAGCTGCTGGACCTTGCCCCGGGGCCGCTTTCCCCGGCGGGCGAGCGGTGCCGATTGCACCGGGCTCGGCTCACCCCGGAGTCCATGCACCATCCAACACGCAGCACCATTTCACCCCATTTCTCCAAAGTCGAGGAGCAAAGGCTTCCAGCTCGGATGCTCCCGGTGCCCGGGGCTGCCTCGGTGCCGTCTGCTGGAGCGGCACGGTGAGGCGAGACGGTGTCTGTCCCCCGCAGGAGGCGGCCGCCTGCATTGCCCGGCACAAGGAGCTGATGCGGAGGGTGCTGAGCGACCCGCAGCTCGTCGGCCTGCAGCGCGACGGCGGCGCCGTGCTCGCCCGGCTGCGCAGGGAGGCCGCCCGCCTCGGCGCCTCGCCCCACGTCAGGTAGCGCCAGGGTGGGGGGGACGGAGTCCACGCGCCCCCGCCGGCCCGTGAAGCCGGTCTCCCCGCTGCCCGGGTGCTCCAGCACTTCCTCCGAGCGCCGGGGCTTGCATCCCTTGCGGCCCGTTGCGGGCAGCTGCAGCGCTCCCCACCGTCGCGCCGGGGAGGGTGCAGGTCCCACCGGAGGGTCTCCCCGCTCCGAGCGGCTTGGGGCTGCTCGGCCAGGCCTGCAGCGAGCCCGGCAGGGTTGTCTCAGCGAAGCCACTAGATGGGGCCAGGCCCTGGCGATGCTGCACCCGGCCGGCCGGCAGTGCCGCGCGTGTCCCGCGATGCTGTGCACATTCATCAAGGCCGTGCATGCCCGCGATGCTGCCCACGCACAGCCAGCGATGCTGCACGTGTCCCACAGTGCTGCTTGTGTCCCACAATGTTGCACGTGTCTGATGCTGCACATATCCTGCAATATTGCACATCCTGCAATGCTGCACGTGTCCCACGATGCTGCTTGTCCCGCAATGTTGCATGTGTCCGGTGATGCCGCACATATCCTGCAATATTGCACATGTCCGGTGATGCTGCCTGTGTCCCATGATGTCACGCGCATCTGGCGCTGCCGCACAGGTCTGGCGCTGCACGCCAGCAGCAATAATCCTTCTGCTCCCTTCGCTCAGCTGGGTCAGGCCGTGCTGCCAGCAAACACTTCCCTGTCCCGCGGTCCCTTACTTCCAGCTCTCCCGGTGGCGCGGGGACATTTGCAGACCCCTGCCTGCGCCCTTGCGGCACAGCCGGTGCGCAGGGCCTCAGCGTGCCGCCCGCGAGCTGCTCCTGCTCGGCATGGCCGCCCATCGGCTGCGGCGTCCTCCCTGCGCCGTACCGCTTCCTGCGGGGTTAGTGACCGCGTCTCCTCCCAGGACCAGCCTGGAGGCGGCTGAGGGGCTCTACAACCAGCTGGAGGAGGATGTCCACGACCTGGTGTCCAAATCCAACAGCTGCCTGGAGCGCCTGGAGTTCCTCCGGAAGACCAGGGAGCTGGAGGCCGAGTTTGGCGAGGTGAGCTGGGCGCCACAGGCCGGTCCAGCCCCCTCTCGGTATGCAGCAAATTAAAGTTATCCAGCCTTGGGAGCACAGCAGAAGCAATCGTCTGCCCGTTTCCTAGGTTTTTGATGATAAAGGAAACGCAGAGAATAACAGGATTGCCTGGAGCTTTGATTTTAATTATGGGGCTACTGCGCGCAATCAAGTCAGATCAAGATAATCCAGGGGAAGGAAGGGGAGTTCCCGAGGAAGCCGCGGCTGTAAATAGCAGGTCTGGCGCGAACCTGCTCGCTCCCGCTTCTCCCGCGCGAACCCCCCTTGCTCCCGCTTCTCCCGCAGCTCGGGCGCTGGCTGGACGGCGAGGCAGCGGCTCGGCTGGAGGAAATGGGTGCCCAGGAGTGCAGCCCCGACGGCTTCGAGAAATCCTTCGAGCAGTTTAAGGAGTTCCTCGCTCAGGCAACAGTATGTTTGGAAGAGGCTTTTCTGTAGTGTTTATCCATAGGTATCATTAGCGCTAGAGCGGTTACGTGGCTCAGGCTCTCTGCCAGGCGTTCGGCAGGAAGATGAACATGCAAAGTTAGGAGTGTGCAAATGTCTTTACAAGTCTTGATGCAATCGGCCCAAATTCCCCAGGTTTGGTTTGGAACAAGACTTCCGCGTGAAACTGGGTTCCCTCCAAGCTGGCTGGGTCAAACTGCCGTTTTCATGGCTGATTTTCCAGGGGGTTTACCAGGTTTTGGGCAGCCCCGCTCCTACATGGGGGACAGTTTCGCTGTTCGCTGATGTGGTTTGGGCTGGGGTTGCTGTTCCCCACCGCTCCCAAGCTCCAGCCTTCGCAAACCCCGGCTCCCTCCTCCCGCGGGGAAGCGCTGCAGAGACTGGGAATCCCTCAGACAGGAAGGTGGTGGCAGAGATTTTCTTCACGTACCCCTAAATACGAAGGTCCTTTAATTACGTGCACTGCACCGAGGAAGAAACGAGGTGAATCCTTTGGGGACAGAATAACCCGCTTTGTGCGGGGAGCAGAGCCCGGACGGAGCAGAGTTGGAGAAGCCTTGTTCTCTTTGCTGCTTCTCACATGCCCAGAAGTGTTTTGCCGTCCAAAGCGAGAACGTAGCTTTGCTGTTGATGGCGAATGCTCAGCCCTGCAGAGAGCCTGACCCCTAATAAACAGGTCCGCAAGGAAGCGGGTTGGAGCCTTCTCACATTTCCAGCTGTTTTTTCCTTCCCGCTGTGCCCGTAGGCGCGGTACAACCACGGGCTGGCTCTGTGTCAGGAAGCGGCCGAGGTCCAGGACTCCGCTTTTCCCGAGGCAGACCCCTTCCAGGCGGCTGCGGCCCTTTTCCGGGCCAAGCTGATGAGCTTCCACGCGGCCGCAGAGCGTCGGCGGGCTGAGCTGGAAATGCTGCGAGAGCTCTGCAGCTTCTCCAGCCAGGTGGGTGCGCGGCCGCCCCCGGACTGGGCGCTGGGCGAGCGGCGAGAAAACCCCAAACCAGCAGCTCTCGCCTTGCTTTCCAGATCACGTGGCTCAGCCTGGACTGCACCGGCTGCGGGAAGCGCGGGGAGAGCCAGCCGGGGAACCTGGAGGCGCTGCGGGGCCTTGAGAGCTCCTTCCAGAAGCTCTCGGTGGACTTCTCCCTGGAGAAGCTGCAGGAGATGACGGCCCAGGTGCGCGCGATGCGGAGCAGCAGCGGGCTGGGAGCGTGGAGCGCGGCGTGGCAGAGGTACCGGGAGACCAGGCGGATCCTCGAGGAGATGCTGGCGGAGCTGCGGCAGGCCCGGGGTGCGGACGCCGGCGGCAGCGGGCAGGGAGACGTCTTCGGCCCCTCTCGCTCCGCAGCCCCCGGCAAGGAAGCGCCAGTCTGCAAGGATGCTCCCAGCCCGGTGCCAGGGAGCCGGAGACCGGACGGTGCCCGGGAATGCGGGGATGCCGGACCGCCTCTGGCTGGTGGCTCCCTCCCGAAACCCGACAGCGGAGCCTGCATGGGAATGGGAGGAAGCGTCGCCCGGGACCTCGGCCGGCCCGTTCAGGGGCGTCCGCTCGCTCTTCCTGCCCGGATGCGCTGCACCGAGCAGCCGGGTCCCAGCGCACGGGCTCCGCCGGCAGAAGCCGCCCAGTACTTCCAGGTTTCCAGCCAGAGCAGCCTCTCCTCGGACGACTCGGACTCGCATGCCTCCGCCGAGGAGCCCCCGGCGGCCGCTCTGCCGTCGCCCCGGGGCACCGCACCGCTCTGCCCCTCCGGAAAATCCCCGCACATCCTTTACCTGGAGAAGCACCTGGCCGAGGCAGGCGCCGAGTAAAGCCGGCTGCGCGGAGCTGTCGCTCCCCGGGGCAGACGTCTTGCGGAGGCGCCCAGACCCGCCGTGACGTCCCGCGCCGGATGCCAGCGCCGCTGCCCAACGCTCGGCCTTGGATTGTCCCTCCGTATTGAACGCTTGGCGCGCTGCGACATGGCAGTGGCCGGATTTCCCGACCCTCCCGAGGCCGAGCGAATTAATAACCTACTAAGCGCGTAGCGATCGTCACGTAAAGTGCCTTTACCTGTGCGAGCGCCACAGCAGCCGCTGTGGCCGCCCCGTCCCCGCGGCCCCTCGCCCGCTCCCGGGTTTCCTCTCCCGCGCGGATTTGCCTTGCTCCCGCCCTGCCCAAGCGCCGCCGGCGGCAGGCGTCCCGTTTGTGCGCGTTCCTTAGCCTGGGACTAACCGTGTTAATGGTAATAAACCTGGAGCCGAGCGCTCGGAGCGGTCCTGGCGGAGCAAAAGGGGAAGCGCTGTCCTGCGGCGAGCCCGGCAGCACCACCCCCCCCCCGGCCCGCTCCGGGGATGCCCTGCGGTCCGGCACGGCCCCTCCGAGCGGGAGAAGCAGCGACCCTACCCGGGGTGCAGCCTGGCACCGCCAGCGCTCTGCACCCCGCCGCGGGGCACATGGGGTGCACGAGCACAGTGGGGTGCAGGGGGCTGCATCCCTCTGCGTCACCCTTCCTGCGATTCCCTACCGGATCGCACACCACCAGCCCCTCTTCCCTCTTCTCAGGGCTGGACAAATCGCTCCCTCCAGTTTGCATGCCGGCACCCCGTCGCACCTCGGAGGGTGCCGGGTTAAGCAGCCCGGGCTCGGCAGATCCCTCCTCGCGCAGCTGGCCTGGCGCCGCCCGCTCCCGCGTCGGCCGGGGTCGTCAGCGGCAATGTTAACGGAGCCGGTCTGCGGCCGCTCCCCGCGGAGCTGCCCCATCCTCGCCAGCCTCTGGCTCCCCCCGCAGCCCTGCTCGCTTACCACCCTCTGCTCACAGTTCTCCTAAACTCCATCTCTGCCAGCTTAAATACCGATTTCCTCAGTAGCACTTTTATCACTGCTTTTCTGAAATCCAGATAGCCGCAATCTCTCACATTCCTTTCGGCTTAAAAAATAATCATCACGGAGAGATATCGGCGTAGGGTTGCACGGTCCGTCTCCAGTGAACCCAGGCGGCTTTGCTCCATTTTCCAATTACCGCCACGTCCTGGGTTTTGCTGAGGTCGCGCCAGCCAGGTCACTTTTTCCTCCTTCTTTATGTTATATTTGCCACTGTGCAAACAGCGGGTCCTGCACTAAGTTTAAGGGGCGGCAGGGCCGCGGAGACGCAGGTACCAGCGTGTGCCGGGGTCCCCGGAAAGCTTTTTTCTGCACATACCTGTTAAATCTTCCCAGGCAAAGACCGCGTTTCCTCCTAGTCAAATTCCCCTTGCAGCTTTGGGCCGAGCAGGCGGGAGCCGGGTCAAAGCCGTGTTTCGGGGAGAGGGGCCGTGCAACGCCGCTCCTCAGCCGGCCGCGGGAACAGGTCGGCACAGCGGCGCCGGTGCCCCGAGCCGACGACGTTACACGCGCACGTACCAGCACACTCTCACTTTCCTAGTATTTCCAGGAAACTAATAAGTAAACAGGTACTAAAAATGAACTGGCACTTAAAATAAACAAGAGCTAAAAAGAGGAATGAGATTATTATTATTATTGAAAGTAATACAACGCGAAAGCGCTTGGGCGATGCCACCTTTGCATACAAAAACCCCTCGACGCCGCAGCGTCGCGCTGCGTCCCTGGATAAGCATCTCCCATCCCTGGCTGGAGCTGCCTTTTAGCGCTTTTGCAATACTCCTGGAGTCACAGCACTGCCCGACCGCAGGAGACAAAAATGCTAATCAATACTTTTGTCATTTCTGGGATTGATTATTCTAATTAATTCCGTGAGCTTTTCAGCCTGGCTGGGAACAGATAGTTGCTGATACGCAAGGTGGCAGCCAGATTGGGATCTCGTTTATCCCATCATATAATTCAAGAAATGAAATCTCTCTAGTGGCTGCGAGTAAAAGTTCTTATTGATTCCCAAGTACTTTACTTGTTCATAAGAATAACACCTACAGTGCTCCAGAAGATATTTTATGCTTTGCTATTTTCCTATGCTATTTCCAGCGGTGAGACGAGATCAGAGTACCGAGATGACCTAGATACACGACCGGGTGGAAACGGGGAGGGAGCGCCGTGCGTTTTACGGCCCGACGTTGGAAGGTTGCCGCTTTGCTTTACTGTGGCAAGCGGCATCTCTTTTAGCCTCCGCATTGAAATGAGAAAGGTGCACACCATTTTTCATTTATTTTACTTGTGTTTAAATAGACAATTTCCTGGGAGACCTTTGAAAAAGCACTAAAATCCATTCTGTTGTTCTTTATTATCATCACACATGGATCAAAGCCAGTTTCTGCCTCTCAACAGCCCTTAACCTTGCCTGGAGAGATTTTGGCATCTGGACCCGAGTTTTGCAGCCAGCGGGCGCTCCGTGCCCGTCCTGCAGCCCGCGGAATCGACCCGACGCCAGCTCCGAACAGTGCGGCCCGTCCTGCCCTTGCCAGCAGCCTCCAGGAAAGGGTGGGAGAAGGGCAGCCAGCCTGGAAGAGGCTGCAAGAAACCAGCCGGAAAACCCGGATGTGAGACCTGAAACCAGGCTCGGGCAGCACGAACGTCGCTTGGGGAGAAGAGGAGGAGAAGAGCTGAGCAGAGCCGGGAGGCGCAGGGGCCACAGGCAGGCAGCTGCCGGGGCAGTGCCGATGCCCTGCCGCCGCGCTGCCCCAGGCACGGGCACGGTGCCCGGAGGCTCCCGCCAGGGCCGGGCTGCGCTCGCTGGGGTGGAGGGACGCCCTGCCTGCGGCTGCTGCGGGGGGGGATTCAGGGTCTTGCATCTGCTCCAGGGATATGGGGAGGGAACGGCACCACCATCCCTGGCTGGACCACGCTTGGAGCTGCAACTCCAACAGCCGGGGCTCAGGGACACCCAGCAAGCAGGGTCGCTTTCCGATTTGCGACCTCGGAGCAGCGGCAGTGGGGAAGGCATCCCCCAACAGGGACATCAGCAGCTTTTGGAGCACTCGCACTCACCTCCCAACCCCCCAGTACACAGCCAGGGAGAACAAGGGGAGAAATAGTTATCAAGAAGAGCAGCAAACACCTTGCAGCCGTGACCCGCTTCTCTCCCGGCTTCTAGCATCCTGCTCTCGGAGCCAGCAACGTACCTGGTGCAGCCCCTGTGCAGCCAAGGACCCTGCTGTCCCACAGGCTTCCTCCCAGCACCAGCACTGCAGGATGGTGGCAGCTCAGGGATGATGCAGCTGCAGCAGCAGCACCATGGGGCTGAGCCCAAATGGGCTTCAGGGCAGGGGGTCCCAGCGGGGGCTCGTCAGGGCTCATTAGCACCCTCAGCCCCTGGCGGCCTGCGGCAGCCTCAGAGCCTCTGGCTCCCCGCTGGTCCGGTGCTGTCACGAGTGGGACCCTGTGTGCCGCTGGCCGGGCACCACTGCGCTGGCAGGGCGCCGGCAGACGAAGGGCTCATGAGGCTGCTGAAACACCCGAGCAGCACGGCAGTGTCCCGCAGCGACCGGCTCCCCGGCCCCTGGAGCTGGGAGGCTCCCTGGGGCTGGCACTGTGGTGCAAGGTGCTCGGTCCCAGCCAGCTCTGGCTCCTGGTGCCACGCGAGGGACCGTGCTGCGGACGTGTGGCAGTGATGAGCCGCTCTGGGGAGGCGTCGGGGCGCTCACCGCAGTTTGTCCTCGCGAATGACAAATTCTGCACAAATCCGGGCCGGGAAAGGGGAAAGGAGAAAAGCCACTTGCTGCTTTGCCCTGGAGCACAGCGTTAGTGCCGGGCACCGCAGAGGTGGCGAGGGGCACACCGGGACCGACACCTGGGAGCGGGGATGCAGCGTGCCGTGCACATGCTTTCCCATGGAAAAACAGCAAATACAGCAGAAAAGCAGCAGAAAAGCAGCAGAAAAGCCCGCCGCCCCGCAGGCACCTCCCCGAGGGCTCCCAGCCTCCCTGCAGCCCTTGTGCACTGGCCCGGGTGCACAGCACGGGTCGCATCCGGATGGGCTCACGCGGGGCTGTGCAGTTGTCTATGCAGCACTGAGGATTTTGTTTCGGGGCTGACGGACGCTCGGTTGTTTCCCGCTTTGCAGCCCGGGCGGCACCAGCGCAGGCTCAGACGGACGCTTGGATGCACGTGGCGGTACAGTGGCATCAGCCGGCGTCTCCTGCCTCCGCTGGCAGGCAGCACGTGGGAGCCGAGCCCTGCCGGGGCGCTGGGTCTCGCCCGCGGTCTGCAGGGACGGTGCCCTGGCCCGGCTCCGAAATGCCGCCTGGCGCCAGCTCCGTTGTCCCTAACGGAGATGGTGCCGGGAGGATGCGACGCGCGTCCCCTTCCCCGCGGCCGATGCTCCGCCACGCTCTGCTAGCGCTGCCAGGAGCAGACGTCTCGGGAAGTAAAACACTCCCGTCTCGGCGCTGCCGGATGGCGGTGGCACACGCAGCGTCGCGCCGGGGGAATCTGCAGAAATCCCTGGGGAAGAGGCCGAGCCGGACCGTCGCAGCCCAGGGTTTCGCCCCGTGCCACCGGCCGGGCGGCACCTTTCCGAAGCCGCCGGGGGGGCAGCGCACCGAGCACACGCTGCGTTTGAGGGGTACGAGCCGTGCTCGGCCCCACTGGGAGACTTCGCCTCCCTTCTTCGCTGCCGTCTGCTGGTACGAAAAAGGGGTTTTTTTTTTACTTTTGTTTTTTATGTTGAAGGGGAATAGCACTTCCTATGGAGAAATAGAATAAATAACATTTCAAAATACAGTTGAAGTCTTTTCTTCTGAATAAAATAAACAATAAATTTCCTGTTGTTTTCCATTTTCCGAAAGAACAGAAATATTTTGAAAATCCTGAGATTAACCGACGGCAGAACGGCGAATTTCCTGCTCCTCGGCTCCGCCGGGGGCTCTGGGCTCTCGCTGTCCCGCTCGCCCTCGGCGCCCCCAAACCGCATGGGCCCAGCTGGAGGGATCCCGCCAAAAAGTGTTTTTGCAACGTTCTGCAAAAATTTTCTTATCTACCCTGATCCCTCAGCACCTGATTTATGACTCTCAGCCTGACCAATTAAGCTATAACCTTTCCAGAAAGGCAAGTGCAGGAGTTAATCAATGTCTCCTTCCCATCCCCGAAATGGCAAAAGCATTTGTCAAGGGCTGGCGGAGCAGGTGCCTGTGGCAGCTGGCGGCCGGTGCCCGGAGGAGTTCCAGTCCCGGAAGGCCCTGAGAAAATTCTCCTTTTTCCAAAGGAAAAAAGCTAATAAATTTGAGATGCAAAAGGAGAGACAAAACCAGCGCAGGGATGCAAGCGGGGCCGTGCCGAATGTGGTCCCGAGGAAAGCAGAGCCGGGGGGAAGGGGCCGGTGTCCCAGCGCCGCAACCCACCCTGCAGCAGCCCCCGCTGTGTCCGGAGACGCCTGCTGGGCCCGGAGCCGACTCCGGAGCGAGGGAGCGCTGGAGCGCCTGCTGGGACGAGTGCCTTTTCCGGAGAGAAAAGCTGGGGATGGGACGGAGGAGGCAGGCAGAGCCGCTCCGCCGGGGCCGCACGGGAGGCTCCCGCGATTCGGCCCCTTGGAAAACATGGAGCTATTGCTGCATACCAGGCACGAGGGAATTTTGCGCCTCCAGGCATTGCACACTGCAGCTTTGCAGAGGCCCCAAAGTATCGGTTGCTACAGAGCAAAACCAGGACTGGAAAACTGAGAACCCTCTTGCTTTCCTCTCGCAAATTCCTGGGACCTGCCGTCGAAAAATCACAAAGGTCTCAGATTACTCCACGAGAAGCAGGCTCAAAGGCACAAAGAAACATCTTGGGGGAAAAGGAAGGTTTTTTTTCTTTTTCCAGTGAACCACTCGAAAATGACATTTGGAGACTGGAATTCAGCTCCCGTCAGGTTGATGCATTACGGTTTTCGAAAGCGTTCCCAGCGGGCGCCCCCAGGCCAGGGCTGTGCACCCGCTCCCGAGCCCCTGGTGATCCCAGCACTCCCAAGCCCCCGGCGAGCCTGGTGCACCCGCTCCCGAGCCCCTGGCAATCCCGGTGCACCCATTCCCGAGCCCCTGGTGATCCCAGCAGTCCCAAGCCCCCAGCAATCCCAGTGCACCCGCTCCTGAGCCCCCGGCAATCCTGCTGCACCCACTCCTGAGCCTCCGGTGATCCCGGTGCACCCATTCCTGAGCCCTGGGACACCCTGGCCCAATCCCGGCCCCAAGCCCCCGGCGCCGTGAAAACTCCCAGCCCCTGCTGCCACCCCCCCAAAAAGATTCAGGAACCACGGATAAATCAAGGGACAAGTGACAGGTTTGGGTTTCTCGTTTTTAAACAAAAAGCAGAAACTTGGCCTGAGAACAAAGATGGTGAAACAATGAATTCTTCCTCAAAAATCTCTTTTTTTTAGAAAAGTTTCGGAGCACTTTGCCCCGAGGTTTTCCAGCGAAGCCGTTTATCATCTCTCTGCCTCGTCATATCCGAAGGCGCCTCCGTGTTTTGGCTCTCGGCAGTTCCCAGAAACCGCTGCCCTGCGCCTGACTCGCGCGGGAACCAGCACCGCCGCCGGCACCGGCCGAGCACGTCCAGTGAGTGCCGGCGAGCGGGAGCCCCGGCGCGCGCGGTGCTCCGGGCACTGCGGGGCAGCCGTGCCGTGCTGTGCCGTGCTGGTGTCCCAGCGTGTGGGCACAGGTCCGCGCTCACCCCTCGCCTCCCCCCGGCAGTGGCATTCCCCAGCTCCAGTGCCCGGCGTTGCCAGTTCCGGGAAACCCCAATCCAAAGTCGCATCCCTCCAGCTGCTGATGGGAAGCGGCCCCTCTCGGCACGCTTTGCCCGCCACTGGCCTCTCCAAAGTCATTGCTTCGAGCCCCCCCCGCACCGGCAGGTCCAGGCCACTCGGAGCCTCCGGCGCCCGGTGGAGCGCTGCTCCCGTGGCTCTGCCGGCACGTCGGGAACGCCCGCGGGAGGGGACGGGAGGCGAGGCGGGCGGGCAGCAACGCGGCTCGGAGGAGCACACTGTCCCTTTTCACGGGCTTGTTTATCCGTCTGCACAAGAGCCTGAGTCAGGAGGTGCCGGCGGAGCGGCCGCGGGCTCGTCCCGACGGCTCATCCCGACGGCACACACCCGGAAAGCAAACAGCCCCGCGGGAGGGCAGCGGCCGGCCAGCTCGGAGCAGCGCCAGGGCAGGGGCAGGGCGGCTGCCGGGCGGCCGCAGCCCCGTCTGAACACCTTGAGCAAACGAAGATGAGTTATTCCGGCAGTGCAAACACCTCTTTGGCCGAGATTCCTGACGCTCGGACGAGGCCTCCGCCGCCCTGGCGCCCACGGGATGCCGGGGAGCCACCGCCACCCTCATCCCCGCAGCACGGTGCCGCAGCGCGTGCAGGGATTTAACCGGAGGCAGCTCCCGAGCTTTCCCTTAGCAAAACCTCCCGCCCGCAGCTGAACCCCCTTCCCGCCCGGACAGGCTTCCGTCCGCTCCCGCCGTCAGCTTCCTTGTGGGATGCCTTGGGTTTCGGGGTGCCGCCGCCCCCAGTCATGCCAATCGGGTGCCTCGGCCGCGATGCCAGACGGGACAGGACGGAGCGAGACCCCCGGGGCAGCCCGGTCCCTGCGTGCCACCTCCGGGCAGGCGCCGCGGCTTCCCGGGCGCAGCATCCCCTCGGGACGCGCTTACGGGAAGGCGAGCGGTTGCTGCAACCCGAGCGGCCGCGGCCCTTGCCAGAAGGGCACGGAGATAAGGGGAAGAAAACTTTATATGGAGAAAGCATTCCTCAGGCTTCTGGCACCTCCGCGCGAACGGCACGGCCCCTCTCCTCCCCCCACGCCTTTTTTTTTTCCTTTTTTTTTACTGGGCGAGGTTAAGAGTTTGCTCCGGAGGCGGGAGTGCGCGGAGGCCGGCTGGCGAGGGGCTGCGCGCCGGGAGCGCGCGTGTGCGAGCGTGCATGTGTGCATGTGTGTGAGCGTGCATGCGTGTGCGAGCCCGCACGGCTGCTGCAGCCGCTCCAGCGCGCGGCTGAGCCCTGACCAAATTTTTTTTTTTTTTTTTTTTTTGCTCTTGTTGTTTTTTTAAATAGGTGGGACCCGAAGTGCTCAGTTTCCTGGAAATTCCGTTTTTCCTTTCTCTCCCCGCCGCCACCGCCGGCCCCCGGCCGCGGGGGTGTGCGCTGCTTCTGCTATATAAGCAGCGGAGCCGCGAGGCCGGGAGAAGGGCGGCAGCCACCGGTCCCGCACGGCCCCCGCGGCGCAGACCCCGACGCCGAGCGACGCCGAGCGGCCGGCCCCGCGCTGCGCACCATGGCCGAAGGTAAGGCTGAGCCGGGGGCGTCCGGGCGCCGGTGCCGATCTGCTCCCGCCTGCGCCTCTGGAAGCTGCCCCAGGAGCCGGGCGAGCGCGGTGGCTGCAGCGAGCACAGCCCGTGCTGCTCGCGGCGGGCTGCGTCCCCGTCCCCCCGCAGCTGCCCCGCTCCCCGCGCGCTGCAGCAGCGCCCGCGTTCGCAGGGTGAAAGTTTTGCACCGTTTAAAGTGCTCGGAGCTGCCCTGGAAGACGGCGCTGAGAGCCGAACTAAGAGCCCGCGCTTAGGGTCTCGCCCCGATCTCAAGGAGACTTTCTGGAAACCCGCTCAGGAATAACAACGCTCCCAGGCCCGTATCCAGGGCGAGGTGCCCTCTGTGGCCGCGCTCTGCCCACGCTCCAGGGCCCCCGGACCGGCCAAACCGGCCTTGCCCTTGCTGCTGAGCAAATAGTCCCTGCTCCCGCGCCGGCTCCCCCCGTGCTGGGCACCGGGACGGCGAGATCGGCCCCCTCCCTCCAGGGTGGCCGGGAAGTGGGATTTCCTCTTGGCTCTGGGACCGCGAGCCCAGGATCTGCCCTTGCACCTGCCACGGCCCCGGGGCTGGCAGCAATCCGAGGGGTCGAGAGGCGCCTGTGGATGGGGCCCCATAGCCTCGCTCAGTCACTGGCGGGCGCTGAGCTTGCTCCATGCTCGCCTGCGTTAAACGCTTTTGCTTATACTGGCAAACAATCCGTCTGACTGCGGAGCATTCACGGGTCACCGGCCTGGGCCGATGACAGATGGCATTGCATTGCACTGCGCTGCATTGCACTACACTACATTGCATTGCATTGCACCACACTGTATTGCACTGCACTGCATTGCACTGTGCTTCATTGCTCCAGCACGGCACCCGGGATGGGGGGCACACAGCAGCGCGGCCCCCAACAGCGGGTGCGCGGCTCTGCCCACGTGTGCCGTGGCTGGGGGACAGGAGCAGGCAGAGCGAGCGCCCAAGGCCGGGGATCAACACCTCCTTGTCGGCCTCTCCCATCGGTTGCAGCCACCGAGCAGTAAAGCTGCCTGGAAAACTTCTGCTCAGCCTGGCCGAGGCTCAGAACCCCCCTCGGGCTGCTCAGAGCTTGGAAATGCTCCTCGCCCAAATGCACCGCAGACTGGCCCAGGGGCCCGCAGCATCCCGAAAGCACGCGGCATCCAGCCCCGTGCAGGGCTCGCGGGCTGCAGCGTTTCGCCACGGGCTCCGCCGGCCGTGGCTGCCCGGCTTCTGGCAAACGCCGGGGCTCTGCCGCGGGGGACGGGGGGGACGGCGGCAGCGGCCTGGTGCCTGCTCCCAGGTCCCGCACCCGGGCGCTGCGGGGGCTCAGCGAACGCCTGCACCGGCAGCGCGGAGCCTCGCTCAGGCGGCGCCTTTTTGCAGAGCTGGTGCTGGAGGCGAGCGAGCTGCACTGCGAGCGCAACGGCCGGGAGCACCGCACGGCCGACATGGGCTGCCGGCAGCTGGTGGTGCGGCGCGGGCAGCCCTTCGCCCTCACGCTGCGCTTCGCCGGCCGCGGCTACGAGGAGGGCGTGCACAAGCTCGCCTTCAACGTGGAGACAGGTAAGCGCGGCCGCGGCGGGCTATCGCGGTCACAGGAGCGCGCGCCTCTTGCACGGCCGCCGGGGCACCACCTCCCACCGGAAGGAGGGCAACGGCGCCGTGCAAAAACGGAGCGGGTGGTTTTAGAGCGGGTGTTTTTAGAGAGGGTGTTTGTTTTTAGAGCGGGTGTTTTTAGAGAGGGTGTTTGTTTTTAGAGCAGGTGTTTTTAAAGCAGGTGTTTTTAGAGCGGGTGTTTTTAGAGCAAGTGTTTTAAAAGTGGGTGTTTTTAGAGCGGGTGTTTGTCTTTAAAGCGGGTGTTTTTAGAGTGGGTGTTTGTTTTTAAAGTGGGTGTTTTTAAAGCGGGTGTTTTTAGAGTGGGTGTTTGTTTTTAAAGTGGGTGTTTTTAGAGCATGTGTTTTTAGAGCAGGTGTTTGTTTTTACAGCGGGTGTTTTCAGAGCGGGTGCGCTGGGGGAGCCCGGCTCGGGCGGCCGGTCTCTCCGGTGGGAGATGCCGCACGGCCGCGTGCTCCGCGGGGGCGGAGGGGACGGGATGGGGCGGCGGGCAGGCGGGCGGGCGGCACCCGGAGCTGCCCGGGACCGGCCGCATCCGAAGGGCCCGGTTAGCTCAGCCCTCCCGAAAGGGCAGGGGAGAAACCGTGTCACGCTCATGAGTTCATGAGTATTTTTGGTGACTCGCCTGGCGCCCGCCCGCGCTGCGGGCCGAGGGCTGGCGGGGCCCCAGGAAACACAACGCCTCGCCCCCTTCCCGGTGGAGCCGCAGCCGGAGCGGGCTCGGTGCAGGTGGCTGGGACGCGGCCAGCGCCGCCGCCGGGCTCCGCCGTCCTCGGCCCCGGCCCCGCGGGCGCTGATGTCATCGCTGAACCGGGGAGGTTTGCAGCAGCCGCCGCGGCTGCGAACCCTTCGCGGAGCTCCGGCCGGCTGCTCCGGGCTCCCTGCTCCAGCCGGGGCGGCAGCGGGACCGGCGCACCTGCGGCCGCCTTTGCACGGCTGCCTTTGCTCGGGGCTGGGGATCCCGGGAAAGTCGCCGTGCTCCCGCTGCTGCCTGCGCCCCTCGGAGCCGAACCCGCGCCCGGCCCTGGAGCAGCGCCGGCTGCCTGTGCCGCGGCATCCGAACCTCCCCGGGATCCCGCAGGGCTCCGGCCGCCTGCAGCCCCGGGGCGATGCCGCCTCCGCTGCCCCGGCCCCGGGGTGCATCCCGCGATCCTGCCCCTTCCCGAGCGGGGGCATGGCTCAGCCCCGCTCCCGCGCTGCCCCAGCGAGCCCGAACGACGGGGCGGCGGGCGCTGACGACCTCCTCGCCCGGCAGGACCCTGCCCCGCGGAGGCGTCGGGGACCAAGTCCCGCTTCCCCGTGACCGACTTCCCGGACGAGTCGGGCTGGAGCGCGGTGGTGCAGGAGCAGGATGGCGCCGCGCTGTCGCTGTCGCTCTGCTCGCCGCCCGGCGCCCGCGTCGGCCGCTACAGCCTCACGCTGGAAGCCGCCACCGACTACCAGGGCACCAGCTTCAGCATCGGCGACTTCGTGCTGCTCTTTAACCCCTGGCACCCAGGTGAGCCCTTCGCCCCCCCCCCCCCGGCTTTGGGGCACCTTGAGGACGGAGGTCTTTCCAGCAAAGGCGAACGTTGGGATGCTCCCAGCGCCCACCAGCGTGCCCGGCTTCGGGACCGAGCCCCGGCCCCCCAGCAGGGACCTTCGCTCCTGGTGGCGGTCGGGCAGGGAGAGCCGGCATTGCGCGGTTCGCCTCCGGGCAGCCACGCTGGGACTTGCCCATCGCTGCTGATTGCCTCCTTCCTCCCCCCCCCCGCGGCCGGAGCCCCCCGGCGCTGCCCGGCCCCACGCTCAGCCCCGGCCCGGGGCAGATATTTGCTCAAACCAGTAATTTCCTGACGCCCCGGGCGCTTTGTGCTGACTCCGCGGAGATAAGGGCCGTAGGAAGCATCACTCACCCAGGGCGGAGCTCCACACTGGAGCTGGGGGGGGGGGGGGGAGATATATATATATACACACACACACTTTTTTTGCCAAAATTATTCCAGTAAATGGCAATTTTTCTAGCAGTAACCTCTGGGTGAGCAATAGGGCTTTAATTGTCTTCCCAGCCAGCTCTCCCGGTCCTCAGTGTTCATTTCTCAGACCTGGGAGGTTTCCGCTCCCAGGGAAAAACCCAGCGCCATAAAACAGAAGGGAAGTAAGTAAGAGAGAAACAAGTAAAGAATGAAAAACAAAAGCCCTCTGACATGTTCACATCAGCTCAAAGCCAGATAAGCTGAAATTCTTCAGCAGCTTTTTCATATGACAGCAATCCTGGCCCCTTGCTCCTCTTGCTTCATTTCCCACCAGACTTTTTCATGGAAAACTGCTGCGGTGGCCTGGCATGTCCCCAGGCCCGGGGAGGTGGTGCAGGGGGACAAGCTCCGGAGCCGGGGCAGCGCCACCAGGGATGCGGCAACCGGGGAGGGCTGCACGGGGCAGAGCTGCCCTGCCCTCCCCATCCCCATCCCCATCCCTGTCCTTATCCCCATCCCCATCCCCACCCCTGTCTCCATCCCTGTCCCTGTCCCTATCCCTGTCCCCACCCCTGTCTCCATCCCTGTCCCTATCCCTGTCCCTGTCCCCATCCCCATCCCTGTCCCCATCCCTATCACCATCCCCATCCCTATCACCATCCCCATCCCCATCCCCATCTCATCCCCGGCCCCATCCCCTTCCCCTCCCCATCCTTTTCTCATCCCCATTCCCATCCCCATCCCCTTCCCCTCCCCATCCTTTTCTCATCCCCATTCCCATCCCCATCCCTGTCCCATCCCCGTCCCCATCCCATCCCCGTCCTGCCCCGTGCCGTCCCCGCTAGCTCTCGCTCTCCCCGCAGAGGACACGGTCTTCCTCCGGGACGAAGACGAGCGCTGCGAGTACGTGCTGTCGCAGCAGGGCCTCATCTACCAGGGCGCTCGGGACTACATCACCGCCACCCCCTGGAACTTCGGCCAGGTGACGCGCGGGTGGCCCTGGTCCCTCAGCCCCTCGGCCCTCGGCCCCCGGCCCCCAGCCCCGCCAGGGCGCCCGGCACCCCTCCGCGACACCCCAGCAGCTCCATTGCGCCCGGCGCCGCGTGCCCATCCCCATGCGATGCGGGTGCTCCACGGGGTGCCGGTGCCCAGGGGCAACCGTGGGTGCCCACGGCCCTCGGAGGAGCAGATCAGCGGGACAGAGGGATCCCCCCTCATGCCGCGGGGCAACGCTCGCGTTAACCTTGCCGGCGGGCGGCAGCGCTGGCTCCGTCCGGCTCTCACGCCGCCGTTTCCCGTGCCAGTTCGAGGACGACGTCTTGGCCATCTGCCTCAAGCTGCTGGACACGAACCCCAAGTTCCTGCGGGACCAGAACCGGGACTGCTCCCGCCGCAACGACCCGGTGTACGTGGGCAGGGTGGTGAGCGCCATGGTGAGTGCCGCGGCGTCGCCGGCACCCCGCTGCCCGGCGCGGAGAGCTTGCAAAGCTTTCGCGAGCCGGCTTCGCCCCGCGCGCCATGGCATGGCGATCCCTCCCGTCACCGCCGCCGCCGCCGCCGCCTCTCGCCCCGCAGGTGAACTGCAACGACGACCGCGGCGTGCTGGCGGGGCGGTGGGACAACAGTTACGAGGACGGCACGAGCCCCATGGCCTGGATGGGGAGTGTGGACATCCTCAGGAGGTGGAAGAAGTTCGGGTGTCAGCCCGTCAAGTACGGCCAGTGCTGGGTCTTCGCGGCCGTGGCCTGCACGGGTGAGAAGCGGCGCTTCCCGGCCGCCCCTTCCCGTGGGAACGTCGCCCCGGCCGCCGGTGGATCCGCGGGACGCGGGGCCGGTGCAGCGCTGCAACGCCTGCGGCTGGAGCCGGGGAGCTGCCCGACCCCGCGGACGGCACCGCCGCGCAGGGAGCCGCTGGGGCCCGTTGCACCCGCCGCAGCGATTGCTCAGCAGCCGCGCTCTCCGTTACTCAATTTATCAGGAAACTGGGGCAGGCAGAGGGTGGGGGGGTGATAAAAAGCCCCCAGGGCTTTTTGCTTAGCTCTGCCGCCCGCCAGGGAAAGGGGCCCGGCGACAGGGAGGCGCTGGATTCCCGGTGCAGGGGAGGGAAAGCGGCCCAAGGCCGGGTTTGCACTAACGTGATGAATCCGCGGCGGTGCAAGGAATTCTGCCGCCGCGGATGCAGCCAGCCGGGCAGGGGAGACGCAAGCCCCAGGCTCCCCCGGGGGACGGTGCGGGCACATGCACGGCTCGGCCCTCGGAAGAGCGTCCGCCCTGGCTGGGCTGCGCTTTTCGCACCGCAGCGTCGCGGCTCGCCGGCGGCGGGGGAGCGGGGAGCTGCAGGCGGCGGGTGCACCGAGCGCGCCCGGCCTCACGGCGCCCCGCCACCCCGCAGTGCTGCGGTGCCTGGGCATCCCCAGCCGCGTGGTCACCAACTACAACTCTGCCCACGACACCAACGGCAACCTGGTCATCGACCGCTACCTCAGCGAGACGGGCAAGGACGAGAAGCGCTCCAAGGACAGCATCTGGTGAGCGGCGGCGCGGCGGCGCCGGGCCGGTGACGGCGGTGATGGGCGGCGGTGGTGGCGGCGGCAGCAACCCGGGCAGCCACCAGCCCTCGCTCCCGTGCAGGAACTTCCACTGCTGGGTGGAGTCGTGGATGAGCCGCCCGGACCTGGCGCCCGGCTACGACGGCTGGCAGGCGCTGGACCCGACCCCGCAGGAGAAGAGCGAAGGTGCCGCGCCGGATGCTCCGCTCCTCCTTCCTCCGGGCGATCCCGCGGACGGCGTCCGCCCCGCGCGGTCCGGCGGCGCGACGGGGTGGGGGGGGGTCTCGCTGCCGGTGCCGTGACGCCAAGTCCTCTCCCGCAGGGGTTTACTGCTGCGGACCCGCTCCCGTCAAAGCCATCAAGGAGGGAGACCTGCGGATGAAGTACGACATCCCCTTCATCTTCGCCGAGGTCAACGCCGACGTGGTGTACTGGGTAGTAGGCCGAGACGGGGCCGAGAGGAAGAGCACGCACTCCTCTGTCGTGGGCAAGAACATCAGCACCAAGGGCGTGGGCCGGGACAGCAGGGAGGACATCACCCACCACTACAAGTACCCCGAGGGTGCGGAGCGGAGGAGCGCCGTGCGGCGAGCAGGGAGGGAGGGAGGGAGGGCCAGAAAGCCGAGCGGGGCAACGGCTTGGCTAACGGAGCGAGGACGCCGGGACAGCTCCGGCGACGAGGGCGGAGGGGGCTCGGCGCGCGCCCCGTGGTGACGGCGCTCTTCTCGTGCGCCGCAGGCTCCGAGAAGGAGAGAGAGGTGTTTGCGAAAGCGGAGCACGAGAGGAGCTCCCTGCCGGAGGAGGACGAGGGGTTGCACCTCAAGATTAAACTGTCGGAGGGCGCCAACAACGGCTGCGACTTCGACGTCCTTGCGGTCATCAACAACAACACGGACACGGCGCGCGTCTGCAGGCTCGTGATCTGCGCGCGGACCGCCAGCTACAACGGCGCCGTGGGGCCCCAGTGCGGCATGAAGGATCTGCTGAACGTGGAGCTGGCGCCCCGCGCAGGTAGGCGGCTCGACAGCTTTGCAAAAGCCCTACAGCCGGGCTCCAGGCCAACGGGGGGGGGGAACGTTGCAGGGGCTCGTGCAATGGCAGCTGCATCCCGTCGGGAATTGCCAAGCCTGCCGGCTCTGCAGCCCGGCCCGCGGCACTGCACTCCCCGAGGGCAGCAGAGGCACCTTCGAACGGTCGTCTCTCTTGCAAGGGAAGTGCAGGGATGCGTCTCCGCTCCTGGTGTCCTCCTCCCCACGCAGAAGGGATTCTCCGCTCGTTGGCTCTGTTGGCCAAGGGGGCAGTTTCCCGCGCTGAGCGGGAGGCTCCGGGGTCGGCAGCGGCCCCGGGAGCCCAGGCAAAAGTGCCGCGGTGGTGCATGGCCGTGCCCGGCTGCGTGTGCGTGGGCGCCTCTCCGGGACTGCGCATCTGGAGACGTGGGCAGCATCCAGCCCGGTGGCGGGCGGCAGCCGGAGCCGGGACTCAGTGCCGATGGGTTTCCGCGAGGAAATGTCGTCCCAGGTGCCAGTGCATGCTGTGCGCTTGCAATGCTTCGAATGTGCAAACCCAGCTGGGGGTCCCGGTCTGCAAAGCCCTCCGAGGGCTGGGATCAGTGCTGATTCCCCTGGCAAACAAGGTGCGAGCCAAGGAAAGAGCTTCTCTTTCGGCTTTCGGTTTCCCTGCTTCTCCAGCGCGGGGAGAGCACTGCTCGACGCCACAGCTGTTGCTGTATTCATTTCACTTATGCGACGGCTCGTGGGGGTCGTCAGTTTGAACAGGCTCTGGGTTGGCGTAGCGCAGCAATCCGATATTTCTGCTTAATCCCGCGGAATAGCAGGAGCACCGATGCACAGCCGGGGCCAGACCGCGGGGCCGCCCGGGGCCCAGCGCCCTGCCAGCCCTCGCCAAGCCGGCGAGCTGCTCTGGCTGCGGCTCTGCCACGGGGCTGCTGCCCGACCAACGCCGCCGCCGGGGTTTTTCCCCTTATTTATCCACCGCTGTGGATTTTTAATCTTTGAGGAAAGGCTAAAAAGCGTCACTCAGGCGGGGGGGGCTGGAAAGGCATGAGCAAGCAGGACACGAGTAGCTGCTCTTGCATCCTCCAGCGTGGCCCCCGGCCGTGCTCATCGCCACCCTCGCCCGCTCCCGCATCCTCCTCCGCTTCGGAAACCGGAGCTGGGCCGGGCCGGCGCCCTCGGCTGGGCTGCGGAGCCCTGATCGCCCGGCGGCTCCTGCCGGGGCCACAGGATTTTCCCATGGGCAGGGAATCCGGGATCTGGCCCAGGGTTCGCTCCGTTAGTGGAGGCGCCAGGCCAGTGGGAAAGCGGAGCACGCCGTGTTTAGTTGGTCGGATTGCGTACAGCAGCCGTGAGGTTCCCAGCGTCTCCTCCTTGGAAGGGCACCGCTTTTCTCATCCTCCGGTAGTTTTGTCACAGAGCTGTCCTGCAGCGGTCCCAGCACGCAGCGAACCTTGGTTTGCTTTTCTTACAAATTACCACTACTGCTTGGTAATTAAACCAAGTTTTGATTTATGCCATTTTTCTACAGACCCTTCAGGGCTTAGAAAACGAATATGTCTGATGTACCGGAACAGACTGATTTTTAATCTAAGCTCAGATCTGCTCTCCAAAAGGGGCCCGTAACAAATGCAGCATTCAGCTGCGCGCTATTTGTTCAGATGCAATAAGAAAACAACAAACTCGCCCGCTCTTACCAGCACGGAGAGGACGTGGGATGCAGCCTCGGACACGCAGGCGGCTCCGCGCTTGCAGCCTGCTGGAGAAGCTGTGCTGGAGATCACGGTGTTCAAACCGCCGGTCTGCAAGCTGTTCCCCGTCCTTTCCTCTGGTGCCTTGGCTGCGAACCCCGCGGCGCCTCGCTGCCGTGCTGCCTTGCGCGTCTGCCTGCTTGGGGCACCTGCACATCCGTTTCCGTAGCTGGGTCTTTCGTGACGGCAACGCTGCCTGCGACGGGAGACCCGGGCCGGGGCGCGAGGGGCGGCCGGGGGATGAGCAGCCCCCGCGGGGAACCTGTGGGCTCGGCCGGGAGCCGCCGGGGCCGCGCGAGAAACCTTGACCGGGGAGGTTAGGAGTGTGGCTGCGGCGCTTTGCGCTGGATAACGCCCGGGCAGGGAGCCAGCGCTGTTCCCGGTGCCGGCAGGGAGCAGTGTCCCCAGGGAGGCCGCGGGAGCCCCCTTCCACGCGTTTCCCGGCGGGAATGGGCCGTGCTCCGCACATTCAGCACGGCCCCGCTCCCAGTCCGGCACAGCCATTTTAAGTCAGGCACTTCCAACATAAACCCGGGATGTATTCTTCATTAACCTAGTGCCTATTTGAAGCAAAAGGATGCGGGAGAACAAACCTCCCCACCTTGCCTACGTGCGCGCTGCTTCTGCCCATCCTGAGGCCGGAAATTATTCCATGTCTGAGAAAAAAAATCTGGTTCCACT
Organism: Apteryx mantelli; assembly: GCF_036417845.1. Lineage (NCBI taxonomy): Eukaryota > Metazoa > Chordata > Aves > Apterygiformes > Apterygidae > Apteryx > Apteryx mantelli. The sequence goes on from NC_089995.1 coordinate 19,321,287, forward strand.
TTGGTACATTCTGTCCTTGTCCTCGCCGAGCATTGTTACCCGGCACTTTAGATAGAGCGGGAACCTTTTAGAGGAATAACCTTATCCCAACCTCGCTGCATTAAGCTTGTCTCATCTAAAAGCCTTTGTTGCTAGGTGAAATTCGGAGAAAAGAAAAATGAAAAGCAAAGGGAGAAACCCAAGGACTCGGCACGCTGCGGTCTTTGCAGAACCTCTCGCACTTGGCGTTGGAGCGGAGGAAGCCGGGCTTGGCCGCCCGCCAGCCGCAGCTGCTCCGGGCGCCTTTTTCTCCTGCCTGGTGGTTTCCAGCTCCCCGCAGCTGCTCTCTGCAGCCCCTCCGAGGGCCTTTTCCCGAATTCCCTCGTCCGCACAACAAGCTCCTCTTGGCAAGGCTCTGGGAGCCTTTGGGATACACGACACCCAGCCATGATCCCTGCAGCCGTCCCGCATGAGAAAGCTTGGCATTCCTTGCGTTCACCAGCGTCCCTGCTGCCAGCACCATGCGGGAGCTCGGCGTTCCTGCGGTGGCCGAGGGCCTGGGAACGGCAGTGCCATCCCTGCTGCCGGCACCGTGCAGGAGCTCGGCGTTCCCGCGGTGGCCGAGGGCCTGGGAATGGCAGCGACGTCCCTGCTGCTGGCACCGCGTGGGAGCTCGGCGTTCCCGCAGCGGCCGAGGGCCTGGGAACAGCAGCGACATCCCCAGCTGCGCGCGGGCGGCAGAAACCGCAGCTGAGCCTCTGGCTCCTCCGGAAACTGCCAGCAATCTCGGGGTTAACAGCAGCTAAATATAACCCCGCTTTTCGGGGAAGCTGTGCGCTGTCGGTCAGGAAGGAGGCGCGAAGCCCACCCGTACGCACCGGGCGCCCCGACGCCTCCCCATCCTCAAGGGCTGGGAAAGCCGGGGGGCTGCCGGAGGGCGGCACGGGGCCGCGGGGGGCTGCAGCTCGCAGCCCCCCCTGAGCCACCGTCACTCTGTCCCGCAGAGACGCGGGTGCCGCTGCGTGTCCTCTACGAGCAGTACGGTGCCCACCTCACCCAGGACAACATCATCAAGGTGGTGGCGCTCCTCACCGAGCACCAGAGCGGAGAGGTGGTCCTGGCCGTCAGGGACGTCTACGTCCAGAATCCCGAGATCAGGATCCGGGTGAGACCCGCTGCGAGGTGGCCGGGGGGGGGGGGGCGGTGGCAGGGGCTCATTCCTGTGGCGGGGCGATGCTGGGTGGCTGCAGAGCCCAGATGCCACCCGGGACCCTCCCGGACTCCGGGGACCCGGAGTGCCATGGTGGGGCGATGCTGGGTGGCAGCAGAGCCCGGATGCCACCCGGGACCCTCCCGGACTCCGGGGACCCGGAGCACCGTGGCGGGGTGATGCTGGGTGGCAGCGGAGCCCGGATGCCACCCGGGACCCTCCTGGACCCCGGGGACCCGGAGCGCTGCGGTGGGGTGGGCGGGTGGGCGCTGGAGATCCAACCCCATTTGCTCGCAGATTTTAGGGGAGCCGATGCAGATGCGGAAGCTGGTGGCCGAAATCACCCTGACCAACCCCCTGGGCGCCCCGCTGCACGGCTGCGTCTTCGCCGTGGAGGGCACCGGCCTCACCGAGGGGCAGCAGCTCCGGCACCTGTAAGAGCTTTTCCTCCCTTTTTCCCGCGGGATGGAGCCGTGGTGCGGGACGGGGGACGGGGGATGGAGGCCACGGCCACCCCGCTCACCGCCCGCCGCCCCGCAGGCAGGAGCCCGTGGAGCCCGGCGCCGAGGCCAAGGTGCGGGTGGACTTGGTGCCGCGCCAGTCCGGCCTGCGCAAGCTCGTGGTGGACTTCGAGAGCGACAGGCTGACGGGGGTCAAGGGCTACCGCAACGTCATCGTCGCCCCCCTGCCCAAGTGAGCGGGCCGCCCCCGCCGGCTGCCCCTCCTGCCGCGGCACCGGGTCTTGCAAACCGGGCGGCGCGGGACGATCTTCCCCGGCACCGGCTGCACGCCGGCGGCGTTCCTTTACGCCGGTTAAAATTCTCCGAGCACAATTTGGTAGAGAAAAGAGCGTATACTGTGAGCACAAAGCTGTTTATATGCTATGTACACACGTAGCGTAAACCTATTTATAGCTTTATAAATACACACCGCGTCTAACCCTACCGCAGAGGCAAAGCCGGGCATTCGCTTTTCTAACCCTTCCCATCGTTGCAAACACCGCGCTGTGAAGAACGGGACGTTACGTTGACATGAATTAACCACGCGAGCACTGAATAAAAACTCTATTTTTCACTATTAAAGCGGGACCCAAGGCTTTCTGAGCGCCCTTTGGCACAGGGAGGTGCCGGCTCCGTCGCAGCCTCCAGGGCCGGTTCCCGCGGCACAGCTGGAGCCCCAAGGGCGGCTCGGGAAAAGCCGCAGCTGCTGCGGGGTCGCCCGGGAAGACCGGGAGCCTTCGGGGTTTTTGCTTTTCAGTTGAAGATGCCTGGAAAATCCGCCGAGGTGGCGAACACGAAGGTTTGCTGCGCGGTGCCCCCTCGCCGGCGGCCCGGCCGGCAGCTCCGGGGGGGCTGGGGCTTGCACCCCACCGGCCGCCGCGGGCGCGTTTTTGGTCCAAAACGGCGTTCTGTGCCGAGAGGCCGGCGGGAAGCGGGGCCCCACTCAGCCGGGGACGAGCCCCAGTCCCGGCCACCCCGGCACAGCGGCTGCAATGCGGGACGGGCCCCCCGAGCCCAGCGTCTTCCCAAAAGCCTTGCGTCCGAGCTGCCGGCACCGCCGCTGCCCCGGCTCCCGGGGGGACGCGGAGCCTCGGCAGGGGCCCCAGCGGCAGGGCGATAACACCCTCGTTACTGGCACCGAAAGCCGTGCGGGGTCACGGGGGAGCCCCAGCGCTGCGGATGCCGGAGGAAGCCTGCAAAGCGCTCGGGATCTTGGCATGAAAAGCTGCGCGTGAAAGCAGCGGATTATGCACGGGAAGAGCTGGCCCAGCGATAAACGCGCTAAGCCTAGAAAGTAAATATAAATGCAAAGCGCTATTTAAGATTAGCATTTCACATAGAGTGCCGGCCTTTTATTCTGATCCAAGGAAAACCTCAGCAAAACGAATGCAGATAGGGACCAAAGGAGAAACAAGGTGCAGAATTAAACCTGAGAGGGGAGAAGAGGGAGGCGGCGTGGTGGCCCCCGCTGCCGCCTCCTGCAAACCTGTGCAGGAGGCTTCGAAACCACCTCCGCTCGCTCCTGCAAGCAACAGATTAAACGTGGCAGCAAGTTTCCCCACGTTGCAGCGGTCGGAGGCCCAGGGGAGCCCGGGGAGGAGACGGCGCCGTGGGGAGCGCGGTGCATCGCTGTTTGCACCCCTCTGCTGCAGGGGGTCCTGCAGCCGCGCCGGGATCACCGAGCTTCGGGATTTATCTGGATTTATCCTTGCGAGCAGCCGAGCCGGCCGCGCGCGCTCCAGCAGCTAGGGCCACCAGGAGCCGGGCTCGGCACGCCCCGCAGTTTGGCTCCGGTGCAGCAAACGTCGCGTCTCCAACAAAATCCAGCCGGGCTCAGGGCAACCACCCAAGGATGAGCTCAACCTGGCCGGGCCGGGGGTCCCGCTCGCTTTGTTTGCTCTAGGAGCGAGGCCCGGACGTGGCGGCCACCCGCGGCTCGACCCCGCGGCCGCGCGCCCCGGGGGCCTGGGGCCGGCTGCAAACGCGGCGGCGGCTCACGGCACCGCGGGGGGATTTTTGTCCCCTCGGCTTAGCCCACCCCCCTCTGCTGCCGCACCAAGCAGACCCTGCGCTCCGGCTCCTTCCCGCGCCCTCCGGGCACATCCCGCGCAGGGAGAAGGGCCGGCGTGCCAAAGCACCATTTTCTTGCACGGCAGCCGGTTGCTTTGCTGTTAAAACAGGCGACGTTTTTTCAGCAGCGGCCGTGCAACCCTCGTGCCCCCCCTTCTCCCCTCGCCTTGCAGGAGGTTGGAGCACCCCGTCCCTCCCGCCGGCGCAGGCGGAGGAGGCAGCGAGGAGGAAGAGCCCCTGGAGCCCACGGAGCTGCCCGAGAAGCTCTTGGGGGGACAGGGAGGACCGGGGGCACCCTGCACCCTGGGAGCGGGCCCGGGAGCTCCCGTGGGGATGGGGACGGGGATGGGGACGGGGATGGGGACGGGGGGTCCTCTCCGCGCCCGGCACCCAGAGGGGCGAGCGGCGGAGACGAGCTCTGCCCGGGACGGGCGGCACCGAGCCTCGGAGACCCGGCGGCGGCGGTGCCACGAAGGAGTTAACGCGCCGCCCGGCGCAGCCTTCCTTTGTCAGGGACATTCCTCAGAGCCGGGGATGATGCACGGCCTCACTTTAAAGAGCATTTGTTACCCACAGCTCTGCTGAGCCAGGCTTCAAGCTGCTCAACGCCCGGTTTAAAAATAACCGGCAGCTCCTCTGGTTCGAAGCTGGGTCCCGATAAAATAAACATTAGCACAGCTATTTCTGAAGGTCACTCGCATCCATCTGAAGCGGTGCAAAGCGAGGCTGCTCCGAGGAGGAATGGAGCTCGCGAGAGAGACTCCGACTGCTGAATTTATGAGGTTTGGCTCTGGTGCTTGGCTCTTTTCAGGATTGGTTTCTCTCACATTACGCTCCACAGCCACCATCCCCATCGCACACCGTTTGCAGGGCCTGATAAATTACCCGAGGCTCCTCCATCAATCCCGGGACGATCGCCACCCCCCTGCAACCTCCTCCGTTGTCTTTTAAAGGCCAGAGAACGGCGCGACACCGTGACGGGTCCAGCAGCCAAGCGGTGCCTTTCCCGGTGCAGAGCACGCAGCAGCCGGCCGGGGCGGCCCGGACAGAGGTTTGCCGAGCAAACCTCTAGATCACTGAACGACGAGGAGACTCCTTGGCACGCTTGTCATGCAAGCGATAAATTATAAATTAAATATTTAAAGCAGCCATTGCAAAGCATTTCTAATTCAGCATTAGCCCAAGTGCCAAAGCAACGTGAGACCATTCACACATAGAGGAGAGATTATTAATATATCTCAGCTTGCTGGAGACGTTGACTCGCCAGGAAATGACTGTAAACTCATTTTAGTCCTGAGAACTTTTAACTTACCTTTATTGATGGATTGAGACTAGAAAAACATTACCCCAAAACAGAGCACATGCAGGAACATTTCCGTAGGGCTGTCAAGTCTCCCCAGCTTTCAAAAGCTCTCCCGCCTTCTCGCCAAGTAGGGAAAGTATTTTCACACTCGCCAAACAAACAGGATACTTGAGGCACAGGCAAGTAGCCAGCAAAAAACAAGAACGGAAGAAGAACCAACTGCAAGGGCCCCAGCCACGTTCCCGTAGGAAACTGTCCCCACGAGCGCAGGAGCTGCGGGAAACCTCACTGCCAAACACCTCCTCCACCGTGGCCGCCCAAGGAGGCAACGATCGCGATAGATTTCGGTGCCTGACTAAAGCGAACCTCGTGCACAGCCCCCAGGGAAGGAAAAGGCCAGCGAACCCAGCCCCATAGCTTCGGTCCTGGCTTTCCCCCACGTCAGGTGGGGCAGGCGACCCACGCGCCATCGTGCGCTTAGCGCCGCTCCTGCCGCAGCTGGATTTGGGCACGTAAACCGATAAGGAGATTCTCTGAAAGCCACCCAGGCATTTACAGCAAAGAGACCGGCGTGTTCGCAGTCGGTCACCTGTCTGTGCCAAGAAAGGAAAGACAAGCCCTAAATCTGCTTACAATTCATTATTAAATCCCACACTGATTCATTTCACCGGCAGCGCTAAGCTTGAATATAATGAGTTGACCAGGCTGTAATACCACATTAAATTCATGGTGGAGGAAAACTCGGAGAAAAGGACATGTATTTTCAGCCATTTTCAAAGGTTCGGGCTCCAGATGTGGCTGCAAAACGCCCGTCAGGCTGACGCATGTTCAGCGGGTATCCGCATGCACAAGGCCCCCGTTTGCCGTAAGCAAACATCTCCCTCAGATGCAGCATATATGCCTGCACAACCGACACGCAAAAACCCCGGAGGCGGGCACAGGACCAGGTTTTTCTGATAGACGTCACGCTGCCTGGGGATGAGAAGGACCACGCTCGCCTCTGCCTGGTGGGACCCAAGGCGACAGACCTGCCCAGCCGTCCTGTGCCACCGAGTCACGTCCGACGAGCTGCGCCTGCTCGTGCAACCAGTCGCGAGGTTTTGGGGCCAGCCTGGTGCAGAACCGAACCAACACCTGCAAACAGAGTCAGAAACGTGAGGGCTGCCATCTCCGGTAGCTCCGCGACGGGAGGGAAGAGCCCCAGCCCCAGGCGGGAGGCTCCGTGCCACCGGCCACGGTGCCAGACGCGGCGCGGGGCCGCGCTGGGGGACCCCGGCCGTCTCCTCCCAAGGCGGCTTCGCGGGCGCTGCCGGGTTCGCTGCCTCCGCGCAGGGACGGAGGACGGCGTCAGCGACACGCTCGCTGGCCAGCCGAGAGGCCGACGCGCGCCTGCCCGGGAGCGGCAGTCTGGGACGCGCGGCCGGAGCGGAGGGGAATACTCGGAAGGACTCGCGGGAGCGCAGGATGGCGGCAACCTCACCCAGCGCAGATGAGCGGTTCTGCAGCCCTTCAGCAGCCTCTTCCACCCAGTCTCTTCATGCTCCCGTCCTCCCGCCACTCGCCCGTCTTACTCTCCTCCGCAGCCCGTCGGGAAAGACCAGCTGCTGACATCTCCTAAAGCTGCACAGCTCGGCTCCTCCAAGTCGAACCAGGGACAGGGCAGAGGGAGGAAGAAAGACTGGGAGGGAGAAAGCAGTGCTAGGAACAGCCTCTGCAGCTAGCAATTAGCCCCTAAAAACCCACTTGGAATTCAGTGTAGATGCTCCCGTAATCGATGCTTTTGGAGATCAGCTGGGCTCAAACAGTAAAAGCACAGCGTGATCGCCGCACTCTCCGTAAAGGCTGACAGAAGAACCTGCCACTTTCTCCACATCCCTGCCAATTCCTGTGTCCTGCTTAACTCAATCAGCCGGTGAGTGACGCTAGAAAATGAGCCCAGGAAACCCTGGAGCAGGTCTGGCCAGCACGGCGCAGCTGGGCAGAAGTAGCATCGCCCGTGGAGGTGGGCTGGGGTTGCCCCAGGAATACCTGCCGCGTCCACCCGCCGCAGCGAACGCTTTCAGAAAGCTCTCCTTCCATTCAACGCTAACCGTGGTCCGACCTCCAAAACCGTGAGGTCTGCAGGGGCCAAAGCTCCTGCCAGAAATCAGATAACCGCGCAAGACAAGCAACTGTATCACTGGAAGCTGTTTTCCCTCTAATCTCCCAAAGCTTCCCTGCTGTTTTTCCCCTGGCTGGCTTCCTATCTGCTCAGAGATGAGAAATAGCCTTAACTGCTTGCCACTGCAGGTGCCATGTTTGGCCAGGGTTATTTGCAGCTCTTTATTGCCAGGTTCCTCCATAAAGCCCAGAACAACCACAGCAATACAAACACGTGGAAGCCAAGCACAGATTTTATTTTTCCCCGCAGCTGCTGCTGCTAATATGGCTAATCAAAAGGAAACAGGAGACCCATCTGAAGCTATTCAATCACCCAAGACAAATACTCAGATCCCCTAGTCCCAGACCATCAGAGAAACTGGGAAATGACACTTAAACAGTATTAGATGAAGGAAAACAATTCGCAGTTAATTCTGTGTGAAAGAACACCCAAGGCAGATGGCAAGGGGAATGCAACTGGGTGTCCTATATTGATACACACTTTACCCCTAATTCCCTGGACAGCAAACAAAATATCTCAAAAAACATTTGACTACTGTAATAGATGAGATAATTGTCATCTGCTGTGACAATTACAGTGGCAGATGCCCCCTCATCTCACTGGAACAACTGCTTCATTGATTCATATGACAGAAGCTGTGCAGTTTAGTAACAAGAAGAAGGGAATGTCAATCACAAGGTTTAGGTCATTTTCCCAGTGCCGCCGTTTGCTTCCCGGGTGAACCCAGCCTCTGTGCCTCACCTCTGCACCCGTCACAGTACTGCACTGCAGGGCACTTCACAGCCAGGAGCACGGATCTCCTTCATAAAAACCCTGGAGACTCTCACATGAAAAGCATCCTGCATTTTGTACTGGCACAACTGCAGTTTCATCTGTTCCAGCATATGCTGAGGAGAGGCTTGGTATGGTATTAGCCCTTTTTAAATTGGTTTCTAAATGCTGTTGTGTGAAGCCCCTGCTGAAAATACAGATAAAGAGTTTTCTGCCTACAGTTGCCTTCCAGGAGGCATGTTTGACATGATCGCTGCAAGTGGAAAAAGAAAGGAGGAGAAGAGAAGGCAAAGACTGCAGCAGCTCTCTAGAAGATATGAAAGCATCTGCAATGTTATTTGCACCTTCTTCCTTTCAATCCTCTTCCCACTAGGCCTTGCTTATCACAACATAATCCCTGAAAGAAGCTTATTTGCTTCTTGGACTTTCTAGAGACGCTCCGAGCTGGACACCTCACCAAGACTTCCTGTTGACTTGGCTCATTGATTGGCACGGAGACCCTCCCCTGTGTGTCCCAGACACTCTCCATTAGCAGCGCACACAAAATCACAAAACTCAAGTCCGCAGATATGCAAAACCTCCAACTTTTTTGTGACTCGCCCTGTCACAATCAGATGCCACTCAAGAGAAGCAGCCTCCTCCATACCCTGCCCTCCCCATCATCCATCACGCTACTTTCTGCATTGTGAAACCGCCTCTGATATTTCCCGGATCATAAAGCTTCAAATCTGACTCTCCTTTACTTGCCATAGTTTAACAAGAACATTCTGTTCCTTCTCCCCTGTAAACAACTGACCCAAACTCTACTTTCGTTTTACTTGGCTATTCAGACAAGAATTTTTTCCTAAGACGTTACAAAAATAATAATTCTTGTGCTAATGCAAATTTCTTTATCTTTGAAATACAGTGATATTGTACCTTCTTTTTCATTGCTTGTTTATCCAACATCTCCAAAATATGACTAGCCACTCCAGATTTGTGTTAGGAAATTTGGTGGACCCCAAACTTGCAAACCATTGCAAATTTCAAATAGGAAAAAGGCAGCTGATGTCTGTGGCACTACCCTAAAAACAAGTGAAATTACTGGCAAACGTTTGTTTCAATCTCATTCCACTATTAATAGACTGTCATAGCAACTATGCCAATGCTTCATTAACATGTTCTACAAGGTCGTTTATTTTCAGATGGCATGAGGTGAATTTTATATTTTTTCTATCTGGTCTTAAAGATAAGCATACATAAAGTTTGTAACTGACCAGGGAACAAACACATCCTACGGCCCAAGTAAATAACTGGAGTAAGCCCACAGCAACCCTATGTCTCTTCACGCCTCCCCGGGGAGGCACCTCCGGGCACGGGCGGCGCAATCGCAATCGCCAGCGCTCTGAACGTCCTCGCTGCAGAGCTCCTGCAGCCGGCACACGTGCAGGTTACTGACAGGGGGACAACAGCCCTATGACCACATTTCTTTTGAAGCTATCTTCTACAACTCAGGGCAGGTCCCGGCATGTAAAACGTGTTGTCTGAGGCATAAAACCTGTTGATACATGCCAGCCTAGTAAAGAATTCAGGGCATTTTCTTTGCCTTAAGTTTCCAGAAGCCTGTCTTCGTGATTCTTTCCCTGCAGACATTTGGCACCAGCACCCGTACATTTGTACCAGCACATTTGACACCGCAGCATTTGTTTTATCAATACAAATTGTTGTTTTACCTCAGGCTGCAGCTTTTATCCTTTATGATAAGATTAATTTTAACCTTTTAACACATAGGGGACAAAACTTGCAGTTCTCTCTAAGTTGTTTTTGTTTTGTTTCACTTTTTTTATACAATCCATGAATTACCACTTCTATTTCCTCTGACAGTTACTTGATTTTCTCACCTCTGTATTTACTTTTACAGTCCTTCCTCCATCCCCCAAAAGCTAAAAACATTGCTTCAACTTTATTGGAGAGAAGTCCACATCTCAGGATCTTCCTCACCCTCTTTCCCCAGTCAGTTTTCACAGAAGACTGTTATATGATGGGCTAGCTATGCCAATCTTGCTTTCTTATCATAAATATAACCTGTGATCTTACAGACTTAAATATGTTAGTCAGCTAGAATCAAGCTCTCTTCTCACCTCCTGCAGCTGTGTAAGCTGTCATTAATTTGTTATGCAGCAATACCTGGTGAGTGTGCAGAGTAAAGGGAATACCTTCTATTGCACTAATTGTAGTTAGTTGTACAGAAAGCAGTAAGAGAGTCAAATATTTTTTGGAGGAATTTGTTTCAACTCCGCAATAAAAAGATTCCCAAAGGCAAGAGAGGACATCTGGTACCTAGTCACATTTTACACCTTTGAAAAATTCACTCTAGCTCCTACAAACACTGTACAAAGGCAGCTTTTCACTGGAAAGAATCATATCGGACTCCCTCCCATTCACAGAAAGATGTACACCCAACTCCTTGCAATCCTCTCGTGAGGAGAGCACTAAACATATCCTTTACTGAAGACTTGTAATGGTATAAGGATCTAAGTAGCCTTACTGGTACTCCCCAAGACATATGAAACAACTGCTAAGTTTGCCCAGAGACCGTTGGAGAGTGGTTAATTGGCCTGAAGAACCCCTAAGCCCCCCCTCCCTGCCATGCAAACCCCTAAGACAATTAACACGCAATAGACTAACGATCCTCCTCCTCGAAAGCAGAAATGCTTTGACCAGGAGTGCAGCAAAGCAACCCTGCTGCAACAGCAGCTCTCCACGCTTGCAGAGGGAAGCCGGCTTCCTGGGTTTGGCTTTCAGTGAAGAATGTAATTATTTACATGTTCCTCGGTACAACCTAGATTCATTTATGAATTAAGCAGCTAGCCTTCTGCATCTTCAGTCCCTCAAATCAGAAATTAGTCCAGGACAGCACATTTTATTTTTGTTGCAGTGACAAGCTGGAAAAATTACACATTGATTTGGCTTATAAACTTTTGTAAGATGTGACTGTTAATTTGGCAGGTTCAAATGATACCCCACACCTACAAACTCTAATGTACGAACCAGTCAGCAGTCACTGCCCCCCCCCAACTTTAGACCTTTAAAATAAAGCAAAACCCATGGTGTGCCAGTGTAACACTGGTATTGTGAATAAAAATAATAATAATAATAAAACCACTACTATTCAACGACACCCTCTTTATTCAAAAATAGATATCTGAGACATTTCAGAATATACTGCTGTCACAAATGGCAGCCTATACTTCTAAATTAATTCCTAAAATCAATTCATATACAGATTTAAGCTTTTGTTAAAAAAAGACACACCTTGGGGAAATCTGTTTAACCTTGAGAGAATTTCACCCAGTTCACCAGATGCCCTTTGCCCAAAAAGTAAAGCAAATAAAATTAAAAACAACGAGACTTCATTTAAATTAAGCAAAATAAAACACACATGTATATTTGGAAAAAGAATTGAAACATTTCAGTTAAAAAAAAAAATACAGCTTTCTCACAGAAGATCTGCCCAAAACAGTGTGAGATGTCAATACATTTGTCTACATAATTTTTTTTTTTTTAATGACAGCTTTTTTTTGTCCTATAATGGATACACATTCAATCAATGGTCAAAATAATTACTGGTTAAAACAGCCTCAGGGTAACACCATGAGCTGAAACAGGATAGAAATAGATCTTTTGGTTTGGGTTTTTGAGGTTTAGTTTTTTTTGTTTTTAATTTTTGGCAAAAGCAGAGAGAATATACAGTGCTTTATCTAAATATTGTTTGGACCATAAAGGGCTGCACAATTCATGGAAAAAGTACTTCTGTCACCAAAATTTTCCTGTAAACTAAAGGGAAAAGCATATTTCTTGGCTGGGCAGTAAGGGTGCAAGAAGTTTAACAAAAAAAAAAAAGGGACAAAGTGAAATGTAAGTAAGAAAAGCACATGAGCTTTTTAGCAACTTAATGACAAAAAATGCTGTATTATTTAACTGAATGCGGAATATGCTACTGAATACCCTGTAAAATAAATTAATGAGAACGCAGAACAAGCTTTGCATTTCTGTAGGTTTCCTCTCATGTCTTTGACAACAGCAGCTTAAGACTATAGGGAGGCACAAACACAGCACATCACTTAGTCTGACTAATTTCAGCCTCTGTGTTACAAAACCGGTATTATCAGATCAAGTGTTTCCAGAAACGTAAGATGTTTTATAGTGAGAGGTGCTAAATTTAAACAGAATTGTTAGCCAGATTGGAATGGTTTTTAATGATTAGAGAGTCCAGCTTGTTAAAGCTCACACACAAACTGAAATCTAATTACATCCATGGCAGTTAAAACATTAGCTAGCAGAATCATGGAATTAAAGAGTTATTTTAAATTTGTTTTTTGACTTTTCCCAATAATAAAATCAACTCACATTAATCTGTGACACAAAATTAAGTACATCCTTCTAATATCTACATGCATGGTCATGGCACATGTACATACAGGATATGTGCATACATATGGGTCTATTTTCTATATAAATAAATATTTATACCACATTTAACTTCTGTCCACCAAATAGCTTCACTAAAGCTATAGAGAGAATTTATAGAATAATATTTTCAATGCAATCTTCCTCAGAGTAAATCAGACAGTACCTGTCACTGGGATAACACGAGTTGCAATCCACCATTCCAACCTCTCAGCTAGTTAAACCAAAGCTTCTGTGACCATCTACTTTTGTATAATGGAGAGGAAAAATGTGGTATAAATCTAAGGTAGCTAGAACAAAATTTACTTCCACTCTTGTTTAAGTAATATCCAGTTCTGCATTGCTCAGCAGAGTGTAAATTATGAAGCTATCTCTAATTCACAAAGAAAAGCTGTTTATTTTTATTGCCTGTGGTGAGTCTCAATTTATGTACACGCCAAATAGGAACTACCTTCATATCAGCCCTACAACAGTGTGAGGAACTGTAGATTTAAGAAAATATTTCTCTGCACCATTGCTCAATAGATACCTTCTCCTTACATTGGCATGGTACAGTATCTGCACACATACGCATCCCTAGGAAGCCCACTAGCCTCTCTACTGTTCTCAGATATGAGGTTCAGAAACCCAGCTAAAACAGACAAGACTGATTCAGAAATAATACACACTTTTACAGAGAAAAATGTTATATGGTCAACCTTTCTTTGAAAACTTTCCAGGTATATATGTACATGATTCTCATGACTTTTGTGGGGGTAACAAGTGCTAAGAGCAAACAGAAACTAAAGAGTACGGGAAAAATGTGAGAAAAGTTCGCCTATATGGACTATCCCCACTCCCTTTAGAGCTCGCAAAAACTCACTCTTTATCCTCCTCTCAACGTGAGCCAATGTACACAGAGAGAGGGTGAGCATGAGCAGCCAAGAGGTTGAAAGCAGGGTCTGCAAGTTCCTTCCTACAGTAGATCTTGGAAGACTGGATTTCCAGTCAACACCAGAGTCTTCTTGCTTCTGCTGGTAATAATGGAAACTGGGGGACACCATTGTTCTAGTCTGTTGAAAACAGGTCACCAGCAGACGGCAGAGGTGCCAGACCTCCTGTAACATTGGGGAGCAGCGACAGATCTGGAAGGCTCTGGATGTGGGATTTCAGCTCCTTGCGGACCTGGGTTACCCGAGCAAGCTTCTGTTTATATTCCTGAGGGAAAGAGACAAGGGAACAAGGATTAAACACAAGTTATTTAACAGTGCTTTTAATTAAGCTAGGAATACTTTCTAGGTGACAATTCTGGGAGAAGGTGGCAAGGGCCTGGCTCTCTGAGCAAGCGCAGGCATGACAGCAGACCTTATCACTTGCACCCAAATTCACAACCTGATATCAACAGGAGGTCTACAAGCTTTGGCATCCCAGAACCACTAATTCTGCTCCAAGATATATTACTTCAACAGGAATAACAAATTGCCCCTAAATTCAAACTCCCTGGGAGAAGCATCATTATATAGTTGCTTTATTCTTGTATTCTTCCCTGGGCAACTGTCTTTTGCTATCATCAAAGACAGCATAATGACATCGCATTCTTCAGATATACCTCCACTGATAAAGCTGGTGGTACCACCAGAGCTATTACTATTCTGCTAAAATGCTCACTTTCTTCAAACTTGATCAGCTTCGAATATTTAGATAATCACATTTTCCCTTTTCAGTTATTAAATCAAAAACAAGTGTTGGTTGTGAAATAGGGTCTCCTCTATTAATACAATAACCCCTGGTTTGCTTTGGTAAATCTGCCATTTTTCTGAAAGTTTAAGAGGTAGCTAGAGATCTTCAAGTGTATCTAGAGCACAACCATGAGGTGAGAGACCCTAATTTAAGCCATGACAGCTTTTACAATTGAAAGGCTGCAACATCCAACTTTGTATTGATGCTTTAAGCTTTAACATGATGTGTACTTTTCTTTAAAACACCACTGTATTATTCACTTTTAACTGCCTCGTTCTATAGGACAGCATATCTGCAGACACCATAACCCTATTTGGATACAGCCAAGGGGGCTAAAACCCCTAATTTGCTATATCACAATCCTAGAGAAAAACTAGATCAATTCCAAAATATCCTATTTGTTCAAGCATGCTGCAAATAAGACTTCCTTTTGCATGCATTTAAAGAGGAATACTGCATAGATACTCTCTAGAAAGAACAGGAAAGTAGCCAAGAATAAAGAGAAATCATTGCCATTAGGTGATTTGTGTTATTAGTATTTATTAGTATCATATTAGACAACTCATTAGCAACCACAGCAGCTGTAAGCATTAGACTGGCATGTTAGCAAATAACACAGAAATATGCATATGATCACTAAATGTAAATCAGAGAAAGATGCATCCAGACTGAAGCCAAGAAAAATATAATCACTAAAATTTTCAGAATTGTATGAAAACAAAAGGAGAAAGGCAGCAAGTTAAAAAACCCAAAGAGGGAACTTGCAAGTAGTTTTTCCCATAAGTGAGGTGTGGGCTGAGCACCAGAACTCCAGTAAGAAATATACATCAATTCTCAAAAGTCTCTGCTATCCAAAAGAGACCAGGTGACTAGTGACAGTGAGTAGTATTTCATGAGAAGACAGAGGAAGAGTTTGGAGCCCAAAAATGGAAGAAACAACCTTACCTTGTTAAATTATGCTTAGAGACCATTTAAGAGCAGACCAGTACATTCATACCCAAGTAAGCTATCTAACACAAAAGCTCAATTAAGGATTGATATTTACATCATTTTCAAAGTTCTGTGATTCTAAACATTTATGTAACAGTCACAGAAGACAGCTACTTAAATCATATAAAAATAGGTATTGTATTATTTCTTTTGGAATGTACCAGTCTTTACCTAATTGCTCATGCCATATATTTTTTATGTCATCTCCAAAATGCAGAAAACAATGGGATTTAAAAAAGTATACTGAGTAGATTTCTGTACCATCACTCGTAATATTAACTTACTTTTGATTTTTTAATTACTTGGCAAAGAAAGAACAGTTTACCAGAGAACTGAAGTTTATCTTTGAAGATCAAATAAAACTAGGCGCACATTTAATCAGGACATCTTTCTGAAGAGTTTACAACTTTAATCCATTCTTTCTAACCTTCTCAGTGATGGAAATTCTCTTCACCTTCTCCAAATATCAAAGCAGAGCAGTTCCTACAGGGTTACAAGCAATGGGTTTACATTCTCTGTATTTTATTAATTTGAATTAGAATAGTGAGAGCAGGAGAGCTGATTGCAACACTGCAGAAGATCCCTATACCTGGAAGGGCTATATAAACATGTTCTGTAAATTTCCAGCCAGCGTCCGAACTAGAATGTCCTTTAACAGCCAATTTCAAACCTGTATCATTTTACAAGGCCCAGTGAGTCAACATACCATTACAATCAATCACTTATGTTAATGTATACGGGACAATATGTTGAAACAATCAAAGGAAGCTCTACCAATTTCATAAACTGTACTGTTCACAAGCTTAGAGTACAATAACAAAAAGCAGCTCCAGAGAAGGTGCACCCATTAATTTAGGGTCCTGCCTTTTGTTCTGTTTTAACAGAAGACAAAGAATCAAAATAAGAACACACTCAACATCCCTAGTCATACCACTCTGAGAAATACTTCTGCAATCCAAGGTTAATTAAATCAATATATCAGGAAAGATCTTGGGCTAACTGCAGAGCAGCTTAAAACTCAGCAGTAGTTCAGAAGGGAAATAAAGCATAAGGAATTAGTAGGAAACTATCAGAGAACAAAGAAAGAAACTTTAGACTAGGATATAAATCCTGATGCCTCCACTTTTCAAATACGTGCAAGACAGGTCACACTACCTTCAAAAGCATAACAGAGAAACAAGAGCAGTTCAATGAGTAACAAAAATAAATTGAGGATATAAAACAAATTTTGTACAAGACTTTAAAAATTTCATTTAATGTGAGCAGCCAGAGATGAAGTTAATTCTTCCCACCTTCCAAAGCTAGCTACTTAAGCGATACAAAATAGGACAAATATTTTAATGAAAGGAAGGACAATGGACAGCACAGAAGAGTAAAACTGAGGCATGACGCTTAAATAGGGAAGTATGGCAAGAAAGTGAACTTCAGAGGACAGAACAAAAAAAAAAAACCCCGCACAACCAGAAAAAGACGGATTTTTAAGCATGAATGCAAAACAAAAGCAGATAAAGAGAACTGGAAGCACTGATTCAGCAGTCTGCATTCCTACATTTATCATATTTCTTCAGGAGAATTTGGAAGCTGACACAGGGGAAAAGGAGCGATGGTAAACTGAGTGCTCTACTGAAGTCTAGCAATTTGATGATTAACATGAGGCAGGGAGACAGCAGAACACCAGTTCTTGCACATACAGAATATAGACAGCAAAAGTATTTATTATACACCAAATGCTTACAGATAGAAGGTAGATGTTGCTAAATTTAGAGACTGATTTTTTTGGGCAGAAGACTGTCTCAAAACCATAATTCAGGACCCTGTCAGAGAGTGATGGATATCAAGCCAGGAAAAAAAGGGCAGTGCTTTCTCAAGAATGCCAAACTCTATAAAAGCTGAATATCAGCAGATTTTTTTTTTTTTGGCTGCAGTAATTCTTGCTAAAGATAGGAGAGAAATCAAGAATGGTATGACAGCTGGCAAGAGCAGCAAGCCTGATAAACAGGGTAGAAGGTGCAAATTCCAAGCATAAACCAAGGAAAGATCTCAAATACTGCTTAAATTGCCAAGATCATGCATGAGAATTCTGTAAAAACAGATGTAAGGTAATGTCTACCTACACAGGAAGACTGATACCTTGCCACTTTCAGTGGAAAAACTGACAGGAGGACTAGAATACTCTACTTACAATGGATAATTAGGGCTAGAATACTATGTTTTTAAGCTGAAGACCATTTGTGGGATTGTACAATTACATTAAATTCAAACAGTATAATTTCTTTCCTGGTAGAAAGATTTAGGGGGAAGGAGAATCTTTGAAATGCCTTCCTTGGTAGCCCAGCTCTGAGAAAACACTCCTATGAATGAATAATCACCAAGAGGTACGCAAACCGTGATTCTGTCCCACATTTTACACCAGGACAAACATACAAGTTTAGGAACAATTCCTCTATGGATTAACAATGGCAACGTGTTCTGAGATTTAGAATTAACAGCTTTAAATGTTTAGGAAAACGTTGTTCTTAGCATAACCCCATTTTTAGGGATACTCTACCTTGAGAGCTCCATAGAGTACTGAGTTATGAGAAATATCTTCTTAATTTGAACAGGGACTTTTGTACAGATATGATGACAAAATAATGCAAGTCACCTTGAGAACCACAGCTGTGCAATTTTAAGTAATTACACCTTGTTTGTAGGATAATTCAGGATTAACTACTCCAAACAAAAGTTTTAGTTAAAGCAGTAAGGCCAAACTCCTACCAGGTTAAAAAAAAAAAAAAATCCTCCCAAGAAAGGGGTAGCAACAGCTGTACAGATATTAAAAACTCTGGCTCAGAA
This sequence comes from Apteryx mantelli, assembly GCF_036417845.1. Classification (NCBI taxonomy): domain Eukaryota; kingdom Metazoa; phylum Chordata; class Aves; order Apterygiformes; family Apterygidae; genus Apteryx; species Apteryx mantelli. Next base: position 19,339,274 of record NC_089995.1, read on the forward strand.
AAGGGTCGCTAAGTTCAGGAAAGGAAACAATGTTTATGGGAATAATCCAGGAACCAAGATTTCCTAGAAGAGATGATCATTTGCTGGACAGATCTGATGCACAACACAGACCGCATTAGAGAGGCCGTCTCCTTTACGCTTGATAGTTTCCATCTGTTCTGGTATCGATGTCTTGCTGATTCACGGAAGAGCAGTAAAGGACCAAAGAGACTGGACACCAAGGTTGGATCGGGGGCTGCTGACTGAACTGAGGCACCTGAGAGGCATAACAAAAGGCAGCACCAAGAAGAAAGCAATGATCTAAAGACAGGATATCAGTGCTTGCTACAGAGTCCTTCCAGGCAAACACAGTCCGGAGGCAGTCCATCACTTCCAGACAACCCCTCTTTAGAAGCAGGGAATTCTGAAGTCCCTCTGGAACAGGGAAGAAATGCCTACTAATGAGAAGTAATCATAAACCTTGTTCCTTTCATATGAAGTGCAAGGCACATTTATTTGAATTTGCCATCTCTAATATTCAGCAATACACACAAGCTCTACTCAGGAACGGCGTGCAAGCAGACACACGTAACCCCCTTCTAGGTTCAGTGGTTTTTCTTTTTTCACGCACCACTATATTCTGCAATGCAGGACTCTGGAAGCAGATTTTATGAAGAATCATGTTTTCCAATTAGCTCCCTTACATGACATGTCCTGAAAGCACCCTTTGCAGATTTTTGCATAAGGTCCATCTATTTCATAAAACTGAAAAAATAAGTAGTGCACTTAAAAGAAACTTGCTTTCTGAGGTCTTAGTTTGTACTCGTGTCTAGCTAATTGCCTCACTGCATAGTAGGCTTTCATTAAGATTAATAGTATTTGGATGCTATTTGCCTTTTTTAGACAAAATAATGAGATCTTTGCTGTAGCAGGACTTTGAGGATGATACAGGAAAAACCTGGCACCGTGCCTCATGAATGCCTTTTCTAATCAACATTCTCTTTCAGTATGTGGAATTCTAAATCCACAGTGGCCAAGTGAATTAGATATTTAGTCCTTGAAACAAACACAAAATCAGAATTAAACACCACTGAATAAACATAAGACCTGATGAAAGTGTTTCATTCAAAAGAAGCCTTGCTTGAACTTTATAAATTCGGCTTTAATTGAAATTAATTTTGAGGACTGTTGCATGGCTTGGTTCACCTTGTTGGATTACACAGTGTGGACTTCATTTTATTTTAGCTTAGAATTTGCACTGAGCACTTCTGCTCCTGTTCTGGGTCAAGCAATAATGATCTAAGTCATCGCAGCAATTGCATCTACCAAAAAACATCTAGTTAAGTATTAATGAGAATTTAGAAAGTGAACAGGAAGAACAGTCAGTCAGCCTCAGCTTTGATATGGCATAGCTTAAATCAGATATATGAAAGCAAAATATTTGCCACAGAAGTCAAGAAAAAAAAAAAATGAACCAGAGGCTCAACAGAAATTTGACAACTGTACATAGCATAGTAAGAGGTTTGACAGTAATATGCTAAAGTATTCATGTAGAAATTTCTAATTAAAACATTAGATATATAACACTGATAGAGCAAGATGTTCCTTGGCATTTGCTGCTTGCCACTTAACCTATGTACAGGACTTTTAAAATCTATTCATTAAAACATGTTAGAATATGACTGTCACAATGACAGCATACCTATAAAAAAAGACCAACAGGAAACACATTGGGAGAAAATTACTGGAAATGGAAAGCTTTCTAAAGCAAGGATAGCTGTTTTCATCCTCAAGTAATATTTTAACAGCATACACAAGGCCTAACCTTACATACTGACAGAATTTTCAGACATAGCACATTAAAATGAGAACCATAAGATATTTAATGAAGTGTAGATTATTAACCAGTATAGCCACTAAATACCTAGAGGATCACCCAACAGCATTTTTGCATAGATGATTTATCAGATAATTTAAAAAGCCTACAGTTTAATTCTACGCCTGTGCTCAAAAACAACTCTACGGAAGATCCCCAGATCATGTGCTACATATACATTCACTTGAACTCCTCCCAGGCTATTGCTTTTTGCCTTTTAAAAAGCAATCCAGCATTTCCCTTCCATTCCCCAATTTAAGAAGCATGTTTAGCGTATCAGCAGTTTTCTTCTGCCTCCAAACCCATCTGCCTCCACATTCCTGTAAGTGTCATGTTTGAACGAACCCAGTTTTAAAGCTGCATTATTCTATCCAGTACTTCATACCAGATAAACATAAATCAATTTTCCCCAAATGAAGGCAGAAGGCACTGGCCAGCCCACCAAGCAGATTTACTAACAGGTAAACTAGGGGGGAAAACAGCATTCTCCCTATCAGTTACAATCCCCAAACCTCTTAGAAAGCAACTTTAAAGACCCTGTCTGAAAACTGGAGACATGAATTAGCCTTACAAGGAAACACTACAATCAGAAATAAAAAGCTTCTTGGTCCAAAGAAGGCGGCTGACAAACGCTAACACACACACAAGTTTGAGAGGAAGAAAAAAATAGGGAACAAAATATAAGTTACACGTAAACTTGCTTATTTTCCATCCAAATTCAGCTGAACACAAGTGAGAGACTGGACACAGTAAAGACCTGATCCAGAGCCCACAGGCCTCACAAGCGATTTGTGAGGACACGTGCTGGGCTTAGGTCACAGCCCACATAACACCTTGAAAAGAGACGTGAACCTGCTCTGGTACGATGTTCGGGAGCTGCACAAGCCTGACAACAAGCCTACCCTGCCCTTCCTCCTCCACAGGGCTAAGGAGTTCAAGCCCGGCCCTGCACTAATACGGCTGCTTGACAGAGCAAGCCACAAACCTGCAGGCCTGCAGCTGCCCAGTGCATCACTCACGCTCTGGTCTCAGGACTCCAGCAGAGCATGTTCCACCGTCAAGGGGACGAGCTGCTTTCCAGCAACTGTCGGAGCTCAAGAGCAACAGTGGAGTCAATACAGCAAGTATTTTGGGGCGTTCTTACAACTATACAGTCAATTTGTCCCTGCAAGAAGTCAGAAAATGGAGAGGGAAACATCTGCCATTTCACAAATTCAGTGCAGAACACACCTCAAAAGCAAACTGAAAACAAATGCTAATGTGGGAACCAGTTTCAAAAAAGCAACAATGAAGCTGAGGTTTTTCAGCCCTCACGGATACGTTATCAAAGAAGGGTTGCACAGATTAAACAACATGCAGATTTTAAAGGTGCCTTGAAACCACGAATATTAAAAAAAGAAAAAAGAAAAAACACAAAAAAACCCTGCACAGTTCTCAGTGAAATTCTAAGTCAAAATTTTTTCAGGTGCAAGTGAACAATCAGAAAAATTACTCTAAACTGAATCTTAAATATAATGCATTCTTTCATATAAAAACACACACGTATACAGCCCCCCCCCCCACACTGTACTATAGTATAGTATATAGGGGGTGTATACATCTGTGTTCTTAATGTCACCTTTTACAAATGCAGGTAGACAAGACTGATGGAGGGCGTGGGGAAAAACTCAGCACCACTGACTGCATACCAAAGCAGAAATCCTGAATGCATTCTCCTCTCTTCCCCATTAGACTGAAATACCCCCCTCCACCTACTCCATATTTTATATTGTCGGCAGATATTTTAGACAGCTATAAGGCTTTCACAGAATCTGCCTTTTTCTAGCACTACTTTCACTTGATTTTTCTAGTCTCATCTAGTTAGTTGACTTCATTTTACAGTCATCCGGTACACCAACATGGAAGTTTCCTCCTGCAAATATCTCCCCTACATTTCTATTCTATCCAAATTGATTCCCTGGATTTTTTTCCCCCTATTTGTCTGCCGTGCATCTACAAAAAGAGCACACAGGCTTCAAAAGGACAACCCTTCCCCTTAATGCCCTACACAGACTCAGGTGCTGAAGGACAAAAAAAGAACCTCGCCAACTCATGGCACTCAGTAATTGCAGCAGGGTCAGTGATGGCCAAAAATAACACATGGGGCATAGAACTTTCACTGGAAGTTAAATATTCACATGAGATAAGAAGTCACTTTATCTCATTCTTTATGGAAGTACCAGTTCTTGTTCCTATGCTGCACTTGAAAACAGATTTTAGTGCCTTACACCTATTGCAAGAATCTAGGCTGAGCTCTGATCTAGTACAAGCCATGGAAGAACATCTAGCAGTTGCAGTATTAAGCTCACAATTTTGGACTGAGATGAAGCATCCTTTAAAAAGACATGCAATGTTCAGATATCGAGTGATATTGACAGAAGCCATGATAGCTTTCAGTAAATTAACCTAAGATAATATTTACTCTTAAAAATACACACCTTGTTATAGTCTGCTTATCATCAGCTTTGGTCTGGTCAATTTAGCTCTGCAGGTGACTGCCAGAATAAAAGGAATTCTACTTTCCTCCCCTTGTAAGTGCTTTTAGACTACAATCAAGTCACCACAATCTTTTCTCGATAAAGCGATCCTCATTATTACACTTCGAATTATTCAACTGCTGCCTGGGAATTACTATCCTAAAAAGCAGACTTTGTCCACATGTTGTAACCTTCAGGCCCTGTACTAGCTTTCTCCCTTCAAATTACCAGTGTTTCTTAGCATTATGCTGTTTGAATCCTCACTCGTGCCAGTCTTTACCAATGCTCAAGCGTTACTCATTGTCCAAGACCATCTTTCTCAGCATATTGCTCCTGGATAAACAGCTTTTCTGCAACTGATGAAAAGAGTTTTGTGCCCCGGAGTTATGGTATTGCAAACTATTTTGGGCATTAGCCCACTAGAAATTAATACGCTTAATCTACATATATAATATTTTGAGAATCTGCTGTTTCAGGAGGGATAGTACTAACAGGATAAGTAAATAACCGTAGCTGTTTAGATGGCAAAAGTTTTTCCAAAGATGTAAGATAAGCTATTTTCTTTGCTATCATAACGAAAGATTTCATTTTATGGGCAAATCAAGCACAACAAATATCCAGGGATTTTTTTGAATCACTCATTTCTCACATCTTAGAATAAAGCCCTAATTCATATTACTAAGTAGGAGCCCCCGTTTCCCATCTAGCAACCTTGACTGGAATAAGGTACTTACTGAAGTAAACAACCCATCTGTACCTAAAATGCTATCTCATTTGAGAGTCAGGAAGCTTATTTCTCCAGAGAAAAAACTTACAGCCAATAGTACCAAAGGTTATGGAAAAGGTCTCAAGAGATCAAAACATACTATGAGAAGATATTCAAGAATTAGACTGTTTTAAGTTATTTTCTTCTTTCAGTCTTTGCTTAAGTAAATGTTTGTGTTTTTAATACATTTCCTAATTGCTGCAAGACTTTGGATACTTCTATTAAAATGCTTATTAGCACTACAAAGAAAAATCCTGGCCCTTATCAGCAATGTTACTGCCAGAGCATCAAAGACTCAAACAAAACTGATAAGCAGATATAGTATGCCATATCTGTAACCAACATTTTCCACTATTTATTAACCCTCTGTAAGTCAAGAACAATGCAGTGCTTTAATCAGGCAATATTCCTCAGCTAAGATTTGCTATTTGAAGGCAACATGAATTATGCCTTCATGTTAAATAAGTATTTAAGAGTGGCATCTCCTGCAACTTCTACAGAACTAAGACCGCCTCGTTTTGGTGGAGTGACAAAGATACTATCCTAACCAGATGTTTAATAAGATCATTCTTTAATTTCTGATGTATTAAACAGCACGTTTACACTTAACAGTAGACAAGCAACTTGCCCATCACCACCAGCAGGATTATTCCTATGAACAAAGTAGTTCAGTTCATCTGGTTAAAAGCTTAATTTGCAACTCCGCCCCAGTAACATTTTTTTAAATAACATTCCTTACCAAAAGCAGAATTTCAAAAACAAAAACAATACACTTACCACAGCATTTCAGTTAGTTAGAAATTTTAATTTAACATTGTAACTGCAAACTTCTTAATTTTGCATATCCTCAAACAGACTAAAATTTATGGATTGTTCTGGGCCTCTTAAAGTGTCTGTGTGCAGCATTTTGCTACCCATTTCTTGCTTTTCTAAGGATTAAGTCTATTATATATCTGCTTCTACTAGACAGGTGTCTTTTTCTTTCAGAAAGAAAAAAACCCTGACCCAAGACTTCCACTAGTATTCAGCAAATAAATCATGTGCCAAACATGATCTACTTTATGACATCTTTCATATCCATGTCTGAAAGTACCTTTTAATGACTCAGCCATAAGACAGACATTATGCTTGAAGAAATTTAAGCTAAACAAGCTAATAAAATTATTAACTATCAACACTAATCCTGAACACATCAGCACTTGCCTTTCTGATTTTAAATCTGGAAAGGCAACATGTTCACAATTACAAGACATTCAGAAACTATAGCATAAAGACACACTACAAAAAAATACATCCAAAATGAAGTTTACCTCAAACAACGTCGCCTAGCTGTCCGAAGGTAAGGTTTGTCATGACAGTTAACAGAACGTGTGATCGCTACAACAGTCTCCTTCCAGAAGGCTTTGTCCTCTACAGCAACGCATGTCCCACCCAACAGCTGTTCATAATCATCAGCAGCCGATAGCGTAGAGAAAGCCCTTAATGTGTCACCACGGGGCAGTTTAACAGATGGTAGAGTGACATACAACCAAAATCATTAATTAAACTTCCATATTACTCCCAGGGTGCGGTGCTGAAAAAACTTCCTCTGAGAAAGAACGTTTCAGATAAATGGCTGTCTGCCACAGGCTACGTACTCACTCTAGGACTTGGGGCCGAGGCCGAGCTCCAGTTAGAGTACTCTCATGTTTACACAATCTCCTGCCCTCCTTGTTCGCAAGAGCCATGGCATGAAATGCAAGTCTTCATCTTTTGATATCAGCCCAATTTATACTTGATTACAGAAGTTGTTGGTAAAAGCAGCTGTTAAAGGATATCAGAAGATCTCATTTAAACTGCATCTGCTTATCAATTAGGGACTGGGAAGAGAGATGAAAGGCATCCAGCCATAGGCAAAAGAGAAAAGAAAAACCAAAACCAAACAAAAAACAATCAAAGAAACAAAAAACCAAATCAACTGCTTATGGTAAGGGGAGCTTGACTTTTTGGAAATGGGAATTTCATTTAAAAAAAAAGGGGGAGGTGCATCTGAACCAAACAAAAATGTTTGTTAAACGAGTAATTTTTGTTACAAAGTTTTGAGTTCTGGGCCTTTCATGTCCACATGCAGCAAAACATCTTGGACTGATTTGTTTTCTTCAGTGTTTTTACACTGCTTCTTTACCCCTGTTTTACTCCAAATGAAAAGATAACTCCTAGAGTCATCTTCACTGACAGAAATACCTTACTTAGGAGTCAAGTGGGAGTATTTGCTGAGACAATCAGTTTGCCAGCACTGCTTTAAATCAGTACTCACTTCTAGCTTTTTCTCTTTTTCTGTCAATACATCCTTTTGATTCTGCGTGTACTCGATCAGCATGCGTGCCAGCTGGCGCCGGTCTTCCAGCTCTGCTGCCAGCCGTCCATTGTACTCTGCTAGTAACAGACATGCTTCGTCCACGGTCTTCGATAGACGTTCTGCTGCCTCTTTGTCTACGTGCAAAAGTGTTTGGTAATTTACAGGACAAAGTTTAAAATCTTTTATCTTTTGACAGAAGGGCTATAATTCACCAAGCACATGCACAATAACATTTCATTCATAAATATGGCCCTGGCTTGATAGGAAAATAGAATTCTAAACACAAGGAATATAAAGAAAATAGGCAAGACTAACAACTTGAACTGCTTTTCAGACACTGATGCAACTGGCTGTATTTTGTTCTTGCAGAGATGTCAATGATTAGAGGTTAAAAAAAACCTATATTCTCTATAACAGATAAATTCTGAAAGTGCAGCCTAAAGTTCTGGTTTAATTAATTTAAATCAGAGGGTTTTAACATTTAAACATGGTGTGCACTTTTTACTTCCTCTTTTCTCTCAGTATCTGCTAACATATCCCTACAAGCAAACATAGGAATCGCATGCTAGTCTTCACAACTGGACGCAGCAATAGTGTATTATAGAGGACTGAATAAGTGACAGTTCATAATGAGTTCTAAATTAAACTATTTTCAGGAACAAGAGTCAAATCAATTAAACCTTTAAAGGCTTCTATTAAGATTACTTTTTAAAATATAACTGCAAAAGTCAGTTTAAATAAAGACTGTCAGATTTATGGGAGTAGTGAGCTTCTTTTTCTGCAGCTGTGAAGGAATACATGTGTACTCAGCACAGTCTGATAAAACTCACTAAAATGCCTAATAGTCAAGGTGTTCAAAAATCAAACACATCCATTTGAGAACTCTGCCTCTATTTCCTCTACATTTTTGCAAAATGCTGTTGATGTTCTCCAAGCACAAAAACCTTTGTAAATGTGCAGATTGGTCTAAGCCAAAAAAATGGAAGAAGGTATATGAATTTCATCTTCAATTATATTTCATAGGGTTGTGACCTATTAACTACCCAAGAATTAGAAAACAAGCACACAAAAACTGAAATTTACTCCCCCTATACATTATGATTATGTAGAAATCAAAGTTGTTTTTTTTCTTAAGTTATTCTTTGGACCCATTTTCATTCACCTTCAAGTTTCATACCTGTAATTTTCTCCAGTAATGATACATCTTGCACTTCCTGAGGCAGGGAGGCAATTTTTTGCCGCACTGTTGCATCTCCTGATGCTGCATTTTCCAAGTCTTGCAAGGCTTTGATCAAATCCTCAGTCTACCAGATGGAAAGACAAGTAGGCTATCATTAAAACCAGGTAACTTCTACACTATTTCCTGTGGATATGGACACTGCATTACCCTCTAAGATCACTTACCTTTGAAAGCAACCATTATTGGAGTACTTTTTTCAATTAATTTTTAAACAGTTTCTTCTAACACACAGAGTATTCACTAAGTTTACAATATACTCGTATTTATTAACTTATGTGTAATTACATCATTATTCAATGGATCATCATTATTCAAGACTCTGCAGTTGAAAACTTTTCATTCCAATTAAGAGAAGTGATCATTTAAGACAAAGCTGAAAAGACCACCACCAATTTGAAAAACAACAATCAGACCTTGGCTTTGCATCAGATTTGGTCTGTTTATTTTAATCTTGAATATTTCTTTGACACTTTCTCTTAGATTTAGACTAACAGGAGCATACACGCACCTTTTGTTCAACTCTACAGGTACACTCTGACATAGTGAGAAAGACTTGTATCAAATCTAAACAATACTGTCCATCAGCTTTTCATAGTTGCAAGTTTTAGAATTTCATACTTGGTTACCTACTATAAACTTTGACTATGATGAAAAATATCCCTATTAAAGCAGACTTTATATTGTCCTCCTTTAGTAAACCCATTGATATTCCTCATTTAGCTAAACTGGCCTTCAGAAGCACACTGCAATTAAAATGGACTCTGCTGTATCCCATCAATTTCATCTTTCAGCTATTCTCAGTGCATGGAGAAAAATGCATCAGTATAAATAAATACACTCAAAAGGTATCCTAGCATAAGAAGAATTGGGATGAGTACTGCCTTAAAAGGACCTCCCTTGACCCACCATATCCCCTCCCCCCCCCCAAAAAAAAAAAGAGAGAGAAAGAAAGGGAGATTCCTTGAAAAGTGTTCTGTTTCTGTGTTTTAGAACACCATCCAAGGTTTTAAGAGGTGGTTTTTGAAACTGCAAGGCTAGCCCTGTAAACACTACTGATTTTTAAACTCCAATTTAATACTTAGTTTGAAAATTAATAAAAACATTGAAAAAATAACTTTTAAATAGATATATTATGGAAGTCTTGCAGCTTTATCAGAAAACTAAAGATGTCCATTGCCTGTCTAATATTTAGTCCTTCTTTGCAGACTGCTAATGATTTCCAATAGCAACAAACACAATGTTTATCAAGAGAAACCAAAAGCTGCAAGGCATCTGGAGGTAAAAACAAAAAGCTCCACTCATTTCCTTGACAACCGCAATTTATTTTTATTTTTCAGTGTTTACAGTCTACCAGATGGATGGTGTAACTTTTTATCTTTTCAAATAGACAATGGTTTAACATATGTTCAGTTTGCAGTCTTAAATAGTCAAATGATCCTCTTCATTCCTTTCCTATCATTACCACATCACTAACATGTCAGCCTCAAAATAAAGTCTTCAAAATTGATTTTTGTAACCAACTCCACACCTAAGGTTGAGCTTTTTAATATACACAGAGACATATGTCCCCTCCCCCCTCCCCCCCCCAAAAAAAGATTAGTTTTAACTGTTACAACTTTGGGTTTGAGAGATCACACACCAATCTTAGGAAGCATTAAAGTATGGCCTGTTCTTCTGGCAGCCCTTTGAGATTCTTTACTGGTAGCACTATTCAGACTTTGGTTTAAAACAACTGAAATCACTCAGATGTTCTGCAGTATTTTAATATGAAAAAAGAATCTGTTCCATTACATACTGATCTCAAACCCCAACTGAATTTCTCCAGTAAGTGTATTTTACTTGTTGGCAGCTCCATCTTGTGGCTGTACCACACAGGAGGTCACTTTCCAAACTTCTCCCACCCTCGACCCTTCAGACATACCAGAAGCGGCCCAGCACTAGGGTCTTGGGGTGAGTAGCTCCCAGGGTAATCATCATCTTCCTCCTCCTGTATTTGCTGAAAAGTCCGCTTTAAAGACTTCTTCTCCTCTGCAACTGAAGACACATATAAGCAACTCATTTGGATGCCAGATCTACACGCCTCAACTATCTCTACTTAGAAAAACACCAACCACTACACCAGATGCTTTGATGATTAGGCCTCTCTAAAGAGAAGGATGACCACAGATGGACTCTAATATTGGCATCATATTGCAAACGCTCAAATGCACACCAGCTAGGGAAGGCTAATCTTGCCCACACAAGTCTATATACGCATGTGTTCTAAGCACAAGGATACAGTCTTATCAGCAGTATGCACTGAACATCTTTGCACCTTCTACACTGAAAACAGGCATGGCAAGAAAATGCCCTATTTGCCAATAAATGGCAAGTCTTCAACACTGCTCAGAATCTCTGGTTAATACTATGCATGTAGGTAAGGATTCCCTACCAGTAGAAATGGAAGATGGATCCTAAGATACATACGAACAAAAGAAATTCAAATTATTTTTTCACCAAGCGTATGCTCACTGTGGTCTCACAACTAAAGGACAAATAACTGCTGGTTATTCAGCCTTCTGCTTCTCCATCAAAATAAAGACCTCAGGACAGTTCTATCAAACTGAAGCTCTGCAACAAGATGCAACAGCAACATCAGCAGTGGACAGAGCAGGAACTGATCTCCAAGCAGGTAACCTATAACACTGCAGAAATAAGAATTTCGTAAAGCAAGACACTGCTGGTTGAATGAACCTTAGCATAACATGCCTTAAACTGGCTTTTCCCTTTCAAGCTATCTTTTGAGTCAGAAGTCTTAATGCAGCATTTCATTCAGTTACGAAGCCTTCAAAAGAAAACAACTCATTTTTCAGACTTGTCATCAAAACTCAGAAGAGTCAGAGTAATTTGTAAGACAGCTTAGGACAGAGCCCTAAGAATATCTCTTGAATGGAATCAAGTCTTACCAAGATAATCATGGAATTCAAGGGAAACAGTCAATATGTATACCAATTCACAGAAAAATCCAAGATCATTCTTGATTTAAAATGATATCAGTCTGCCCTACTCTAATGAGGAAGCAAACAGAAAGGTATGCCCTTAAATGCTGAACTTTGCTTGCCTTGTGAGCTGGAAAAAAATGTTATTTTAATGGAGAGAAAGTCAGAGGTGCTGCACATCCTGCTAATGTGGGAAAAAGCTGAATGATCTTCATGAGGTAGACAAAAATGCATCTCTGTTAGAGATCAGATTAACTATGGAAGTCAAAGCAGCACAGAAAAAGTAGTTATCCAAAAATCAGATGATTTTTTGATGTATGCTAAAGTAAAGCTGTCTAGGCTAGAAAAAGTTATGATATGGTTATTGTACATATACAACTGAGGTAAGAGAGCTCTTGATAATATGACTGATAAGCAAATAAGATACCAGATTAACAAGAAGAATGGCTGCAGTCCACTAAGGTCTGCAAAAAACCACATGTAGAAATGAACAGAAAATATGCAGACCACAAAATGGCCAAAGAGAGCATTTAAAGTTACATAGCCTCAATACAATGTGCCATGAATATTTATGACTTGTATGTACTTAGTATAAAGTAATTAACCAATAAAACATAAACAGAAGGCAATTGACAGAAGAGTGAACGACCACAGTGAATACAAAAGTGAAAACACGAAGGAGAATTGTTGAACTGATCCTGCTGTGTTGCCCACTGGTCTACCCCAAAAAACAGTTTCATGCTTGCTACTCTAACACAGAAGCTTCAGCATTCAGTCAAATTTTCTGTCTGAACAAGACTAAATGAGTTTGATGAGAAAGACTCTAAAGAAGACAGGTGCATGAATATCTGCAGACCTAAGTATCAGTAGCTAGCCGGCGTGCTGGAAAAGTCACAACTTCCTGAGAATATGAATAGCAGCTAATGAGACTAAGTGCCTAGTAAAAAAGGAGCCTAGACAGAGCAGTTGGCTTTACAGTAACATTTTGGGCACCACATCTTCCTTGGACCTGTAAACAAGGGCAGCAGAAGACCTCTCTAAAGAATTCTGGAAATACCATTTCTATTTCACCAAAATAGAAAAAATATATATATCTATTTTCAAATACAAGAGGCTATCATGAAAAGGGACCTCTGAAAGAGAACAGGAAGCCAGGCTTAAGTCACAAAGGATCCTGCCTAGGTAGCTCTGAAGATCTGCTAACCACGAGTGATTTAACTGTTACAGTTTACACATCTGAAAAAACTCTCAAATCCATCAAAAGAAGGAAAAAAAAAAATCATTAAGAGCATCTAAAATTGATCAGAATTTAACAGTGGTATCAAACATGCAGCCTCTGAAACAAGCAAGATATCCTTGTAGAAGATGGACAGTTTCTTCCAGGAAAACTAAACAGCCCACTGTTGACACTGACACATAAAGAAGGTAGAGAAGCCACTGCTCAGTGATGAAGTCAGCTTTCCTGCTTCTTGTGGGTCTTCTTCATAGCTCGAAATTGAACTATTCCCTAAAAGCCTTCAAAGAGCAAAGCACTGTTTCTCCAAAATGACTGACAACTGCTGCCATAACGGTTTTGCAGTGAAACTCCAGGTGGTTGTTGATCTCACAGCCGCAGTGTCAGAAGCATCCAAAGATGCCTGTAAATGTATTTCTCCACCAACTGACTTTTCAGTCTTCAAATCACCCTGGTGGCTTGAGGAGGCTTATAGTGTATGGTGGGCCAGGCTTTAGTAACAAAGTATGAGTTTTCCTGTAAACTGGCAAAGGAGGAGCTCTTCCCATCTAGGATGTTCACCTTGTTGTTCTCTTCCCTTGAAGATCGGTTTTAGAGGTAAACAGACTTCTCTGATTTCATTCCAGGCTCACACACACAATATACAGAAACCAATAGTGGAATCTGTACATGCATTCAAAAGAATAACCAGAAGTTTAAAACTTTGCTCTGTTATAAAGAGTGATTTTATATTGTCTTCAGATTAAGAACAACAACAAAAACAACCCTTAAAATGAACACCTTATCATCTGTTATGAGGGCTTGGTTACATTTAATTCCTCATCCAAGAAGTAGCTACACAGTATTCTAAGAAATTCCATATGTAGATTAATGCATTTCACTGGTGGGGCATACACAAGTTTATATTTTTACAAAAACAAGCAGTCCTTAATTTAAGTGAGGATTTACCAGTGTTGGCATAGCTATGCCATGAGTTTTTTCTGACAATTAAGCACACATCTGTAGCTTCTATGACAAGTTGCATGAGCAGAAGCTTCTGTCTACAGGGTAACATGCTAAGAAACTCCATTCAAATAGATATGCCAGATCTGGAATAACAGCCAAAGTTCTAAGACAGACGTTTTTACTTCTGAAGTTCTAAAGATAACTGTTTACTTGAAGGGTAGAACAACTGAATTTGAGTGCTTTGTTTACCTAGTGGCAGAGCTATCATCCTCAGCCAGCATAACCAAAAATAAGCCTCCCAAAACCGTAACAAAACAGAAAAACGAAACAAAAAAACCCACACTTGTGTCAGGTTCCTTGGAACACGAAGCCTACAAAAAAGGGACACTTTAGGAAAGCAGTTTAGGACAAAATATTGAATACAGTAAAAAATTAATCTTCCTGAAGGAAAAAAAGACCACCATCATAGAACACCAGAAGACAACAACAAAATATGAGAAACCTAATGCTTCAGTCTACCTTCCAACTACTCTAACCCCTTGATTTTAAGGGTTAGATTATTCATGATTGTTAAGTTCTTCTTACAACATACATTCTTTGGTAGCCTGTCCCACATCAAGCATAACTAGAACTGATCTGCTCCAAAATGATACCTAGTCCTGTCTCCAGGTGCCTTTACTTCAATTATTCTTGGAAGCATCCCTGTTTTCCTTTTTGACATTTTTTCCTCCATATTTCAATACGGGTCTTACTCCCTATGCCTCAATTTGCAATACAAGCTCAGTCACAGAGGATGGGTAACAACAGTTCCGTTCTACCTTATCTTGTGACACTCCCACATCAGAGCACATTCAAGGACTTCCTTCAACTGCTTATTAAAACGACAATGAAAACATGTCAGCTATATAGGTTATATTACCAAATGATTTTACATCAAATCTCTACAGACCTATTTTTTTCAGCCCTTAAGATAAATGGGTTCTTCTCCTCCCTATACCTTGTAAAAATAAAAAAAAAAGAGAATGAGAAAGCAAATGCAAGCTTAGTGAATACATTCAGAGTTGAAATCCCTATAAATAAAGATATCAGTATTCAAAAGTTTATTTGTATATGTATGCATGTTTCCTTAACGAACCTGAAAGACTATGATATGGTACTAAATTGCATCACTCTAAGGAAGTAAAAACTACATAATGCTTGGAACATAATGCTAGGGAACATAATGCTTAGAAAGGGCAGGTAATTCCCGCCCACCGCCTTACGGGACAACTTCATTATTCATGCAATCCATTCGGTTCCATGGCAGGTATCCAGCATGTGCTTCCAATTGAATTACTACATACACGTTTATCTGAGGCTTTGCTATTAATGAAACAAGAAGTGGGCTGCACCATTAGGACACGCACAGATAAGCTTTAAAGATTTCTCTTCTCATTGATACAAGACTCTCTTATTTTGGCAAGTTTCACAACTGTAAGTAGAACTGGTACGCTTGAACCCAGGCAGAGCCATCCTGTTCAGAAAGCAGCACCTACTCAGCCCAGTAATTTAAGAGGCCTTTCACACATTGCAACATTAAAAAGCAGCTTTATCTGCATAGACTTGTTGCCCTATCTTAGGCTTAAGAAGAGTATATTCATTACCACAGCAACAGATACTCTTAAGAAGCTTCAAAATTTTGTTTTAATGGCACAATGTTAAACCTACCTAAAGATACTAATGCTACCTACTTCTAACCTATGTCTACTCCGGAAGCATGCAAAACCAGGAATTCAGATTTTTATTTTTTGAAAAGTGGTGTACTATGGTTATTCCATTTTTTTTATGGCAAATGTGTCTGTAAAACAAGCAAGATGGACAATAATGCATCTTCTATTAGCTTGAAAACAGACTTCTGCTACATAGATAATTGCCCACCAGAAACTGGACAAACACCAGCTTATATTAGAAAGTCATTAAAATTCAATATGAAACTAGTTCTTACCATTACAAACTTAATCTGAAAACAAGCCAGTCAAAACAAGGAGAAAAACTCAAGAGGATTCTTCCGAGTTTTTCAAATTTCTTTTTCCCTTATTTAAAAAAAATCACAATTTCTTTTTTCCAATGAGTTGACAAGAAGGCAGCAATACTCACACTTCTGAAAAAGTTTGGACTGTTCTCTCTCTCTCTCAAAAAAAAGTCCATTTACCCAGACAAAAACCTAACTTTCAAGCCATGATGTGCACAATAAAGTTCTTATAACATCTGTATTCCTTTTCATTTTGTTTCCCACAAAGTTCTGTTACAATTAGGAAGAGTTTGATTTTGTACAAATAGTTGCAAGTTCAGAAGGTAACAACAGCAGAACTGATAGATACCACCACTCAGAACAGTGGATGATACTGAGCAACAGGTCATTGCCAATTCACCTGGATTTCGTATCAGCATTTTTTTGAACAAGGAGCATCATTTTATTAAGATTAAAAAAAAGATACGTTTCTAGGTACCTTAGCAGATCAACAGTTTCAAACACTCAGTTATTCAGTTTAACAAGAATTCAGGCATGCAAAATCTCTGTCCTTTCATAACAAACAGGTGTCTTAAGCACTATGCCCAATCAAGAAAAAGTCATCAAATTTGAACTTTCATTTAGAGACTGTACATGTTCCAGCGCTCCCAGAACACCCCTCCACCTTCCCATCCGCTCATGGCAGAGACTCACTTGGGAGGTCATGTGCATTCCATGTCCCCATATGGAAGAGAGAATCCCTTCAGGCAGTTGACCTCCAAGCATTTGGGGCAGGGGGGGAGCAATACCTTCTGAATTTTACAATTAATTACATTAAGGTGGAAGGTACCGGTTGTAAGTTGCTAGAGCTGACCCACTCGCTAATTTTGCCTAAAGCAGCATGTTAAAAAACAAAACTGTAGCCATAGATGTATGACTCCACATGCTTTGCTCATGTCTTCAGATTAATACTGTGCAATTATCATTATCACCCAGTAAAGTGTTTACACGCATCTTACTTGTTTCCACCAGCTAAGAATGGCATAAGAATACTTTACTAGTGATTAAGTCAAGTCTGCCATGAAGTCAGTACCTCTGTGGGGAACAGGGCAAAATTTGGCCAAGCAGCAATCTGATTTTGGCTAATTTGAAAAGACTGAGACTGAAAGATTCTCTTGACTGGAACTGGCTTAATTTTTAATGACTCTCACCCTCAATAGGCTAGGTATCCTCCTACTCTCTTCTCTTTACAGTACTATCAGTTAAATTTCAGATGCTATGACAGAAGAGGCAGTACCTACCAGAGAAGTAGAAAAGTACAGTAAAATCAAGAAGTTTACACTGTTTCTCACACCTGCCTCCTGCAGCAATAAGGTTGTAACCATGATGCTCTAAGGTTATTAAATGATGCAAAATTATTATATTATATCAGCTGACATCATTTGGAGAAAAGAAAAAAAGAGACCAGATAAGCTTCTGGGCATATATTCCAATGTTCATTTATTAAAAAGTCTTTGTTGAATCATAATAAAGCATAACAACTATGCAAAACAAAAAATTAATATGAAAATAAAAGCACAAGCAATATTGAATAAACCATTTTAATAACCCAGCTGATTACTCTCATACATATAAAGTGGGACAATTAACTCCCAAGCAACAGTTCCTTGCATCCTATCGACTTAGCCTCACATCAAAAAGCAGCCCTAGAGTGCTCTGTCTGCATGCACAGAGTCAGAATTTACCTGATGTTAAGCTCATTGCTGGGAATAAGTCAATAAACTGTCAAAATGGAACTTGACATTTAAAAAATTAACAAACAAAATAGACTTCTCTCAAGACAATCTTGAGGACTATCCAAGATCAACTCTGACAATGACTCAATGACTTTAGAAGTCCAGAGGTCAATTTTTCACAGTTAATCTTTCAGTGAGGCATGCACTAATTAAGGCAAACAAACAAACAAAAAAAAACAACACACACACCCCTCCCCCCACACACTCACCTTTAGTTTGGGGGCTGTTGGAGTCTTCCATAGAAAGTTTCAACTGTTGTATAAACTCACTGCCATACACACTCCTTTCTTGCCAGATGTTAAGCAACCGTTCCAAGGGCTTTTTGCAGCCCTCATCTGCTTCTCTGTTCAAAGATTTAAGAAGTGGTTACAGTTCAGCTGAAAACATAAGAAATGTTTTAAGAAAGCATCTTCCAAATTAGAAGCTGCACTTATTGCAACATTTGCACTTTTGAAGAGACTCTCATACTCTCTGGCATAAACTGTACAAAACACACTTGAAGCCAATTTTCCCCTTATATTAGAACCAAGGACTGCCTGAAAGTGCCCCACCCCAAGGGAAGGGCCAGAAAAATTTTGATGGAAGAAACTCGGTATCTTTCAGAATCTGCAAAAAAAGTTACTAAAATACCTCCAAGTTGCCAGGTTTTCTATTTAAAGTATTAACCTGAAACAATTGTTTCAGTCAATAACATCCTACTTAAAAAACACAGATTGTTTGGATCATTAGGCACTTAAATGTACTTATACAGCACATTGAAAGTTAGATAGCTATCCAGAACAGGATACCACTAAACACACATAACATTAAAGTTGTTTAGTTGAGATTATTATTATTATGCTATTTAGAGAAAATCTTGACTAAATAGTAGCCCATTTTTTGGCAGCTGCATCACATCTTCCCTCCTTCTACATATAAAAATTGTTAGCACCTTCTGCTAACAAGGAAGCCAGTAGCTGTTAAAACAAGCAATGCAAAAGAAACTACACTCAAACCAGAAGACTGCCAAGAATCCAGTGACCTAAAAGTATCAGATCTGCTTTAAAATCTTCTGAAAAGAGGAGAGTCATCATTACGTAGCTTTAAAAAAATGCATACAACTATTAAATGTCAGTAAGGTGTAACTGTCATCTTTGAACAGATCTGCAACATCTTTTAATAAGAATTAAAGTACAGTACTTAAGAATTGCATGCAGAGCAGAAGTGTTTGTGAATCAGCCCCTCATAACTTTATGTAAGTATCCCCCAAGAGAAAGATTAATACTAAACAGTTCCTATCCACAAAGTAGTCAGTGTCCACTTTCTACTAGAGACGGGGTGTAAACACTCCTGAAATTTAAAAAAAAAAAAAAAAGGAAGAAAAAAAGAACTTGTTATAACAAGAGTGCAAAAGCTTTAGAGAGAAAATTTGAGTTAAAAAGTGATGTAACAACATACCTGGCAACATGAGAAAAAGCATCCACAAGAACAGATTCAAATTCCCTAGTAAATTCAGGACCTTTCCTCTTACTGTTCTGGATGACATCATTTGCTAAATATAGGAAGGTAAGCTTCCTACTCGATTTTGCTAGGAAAGGAAAAAGAGATAGTTTGCAATTGTTTCTCACTTCTTTCACCTAGCATTATTCACATGCTGTTAAGAATTGCTTATACTTTTTTAGCCTAAAGAGTTCAAAATACTTCTATGTTACTATCATAGCAATGGCGACCAGAGGCCTTCAAGTCAAGTAGTTCTTGTCCTCCTTGCTTTTGCTATTTTTTTCCAAATAATTTATAAAATAATCATGATCTTGATACTTTTTGTGCAGTCACCTCAACTCTGAAGAAAGCTGTGTAAAAATTAAGCCTTAAACATGTCTGAAAATTAAAACAAGTTGTTCCAACCTACCAAATTAGCATAACTTGTTTAATGAAAAATAAATTTAGTGTTAAAAAAAAAAGTTTGTATAGAATTATTTAAGATAGATTCACAGAAGGAATAGTGAAACTGCAGAAGAAAGCTATTGCAGAGACTCATTTTTCTTGACAATGCTCTATGACACCAGCTTTAAGTTTGCTTCCTATATCATAATCTTCCCAATCTGACGCCATCAGATTCTACTTTACCAAGGGCAGAATCAGTAGGAGATGCGGCTCTCTGGAAAATGCATACACGAGTCAGAAAGCAAACAAGCTTATTTCCACAGCACATCCGATTCAGATCTTTCAAAAATTCATACTCAATTTACTATAAGTGACAACAGCTAACAGTCACAGGAAAGGTGTTTTAAAATACTCCAATTAGGACTTCACACAGCATCGTACACTACAAGGGTCAGGCACTGCTGGCTGCAGAGGGTGAGAAGGTCCACTTTAACAAGAGGCTGGCTGGTTTCACAGCTCCCCTCAGGGACAGAACATCAACAGGGACACTGGCAGTCGTCTTATCTTCATTATGAAGCTTTTCAGAAAGTTACCAGCACTTACAAAAGCGGACTTTAGTTAAGTTAATCTCCAGCGGAAGAAAGCACAAAACATTTCTGGATGATATTACCAAACAATTCTTCCATATCTCTATAGCCAGTTTTACTTTGCATACCTCCTAGTGCTCTAGTGCAATTCTTTATTGGAAAAATAAAAGGAATTTAAAAGAAAAACAGCCAACAAAACACTTTCACAGATAGTTTAAGGACATACAGAGAAAAAGAAATCAACATATCTTTATTTTACAGCCAAGCCGTCTGGCTCAGTGAAGACTCAGCAAAGCAAGATGGCTGAGCATTCTCTCCTCCCTCAACTTCGCTATTTTATCAAAGTTTCTAGCCTCCTATATTTATAAACACCATCTTTAACGGTGCGCACCACTCCATATTAATTTGTGCACTGAACTTCCTCTAGGCTTTAACAGAAAGTCATCGCAAAACGCTCTCCATGCACTCGATGCTCCTGTTAAACTGTAACTCTGAGACCTCTCACAAGTTACAAAGTTTTTAGCGTGCTGAAACAATGAGTTCAAAGACCGTGATCAGAAAAAACCGGCCACTCGCTGAAGTCTCGCTCCTGGCCGAGCCCCACAGGTGTCAGCGGGAGCACGTCGCACCGCCCCGGGCTCCGACAGGACCGGGACCGGCCCTTCGCTACCCGCCGCGGCGCTCGGCAACGGGCAGCTCAAGGCCGCCGCCGCCCGCCCGGGCGTTGCGCCCCTCGCCCAGACGGCGCGGCCGCCCCGGCGGGGAGCGCGCAGCTCCAGCGGGTTGTCACGGCGCCCGCAGGCCCCAGCCGCGCCCCGGAGGGGACAGGCGCCCCCGCGGGAAGCGGCGGGCCGGCTGCCGGGGCGCGGCGGCCGCCACCCCCTCCCCCCTCCCCCGCACCCGGCGCCGCGCACCTTTGCGGAGCTCCCGGTGCCACACGGAGACGATGGGCCCTGCGTGCTTGCGGTGGTGGATGAGCCACAGCGAGAGGGTCTGGACGCTCTGCTGCGAGTTGCTCAGCTCCGACAGCTTCTTCTCCAGCGCCGACTCCGAGAAGGAGGACATGGCGCCGGGCCGGCGCCGCGGCCTGCTCCGCCCGCGGGGGAGGGCGCGACTCTGCCTCACCGACAACAAACCGCCGCCACCGCCACAAGATGGCCGCCCGACCTCTCACCCCGCCGCGGCGGGTCAAAGGGCAGCATCCTACGGATCGTCAGAGGAGAAAGGGGGGGGCACGGCTACAGCCGGTACAGTTTGCACGCACCAAAGGGGAGGGGGGAACGGAGCAGGGCGCATGCGCAGCTGCCTCGCCGGAGCCCGCCACAGAGGCAGGCGCGCCCCGCCCCCCGCCGCCTCACGCATGCGCAGTGCGCGCGCCCGGGACCTTTCTCGCAGCACCTCCGCCCCGCCGATCTCCGGGGAACGCACTTTGTAGCGCCGAGAGCCCGGGCCTTCGGCACGTCACTTCCGGCACGTGGCAGCCCCGCTACGGGAGCAGGTAGGCGCGCCGCCCTCCGGGGCCGCCCGGGCCCGGCCCCGAGGCTCGGCCCGGCCCGGCCCGGCGCGGCGCCCTCGCAGGCCCCGGAGCGGAGCGGCCCTCCCGCAGCCTCTGAGCGCTGCTTTCCTGTCCCGCAGGAGGGGCGGCCGCGGAGCATGGCCGTCTTTGACACCCCCCAGGAGGCCTTTGGGGCCCTGCGGCCCGTCTGCGTCCAGCTGACCAAGGCCCAGACCTGGGAGAACGTGGCGCAGCTGCAGGCCCGCCTCGGGGCTGTCAGCGCCCCGGCTCTCCAGGAGCTGCAGGAGTACGTTCTCTTCCCGCTGCGCTTCGCCCTCAAGGTGCCGGGACCCAAGCAGGAGCGCCTGGTGCAGAGCGTGGTGCAGTGCATCTCCTCCGTCCTCGCAGCAACCTGCGTGAAGAAGCAAGAGCTCCTGCAGGAGCTTTTCTCCGAGCTCTGTACGTGCCTCTCTCCCCCTTCTGCCTTGAACAAACCAGCCTTGCTGTCGGAGGAGTTAAAGCTGGCTGTAATCCAAGCGCTGCACACCCTGATGCATTCGGCTTATGGGGATGTTATCTTGTCTCTGTATCAACCTTCCACCCTTCCTCTCCTAGGATTTGCTGTATCTTTACTTCTGGGCCTAGCAGAACAAGAAAAAGCAAAGCAAATTAAGATCTCTGCTTTGAAGTGTTTACAGGTCCTAATTCTGCAGTGTGACTGCCAGGAGCATCGACACCTAGATGAAGATGGGGCACAACAATGCGGGGATTTGTTTGCTTCCTTTCTGCCTGGGGTCTCTATTACATTATCTCGGGTTATTACTGGAGACATCAAACAAGGCCATACAATCACTGTTTCTGCCATCAGACTCTTCTACCAGATTGTTGGCTTAGTAATGTCTGATGAACAGCTATCAAGAGTCCCAAAGAATAAAGAAAAGCTGTCAGTGGAACAAAGCAGAATATCAGAACTCATGATCCATAGAGGACCTGACTGGAGTAAAAGTACTGCAGAAAAACTCACTCTCCTCATGCATAAGATAGTTGAATCTTCTTCAGTTCACCCCCACTGGAAAGTGAAACTGGAGCTGGTAGAACTTGTCCATCACTTAATGAAGAATTGCCGGCAGTCGCTGGTGGACTCATTCAGTCATCTGTTAAAGGCCTTGGTTGGGCTGGTTAATGATGAAAACAGCGAAGTCCAAAACAGGTGTAATGAGGTTCTGCAAAGCATTGCAGAACAGAGGATAGTAGCAGAAAACAGGGCTCTTGCTGATGTTTTGTCAGAGAACCTCCATTCCCTTGCCACCGCTCTTCCTCGCCTGATGAACTCTCAGGATGACCAGGGCAAATTTTCTACTCTGAGCTTATTACTTGGCTATTTGAAGCTGCTGGGCCCCAAGATTAACATTGTCCTCAATTCTGTAGCCCACCTCCACCGTCTCTCCAAAGCGCTGATGCAAGTCCTGGAGTTGGATGTGACAGACGTGAAGATTGTGGAAGACCGACGCTGGGGTTCTGAAAGCTCGTACGAACCTTCGGGCTGCTTGCAGAAGGGAAAGTGTCAGAAGAAGTACTTCCGCTTCTTCACAGAGGAGAAAGTTTTCCAGCTCCTTCAGCAAGTTTGTCGGGTTCTTGGCTACTATGGGAACCTGTATTTGCTTGTGGATCATTTCATGGGGCTGTACACTGAGTCTGTCATGTACCGAAAGCAGTCTGCTATGGTCCTCAATGAGTTGATTGCAGGAGCTGCTGGAGTGGGGGTAGATGTCCTTCATGAAAGGGAAGATTCAGTGAACATGGACGATCTCAAAGGGAGCATAACATCCATTCTTGATGAATACACAGACCAGGCAAACTGGTATTTGATCACTAGTATTGATACAGAAGAAGTTGGTACTGAGTTCTCCGTGCAGCATTCAGAACTTCCTGCCAGTCCAGGCAGTGCACGCAGCAGCGTTCTTATTCCATCCTCAGACCCGCACCTCTCTACCCGCACTATGAATGGGAACATCTGGCAGATTTGTATCCAGCTGGAAGGGATCGGCTGTTTTGCTGCTGTCCTAGGGAAAGACTTCCGGTTGCTTCTACTATCAGCTCTTTACCCTGTGCTGGAAAAGGCTGGTGACAAGACTCTACTCATTAGTGAGACTGCAATGGGGACACTGGTAGACATATGTGAGGCCTGCAGTTATGACTCCTTGCAGTGTTTGATTAATGAGAACTCTGACTATCTGGTGAATGGGATTTCCTTGAATTTGCGCCAGTTGGCACATCAGCCACATGCTTCCCGGGTCCTTGACACTATGCTGAGGCATTCAGATGTCAGCTTGCTGCCGCTGGTGGAAGATGTCATCCAAGATGTCCTGTCTACACTTGATCAGTCTTATGATAACCAGGCTTCCACTTTCCTCAGGGTCCTCTACTCATTAATGGCAGCTTTAGGTATCTAAATGATGTTTACTTTGCATAATTCAGTCTTACTTTCGCTAAGGGTACTTGTCTCTGACCTTTCAACTTACAATGGGACATTCCAAAGGCAGTTTCAAGTAGATGAGATACGGCAGCATGGTGACAGCTGTGCTTTGCTTGATGGGCCAGCTCTCGGGCAAAGATTGCTGACAGTGGTCATTATCCACAGCCAGTTTCCTGTTTGACTGACTTTCAGCATTGTAGGACCATAGCCTGTGCCAGTTCAGAAAGGATGGATTTACTCCTCCCATAAGTGTTCTGTAGGAGCACATGGGGTGTATCCCTGTCTACATCAGGGTTTTAGCATTCTCTTCTTATACTATCAGGGAGGTCATGGTGATTTGACAGCTGGTACCTCATTCTGCAGTTCAGTCCCACGAGATTTAAGTCATGTTCTTCTCTCAAGGAATCTGTGGTACCTTGCTGACTTGCAGGAGGGGATCACGACTGCTTTGTGACTTATCAGTTCCTCTTTTGCAGTCCAGTGGTTTGGAACATCCTGCAGCGAGGAACACCAACAAGGGCAGACTGCTGAGTGGCGGAGCAGAACTTTGTCCCAGGTGCAGCAGCAGCAGCTTGTGACAAGGCAAGAAGTGGAGCGGTTCTTCCTTGACTATGTCAGACAGAAGCAGATTGCAGAGGGCAATCTCCCTGACACAGATGATGAGGAGGCAGGTCTGTACTGTACAAGACTGGGGAACAGTATGTTCAACTTAGGGAAAGACAGGGACCTCTGAGGTTTTCTTTTGCCAGATGGGGGACTTGGGACCAGGCTGAAATACTACCACACTCCTGGCCATCTCGGGTACGCTTTGAGCAGACTTTAGCCCATATAAGGTGCTACTGGGTGTTTTTGCTTAGTTCTGTGCTCAGGAAAGCAAACAAAAAAAGAAGGTAAAATGGTTGCAGATCAAGGCTTGCTTTAGCTCTCAGACACAAAAAACCTGTGCTTTTCCTCACCTCATAATAGGGCATTGCACATGAGGTTCAGGACCCAAAGTTGCCTCTTTCCAAAATCCTATTGCATCTTCCTCCCCTCACCTTGAGAATCCCTGTACCATTTCTTTCCTGGCTTATGATGACACTACTTCCTTCCTGCCTGGCCCTGGCAGGCCCTGCAGACATTCATACAGGGAGCATTTACTGTCTCTTTACTGGACTGTGCTGCAATCCTGACCTTTAAATACTTCATCTTTAAATACCCAGGCTTTTCATTTTTAATAAAAATCAATGGGAAATAAAGAAGTCTGTGGTGAGGAGAGACTGCAAATGTCAGGCTAACTACACTGTCCAGTAAAGAAAGCAAACCATCCTTTCCCCAGTCCCATGCTCTCACTGAATCTGCCACTTAACTCGCAGAACTCAAGCACAGACTTGACTATACCTAAACCAAAAATGCCAAAGGTCTAATTTGGGAATCTGCAGAAGAGTTGTGGGTGGATATTGGGATCTCTCAGAACTTTCAAGTCATTATCGTGGTTTTGTTTTCCAGATGGGGTCCCCCCCCTTGCTAAGCCTGAGCCAAACAACTCTGACACAGAAGGAGAGACTCCACTGCCAAGCCACGCTCAACTGGCCAAAGATGTGATGGAGAGGTGCATCCACTTGTTATCTGACAGGAACCTCCGAGTGAGGCTAAAGGTTAGTAGACACAGGCTTTGAGGGGACAGGTGGTGCCCACGAAGGGGGCTGGTGGTTCATCAGCATGTACGTGATGCATGTTGGGCTTCCTGCTGTAATGGGGTTAATGCTGCCTTATGCTTATTCAGGACAGACCATTCAAGTGTTGGCAAGAAAAAGGGAGACAGTTTTCCGAGAGTAGCCTGGCAGCCACTCGCAGAACAGACTGAATGCAGTCTCAGTGGTGGCTTCGTATCATGAATCTTTCCTTGATGCTCGTAACAGTTAAGTCTCGTGCCTCAGTCTTTGGAGGAGAAACATCTTTCTCCCATCTAGGCCTCCCATCCCCCCTTCCTCTGCCCCTGTAGTGCAGAGACTGATAAACATTTCAGAAGTTTCTAGGGTGATGATAAGCAGGGCTGAAAGTCTGGGTTTTTTAATTATGAAAAATCCTTTGAAGGTGGCCTCCTTTTAAAGTGCAAAGCAAGACAGAAAATGCAGCAGCGAGGCATAACCCAGATTCTTACCACAGAGGCTGCAGTCATGCTAGACGATTCTGCTGGAGTTCTGTAGCAACACCAGGGTCCTAGTGCATAGCTCAGCCTGCAAAATCAGGCCAGAAATTGTGTCCTCGTCCAGCCCAGCCCCTGTAGCCCAGCATGAGTTATGTCACTGTGCTACCTGTAGCTTTCAGAATAGGCCTGGGTTCTGTGCACTGTTCGGTTGATCCCAGTTCATACTGAGGTAAAACTCTATCCTTTTGCTTTATAACCCTCCTTGCTCCCTGATGTAACTCCGGGGATCCACCTGAATGCCTGGTGTTTCTGGCGCTGCAGCAGTCTGAAAGTCTGTTACTTACCCCCTCGTGCACAGGTTCTGGATGTGCTGGAGCTCTGTGTAACTGTCCTGCATCCTCATGGAAACCATCTGCTTCCCATGGCTCATCGTGTCTGGCCAGCTCTTGTCACCCGGCTGATTAGCGATGACCCTCTGGCAGTGCTCAGAGCCTTCAAGGTACAGCAGTGAATCCTTGCCAACAGCCTTCAAGTTGGTGCTCAGAAGGCAAGCAGCTAAGCCACTGCTATGGCCTGCATGAGAAGCACTCACGTAGGGTCATTTTTAAATGTGTCTCAAAACAGAGGGGTACCGCCTTGCAGTGGGTGGACTGAAACCACTCTTGCAGCTTATCCACAGATCATACCTTAATACTGTTCCTGCGGGAAATAGCAATATTAATTATTATTACAGGGAAGGGGAAAACAGTTCTTTTACAGCCTAAGCAGCTGTTGGAGGCACTGTATAGTGCAGCTTATCCTTTGCCTGAACCACAGTCTCAGCAACCCCCTTTAGAAGCACCCCACCTTCTTAGTCCGAAGAGGAGGGATATTTTTGTGATTGAGGCATTGGTGGGGGGGAAGTTGCAGTTGTACCTAAAGCAAAGACTTAGCTTTATAATAACAACACTTAGAGTTCCTGACTCTGTCAATTAACAGCATTCTCTTCCTGAATCAGGAAGCTGGACAATAAAACATGTTACTTGAGGTTGCCAGCCTCACAGTTTTACAGGGCTTTCTGTGCCATGCAGAATGAGATTCATTTTGGAGTCCTTCAGTATGAAGAAAAGGAAAGTTTCAGTGCCCCAAATTCCAGGAGCCATACACTAGAATTTCAGAGTAGCCATACCTTGCATGTACCTGCCTTAGAAGAATGGAGAGACCACTACACAAAAGCTGATTAACACTTGAGAAGTTCAAGGGATCATTACAAGTAGCACTGCATTTGGGTTTTGTTATGAGAAACATCCCAAGAGTATATTCCTTCTAAATCTCAGAAGAAGAAGTATAGCATCAGTGTAAGTCAAATACAACACAACCAAGATCTCAGTCCTGCACGCTAAGACCACATACATGAGCTTTGTGAAGTTTCAAGAGAACCAGGTTTTGGCCACGTGGATTGGCCCCATGGGTCAGCCCTTCAGTTGTGCATGTATTTAAGGCTCTTCTCTAGTCCAGTTTGTTTTTTATCCTGGGCACACACCAATAGTGCTGGGTGCCCTATGCTGTGATGAGTTGGCCTTTCTGCTCTGTGGCATGCTTGTGAAGATGGACTGCTTTAACCACAAAGGTGATTTATATTTTAACGGCATCTTCCATCAGAAGTTTCTTCAGCATTTCTGAATAAGGCCTCACACTCTACTCTTTCCTTGACTGTGCTGAGGAGGGAAGTGCAGTTCCAGGAGGTTAGCAATATGAAATTGAAGAACAGGATGCAGATCACTTGGCCTTCCCCATCAAGCATGCACCTACTGCTCATTATGGAAGTAGTGGCAGGTACAGTCACATTGCTCTCAATTGCAAACAGCTATCAAGGGAGAATGTCTCATCCCCCAGAGCTGGTGAAGATTGCTGAGCATAGCACTCTTGAGCAGCCTACTCAGACTTGTATCTGTACTTATCCTTCAGTAACTGGTGTTTCTCCTTTAGGTGCTATGTACCCTGGCTCAGAAGTGTGGGGACTTTCTGAGGCAAAGGTTTTCCAAAGATGTCCTGCCTAAGCTGGCCAGTTCCCTTCTCAGCCAAGCCCCAGCCAGTGCCAGAGCTGGGCCTGTGTACAACCACACACTTGCCTTCAAGTTACAGCTGGCTGTGTTGCAGGGACTGGGTTCTCTGTGCGAGAAGTTAGACATGGGTGAGTACTGAGGAAAGTATTAGGTAGCATGAGATCTCTGCTCGGCTTAACTTCTCTCCTTTGATCTTAGCTGACCAAGCCTGTACTTGCTTCTCATCCCTCTGCTACCCCATAGGATTGATTTCCTGATCTTCCCCAGCCTCATCCCTTTCAGGTCATGCTGGGCATTAATCTCTCCTCCTTGAGAGCCTATAAAAAGGGGATGGTCACTTTACTCCCCAAGAAACAAACGGGTGGAGAAGATTCCCAGTACGCTGTAGAATCTGACTGCTCATCTCACTTATGCATGAGAAATGGGTATAAAGTGAAGTTCCTGGGTTGCTGCAGCCAGGTGGGTTGGACCATGCTTTGTTCTTAATTAACTGAAGAACTGGAGCCCAGATAAGCCTCCAGGATAAGTTGACTGGTTCCATTTTGGGGCATCTCTCTGGATGACCCTTTAAATGCAGCACATTACATTCTTCTACTGAACAAACCACTGAAATTCTCCTGGGGCAAATTTTTGGATGTAACTCTGATGAGGGAAAAGGTCTGCTGGTTAGTTGTTCTTGTCCTCTCTCAATGCCATTGATTGCTTTCTCAGTTCTGCGGCAAATGCTCAAGGGGACAGGTCAGAAGAGCTCTGGGTCAGACAGTTGGAAGGCTTAGAAGCCACTTGCTGCCAATTTAGAGCAGAGCCTATTAGGCAGCAGCAGCTGAGTAGGTTACCTCCTACCGTTCTCTTCTGTTCCATTTCTGCAGGCGAGAGTGACCTGAATAAAGTGGCAGATGCCTGCCTGATCTACCTCAGCGCCAAACAACCCATGAAATTGCAAGAAGCTGCCCAGAGGTAATATATCTTAAATGCAGGTGCATCAGGTGTACAAGGAGTGTGGGGAGGGAGAGCACAGTAACCCCTTCTCTTTTACACCTTTTCCCATTCCTCCCCCCAGCATATTTGAGTCCCGTAGAGCAAAGCCTCTCACGGAAGTTAACCCCTTTCTCTGGTGAAGTAGCAGTTACTACCAAAATGAGCTATAGAGATTAGCTTGTGCAAAAATTACAGTTTATTTTCAAATTACCTCTCAATTCATTTGGGGACAGAAAGATGTGCTACTTGCTTTATGCCAACCACCTTGTAAACTAGGATTCTTAGGACTCTTGGCCCATTGGTGGGATAAAACTGCAGAGGGGAAGACAGTTATACAGGAGAATGTGTCAGACATTCCCATGTATTCTATCACTAGTGGGTTTCATGCTTAATACCTTCTGCAGGCTGAGATTTACTTCTGTTACCCTTCTGTTTCCCTTCCCGCCCCCCTCCCCGTGACTGCTGTGTCATCACCTCAGCCCCTCTGCTGCAGAGACTCTTTATAAGGGAGCTTTATACCTCTTTCAGTCCTATCTCCTAGACTTCAACGTTGCACCAGAACCAACAAGGTCCGCCCACCAACATCAAGAATGTTCCCTAAGACTTCAGAATTTCTCAGAAGTATTTTTCAAAACTCATTGTTTGTCACCAACAGAGAAACACCAAACAGTAGGCAGCCTTGCAAGCTCAGACAGTAAAGCCTGTTCAAAATTAAATTATCCATGTGGATCAGAACCATCAGAAAAACACATCTGCTGTAAAAGGGGTAAATGCCACCCTCTCTCTGGGTGGCTAACCTTCCCTTCCCCTAACGGGAGAGGAAGCCAGCTGTAAGCAGGTTCAGCAAGCATTGCAGAGTTCAGAGGGCAGACTATTAGAAAGGGAAAAACTATCAGTTGCCTTTCACCTGAGTGCAGAGCTCCCAGGGGTGTGCAAGGTGTGAAAAGCTTTTGTGTGGTTGGGCAGCAGTTCAGGCAGAGAGAGCTCTCAGAAGCTGTAGCTGTACCTTTGTTTGTATTCCTGAGCTGGTGAGAATAGGTTTATTTTTACCTTAGTGGCTTTTATTGCATCGCAGCAGGCTTCAGTAGTGTTCTTTCTGCAAAGGGTTTCTTAGCTGTAGGACTGTATACCCTTAATACAATATACCTTTCCTCTGTGTAAGCAAAGCAGAACACCAGGATTCATCTAGATATTTGGAATCTTAAGCTTTTAAATCACAACAAAGTAGTCTAAAAGCTGTGTAATTTAACAGCAGTGGGGGGAGAAATACTGAATTAGCTTTATGATGTGACAGAGTCATTAGAAGTTATTGTCAAGCAAGTTCACTGTGGTTGGAGAAAAAGGGGAAAAAAGCTCAAGGCAAGAGTAATTTTCTCCTGTGTAATATTTTTATTTTGTTTTTAAGTGAAAACTGCCACATGTCACGTTGCTCCCCCCCATCTTTAATGTACCATACATTACATATTTCATTGAACAAAGCAAGATCTTCTGTGAACAGCTCGCTCAGGTAGCTCTGTTGCCCAGACACATACATGCATCAAGACACGCATCATGTCTGGCCTGATATTAACCGTGCATATATGGCAGTACTTTTACTTTTTAACTATCATACACATGATATGCGGCTTCGACTTGCAGCAGTCAAAATTAGTTTGTACCATAACAGTCAGCTATAGTTCCATGATAAGAGTCACTTCTCAGCTATACTTCAGCTTCCTTTCTCCAGCTGTTTAAGCATCAGATTCCTATAAGCCCCACTCCTTTTCTTTGCTCTCCATGTGCCTGAAAATAATCCTGCAAACTAACTCAGGCTGTCATATGGAAGGCCCTTTGTATTTAGGCAAGGGCAAAGTTATCAGCCTGCTGCATGAAAAATTCTGCATTTTAAATGCTGCTAAAAACAGATATAACAGAAATAATCTTACCCACAGCCTGAGTGCCAACATAAGTCACTTGACAACCGAGCATTATCACTGCAGAAATCATACAAGGTAAAGAGATATTTGGAATCAGCTTGCCATTTTGATTTATACTAACTGATATTTCCCAACAAGAAGTAGTCGCTATTGCTCACCTTAGTGGATTCTAACTGAATCCATGAGTTGTGACCTGTCAGGAACAAGGTCAGCTCTTATGAAAGCCAGTTGTATCTCCAATAGACTGAGTTTGATTCTGAAGTGAAGATTCTGTAGGCACATAAAGGGCTAAGCAGGAACTTTTGGCCAAGGTGCTGGAGCTTAAAGGAGGAAAAGAAAAAAAATAAGTAAAGAAAGCAAAAGGAAGAGCTTTGTCTGTCTTCCAGGGATGTTATCATGCTACAGGGAGGCTGTTTAATCCCATTTGTGGGCCCTGTAGTTTTATTAGATGAACCAGTGGGAGTAAGTGAATGTGATATATGCAGCGTAGTGCAATACTCAACAGGCAGAAATGGATGCTGGGAAGAAATGAGCTCCAGTATGTCTGAGGAAGAGAAAATGGTACAGCAGGCTTTATTGTAAAAGGACTGCTGGTAATATTCCAGGAGGGGAATATTATTCAAAGCTTGTAAAAATAAATAAGTAATTGCACACATGCACTGAAGAGGAGCTTGGGAAAGCCAGGAAACACTAGTTACATCTTTGCTTTTATTGAAAGTAAGCCAGTGCAGCTGTGGGTAAAGTGGCTGGGGCACTTGAGCTGCTAAGGAGTTTTGTGGTGGAGGTAAGAATAGGGAACAAGGCAGAGGGGGAGATGCTGTAAACTGAAAGTCACGATATGTAAAAACTGAGATTCTGATCAATTTATCAATTTGCATCATCCCTGACAGACTTCTCACTTTTAAAACAAAACAAAACTGAAGGAAAAGAGATTAAAAAATTGTCATTGGCACACATCACCACTTTCAGAAAGAACAGTTCAGCATTTTTTCAGTTTGAAGTGGCTGTTTTGAAATGAACACACTTAATTCTTTTTAATAAGTCTTTACAGCCTGTAAAATTTACCATATGACCTTTTGGTCAACATCCTGGATATAGATTATTTTTTTCCCAGGATGCAGAAATATTTTTTCTCAGTTGTCACTGAAGTCTGTGGTCAATTGTGTCTAGTTAACATTCAGCAAAGATGCAAAAGTCAGAAAAACTTGTCCTTTTGCCAGTCTGTTCACATTGTGCCTGCTTGCTTTAGATTTGCTTAGACCTTGGGAAAAAACAAAGCAACAGAATAGTCTAACTCCACTTTGTGCCAATAGAACAAGTTATTTAGTACAACTGGAACAAACAGGAGCTATTTTTGGACCTTTTTAGATACCGAAGTTGATTACATGGCATTAAAGACACCTCTTTTGGTTTGACTGTGTAGTTTATTGGATACTTATTGACAGCTGTCATTTGCAAGCTGGGTTGAAAAACCCTAAAACAGCCACCTGCACAAAGCAAAATTCAATAAAATTATATTTAAGTAAAAAAAGCAACAACAGAAAACAAACCTGGATTAACCCCAGGATTCTTTGCCATGGAAACAGGTTGCTTAGAAACTACCTAAGAGTTAGTTTGAAAATGTAAAAGTCAAGTTGTTCTTTAAGCTGCACAGCACTCCAGGTTATCAGGAGATAATCACATGCCTTAGGCCATTATGGGCACAAGAGAGCAGCTAATCTCTTGAGGGTTGCTCTCTCTGGAGCAACTGATTGGGAAGAGGTTGGAGAGCAGGATATCTTTGCTCTGAATGTAAGAAGTAAGGTTATATATGTGCTGGAAAAGCAGAAGCCAGCTGAATAACATTCTCTTTTCCCATATTTACTTCCCAGTGATTCATATTTCTTGCCCAGTCTCCCCACACTGGCTGTTCCTATCAGCCCCAGCCATGAGGAGTGAGGATTGTTTCTCTGCAGCTGCCCACCATCAGCAGCCCCTCGGAAGCTAGGGGAAAACAACTGGAACCTGCTGTTTCCTAGCAGGTGGGCAGCTGTACACTCACACTGTCATGGCTAAGTGAGCACCAGCAGGGCCAGGAGAGCGCTGACAGCTGCCAGGGCTTGGAGAGCTAGTACAGGGATTTCAGCAGGTGGAAGCTCTAGACCCTGCCCTAGCGAGCCTGCTTGCGCTTTTGCTCAGTCTGACACCCATGGGAGGCTAGCACTCCGTTCAGACCAGCTCTCCCTTTTCCAGTCACCATAACTGCAATAATAGAAAGCTGGGGGAACAGAGATCCCCATGAATTCACCTGAGTCCGGCCATCCCCCAGAAAGAAGGCACTGTTGCCAATACAGTCATTTCCAAGCACAGCTATCATTTTGGAGCATGTTCACGTTGTGTTCCTCTGGGAATGACAGACAGGGACTGCAGGTACCCTCAGGAGCAGGCACTGGCTCACAGTGGCAACGTATTCACTCATTGCTGTTCAGACACCTGCACTGGGAGAGACAGGCAACTGGTTAATAGCAGACGGACAAAGGCAACTTCTTTGGCTGCTCGTGGAGTAACAAGTGAGTCATACCTCAGTGAGGTTATTGTGAAGAGGTGAAGGAGCTTTCTAGTGCCTCCATCTCATTTCTTCACTTTTTCAGATTACCTATGGCATTCCACTCCCTTTCAGAGCACAAGAGGAGATAAGAACTTCTAAACAGGATTTCTGCCTGCTCTAGATAGGAAGCAAGCTCACTTTAGGGATAAAAGTCTTCATAAAAGTTTTGACAGCCATCAGGCCTGTTTTTGTGTGGCTTTTGTAGCAGATGATAGTCTTTGGTTTTCATTTTAGAGAGGAATTCTATCCTGTAATTCACAGGGGAACAAGCAGGTCTCCCCTCCAATTTCTTTTCGTATTATCTCCCCCCAGCTGTTTTTCTCCTCTATGGCCCATTGATTTCAGTGGAAGCTAGACACCTGAAGATCTGTGGCTAGGCATTTACTGAGGTCTTGGAAAGCTGGCTCATAAGCTTGGTAAGTGCTGAGTACCCTTGGTGCTCAGTCTCCACTGGAGCACAGAGTACTTAGCGCCATACAGGATGAGGCCTCACAGTGCTGGCAGGGCATCTTGTAAACTCTAGTTTAATTTTGTACATGGCACAGCCAGGGAGCTTAATAACCAGTTAAGCCCAATGTGCCTTCTGTGCATCAAATCCTGACACAAACCTAGCCAAGCCCAAAAGTTACTGACAACAAGAACTGGCAGAAAGGAATGAATAAGTGTAACTCATGCAAATTAGCCATTTGCTCTTTTGCTCCTAGAAACTTCCTGTTCTTCAACAAGCCTATCTGCAGCATCTCTGTTACAGCAGCTCACAATTGGAGTCAGAAGTGTGAAGTGCCTACTCAAAAGTTAAATCCCCCATCTTACCTGGCATATTGAAATTCAAAGTGAAAGCCATCAGCACAGCAATAAAAAGCATTATTGGAAGTTGTCACTTCTCTCTTCCTCCATTCTATTCTTAATGAAGGTTTATTTAAAAAAAAACATCCTGCTCTGTGAAAGATGCTTTGCAGAAGGAAAGGAACTTGGAGGCAGTTAATAAGAACTCAGCCTGAGGAGAGACTCTGAAGCAAGAGACCTCACATAAGTGTAAAGCCCCCCAGTACAGCATTCAACTCTCCTGTGACTTAGCCTAGATGGCTGTCCACAAAACTCCTCATTTTTAACACCTCTGAAAGGGAGAGAAGTTTGGCTGGGTTGACCACTCACTCCCCAGAAACCAGACAGGGTAATGCACAAGGCACAGAACCTCTTAAGATCTCTGTGGGAGAGACTGTCCAAACGTAAGTAGTATGTGCAGTACTCTGTAGTCACCTCCCCAGCACTTGCCCCCCGTTAGGACAGGCCGATTTAGAAAGGTTTTTGCCAGCAGCAGCCCCAAAGCACTATTGCTTTCTGTTTGAGCTGGAAGTGCTTTTATTCTCAGCCATGCTGGCTTTATAGAGAGTTCTGTGCATTCGCTTGCGAGTCCGCTACACACCTCCCCAGTGACCTGGCTCCACCTGCCTGTGCTTACCACAGGACAGTAGCAAGACCTCCCTGGGGTCCTCCCTCCCTGCTCTAAGAGGCCACTGCTCTGCTGCCTACCCTTGAGCCCCCATGAGCCTCACCCACAGAAGATTCGGTCCTCTGAGTTTAGTACCCCCTCCTGTGACGCTGAGACCTCATGCTGAGTCTGAAGCCTGGCTCAGTTATTCACCAGCTCCTTGTTTGATGTCAATAATGTACTGCTTAGCATAATAACTAATTTTCTCCCACTTTCCAGTAGACATGAAAGTAGTCTTCTCTTGGGCACAGAAACCATCTTAATGGCTGCCTAATGAGCCTCCAAATCTGTTCAGCTGTCAAAGGTTACAGACAATGTCAAAGCTTTCCACAGTCGTTTGTTAATGACCCTCTTGGGCACAAAACAAAAAGCCTTCTGCTTACTCTCCTTTCCTTTCTTCCCATTCTTTCTAAAGTGTTTTCCTCCACTTAATGCACGTGGACCCCGACGCCACCTGGCTCCTCCTGAACGAGCTCTGCTGCCCTCACCTGTACGAGCCCCCACATATCAGCCTCCGTCCCGTGAAGCTAGGTGGAATGGGAAGGCAGCGGAATGAATTCACCGATAACGTGCTGTTCCTGTTGGAGATGTTGCAGCAACAAGAGAGTGCAGTGCTGCAGACTGGCACGCGAGAAGCATCTCCTCCTTGACAGACCCATGCAGGAGCTGAGAGGGGAACGAGGAACTGCTGGGATAGTGCTCACCTGGGGAAAACCCCATCATTTAAGCCCTGAATCATTCCAGGGGAAAAAGGAGAGGTTGCCAATGTGGTATACTGGCTGAGACACCTCCCCATGGGCAGAGATTTTTATACAAAGGGTGTTTGAGAATGAGGTAGATACATTGCCCTGATTCCTCTGGATTTGTACTTCCCTGCACACAGTGCTGGAGGGAAATCCAAGGGTCATATCATCTGTTTCTTCAGTATGAAAAGAAAGTCATTTTCCAGCAGTAGCTTGTCTACACTTGATCGTTGGGTGTTACCCCTTCAGCCCTAACTCCCTTCTGGGGAGTTAATGCGGCTGCTGTCTGGCCTCCTTGCATTGTCAATAGAGAAACTGTGATACTCCCTTCTGTTCATAGCTGGAAAATGATCTGACAACTTAAGCTGAAAGTTATTTTCTGGTCTTTACTCTTCTTAGGGACAGAATTCTCTTTGGGGTACATAAGAACTTTTTTCTGATAGCAGCTGACATGAAAAACAAAAATTAAAAAGTTGCATTTCCAATAAATTCCTCACCACCACTACTGACAGGAGCAACAGTATCCTGATATCCTCTTAGAAACGTTGAGTCTGTTCTTTTATAATTTACTGTTTGCCAAGACCAGCTGGTGAGACTGCACAAATGGATTGTGTTTCCTTGCTTGTGGTTCTCTTACAGCTGAGCTGTAGCAGAACACAGAACATTAGAAAAAATAGCCAACCTTGATTTACAACTTGTAAATCATTTGAGAATTCACCTCATTCCCAGATAACTTGTTCCCTGGTTAATTGTACTCCTTGTTAAGAATTTGAATGTCTCCCATGTGAATTTGTCAGGCTTCAGGTTCCAGCTCAAACTCTTCTGCCTTTCTGCACTACTCTGAAGAACACCTGCTCCAGTACCTCTCCCCCACAAGTCGTTTGACACCAGTCAAGTCATCTCTTCACCTCTTGGTAAAACTAGATAGAAAGGGCTTTTTTAAGTTGGTCTCCATAAGGCCTGTTTTCCAGATTGCCTGCCATTCTTAAGCTTATTTCTTAGACCTCTCAGATTTTTAATACCAACACTCAAGGAGAACTAGATGAAGTATCTGCCTGTACCCCAGCATAGCCTGCCAAGTATATGTGCAGGTGTTCAGACAACGCAGACTGACATGTGGTCTGAGTGCATTGGGGCCATGACTGTTTGCTTGAATGGGTATAGTGCAATGTGGTAAATGGAGAGGAAGAATATTGCTTTGTGGCCTGCTTCCTATCTGCTCCTGCAACAGGGGACTTCACTCCAGAACCAAGGAACTGGCCTTACCGCTCATCTGGAAGTTGTCATGAAGCTCCCGAGTCCTCCAGACTCATTCCCTGGAGACTGTCCACAGATGCTGCTTTATTTAGGTCAGCTGTTCTCAGACTGTTCCGTCTCCTGGATTTGTCAGCTTCATCCAGAATGACTTCTGACACCAGGCTGCTTTATGACACACACTTGTGCAAGTTTTATGCTAGTAAAGCAAAAGGACAGATTCTTGACTGTAAACTTGGAAGCAAGCTCAAAAATAAGAAAAACAATGCAATAAAGTGTGATTTTTATATGTAACCAGCTTTGTGCATCACTGTTAGGGATCCCAGGTGACTGTTCAAAACTTGTCTCAACTGTTGGGACCAAGGGGACTGCTGCTGATACCCCCTCTCCACACACACACACACACACACACGCTCTTTTGATATGTCTTCCCCTTTCCTTCCTGTTTGTGTTCAGACTTTATTCCTGGTTGTTTTTCCAATAAAAAACACAAGTTCAGTGACTATACTAAGTGGGACAGAGCTACAGTTCAGCTTTTACCCCTTACCCTTTTTTAATACATATCAAGTGCTTAACTTTAGGTGGGATTTTGTACAAAGGAACCGTTAAAGTTGACCTGATGGGGGGAGGTGGGAGAGGCAAAAAGGTGAAATACTACCTTTGGTCTTCAAAGCACTCCTGGGGCTGCTGCAGGATTTTCTGGATTGTTATAGTACTTAATAAAAATCATCTGTCAGATACACACATTCCATCAAACCTGCCTCTAGTTTGCCTTTAGTTCTCGGGGGAACTCACACATGACAAACCAGCAGCACAGATATGGCACTCGGTGCTTCAGCCCAAACCATCTGTTCTGGTCTCTCCACTCACCACTTCTCGCTGCCCTCTCTCTTGCCAGCAGCATGGGGTTGACATGGGCTGCGCCTCTTGCCAGAGAAGTACAAGTTTAACGCTGCTATGGGAAACCTCAACCGTTTTCCTGCAAATCAGCCCCCAAACCAGGCTGGTGAGAAACACCCCTCCTATTACCGGGATTCACTGGCTTGTCACAGCTGCAGAAAGACAAATGATTTATCTGCACATGCTCTGCTGTGCCTGAATTTGTTACCTCTGGGAAGCAGAAGCATCCCAGCCTTGCTAGATTCACCTCAGCTGAAACATAAGGCAAGCTTAAAAGAAAAACAAGCTTTATTCTAACTTCCTGCAGAATAAAGTTAGACATGTTTTTGTAAGGAAAAGCATAAAACCAAATGACATCTGACTAACGCTAGCCAGCAATCTCATTTCTGGCTGTCACTAGGTGTTTGCTGGGGGTGTCAAAGCTAGTGCAGCACCTGCTCTATTCTAGCACAGGACCTCTAAGAAGCTTTATGTGGCCCTAAGAACCACAAGGCAACTCGGTAGCACGTCTCCTGCTGTTATCCTTCAGAACTGACTAAAACAACGGTGTGGCACAGCCAATAACCTTGCCTGCTTCACCTCAGGGTTGTTCGTGCTGCAGAGCTCAGAGGCTACATCACCTTTCCTGAAGGCAACTTCCTTGCTTTAATCCGTCTCTCTCCAGAACTATTCCAACAGGCATGTAGCTTTTGTATTCGCCCCAAATTTGGCTGTGGTGCTTTACAGGCAGTTGCATGATATGATCTTTTTTTTCTTCCATGACAACTGAGCCTATAAACCACACATACATTGGGAATAAAAGCTCCCCACGGTCACCAGTACCCGGAGTTGCCGACTACCTGGAGAGTCGGGAGGGCCCTTCAATACAGACCCAGCACAACAGTGCTACCAGAGCATCTGCCACAGCCAAACACCCGCCAAAAAAATCATCCTGTTCTAGCCCAGTCTTGGTGATCCTGCAGACCACATCTAGCGGGGTGTTTGAGGACACCAACCATCATGTGTCTGCACCAAGGCGCACCATCATCACGCACCAAGACAGACATGGGGCTCAAGAGCAACAGTGCCACGTCGAGAAGTCCTTGACCCCACCGCTGCCTCACACCCGCTGCTCTGTATCTCCCAGTCAAGTCTGCACAGCTGTTTGCAGGGCCAGGCTGCAAACCAAGCCCTGTGGGACCCGTTCTCCCGTCAGCGTGATGTTCCTAGCTCACGTTTCCTCCAGCCCCCTCGGCTTTTCCCTCTGCGAGAGGATCGCGGTGCCACATCCAGCTCGCGAGCAGCAGCGACGCAGGCAAAGCGATTCACGCGCACATCAGCCGCACGGCGTTTCTGAACGCAGCACAAAGCAGACCTTAGTCCCTTGCGGGCACGCTACCCCACGCCGGCAGCACGAGGGGCTGGAGGAAAGCAGCAAGATTTAGAGAAGCACAGATCAGTGTAGTTTAAGGAGGAAAAGGAGGCTGCTCTCTCCCTGCCAGCGCTTCTCATGATTACTCTGGGGCCAGCAGCGCTGCAGAGCCTCTTCACAGAGCTGCTGGCCAACATTAAAACAAAAGAAAAGAGCTGATGCATTAAGGAAAATGAACAAAAGCTGCTCCCCCTCCCCGTTCCCTAAAGCAAAGCGCAGTGTTTAGCGTGGTGGGCGACGGTTATCGATTCAGCACTTCGGAGTCTCGCTCTCCGGGGTGCCGGTGCTCCCGACGCCTTTGCTGCACGTGGAGCCAGGATGCGCCTCTGTGGTGGAAAGGTTTTGGAAGACAGAGGAGACTTTAGTGGTGCTCGGCTCCCTCCGAGGAGCTTCGGAAGAGACCGAAGGACAAACGCTGCTCCCGCGTGTCCTCTGCGCACGCTTGTTCCCTTTGCTGCGGTCCAAACAGCCTCTCCGTCCCCCTCCTTTGCACCCTCCCATTTCCTCCCACGCACACAAATCGCCTTGAGCATCTCCGAATCCCCCCGCGGTGACGCACGGCTGCGCCCTGGGCCTGCGGGACTCGGGGAGAAGCGTCTGAGGAGGAAACACGGGCGACGTGCCGAGGTCCAAGCCCTCACCGCAGCGGGAGGGGAGCCCAAAGCCCCGGGCTGCCGCTCGGGAACGAGTCCGGCCACGGGCAGAGCAGAGGAGGAGAGGGGGCATCGCCAGGCTGGACGGGAGATGCTAGGTAGATGCTAGAAGTATTTCGTGCATCTCGGAAAGCCACGACACCTTTTTCCTGCTCTCACACAGGCTGGTTTTGTTGATCAGAAACGCAGGGGTGAGCTCCCGCCGTCACTGCGATGCCAGAGCCCCCCCGGGGCAGCCCTACACCCCGCCGCCGTCCCCTGGCCCTGCCGCCGTCCCCTGGCCCCACGGGCAGCCCCAAAGCCCGGCTCCCGGCTCCGAGCAGCCCCAAAGCCCGGCTCCTGGCTCCGAGCAGCCCCAAAGAGCCGCAGCACGGGACATGATACTGCTCCCTGTTACCAGCACCAGGGGAAGCGGCTGGGGAGCAAACGGGAGCAGTTTCTCCCCGAGGAGATCTGTCTAGAAGCAATGCTTGCTCCAAATCCAGACGCTCGCCAGCTACCCTGAAGCAAACGCAGTGGTAAAACCGGGGCAGCACCGGGCAGAGCTGCGCGGTCGGCCCCACGGCAGTCGGCGGGTCCCGTGGCCGGACTCCCGCGCGGCGCCGTGAGCGGAGGCGTCCCCGGCGGGCAGGGCGTTTCGGGGCTGCAGACCCTGAAGGAGGAGCGTGCTGGCACCCACCGCGATTCCTCCCCAGCTGCGGGGGGGGGGGGGGGGGGGGGGGGGGACACTCCGCGCTTTCTCAGCGGGCACAGCGCAGGTGGCAGGAGGGCCGCAGCAATAAGGGAACTTTCCCAATTCCTCTCTTAATTGCTATCCTCCCTGCGCAACAGGGCTGGAGGCAGAGGAACAACTGGAACCCGCTGCATCAATCGATCGGAAACGGGGGCCTCAGGCTGCCGTTCCAGCATGGGCTTCCTGGCGACCCAATGCACCAGCCTTCTGCCTTCTGGGTTAAACCAGCACTCGCCACCGAAAGCCCGCTGCGCCGGGAGGCGGCGCAGGCCACGCACTAACTCCCGGCTTGCGGAGAAAACGCTGCCATGGCTCGCGGGCTTCTGCCGCTCGTCAGCCCCTGTCCGACGGGGCCGTCACGGCAAGGCGGCAGGTCGTTCCCGAGCCTTCGGGGCAGGAGCCAAGGGGGGGTTCGGGATCGGTACCGCGCGCACGCAGGGTAACGCACCCCGTGCACGGCGCAGAGCCCCGGGGTGTCCGCAGCACCCCGGCAGGGATTCGGGGCGCTGGGGGCATCCGGAAGGCAAAGCGAGGGCGCAAACCCTCGCCGTGCCCATCAGGGACGAGGCAGGACCCGCTGCCGTGTCCCTCCCGCAACTCCCCTCCCCGCTCACGGACGCTGCCTCTCACGCGGGCAAACGCGCCTTCCCGTACGGATCCCCAGGCCCCTCTCTTGCTGCGGCGCTCGCTGGGCACAGCCGCGCGCCTGGCCGGGAGCAGGCTGGCGCGTTCGCTGCACGAGCGGACGCACGACGACCGCGCGCCCCTGCGGCGGCTGCCCGCTGCCCCGGGTCGATGCCGCCGCGGCCGGGGCCGACGTCCGTGCCATCCCCCCCCCGTTACACGCCGCTCGCCTCCGTCAGGCCTGCAAGGCTTCCCATACGCGGCTTCTCCGCCCGGTTTATTGCCCTCAAAGGCAGCTCAATGGTTTCTCCAGGCTTCACGGCTCTGCTGGAAATTCTCCTCGCTTGCGCTTGTGCTTGTGCCGTGGCAGCAGGGACGGGCGGCTGGCCCGTCTCACTCACGGCGGCCTGTCACATCTCTTCCCGGCTTCGTTATCACCCCTGCTTTATTACAGGCAGAGTAAATTGCTTTTGTCTGAAGTGGGATAATGGTCAGAAGAGTGACTGTGTGGAAATGGCATTTTCATGAGGCTTGGTTTTTCCCCAGCAGTGACTTGCATATTAAGCTGGGTCCATTTACAAACGAGCGCGAGGGCTTCGCCGCTTCCCCTGCCTGCTGTGCCCTCTTCCTCCTCCTCCTCCTCCTCCTCCTCCTCCCTGAACGGGCTTTCGCGGCTCCCAACGCCAGCAGCGTTCCCATGGGGAAACCACCAAAACCGCGAGGCGTTTGGGTGCCGTGCGCGGGGCAGAGCAGCGGCGCGGGAGCACCGGGGCGAGGGGTCGGGGGCAGCCGTGAGCGGGGCAGCACCTCCGCCCCGGCGAGGCTGGGGGTGACGGCGGCGGCCCGTGGGGCGCACGGCCCCCGCGCACGCACGACGTGGGGCTCGGAGCCGCTCGGCTGGCCGGGCCGGGCTTGCACAGAGCCACGCACCCTGGTGGCCAGGTCCAGGGAGGCGTCCAGGTCCCTGTATCCCACCCCCCAAATTCCACATAACTCAGCAAAACAAATCTCTTCCAATAAAAGATGCTATTTTTAAAAGCTTGCCTCCAGGTTTCACAAATTACTACAATTTGTTTACCCTCCATTTGAGGAGATTTGCAGCCTTTTACCCTCCCCAGAGCAGCTCCGAGCCTTCCTTTTCCTCCTTTGCAGATTGTTTTTATTGCACTGGTGGCTGATTCCTCCCATTCCCTCTCCTCCCACCCAAGAGATATGTTTCCCTGACAAGAAGTATCAGAGTGCAACACAAACACGAGAGGCTGTCGGGGAAAGATCTACACGCCAGCGCTCATTGCTGCTTGCGGCAAAGCGGAGTTTCCAACAAAAGCCCCCTTTCCCTGGGGCCGGTTAATATTTCTCCCCTGACAGAGTATCCCGTGTATTTATGGGGTTCTGCACAGCTTTCTGCTGCGCGACCACATATTCTGCGAGCGAAACCCACAGCGAGTGGTGAGGGGGAAACTTGGTTACCAGCCGCCTCCTTCCTCCGCCGCTGGCGCTGACCGGCACCGGGCCGAGGGCTTCTGCTTTTGTTACTCCAGCGCATGACAAATTGTTTAATACCAGCACGCCGAGAGGGGAGCGTGGCGGGGCTGCGTGGATTAATAACCCGCAAGGCACCGCTGGGACTCCGCGACGCGGCCCAGCTCTCGCCCGACGTGCGGCGCCATCGAGGTCGGCCCTGCCGAGGGCTCCCGCGGCCCCGGCCCGGGTCTGAGCGCCTCTGCCGTCCCGCGGGGCCGCAGGTGCCACCAACCCCCCCAGGATGGGGTCCCATGGGAGCCCCGACGTGGGGGCTGCACTGGGAGGAAGGAGCGCAGAGCTGCCGGGCGAGCGGCCCGTGCCCGCGGCTAGGCAGGGTTTGGGGGTAACCGCAGCTCCACCGGCGCCTGCCCCGGTTCAGCTCCCCGACGGCTGCAGGGAGCCGGGGGGGGGACGCGGCCGTGCGAGGGGGCTGAGAGCGCGAAAGGCCCGGGCTGACCCCGGCCCGCGGGGAGCCCCCGGGCCCCACGGAGAGGATTCGGCCCCACGGAGAGGGTCCGGTGCCGCCGAGCCGAGCCGCCCCCCGGGTCCCCCGCTGCCGCCGCCGCCGCCGCTCACCTGGCGCCCGTCGGGCCCCGCGCAGGCGAAGCGCCGCCGCCGCCGCCGCCGCCGAAGCGCGCCGAGCCCGGGGCTCTGCTGGGCGCCGCCCGCTCCCGGCCCCGCTCCCGGCCCCGCTCCCGGCCCCGCCGCGCACAGGACAGAGGCCGCCGCGGCGTCGTTTCAGGAACTTTATTAGCTGCAGCGGGTCTGGTGCTCACAGGCGGGGCGGAGGGAGCCGGCGCGGGGGGGGGGCTGCGGCCCCGCCGCCCCCCCGGGGGTATTTACACGGGGGCGGGGGGGGGGTGGAGGGGGGCAGGGGCCGCCGCTCGCTCCGGGGGCTGGGACGCCGCCGCCGCCGGCTGCCCGGGGCGCTGCGCCGGGGCCGGGACCGGTGTCGGTGTCGGTGTCGATGTGCGGCGCCGGCGGCGGGGCGGGATGCCGCAACCGAGCGGGGCGCTGCCAAACTGAGCAACTAAACTAGGCCTTGCGGGGGGACCGGGCGGGGGTCGTTCGGCGAAGCGCGATGGGGGACAGGGGACGAGGGGGACGAGCCCCGCGTGGGGCGGCCCAGCCGGGCTCGCTGCGGGCAAGAGAAGCTAGCGGTGCAGGGCGAAGCAGCGGGGCGCCCGGCCAGCCGGATGGGGCGAGCGGGGCCAGAGGGGGCCGCACCGGCCCCGGCGGGGGCTCCCTCCCTCCCAACGTGGAAATGGTCCTGCTCCGGCACCCGAGTCCTGGCGGCACCGTGGGATGAGACCGAGACGTCCGTGTCCGCACGGCAGCGGGAGGAGAGGGCTCGGGCAGCGTCCGGGCGAGGGGGGCGCATGGGGCAGCACGTGCCCCTCTCCGACGCGCGGCTGCAGAGTCCAGGGCGGCAGGAGCCGGTGGGGGCAGCAGGGCTCCGGCGTCCCCTCCGGCACCGTCTGGCTACAGCACGCAGGAGGCGTCCACCGAGCGCTTCTTCAGCTCCTTGCTGGCTTTGTGTTGGTGGTGGTGGTGGTGCGCGTGGGCTGAGCCCGGCCTGGCGGGGTCGGGGAGCGGGGCGCCCCGCAGCTGGGTGTCCTGGGGGTGCCCGTCGCTCCCCGCCGCCTCCACCCGCAGGTAGGCCTTCACCTTGTGGTGCCGAGCCTTGCCGTCGCTGGAGTCGATCACCCGGCACTCATACGTCCCCTCGTCCGTGGGCTTCACCCGCGACAGCCGCAGCTTGTGCGAGATGTTGCTGCCGACCACCTTCACCACCTGGGCAGAGCGGAGAGTGGGGTCAGGCGGCACCGGAGCCCCGGACGCCGGGGCCCTCCGTCCCTCCCGCCCCAGCCGCCCCCCTGGGGGGGGGGTACGCAGCAAAGCCC
Source organism: Apteryx mantelli (assembly GCF_036417845.1). Taxonomy (NCBI): domain Eukaryota; kingdom Metazoa; phylum Chordata; class Aves; order Apterygiformes; family Apterygidae; genus Apteryx; species Apteryx mantelli. The sequence goes on from NC_089995.1 coordinate 19,384,248, forward strand.
GGGCACGTGCGGCCCCTGCCCGCGACGGCGCCCCAGCCGCGGCAAGGCTGCAGCCCTGGCGCGCTCCCGGACGAGCCGTCCTCGAAGATCGATGCAGAACCACGCGGGCTAATTAGCTTTTCTACCAAATTGATTCGCTCTCAGTATTTATCACCCAATGAAATTTAAGACTTACTCACTAGCCAGAGCTGCAGCTGCTATTGGGTTAGGTCAATAAATCAGATTTATAACCCGCCCTGAGGCCGCTGGCTCCGTTCCCTATAATCACACTGGATGGCAAAGGCCATTTTTCTACTTGCCACTGCATTTGTTAGCAGAAGATTTTATGGGGTTTAGAAACTGGGCTGGAGGCCGCAAGCCGGCGAGTCACAAACTCCCTGCTGAAGAGGCAGCGGGGACAACCCCGAAACCGGGCGGCAGCGGGGAACGGGCCCCGGCGTGGCCGCCCCCGCTGGGCCGAGCTGCTGGGGGCACCGCGACCGCGCTGCAGCAGCCGTGAGCGCACGCGAGCACCTGCGCCTGCACGCACACGTGAAACCCCGCGCGCGGCCGGGCCCGATGCGAGCATGCATCCTGCAGCAGCGGGCGCCTGGGTTAATTCCCCTGGGAAAGGGGTGAACACAGGGCTCCGGTCTGGAGCGTGCGAGAATACCAAGGCCGTAATAGGAAAGGACCTTTAAAAAAAAAAATCTTTGTATTAGCAGAACAAGGAGTCACTTAACGAAATTAATGGCTGGGAAATGTAGAACTAAGAAAAGCAAAGCCCAATTTGCAGGCGTCGCGGCCGGCCGGCAGATCCGCTGCCCAGCAGGTCGCGGCACCTCATCCTGCGGCTGAGTTATCGCAGGGCCGGGTAATTTTACGACCGCTCATAATGTTCACGGCTTCCCAGCTGCGAGCGAAGCGCTGACATTTCATGCTCGGAGGCGCGAAGTGGCCGCTGCCGGGCCGGGCCGGGCCGGGCCGGGGGAGCCGCTCGGGGGGCTGCGCCGTGGCGGGGGATCGCCCGGGGGCCACCGCCACTGCCCGCCCTAGGGAGACGTGGCCGCTCCGTGGGCACAGCGCTGCCCTGCCGGGAGCTTTCCAACGCGCGACGGCTCGGCCAAACACCACATTTCTTTAAACAATTCAAAGGAAAAAAAAGAGAAGAAGAAATGTTGCATTTGCTACCGCCTGCCAAATTGCTGCGATAGTTTTTCTCTCTGCCTCCCCTCGAAATGCCACATGGGCTCCCGAGGGCCTGGAAAACCTGCAGCTCGGAAATACCAGCTCCTCTGGAAGAAGCTTTTGTTCAAAGCACGGGGAAGGTCCCCGGGGCCGGTCTGGCAGCACCCGCCCGGCCCCGCGGCGCGTCCCGCGCTTCCCCCCCGCCTGGGGGCTGCTGCCCGGTCACTCGTGCTGGCACGAAATCCGAGCGTGGGGCTCCTCGCAGGAAAACACGCTATTTATTATTAGACTAAGTATGTTTTGGTGGATAAAAAAAATGGCTAAGGGGGTGCCTAATGCGATGGTTTCTGCGTATGATTTACATCGTTCCATATTGTTTTATGCTGCCATTTGTTTTCAGTCAATTTGCTCTTTTTCTGTTATGCACATTTTATCAGACCGTTTGTGGTGTTGTCTCGTCCCTGTTCATTTATCTTCTCAATTCTGTAAACGTTTAATAATCAAGCACATTTAAAATAACAACAACAAAAAAAAAGGTTTAAAGTCAGGTCTCTCCCTGGTGGCTTGATCCAGAGGAAACAGCAAAAGCGTCACACCCAGACTGCTCCGAAATAAATCATAGTTACACATGCACATGCATTGATTACATTCCGGCATGCAATTAACTGCCTAATTATGCTGAAAAACGCAATGGCAGGGTTAGCAGGCGACCTTGCCCCGGGACGGCGCCGCGACCCCTGCGTCGGCCCTGGCTCTGCCGCCGGCTCCCTCCGGCCGCGCCGGCGCCGGCCCCGGGCTGCTCTGGGACTCGGTGCTGGAAACGGGGGCTGAACGGCAGCTGCCAGCACCGTCACAGCACCCAGCTGCCAGCGCGGGGGGAGGCAGGGAGGTGTCAGCGCGGGAAGGAGGTCAGATGCACCTGCCAGCCTTCGGGAATTAATTCTCGGAGTGTTACACGGCCCGTCGCTGGAAAAGTGGCAACCGTGGGCTCAAACCCCGGGAAGCAACGAACCGAACCGATCAGAGGGGATATTGTCTCCCTGGGGAATTCGTTACTGGCCATGGAATTCACATGCATTAATCCCCACAGATGAGAAAAGAGAGACAATGCCCTAAATCCCGAGATTTTCATGGCACTTTGCCTGCCTCGGCCCTATCGCCAGTCGCCCGGAGCGATGGCTCGGCCGGAGGGTCTGGTCCCGGTGCCGGCGAGCCCTGGTCCCGGGAAGCCTGGGCTCCGCGCCGCACGGCAGCACAGCCGCTCGCCGCACGTGTCCTGCCCTTCCTCTCACTCGCTTAACAAGAGAAAACTAAAAAAAACTACCCACACAACATCATGGCCAAGGCAGTTAAATTGTTTTAAATATTGTTCTACTTCCGTGAAACCGGCCCCGTAAGGAGCCAGGAGATGCCAGCGCCCCGGCCTCGCCGGGCATGGAGGGCAGCGGCACCCGCCTGCAACAGCGCGAGGCCAAGAGCGTTTATTTTATTTAACTAATTAGTGTCTCCTCATTCTGTTCACGTGAGCCTAAACGGCTTTGGAATTCTAATCCGGTAAGTAAATTCGATTATTTCCTCCTTAGTGTAAACTTGTTCCTTAGATGCCTAAAGAAATCAAACAAGATCTATCCCGGGCTGTCAGGCGCCCCGTGCCGCCGCCGCGCTGTGCCGCCCGGGACGCTGCCGCCCTGAGCCGGGCGAAGCCGCAGAGCGCGGCCCGTCGCGCACGGGGCGCCGGCGCCCGCCCTTGGGGTGCTCTGCCGAGCTGGGGCTCGGAGCCGACCCCGCTCGCCCGGCCGCCGCCGCCGCGCCGCACAGCAGCCCCACGCGCCCCTCGGCGAGCTGCCCCCGGGCGCGTCCTCCCCTGCCCATGGTGTCCGGCATGCGGGGCCTCTGCAGAGAGAGAAAGGGGGGGGGGAAAAACCAGAGAACCCAAAATACACTCCCCCCCCCCCCCCAGCAGATCCGTGCGATTTTGACTACCGGCATTGCAGGGAAAAAGTTACAGCTGTGCCCTCGATTAAAGTCCTCGCAAGACTCATTGTCGAAACTCACGCTTATTTTTGTCGCGTCCTTCCCAGCCTCCTCCTGCTGCGATGCTTTTAGCTGTCGGGAAGAGAGGGGTGGGGGGTGGCGGGAGACCGGAGAGGAGACGAGAAACCATTAGTTCGGCTGGAAGGAGGGAGAAAACCTATCATCAGACTAATTCCCACCTCGGCCAATAACACGCGCTTCAAAGGCAGCCTGGGAAGGGGGAGAGGAACTCGGCCGGGCGGCGCGGGAGGAGGGCAAGGAGGAGGAAGGAGAAGGGCTTTGCTTGCCTCCCCGGCGGGGCTGGCTGGGGCAGCGGGAACCGCACGTGGGACCAGCTCCCGCAGCTCCTTCCCAGCCTGGCACCCCCCGGATTGCCGGGAGCGTTTCCCAAGGCGCTGGCTCCGCGCGGCGGCCCTGCGTCCTTCCCGGCAGACGCCGCCCCGAGGCGCCGCGCAGCCTGGCCCGTGCCCGCTCCGGGCAGAGGCATCCCCGCCGCCCCCGGCCCTCCTCCTTGCAGCCCTACAGCAATGCTCCCGAGCGATAGCATTTCCCTGACGCTTCTCTGAATTTATGGTAACGCCAGGAGCAGCACACTGCCAAAGACACAATAATAAAGGCTCATTAAAATACCTAAAGCTGCCTTTCCATTATTTGGCCCTTATCTCCATGTGAACACAAAGAGAAATAAAGAGACAGCTGTTTGCCAGGACTGATATACGGAGAGATGGGGCGAAGGAGGGAGGGTTGTGGGGGACGAAGATGAAGGGACGGATACAGAGGACACGCTTGCGATGAGGTGGGAGAAGGCACGAGCACAAGGCAAAGCCTCTGGCTGGGATCGTGCCCCAGGGCAGCCACGTGGGCCCAGAGCTAACCGGGAAGGGCAGCCGGGATGGGCCCGGCATCGCCAGCCCTGCGGCCGGTCCCGGGCGCAGCCGAAGCCTGTGCAGCCCTGTGCCATGGAGTGGGAAAGGCTCCGCTCATGAGGGGGATGGTGCGGGAAAGGCTCCGCTCGCGAGGGGGATGGTGCGGGAAAGGCTCCGCTCATGATGGGGATGGTGCGGGAAAGGCTCCGCTCGTGATGGGGATGGTGCGGGAAAGGCTCCGCTCATGAGGGGGATGGTGCGGGAAAGGCTCCGCTCGTGATGGGGATGGTGCGGGAAAGGCTCCGCTCGCGAGAGAACACCACACTCCAGCAGCACATGCAGGGCAGGGGGACAGCAGGGCGTTACCTGGTTGGAAGCCCACGTCTGTTTGTCCGTCCAGTCCTTGTGGTTGCGGACGTACCACCACTGTATCTCAAGCGAGTAGGAGGGGGATCCGCTGCCTCGGAAGGAGCACGCCATCTCCACGTCCTCGCCGGCCTGGGCCGTCATGTCATGCGGGGTCTCCGTGAACAGGGCTGCGGGCAGACAGAGCAGGGGATGCGGCGCCCGCCGGCCACGCGGGCGAGGGTGGCACTGCTCCTTCCCCAGCAAAGCCGATCCCGGCCCCCGGCAGGCGGGAAAGCCCCTTCCAGCTCGCCTTGCTCGAGGGACAAGTCTCGCTGCCGTGGCCCTGGCTCTCCCGTCACCCCCAGGTCCTTGCTGGCTCCTGCAGACCTGCCCCGCTCGCCCCAGCCGCGGCGCGGGCAGCCTCAGGCCCTGGCGCCTTTCCAAAAAGCAGCAGCCCCAGCACCAGGAAAGCAAGCGAGCAGGAGCCCATCGGTCCCCCGTGTCCCCACGCCACCAGGCCCTGAGCGTCGCCTCGTGGCGCCCTCCCGCCTCGAGCGAGAGCAGGACACCTGCTCCTCCAAAATGCAATAAATAAATAAAACATGGTCGGCCGCATCTCGGCTTAAATCAGAGCATAAATGAAAAACAAATCCTTGTTTAATGCAGCCCCCAAACAGTCTCCCACGTGCCATATGGTTTGCTTTCCTCTCTCAAAACAAATATTGTTCGCAGATGTAATTAGAATTCTTTTCATCTCCTCTGGAGAGATTATTGCTCCTCCGTAAAGCCAGCCCCGGCGCGCAGGTCACTCAGGACACATCGCTGTCACGGCCTGCGGCTCCATGCACGGCGGTGTCTCCGCAGGGACCACGGGGGCCAAACCCCGATGTGGCCGGGACCTTGCAGGCGGCGCGGCGGGTCCAGGGCTGCCGACCCCCCTCCCGCCCCAGGAGGGCCGCCGAGGGCTTGCGGCACACGGACCGGTCCCGCAGCCCCTTTCCCTCCATCGCCCCTCCGGCACTCAGCCCCGGCGCCGGGAATGCCGGGGGCCCGCAAATCCCTGGGGTGCCGCGCTGAGCCCTGAGCCAGGCTCAGAACGGCTCCTTATCACCCGGACAGAAGAGTTAATACCTTTAATATCTCTCTGTCCCTCCGGACGCATGGAAATCCCATATCCTTATCGCTTTCCTTTAATCCATCTTAGCGGGGGAACTGGGGAAGCTACAGAGCGTAAGGGGCTTAGTGAGCGCCCCGGCCTCCCGGCGGGGCTCCTGGCACGGCTCCTGCCCCGGGGGCCGCGGGGCAGCGCGGGCCGGGCGAAAGCTCCCACCGCCCGAGCCGGCTGCGCGGAGCACCAGGGCCCCGGGCCGCCTGGCTCCGGCGGCTCCTCGGCACATGGCAAATGGCTGCTCCTTGCTCCTGACGCGTCAGTGCTGGGGCCGTTGCCTTGGAGCGATTAAGCGATAATTGTGCACACATTCTCCAACCAGTGCCTAACAGGGACGTTACCTTCCAGGCCCCTCAGTGCTCTTTTTTTCTTTTCCAGGAAATGCAGCCAGTAGGCTTCCCTGCTCCCTGATATCCCTGTGGGGCCGGCGGCTCCCACTCCCACCGCCCCTTCCCACGTGCCCCTGCAGCTTCGCAAATCCTCCGGATGCTTCTGCTCTCCTGCCTGCACCAGCCTCTCTCCAAAGCACTGCTGCAATTTCTGTCCCTTCCGCCCGGGAAGAGCTGCAGAGGAGCCGGGCAGGCTGCAGGAGAGAGGAGCTGATGCTGCCTTCCCGTGTCCCCCATGGCAGGAGCCCGGGCACTGCCCCTCGCCACCCTGCCAGAGCACCGGCGTGGACGTGGGTCACACCGGGAGCCTGGCTGCAGCTGCACTGCCGTCGTCCCCAGTTCTGCGGGGTGGTTGCATCTCCCTCCTTTTCCCCGGCTGACATCAAGCTACGTGACAGCAAGTGACATCAGGCAAGCTGGGAGAACTTTCCTTAGTGAACGGCTCCTACAAAAACTCCCAGTTCAAAGGCCCTGTCTGCTGTTCTTGTTAATGCACGGCAGCTTTGTCCTTAACCACCGCTATGGCTTTAGTTAAACGCTGCACGGCACAGCCGCAGGAGCCGGCTGCAAGGAGCTGCCGCTGCCCGACCCGTGAACGGAAGCCCCTTTGCAGAATAGCCGCGGTGTCCCCTGCATCCGCAGCGTCTCCTGCGCCTCGCTGCCCTGTGCACGCAATCCCTGCTCCGAGAGGCGACAGCCCCGGCCGGGACCCCCCCCTGCAGAAACCCCACTGCTCGCCCACCTCCCCTCGCCCACCTCCCTCGGCCACCCAAAACGCGCCTCTCCCGCGCATCCTGGGTAACATTCTCCAGAGCCGTCCTCCAGGGAGTCTGCTTTAATTATCAAGTTTAAGGAGCAGACATTGCAGCGGATAGCCTGAGGTCTCCAGCCCATGTCTAAATTACTCAGAACACAATTAAAATCAGCTTGCACAGACTGAAATTTGGCAGATGAGTGGAGAAGAGGGTTGATTGAATCAAACACCTCCTTTCTTTCAGATTTTAATTGGGAAGTGTATGGATCTATTAACCTCAGGGCTCGGCCTCCTCAAAGCGCCCCGAACCCAAGCATGCGGCGCTGGGGGACCCGGCCATGCCGTGGAGCCCGGCCTCCCCGCGAAGCACATCGTGCCCGGGAGCCCCCTGCCGCCCAGCGAGGCAGGGTTCGGGCAACCCCAAATCGCTCGGGATGCGGCTATGCGAGGTCTCGAACGCTCCTGTGCAGCGGGACAGGCCCGTGCGAGCCCTCGCCGAGCCGGCTGGGCACGGCCAGCTGTGGCATGGGCACCCAGCGCCCTGCCGTCGGCCCCCGTTTCCCACCCGGCCCGAAGAAGCCGCGTTGCAGGAAGCTCCTGCAGGGCTTGGGCCCAGGGCTGCAGCGCTGCGTCACCCGGCGCAGGTGCCCCCGAGCCCGGCGGATGGGGCCAGGCAGGGACCCGGCCTCCCGGGGCAGCTTCCGGAGGGCTCCAGCCGGGCGCCGCGATCCCGACCCCGGGCGAGTGTCCAGCCTGCGGAGCGGCAGCTCCCTCCGGAGGGCTGTTCCGGCTGGTGCAGTCGTGGTCGGTCGTCGCCGCTCCGATGGGGACGAACGCGGTCTCCCAGCTGGCGCGTGTCCCAGCACGGCGTTCCGGGCCGGGGGCTCTCACAGCTTTGTTTCACGGCAGCTTTAGGGAGACGGGCTCTCAGGGGCAAAACCTGGTCTTGGGATCTCTTCTCATGCCATCTCCCTCCAGCTGTGTATCTGAAACACCTGCTCCCCACAGAGCCAGGCCCCGGCTGCAATCATCGGCACTGGCAGCTCCCAGGGACCCATCCTGCTCGCAGCAGGTGACTTGCCACCACTGCTGGTCGTCACCTCCATGTCCTCGCCATGGCAGCCGTGTCCCCTTCGTGCCAGGGACCTCGTGGTCCCCATGGGGATGTCCCTCACCCATGGGAATGAGCATCTGAAGACACCACCCTCCAAAGGAGCCGGGAGATGGAACCTCTGGAGCCGCCCAGCGCCCTTGGGAGCTGCTGCTGTGACAGCGGCAGCCGGACCAGCCTCCAGCCAAGGACCCGGCCCCGCTGCACGCGTCGGCACCAGGATGCCCTCGACGCTCCCGATGGCCTCAGAGGTGCCGATCTCCCCGGCTCCGTTGCGCCGTGGATCCGCACAGCGACCAGCTCCCGTTGTTCCGGCGAGGCCATTTCAGACGAGGCTCCCTGGGAGCAGCCGCTTCGTCCTTGGCCTCATCCTTCCGCCAGCTCTCATCACGCGGCACTCGGAGACGCTGGCTCCTCTCCAGGCCCAGCTTCCCAGGCCCGCGGACCCGGCACCGGGATCCCACCCCCAAACCGCAGGTGCCCCGCGCCGGAGCAGAGGACGAGGCGAGCCGGCAGCGCCTGCCTCCAGCTGCTGCCTCCAAGCCCTCCAGACTCCTCAACGAACGCACCCAAAATGCGGCGCTCTCATGGAGCCGGGGGGCTGCGGCCCTGCTGCTCCAGCCAGGATAAGCAAGGCTGCTCTGGAGCAGGGAGCGCCCCGCTCTGGGCCCCGCTCGCAGAGCCAGGAGGCAGGCGGGAAACTCCTAACACACAGCTCACGAAATCACCCAGCGAAGGGCAGTGGAGAGCAAAAGAGAGACGGTAAACACCAGCTGACAGCCCCCTTCCTCCCTGCACGAACCAGCCCTTCATCCCCCTCCTCTGCCTCACTGCCCCCGTGCATTGCAGCATCCCCTCACCCCCGTGAGCCCAGGTGCCCCTGGCCACGGTGCTGCCCCTGCCAACCAGACAGCCCCTACCCCTGCCCCTGCCCCTGCCCAGCCACCTCGTCACCCCGTCCCCATGCCACCATCGGCTGGTGCAGCCACACGTGCAGGGACCTGCCCGCCCTGGAAGCTCTTTTCACCTGCACTGGTTTTCCGTTCCCTCCCGCAGCTCAGGCGGGAGCAAGCACAGCCCCGGCCCTGTGCAGAAACCCCCCCTGGCCTGGGCTTCGCCCCGCCACCACGCCGGAGCCCCGTCCGAGAAAGGCCTGCGCTAAGCAGGCAGGTCCCGCTGCACAGCTCCCCGGCTCAGGCTGGGCTGCAGAGCACATCCCCACGCTTCTGACGGCGATTCCCATTTTGTAGGCGTGGAGATGCTTTGGGAGAGCAAGACCCTGTTCCCAGAAAGCAGGCGAGCCTGGAGCTGGAAGTACACATTTCAATCTGCTTTTCAGTTGGAAAAGATCACTGGATATATTACACAGAAAGCAATAAAGGCTGCTAATAACTGTAGCTAATCACCTTTGGGGCAGAGCACCCAGAGCGCCTCGCCGCAGGAGCTGCGGTTGGCAGCAGTGTGGCGCGAGAGGGGCCGGCGTGCCGGAGCCGGGGCTGGGCTCGGCTGCACACAGAGCAGCGTCCCGCTGCGCTGCCGCCGCGCTCCCTTTGCACCCCTGGGGGACAGGGCTGCGGAGGGCATCCGCGCTCGGCCTCGGATGTGCCCGCAGCAGGAACAGGACGCGTCCGGAGGCTCCTGCGCCCGCGGACCTGCCCGGCCACGGGGAGAACTGGGGCTGGGGAGTCAGCAACGGTCCCCACGGCTGCAAATCCTGCCTGTTGGGAGCGAAAGTTTCGCTTAACATTAATTGCTACTTAAACTCTATTCAATATTTGGAGAAGCTCAGTGGATTTCTAATAACCGCAAAGTCGGTGCCCTTGGAGGCCGGGAGCGCGGCCACGCCGCCGGTGCCGGCTCACCTCGGTGGGGGCAGGAGGAGCTGCCTGCTCCCTCCTGCTCCCGGCTCAGCCCTGCGCACGCTTTGCACCGTTTGCAGGCTTGAATCACAGAGACGAAGCTGCCGAAGCGCACACGGCTCCCGCTGTGGTCGGAGGTGACCGTGCGTCACGTGGAGCAACCCCGGGTGGACGGGACAGAGGAACAGAGAAGCTCGGGAGGTGCCTGCAGCCCCCGCCACCCCCAGGGCGAGGACCGGCCGGGGAAGGGTTGCCTCTGCAGGCGAGGAAAAGAAAAGCCCAGCAAAGGGCAGGAGCAAACCTGCAGGAGAAACCTGCAGCTGCTGGCAAAGCTAAAATAAAGAATTGCTTTAATTAGGGCTGTTATGATATTACCCTCTGATCAGCCAGTGATTTGGCAGCTGGCTACGGCGCTTCTGAATGGCCTATGAAAGTGATGGACAGTTTGGGGACCCTCCAGAGGCGAGTCATAACCGGTCGAGCTTTCGGAGGGGAGGGGACGACAACACAGGCATGGTCAGAGATGCAGAGCCTCCGCCAGCCTGCACCGAGCCCGCCGCGCTGCCTGAGAGCCAGCGAGACGGGGATTCGCGTTCGGAGCGACGGAGCGAGCCCATCTCCACCGCCTGCACCGCAGCAGCCGGAACAGACCGGGATCCACCGGAGCCCCCCCAGGAGGGGTCCTGCACGGGGAAGGCTCAGGTGCCCCCCGCCCCACACGGACCCCTAGAAACGGGCTGGGAGCTGTTGGGCTGCTTTGTAGAAATGTGGCTGAAAGAGCTGCACCTAATGATCAGCCCGGCAGACCCGTCCCCATCCCGCCTTGCCATCCATCCTGAGGCCGTGCTGGCCTGTCACCTCCGGCAGCTGCCCCTCACGCCCCCAGCTCAGCCCGTGGGAGCCAGCAAATTGCCTCTGCAAGAAGTTTGTTTTCTGCAGCTGTGAAAATCCAGCACACAAACACTCCTGCAGATCAGCTGCTCGGGCTGCAAGTGCGTTAGGACACTGTAGCTTAAAAAAAAAAATCACCTTCGGTGGTGCCAAGCGCCCTCCTCGATCAATACCGCGGGCCCGGGCAGTGCGGGCAGACGAGACGCCGCAAGGACGGGCTCCTGCTGCCGCTGCCGCGCGCCGGCCTCGGAGGCGGCCCCGCGTCCCGCTCCTCCCCGCGGCGGCGCAGGGGGTCCCGGCGCGGGGGCAGGTTTCCGCCGCGGCTGCCCCTTGCGCAGCCCCATGCACAGCGCGCCCCAGCCCTGCCACGCGGAGCAGCGTGGGCTCCGGACCCGTCTGCGGGGCCGGGCGCCCGGCAGCCCCCGCGACGCACGGCCGTGCCCCGGGGCCCTGCTCCCTCCTGGCAGGCGCTCGCCACCTCCGGCAGCAGCTGGCACGCTGCCCGCCCGGCGCCTTCCCTCTCCCTCCCTGACATTGGCGCCGCGTCCTCCTCGGCGGAGGGAGGGGGGCTGTAACGGGCTCGCTGCTCCCGGTGCTTTATGGCCTGCTACCTGTCATAAACTGAGAAAATCAGGATCGATAAATCTTCCAGGAAACAAAAATCAGGGGAAATAAAATGAACTCAATGGGGAAACACAGATAAACGGAATTGAAAACGCCTGCTGGGACAGCTTGGTGCTCTCATAAACCCGAGATGTACAGGTTGCTTCGCTATCTCCCCGCCGGGGCAGGGATTCATTGCTCAGCCAGCGCGTCCCCTGGGGTGGGCGGCCCGCGCCGGGCAGAGCGGCGGGCGGCTGGTGGCAGGCAGGGGACGCCGGGCCCGGCTCCGCGAGGACGCGCGTCCCCTCGGGCAGGCGGGATGCGGGGAGGCGCCCGGGGTGCGGAGCCCCCCCCTGCCCCAGCTCACCCCGGTGCCTCGCACCAGCCCTGCGGGGCAGGACGGGGTGGCTCCAGTGACCCCCCTGGGGCTGCTGCCGAGCCCCGGGGCCGTCGCGGCAGTTCTCCGAATGAGATGCCTTTGCTGCCTCGGCAGCCCCGCTCCGTCACCCTGGGAGGAGAGGTGGAAAATATGCAACGAGCCTGTGCCGAGTCCCTGCAATCGTCCCTCCGGCCAGCCGTGGCCAGGGCGCTCCTGGTCACAGCTCATAGCAGGGACCTTCCTTGCAGGGTATCCCGGCGGTCACCCCGTGCTCCCTATGACCCAGCCTGCCAGCCGCTTCGGGGGAACCCTGGAAGGGGCCGTGCCAACTTTCCCAGCCCCGAGGCCGCAGCGTGTTGCAGCCGCCTCGGTGGTGGCAGAGCTGCGCCCCGAGGCAGCGCCTGCACGTGGGAGGAGGGAGTGCGTGCAGCAGCTGCGGGGATGGTGAGGGCAACGGCAAGAATTACAAACCTAAGGAGATTTAAGAGCGGGGGGGGAAAACGCTGCTGGCACCTGCAGGATGGCAGGAGTTGCACAGCTTTGCCAGAACCATTGCACAACATTTTGGCAATCAGATGCCAGCAGAGCGGGCGCAGGATCCCTCGAGGAGCGGGAGGAGGCCAAGCCCCACCACAACGGCTCGGGGAGAAAGACCCTGAGCAAGGCGATGATGGGGCCCCCATCCTGCGTCGCCTCCAGGGTCTCCCGCTCACCCTGGCGTGTACTGAGCACTGCAGCGTGCCCATGCACCGCCCCGGCGTGCCCCCCCCTGCACCGTGCGCCGCAGCGTGCCTGTGCATCGCCCCAGTGTGCCCCCCCCCCGCACCATGTGCCACAGCGTGCCCGTGCATCGCCCCAGCATGCCCCCCCCTGCACCGTGCCCCGCAGCGTGCCTGTGCATCGCCCCAGCGTGCCCAGCATGGGAGCAGCACACTGGAGCGGCACGGGGCTCCTCGGCGCTGAGCACACCCCGTGAGCCACAGCCTGCATGAGGCACGAAACCACCTGGGGGCTGCAGAGGCCACGGCTTAAACAGACCAGTGGGCACACACAGAGGTTAATATTTGTGTAAACATGCATTGCAGGGTGATTAAATATGTATTGGACATTTGCAAAAGCATATTAATTACCTAGTTATAGCTCTAGCTCACTCTGTGAATTATTTACCCCACTGAATCATTATAACACTAGTCAATCACAGGCCTCTTCCTCTGCCTCAGTGAGCCAAGAGCTTCTCCGTCAGATCTGCAGCCAGTCTGAAAGGGAAGCACCTGCCCAGGCGGGCTGCGATCGCGGAGAACCGGCTCCATGCAGCCGCCACGCAGCCTCACGCCTCGCCTGCATCAGGCTCGCGACAGGTTTTCACTCCTCTGGCAGGTCCCTAGTTGGGGGAACTGATCCCTCGCACACAAACCCGGCTCAGTTTTCACTTTCCCGATCTCCCAAAAGCTTCGAGGACAGAGTCCGCAGCCCCGACCGCAGGGCCAGGCACACCGCGTGCCTGTGGCTCGGCCCCGCTCCGGCGTTCGGCAGCGCGCGGTCGGAGGGCAAAGCCTGGCCCTAAGGCCCTCAGCCAGGGAACAAAGAAGGGCAGCAACGGTCTGCAAAATTTCTCACCGTACAAGAACATGGGTTTGGACTGCGGGGACACAAACACAAGCTCATTCGCACTCCCCAGCCTGAGCGGAAGCAACCGACCGAGGTGTTGGGGAGTTTGATTCGGCAAATCCCAAGCTCGGCTCGAGCTGCAGCAGGCACCGAGCGCTTCTGGCCTGGCCGCGGGGCCACGAGGACGTGGTGGGAGCAGAGCCCGTTTGTGAGCAGCGACCTCAAATCCTGCCGCAACGCGCAAACAGCAGGACGGCAACAGGGACAGAGAGGGGATTTGGGGAGGAGGCTGGAAAATCCCATCGGCCAAGAGGAAGAGGAGGTGGGTGCAGGAGTGAGCAGCAAGAGCAGCCTCCACTCCCGCTTGCCCCCTCCCTCTGACTGCAGCTATTATGTTTTGGGCTGCGATCAAGTGTGGCTTATTCTTTCCCTCCACAAAGCTCCAAGTCATAATTCATGGTTTATTATGGTTCGGTGAGTCAAGACACTCAAGGAACTAATTGCCAGCTCAGCCTCGCTCTCCCGCTAATCCCCTCCCCACGCCGCCCCTCCCCGCGCCCTGCTGCAGGAGGGCCGGAGATAAGGAGACTCCAGGAGGAGGAACTGGCTCCAGAGTCGGCACGGATCCAGAGCCGCCCCAGGTGTGCAGGGACGGGGCAAGGGCACACGGGGCCAGCAGTGTGCAGGGCCGGGGTGCTCGGAGGCACGCGGCCCCTCTCTCGGCAGGGCCCGTCCAGCCGGGCACGTGCCCGCCCATCGCATCCTGCGTGGCGTCCCAGCACCTTGGAGCACTTCGTGGCACTGCGACAGGAGCTGCCGTGCACCAGCGCTCGCCGCTGCCAGACCCACGCTGCCCCACCGCGGCTCCTACCACGGCGGCTGCCGCCAGGACCCCCACCGCCAATGGGTGAAAGATGCAGGGAAAAGCAGCTGGTGCTGCCGGAAGAGCTGAGCCATTTCCCCCCCAGCCCGTTCCGGAGCGTGTGCATGGAGCCACCCCGGAGAGGAAGCCGCGGAACCAGCCAGCCGGCCCCATGCACTCCAGCTCGGCGCCGCTGCCGGCAGCTGTCAGCGGCGCTCAGCCCTCCCCAGGGACGGCTGCGAGGCCCCGCTCCTGCTGACGCCAAGTCGGTGGCAAACCTTGCCCTCCGTCCCTGGGGCAGGGCTGGCTGCGCACATCCCCGCAGGCTGGGTCTGCACCGCGCCGCTGCGGGGAACATGCACGCACCCGGCCACAAGCCACGGCTCGAGGGCAGAGAGAGCTCCCGGCCGAGAGCAGCACGGCTAGGGGAGGTGTCTCCCGCACGGCCAGCGCTGGGAGGGAGCTGCAGCCTGCCCCGAGGCCAGGACACTCAATATTTCGCCATACGCTCAGTTTGTTGTGCCTGCACTGTCCCCTGCTGCGGGGAGACAAGGTTTTCTGGCGTGAGCTGTGCAGGTTGGACTAAAATCCCCCTCATGTTCCCATCTGCCTATTAAAATCTATGAATGAACCTTCTTCTAATAAGCCTGTGCCCAGGGATGCTGACCTGGGTCATCGAAAACACATCACAGCAACAAACTGATGCATAAACATAGCGGTGCGACTCCCGTGTCAGCAGCGCGGGCCAGGCGGGTGGCTCCGGCGTCACCAGCTGCGGCGATGGCAAAGGGCTTTGGCTTGTGGAGCGGCCAGCCGGCGCCGGCACCGCGGTCTGGCGACCCCATCCCTTCCCAGCGGGGCCGTGCGACACGTCGATTGCACCGCGCAGCCTCCGCTCGGGTAGCCGGCTGCAAAACTGAGACCGTCCCTGGGGCTGCAACGGAGCAACAACAAATCCCCGCCGCAGAGCGCACCTGCCGCCCAAAACCCCGCGAGGAGGCTTTTCCCCGCGGAAGGTCCCACTGCGCCAGGGCTCCGGCACCGGCGAGCACGTGTCGCTCGGGAGCAGCTGCGGGCTCGGGACCTGGCAGCTGCTCCCGGCACAGGGCTGCAGCCGGCGGGCGACGGCGCTGCTCCACGGAGCGGGACCCGCAGCCCCGTCCCACGGGGGCAGCCCTCGCCCAGGCCCCGCTGGCTGCAGCCCCGGGGCCCCGCGAGCCGGCCGGCCGAGCGCCAGACGCCTCCATCTCCTCCAGCGATCACGCAGCTGCCCTTTCTCAAATGGAAGTGTCAAGCTGGAGGAGCGCCGCGACGGCCGACCGAGGGCCGGGAGCGGGCTGCTCTTTCATAACGGGGACGCAACAGCCATTTCTCTGACCCTATTTGCTGTCATATTAGCGGCAGAATCATCTCAGATTTGCACTGTAAATTAAAAACAACAAAAAAAATCCAACTAATTTGGTGATTGTGTTCAGGCCAGAGCTCACCTTGCCAGGGAGTATAAATTAACCTTGAAACCTGTGAGTATTTCTAATTTTTAACCGTTACTGGTTGGGTTGCTGCCCACACTTCTTGCCCTCTCATTAGCCTTTCAGCGGCCCAATTTTTAACGGCTGCTGCAAAAGAGATGCAGGACAGTGAGACTCCTCCACCCACTCCAGGTCTGGCTAAGAAGTGGTTTTCACCAGCAAGGGGATTTTCTGCTCACAGGTTACTGGCCTCTGTGGAGTAATGCTTCTCCGACAATTCACTCCCAAAGGGAATGAGGAAGAACAGTTATCTGATACTATAAGTAGTGCAAAAAAAAAAATTAAGAAATAAAAAAGGACTGTTACTATGGCTCCCTGAGGGACCCCAGACAACAATTTTTACAGCCTATCCTTCAGATGTCACATGGTTTTGGTGCTTATCTATGTTACGGGGATGATTTCTATGAGAGCAAGGCACCTGGCAGCATGCATTAACGGAGATTAGGCAGACAGGAGCTCAGCTCTGCTAGAAATCCAGCCCGCGAGGTCTCACACCGAGCACCCAAATCACAGGCTGTCGGCATCGGTGGCTGCCGTGAAGAAAGCTGCCCGCACAGAGGCGCGTGCCAGCGCCCGTCCCGCAGAGCCGGCGGTGCCCAGCCGGTGTTTTGGGGCCCAGGAGGTGGTGGCAGGCCCTGGCACCGGGTGCCCGTGCAGAGCTGGGGAGGAGCACAGCGGCGCCGGCAGCCACGTGCAGCGCTGCCCAGGCTCTGGCATGGCCGAGACCAACGCGGCAACGCGACACCCTGCTGCCCGCACCGTGGGCAGAGCCTGCCGGGAGCAGAGAGCTAAGCCTGCAGCCAAGGCAATGGCTCCAGGCAATGGAGAAGAGGCGCACAGACAAAGCAGAGCCATCCCCATGAAGGGCTGGCCATCCATCCTGGAGGCACAAGTCCTTCTTGCACCATAAACCAAAATCCAAAAGCAGCTGAGAGGGAGGGAGCCCCTGACCTGGTCCTCAACTGGGAGATCACCCATCCCTGGCACCCAAAGTCGCACATGCCAAAGGGGGCAGCGAAGCCTCCCAGCCTCTGGCTCAGTCGGGTCCCAGCTCCTCCGCATCCCGACACCCATGGCCCTGCCTGCCCACCGGCTCCTGGATCGCTCAGGAATGCACCAGTTTTTCCCCAATTTGCTGCCTCCCTCACAGAGAACGTTATGATTAAAATTAGCTGTCAATGTCCTAACATAATAATTCCCAGTGTCTGGCCTATCGTCTGTCAGACCTCTTCAAGGAAAAAGAAAACACAGACATTTGATGAGGAGAGGTGTCAGAAGTAATTGCATTGAATGACTGCACGAACGGCAGCAGGAAAAACACATCGGATGGAGAATTCCCACCAGGAAGCACGAAAAAATCCAGCAGAATGCAGTGTGTTTATGAAAGTAATTGATAGAATAATCATTGGAGGATGAGACAAAGGAGAAGGGCAGCACCCCAGGGAGCCAGGGCAGGCTCCCTCAATCCTTCAGCCATTCAACTAGCAGCTTTATTGATGGTGAGACACTAACACTTGCAAATGATGCAAGGAAGGAGACAGGATTCTCCTCCTCGGGAATGCAAGCTGTTTACCAAATGGCTCTCCCTGCCCTGCTCCTGGAGCAGACAGGCTGGGGAGGAGGCTGGTGCGCTTCCCAGCTAGCACAGGTTTGAAAACCGATGGCACCAGCCCAGCGTGCACATGCTGTCTGCAATGGGGTGCATGAATAATTGAAGGAGCTAGCCTAAGGAAAGAAGAGAGGCAGCACTGTTTGTAGAGGAGGGATGGCAGGGAGGTATTCTGCAGCTCAGCCGCTCTCCTGGGGGGCCGTGGGGCAGACTTCGACACGGAGGCGCAACTCAGAGCCAGATATTAGCTCAAAGGCAAAAACCTTTGTTGTGGGGGCAGGGAAAGGAGTTTCTTTGACTGAGACTTTTTTTTTTTTCTCCCTCACAGAGCAGCTCTTTCTGCCATGTGAGCTGGAAACACATTGCTCATGCTTGCAGGGAAGTCGGATGGGGGAGCCGACCTCACCCAGGAAAGGAGGTGTTTATAACAACCCTCTTTGATGCCTGTGGAGCTCACGATACATTTTTCATTCAATTCACTCCCTGCGTCTTTGGGGGACAAGTTAAAGATAACAGTGAATGTGCTCCACGGCTGCGCTGGACCCTCGGCGGTGCAGAGAGGTGCCTCTCGAGGGTGCCTGCGCGGGGCAGGGATGACGGTGAGCTCCGGGAGCTGTTCTGCTCCGGGCAGAGGCTGGCGAGACCTGCCTCGTCCCTGCGGGGGTTCAGCATAGCTGGGCCTCAGGGAGCAGGGAGGATGCCCAGGTAAGGCGCTGTGTGGATGTGGCTGTCCCGCCTGCCCAAATCCTTCCCTTCTGCCCCAGCTCCTTTCTCCCTCCTCACCCCAGACCCCACCGTGCTCTCGCTGTACAGAGGGAAAGCCGTACCAGCGAATAATGAAATGATCAATATCCAATCTGCTAAACAGCAATTTATACAGGTTTTCAGCACACACAGCTTTTATCAAATTGGTATTCACCTACTGAACACAAATGGCTTATTATACATGACCCACTTATTCACTGCTTTTCAGTATCGTTAATAAAGGTTTCTGTTGTGATTAAGTGAGTTGCTGCAGAACTGCTCAAAGTAGAAAGCTGTAATGTGGCTCCTAAGCGCACTCGCCCTACCAGAATATTTTTCTCCTTCGCTCCCTTCTCTCTCACAGCGACCATTTCACTATTTATTTGCCTATTGCTGAATTTCTGAGGGGAGCAGCAGAGGATAATGGAGTCTGTTTGCCCACATCTCCTTCCGGCACTCCAGGCTGGTGAGTCTGGAAATTCTCCTGCCTGCACCCCATCAACGCAAATGGCAAAACATCCCTTCACTGTGCAAGCAGGTAACCACTGGCCCACATATCGAACTGCTGCAGGACACCGTGTGCTCCCAGGGCCCCCACGGCACAGCCACCCGAGACCTAGCGCGCCTGGAGGCTCCTCAGGGCAGGGACCAGCTCTCCCGCAGCGCTTGCTGCGAGCCTACTCCTCTGGAGCTACGCAAGAGGGATTGCTAGATTTGTGCACTGGAGCACCCCGCACCCTCCATACACCCGCAGACGCTCCTCTGGTCCTCAGGTTTAAAGCCTCCAGTGTCTCACAAAGAGAGCAAGGAACATCTCACCACTGCCCTCCGAGGTGGCTCTGCATCCCGTTACGTGCTCAGCACCCCAGAGCTGGGAAGTTCCCCCCAGACAAGAGCAGACTTTTTCAAAGGAGGTTTGCAGAAAGAGGCTCCCTTTTCCAGGTATTTCTACTGATGAAACCAGTCCAGGGTAAGCAGCGCCTCAGACTTGCTGTGCACCAAAGCCATCAAAGTAGCCACGGCAGGTGGATAATCAGGGGCAGGAAAGGAGCCCCTGCAGCCTTGCTGACCGAGTTGCTTCCTGATGCAAGTGCACAGTGTTGTGCACAGTGATACGCGGCAGCGGGCACAGGGATGCACAGCCAGGGGTGCATGGCGGTGCACAGCAACACACAGCCAGGGTGCATGGTGGTGCGCAGCAACGCGCAGCAGTGTGCGATGATGCATGGCGAGGGGCACAAGGTAGTGCACAGCAGCGTGCACCTGCACCGGCCAGCACCGTGCAGAGCCCCGGGGCTCGGCAGCCCAGCCCAGCCCGCGGAGAAAGAGGCCATTCCCGGGCTCCAAGGACCGGAGCGGCAGAGCCCGGCCGAGCCACCCGCGGCTCCCGACTCCCTGGTGCCGCCGGGGCGGCGGAGGGCGACGCGGGGCTGCCGGAGCAGCGGCGCCAGCCCCGCCGCAGCCACCGGTGCCCCCCGTTCCCCGTCCCCCTCTCCCCGGGCAGGGCCGTCCCCCCCCCGCCCCGCCGCCAGCCCCGCACGAGTGGGCTCCGCCGCGCCCCGGCTCCGGCGCGGCGACACGGCGGCCACCAGCGGGGCCGGGACCCCCCGGGGTCGGCCCCCCCGGGTCGGCCCTACGGGAACGGGCACCCTTGGGAACCCGCACCCCCGGGAACAGGAACCCTCGCGGGACCGAGCCCCGGGGGCGGCGCGGGGCACCGCACCCGGGGCAGCTGCCGCTGCCGCTGCCGCCGCCGCCGCCGCCGCCGCCGCCCGGAGCCATCCGCCGCCCGGTGCCGCCGCCCCCGCGCCG
The DNA here is from genome assembly GCF_036417845.1 of Apteryx mantelli. NCBI lineage: Eukaryota > Metazoa > Chordata > Aves > Apterygiformes > Apterygidae > Apteryx > Apteryx mantelli. Next base: position 19,403,981 of record NC_089995.1, read on the forward strand.
CTGCCCGGTGCCCGGTGCCCGCGCTCACCGCTGCTCGCCGCCGGGGCGTCCCACGGGGGGTGCCGGGAGGCGGCGCCGAGCTGCAGGTAGAGCCCCAGGTAGTGGAAAATCCCCAGGGCGAGGGCGAGGGCGCCCATCTTGCCGCCGGCGCGGGCGCGTCTGTCCCGGGGGCGGCGGCGCCGCCGGGACGAGCCCTGGCCCCGGGGCTGCGCCGCGGTCCCGGCGCCGCCGCGCTGCGGAGCTCTTCCCTCGCGCGGAGGGCGCCGCGCGCCGAGGCGGTGCCGCGGCTCGCCCGGAGCCTCCCCCGCCCGGCGGAGGGATCCCGGCCCCGCGCACACCCCCAAAGTTTTTCCCACGTTTCATTCTTAAACTGCGCGGGGCGGGGCCGGACCTACCGCGCCCACGCGGGGCCGCCCCCCCGGCACCGCCCAGACGATCCCACGCGGGGACGAGACCCCCCGGTACTGCCCAGCCGAGCCCACGCGGAGACGAGATCCCCTGCACCGCCCTTCCTGGAGCCCCCCAGCACCACCCAGCCGAGTCCACGCGGGGCCTTCTCTTCCCCGGCATCGCCCAGCTGCCTGCCGGGGCCACGCGTGGCTGCCCACGGAGCCCACACCGGGAAGGTTCACGGGACCCGGGCCACGCTCCCTGCGGGCGAGATCCCCGAGCGACGCGGGGCCCCGTGGGGGGAGCGCGGCCCTGCCCGGGCGCGGCCTGAGCGGGGGGGGTGTCGAGGTGTTCAGCACCGGGGACAGCGCCCTCGGGGACGGCGCCCGACACGGCCTGAGCGGGGCCGGGGGCGTTCAGCACCGGGGACAGCGCCCGCGGGGACCGCGCCCTGCTCGGCTCGGCTCGGCTCAGCCCGGCACGGCCCGGCACAGCACGGCACGGCATGGCATGGCATGGCCCGGCACAGCACGGCACGGCATGGCATGGCATGGCCCGGCACAGCCCGGCATGGCATGGCCCAGCACGGCACAGCCCGGCATGGCATGGCCCAGCATGGCATGGCCTGGCACAGCCCAGCTCAGCATGGCACAGCCCAGCACAGCATGGCATGACATGGCACGGCACAGCCCTGCATGGCATCGCCCAGCCTGGCCGGTCACAGCCCAGTCTGGCCAGGCACAGCCCAGTCCAGCTAGGCATGGCGCTGCACAGCTCAGCACTGCACGGCCAGGTTCAGCCCAGCCCGGTCTGGCCCTTCGCTGTGCAGCCTGATGTGGCCAGGTTCAGCCCAGCCCTGCCCAACTGAGCTCCTGCAGTGCAGCAGCCCTGGGAGAATCTATGCCAGAGGTGGTGGCAGGGAGTTGTGTGCAGCTTGCAGGCATATCCCGCTCCCAGGCCCAGGCCAGGCCCAGGAGAGCCCCCACGGGAAAGGGACCAGGCTGGGCCCACCCCCACTTCCACAGCCCCCCCAAGTGGGACAGGGATCCTGGGGGGGTCCGGTGCCTGAAGCAGTGATTACTACCCTCATTTTACTCCACTACCGGGCTTTGTAGGAAGCAAGGCTGTCGGGTATACTTCTCCCCCTCCCACAACAGAAAATAAATTATTTATAGTGAAATAAGATGATGAGATAATTAGGGAACATTACTTAGGCTCTTAAAAGCCTTGGCATTGCTCCCTTGTCGCAGGATGGCCCAGGCATGGTGACGCTGCATGACTCTCCCTCACCCCGCAGCCATTCAGAGACAGCGCAGGAGTTAGTGCTGCTCTTTTGACTATTGAAATGCGTTGGATGGGGGGTGGTGGTTTTGCTACTTTTTTAAACTTTGAGGAAAGAGCAAGGGCACAATCCTAAGTCTGTATTCAGGAATTGCCTCCCACAGACCATACAAGATTTGTCTCAAAGTGAAAAACCTCAAGCCTGTGTAGTTGTGGGCTCAAACAGCCATCCGTTCCCAGGCTGCAGAGTTGCTAGTCATAGTACGAACTGACAGGCAAGCTCACAAAATCAATCCTCACACTAGAAGAAAGGGCTTTTAAGTACAACCGTACTTCCAGGCTATGAATGGTGAACGTGTTCCTGACAGGAAAACCATTTAATATAATGGACATGATCCTGATCTCACTTCAGCTGTATAAATCTAGAAGCCAAACCTACTGAGATCACTGGCCTTTCCCTATACCTATAGTTTGTGATAGATCAGAATCAGGCCCAGAAGGATGGAATCATGACCTATACAATTTACACACCTATTTTGAAAAGTTTAAAATGTAAAGACGACCCTGAAGGCAGGATATCTGCAGTCTAAATACCAAGCTTCATCTCTGAAATATAGTCTCAGATGTGGTCTTCACTCATATGATATTATCTGTGCGCTACATAGGAATGTGAAGGATATTTTCTCTCTAGATAAACAGTAAAAAAAAAAAAAATCAGATTTCAGGTGTTTTCTGCCATAAGATGACAGATTTTTTCTGCAAAGAGATTCTTTAAATTGGACTTGAAAATACAAACAGTATTTTTTCACCCTTCCCTCAGCAGGATTCTTCCAGCAGAAACAGAAGAAGTATTTTTCATTTTACCACCCTGGAAGGCAGGGTCCCCTGAGGTCAGCCTGGAAAGAGCACAGCACACTATTTTAGTAGTTGCACTGTCTAATACTGACATTACAAATCAATAGTTTTAAAAAAGTTCTACATGCTGCAGTGTTTTCCGCATGTCAAAATAAAGCCCACATAAGAGCAGACCAGATAGCATTGATCTCTGCTCAAGTTCATTACTCCCTCTAGAGTTAAAAGAAGGGGGAAAGAGAAAGCGCGTGCAATAATGGATTAGCCCAGGCAGCTCGCAGCTCGCATCTGCTGCTGCTCAGACAGCTGGTTGCAGTTCAGAAGGGTCTCACTTTGTAATATCAAAAGTACAGCAGCATCAAAGACTGAGCTCAGGAGTTCCCAGATGGAAAGTTCCTGGAAGCCAGCAGCAGCTTGCGCTGCTTTAGGAAAGGAGGACCATTAGAGCAGATTACAGAAAAAGCTTGGGAGTCACCTGTCTCCCCATTTCAAAGGCAGCCCTTTGCTGTGCTAGGGTGAGGATATCCAGCATTTGGCCCATTGCAGCAAAGCCCCATGGCCTCGCTAGCAGCAGAGTGATTCCTCCCACCTGCAGCTGGATTGCAGCAACATCAGTCTGCGACTGCAGAGGACAACACCCCGGGATGGGACTGGGCAAGCAAATAAGGGCAGTTTTCCTGGGCCGACCAAACCTCTCCATCACCAAACTCTGCTCCCTCATCTACAAAACGGGGAGCTGATACCAGTGCCTTTGTAAAGCACTGAACTCCCGGTGTAGCAGGAGAGTGGAGTTTTATATAATACAGGCATGCCTCCTGCAAAAGGACCATGTGCCCCAAACACTGATGAGGTGCCTTGTCCCAGGCCATGAGCCATGCCCAGCCTCAGGTCTTCTCTCACCTTGCTGCCTGGTAGCAGCCATGGGGGGGCTGGATACTGAGGTTGCATAATTACACTTAAATGGGCAAAACCTGCTTGGATCTTTTATTGTATAATCAAATATTTAAATCATGCCATGAGGAAGCAAAGAGAGCATAAATTTCTCTTAGAACTGGGAACATCTCCAGATGCAGAGCCTGAATTAAGTTCCATTTCCAGCTGATTTTCTGCCTCCACAGCAGGATGATAAACGGACAATAAGTCTCCTGTGCAGTGGCCCAGCAGAAAGAGGAAGAGCCAAGCATCTTTGCATCTTGTGCACACTTGGAAGGTTTCATTTTCCTCCTCAAATTTAATTCATCAGTGAGAAGGACTAGACCAGATGCTGTCTGCTATTGCAGCCACATAGTCCTGTTGAACCACTGTGTATCTGAAATAGATAGGAGGGAAGGTCACTTACGTACGCTGTAAACAAGGGCAGAGCCAGTGGCTCCCTGACTAGACAGATGCTGGCGCTTACGACATAAATAGGTCTGTTATCTGAAAATTTGCTATTTTTCTAAAATAGGTGGCAACTCCTCTGCAGGACTCCTGTTCCAGTGGAATATGCACAGGGACATACTCAAGGATGAAGCATTTCTCATCTCCATTAGTGTCAGGTTTTCTGCCCACCACTTAATTTTGTGCATGCCATCAATTCTGCTCAAAGCGGGCATCTGCAAAATGAGAGAAAATCAGTGGCCATTTCCATGCAGAGATGCAGCAAGGCCCCCAGCCACACCACTTCCACATGCGAATACAGGTTTTGACTCTGTAAAATTAGTGTGCGCCTTTTCTCTGGCCCATGCAGTAGTTGCCCTGCAAAAGCGAGCCTGCAAAGCTGCAGGCTGAACTGAAGCTCTCTAATTATTTGGATGAGAGATAAAAAAAAAAAAAAAAAAAAAAGAGTGAGGGGACCATTTGATTTAGCCTCAAATTATTTATGAATTTGAGTGCAGTTCAGAGAGTGGTTTCACCTGCCCCCAGGCCAGTTGCTGGAGGCAGCACTCAAAAGAGCAAACAGTGACATTTTCCCTCTTTCTAATCCCCGGCCTGGTCCCAGCTGCAGGCCCAGCTCCATCATCTGCTGTTGTGGCTTCAGCCGTGGGCTGCGGGACTGCTCTGTCCCTGTGCCGGGCCGGCTCCCGGGGCATCGCGGTTTGTTCCAGTTCTTGCAGATGGGATCCGTAGCCCACAAAAGTGACCAAACCCTGTGCCCAGCCCGGGCTGCCGCTGGGGAAGCGCAGGACCGAGCGTGCCAGAGCCGGGAGGAATTGCTTGCTGTGGCCAGGATGGAGGGCACCATCCCATGGTGACGTGGCCATGGCACAGCACTCGTTAAAGACACTCAAAGTCAAAGTGTCAAGGGGTAATTCTTCATTTTAGCAATAAGAATGCCATTCAGGTTTGTTCTGAGGCAATCCAAAATACATGTTCTCCTTTAACAGCAAAGCTTTCTTGCCTCGGGCAAATCTACTAGCATCAAAACCCACCTCGCACCCAGCCGCCGACTCTTTGGCCCAACAGCTTCCCCAGGGCCCTCGACCAGCCTGTGCTAGTGCCTGTAGCGCAGGTCCCCACCGCAGTGGGGGCAGCCCAGCGTCTCACCTCGGGAGCAAATGGGCATCTGCCTCTTAGGCTGGAGGCATGCAAACAAGCAAACAAACAAACCCCACACGTGAATTATTTTGGAATACAGCTCTAAGAGTTAGCTGGCGAGAGGAACAGGACAGGAGTAGAAAAAGGTGCCTGAATAACTGAATAACGCCAGGACCCTCACGGGGGGAAGTTGGCTTCACGCTGTGACTGGAGACCCGAGGGTCACCCCGTCACCCACAGGCCCTTATGGGCTTTTACCATCGGCTGGGCTCCCTCGTGTCTCACCAGCTTTGAGCCTTTTCGTGAAGCCTTCGCACCTGGCCCCCCCGCAACCACTGTCCTCTGCGCCTCCATGCACCGAGCTGCTCAGGGCTCAGCGACGCGCTGCCCAGCTCTGCCGCCTGCATGGCCCGTGTGCCCTTCCCACGCTGCCGGCCTGCGATGGGGGCACCTTGGAAAAGGCCAGGTGAGCTGAACTATTAAGATAGACACAGGCCTCTCGCAGGGTCTATTAGCAAATGTTCATATCAACAGCTGCCTCTGCACCCCGCGTCTAGGAGAGCGGATTGGGCTGTTCATCTCTTTGACGGGCAGAATAAATACCCTCCATATTGCTAGTGGAGCTCATTTCTGATACTTGTTTAGAGACTTGACAATCCCTGTATAAAAGGATTTCCTCTCTCAGCTGAAGTTTGACATTCTTGCATTATTAGATTATTTGCAAAGGTCTGTGTGCACCGCAGGAAAACAATTCCACCAACATCTAAAATTTCAGCCTTCTCTTCCACAAAACATCCAAGACACGATAAGCTGAGCCATGGAGACAGCATGCATTTGAAAAAATGCAGGTGTTAAAAAGAATCAAGAGAAGGCAGGGCTGGAAACTCAGGAAAGCGAATGCAGTCAAACCGCTCCATAGCGGGGGGAGGAAGAAAAAAAAAAAAATCAGGTGGGGAAGCAGAGCCGGGAGGGTCTCAAATATCAGGGGAACCATGTCCTAGAAACTCGAGCTGTCGGGTTCAAATTCGAGCTCTGCCGACCCCTCGCCCGCCTTGCACCGCTACCAGCACTTGGTCCTGGCTGCATCCAGGGGCGCAGCTCTCCCCGGCGGCAGGATCCCTCCCTGGGGATCGCCCAGGCCCGCAGCCCCGCGGGCAGGGAGAGCCTGACCCGAGCACGGACACCCGGAGCCAGCAGCTCCTGCCGCCCCCGGGACGGATGCAGCCCCGCAGTGCCGCAGGAAACGGCAGCGGTAACTCCGACTGCGCCGTGGCTCCGGTGAGCCGCAGGTCTCTGCCAAGGGCAGCCCCCACGCTAAGCAACGTTGTCCCAAATATAAAATTGAGAAGAAAATTACTTGAAAAGAATTATTTCTTTAGAGAACAATTTGTGTTCATTTCCAGTCCATTAACTCCTTCCTCCTCTGCAAAACCCACCATCAATTTCCTAATGGAGAGAAACACTGTCACAGCTGTCAATCATTTCTGCAACAGTGCCGTTTCCAAACCATTATTTTAAAGATGAAAAAAACAAACCAAAAAAGAAACACCCCTTCCCCCTCCAGGTTATTTTCTACTATATGAGAAAAGCGTTCTCTGAAACAAAGGTTGAAATATATATATATCAGTGGTTTAAGTGACTTCTTTGTGCTTCTGAAGGTTTGTTTCCCAATTTTGACAGTGCCTCTTTGTATTTAGTGTAGCCTGGGTCTCTGTAAAGGATGTCAAGAGATATTCCTCAGTCATGATTTGCACTCATTTCTCCCATTTAGAGAGGTTCAGATGGGAGCCGAGCAGAAGATGGATTCAGACACCCTGCGAACACGGGCGCTGCCTCCCGGGGACCCGTGGCCCCCACCGGCCCCCGCCGGGGGGAAATCGGGGGTCGTCGCTCGGAGGTGCGGCCCGTCCCGATGCCGGTAGCCAGCTGCACCGCTCCGCGCCGGGGGCTCGAACGCACCGTTACCACCTCCCGCTCGCCCGCCCCGGCCAGGCTCTGCCGCTCCCGGGGCAAAGCCGTCACCCCACGCGCAGCACGACGGGAGCCGACGAGCGGCGCCCCCGGGACGCCCTGACACAGCCCTTCCCCGGCCCCAGGTCGCTTTCCCGCTTTCCCAACCCGGCGCTGGCGCCGCAGCAACCACGTCCCGGCACTGAGCAGGATGGCGCCGGGGCCAAGGGCGCTCGTGCTGCAAGACGCCCTCCCCTCCGCTTCCCCTCCGCCCGCGAGGCTCCGGCTCCCCCTCGCCAGAGTGCCTCATCAATCATGTTCCTTCTAATTAACTTCTAATTTACCTCTTTAGTCAAATCTGTTTACAATCAGAGACAAGAAAACACGACCCAGCGAGAGGTGCGATGAAGACTGGTCTCTCTCCCCTCCCGCGCCGCTGCCTCCACGCTGCAGCCCGGCCCCGGCGCGATGCCGGCGCAGCCACGAGCGGGCACAGTCCCAGCAGCCGCCCGGGAGCCCCCTGCTCCGCGTCTCCGCCAGCCCCAGGCCCAGCTCCTCCGGCTCCGCAGGCGAAGGCTCTTGCTTGGGCAGCTGGTGGGGAACTGGAGCAGTTTCACCTGTTCTCGCCTGCGTTGTGGTTACAGCCAGAGCAGGAGCCGGGATGCGGCGCCGAGGCCGGGACGCTGCACCGACCGGGACTGGACACGTCATTTCCTCACGTCCCCGGATGCCTCATCCATGACCCCCTGCCACACGCAGACCTCAAAGCCTGGCAGAGGTGTCCAGTCCCCCGGAACCACAGGCCCCCCCAGCCGTCCCGCACCCGGTTCCCAACAGTGGCGCTGGTTGAAGCCTCTCCTAGGAAACACCCGCTCTCGGCATGCAGACACCAGACGGACACGCTCTCCCGTGGACCTGGCTCCAGCGGCCCATCGCCCCCTTAGCTAAATGCTTGTGCCCGTTTCGTGCTCAAAATTCCTGGCTCTGAGCCCTCGCGCCAGGCGAGCACGGCAAGGCATAAATCACAGCTCGACAGATCTTGTGATAGCGCTGCCGTCACACTCCGCGGTGCAACAAATGGCACCGCCGCGCGCTGCTGTCACGCAAGCTGCCGTGGCGGAGCCGGCCCTCCCCGGACGCGCAGCCCGCGGGAACGGCTGCCCGGGGCTGGCCGGAGGGCTGCGCCCCGCAAACCGCAGTGGATAAACCGCGAGCCCCTCTGCGGGCTCCGGGGAGCCTTCCGCCCACCGGCCCCGGGGAGGAGGGAGGGGGGCGAGCGGGAAGAAGCAGGTATCTCAGACCTGCATCCAGCAGGAAACCCGCACGGAGGCTTTTCCCAGCCGCATACCGAGCTCTGGTCCTGCTCCCCAGCACAGAGCTGCTCCTGCCATCTCTGGCTGAGGAAGGTTTTTACAGCTCCCAATATCAGATCTTTCACCACCTCCCAGCGCCCGGGACTGCCTCGTATTTCATACGGCGCTGCTGGCACCCAGCCACCGCCGGGGGTGGGCTGGGGAATGCACGGTCTTGATGGGCCTGCCAACGGCTCGTAAATGAACAAGACAAAGCTGCCTGGCTCTTATTACCTCGGTGAGGAATATATTCACCGTCTCCTCCAGCAGCTCGGCTTGTGACAGGAGCTCCTCTGCCGCCGGGGCTCGGCCTCCTCCCCTGCCGCTCACCCTTCAGGAGCCGCAGCAAACGTGCTTAACCCAAAAGCCAGCCACGATTACGCTGCCCTCCGAACTTTAACCCATGGACAAAAAAATCTGAACAGGTTAAACAAGAGAACAAATCCTACTGTCTACAACCCACAAATGCTTCGCTAAGAAAATCTGTTGTTATTCGCTCAACCCTTTAATCCTCCCCCAATTACAATAATGACATTCACCACAGCTGCTAAGACTCATGGCGCCTGTCTTCGTACCTCCAAGGCTTTTCTGTGCTGCTGAACATTAGAGCAAAAATGAGCTGGCCTGCAGCAGCAGCACATTAAGCTGAATAATTATCTTAATTAATAACAGAGGGCCCAAGTGGGCATCCAGCCCATCCCAATGGCCAAGCCAGAGGAACTGGCTTCTCACAGCAGGACTGCATGGTCTCCATGCAGGTGCGTGGCGTCCCCCTGCACTGAAGAGGTTCTCCAGGCTCTTCCACTACGGCCGGGGAGCAGAATGAAGCAAACTCCTTGCCCCAGGCACCGGTCTGTTTTGGGGAAGCTTAGCTTCCAGTGTCCCAAACTGAGATCGCAATTTATTGGTCATCGCCCTCTTTCAGTGCATCTCCTTCCCCTCATGAAATTTTACTATTCAGCTGCTGAAAGCGTTTATGGAGTAGGCAGTTGTTCAGGCACAAGCATCAAGAGTGGTAACGCCAACCCCTGCCAGATGCCAACCCCTGGATATGAACAGCCCTTTGAACACAGAGGGCGAAGAAAGAAGCAGGGAAGCTCTGAACTTCCCTTTGTGCATGGGGTGGCAACTAGGTAGTGAATATTCAGGACCCTCAAGCAACACTTCGACTCCCCAACATGCACCAGTCCTTAGGGACACTGGATTTTTTTTTCCCCTGATTTACCAGGGTTTTGTACAAGATAACAGGTTTTCACATATCTCAAACAGGGCAAGGAGCTGCTTTCAGTCCCTTCTCTACATAGGGACCACCAGATAGAGGATCATAACCTCCATGCAGTAGGGTTCTTCCTTTCTGAAATACTTAGGAGATTAGGAGAAAAGAATAATTCATCTGTGTTATAAAAGCCTGACCTGCAATAACAAGTTCTGTGCTAATTCCTCAGCAACATCTGGAGCATCCTTACCTATCGAAGGAGAGACACAAAGATTGTGTTGTGCTCAGGTAAGCATTGGCATTTTAGCTTTTTATAATCTCCTATTTCCTTCAGCTCAGGAAGAAAAAAAAAAAAGTGAAAAATCTGCCAAAATGCATTCCTTCTTCTAAGCCAAGTCTGCCCCGCTGGTGCGTAAGCTGGCATTGCAATCAGGCCACTCTGTCATTCCTGAAGGGAGTCCCTGGGATGGTCCGTCTGGTCAGATAACGAAGCAGCCAGTTAACAGATCAGCACATGGCGCAAGGATTATCCCCCCGGAGGGCTGAGGCTGCGGAAAGCCGTGCGACAAAGCGCAACGGGCAGGGCCGTGCTCCACTAACCCGGCCACGGCCTTGCAGGAACCACAAGGAGCGCGGCAGGAGGTGGCATTGCACATCCCATCCCCATCCTGGAGGCTGGCCCGTGCTCCCTCGGGGCCTTCTCCGACTCGCGCTGCACTGCGGCACAGGCCTCCAGGTACTCCTGCAGCAGCCCTCATTAGGAAGGGGGCAGTGCTTTTGACCGCAGCTGCCCCATGCTCCAACCACACCTTTGCACCCAGCACCGCTAGGCACAGAGAACACCATGTGCAATGATACCCAAGCTGAAGTCCCGGTCTCCTGTTATCCCTATTCCAAACAGGGACTCTTATCTTGACTCTGGGAAAAGCACCAAGCTCTGAAACCACGAGCCTCCAGCAGGCCCAGAAGAGCAGTGCCAGAAAGTCCTTCCGTGCTGACCTGCGAGTCCAGCAAACCAGCGCGTCACGGCATCTCCACCTACCTTTCCTCAAACAGAGCGTTTGATCTCCTTCGCCCACTCTCCCTCGACATGAATATTCATGGCAAGAGTTTACTGACACAAACTACTGTGGAAACAATTGATACCAAGCAAATGAAGAAACCTCGGGAGAAAAACACCTCAGAACAACCAGAACAGGGCTGTTAAAGCTCAGGTCTAATTTCTCGCACCAAGTACCTGCTCTAAGAGCTACTTTCATCCTGACAGAACAAGCCGTACCCCCACATAATCGCAGGCTAAGGGTACGCACCACCAATGCTCCAATACCAATTCTTTCAGTGAACTATCTAGAGACTTAAAGGATTTGGTGAAGCGCTTTGAAGAACTAACAAATTACAAAAAGGAGGGGAAAAAAAAAACAATCAAAGAAAGGCTGTCTTAAAAACAAGCGGATGCATTACAAGCAGTCTAAGCTTCCTCTAAAAGCATTGCTCCTGGAAAGCCGGCAGTCCAGCCATTACAGCAGGGAATTATTTTCAATCCAGAGGCTCCATATTTAGTAACTCGGCTAAAACAACCAGCGTGGAAAACATTAAAGGAAAAGAGAAATTTACTTTCTGAAAGCAAAACTCCAGCCTAAGCAGCAAGATGGGAGATATTTTTATTCCTGCCAGAAACACAGCTGAAAATCTTCCCCATATGACAGGAGCTAAGCTCAGAGGTGTGACCTCGCACCGTTTCAACAACTGCCTGCAGAAGTGACCAAGCATCTACTAACGTACGTGCAGCAACTTGAGTGAAATCAGACCAAAGAATGGACTTTAAGAACTTGGGTGTTGCACTCGATAAGTTTGTATTACTCTTTTCAATAACACCCCCACTTTTTTCCCCCCTTTTTACAGACACGTGGCCCCCACTTTTCAGCCAAACTTATTTCACATTAAGTTTCTCCTTCCATTCTGTCTCAAAATTCCCTCCTTATATTTTCTCCCTTTCTTCTCTGTTTTTTAAATGCAAGTACATTATAAAACAAGGACCAGCAGACCAGCACTGAACATAAATTCATAGTCCATGGTGTGGAAAGGGAAGAATTCAAAGGTTCAAATAAAGCCAAAAACTAAACCCATCTCCAACAGAAGAAAAAAAAAATCTTTTTAAGAAAGGGAGTTGAAAATAGAACGAAAAAAATGAAGAAAGAAATGAGGAATTCAAACAAGTTCTGCACCAAAAATGTATTTTTGCAGCTTTTTGTACCTGCTGAAACAATGACTTCCATGTTGATCCCCTGAATAATGGCATTTGATACCACCCAGGCCAGCAGTGCCTACTGAAGTCATGATTGAAGGAAGCCTTTAAGCCTCCCTGACAATGCATTTTTCTCAGAGATTAAAACAAACAAACAAACAAACAAACAAACAAACAAACCCTCTAAATTAGGCAAGGCCCAGCTTGCTGGAGCTGCAATGTTTTGTGATGACAGTCATTAACTTAAGCAGAAGAAAAAGGGATGAAGGAAAATATTCTCAGCTACTTCTTGTCCCAGTCAGGAGTCACTGTTTAGGGAAGTGGCGGGGTTTGGCGGGCTCACATCCAAAGTTACACTACAACTGCAGAAGGGCAACAGAAAAATGAACTACGATCTGCTTCATTGCAATCAATAAGTCAGAGACAATTCACTTGGTCCTTCTGTAACTCCCACAGTGCACCTGAAAAAGCCTGTATTACTGGGGTTTTCCCTTTTCTAGTGCTGAACTTATTGCTGCTATAAAAAGCCAGACTGCCAGTTCAAGAATCAGAACACTGCTCTGCAGAACAGCTACAGCCAAGGCCTAAAGCAGGCTGAGAAAGGAAGAGAAGTCAAGGAGGTGTGGGTGTTTTATTGATTACTTACCTTCCCCTTTAGTTTCACATCTGAGTGTAACCTGGACAGAATCACTCAACCATCCCCTTTAGGATGGGTAACAGCCTGAACAGCCTTGCACAAAACATGCCTTTGATTCTGACTCATCTTTGGAAATATTTAGTAGGAATGGCTAATGGTTATAATTCCTGGTTTGCCCTCTGCCAGAGGCTGCCAACCCACTGAAGAGCAGTTGAACTGGACACATACCAACTCTTCAGCCTCCCAAGTTTACATCAGTGGAATGGGTTGTGCACTTTCATTTGCATAACAGGCTGGAGTAACATGCTACAATCTCTTGAGATATCTGGGCTTCCTCTTTACTGTTCCTCTAAGGGGTATGCTGTCACATTGCTTCATGCTCTGATCACAGGAGTTTGACTTGGAAAGAAAGAAAGAAAGAAAAAGATGTGGAGCTGCCCTACTGCAAGGCATGCATCTGTAACCTCACTCACATCAGACTACTTAAATAACAAACAAGGAATTAAAAAAAACAAACAAACTATCTTTAATATCTCCAAAATCCCATTTAGAAGTGGTTTCATAGAAACGTCACTTCTATCGTGCAATCAAGGTTGGAAGAGGTCAGCTGAAGGAAAGAGAACCCAGAAACTGTGTTCTCGAGGGAAGCACAGAATTCAATTCAGAGTCTCAGAAATTCTCCAGCAGGTCCAAGATTCGTTTCTGCTCACTCTCCCGGAACTCCTGGTTCTTCCCATCCCCAATGTTCTCTGCATACTCTGCAGGGGAAAAAAAAGAGAGAAAGGAAAAAAAAGAAAAAACAGGTTTTGAGTAAGATACTAATGAAAGACGGGCAATTTCTGTTGCAGAGATGTCACTGCAGAATCTAAATCTGTGTCTGCTGCAAACAACTGAATGGGAATTCATGTAAGGAGCATTGATGGATTTTTCCCCCTCCCCAGGGTTGAAGCTTTGCATGTTAAACATCTACTGACCCCTCATTAAGAGCTTTTGTAGGGAATAGAGACTTTAAAAGAAACATGCTGTTCTCTCATCATCAAACAGCACAACAAATATAAGCAGACACTAGTACTTTGAGATGGAATGCATTCTCCAGAGTCTGAACATTTAGAAAGTGACAATTTAGGCATTCCTCCCACTTCTCTTATTACCGGAAAGGAGGAGCCCACTGACAATTATTTAAACTGGACAGTCATATCAACAGCCTCTTTCAACCTAAGAAAAAAACAGTCCTGGACAATACAGGCTTTTCCGGTTCCTTTTAACACTGAGTATCATCACAGAAGGTCAAACAGGTGCTGTTATACATTTGTTAATAATAATAAATATTAAAAAAAACAGTCCTCCTTTAACTCATTTGTTTTCCAGGCAACCTGGATAAGGATTTTTATACAATTTGTCAAGAGGAGACCAGTTCCCCAATCTATGGGTGCTTAACCCATAGTGAAGAAAAAACCACTAGTTTAGAGTTAACTACAAAGCAAGCTTCTCGCGTTCAGGTAGACGATATCGGACCCTGATCAAGTGCTTGCCTATCCACATACACGACCAAACACTGTAGGACAGCAACTTCCTCTGCAGCTAGCTACTTCCTGACATTCATTTAAAGCAGGCAGCTCTCACTCCCTTACCTGCTCTCTCCTTCCTGCCACTAAAACCTGTATATTTAAAAGCGGTTTAAAAAGAAAGAATGAAGAGCAGGTTTTGAGCTGCAAAAGCAAGGACCTGAACAAATCTTAGTAAATCACAAGCAGACTGCCTGGTTAGACAGTGTTTTCCAGCCTGCACCTCCTCTCATTCTCTCCCTTTTTCCTAAACAAACAGAACAGCTTGTATTCAGCATCTGAATGGTAAGTTGCTGTAGAAATTTGCTTTAATATTTATACATTCAGCACTGCTACATGCTTCTGAGCTCCATCAAAGCCTTTATCATAAGAGCATTGAAAAGAGTGAGGACAAGGAGAAGTTAGCTGATGTGGGAGTCTTCCCTCATGTGTGCACTCCCTCTCCCTCTCTCTATGTACAAAAAGCAGAGTTCTTTGCCAAGGCCTCTGGGAGGAATCCTTTTAATATTTATAAAGCGCTACAGTATCTGTAACAAGAGAAGGCAGGTAACACTAAGGTTTGCTGCAAGTGAATCTGACTTCCTCTCAGTCCTGGGAGGAGAGGGCCAAGCACAGGGAACCCTCTTCCTTCAGAGGGAGGAAAAACACTCCATCACAGCGTAACAAAGAGAGCAGCAAGCTAATGGATTCGACAGTGTTCTAGCTGCCCCCAGCTCAGGCACCAAACATTCGGCGAGTTATCTGTGTACTGCTAAGGGAGTAAAGGCAGGGCCCCAGCACCCAGACCTCACCTCTGCTGTGAAGCTCTCCATCGCTTATTTGCATGATTTAGCAAAGGGTTGTATCACAGCGTCAGCGGGATCCTAACCTGGTATCTGCCTCTTGTGGGAGAAAAAATTCAGTGCAGAAGAGAGAGGGTTACTTTCCCAGGAAAAAGTGCCAGCTAAGGAGAGTGTTCAGCTCCAGTTCTCCTGTCACCTTCTGGCAGTATCAGAGAGCTTTCTGTAGAACAGCCTTGCTCCCTCAGGGAGGCATGACGAAGGAGCGAGCTCAGCCTCCAAACAAGCCCTTTCAGTGTGCTTTGTTAGAGTAAGCGCCTCTGAAACAGATGCAGCATCTGCAATTGCCTTTGTTTATTGCAGCCCAAAGGCAACGCTTTCCTGACTACCACTACATCCGGACAGTTCAAAAACCCACGTGAAAGGAGGGACTTCATCTCTCAGCTTACTGCCTGGTAGCACAGAGCTGGGACAGCGCCAAGGGGCCTGGATCCCCGACTTGGGACAGGGAGCTCTAGGTGACTCTCTGCGGCGTGGCAGAACCTACAGCACAGACGGCAGCAGGGTTGTGGCCCAGCAAAGATTTTTGCTTTAAGGACCATGAAAGCATTTGAACACAGAACTCGAGCAGGGAAATCGCAGAGTGCCATTAATGACACTGCCCTTCTACTGCCTCGGTGAGACCACTCAGACAAACGCAAGACACAAATTCTTCAAGTCTTTTCCAAAAGGTCAGCACTTTTTCTTCTAAATATTTAGGTCTCATAAGACTAAAACCCCAGTGACTCCCTGCCAGACTGTTTACTGGGTTACCAACAGCTATTAATGCTAATTTGAAGAGACCACATTAAACCTTCTGAATCAGCCTTAAAAGAAAAAATCATCACCCACTGAGGTTTTATGTATTTACTTTTTTAGTTAAAGTTTCACCACTTCAGTGAGAAGCAAAATTCAAATGTAAACTCCCTCTTTGCCAGCAGTTAAACAGAGCTTACTCATTTCTGTAGCTACACAAAGTGAAAGGACCCAAAATTGGTTTCTGCTTCATTAGACAAAATACAATGGTTACAGAACAGTCAAAATCAATAGGGAAATATTGAAGCTTGTAATGGATACTGGAACTATAAAGCCTGCACATACTGAGGGACTATAGGCCAAATTTAGCATAATCCTTAAGCATCTACCTTTTCCTTTTGATTACACACGTACCAGGTTTGGTTTTAACATTCAATAGGTATTCCACCTTCCCAGCTCCCTGATGTGCCCATTACCTTCACTGAAGCCAGGTGTTTAACTAGACATTACACATCAGTACTTCTGGATATAGACCTCTGTACCTTAACTCCTACATGGCTCCTCTGACAACAGCTCCCCAGGACATCTCAAACTCTGTGAGCGTTATCAGTGTTTGGGGAGAACGTGAGCAAAGGGGAGAAGGTACAAAAGACAAGCGTCTCTCTAGATCAGTAATGAACAGCACGCTATCCCGTTCCAAGGACAAGTATCCCTATTTTTAGAGGTTTGTGCCTCACTCCATTCTCTATGAGAGAGATGGAGACCAAGAACTGCCTCAAGACACAGATAGCATTTCCTGTTATGAAGATCAGTTTCCACCCCACAAACATCCTCCCAGACAAGGCAAGCGCCATCCAGACATTTTATTCCAAAGAATAAACTAACCATCCTATTGTAAGCAATGCTTGATCTTCAAGAAAAAGAAACTGTTGAGGACTGGTCAGCCTGCAGAAATTTATTTAATGAGCCTTCAGTTATTCCCTGCCCACTCCTCCCTCTTGAAAGTACTACCATAAGAAAACAGCCCTGCTGCCTCACTCGCATCATAAGTAATTCTTAGAAACCCCAAGGGATCCATCAGCTGTCAGGTTGCCAGAGAAACATGGAGAATATGTAGGCCATAAAAATCAAACTAAAAACCAAGCACCTAATTAGTATGCAAAAATAGAAAATAAAAACTGAAGAGCAAAACACAATGAAAAGCAAAATTAAACCAGCCCTCATCTATTCTGAGAGCAAGTTGAAAACTGGCCTGGAAATGTTTCAGCCAAGGCTCAAGGGATACTGATACAGTACCAAACTCTCAGTCATTTGGAATAGAGTCCTGCATTCCATGCGCCAGTTAACTTTTCTGAAATCCCCCACTGGACCCGCAGTCTCGCTGGGTGGCACACTTTCACGGTCCACAACCAAGCCCAGTACTCCAATTGGCAAGCTGTGCTTAACCATCTCAGTCCTCTGGAGAGCCAAGTATTTGTCCACGGTGTAACTTCTATTAACTTGGTGAATCTACACCAACAAGATACTTGGACATAGGTGTATAACTATTGACAAATCTAAGTTTCAGCAGCAAGGACTGCAGATAAGCTGTATGCTATTCCTACTTGCTAGAAGTGCGATCGTTTCACAGGGGTCCACCAACAAATCTATTTGTAGGGTTATTGACACCTATGATGGCACAAGTCTCTAAAACTGAGATGAGAGGTGGGGGAAGAGTTAAAAAAAAAAAAAGCCTCAAATGCTGTATCCACCACCTGTATTATTAACATGCCATTTGTGGCCTCTAAGACAACGACACATCAATTTTGAGACTACTAGGACTGCTGTAGAAGTCATACTTTCTATAAGCAACTTGTAAGATGTTATAGTGCCATTAAGAGAGCTTCACAATGCAAGTCACACTGCCTGTGAAAGAGGGAATCATATGCAATTTTAATGCAACTGCCTCAATTCAGCAAGGTAAGCTTAATATGTAAATCAACAAATCCAAGTAGCAAACATGAGGTGTGCAGACAAATCCCTCAGGCACCTGTGATCCAGATCAAGCTTGGGAATCTAAAAGAGGACATGTGCCATGCACCAAGTTGGCGATGGACAGTTTGGAGGCAGAAATTGTCAAGTGCCACAATAAAGAGCAGAAAAAAAAAAATCCTATCCAGTTACGCTATTCATTAGCAGGCATTAAACATTGCCTATAACTGCAGGTAATCTCACACTGTCAGAAAACTTAATTTCTTCATACCAGCCAGCTTCCTGATCCTGCTCTTCCTTCCTGCATATGGGATGGAAGGAAAAGGAGGATCTGCAGGAAAAAAAACCCTGCCTTTCCCTCCCAGCGTTGAGCACATCATTCTTATCCCCAAAGAAAGCAGATAAATCCAAACAGCGCAACCCAGAGCCCAGTACCCCCCCAGACACAGCCAAGCTTCCTTCCTCTCCAGAAGGGAGAGAGAGATTCCCTACCCCTCACAGAAAACAGCACAGCCTCCCGGAAGCAGACATGGCCCAGAACAACCCGCTGCTAAACAAGGAAAGGCATCTCCTGCGGGGGGCACATTCCAGCCAGTGCCCACAGCGCGGAGGGGCTGCGGAGAGAGTTCCAAGTCCTGTCCTCTTGTTCCCAAGTTCAATTGGCTGTTTCTGCTGGTGGAAGGCAGGCTACGGAGGAGAGCCAGAGCTCAAATAAACATTGTTTTAATTCAACACAAGCATTAAAAATAACAAGCAGTACTTTAAAACTGGGATTGTGAATCACAACAGCTACATTTTAAAGCTATAGAGGATACTTTAAAGCTATAATCCACATTAATCTGACATTAAGAACAAGACAAATACACAATGGATACTAATATGGTGCAGATAGTGAAGTGCAGAGCCATGTTAATGAAAGATGAAACTCCACTATTCTTCCATCTAGCATGCATATACACTTCCCTTAAATATTTACTCTAGCCTTAATGTCAGCAGCAAATCCAAGTCAGTGTGGCTGATGGTAACATGGAGTGAGGTGGTGTTACGTGACACTGCACTGACATCAGACAACAGCAAGTGCCCTAACTCCAAGGTAAAGGGTGCCTCTTAAAGAGGTGACTCCAGCCCTGCCCAGATCTCAGAATGTTCCTCAACTGCTGCCCAAGATGCTCATGAAGTCAAGAAGAATTACAAATGAAGGCTCATGCTGAATAGTGATGCATGAGACACATGAGTAGGAACACCTCAACTCACCCTTTAAGATGTGTCGAACGATTTTAATGGAGCTGCCTCTCATGTTCAGAATCTGATGGACTCTCTGACGAATCTAATCGGGGACAGGAAAGACAAGAAAGTCATCTTCAATGCAACAAAAAAACCCACACACAATCCCACTTTCTTCCATTTTCTTTGAGGGAAGAGCAGCAACCCTGAACGCCACAGATACCAGCTCAGCCTTCCTAGTCCACAGTCCTACAGCACCTACTTAGGAACATTCAGGAAGGTATGCAGCACAGGTGCACCTAACAGTGTAACATTCACAAACACCAACATGTTCATACCAGCAAAGATGCAGTATTCTGCATGGGTCAAGAAAGTCACCTGCTTTAGTTTGTGCCTTTGGAAAACTTTCTCAGAAAACATCCCCTTCCACTACTCTCCCAGTAGTGATATAAACAGGGTGCTTCCATTTCAAACTGTAAATCTGCCATGAGCAAGGTTACATGAACTCAGTAATGAAAATGATCAGCTTCTGTACCTATTAATGCCCTCCTAATTGCTATACCTGATGAAGCTGTATGGACACAAGGGCAATAAATAGGATGTTACCCTCCAAAGAGAATTAAGAAAAGACCATTCAGTGAGGGAACATATGTAAGGATTTAGAGCCTTGTTTGTATCATGAATGGAAACACAGGTGATCCTGCTGACCTTGTACGATAGCTTTACCTGGGGAACATTGGCATTACAGATCTCTGCCATGATGTAACAAATGAGCTGTAGAACAAAGAGACCAGCATCCAGGCGACGGAGATAGAATTCATCTTCCATGTCATCGTCTATTATCTCTCCCCGACGTACCATGTCCTGTAAAGCAACGCATTATTTTCATTGTGATGACTGTCTCTCAGAATCCTTTCCTTTAAGGATGGCAAAATTTTGGTGATATCCAAGTTCTCTTAAGAAATGCTTTGTTCACCAAAACATTAACATCTATGAATTTCTCTCCAAAAGAGTACTACTATTAATTCATTTACATTCACAAAACATTTAATTCAATTTTGAATGAACTTTTGCCTTCACTGGTTGTGAAGTGTGTCCATCTGCAAATTAAAATTTTAATTTAAACATACAAATTACATTTTCTAAACTGAGTGATTAGAGACAGTGAATATGAAATATGAATAAGCCAACATATTTATTTATTTATAAGTTTTGTCAAAATGGAACAAAAAACCTGCTCTTTTACTGGCCATTTGAGGGTGCTATTAAGCAATGCAGAATATGAGTCCAACAGACTCAAAAATCTGTCAGAATTCTGGATTTCTTATCAGTTGATGAATGAGAAAACAGGACTAACAGATTCTGCACAAATACAGTTTTACCATCTCCTGTCTTGCTCTTCCAACTTCATTTGTTAGGAATACTAACAAGGTCAAACCTTCAGCTGGTATAAATTATCGGAGGACCACAGGCTTCTGTGGGAACGGCTACAGTTCCTTCTTTGTCTGCATATACAGTATTACATTAGAGAATATACACTATTACATTAGAGAGAAAGCTGCCCAAAAGGATTCCAAGTGTACAATAGAAGAGGTCATTCCATTTTTCTTGTTCAAACAGAGCATCTTCTTCAAAACACCGGCAAAACCAACCTGGCAATAAACTCAGAACAGTTTCTCCTGAGAAAGGCCCACCAAGAGTGAACCTGCCATCCATTTTCATGGAGACCAACAGACCAAAATAACTGAAGTCACACATGACCTTTTGCCCCCCTCCTTTTTTTTTTTTAAATTAAGGAAACAGCTTGTCAGTCCCTGCTAGCTTGCTGCAGCTCGTATGATTTATTATGCAGCAGTCTGGCAGGTGGGCACATACCAACAGAGCAATATTTTCTTATTAAAGCCACCACCAGCAAGAGCACTCTATCTGTAATGCTCAACAAGAAGTACTTCCTCTACATGTACATGCTCCAGGCAAATACATACAAGGTCACCAGTACCAAAGCTGATTTAGACTACCAAGTTTTCCTGTTTTTCAAGGCCAGTGCTCTAATTTGATTATAGGTAGAGTCTGTTAAGCACAATAAGAAAAGTTAACCCTGTACACTTCTCACTGAAGAGAATGCAATGGACACTTGTCATGCAGAAGTCCAACTAAGACCCAAATGACTTGAAATTACAGCTATTTACAGCTGTCCCCCAAAAGAGAGAAAGAAAAGCAGATTACGGCATACATAAGGCAATCCTTTTGCTCTCCTCCCAAAAATGTAGCTTGCCAGTGGAAGAACAAGCTGCATTTTAAAAACAGTGTCTAGTTATCAAGGCCATAAAGTCAACTGCATTTGCTGTACTACAGGATGCTTTAGCACCAGATACTTCAGACTTCAGCATTATACATAACTGTAATTTACTCCAAGCTCTCAAAATCACGGGCACAGGCATGACTGGGCAGAACCTGCATGGAAGTTCTTTCCAGTGAAAAGAATTCCAATTTTGTGCGAGTAGTGACTTTCCTCATCCTACATCCATGTCAAACTGAATGACAGTGATCACATCTGATCTCTAAAATGAAACAATTTTGAGTCTGGCTAGCAGGAGATAGGAAGCCACTAACTGAAATATCCAAAAACCTCATTCAAGAAAGAGGACAAGGCACTCGTTCCCAAAATCAGTGCTCGCTCACTCACCACACAAAGGCATATTGGCTACTGTGCCTGGTAGTGTTAAATTCCTGAACATAAAAACCTCAACAGGCAAGAAGTTTGAATCACCAGAGCAGAAAACAAAGATTGTTTCTGTTCTGTATTCTGATCCAGTCATGATGATAACAGGAGCAGAATCCAGGAAACTGTTGTCTTGATTACATGGAGAAGGCAGCAGCTATAACAGCCCCTCTCATCAGAGAAGCAAGATTTTGTGCCAGTAAATTAAGCAGATAGGTATTAGAAGAAAAGTACAGTTTTAAGGTGCTTTTTTAGTCTTTTTTATTTTTTTAAAACAAAACCATCTTTTAAATGTTAATCTGTCTCCCAGTACAGTACCAGATAGCCACCTTTCCACTTTGTCTCTCTCTCAAAGCTGTCAAGTTGCTAACCTCCAAATGAGCACTCAGATGCCATTTCTAATCTGCCAACAATATGTACTGAGATGCCCCTTGCTGATGGGAGAAGACAGCAATAAGATGGGCTTCTGTGAAGCTAAAATGAGCTTCTCTCACAGTAATGAGGCAGGACTGACAGGCCTCGAGGCATCAAGTGAAGACTCGAAACCTAAAGATACAATGGATCTGCCGCTACTGTGCAAGAGATCACATCTGCTTCACAGTTGCTGTAATAGGGCCCAAAAAGGTTCTCTGCATCCTTCACTTCATTATGTATCAATTCACCTTTCCCAGCAAAACCTGGTAAAGGTAAAGATAAACTTGACAGAAGCAGAGCAGAATGGATGGATACTATCCAAGACCATAAAGAATGCCTACAGGATCCTATTTTTACTTCCTCACCCAGTAGGACAGCAAAGTCACTCAGATGATCACAGATCTCAGATGAGAAGGCTCTGAATGGCTCATGTATGAGAACAGCTATCATAACTTGCCTCCTACACCAACAAGTACAGATTCTCTCCTTGTTATTTGCTATTGGTGTTATGGGGGACAGGCAAGTGAAGTCAGCCATGCTCAGGAGGCACTTTCAAAATACAAGCAAATAGCTAAATTTGAGGACACTGCTAAGCCCTTGGTCAAAAAGGGCATGCAGTAGAAAGGGACTGACACTTGCAACAAGGCAGGAGCAAGCAGAAACCTTGGGTGAAATCGGACTATTATAGCAAGGACTGTCCAGGACCAAGTAAAAAGGTTGCAATCTGCTTTCAGCTCACAGACACCTCATCTCAAAGCAAGCTGGAACAATATCTAAAGCAAACAGGTGAGACAGATAACACTGATGCATAAAAATGCCATATGCAATGGGGAATTCCAAGTTTGCCACAGTATTGCATACTACTGTGATCGACGAGCGCTGTACCGAGAACATCCCAGGGACGCCATCCAGATGCAGACCTTGAGGTATGATGTTAAGTTCTCCAAATGCAGTGGAGTAAAGGCACTGTGCTTTAATTATGCAGTCCCATGAATGCCTAACCTATCCCATGTCTCCCAGTGCATTACAAATTGCCTTGTTTACACTGAACTTTCAAGATGACACCAGGAATCTGTTCCAGTAATTTATCTTTTCCCCTAGCAGAAAGTGTTTTAGAAGATTCTAAAAAGCATTAAGCCGGGCTCTGGCAAATCCATGGAGGTTTTGAAAAAAGTGCCTGAAGTCTGATAAAGTAATATCAAAGAAGGTTATTGTGTCATTTAATCTGCATGTTAGTGCTTGAAAAATATGGATCACTACGGAGACTCAGTATTTTTTTTATGCATTCTGGCATCTCAGTGTAATTGGACAATGATTTCCCCAGAAGCCCTGTTCACATGCAGAGACTGGAGACCACATGATCTAATCAGCACACTGACCACCATACTTCTTGAAACACAGAAAGGTTAGGATTGAGCCCTTGTCAAGTCACAGGCTCTACTCCAACCCGGAGAGCAGGGATGCACAGGTCATGCCAAGGTGACCAAGAAGCTCTCGGGAGCCACACTCCGAGCTGTCTGCTGTGAGAAGGGCTTTGTTCATTTCTGCCTTACAAGCAGAAACATAGTTGAGCATCTGTAAACTGAGCAGCCAATCTGCAAGAGCTGAAAAACTCATTGTGATTGCTACAAAGCATACCATCTCTACTGAATCAGGAGAAACAGAGCAGCAGCTCCTGCAAAAGCATGAGCTCAACATCAGCAGCAAGAAACCGGAGCCGTGATATGGCAGTCATGACATCTAAAAAGACCCACCAATCTTAGTTCAAAGCTTACCTCAGCTTCTCGGCTTTTTCCTGAAAAAGCTCACAGTACAGATAGTATGAATGCAGCCACACTACAAAATCTGCATACCTTCCAGTGAAGAGAGCTATATTCTTTACACTTTACATTAACCCACCCCCTCCCACCTATATTAGCTCCTGTCCTCAATTCAATTCCAGGCAATTCAGTCTTTTTAAACTGAACTCAAATGCTAGGTTAATACAAATTACTATTTAAGTTATCCAAATCTGTGGACATTGCCTTCATGCTAGGAGTCCCATCCCTCTCTTTCAAGGATAGAACAACTTAACTGTAGCACAATTAGCATGTAATTTGTAAGTCATTATAGTGCAAAGTATCTGGTGAGAATATTTTATTGAATAAACCTGCTGAGCATAATTTTCTGCAAAACTATAAAAATATTAAACCATCTCCTGACTTTTCCTGCCCTTTTTAGAATCACTAAGGCTGTTGCTACTGCCTATAATTATGTCTCATTTTAGACAGAGTTAAAAGCCATAGGGCTTTGTATCTTCTACAGAACAGATTAAAGAATTTGAGAGAGGACAAGATATTTTCTTCATAAGCAAAGGCTTTGATATTTTCTAGGTTTCATTAACTAAAAACTCTGAGAAAAATTATAAGACAGGCATCAGGTGTTGGAAACAAACACTCACATGGACTCCACTCCAGGGTTTCACATGGCAATTAGGATAATCGCTAAGTTATCACCTCTGACCACTTCTGAATAGATTCCACAGAAGTAAACAACTAGATAACACTAAGATGAAGGGAAGTTCCCTCCTGGGCCACATCCTGCCTCACTGTCCAGATTCAGAGTTTAGCTTCATAGTAATCTTTCTTCAGTAGCGCATCTGGCTTAAGAAATTCCTCCCCTCCCTTCAACTGTCAGCTATTCATTCCCACATCTTCACTGCAACAATCTGAAGGGCTGGGCTATAAACCAGATCACTAAAATAAGCCAAGTTAAAAGAAAGAAAAAGGAATGGAGGGAGAGAAGGCAAGAGCAGGAGCTTATTGTGCCAGCTGCACTACTAAACATAAAACGTCACGTATGATATCTTCAGTCATTCCCTGCATAATCAGGTTTTCACTTCTTGTAATGCAAGATGTACACCAGGATACTCTGTCCATCAGCCTTGAATCTCTCTCTCTTATAAGCTGAACCCATAAAATCTAAACAGGTATCATTTTCTTTGGGTCAGGAAGAAAGGAGAGGATCTGTATTGCAGATTTTTTTTGGTACTGTGTCCTCTACTGCAAGAGGAAGGTCAAAAGTCCCCAAGTGACAAAGCACAGTTTTTATAGGATCAAGTGTTCATGTCATCCATTTCAATGATTCATGTGCAAAAACTATGAACATTAAAGTGTCCCATAAATCCTGTCAAAGACAGACAATTCCCTGATCTGAAGGACAGAATCATGGTTTTTGCCTACTTCTGCATGAGAAAACCACTTGAACCATTTCAGACCTCAGCACGCTTTTTTCCATTGACCATTTTGGGAAGCCACAAAACAAAGCAATCAATACTCCAAAAACATTCCAAGCTAGGAAAGGAGCCTCAACACCACACTTCATGCACATTGTGTCCAGTACTCTTATCTCCCCTCAGGATGTGGAGAAAAAGGCGATTTATTTTTGGAAAGCAGAAATAATACCTCTGAAATGCAGTGATCTACCTCTGGGCCTCCCTTGAGAGATGCACTCTGGTAAATGGAAGGTAGCTAAGTTCCTGAGCAATTTCCTCTACACTTGATCCAGAGGGTCATAAAGGCAATACCTTCTTCGAGACTGAAGGACAATTTTATGCCTATATGGAAGTTCCTCCACCTAAGGAGAGAATCAGCATTCTCAGGAAGCAATATTTTACGTCAAGATTTGTTGGTAAACCTATAGGCCCATTCCTGCTGCACTGAATTATCTTAGGAAGGAAGAGAGTTCTCGGGCAATATCCAGACAGACCTTCAAAGAAGTAGCTTGTTGACCTGCTGTTCACTAGGTCATAGCCCTGCCAGTACACACAGAACAAGAAAAAATATATATATATTGCTGCTGTAGGCTTCCCTATCACTGGAGACCCTTGCATCAGATAGCGTACAAAACGTTTGTGATGGCGCACTCCCTGCTTAAAAGACCTTACAAAGCAACTATAATAATAATAAGTTTTTTAAGACAACTCATGGCATGAGATGCTGAAACAGAAGAGGATTTTAGTTCTGCTGGGAATCACTTCATCTGGGGAGAAAAGCGGAGCTGTGGAGGATGCGGTGAATGTACTAGACATAATTCAAGTCTATGGCACTTGCCTGGACCTGTCACTAGAACAAACACACCACACATACTTTAGTATATTTAATCTCAGTTTCTCTGCAAAAGAAGAAAGCATCTGTATCCTCCTTTTACAGTTGAGAGATAAAGCAAAAAGTAGTAGCTTAGTGACATGCTTAGTATCATCAGGGGAGTTTAGAGATGATCAGGATTGGAACTGGACTAGTGCTCCAAATTTCTAGTCTTCCAGTCTCTAATGATAGACTCTGAACAGCTCTGCTTTGGAGAGAAAAAAAAAAAAAAAGAACACACACACACACACACACACACACACACACACAAAAAAACAGATGTCCTCCACATGCAAAGTACAAACCTGCTTCTCAGGGGTGACATGCAGCATGAGATAATCCGTGTAAAATGCTTTAAGATTCTCTGTTGAAATACACTGTAGAAGGCTAAATCCTATTATTAGCACCAGTAAGAGAAGAATTGGGAGATCCATTTATCTTAGCCGTTCTAGCCTACAGAGCCCTTCAGTGGGGCAAAAGCACAACAGCCTTCTGAGTGCGAGAGGAAAATCCGAGTTCTTCCAGTTTCACATTTTGCCATGTTCCAGGAAACACGGCAAGCCACAGCACAAGCAGAACTAAGCACAGTTCTGCCATGGTGGGACAACTTCTCTAAGGACACAATAGCCCCCAAAGTCTCTCTTAGGAGACAGCCAAGCCTAAAGCAGCTCAACTTGTCCATGTGAGAGGTCGGAATCTGAGAGGCACTATACAACCTTACAGAGTCAAATTAGCCTCGTGGTCCTACTGTGCACACAAGGAAGTTCCTGTTCAGTTTAATCTATGAAAATAGATGCTTGAAAATCCATGAAATAATATCAACCCATTTTCTACATAAATTTATATACTAAATATATACTAATTAAAGGGCTTCTAAATAAGCCTTTTCAGACTCAAATTCCCTTCACTCCCCCTGCTTTGAGCTTGCTGTTTGCTACAGGTGTTAACATTTGCAGAATGCTTCAGGATGTTTTTGGATCAAAGGTACTACACACATGAGCTCTGCATATTGTATTTAAGGGCTCCATATAGCAGCTGCCTATACACTGCAAGAGTTTAGCCAGAAGCATTAGCTCTGCTTTCCGAGTTCTAAAACACACACATCAACACTGAAATGTAAAAAATAAATAATTTCTTGCTCTGTTCTAAGAAGGATGAATAGAAAGTGGAGGGATAACAGGAAAGGATAAAGGCTGTTTGCTTCCAGCCACCATTCATTTGTGAAGCTGCAGCTGTCCATATGGAGCCTGAATGCTGGCAGCAAAAGCAACTCCATTCATCACTCACCCCTGTGCCTTTTTGAGCAGCAACAATGCTGCTGAGCTCTAATGCCCTCTGAATGTTTGCCGGTGCCCAGTGAAACAGCCTTGGCATTGCAGAGACAGCTGTTTGTCAGAGGCTGGGGGGAGCGGGAGCCTGCGGCCCACCGCGCTCGCCTGCGTACCGGAGAGTGCCCGCAGCGATTGCTCTCCGTCACTGCTAATCACTTTCACACCCTCCTCAGCGCTGACACAGATAATCTCATAGGCAGCAGGCCAAACTCACTAACAGCTCTGCAAGCTGCTTCCTGACTCCAGCAGCTCATTCTCTTTCAAAAAGTCTGTTCCAGCTTCAGTTCCAAGAAAGTACTATGTGGTACCAAAGCTCATGTCATTCAAAACGATTCACTGCTGGTGTGCAGAGAGCACACTAGACTTTGGCTACAGCCCCATCTAACTAATCAAAATAGAAGCCTTCCCTCAGCTGATCAGAAGTCTAAAGACCAGGGTAGGAGGCCTTGAACATTATCATGTAATTGTCTCACTGCATTTCACTTACTCCCCATCTGCCAAACCAAGTCAGATTTCAGCCAAGTAAAAGCAAAGGCAGATTGCAGCATAGATCTAGGCCCTCCTAGTGAAATCCACTCTAAGAAATGACCCAGGAGAACTTGCTGTAAAGTACCTCAGTCTTATCTGAGGTAACCAGAAGTTGGAGAGTGGGGCAACAGGAATTAAGAGATAACAGTCAGCACAGGTATGAAGGCCTGGCTCAGAAGAATGATCTGGCTGCGCCAGAAGTTCTGTACAGACGACATTTGGGTATCACTCCATTGTTGAGATTACATTCAGCTGTTTGCAAGAAGCCATGCAGAAAGGAGCCAAGTCAAATAAGCTAAATTAAAAGAAATCCTTCAGTCACTGCAAGAGAGTTAAGAACTGAAAGGAGAATGAGGTATCACAGACATGAGCTAGCAACATGCATAGAACAAAGTAATACATACATGTTTCTCTCCTTCAATCTTCTTATCAGCTGCCTGCATTGCATCCAGGTACTTAAAATACAGTTCCATCAGCCGATCAACCTGCAAGCGCAGAAGAGATAGACCTAAGCAAGATAAAAGAACAATGCAATCATCCTTAATCCTTCATGCTATGTTGTTTTCCTCCCAGCTGCAGTCTTCACAAAATAACAGGCAATTCTGTCACTCACAAGAACGAGCACGTTACAGGAGGATGGGGCAAGTGTTGGACAGAGGAGCACGCTGAGTCTGCAGGCATCTGGATGGAATCCCATATCACAATATGGTCTTATCAACTCCAGCTAAACAGAAACAAATAGACACATGTCCGTAGCTTGCTTGCTCTCCTGTTTTGTGGTTCTCCAATTCTTCTGGTTTCTTAAACGGACCTTTCTGCCTATGCTGTATATGACCAAGCATCTGTTAAATGTATCAGATGTGTTATGGCTCTCCTGAGCTTCACTGTACTGGACTAAGCAACTGAAAACCTTTCTAGTAGTGGAAAATTTTCTGCAACTGAACACCTTTAAAAACGCACTGAGGAGGAATACAGAGGAAGGGATATTATCTTAGTGGTAGAATTTACAAATCCCATGGGAATTACTGGTTTGTAAGAACTGCTGTTTGCTGTGTTGCAGCTGTTTGATCTATCAACCACCACGTAAATATTTTGGGAAGAATTTCCTAAACACCGCTAGTATGGTGCATTCTAGGAGAGGAATGGGGAATGTTAAGTGTATACTAAAGCAATCCCTAAGCTTTCTGCAAGAGAGCTTCACTAGAAAAAACTGGCACCTTTCCGTACTTCCCTGGTCCCACAGAGCTAGCGCAATGTAATACCACACGTGTTATGTGCTCAGGCTTCAAGAGAGACACACAACCAGGACTGGGAAACATGACTATCACATGCAAGAGCACCAAGAAACAAAAGCATCTATGACCCAGGAGGCCAAGCACTAAAGGCATTTCCAGTTCTCCTGTTTGTTGACAACAACATGAATGAGAAGGAGGGAATGAGAAGGAGGGCATGTGTGCATGCAATTCTTTATAGGCAGATATAACAACTGTTTTTAGTAATTTAGGAAGTGTACATAGGCATCCTGCCATTATCAAGCATCTTCCCCAGTCTGTTAGCCCTGAGAGTGCAAACAAATATTCAGCACACTCACCTTCTCACTGTCATTCTCTGTGAATTTATTCAGCAACCGTGTCCTTTGCTGCCCTCTCAGGTTTCGCAGAAGGGAGGCCAGGATGGAACAGACATGTTCTGGAGGTACATAATGAAAATTGCATGCTGAGATCAGAAATAGGGGCTTATTTTCTTTGTAACATGCCATTAAACTTACTACTAACACTCCAGTATGCAACTGTTTGTAAGCGGAAGCCTGGTTCTTACCAATCACGTTAGGGATAGAAGACAGAACAGAGAGTTAAGTAGTAAGCTGTCTTTACAGACAACACACAGACAGCTCCTCTCCCATCACAACCAAACTAGAAAGGTCTCTTCTGGATTCCACTGTAATACACTTGCTACACTGATCCTGTTTGGGCATAAGCCTGATTTAACAACAGCGATCCTGAGAAAAGCAACTTAAATAAAGCACAAATTCTACTTCAGTTCAGCTCCCCAGGCTGACATACCTGCCTAGCAGCACACATTCTGTTTTGGCATTCGCCATCACAGCTAAAGGCACAGCACTTTGTTTCCTCCCTTGTGGCTAAAAGGAACACTGGCCCCAAACCAGGGTTCATTTGGAAGCTGATACTGTCATTCAAATCACCCTTGGGTCACCAAGCAGGAAACAGCTATTAAAATAGAAAAGCTTGAGAAAGGAATAACTGTGCCAGTGTACAGTTCCTGCAGAGACTTAATTGCTATTAGCTAGACAAAAATCCTCAAACAAAGCACTCTTATTTACAGAAAATCTGGTGAATTGAATATGAATATGCCACAATAAACAAGAAACGATCAAATAAATCTGTTATACAGTCTTCCAGATTCCACCTAGGGGGGTCATATTTTACAGCACAAACCTTGGAGCCAAGCAGAGTCAACTTTGCAAGCACACGTACAAG
The DNA here is from genome assembly GCF_036417845.1 of Apteryx mantelli. Lineage (NCBI taxonomy): Eukaryota > Metazoa > Chordata > Aves > Apterygiformes > Apterygidae > Apteryx > Apteryx mantelli. The sequence continues at coordinate 19,434,372 of NC_089995.1, forward strand.
ATAACATCTGTGTTTATGTCCAACCAAAATTTCACTTTGAATGGTGACTGAACCAAGTGCTTCAAATCTATAACAATGTTTGTCTCCTCCTGAACAGCAGGACAGAGCTCTAAGTAGTTCTTTTCTTACGAATGCAGATGTCCCTCAATAGAGAGGCTATCAAAGGGTGTACCTGAAGGGCCACCCAGCACTGCTTCTTTAATGCCTTGCAAGATTCTTTCAGAAGATCCTCTCGAACAAACATCACAGCAGAATCTCTCCTAGACTGTTACTAACAAAATATGGTACGCTCCCTTATCAAAGGCCAGTTTCTGCAAAGCAGTGAACACATTCAAGGAGTTCAGGCAAAAGAGCATTTCATAACTCTGTACTGAGCTCTTCGCTTTAGAAAGCAAGGAAGCAAAATGCCCTGTTCCAAAACTTTATGCTTATAGGATGTATTATGCTTCTTTAAAAACTAGTATTCAGCTTTACCAGACTTCAGGGAAGTAGAAAAAGTGCTTTTGTGTCCTTGTTTCTTCAGAAGGATCCACCAGTTTTATATGCAATTTATATAAAAGGCATGTATAAAATCATACTGGTTTTGAAACATATTTCCAACCAAGCCCTCAAGTTGCAACTGTCACAAGCTCTGGCTCTTTTTCATTTTGCCAGTGAACAATGTCTTGGACAGAGAAGAAAAAGAAAGAAAAAAAAGAAAAAACAAAAGAAAAAAAAGGCAAAGGGAACCCACCCAGGAACTGATTCACTTCTGGAAACAAGGCTGAGTTCACAGAAGGAACCCATAGAAGATAAAGGTGTCTTGTTTTCCTCCGTGAAAAGAAAGTATTGTGGGACATACACAGCACTCATTTGCACTCCTTACATCACTCTTACAAGGGCACAGGATATGCAGAGATGTAAATCATTTGCAAAACATATGCCAACATCAGAAATGATGCAGGGTATCAAAGAGTACATGATTTTAATATAGGGAAATAAAACCGAGCACAAAGGCACAGAGCAAATGACAGAGGCACCAGTTTCTCTCCCCTGCCAAATCATTTGGTATTGCTTTCTGCCTACAAGTCTGCATTAAGTACAGACCTCATGTTTCAGATATTTCAATATATTCAAAACTGTAACTGCTCCAAGATGTCTTCACTTTAATCTTGTCGATTAAGACTGATGAAAAATAGCGGCTACAAAAATTTCCTCACCTAAGGTGGGGGTAGGGAGGAAGGGGTGCCAAGGTTTGTTATTTTCAGAGAGGAAAAATATGATATACAGAGGAGAGGGATCATCATCTTATTGCCATTAAACCATTTCAACGTGCATTTCCACAGCGCTGCTTAGCCTGGAGCCACGAGAAGCCTTGATCAATCGCACTAGCATACAAAGAACAAGCGGCATCTACCTGTTTGCACGGAGCGTTTGCATTACCTGCCAGCTTAAGCTTTCCTTCAAAGGCTAAAGTGCCGCTTGCCCAAGTTGTGGGTCTGCCCATAGATTATCTGCATACTAGGGAAGGGCAGCAAACAGAAGAGGATATATACACGTACGCGCACACACCATTTCATTAGCTACTTATAAATGTAGCTTCCTTAGAAACAGATTTCTGCCTGAGGTGGTGTCAATTTTTCATGTACCAAAGAGATTGGGAGAGCTGCTGGCAGGAAGAGCAGAGGAGATAACAGGTTTATCTGGTGGCCAGCACCATTCAGCTGCTCTGTCATTTCGACAGGATAACATGGAGGTGAAGGATGGCTCTGGATATGTCAGTGCAGGCTCTTGCTGCAGAGAAACAGTTATTCCACAAGAACTATATCAAATTAGATGTCTACATTAAAAACAAAACAAAAAACTGCAAAAGCCTCCAAAGTCCTTGCAAGATTCTATTTTCTTAAGGTGAAAAAGTATGAAAAAAAGGTTTTGTTTTTTTTTTTTGGGGGGGGGGGGTTTGTGGGTTGTCGTCCCCCCCCCCCCCAATACATCCTAACAGATGTTGTTCTGCTTTAGAAGGAAATCAGCAGTTCCAGTCTACTAGGGTTCACCTACTCTGCCTGGAGTAAAAAGGAAAAATCAGGGTATTGGTCAGAGACTGCTCCATGCAGCTATTACGGTCTCTCCTAATATGCAATGACCCATTCTCCCATTTTGACGAGCTTCTCATTCCCTTCTTTTCCTTTAAGGACTTGTCACAGGTATTTGAGCAGCACAGTTACTCTGGGAACAGAAAAAGTCTTTTTAACCTACCACCACACTGAGCATTGGCTCCTGACCTTCAGGTCCCTTTTCTAGTAGTACCCAGGGAGGTGGGACCACGAGCTGGGAAACACAAACAGATCTGGTGACAGAGTGAAAACAACGGAATTATTTTCATAGGGGTTTTTTAGCCCAGAAAGGAACATTGTGCCCATCAGGTCCAACCTCTTTTATACCATAGGCACAACTGCACAAAGCATTTCACAAAGCAACTCCTGCATCAAGGCTACAGTTTCCAGATAAACCCATATTTACCTTTTAAAGAAACACCTTGCCTAGAGTTAGTTTAAATTATATTTCACCCTTGACAGCTACTCTAATAGCTGGTTCTACTGATTGTTTAAAATTCGCATTTTATTTCCTGGTTGAATTTCTTTGGCTTCAACTCCCAGTCAACTGGCTGGTTTTGCCTCTGTTCACTAGATTAAAGGGATCTCCAATATCAAGCATCTGTTCCCTACAAGGGTATTCATACAAGTCATTCAAGTTCTATATTAATCACTTCTCTGACAAAAAAAAGCGAATGCCTCCAATTATAAAATATATACTCCAGACAAAAACTGATCTTGTTACTCCTCTATATTTCATTCCTTCCCCCCCCCAACTTTTGTTTAGGGGGAAGTGTTGACACTGTATTTTAGTAGTAGTATTCTCACCAATGGTGTATATCCTCATTATTTTTTTCAATGTTCCTTCACAAGAGAACACATTTTAGCCATCATTTTTGCTTTGGTGCTCACAGGCAGATGGTTATATATGTTTATCAATAAAAATCCTTAAAACTACTGAGAAGCCTAAAGAAAGGTATGTATCTTAAGAACGCTTGAGGTTATTCTTTATACACATCACTTCAGGAAATACATAATTGCCTGGCCCAAATGTTTGAAAATTATTTTACAGAAATGTTTCTGAACTAAACTTTTTCCTTGATCAGCTTCTTAAAATGTACTAGTGGGGTTCATATCCACCCCTCCAGTCACAATTACACTGTAATGCAATTCATGGCCAAACAAACACCAACATCTATGTGGCAAAACCACAAGAACATTAGCCAAAAATCAAGCCAAATCTTGGGGTAAGAGAAGTACTACAGAGTAAGTGTCTGAATCCACTGTTTGATGGGTTAAAGTATCTACATAACCAGTAAGCAGCAAGAGGCGCTAGCCTGGGAACACGCACTTTTCTGCAGACGTGGGGATCTTGCCATTTTCCAGTGGACTGCGCTAATATACATCTCATATATGCAAAATTAAAAACAAAAGAGCATAACCCCTGTATTCGCTCTCAGTGGGATCTTTGGAAAAGGATTAGCAACCGTTGCTATTCTGAATCCCTCAAAGTAAAATCTGCCGCTGCTCAGCTTTGTTCTCAGGCCACATTTTAGCATTCCTCCAGTTGCAGACGACCCTCAGGAACCCCTCGGGCAGCCTGACCAACTCGGACTGCACCGGGAACTTCTGCCCGGAAAGGGTTGCTGCCGGGGAGGGAAGCGGACAAGGCTGCAGGCAAAGGTTGCTGCCTATCCCCAGGTTCTACCACTGACTGACCGAGAGAGTGTGAGTGTGAGTGTGTGTGTGTGTGTGTGTGTGTGTGTGTGTGCGCGCGTATTTCTTTTGGAAAAAAATAAAATAAAAAAGAAACTCAGAGTCAGACACAGCATCAACAAAGGTTCCTTTACTAAGAAGAAAGTTATCAGCTGGCAGCTGAGAATAACTTTTTTCAGTATAAACACCCCAGGAGCTCGCAAATTCACGTATACATGAAGACAAAAACTTCTCTTTCTTATTACTGAATAACACTGTTTTCTTTCCTATCCAGCAAGTACCTGTAACTCGAGGTGCCGTCGGGCCCTGCCCATTTCAGCGCGATACGCAAGGCGAACTGCGTCGTTTGTTCTAGGCAGGTCATGCTGCATATGCTCCATCTGCATCAATAGTTCTCCTTAGACTAGTATTGGCTTGGACTCTCCAGAGCCTTTTCCACTCCAGACAGACACGCAAGACTTTAGAATGCAAGCAGTGTTTAAAATACCCTAATTACATCGATCTTGACTTCAGCTGTGGTGTGTTGGAATACAGATTAATCTATTCCATGGCTGGCACTGGCAGCTGCAACAGCAGGAGGTCCTGTCAAATCAAGCCGCAACATTACACTCCTCTGCCTTTATTATCTCCCCCCTTTTTTTTTTTTTAACGTTTCATTATAACGGACATCTGCCTAGCAGGGGAGGAAGCTCTCCCAGGCAGAGCCGAGCACAAGCACACTCCACTGGAATACTGACGCAGATAAAAGCGAGCATCCTCCTGGAGAAAGGCAGGAAGGTGCGCGCTTCTGGGAACCAGAGAGGTGACAGCAGCCATTGGTGGAAGAGAAAGATATTCTGATGAACTCACTAAAACAAATTTAAAAGCCTTCTGCCTTGTAAAGAACTCTTAAGATAAGTTGTGGTTTCTAATCAGGAGCAGGAAAGTGCAAGAAAAAAAAAAAGCCACTTCTTTCAGAAACTTTTACCCTTCATGGATTCGTGCACAAAACTCTGGGGCTTCAAGCCTGTTTGCCACCAAAAACTGCAGGAAGAACTAGCACATCCTAAGGACAGGCCGCTTGCACTAACTGCTCTTACAGGAGAAATCCTGCAGCTAGATTTAAACATGTTTGCTGACACATTAGAAGCAGTGTGACCACTGCAAAGAACGCCACATGTCTGATTTAGTCCTGCTCAGATCAGCGTGCTTGTGCCAGGATCAGCCAGATTATCTCCTCTCCGCACTGCGACTGCCAGCGTAGAGAGACCTCGGTTTGCTATTAACTAGAACAGCATTAGATCTTAACTTTCAGTTCAGTGATCCATTCCATCTTTGACCGTCTGAATGCGATTGAGCAATGAGTTATCACGCATTAGCTGCAATGATTTCCTAACATAAAAAGTATACTTATAACCTGAAAAAGACTTAAGGGATATTTACTACGTACTGTGCGAGTTCTCCGGCACGTGTCCCTCCCTCCACTCAGTATTCACTGAGGGTCATTTTTCTTTTTAATGAACACGTAATCATGAGTTGCTTTTCCTCTTCTCTCAGTTGTTTCGGTGTTCTCTACCATACTATTTGCTTTGTTAGAAGACAACAATCCATGAGCAAAGATTCTGTGATTTTAGTCTCCGAAACATAAAGCAGTTAACAAAATAGCATCTGCTACAGGATGTTACTTCCATGTTGACAGTCTTTTACTCCATCTCCAGATTTTAGCATAACAAGAATAATAACAACAACAACAAAATCAACCCCCCCCCCCCCCCCAGCAGTAATAATGATCAGCTCTGGAAGCAGTTTATCAGGAAGTCTGATGAAACTGCCATCACTTGAAGAATTTAAAATCAAGACTTGAGAGGCACCAAACCCACAGGCTTCACTCAGTGGAGGCCAGCCTATTTTTCTTGAGAACAAGCTGTCTGTAAGAAGCTCAAACACACCTCCCTATGCCAAGAATACATCCCATCACCAAGAGCAGAGGCTAATAGATAACGCAGCTCCCCAGCTGAGAGAGGAAAGAAGCCCCCATGAAGCACTGAGGCCGATACTGCCGAATCACTTTGGGATCCAGCTAGGCATCCAACCCAGCCTAATCCAAAGGAGACGAGGAGTGCTCAGGGAGCCGACTTCTGGAGTTTCTCCTCTCCACACTTACTGAGGTATACAAAATGCATTCAAAGAAAGGTATTGCAATGCAACTTGCAGAGTCATGGAAGGCCTGCCACTCTCGCACCCCACTCGTTTTTTGGTGCATTATGAAATTGCAAGTGGAATTAAGGACATGCTATTTAAATGCCATAGCATCCAGTATGCCTACCTCTTTTCACATGCATTAATACTTAGCACTTTTAAAGAGAACCCCACCCAAGTGTCTCAAAATGTTTTGCAGTGAAAACTCTCGTCTGACAGTAGTAAGAAATACTTCTATTTTACCAATATGTAAACTGAGGCCCAGAAAGGCTGAAAAAGGTATGCACATGTTGTCCCTCGTGAGCTGGAATCCAACTATCATGCTGAGTATAAGTCAAAATTCTTTCCTCAGTGGTTGGAAATTTATTTTTGTGATGTTCTTGTAACAGAGAATGTTAAATTTAATTAAGATAAATTTAACACTGTACTCAGCATCATGACTCATTCAAATAACAAATTCCTGTTGTATTCTGGAGTGTTAATGGTAAAAATAAACCGACATAATAAAGTCCTGTTTAAACGGACTGATGCCTTCAGTAGGTATTCATTTCAGAAGACCACCAATGAAAAATATTTTCTTCTGGCTAACTGAAGGTGTTCATTTAATAGAGATGAGCTTTATCAGGTCATTCTTCTATAGCCTTTTCACTCTTTCCATGCCCAGGGAACTTGGAATGAATACCTGCTACATAACTAAGGGCTTTGCTACATTTCAGTGTGTGTTACAATGGAGCAAGAGTGTATTTAGTAAGAAATCTATTCTTTTAAAGGAAATGTATAGCTATATGTCTCCAAAAGAGTTTTTTTTAAGAGGGTGAAGAGGCAAAAAAAAAAACAAAAAACACAAAGTGAGAGAAATTCTCATTTGAAAATTGGCTGAACTAGTTCTAAGGTTATCAAATTAAGTCTTCTTAAGTAAAACTGACATCTAAGTCAAGAGAAGGCATTTAAATTAAGATGAATTGAGCAAACATCCTTTTATAGTTCATTAGACTCTGCAAGTGAGCAAAACTAGAGTCCAAACAATTGTTCAGAGAAAGAGAGAATATACGCCCTATCAAACAAGTTACAATTGCTTCACCACAGACTCTCTAATTCACCATGAATTTGTTTTTCCCATTTTTAGCTCACTGAGGCTGTCCAAGAATTTCAAGTTAGCATCCAACACTTCCATTAGATTGTTGTTGGTGTTGTTTAGCAACAAAAATCCTTTTATCTTTATGGACAAGTAAGATACACTGTCTGACTCTTAGCTCTGTGCCAGATGAAATTCTCTGTTACTCCCCCTGCCCCCTCCCCCAAAAGAGAGTTTATGCTTTTTATTATTTTCATGGTGAGCATTTCAGCACTCAGGAACAGACATTCTTGCAGCATCTCCCAATGTGTTTCAAAGCTTACAATACAAAAAACATTATTTCAAATCTTACCCTAGATTTATCCCAAGAATTACCCAGACCCAAATTCACTTTTATTTTCTGTAATCACAGATGCTACATACTTGTCTCGTTGCCTTTCCATCTTAGTTTCACTAAAGCTATAATAGCCAGACTCTTCTCAGGTGCCCCATCAGAACTCATGGGTCTCCCCCTTAACATGGTAGATCACACATTTTTAATTATCTCCTAAGTGTCTAATGCAGTCCCAGTCTCAGACTGATCAAGAGTACATTTTTCTCCAAAATTTGGCTCTTATCTTTCTATCAATACTCACTATAAGCAGGTTATGTTATCCTCCCATATATTACTCACCTGCACATTATCCGCCAACAAAAGACTACCGCAAAGCTACGCTATATTGTACCTTGTATGTTGTGTTCGGTCGCCAACTTGAAGCCTGTCTGGATTACACTTGCAGAGGGACCATAATCCTTAATCAGTAAGATTACAGGGAGCAGTCAATCATAAAAACAAACACTGAGCTTCTAGTAGAATCAAACATGCACTTCTGCAGTAATACTTCTCATTAATTCTCCATCACCTACTTTACTTCATTCTCCTTTTCCTTTGCTCCAAACAATGTCAAGCAGTATCTAAGAAGGCCTGGCTAATGTCAGCCAAGTAACTCAGGCTGCAATTGTTTGAGAAAACTAATGAAACTCACTATTTATAAAACGCAAGTACATATTTAAGAAGTTGGCAAGTATCAATTCAATACACTTCATCTATTTTCTGTGGTCTTTACAGCAAATAGAGGAGGATGCTCAAGCAAAGGATACTCTGCTCCTTGGGAAAAGAGCATATAAAAATACAACCATTTGCTCCCTGACCTCAGCAAAAATTAGAAGTGTAATGCTCTACCCCATAATTTTGTCAGTTGAGCAGGGCTGAGATTCCAGCAATCACACCCACAAGACCACATCAAAGAAACACTATTTTGTACAACGACTGGCCCGTCTCTCTAAGACTGGCCAGCCGGGCTGGATACTCAAAAGTATTTTGACCCCACAGACAGAGGAAAACTCTAAGCCCTTACATTTCGGTTTGGAATTGCAAAATATTTCTGTTTGAATTGCTTCACTACCTCAGAAAAATGAAATTGCTTCATATGAGATTCTTTTTCTCCCCAACCTGACACCCTCTGCCATATATCACGATCTGTCCAATCAGGCAAAATTCAGGTGTAAATTGTGTAGGCAGTTAGACACCGCTGGTCGAATCTTTAGGCTCAAATCATACTTAAAAATGGTAAGGAAATTTTCCCCTTTTTCCTTAATTATATAAATGCATATAAAGCTTAAATATTTGCAGTTTGGATTAAAATTGGTCACATGCTACCCTATGTAATTATTTTAAACACTGACAGCACCTGCAAAATTTAGGACTAAAATGTAGTTACTCCTCACCCAGCACTGGCACCTTTACACCATTAGAAATAACTTCTTATAATGTATTTCTTATTTTTTTTAATCAAATTTAATATGGATTATAAAGTTTTGTAATAAATGAAAGCTGGCCAAGCCACATTGAAAAAAAACTCATATCGAGAACAAGACCTTCAAGACAATAAGATAAACACTACTTTACACATTATCTCCCATGTGAAAAACAACATTACTAGTATATCTATTTAAAATAAAGACAATGGGAAGAGTATTTTCCCATCAACATCAAAAAAATAAGAAACATTTTGTGCTCTAAAGATGAAGCATCAGATATCCAATGAGAGGAGCATTTCTACAGCTAACTATTGTTAAAGCAGCCTCGGGCCCACCGAGCCCCAGCTAATGGTGGTACCTGCAACCTGACAGCACTTAGGAACTACAAACAAAGGAAACGTTAAGACAGGCTCAGCAGCTGCGTCTCGGTGGACAAACGCTACCGACAGAGCTGTTTGATGCCTCACCCAACGACAAAGCACTTTAACAAGGTTGTCAATTAAGCCGTCGTAATTAGGCTCTCAGGTTAACAGCCCGTTGAGGTTTTCATACTTTGCAGTGTAACTGCTAACGACTATCTGGATGCAGTCTCAATAGCAACAGGTGCGATGTGGATCTGTTCACAGTGCAAAGGCCTTTAAATTGCTGTTTGTTTTTTTTTTTAAATACTGGTACTTTTGTTACAAAGCCATTCCAGTTAATCCTTTAAAGAAATATGTTTCTTCATTTGACATACACATGAACACTTTCCTAGCAGAAGAGGATCATCACGTTTTTGAGAGTTTGAATACAGGAGAAAATTTTTTTACAAGAAAAGATGACAAGGAGAGACTGACAATTAGCATTCCTCTTGCTAAATAAACAAGATGTACGGAAAAAAATGTGTTCCTAGAATTAACACAGCACAGAGGGCATTAATTCTCAATCGTTCTAGACTTGTATGATTTCCCTTAAAACAAGTGGGCACTAAGAATTCATTTTAGTATTCCTGTTCAATCAGTAGCTTATAACGGCTGACCACCAAACAGCAGTGCCCCCAAGCACAGAATAATTACTGTATTGCTGGTGCAACATTTGGCCAAGTAAGGGTATATACTATGCTGCTTATATGCACATCAGGACAATGCCTCTGACAGGCTCCAGGCGAACCCTGTTAAACATCTCAATTAACTTCAAGTGTTATAAATTCACTAACTCATCTGCCCAGTGATGCAAAACAAAGAAAATTGGACTTACTACCACAGCTTTTTAGAGAGAGTTTATTTTAATAAAACTGATTTCTGGACTCATCTTAATTTCCTCCATTTCTTCTCAGTATTAATGAGATGGAGGTATGATGTGAAGGTACTTTGCAAGGACCGCTCTGCTTTACAGAGGGCAGATTTACTTTCCTTCTAACACAAATAATTAATAACCTGACCCCTCTGTAGGGCTTTCCAAACTACTACCTAATCCTCACAGTAGCCAAGATGGCAATATCTGTTTCATCTGGAGATTGCAGATGAAACAGATGAGACAGAGGTTAACTCACTTCCCCAAACTGAAAAATTAAGTTAATGACATGGGCAACAGACCAGATCTCTCTGCTCTGAAGCTCGTACTCTTGCCTGAGCTAAAAAGACTGAAACAGCCTTATTTTCCTACTTCAAATTAAGATTTCAAAACATCCCCTAAATCCATCATCTGAGTGCAACTGCACTCTGCAATTTTGATTACGCAAATCCCAGTAACATAAGACAGCGTTTCTTCCTTCACCATAATCCATGAAAGACAAGCAACACAATACAAGATAGATAAGGGAGCCAGAACTGGCAACCTTTGTGTAAGCATTACCACGCGTGGCGCCGGGCTGCAGGCAAGTACCTTCCCTCCCCAAGCACATGCCCTAGGAAAGCAGCAATAGCAGACACGCACACCCACCCGACCCACAGTGTTTCCAGCTCCTGTTTTGTTGTATCATCTCCACCTCTCAGTCCCATGGTACTCAGGATGCAGAGCTCATCTCTGCAGCTATTACAGCCTAAACAAGCCTGCCAGGAGCTGTCTGGCCAAGCCATTGCCTTCATTAATAAAATGTTATCAACTTCCTAATGTTGGTGCTCTAAAGCAAATGTATTGTTACCAGCTCACCACTGGCACATTTTTCAAGAAGAAAACAGCTGCTTACTGAATCTATCACTTTTCAATACTACCCCTTCTTTTAGGGAGAATCAGAAGAAGTACAAGGCTCACACCCCGAACCGCCACCTGCTCTGCAGCTTTTCACTCACTATGTCAAAGAAAGAAGATACCCAGTCCTGAGAGAAAGCAACTGATGTTAGTCCAGTGCTCAGTGTAGGTCTGCAGGAGGCAGCATCTCTCTCTGTTTTTGCTTTTGAGAATATCAAGACATCTGATTATAACTTAGTTGCTAAGACTGTACTAATTCACTGTATCTGGGTTTAGAGATCCCATTTTGTTGCTGTTCCCTTGCTGTTCTCCCCCAGGTTACCACAATAGTTAAAGATGGATACTAGGCAAGTCTGAGATCCACCCATACCTCTTTCAGTTTTTGACAATATTCATCCTTTATAGTAATGAATTGGCACAAAATCTCAAGCAACGTTAGCAGTATTTAAACTTTCTTCCAAAATGTAGTCAATTATTAACAAAATGGAAAAAGGTAATATCATCAGAAGCAGGAGGGGACTGACCCAAGATTCAGTTCAGCTTATGGGTCTTGCAGTAACACTCCACAGAAGATTTCTGTTACAGCAGAGTTTTCCAGGGGAGAGAGGAAAAAAAGTAGAAAAGAGGAACTTTAAGTGTGTGTAGTGTTTTTCTGCAATGCCTGATGCTCATTGAGTCACACTTCAGTGCTCAGAGCCAGGAAAACACTGTTTTTGAGATGACATTTGTAGTTGCCTCATTACTCTTTTCAAAAGAGTTTTGCATCAAAGAGGCAGAGCTTCAAACAGAGTGTGCAGGAGTAAAATAACTTATTAACAGTACATGAAATGGAATCACTAGGAACTGCTGATACTGAAACAAGCAGGGCAGCTGTGTCATCAACAGCTAGCACTGCAACAGCGAATGCACAGGCTATTCTAGATTTGAAAGCCGCAGGAGGAGCAATGAAAGGACTGGTGATTTACTCATTATCTCCTTATTGGCAGGCTTTGCAGATACTTACTTCCCATTCATTCTTCCATCACAACAAGAAGGATCTAGAGACAGGCCTACCTTCATGTTCTTTTTCAGTTGTTCCAACTTTCTTTATCTTTTTGGGTGATTTCATGAAGAGTGGAAAGATGGTCCTCAGACCAAGAATGTCAACAAATTTGTGACAGTTGTCTGTGCCCTCAGGTCCAATCATGGCATGGTCCAGTACCTTCAAGGCACTGCTACGGGAAATCTTCTTCTCTCTGTGAAAGAAAGCCTCAGTTAAACATCTCAGGGACATGAGGAGTTTTGGATCAAAGCCAGTTTATACTAGCTTTGAACTACTGCTTCAATAAGACAGCACAAAAAGGGAAAATTAATGTGACAAAGACAAGTATGAAGTACAAGCTTTAAGCAAAGCCAAAGCCAAAACATATCAACAAATACTTTCTTTTCAAAACCATGGTGGAGGACAAAATATTCTCTTAGGTATATCAGATGTACTTCTTCACCACCTTACAAATAGTAGCACAAAACAGGCAGGGAAAATTGGGTTGGGTACACAAGATAAATAATGTCACACCAAAAGGATCCAGATTTAGAATTAATGATAATTCCATTTATTGAAAGAGTAAGCTTAGTTCAATTTCTGGTGGAGAGGATTCCAAACCAGGAAAGCCAGAAATCATTAAAACAACAATTCTAAATCTATGACATTTGAAAACCAGATGGAAAACTACCATTATTTCTCCAGCATTCCCATAACAATATCCTTTGTCTTTAAAGATCCTCTGACTTGAAAACAGTAACATGTGTTTCACAGTAGCATGAAAGGAGAAGAGCAAAACAAACAAACAAACAAAAAAGTCCATGTACTAGGATGCTTTGGAAGGTCCACTGACAAAGGTCACAGTTATGTGAAGCTATGCCCTACAAACCTGTACACACTTACAGGACATTATATGTGTGTGTGTGTGTGTGTGTGTGTGTGTGTGTGTGTGTGTTTGTATATATATTTAGAGAGAGAGAGAGAGAGAGAGAGAGAGAGAGAGAGACACACATTTTTATTAACTGTATGCTTATTGGAAAAGTTTGCACAAAATTATTTCTGTAACATAATAACAGACTTCTAAATGAGTCATCCTTGACATCTCGAAGTACCCACAATACAAGGTTATCATAAAGAGATTTCTTTTGCCAAAGAAGAAAATTTGACTAACTCTAAAATGAGACTATTTCTGGATGGGAATTTGGTTTTCAAAATGGAGGGTATTGTGGTCGGCTTGGTTGCCTATATCCAATTTTGATTTGCAAAAACAGAACTGGGAATGTTTTGGGTCAAAAAGTACATCTCCTACACCCTTCTGGATATCACAGAACAATGAACCAGCTTAAAGATAACTATTTGTATTAAAAATAAATGTAAATAAACTTCCCACACAAAAGCAATGATAATCACTTATCACCATTCCATCAGGTAACTCTGGGCTGAAATTGAGGTAAAACTTGTCATTACATTCCAAGATCCCAGTTTGGTATTTATAAGGCAACAGCTGACAACATTAGCAATGAACTCTCCAAGATTTTCTTGCTGGTAGTGACATCAGCTATACTGAAGAAAATCCTGTCTCCAGAAATCATGTTTGGAGGCAAGCAGATAGATTTTCACCTTTTCTGCTTTAATAAAAATTCAGAATGTTAATGTTGGCAATTCATATTCATGATAGACAGACACTCTGAAAATCATGTCTAAAAATCTATACTTCTCAAATAAGAAACAAAAACTTATAATTAATTCAAGAGAATATGTAAAATACCCTGTGAAACATGAAATGAAAAAGCAGCCACTAACACAGTCTATAAAATGAATGGATCAGGTAAATGTTAGTGGGAGCTAATGTGAACTGAAAAATGAGAATCTACAGCTTTCTCAAAGGCCAGTCCAATCATGGAATAAATTTCCTTAGGTATAGGACAGTCACAAGCCTTACCACCTTCCACTCTAAAAGCATAGTAATCTCCTCTTTCTTTTCTCCAAGAGACAATTTGTTCTCTAGCAAATATGTAGCTATATGCATATTTTAAAAATAAATCCCCACAGAAACAAGATGTGCTCTTCCCCTAGGGAGACAATGAGAGAACAATTATCCTCAGACACACATTAGCTACACGGCATTACTGTAAGGTTCTCAGTTCTTATTGGTGAGCGTGGAATAAGAAACTGTAAAGAACAAAACATCACTCAAGTCCTCTCATCGAGGAGGTAGCCAAGAGGCTGGCATACGTACGCAAGCCACCCTTGCGCACCCGTCACGGCCACGCACCCCCTGAAACCCCGCGGTGCGGGACCAGCCTTCTCGCGTGCGAACACGGCACACGGAGAAGAACCCAGCAGCTCCCTACACAGGCTTCGTCCATCAGCAGCCTCCTGTCACGACAGGGGCAGCATCAGATTAAAATTAAGTTTCAAAGCAGCCCAGAGCTTTCTGAAGCCCAAGCTCCAGAGAGTTGTGGAAAACATCTTCCCCTTAGAGACCTGTCTCTGTGAACCCATAACAACATGCAAACTTCACATAAACATCCTATCCTAAAGAAGCTACTTTGTCCACTGCAACCACCGATACTTTTGATGGGCATTAAGTGGTTGTTAAAAGTATCAAACTCAACTCAAATCTTGTGCAACAGTGAGCTCTACCTATTAACTATGCAGTGAAGAGTAGTATAAAATAGTATAAAGAGTTTGATACCCTCCCCCACAATATACACCACCTTTCCTATACAGGAAGCTAGAAATAAAGTACTCCTTTGGCTAGACAATATAAGAAATGTTTTCAGGGCAAGTAATTGCATATTGATCAACAGTTAAGGAAGGCTGCAGAGAGCTGAACTCTGGAATATTCATTGGGCTTAAGTTCAGGCTTTTAGAGATCAATAGCTGTTTGACTGTACTGTCTAGAGTTGATTTTACTTGAAATATTTATTCTACTGAAGGGCAAGCAGTTTATCTTAGTCTCATCTGCATTTATTGAAGTCACAAGCAACTTTTAGCTGAACACTAATTCAAAGACAAGCATACGTGAGTATCACCAAATGGGGAGTGACCTCAGTCTTAACAGAGAACTCTGAATTACAACTTTATTTAGTAACCATTGTTTTTCTCCTTTCAATACCACTGTATTCGAGAACACTCTTCTGGTACTTCTATTAATTTAAAAAGAGGAGATAGTAACACTATTTGGACTTTCCACAGTAGCATAACACAATCTCTCACTTTCCAAAATACTAACAAAAGCAAAATACTAGGTTTGCTGGACAAGTGCTGTAGAAAATGGTTTTGTTTAATTAACCAAAAGATTCAGTGCACAGACATTCTAAGTTTCTATGGGGTGATTAGGAACAGCAGGACAAGAAAACATAAAAGGATTTTAATAATCATGAAAAATATACCTTGAAATAGCTATAGTTGAGCTCTGGGGAGCAGTACAGAGTTGCCCATTCCCACTTTGTTTTTGCTATAGAGGCAGCAAATGCTTTTGTGAGGTCAAGAAAAGCTACTGAATAGCTTTAGAATAGAAGATCACGTTGTCCAAGTGATGCAAACTTCTGCAAACTGCCTTTGCTACATTTGTCTACATGCGTACACACGCGCCTTCAGTTAACGACTGAGAGCGCGCGAAGCATTTTTCCTGTGCAACAGGGAATCTTTTTGACACCTCCCCTGGGAATCCAGCGGTAGCATCTCCTCCAAACCATAACACAATTTTACAACAAAAGCAATAAGCTTCCGTCAATGTGTGCAAGGAAACTGACATTAAAATTCTGTTTCTCTCTCTTTTGGCTTTTTAAGGTAAACTGCATTTAGGTTGCTAAGGCAGAGCTGAGAGACTGAGTAGTAAAAAGTGCTTCCTGACCTAAAAAAATAAAATAAAGTTGAATTGTGGTTGAAGAAAAAATGTCACATAGAATTAAATTCACAAGCCTTCTGCTGGTGGCTACCACCTTATTGATAAAACATTTTATTTTTGATAAAGATACTACATAAAACAAACAAGCCTCCACTGCTGCAGAGATGTGAATCCTTGAATAATTGCATATATCCTTGCTCTCATCCTACTTCAATACTGTCTACTTTTTTTCTACTGTCCACAAGCTCTGCCCTTCTTAATCTGGTCTTCTCCTAGACGCTTTTATTTACCTCACACATGCCTGCCTGACTGGTCCTCTCTGACGTTGCACTCCCAGGGCCTGTTGCAAGCCCCCCTCAACAGTGCAAATCAGAGATCACAGCACCAAGTCCAGGTCATTGCTTTCTACGGTCAGGCATGCAAACTGCATGAACAGGATCATGCTCATTTTCAGATGCCACTTCTGGCTCCCCATAAACTAGTAGAAATTCACACAAGACAGCTGCATCTTTTGCTGATGGACATAAGTTTAAATCTCAGCATAAAGGGAACTAGTCCCATTTTCCTTACTTTATTGCCCAAAGGATTCTCTTGAGTATCCATTAAGTTAAATGTTCAGCTGAAAGATGCTACAATTCTCTAAAGTTCTGTGCACATAACCATTAACAGAACAACTATGCAGGAACGCTGCATCGCTAAATGTATTTGAAAGCACTAGATACAGAACACTACATTCTCTAAGACAGTAATGCAGATTCAAGCCTGGTATCTCTATTCTCATACAGCTTATCTACTTCACATCAATAAACTTTCAGCTTTGCTTATTTGTCCTTTCATCTGCACAGACTATGGTACAATGATTAACCTCCTTCAAGTAAATTGGAAAAAAAAAAAAAAAAAAAAAAAAAACAGCTCTCCCCCCAATCTTCAGAGGATATAGACAGAAGAGAAAAATATTCTGTCCTGTTTATGGATGAAGTAGTCAATCACTACTGAATGACATTTCTTTTCTTTGTTGTTTCCCACTAAGATATCAAGAAGGTACAGAAGTATGATCTTCCCATGAAGTTCTCAGGACCACAGCTATCAAGGTTGACCCCTACTTACAATGCTAGCCTGCACTTACCAAAGCAGTAGCGTCCAAGAAAATCTGAGCAACTGTAAGAGCTTCCAGACATACATCAAGAAAATTCCCCAAGATTATGTAATAGCCATTTAACACCTTCTTGTTACTAAAACATTAAAAAACCTGCAGTGCCAGTTTTCAGACACATCTTACTTTGGCATTTGAGAGTACACCCCCTGAAGCTTTCAAACTATTTTTCTCACCAATTCACACAGCCAGTAACCAGTGTGCACAGCACTTTTATTTATTTATTATTTAGCGAAGGCACTACGTCCAGCAGAGCTTTCTACCCTTGACCACACCAAGACCTGCGTAAGCACATAACCTCCATGGCAGCAGCTGAGATGTTCTACGTTTCTCCTCCTAATGTAGCCGCCTTCTTGCGGCATCTTATTGCTACTATTCATCACCACAAACCATCTTTTTACCTTAATCATCCCAAATGGATGATCTGTAGAGCATTTAGCTCTAACATCGTTCTCTTACTACTTAATTTAACTTAATTAACTGTCAAAACATGAAACACTTAAAACCTGAAAAGTTAGTTTCCAAGAGATGCCAAGACACATTAGAGATAAGCACCACAATCTTGCAGTTCTGAAGATCTGAGTTAACTACTTAAATAACACAGACAGTTGTGTCTGTGTAATCCCTACTGGAAGCAAATTTATAGCACTGATAAGGAAATATAAATATCACATCTATCAAAAGTAAAAACTTGGGACAGGAAACTAGCATTGTGACTGACTCAGCCAAAGTTTTAAGTATGAAAATAGCTTTAAGCATATGCAGAGTTTCACTGTTTTCACCTGTTTTAAATTACATGCATGATTAGGTGGTTCAGGATCCTGAAATTTCAACCATTATGAATATTAAGATAAAAAAGACCATTGTGTATTATGATACAGGAGTGAACTGGCATGCCAACAGGATGACTAGTGTGAAATACTAAAAAAAAGAGGTTGGCAGCTCGCGGAAAGAGGAAGACCACATATCAGCGATAAGGGTTTCCTCTTAACACTTTCAATCCTAATCTGAAAGCATCATTAGGAGCGAGAAGTTTTCCCTTTATGTCCAACTAGGCACTGCTCACTCTAGATGAGATTTGCAGTGTGGTACAAGTCAGGGCCAAAAAGAAAGCTGGTTTGGGGATGAGAATCTGTCAGCCTATCAACCCACATTATTTGCTCAAACAGCCAGGTAAGAACAACTTCAAATTTTCTACTGACCAGAACTAGATTAGAGGGAAAAAAAGAAAAAAATCTAATTGTCAGCATAGTCCCTGCTTATCAGACAAGAGTAGTGATAAAAACTTCCAAAAAATATTCTATGAACTTTTTTTCCTTCCACTGTCATTTTACCAGTCTCATACAGACTGGAGAATAAATTAGATTCCTAAGCATCAAAAGACTAAGGTC
Organism: Apteryx mantelli; assembly: GCF_036417845.1. Classification (NCBI taxonomy): domain Eukaryota; kingdom Metazoa; phylum Chordata; class Aves; order Apterygiformes; family Apterygidae; genus Apteryx; species Apteryx mantelli. The sequence continues at coordinate 19,452,803 of NC_089995.1, forward strand.
TTAGAAAACTCTTCAATTAGACACAATGGAGATCAGAAAACATCCATATTCCATCTTAAAACAGTTTATGTCAATGGATGCAACTAATGGCATGACTGCTTATGACAGCAGGGGCCTACTTCCAGGGTTACTTCCAACTGTACATTCACATGTTCAACGTTTCAGAACTTCAGCTCTATGTAGAGGCTGAACAGCAGCACAGATGTTGCTGGCAGTGAAATCACACTTTGTTCCTCAGAATTCCTTCATGACTACGAAGGGGGGGGGAGGGGGGGGAAGTGTCCAGGCAGAAGTTTTCCTCTTGTCATAATTTTCCAGCTGAAGCCCTGGTACAGAGGATGGTAAACAGCAGAGCCCAAAAAAGGGAAAAAAGCTATTAAAATTTGAAACGCTAAGTCCCACCCACATGGCAGAAGAACTTCAAGTAATTAGTTCTGCAAGGCTAGCTTAGTATGAGTGGCAGAGGGAGGCTTCCCTCTCATCCTTAGTTTTGGAGGCTTTCTTTAATTAGCCTCAAGAAAACCCAGCGTTCCTATCTGAATAATCCACGTTTGGTTATTTATTCAGTTCCCTGCTGCTGTACATCACCCAGCCATGCACCGCAGGAATACATCATTTCTTGTTGGCATTTGCTAACCAGGCACTGCACGCAGCTTAGAACACCAGGGAAAGTGAGACAAAGCCCCTGCTGTGGGCAATTCGGAGGTCTAGAGGAAGCCAGTCAACTCAGAGAAGATACAATTCAGTACCAGGCTAGGAAGTAAAAATGAAGAGGTAGCAGAGGAGCACTTGAGATTCAAGGTGTGACAGAGCACATTTATGCTCATTTCACAAAAGCAATTTTTGTATTAACATCCACAAACTCACCATCTCAGAAGCTACACAACACCGTGAAACTTGAACTGGGGAATAAAGAAAAAAAAAAAATTCTCCCTAGAAACATCCCAAGCTTCCCTCCTACCCTCACAGGAGTCTTAAATCCTTAGAGGATCAGTGGCCTGACCTATAGCATTCTTTCTACTGGGTGTCTGCCAGACAGACCTACACTGTTATTCACACGCAAATTTTATAAAGGGAAAAATATAAATATCTAGCCAGAACGTCTGTTGATAGGGCAAAAGCAGGTGAGAAAAATCAAAGTTATCTGTGTACCTAAGCATGAGATTCATCAGCTGTAGACCTTCTCCTTTCAGGAAACGATCACGATTGGAACTGAGCATTAGGCAGGAGCAAAGAGAGTCGAACAGATTCTCCATCATTTCTTGTTCTTCTGCTGTACTAGGGTTGTGTCGTTTAAACACCTGTATGACAAAGAACAAAACAAAATTCCCCCAAAGTGGAGGGCCCAATGTGGTCCACACCGATGTAGCGTATACATGAACATTTTACATCACAAGCCCTCAGCATCTGATAAGCATAAGCCCACAGTCATCAGAGCAGCAACCACACATATCACTGATGCATTCACACTTGCAGTTCTACTGCCCCTTTCCTGCCTTGACTGTATACCAAATGAGCAGCAGTTCAATACACGACTTGAAAAACAACGGGGGGCCTCCAAAGGGAAAGGCATATTCACTGATTACACAAACCACAAAACTATTATTACTGGGCATAATGCCCAAAGGATCTGCTCTACAGCACCCTAACTTACTGGCAATACTACCATCTGCTCAAGAAATAAAAGCGAGCAAAGAACATACTAGCTACGCTTAGCTCAAATCATAGAGGCAATGCACCCCGGCATCGGGCGTGGAGAATGTCAAAGACAGCCAAATTCTAACCCTATCTCCAACTCTCTGTATAGTTATAACAAAATCATTTAACTTCTGTGTACCTCAACGTTCATATCTGTAAAACAGGGATTAACCTCACCAACCACAGTCAATAAGCTTGCGTGGAAGTTATTCAGGCACTATGCCACTGCTAAATATAAAGCAGTGTTGTGCTTCAGTATCTAGAGATTTCTAGGACAGTGCTACACCTAGGATCTGCTCCACTCCCTCACACCCAGCCTGTGAGTCTCTTGATGGTAGACAGGGTATTTGCAAATTACTCACAGATAACTGCTGAAGCAGCACATCGATCCCATCCAGCTCCCCAAGCAATTCTCTGTTGTCTAGACAGGAGGGGGGAAAAAAAAAAAAATGGAGAGAGAAAAATGAAGCTAACTGTCAGATTTTACAGCCATCTAACACTGATACATCAGCAAACAAAATCAATATGGCTTGACAGAGTACAAAAGCTGAAGACAGAGTGAGAGAGAGACAGGGAGAAGGAGAAAGAGAGAGAAAGAATGTGTGAGCAAGCAAAGGGAAGCTAAAAGGCAGAAGAGCACTGTCATGATCTGAAACAAGCCTGGATCCTATCCTAACAGGATATCAATGTCAGAGGCATGTCTCACCATCGTTATTCTGGAGCAAAATAGCCAGCACCTCACTGCAGTACAGCTTGTTGGCGTCAAAAGGCATCTTAGCCTGTTGGTGAAAGAAGGACCAAGAAACCCATCAGGACACTTTATGTTTGACTGGATTTGAAGAATATGTTAATCAAATCACTGAATGCATGAGCAACGTTTAAACCAAAACACAACAGCAGTAATTTTGCCATATGACTCAGTAACAAAATAATAATAATTTTCATGGATTCAGGGATGACGGGGTTGGGGGAGAAGTCAACTTTGATCCTCCACACTGTCCTACATAATTAGGTTTGCCAGAGTTGGCTCAAAAAGCTTGAGGAAAAAAGGATCCAGTTGTTTGCAAGAAAATCTCTTTCCTGTCATAAATTTTCCATTACTGTTACATAAGTACATGGGCTTACCCCTATTCTGAAAGTCTGCACCTGTCACCAAAAATTGAATTCCAGAAAACACGTAACAGTAATATTAACTAGTAGCTTTCAAACTTTGATAAGGACCACAACGTCACAACCAGAAGAACATGAGACAGGGCTAGTCTGCACAGCAGCATAGCTTTCAGTTCATACATCTCTTCCACATTCAAAAATGAAAAAAAAAAGTCATATTATGAAACCAAATCAGTAACTAGCTATTTGTATTCCACTGTTCAAGAGAAAAAGAGTAAAAAGTAATAGGCGCTAGGCTTAAAATATACCATTTGTCACCCGCATTCCCCCCTGTCAAATACAGGACCACCCACAGCTTGACTGAGTGAACCTGGCTGCACGCAGCTACATATGGGCCAATTATCTCAATCTGCTGCCCCAGCAAGGGTCACAATACACTAGCATCATGCAACATAAAAACATGAAAAGCAGGAAGATCCAAAATGCCATAAAGTATGGACTCTAAAATAAAGCTTTTCATTCTGAAAGATCCCAAACAACTCTATGGATTATGGTATTTACATACCACTTCTAAGGTGGTACAAGAGGGGGAAGGTGGCAGGTGCTGGGTGCTATACAACTCTATTGGCTCCTATTACAGCACATACCAACTGCTATCGTAGGACGAGTGTTAGGAAATAATGTTCTGTTCTCTGAACACTGCACAAAGCATCATTCAAACCAGGCTCATGTTTGGAGAAGCAAGCTATCAAGCTCTCCATCTGAACTTCTGAGGCAATTCTGACAGTCGGAATACAATTATGCAACTTGAAATGTAGGCAGAAAATGGAAATTCACATCCTATGCCGTGTGCCAGATGTCCTTACCAACTCCCAGACAGAACCTTGATTTTAAAATTCATCCTACAGACAGCATTCAGCATCACAACGCTCCACCCCGATGACAAGATAGGGGTTTAATACTAAACACATGCCTGTCAGGGCGAGAGGTGCAAAACCAAGTACTGCCAAAAGCAAAGGTTACTGAAGGAGGTTTCATTAGTGCGCATCCCTCCACAATGACATCTTGTAAGCAAGGAAAAACACTGCCTGATCACACTTCCCCCAAACACCGATGAAATGAACACAAAAGAGTAAAGAAAATACACACATTCAGCACCAAGTTTCTCAGGCCTTAAACATTCATGTTCTCTTGCATCAACCAGGGAAATCCAAGTTGCGATTATCTTGCTTTCCCAAGTTTCTAAGTCTTTCAGCAGCCAGAAAAATTACAAGGCAGACAGCAGACTTGCACTCAGTACATACCTGCCTGCAATAAAATTAACTATTCTTTGGTTTTAAGCAAAAGAAACATAATTACATTACTACCAGCAGTCAGAAATTACAGGCTACTTTTGCTAATAAGTACATAAGGGGCACAGACGAATATCTTCATGCTTAGAAAACTGTTGGAATATATTTTGCCATTCAGATGCCTAACCGCAAAGATATTTAAGTGCGGAAGTGCCTAATGCCTTGCTAATAAAGTTCAGATAAAGCCCAGAATCTGATCACTAAGTTTTCTTCAGTAACTCTATAAATGAGTAAAACTATCAACTCATTTCCTAGAATATTCTTCCAGGGAATGTTTTAGGTATCTTTTCATACACGGCAGAGTTAAACTGTGTAACTCATTGGCACAGGATGCTAAGAATATCAGAGAGTATATTTGAATTCAAAAGGCAATTAGATGAGCTCATTGAAGAAAAAAAGCCGCCAACAGCACCAGATGAATAAAGACAACACTTGAGACTTAGGAATGTGTTAGAGGTGTAGGAAATAAATGCATATGAAAAATGGGCTTTATTAGTTTCATTGCTTACAGATCAGCTTTTTGCACTCCTAGAGGTCTTAATCATAAATGAGAAATCCATTACAGAGGAACCACACAAACAGAACAAAGACACTTTCTATTATAGGAAGTTTACAATGTAAGACAAGGCACAGGAGATAAAGTATGTCCATTTAAACTAAAAACACAGAATACAAGCCCTGAAGTGTAACTTCATTTTTGTCCTTAACTTGGCTTCTACCAACACATGCAACAACCCCCACCTGGCTTGATTTAAGTGGTGTTTTAAGTTCATACTAACTAGTCTACAAAAGGAAGGCAGGTTCTGGCAGCACTCTAGCACTGTTGATGCTTGAGCTAGGAACACAATGGTAACACAGCTACTCAGGATAATCAAATCACTGCTTGCAGCCCAAGAGATGTTTTGTAGTGCTGTCAAGTGTCCAACTCTGCAATAACGGCAAGACTATAGTTCTCATGGCACCATCAGGGATGCATTACCAAAAAGAACAGCCACAGAAACAGGCAAAAAGCAAAGGTGTTCAAGAAGACACAACATTACAGATATTCTTCCAGGCAAACACTACAAAAATCAGATCACTGCTACTCACAGACTTAAACCACATTGTGTGGAGCTTCTTATACAAAGTCAGCTCTTTCAATTTTGCTAGTTTATAATTAATTAAAAGGGACATTTTCCAGTTTGAGGAGAGTTTTGAATTCACTGTATTCACAAATGTTGTAACAAAGAAAGATAACCTATACAAACCAAAAGAGCCAATAATAGTGTCTGGCATAATATTAAAGGCCAAAGGCTATCTCAAATACACTAGATTCCAGACCACTGGTCTGTCAGTTTTTATTATGAACTCTCTCAAATGGCAACAGGAAAATAAGCTCACCTTCAGCCTCTTGAGCAACCACTGCATGAGGCCCTGCTGCGCAGCTTCTGTGCACATCTCTGGTCGGAACTCTGCCATGTTCTCTACTATTGCTGAGAAAACAGACACAGAAAACATTCATTTCCCCCCCGCACCCCCATCCGCAGTTCAGCCTTCACCTGTATCAGCACTGCTTTGCCAGGTCCTTCCTACAGCTGCACTGCTCTTTTCAAAGTTACTTATCTTATTTGCAAAGCTATCTGGTTTTGATGGACGCTTAAGCTCAGCTGTACGATACTGTCTCAGTTTTTTCATTGCTAACACATTCTATCTTCAGACAGTGTGATACCAACACCTACCGGAAGACGACTAAGATATCTTCCCTTTATTCCAGTAGCAATTTCCACTGCACAAGCCTAAACTAACAAGAGCTGATCCTGCACAACAGCATCAGCAAAAATTCCAAAATTCTTACTTCCAGTATCTCTCATTCTTCCAGTCCTCAGACACATAAGGAATCAAAGGAATTACCATCCTGAGTGACTGAAAGGAGTGGATGATGGTCTGAGTATTAATGGAAACACACTGCAAAACAGTAACTGTGCTGACAGTTAAGACTGGGGAGCAGAGGGATAATGATATATTCTTATAAAATGTAATTTTTTTTTACCACCTGAAGGTTAAATATATTACTAAGACATGAACGGCTCTCATAACTGTACTGAATATAGAATAAATACATGGTGAGTAAAATAAACTTTTTGGCGTGATGCACAGAATTTCATCTGTATATCAGCACCTTCTTACATAATCGCTTTGGGAAGAGGCACCTTGGAAGCAGTCACGCAAAAACGCTAGCTCAACAGATTTATGCTTTACTATGAGTGAGTTAAAGTTGTGCTTGAATGAAATTCATACTAGCTTCTCTACTTCAGTGCTGGCAGTTCAAGAGAAAGAAGGCAAGGGAGGAAGGGAAGCAGAGGGATAACTCAACCTCCCTTTGTACAAAATACAGAAAGAAGCAAGATGCTGCACTACACCCACTTACCAAGTGTGTTGTGGACACCATCGGCTTCCTCTTTTACACTTTCATCCAGGCGCTCTAAATTCTGGACCAGCAAGGCCACAACCTGGCCCTCCACCTAAATTGCCATGGTCATGAGAAAGATAAGAAAGAGGATTCGAAAAAGTAAGATGAGGGAGAGGGAGAACAGGGGGACTGGAAAGGGATTAAAATATACATATATATATATATATACACACAGATTATATACACACACACACAAACAGAAAAATCAGTAATCACTACTGAAGCACTCTGCCAAACATGACTCTGATCAGGAGATATTAACAATCTTGCTCTAAAATCTCAGAGCTAGCAAAGGATTCATCAAGTAAATCCATCACAATGTTTTTCTTCATTAGAAAATTGTGTTTCACATGAAACAAAAACATCTGGAGGAAAAATATGAACCTTGTCACAGTCTTATTCCCTGAATCACCCCAACTGATTTATAATCCCTCTGAATTCTTAAGCACTAGACACTACAAACCACCAAGTATTAGCTAGCTGTCAGCTCTGCATGCAGTTCTCCTACTTTCAATTGTTTACTGCTAGTCTATGTGCATTTTTGTTATATCTTCCATCTTAAGAGGTTGATAAAGTTGAAGAAACTGGTCACACATGCATATTTAAATCCAAAACCTACATGATCACCAGCCTTGCATTTAAATCCTAGTAAGGTGGATATACCAAGTTGATTTGAGTGAGCTAATGAAACGCAAACAACAGATCAACAGCAGGAATTGGAATCTACATTTGCAAGTGAGATTCTAGCCCCCTCAAAAATCTAGTACAGGTTGTCTGCTTTTAAAACTGGAATGGGACGAAGACCACTATGACTTTGGTGAGCTTTCCATCACAGATGCAAGCCTGGGAAGTTTAAACTATCATTCTAATTCAAAATACTGTCTTTGAATGTTGAACGATGAAGCCATGGAAAAATATAGGTACCAGTTGCTGTGGAAGGCAATGCAATGATCTTCACAGAAAACCTAAAAGATTATATCTACTTTCTCAATGAACAAAAAAACCAAAAAAGTCATCTAAAAAGCAGATATCTAAACATTTCTCCCAAGATATGGCTGACCTATTTCTTTCAAAGAGAAAAAGAAAACCTGTGAAACTTGGCTATTATCAGTGGGCTGGTGACAAGGAAAACACAGGAAGAACTTCTGTTTGATTTACTATTTCTCAGTGCATTTTGTAGTAAACATCTTCTCTACCAGTTCCTCTCTTCCATTTCATTCATCCAGCAATCTTTCCATCAAGGGATAGTAATTAAGAATAGCCCTGAGGCCGTCTAGAGGAACTCGGCTCAGGGCCACTGTAATTAACCTTTGGAAGGCAACATTATAGTGACTGGACTAGAAGGATTGTAGAAGAAAAACAGCCTTCTCACCCTGATCTTCTATAAAGAAAACAAACAAAAGAAAACCCATAATTCCCTGTCTTCCAATTTCAACATAATAGTTACAGAACAAGACTGATTCAGAATGTTTCACAAATGCAGCAATTCACTAGCAGAAGCTGCCTGAAAGGAGAACAGACATGTAGATCCTCAGTTTTCCTGGGCATCGCTTGTCTGCAAAGTGCTTCTGCTCTTTTCGGCATTCTCAAGTCTAACAGCAGAAGGCACCCAGCACAAATGCCAAGAAAAGAGGAAGTCCATCAGCACAGAAGGCAAGAGGCGCTCAGGAATATTAACTAGGCAGAGAGCATGCAAGACTCTGCAATGCTAGTGAAAATAGGTTGTTTAATCTCTATGGCAAAAAGGATCATTAAATCTAAACTCTCCCCCACCCTTAAAATGTATCAGCTTTATTACTTGAAAGCCTTCAAGCTTTTTCTTCCTTTTTACACAAGAAAAAAAAGTGTAACCTCACTATAGTAACAGACGTTCTAATTCAGCCACAAATTATTGTGCTTGAAACAACAGCTACTGGGTAGAAGTCTGCTGGTCTCCCTATGCAAGAGGTTAGACTAAAATATCACAGTGGCCCTGCTGTTCTTCAGATAACAACCTGAGCTCTGCCTCAGATTTCAGTTTTTCTAGGGTGAAGAGAAATCACTCTTTTCTGCAAAGGAGGAAGAAAAATGCCAAACAAGCTTCAATTTTCAGTAGACCACTATCCAAGTCAGAGATAGTGCTTTATTCTCCCTCACTGTATGAAAAAATCCCCCATCCTACAGAGATTTTGAAATATGAGCATGTTCCTTCCAAAAAAGGAAGTGGTCTAACAATTTGCAAGAACAGCCTACTCCCCAAACTCTGGCATTACATTAAAGAAACCCATCAGAGCCTCAATTACAGCATTTCGGCTATAAGAAAACAGACACACGAATTAGGTAACTTCATTGTGGTGTCAGTATTACATAAAACCACGGCTGTGGAAAGCGTGACAGTTCCAGAGTATTCACTGCTCTGCAGTATAAGGCAGCCACTGTTCAACCATCCAGAATAAGCTAGAGCTTACTACTTACTAGAGCGTCTATGAGGACTTCAGCTCCTTCTTCACTCTCATGGAGAGTATCTATATCAGTCAGTTCTTGAAGCAAGTCTACCACAGCTATGGAAACATGTGGAAGATGTTAAGGACAACCAACACTGAGACAGACACATTTAACATCATAATAGCACTTCTCTGTTCTTAGGCCAGCATGCTCATGCCATGATCCAGAACAATTGGTAATGCATTACACAACTGGGGCACAGGAACAGCAGATCCAAGAGCATAGAGACTACTTCAGAAGACAGGCTTAAGGAACACTAAAAAAAAATAAATAAATAAATCAAGGAATGCTAACAATTAGGAATGATAAAACAAATGTCATCGTGTGCTCACTGTGTCAGGCAATTTTACTGTTGCTTGATGATATTTGCTTTCTGACCTTTTTAAAAACAAATATTCTAGAGCTGGTATAACTATTCACCATCTTGCATTATCAAGACGGAATATAAGCACAGAGAAATGCATTACAATAATCTGATTTGGGTATTATCCTCTCAGTGATACCCTTGCTAACCTGATACAGCATGCACCTAACAAGGCCACTGCATGAAGCAAAAGTGATAACCCCTTTCTGCCTGGCCCAATTAGGACAGCAGGCTCCTATAACCATGTAACTCACAGGAACAGCATAGCTTCTGCCAGCCCAATTTTCACTCATTAACACCAGGCTGCATAACACATGGTTCCCTTGACTGCTACATAGCTCTCTTGTACAACGAGACGTATTCCATCTCATTAGACCCCACTTTCTTATTTTCTCAGACACTCTGATCAATCTTCCCCAATTCCCACTGGGGTAGAACAGGATATGCAGTTTTCAGCATGTACTATATGGTAATTTTGTGATGAATCTTTAAAATTCACAGGCTAACAAACCAGCCTCCCAGGTCTCCTATTTGTGCATTTGCTCAGACACACAAGCAGCAATAAGAAAGGTATTTTAATACAGCTATTTTTAATAAGGTTACAGTCCTGACTTATCTAGTCTCAGGAAATCCTGTAATAAAGTTGCCTGTTCCAATCCCAAGCTAACCTACGTGTAGGCACTGCAGAACACATACATCAGTATGATTACTACTTTCTTTATACTCTACAGCAATCCTTAACCAAGCCAAAGCTATCTGTACATTTTCACAATGGGTGGATGCATCTTCAGATGATTGCCCTATCACTTCCACCTACAACTGCCATCAGGAATCAAAGAGAAGCATGGTTATTCCTTACTGGGCACACAGGCACTTATGCTTATACAAAAACGTGGTTGAAAGGTATCAGGGTGCAATTTTTAAAAGCAAGTTAGGGCATGACTCAATAAACAAATAAAGAGAAAACAACCTGCCTTACATTTATTGTGCAAGGAGTCACATCTGTCAACTATTAAGTAACAGAAGCTGGAGGAATGGGCCAACAGACACTGCATGAAGTTCAACAAATGCAAAGCCCTGCATCTGGGCTGGAACAACTCCATACATTGGGGACTGGCTGCAGAGGTAACAGCTCTGCAGAAAAGAATCTGGAAGTCCTGGTGGACAAGCTGAACATGAGTCAGCAGTGTGCCAGTGCAGCAATAAAGGTTAACCACATACTGCACTGCATTAGCAACAGCAAAATCAGCATGTCAAGAGAACTTACTGGCTGCTTGGCACTCACGTGGCAACATCTAGAATTGGGCTACCCCAAAAAAGGGACATATAGCGGACTGAGTAGAGTGGAGGACAAATAAGGTGGTCATGGGGCTAACATAATATAGGAGGAGAGACTGAGGGAACAGGGTGTGATCAACCCATAGAAGAGAAGGCTACTGCTACCTAATGGGTGCTATAAAGAAGACTGAGCCAGATTTTTCTCAGAGTGCACAGTAAAGGATGAGAAACAAAGGATAAAAGTTGCAGCAAGGGAAATTCAAACTAGATAAAGAAAAAACTCTTCAGAAAAATGGCACAGCACTGGAAACATCCAGATAGGTGGGTGAATCTCCATCTTCAGAGAATGTCAAAACTCAGTCGGGCATGGCCCTAAGCAACCTGATCTAGCTTTGAAGTTGGTCCTACATTGAGCAGGAGATTGGAAAGGGACACTGGAGGTTTCTGATCCGGTGTACACTACTCCATGATTTAACAATGTTCTAAACAGGCACCCAATGTAACAGGAGATACAGGAATGCAACAGGAAATTGTTTCTGTAGCCCAGCCTAGAAGAAAGGCCAAGCCACACCAAGTCAGAAGTCCTTTTTTAAAATCATTCATACTATTTAGCGCTAAAGACAGGTCATCTAAGACATGAACATAAATGCTGTATCCATAGAATGAATTTTAAATGGTTAAGTGTAACTTGACCTCTGACCAGCTACTATGCAACTGCACTTGAATCCCTCCAGCAGCCAGAAGAGAGTCCATTTTCTAGGGCATTTCTATCCAGGTAGCTTCTATTGAGGCTTCCAATGACAATGTCAATGGTCCTAAAGAATTCAGGAGAAGGAAAAACAAGACCTCACTTGAGGCTTTCCTGACTTTCATTAATTAAATCTTATTGGCAATCATCTTCCATTCACATGTTCTGTGTAGAACTACCTGATTCTTTGATTCAGCAGATTATTTGCATCCCCCAGCCCAAATATTGCTTTTCTCTCCTTGCATTAGTCCCACAGGACACTAAATTTAAATCAAACCTGAAAAATCACTTGTTTAGTATTCCCTTAGGAGAACTCATTTTAAGATCTATTCCCATTAAGTTTTTATTAAAAAGTCAATAGAAAACGTGAGCTGTACCCTATTGGGCTATAGGTCTAGATGCTTCACTTCAACAGGGTTTCTGTTCTGTAAATAAGCAGCAGCATTACCATAAAAAAGGCATTACTACAGCCTCCGTCGTGGTTCCAACATATCTGAAAACACGTCAACAGTTTTATAACAAGAAATATTTTTTTCTCCCAAAATTGTAGTTCACAGGCCAAATTTCTACCCCTAAACTGACAGGCAAGTTGCAAACCAATTTAAAAAAAAGTTCACAGTGAAAACACTGACAAGTCCTCAACAGCAGCCATGACCTTTGGACATGGTTTTTCATGGCTGAAAGGATAAAGCAAGGTGTATTCCTGTACACTGCAGCTTTTAAGGGTGCTATGAACCAGTCCTACTATCCCAGTCAAAATCCCTGTAGTTTGTTTACTCTGTAAATGACAAATTCAAGATAACCTTTTAATGCCACGCACATAGTACACAAAAAGCCTGCGGTCTGGCAAAAAGAATAAAATATTGAACTATGACGACTGTGAAACTGGTTAGCATAGCAGGCAATTCCCACTGTAAAATAGTAAATCGTTAACAAACATTTACTTGAGAATAATTTCCATTATAGATCACAGATAAGGCAAGCAGCAGTGTTTGCTGTTTTGCAGAAATCAGCATTCTACCAAGGTTAAGTTAGCCACAAGTCAAAATAGCCAAACATGTAAATAGTGTTTTGTAACGGAAACTGCTATGCAGCGAAATGTTTTTTTATATTCTAATCACTGCACACTTAGAAAGAATGAATTATGGTTTCTTTAGTACATAGTACTACATGGAAAAGTGATAAAAAAAGAAAACCAAGATCCCTGCAGCAGACCACAACAGCTAGCACTTACCAGGCCTTTTAATATTGCATATTTCAAAACATCTCAGAAAAGCAGGCAAGCATCATCTACCTCTTTACAGAGCATACAAGGAAGTCAAGAATTAAATGATTTTCCCAAGGTCATGAAGTGACAAAAGGTAAAAAGAAAAGCCGCCAGAAGTCCCAAGTCCAGTGCGCTTCCCACTGGGCTTACTGCTCCTTTCATTCACTAACATTTGTTAGGACACAGACACAAGATCTCTCAAATCATGGCACGATTTTTCAGTTTAATCTACTGTGGAATATTTTAAAAGCAACACAGATTGAGCTTTACTTTTAAAGACTCTGCACAATGGTAAGCCAAATATAATTCTATTTACCAGCTGAAGGCTAAGCACCGAGGCAGCAAGACAGTCAAAAAACAACATTGTCCTTGTTTAGGATTACCAGAGTCTTTAACATACAGTATAGACTGAAATCTCTCTCTGAGATGTCCTCAGATCTTAAGAGGAACAAGAGACAGCTGCACGTAGGGTCAGGTTCAGTGAAACAAGAACTGATTCATCATGGAAACATCTCTGGATATTCATATAACCAGAGGGGCTACCTACAAACTCAAACTTTGAGAAGACCAAATTAAATATATGAACACATGAAGAATTTATCACAGTTATAAATTAGGGTGTAAAATTACAGTGAGCTAGTCCATGGTAAGTGGCTGAAAACATAAGACAACTCAGCCCTCAGTGAAAAAGGGGTAACCAATTTCACTTTTACTGGGGACCATTCAAGGTAAAAGTTTACAGGTAGTCAGATATGCTGCAAAGCCAATACTTTAGTTTTTCCTGTGTTGTTCATCTAGCCATACTCTAATACAGCCACTCAAACTTAGATGAAAAGTTCATAAAACAAGAAAGGAGAACACCACCACTGAAAAAACTCAGTATTACTTGAACAAAGAAAGCTTTTACTTGAAAAAGGACATGAATTCAGTGCTGTGGGAAAGAAGAGAAAAATATATACAGTAGTCTCTGAAACTAGGATATAAGAGATTACAGAAAAGTCTGTAAAAAGCCTCCCACAAGAGAGCTGCTTTAACAATAAAGGATATCTGTGTTGTCGTGGCCCAGCAGCCCAAGGAGAGACTGCACAGCATTCAGCTCCACCAGCAGGTGGTACAAGTCTGGCATAGTCGCAATCACATGCATTTCCTGAATGATGTCATTTAAATCCAGCTCAGATTCCATGAACCTAATGCAAGACAAAAACTGTTAATGAAGAGGCAAGAAGTACCTCAGCTGTGCCTAGCGGACACAGGCCTTCAGCAGGGAGAGCAAGGCATTCCCCAAGGCACCAGGCGAGACTCGGGCGCCCAGGTACCACAGCCCCGTTCTGAGCCGTTCTGGTCACCTCAGAGTTACTGAATTCAGAGCTCGCTATAAGCAGTTTGTGCCTCATTCTGTCCTGCTGCTGCCCCGTAAAGTTTAATCACACAGTAGTATAACCCTTCCTACGATATAATTTACATACTTAGAGTAAATAAGTAGATCCAGTCCAATTCCATAAATCTGAAAGCTATAGAACTTCCAAAAAAAGATCAAGAAGTTGTAACTACACAGAGAAAACCCTGCATATATATTAAAAAAAAATAAAATAAAAAAATCTCTAGATTTCTCCGACTATCACATACTGATCAGCATGGCTGATCATTCTCTCCTGCCAATTGGTAATAAGACTGATGTTGGGAACAGCTAGTTAGCTCACTTTTGAGAACAAGGCCATTTATTTAGATACCTAATGAAAAAAAGAAAATTTACAAAACCTTATTCAATTTTTGTGCTCTCAAAAGGCAAAGAACAAATTAGAATTTTAGTGTTGAAATTTCACAATCTAACATATAAACAGCAAGAATTTAATAAACCAGAACTTTTCCAATAATGCCATTTTTAATTAACAATGTTAGTTTCAAATACAGTTCATAAGAACTACATGGCATTAACTGCCATTACATAAGTTTAATGTAACCAGAAACATCTGTACACTCAAGAAATTGATTTAGGGCTGAAACAAAGCAAAGGAAGAAAGGGCAGTACAGAGGGGCTGAGCATGATCTTACTTCTCTGGATTGTCAGGGAACTTGATCCGCAGCTCCTGGTTTTTGTAAGACCTCTTCTCAAAGGTGAGAATCATCTTTTTCACTGAACTTTCATCCAAAGGTTCCTCCTAATTAAATTACAAAACACAGAGCTTAACATTTGGATGGCTGGAACAACTTCCTGGCAAAAAGCAGAAGAATAATCAATATTCTGGATGTGATAAGACTGTACAGGCCCAGATTCATTAGGGATACAGCAAAGGAACAAATTGTAATCACTGGAAGTCTCACTGTAGAAAGCTGACAAAACTCATACACCATTACCATTCATTTATTGATTTGCTCCAACTTTGATCAGAGCAAGTTCCCCAGAGCAAACCCTAGTAAATTGGGTTTTTATAAATCAGAGGTTTACCAACTGAAGGTTCTTTGTAAGAGAACCAGAAGAGCTTCACTATGCTTTCTGAAACTGAATACAAATGAAAAAATTTAGTGTTTTGCAGTGGCCCATCTTCCTGGAGCTATCTTTTACACTTACGTTATTAATTAGCACCCTCAGCACCATCAGCTTTTCATGAGTCTTTCTGCTACTGACATATTACAGTAAATCTGCATTAGCAGTTTTTAAATAGAAAGTTTCTTTCCAGAATTCTATTGTATCATTTCCTTTTGTAGGTCTACATTTAACTGCCCTGAGTTTATGCTCTTTTGTATTTTCCTCACTTTGTCACTTGGACAAGCTTTCACAAGTGACAAGCTTTCACTTTAAAATAAAAGTCTTTTCTCTTTTTTTTTTTTTAAGCTCTTGTGCTCTCTTTTTACTTTTGGAGTCCTTCTGAAGTCTTTCTCAATTGGCATTTACTTACATTCTCCTGTTCAATTAAACATTGATATAAAACTTTTTTGTGCAACCTCTTCCCCCTTCTACAAGTATGCTGAATGTGGCTATGTTACAATCACTTTTACAAAGAAATTCTCAAAATAGAAAAAAATGACAAGAAAAAAGATCCTCTGCATCTTAACCTAAGTTATGCGTCCCCAGTTCAGGATCAAATCAAGAGTTGCTTCTGCTCTTGAGGATTCTTTGATTAGTGACTAAGCAACAATCTTTTATGAGATCTAAAATTTAAATTCCTCCAGCAGGCCCCATTACAATAATAACACTAGGCAATATGAAGATAGTCTTCCATTATTATTGGGTTTCCTACTTTCTCAACTCTAAACTGCCTTAGCACTTCGCAGTTCACATCACCATCCCATTCAAGTAATCAATACTATAGTCCCCAAACTATATTCTTTCTACAATGGAATTTCAGTCCGCATAGATACTGTCACAGATGCTGACACTGTAACCTTTTTTATTTTATTCGATTCTCTGCTTTCTTTAATAAATTCTACTATACTACATCCATTACAGTTTGCTCTATATCTTGTATTTAAGATGTGTCCAGTATTAAAAGTGTCCCACAGATTAGCTTCCTTCCATCAAATTTACTGATATAGTAAGTATCTCTGAAATAAAAGAGCATTTTGAAGGCACCTACATAAGCTACATTCCAAGATAATAAACACAAGATTTTGGTTCTAAAGAACCCTTGGACTTCTATCACTTAAAATGCCTGGATGCGTAAACCGTACTTGACAAACACAAAGGACTTGCACACTGCAGGAATCCACAAGACTAGCCAGTCAACAGAGCTTTTGGCTATATCCATTCATCCTGGAGCTCAAATGCTAAAGAAATCCTGTATTATCTTTCTCAGCTATCAGCAACAACTGTAATGGCAATAGTTCAACATCAAAAAAACATGGGAGATTTCAGAGACGAATGCTAGCAATGCTGTATACAAAGGACAATGATATTTTACAAACCCACATGATTCTGCAGTGGTGAATATCACTTTTTTTTTTTTTTTTTTAATCAAACAGGACACAGGCAGCAGGAAGCAAATATCTTCTAGATTTATACCAATCCATGTGTCACATTTATAAAGTGATCTTTTCCCTGGCCCTTGGCAGAAAGGCCAGTGCTGCATTGGATTTCTGTCTCCAAGGCTTGAAATCATTTACCCTTGACAGCTGCTACCCCCCTCCTCTGACCCAAGACCTTTCTTCTACAGAAGAACGTTTTCTTATTTGCTGCTGCATGGCTAGAAAGAGGGGGAGAGTGGGAGAAGCTGGATGGCTGAGTGTACTGATGAGAATAACAAAACTAATTAGAATACAGAAGCTATTTCCTAACCACACATTTTAGAAGGTGATTAGGTATTCTTAGCACAAAACAGAGATTAGGCTTCCAAAAAAAAAAAAAAAAAAAAAAAAAGATTTTTTAAAAAAAAAAAACCACCCTTCCCCCTTTAAACCTTCAGAGGATATATTTGGGAAGCCCTGTTTTAAATTACTGAATAACTAAGAAAGTAAAACCACAACCTTAAGCTGTATGTGGCATGTGAAAGTGATCAGTTAGTCTCATCATCCAAACAAAAAATGTAAATCACAAAGAAGTAATTTAGTTATTGCTTATTTCTCATTGTTAATATACCTTCTCAAATATTTTCTTCTTTTCCCTCCAATTATTTACAGTGAGAAAAATATAACGACAAATATGAAGAGTTTTATACTGGCATTATCTGTCTTAGAAAAGGGACAACTTTGTATTCAAACAGGTATAGACAATTTATTTTTCTTCTTAAGAGTTAGGCTATGACAAAAAATTCCTTTGAACAAAGGACAACTGTTCTCTCCAGCCTCCTCTTTCCCACATACCACTAGTGATTTACCTCTTCCTCTTCCTCTTCTCCATCCCTTTCAATTATCTGAAGAAGCTTCTTCTTATCATCATCAGTTTCTTCCAGTGCAACGGACTCCTCTTCTCGGTGGCGACTATGTTCTCGTGCACTAGCTTGTTTCCTCCGTGCTTTGATTTCTTCTTCCTCTTCATCACGGGGTCTTTTTGTCCCTCTGTTAGGCTAAAGGCAGAAAAATAAGGTGAATGAATACAAACCTTTGTTGACCCTTGCAAACCAGAACACCAAAACTACACTACTTACTGAGGAAATTCTCACAAGTTGTTCAAAAGATTTGATTACACTTAACAACTTAACAACTCTGAAAACTGGAAGAGAAATCAATTTAGTGAAACAGAACATCAAATGAATAGAAGAATAACTCTACCAAGGGCTATGTCAACATCCTACCTTGTTTGATCCATGAACATGATTCATGGGAAAAACATCTTCAAGTGTTTCAAAGACAAGGAGTGCCCAAACTGAACTGACCACTGATTATATAGCAGCCAAGCTTCACTGGAAATCAAGGATCCGAAAGCAGACAAGCTTCACTGGAAATCAAGGATCCGAAATCAACTAAGACAACTGAGACAGCTTCTTGCTTTACAAACAGAAGACCAATATACTCAAGCATACAGAAGTCAAAGATAATTCTTTTACCCACCTAGCATACAAGCTTATTTTGAATTCTTGTTGTACCCCGATTTCCCCTGACTTCTCCTACCCTTCAGTCTAAAGTTTGCTCACACTGAATGCAGAATCAAAGCCCCAGTTCGGGTTTGGAGGACAAGAGTATTGTTGCTTACTGCAGTTATGCAGAGGCTGGGAACCCATTTAAGCAGTGCATGTACCTTTACAGTTTGCTTGGAACAACCTATTATTTTATTTGACAATTTCTAATTAAGGTCACTTGCCAGGGACAAGAAAAAGTGCACTAACCCTAATCTCATATTTTAATTAAGGTAGAAAAGCATGAAAGCGTTTGCATTGGAAGAAAACACTCTCCCTCTTCAAAAATTGCAAGGATATGAAATTTGGTCTCCCTAACTTCTTTTTGAAGGACAACCAAGTCGAAACAGAAGTACTCTATTCACTATAACTACAGGAAAACAAGGCTCATTCATTATTATCTAACAGGAGCCTGCGTGCTAAGAACAATGAAAACAATAGGATAAATATTTTTACTTTCTATCAGCTGCTTAAGTTGCCTTGTAGATAATGTTATAACCTTATTAGATCTAATATTCATCCAATCCATTTCATAAAATATTATCTGGTAGGGAAGACCCAGCTTTTCTGCTTTGGGAGTCCCTCTGTCTACAGTCATAAAAATTACATCACACTTTCATGAATGCAAGGTCCACTCTTTTACTGCACTTTGGATTCCTCTTGATTTTGATTCAAAGCTAGACAGATAGGAAAAAAAAATGTAGATGAAATAGGTGACAGTGTCCATCTCCTGCCAGGTCCAATAAGAGTACAGGCCTCAAAGTGGGAATTTCAGTTCCCCAGCAGGTTGGGAACTTTTAGCCCCCAGAGGGCACTAAATCTTTCAGGTTTATAAGGTAGTCCTGCTGTGATTCTGATTAAAGCGAGCATGCTGCAGACCAGCTAACAGAGCCTTTCTGCATAAAGCTAGAGAGCATTTATGTAGTTAATTATTTTAATATAAATGAAAAGCTAGCAACTGAAAACTCAGCTCTCAAGACAGATAGATGTAACCCTCCGCAAAAAAACACCAAAGAACACTTGAAGCTTTAAATATAATGACAGGCAAACAGGACAGCAGACTGAACAAAATTATATTGTATTTTTAGGGGATTAGTGCTGTCAGCACTTTGGGTAAGAAACAGAATCAAGGTTCTTGCTATATAGGATCATGAAAATTCAGACAACATATTAGCACAAATCTAAGCTCTAGGTGCTTGATCCTAGCTAGATCTATTCAAACTTGGTTATCTGTCTTCTCACTCGCTACATTTTCTCTGCTGTTTCAATTATAGATGGTACATTCCTGACTTAAACTTCTCTAAAGTGCTCCCATGCACTTTTAATGCAGTTACTGAGGTCATAATTCAATAGCCATGAAGCAGTACTATACTTTGAGATTTTTTGAAATGAAAAAAGTTATTTACTTGGAGGGGTTTGCATACTTTTTTTTTTTAAGCAGACTTCTATTACAAGTCTTCTGAGTATACTGAAATATAATTTTGCATAGATCAACTTTGAAACAAATGTGTCATTGCCAGCGACCAATAATTTAAACCCTCCCGAACCAGCTAGCACCCCCGCCCCCCCAAAAAACATGGATGTTTTTCTAAATGGCATCACCTAAGGAAAAAAACTAGGTTACTCGATGTCCTTAATGGCAGACAGGTCTTTGTCCTTCATATGTCCTTCTGCTCCCTCCTCAACGTGCAATATGAAGAGCGACCCGATACATCCTAAATCACCTTTGACAGATGCTTAACATTACAAACAGATATAAAACTGAGCAACACAAGAAGTCCTGAAGTTTACAGGAAAAAGCCCTACATTTGCCTTGCACGTTCCTACTTTAAGCTTTTGGATCTCATTCCTCTCTCTCATTCCTAAACATTAAAAAAAAAAAAATCCAATGAGACTGTAGCTATAACGAGGGACCAAGGGAGCTGGTGGTTTGTCAGATGCAAAGCGGTGTACCATAGGAAGGGACTATATCACCAGAACAAGATCTAAATTAAAACTCCATCATGAAGCCAACTCCATTTCCTCTGAGTATGCAATCCGTTTCCAACTCAATTATTTCATCCTTTTTTGCATTATGTATTGTTGGGGGGAGTAATCTGCTATAATACATAATAGAAGTCATTATGATAAATTATGAAAACGCCCACCGTGCAATTATTAATGCTGCCAACATATTGGCAACAGACAGTAATTGAATTCCCAGGTAAACTTTATTAAGCAGGCATTAAGGTTCCTCCTTTTGTTATTGATGTTATGCTAAACCTTACTAAAAATACTGCAGTTATCCAACAAGCATTAATAAAAACTAAGAAACCAAGGCATAAGTAGAACAGCTGTGTTTCTGCTCGTTTCACAAAAGATGCACAGTCATGAACAACTGATTTAAAGACAAACATTAAACTTCCACTCTTTGATTTTCAGTTTTGTTTTGCCTTTCTATTTTCTAAAGGATTGCTACTAACCAACAACAGTTAATCACATACACTGTTGAACTGGCACGTTTCACTAAGAAAGCACATATATTGTATGTAAACATTTATTTACACAATTTCATAGCTTCACACACCTACTCAAGTTTTGACTTTTTGGTAGAAAATGCAAGTTAATCATGTTTAATAAATAAAATGTGTCGTTTTCTTCCCATCTTGGTTGTGCTAAGAAAATGCTAAGAAAAGCATTTAATTTTTTTTTTTTATTAGCTAAGCTTAATTTTGTTCTTATTGAATGCAGTTCACTCACTGCAATTTATTCAGAAGAGGTTTTCATTTAAATCTAATACTGATATCACCAAGCAAAACCCAGCCAATACACGTTAAAAAAGAAGAAAAAAAAAACCCTCTGACATTTATAAAATACTATAAAATAAACAAAAGCTGCTGATTGGTACAGGCAGAATTCTCTCTCTCCTTTCTCCACTATTCTTCAGTTGTACTTGTTTTTGATGTTAATTGAAATATTCCAGCCTTCTGTTGCAGACTGGAATTTGAAGCTTCAGATGGCAGATCCTTTTCAGAAGCACACAGCGAAACAAAGATCTTCATTTTTACATGAACATATAACTCAAGGTCTCCAAGCAGTAGAAATGAAAGCCCTCCCCTCATGTGGTGTGAAGGTGAGCAAAATTATGTCCTAAATCAGAGAACAATGATCTATTCAGGGCCCTGCCTTGTCTTCCTTGGAGCAGTGATTACACATCAATATCAAGATTAAATATCCCACAGAAATCTGAAAACATACTGTTTAGACCCCTGATCGTTTCCTCCAAACATCAGGAAGGTTTAGAGAAATCTCACTAATGTAGTTCCATATTACTAAGACATCTGCTTTGTAAGTAACCTTGTTACTGAGGAGCTCAGAAATTCTTTAACAAAATCTGAAATAAATCTTCATAAGTGATAGAGCTTCTTTTGCAAGCACATCATGGCAACCTGTTCAAAGGAGCCACTGAAGAAAAATACATATGAGCTGTCAATTTAGAACGTTTGAAAGCGAGCCCAAAACCTCCAGGGGTATCTTCACTAACTTCTTATTTTTGCTTTCAACATTTGTGACAAACCAAGCTACCCTCAATCCTATTTTACACTATTTTTCCTGAGGCATGGCACTTTTGGATGGTACAGAATCCAAACATTAAAAACTCAAAGAACTGTTACAAGGAAAATCCAGACACTTCCTGAGAGCTCCAAAATTGTACAAACTGAGGCAAATGAAAGGAAACACGTGCACTGCAGCTACATGCATACAGTTTATTACTTTAATGGAGAATTACTTCCTTTCCTCTTCACCTTTTCACTGTGTGGGGCACCTAAGTCCCCACAACAACTTGCTACTGTGAAAAACATGTAGACAAGGAAAAGACAAGAAAACAAGATCTGAAGTTTCACCTTCCCATCCTAAATTAGAGCTACCATTTAATAATAAAAAAGAAACAAACAAAATATATATTTATAATGGCCAACAGATGCATGTTTGCATAGAGGGTACAAAGACCGGCAGTAACATATCTATTCCTGCAGTTGCTTTATTTTGAACCAGTGCAAGAACAGATGAGGAGCCAGATGACAGCCACCAAAAGCTTTAAAAGGAACAAGTCTTTTATGAACAAACAGCAAAAAAACAGAGCACAATCTTTAGCAGAGACAGCAACCTTTCTTTCTCCTCTGTGGCATCAGTCAGGGAGCTCAAAGCTGCACTCTCAGTACCTCGGATAACAAGATCCAATCCTAAAAAACTGGTGCTGTCGCTAGGACCACTCATACGGCCAGCTGCACACTGGCCTGTCGTTTCTCAAGTCTCTACAGAGGCAACTACACTCATCAGCATGCCTCAAAAACAAACAGAAAACTTGCCTGCAGCAATGGAAATTATGAATTGTATCCAGAAAAAAAGAAACAAACTACTAAACAAAGCAAAAATTTCTGAACTTTCAGCTACCTAGTGTAAGACGTTTGCAAGTTCAGCAGAAGACTGACTTGCCTCTCCTCCCAGCTTTCCATCGTTCTCTGACACGTCTATGCAACAGTGAATGAAATTTAGTCTGATATACCAGACTTGCACATTAAGAGCTCCAAAACGAGCTGATGAACCACTTGTGAACAGGACAGAAGAGCAGCGGGTATTGGGAGGTAGCAGAAGAGGATTTTTAACTTTGACAGACTTTAACACACATCCCAGTTTGGCAGCAAAAGACTACACATGGAAAAGTAAACATAAGGTTCACTTGCGCCTTCATTAACTTAACAAAAAGAGCACCCTAGCTCGGGGCCACCAGCCTGGGGGAGCACAGAACACCGCAGGCAATCTGAACAGAACGCAGAGGCTGCTGACTGCTCCTCGCTTGAAACGGAAGGCACGACTAGA
Source organism: Apteryx mantelli (assembly GCF_036417845.1). Classification (NCBI taxonomy): domain Eukaryota; kingdom Metazoa; phylum Chordata; class Aves; order Apterygiformes; family Apterygidae; genus Apteryx; species Apteryx mantelli. The sequence continues at coordinate 19,475,962 of NC_089995.1, forward strand.
GTTGCTAGGGTAATAAGGCTGTAAGCGGTCAACGACCTGCCACAGCTCAACTGAACTGCCTCTACCATCAAATGCATTCATTACATCAGCAAATTTATGGCAAGTTTTCTATACCAGCAGCAGAAATGAGTAGGCACCTGCACTGATATACAGGGATTCACCCCACTACAAACTGTATTTAACCAAATCAAACAGGAAGACAGCCCAACTCACTGCAGTCAAACCTTATCTTATTATTTTCTGCTTTTCCCTTTGTTGCTTGATTTTCCAAATATTTCACTTAAAAAACAGTGATTTGTAATCATTGCACAGTCATGAAATCTGCATTTAATGAGAATTAAAATAATCTCCCTTCCTCCCTCCAGAGACAATTGAAAGAGATGTCTGAAAACAACCAGAGTTGGCTTTGTCCCCCTTAATTACCCACTGTAATCAGAAACCAGACACAGAGGATCTGGGCACAGTCTTTCTGGGCAGAACAGCAGCAATATTTAATCATCAGTTTAGACCATCTGCAACTGTTTTGCAACAACACATAAAGTTTATGGATTCCTGAGCTTTGTACAAACTGCCAGGTGCTGGAGTCTGTTTAATTGTATTTTCTGTTGCAAGAGGTTCCTTCTCCTATTCTGATGGGCACTTGGTGCTGAACTGGCAGCACAGTGCCTGAAATCTTCCACGCCAAGTTTGGCACTAAGGGAGAACATCATCTCGATTAAGCAAGGGCACAGATTAAACATTTAGAGGAGACAAATTTGAAACAATATAAGAGAAAAGCAATTATTGTGGTTTGTGCTGAGGGAAGCTGAGAAGAGCGACTCATTTGCAGCAACAGATTAAAAATCAGACAGCTGAAGTGCACACCACCCATCATCTAGCCCACTCTTCTGACAGCAGTTGCCACCCCTGCAGCAAGGATGAATGAAGAAATCTTGAACCGGCATGCTTTTCAGTCTGATATAGGAAAGCACCCTGACCTCAAATTCAGTTAAACTTAAAACATCAGATAGAAAATTGGAGCAGTTCAGGAGCTGTTTTATGAGCTACTAAGTCATCCCCGTCTCAGAAGCAGCAGTTCTGTCAGATCGGTAGAGCAGACAGCTTGGAGCAATACTTACTTCATCTATCTGATTTCATCCTGCCATGCACAAGTCACAACCCTCTCTGTAGCATAGTCACAACAGAAAAGAAGCTGGATTATTTTGAATTTTACTTGTTCAGTGGAGAAAAATGCTCATTTCCAAAAGCTGTATTTTTGGTGTGAGGCACCTGTTTTGCCTTTCTCTGCGACAGCAGTGGCAGGTGCCTGACCTTTCTAGGATGGAAGCAGGTGAAACCTATAGTTTGTATCTTCAGTTTCTATTTTTCAGCCATAAGTCCTTTCGCAGAAGGGATTCTCATCTTTGCAACATCATAGCTATTTATCTGTCTTCTGCTCCCCCCCCCCCAGTAATTAACCATTTTACCCAATTCCATAGGTCTGAGTTCAATGATGCCAGAAATCCAGCACTTTTTCTAAAGCGTTATCTAATCTATTGACACAGGAAACCATTTGTATTCAGCTAAGAGACCAGAAGAGCAGAAAGCCAGCACAACACCTTCAAGAAGAATCTCAATACTTGATTGAAAGCTGCAGAATGTTTTGTCCCACAACTACACAATAAGTTCAGCAGCAAGAAAAGAATTCAAAACTGTAATACCTGGCAGCAAAACAAGATTTCTTTACCTCTAGCCGCCACAAAGTAAAGCCCTATGCTATGTTGTCCTAAACAATCACCCACATCACAGTATAGAAATCTCATCCAATGAAAAACTGGAGCACCAAAAAGCATACAGAAGTCAAAGTGATCTCAGTTATTACGTGAGTGTCTACATTTCCTCCAGAGTAAAAGGGAATCACGAGGACTTTACATTTTCAGAACTAGAAAAAAACAAAAAGGACAGACACACAGACTAGAAGCAGGTTAAAAGAAAATTGAAAGAAATGAGTTTAACACAGTTTTACTTTTCTACTCTTCAGGTGTAAATTGCATCACAAAATACATAAACAACAGCATAATTAACAATAGCTAAAGCAAAGAAGACTAAGGAATTAAAGCTACATGAGAAATGATTGTTCTAACTTGATACTGAAAAAATCACAGGGAAAAATGGGAAGTAGAGAAATACAAAAGTACAAGAAATCTCATAATAGCACCATTACGCTGTCAGTGCTAGACAAATAGATTAAACAGGAAGGACATTGTAAACAGATAAGATCAGTGGGATGCACAGAGTAGCCCACAGATCTTTAAGGAAAGAAGAAAATGTTGGATTGAAGCTGAAATAAGTAGGAATCTAGTGAGTCTGCAAAGAACAATTATTCATACAGCAACATTCCAGAGTATTTTTTTTCCTGTGGTATCAAAATAGAGAAGTTCCTTAAATCCAAAAGGTAATTTTCCCTGTTTCCCTATGCATTTCAAAATAACACATTCTAAAAACATAAACATGTCCTGAACAATATGGTGCTTTTCTCACATCTAAAGAGAACATATGTGCAGTGCTTCCACAGATTAATGCACGCTTAAGGATGTGAAAGCAGTGAGAAAAGTTCTATAAAGAATCCTGTATTCTGAATTAAGAAGTAGATCTATACAAGTAACTCCTCCATTGAATTATTTACATGGTAGATGTTTTAGCGTGCTTTTTCTTACCTACTGATTCAGCAGGGAAAGGACATTGTTGCAGTTTGTCTAGGAATGAAAGTACAAGTCAACAGTATTTGTGCATATGAATCACAGCAGAGGAGTTAAAACGTTATTACAAATCACTTTTGTTATTCACTTATCCACAGGAGAATATTATAAATCTACTGCTGTGACAAGAGATGAGTGGCTTACCACCGCTAGTTACAAATTAGCCTCCAAATACTCAGTAAAAATGATCTTATGCCAAGAGGAGAAAAATAATCATAAGAAAAAGGCGGAATTTTATAAGCAGGAAAACGCTTTCAAAAGACTTGAATAAAAATGAAATTAAATTATTTCTGTAATGTAACAGGCAAAAAAGGAGAAGAATAAAAGAAACGCAAGTCACAAACGAGCACGGGCTCTACTTCAGGAGCGGGGGTATGTCAGGGGAGACGCACAACGGCGTCTCCAGGCGCCGTGGAAGGAAACACAGCCGCTGCACCCGCCGCACCCCCGGCCCGCGGAGCGGGACTGGCAGCACACCGAGACCGAGGGCGGCCGCACCGCGACCCCCGGGCACAACGGCGAGACCAAGCGCGCGGCGCTGCCGGGAGGCGACCGCGCCGCTCCGAGGCGCTGCCACGGCGCCGGCCCCGACCGAGGGCGCAGGGCGGGCAGCCGCCGCCAGGCAGGCAGGCCGCGCCCGGGCAGCCACCGGCTCCGCTTCCCGCACGGCGCGTTCCGCCGCGCCCCGGCGCCGCCCGTGACGGCTGAGGCGCTTCGGGCCCCGCGAGCCGGGCCGGGCCGCGGCCCTGCGGCTCGCCCTGTCCCAGCCGGCCGGGAGGCCCGGCCCGGCCCGGCCCGGCCGCCGCCGCCCCCCGCAGCGGGGCCGCCAGGCCGCAGCAGCCCGGGAGCTCCAGGCCGGGCCGGGCCGGGCCGAGCCTGCCCCGCGGGGCCGCTCACCTGGTAGCTGAGCAGCTCCCCCACGTCCATGGCGACCGCCGCCGACCACCGGGCTGCGCGACACCGCGCCGTAAGGCAGGGCGCGACGGGAAGCCGGGAGGGCGCCACTCCGCCGGAAAGCGAGGCGGGATGGAGGGGGAGAGGGCTGGCTGCCGGAAAGTGAGAGTCGGGCGAGCGCCACACTGCCGCAAAGCGGCCCCAGGGTGCTTGCCACGGCGGTCGGGGGAGGGGGGGATGCTAGTGCCGGAGGGCCCGGCAGAGGGCAAAGGGCAGAGGGCAGAGGGCAAAGGGCAAAGGGCAGGGGCAGCTATGGCGCGCCGGGGAGGGGCAGCGGGATGGCCCTGCTGCGCCTGCGGACGGGGGCGGCTGCCCCGGGACGGAGCCCGAGGGACTGCGAGGGAGGAATCGCGTCTCGGGGTCTGCCAAGGCCGCGTCCGCCTGGGCCGCGTCCACTAGGGCCTCGTCCATTGGGGCCGCGTCTGCCTGGGCCGCGTCCACCAAGGCTGCGTCCATCGGGGCCTCGTCCATCAGGGCCGCATCCGCCTGGGCCACGTCCACCAAGGCTGCGTCCATCGGGGCCTCGTCCATCAGGGCTGCATCCGCCTGGGCCACGTCCGCTGGCTCCTGCAGCCAGCACCGCGGAGGAGGCGGCGTGCGACCTCCCGCCTGCCCGGCCCGCGCGGGGCGGCCCCGCCGCAGCGCTGCCCAAAAGACGCAGCGCCCAGCGCGGCCCCTCGCCGGAGGGAGGCGGGGGCCCGAGAGCAGACGGCGCCACGCGCTGCGCAGCAAGGAGGTGGCAAGGCGAGATCCTGGTTCGCTCGGGCGCCTCGAGCCCCCAGAGACCGTTTGTGCCTCCAGCTGCTGCATCCCCAGTAGGTTCCTGCCCGCTGTGTGCACAGGCAGCCGTTCACCCGCTTGCGCCCTGGCGCGGGCTGAGCTGCGCCTCCTCAGAGAGGCGACGAGGCAATGCTGGCGCGCCGGGCCCTGCTGTTGCGCTCGCAGGCACGTGTCTGGGAGCAGGCTGCACCTTTTGTTTTGGACTCCAGCAGATGTGAGCCTGACAGCTGCGCTAAATAAGTACCAGATCAACGAATACTCGTATGCATCCCCGACACAAAGAGGATGTCTCTCATACCTTTCCCACTCCCCTAAGATCAGGACTTTACTACTGGGGTGAAAAAAGATGCATCCAAGCTGATCCCACCCAGTATCTGCCCGCAGGAGACCTGCGGAGCGAGCGGTGTGAACGCGTGACCCGGTGGGTGACGCAGCGATGCTCGGGCTGTAGTTCACGTTTGTGCAACGTGTCTGGCAGCCGCTGGAGCCCTGCGTCATATCGCGCCGAAAGCTGAAGCCACCCTGAGACTAGAGGAAACTCGGCGCCGCAGCAGAGCATGCTCACGGACTGGAGCTCCTTGCTGCAGAGCAGAGGCACCTGAAATCAGTCGTTTCTTTTGACACTGTTTCTGTAACCTTTTGCGAATCCTACCCAGGGCTGAGACAGGCTAGGAAATATGGAAGTCTGTAGCCAACGTTTTTTGACAACGCGTTTCTATTTATACACAGCATCATTAACCACTGTCACCTTGAAAACAGGCCAATATCTGAGCACTGAATCCAGCAGGAGGGGATGTGACAATCCCTCTGTTTACCAAGGTCGTGACAAATAGTTTTGTAATTCAACAAAATGCAAAGCCATGGATAGACGTGTTTTTCAGTTTAACAAATATGAATAATTAAGAGAGAGTCAACTTGGCCCAAATCTTATTGAATATATTTCAACTATTCTTTAAAAAGCAGCTTTGAGCTAAATAATTTTTCATAACATAATGATTGCAGCTATTACACAGTTATCTCAGTAGGAGTCTGGTTTGAGAATACTCATGAAATTAAAAATATATATAATGTTTTCAAAGAAAGAAGTCCATAGCATCCCCTGTGGTTTCAATAAAATATAGAAGATATCAGTCATGATGAAATTAACTCAACAAATCTGCATTTTAAAGACAAGATAAATAGAGAATAATTATTGGATCATCTGGCTTTCTTTTATTGAGTATACAAATAATCCACCAGCTGTGAAAACAAAACATTCACAAGTCATTCCAGGAGTATTGACATATACTTGTGAACATAATACAGTTATTGGAAAGCCTGACAAGTGATGGTGATAAATAAGACATAAGCAATTGTAAAATAAATAAAGTACAGAAGGAGATAAGAACTGACCCTCAATCTACAGACAGAAGCTTCATAAACCCAGCAGATGTAAAAACATCAGACAGGATCTTTTTGCTGTTCTAACGTTTCTTCTCTCCATTCCATTCCCTTGCCTTTGTTCTTGCTGAATGATGTTATCTTCCTAAAATTATGGGGGGGGTTCTTTCACTCTTTAATAGCACTTTGAACATGTATTTTACTCATACTTCTCAAAGTGGTGGATACATATAAATAAATTGAGCTTTGCAGCTTCAGTGTGAGGCAGGTAACATCCAGGCTACAATACTGCAAAGAAAAAAAAATCCCATTAGCTTTGGAAGTAAAAGGGACACTTCAGAGGGCAGCCAGTTCCGAAAATGCAGAATCGGGACCTCAATGCGCAATGTTGGCAGATGGGGAGAGTAAGTCATAGGAAAACTGAGCCGCCAACTCATAAATTGCAAATAGTACCTTTAACAGTAGTTTTATTTATGTAGACTTTGCTGGGTTCAGAGTACTTTACATGTAGTAATTCGCTGCTGAATAAAAAGCACCTATTTGCTTTGCAGCTCTAGCAATGGAGACAGAAAAGGAAGGCTGCAGAAATGGCAGCGGGGGAGTTAGGACCCCACAAACTGCCTTCGCTGGGCAGAATTTACTGGGCTGTCATTCAGCCCTCAGTTTGGAAGGTTTTTCAGTGCCAGGAGCTGTCTTTGGCTATAGCACCTTTAGCTGAAGGGAGTGGTTGATACTAAACTAAAGAGGAGGCAGAGATCCAATCCAAAGGTGGCACGTTAACCAAATTACCCTCTACAGGAAATAGCTGAACATAGTGTTGGATGGCAACACCGCAGCTCCTGTCAGATTTGATGGATTCAAGAGGCATTTGACAGCCAGGACTGTGGTTTGCGCTGGAACACCTCGAAATGCCATGGTACACCAGGAAAATAATCAATAGCTTATCACCATCAGGACTTTGTATTGAAAGGGTACTTAACGAGCCGGTGGTTCAGTGGAGACAAGGTATGCAGCAAGGTCACATTCCTCTCTCCTGCTTGGCACTAATATTGTGTCTCTGAAGAGAAAAATATGAGTCCGTAGAGCTTGTGCAGCTCCACAGCAAAGCCGAGTTTTTGCTGACTGCACCAGTCAGCAGAGTCTGCAAATGAAGACTGGGAAACTCTGTCCAGCGTTGGAGAGGAGGAAGACAGGCTGCAAAAGAGAATTAATCTTCAATATGGAAAAAAAAAAAGGCCCGACCCAAATAAGTCTATCAATGCCCCAATAACTCCCCGGTGCAGCTTCACCTGAGAAGGCAAAGGAATAGAAAATAGTAAATCGTTAGTTCTTTTTCTTGGCAGTATTGTGCAGGCCAGTGAGAATATTCAGAAAAACATAAAGTCATGAATTTGAGAAGTGGCAGCTGCATTTACCAACCTAAATAAAATTTGATAACCAGAAATCTACAACCCCATGGGAAAGGCACAAATCTTCAGGTGCTATTTCTCACAGCCCCGACGGCTGGACAACCAGCACGGGTACGGACTGCCAGCGATGTGTCTGGGAGAGCAAATTAATCGTGAAGGCACTGAAAGGAATTAGCGTGGAACAAACACCGAGCTCTGACATCTCGTATCGCTTGTGTTGTGCAGGGAGGAGGGTGGAAGCGGCTGGGACGCGGTCGAGGTTGAAGCTGGAGTGCCAGCTGCGGCAGGGCTCGAGGGGCAGCCGCAGCGGAGGGCGGTGGGCGTCCTGCGGATGCGCTGAGCCCTGCCGCGGGAAGGGTCCCGGCTCGTACGTCCCTGGTCCTCAGGCCATGTCTGAAACCTCCCTCTGTCTCCAAACAGCTCCTAGAAACAACCTGCGCAGGCTTTCCTTTTGCTTCTGTTTTCTTGCCTTGAGCTCCTCGTGCTGCCAGCCCTCGGGGCGCTGCGTAAAATGGAGAGGCAGAGTGTGGCACCACCAAGCATAGCACAATGCGATTGTCACTGAAACAACTGTCAGCAGCCACTGGCTCCTTTTGGACTTATTCCCGTCTCCATGCTCTGCCCGGCCTTGTAACGCTCCAAAACAACCTTATTGCTGTCCGGGAAACCCAATTCTCTCCAAGCAGCTGCAGGGCAGGATTCAATAACAGAGTGTTTTTATCCAATAAAGGGAGTTGGAGCACAGGGACAAAATATTGAATTAAAAGCAAAAACAGAAGCAAAATCAAGTATAAAAAAAACCCTCAAGTAAATGAAAGGCTGGAGAAAAGCAGAATGTCCTCAGTGGTGGGTTCTGAGTGGGGCCCAACGCCAGCCTCTCCTAGGGAGCGGTCAAACATGCTGCAAAGCTGCAGGAAGGGGCTGGAGAACTTGGAAGGGCTGGAGAATTTGGAAGGACTGGAGCACAAACGTGTTATTTTGTTTGGTCGTGAGAGCAAACGCCCACAGAGGAAGCCTGGATGCGCACACCCCCCCCCCCCCCGAGGCACCAATCCTCCAGCAGGGGCCAGAGCATCCCCTCTCGCCCCGCGGTGCCAGCTGCGTGCAGCAGCGCGAGGGCTGAGCATCCTGACTGCTCGGGCAGAGCCTGGACGCCGGGACACGTGAGGTCTGGAGGGGAAGGAGGAGAAAGCTGCCTCTCCCAGACACCACGGAAGCGAGGGAGGGAGGGTTTTGCTGCGAACGAAACCCCTCGGCATCCTGGCACTGCCTGCCCCCCCTTCCCCAAGAGCAGCAGCACGGCAGCGCTGTGCAGAGTGAGGACTCAGCAGAGAGCATCCCCAGCTTGCAGCGGCGCATCTCCCCTCTTGTTCCAGCAAATGCCACTTATGCATCCAAGCTTATTTCGGATGCGAGGGAAGAGCACCAGAAGGTGCCGGCGACTCGCACTGCACTGTCCCCCAAATCCTCTCTCCTTCCCGGGCCTCTCCCGGATGCTCATGCGTCACAGCAAGGCTCTTTGGTTGGAGGGACCAAGAGGGGAGCAGGGCTGGGAGGTGCAGCAAGCCCGTGGCTTTCAGTCATCCATCACCGGCCTCCCACGAGTGACGTTACGACAAACGTCTCCAGCTTGCTCCCAGCCAGCGCCCGCATCGCCATCATCCCAGGCCTTACGTGCAGCCGTCAGCGGAGGGGTTTTTCAGAGCCCCTGCGAGCGCTCCTGGAGCGCTGCTGCTCTGGAAGGCCGAATTAGGGCTGGCCCCCGGCCCCGTGCGCTGGGGACGTCTCCAGGGCTCCCCAAGGCCTTGCGGGGTTAATCACATTCCTGCAGCCGCAGGGCTCGCTGGCCAGAAAGGGCGAGAGCTGCACTGTGTTCGAATCACAGCGTTTCAGACGCTGGCTTCTTTGGGGCCGTCCCCGGGGCTCCAGGATGGATGTCTCAGTGTAGCCAAAACCTGGCCTTTTCTTACCTTTTTTCTCCGACCTTTTACCTCCTGGCCTTCCCGCAGGGTGCACACCCTCCGGGGCACATACACCGTATCCTATTCCACCCCCTCATCCGAGATGTCACCACTTGCTGCGCAGGCAGCGTCAGGCACAGCAAAGCCGGCACGGTGCAACCTGCGGCCGGGGGGTGCGAGACCCCCCCCCCCTCCCCCCCCATCACGGGCACCCACCCGTGCGAGGGCCAAAGAGGCCGCGGGAAACCCGAGAGCAACCTCCCTTTGGCGCAGATCGGGGCCAGTCGGCTGCTCGAGGCCTCGTGTTCGAGCTCGCGGCGTGGTCTCCTCCGCACAGGTTCGAAGGAGCCCACAGCACGGGCTGGACCACGCCGGGACCTGCCGAGGAGGAGAAATCCCAGCCACCGCCTGAGCATTCCCCATCAGCGCGGCAGCAGCGCCGTTAAGAAAACAACAGTTTTTCTGTTCGGCTCTGCAGGGACCCGGGGAGGCGCTCGGCGCCGTTGCTGGGGAGTCGGGGGGCCGCAGGAGGAGGAGAGCGCGCGGGAGGAGAATCCCTTTTTAATTTTATTCCTAGTTCAGTTTTCAATCCAGATGCCTCAAGATCTAATTCCGAATAAATAATTGTACTGAGTAACCCAGGTCCCCCGGTGATTAACTAAACACACTGAGGCTCGCTGAAATTGAATTAGTGGTGTGCACTCAGCCGTTATTACCCTCCCCACATCATGAATATTAATGAGGGGTTATTAAGAAATGTAAATGATGCCTCAGGGGGTTGGGAGTAAAGGGGGGTGCAGGGCAGTGTGGGTTGATATGACAAACCATTAGGAAAACAGCCTGATTGAAGCCACTTTTTAATTATGTCAGATCTCGCTCTTTCTTGGGTGCACTAGTGTTTCCGGATGCTTTCGTTTTTATTAAAATGAGAAAAAGGGAACAAGTTATAACTGGAATGTAAAATTAGCATTCACAAAGTGGAAAATCTGCAGCCACGGAGCAACGTTTTGATGGAGCCTGGCCGTCGGCAGCCGCCCGCCTCGCACGCAGGCCACATCTGCAGCGCGGGAACGTGCGCAAGCAGCACCGGGCACGGTCGCAGCCCCCCAACCCGCCTGTCGAGGGCATCGAGCTGCTGCGCCCGGAGCCTTTGGCCAGCCCCGAGCGCACCCGCTAGCCCGCTCGGCCCCACCGGGCACCCCAGCACCATCCATCAGCTCCGGAGCTACCCAGCCACCTGCTCCGGGCTCTCTCCAGCCGGGCCGGCTCCCTCGGAGCAGCGAGGCGACTGCTGCCACCCCCAGGGCTGCGGCGCACCGGGGAGGAGGATCAACCCCGCTAGCCAGCCAGGCTGAGCACCCGCAGCCGCAGCCCGGCCCCCCGCCGGCCCCCGCAGCAGCCCCTTCCCTCCTGGCTCCCAGTTCGGCATCGCTGGCCAGGAAAGAGTGAATGTGATAAAACTCATGCATTTTAACAGGTTCTTGCAAGCGCTCCCCGTGCCGCGGAATAAAAGCTGACAGGTGCAGCTGAGTTAATCAGAGTGGATAATGGAGGGAAAGAAAGAAATCTCACACCAAATTGCTGCAGAAATCATGAAACTGGGCTCAAAAGTATCCAATTAAATTGGGATGAAGCTTAAAGGGAAAGACCCCCTTTCTCCAAAGCCCTGACTGAGCTAAGAGGGGAGAAGGGAAAGCAGGGAAAGCAGCCAAGGGCTTTTGCAGGGACCCCAACGCGGGCAGAGGGGGAGGCCGAGCCGAGCGCGAAGTCCCGCTCAGCCGCCCGCGGCTCCAGCCCCGGGAAGGCCGCCCGGCACAGGGAGAAGCATCCCAGCCGCCCTGGAGCTTCCCGCATTGACGCGGGGGGATGGCGCCGGCTTCTCTGTTTGTGAAAGAAACAAACCGATCGTGGTGTTCCTTTGAAAGTTATAGGTCAAAATCGGATCAAAATGTTTTGATTTATTCAAGTAGGATGTTCTCCTTGGCCCGAAATACCCTCCCTCGCCACTGCTTTGCAGTAAACGTCGAAATGCGTCGCCGGTTCCAGCTGGGAAGAGACGCTCTGCCCCGGTGTCGTGCCTTTCCCGCGGCACGGAAAGGCCGGCCGGCTGTCGGCACGGGAGCGGCGGCGGCACCCGTGGCCGGCACAGCGAGGGACCCGGCGCCGGCGCTGCCGCGGGATCCATGCGTGCATGTGCAGCCCCGTGCGCTGCATCCCCGCGCGCTGCATCCCCGCGGCCCCCGGCGCTGCCCCGGGCGCTCCCCCTCTCCGGGGCCACCTCGGCCCTATCCATAACGAGCACCAAACCCATCACCTAAACGGCTTTGGGAAGGCTGGGCTATCAGACAAGTTAAAAAATGTGCGTTTAATGTAGTCAAGGCCCATTACCGTGGCCGATGGAAATCTGCTGGCATTATTGCAGTTTTATCACTGATAAATCAGACGGCCCAGGAAGGCGAATGCATATCGGAGTTTGTTAGTATTCAGGTCTCTCCGCACTGATAGCTTCATAACTCCAGACTTGCCTCTTAATTGCACCCGTAAGTGTTGAAATTACTGAAGGGTAAAATGCAAATGGGCTGTAACCTTTCTGGAGTTCACCCCAGAACCGCTACACGGGGCTCTGCATGGAAAGGGAGGTGCTCTCATTTTTTTTCCCCTCTTTCTTAATTGCTAATAGAGCTGCGCGGCGATTTCTTTCCAAGGCCCTCATTATGGGAGAGGGGGGGGAAAAAAAAAAAAACCTCTCTGTTATTGCATATTGATGCCGCAAAAACGGAGGGAGCAAAGCAGCGGGGCCGGCGCAGGCAGGTTTGTTGTGCAGCTCTCTGCGCGGGGAGGCGTTGCGGCACGGCGGGGCTGCATGCGGGCAGCTCGGCACCCGCTGCCCCCGGCGCTGGCCCCAAAGCCGCCGAGCGCCGCCGCCGTCCCGCCAGCGCCGCCGGCACCCTGGCACAGCTGCAGCCCCGGCGCCCAAGCGGCACCTTGTTTACAGCGCTGCTTCCCAGAGTTAAACTCCACAAAGTGTGACAATCAAAATTAAAGATTTCTGCAGAAAGGCAGCCTGGGGGGAAATCACTGGTGAGGCCAACAGAGATTTCCCAGCGGTGACTTTTAAATTAAAGGGGAAAAAAAATTTCTTTAATTTGGCTGCGTAGTTGGGATGCGGCTCACTGGGCGCGTTATTATCCAGCTCAGCAAACGCTCCCGCAACTCGCTCACGCTCCGAATTACCAATCTATCCGCGAGGCAGCTCTACGCGCACAGCCCGCGGCGCCGGGGGGCCGGGGTCCCGCGCGGGGACGCTGCCAGGAGCCGCCTGCCGCGGGGGCACCCGCTCGCGGGCCCTCCCGGCACCGAGCGCTGCAAACCGAGGTCGATCGGGGGCCGCGCTGGGCGTTTCGGGATGGAGACGGCGTCAACGGGGAGCAGACGCACGGACTTTTCTCCAACCGGAAAGCGAGCGAGTTTGATGCTCGTGGAAACGAGACTCCGGCTGCCTCTCGCGGGGATTCCTGCGACGCCACGCCGGGTGGGACGCGGGCGGCTACGCGCCCTCCGGGCACCCGGCGCAGCCCGGCTGGGGAGTGGCGTTCCCAACCAGGAGGCTTCGCGGGACCGGCCCGTGCTGACGGCGCTGGCTGTGCCGCGGGTGCCCGGGTTTGCAGGGGGAATTGCACGCTGGACACAAACTTGCAATGCCGAAGCCGCCACGAAGCGCCGCGGCGTGACAGCACTCGCGGCACGGTGGCACCCGGCCGTGGGGCACAGCCCCGCCGTCCCCCCGGCGCGCGGGAGCCGGGGCACCTGCCACTCGGCGCGGCCGCCCCAGGCAAGCGCAGCCCCGGTACAGCTCTGCCTCGTTCCTCTCCCCCTGCCCCTTCAAGACGAAGCAATGAAATTATTTTTCTACTTGAGTAGTTTTCAATTTAGATTAAGAAAAATCTGTGCTCCGTTAGCAACGTTGCAGTAAATCACAAGCGAGCGGCACTCCGCAGCTGACAGCCCGATCGCTTATCGGATGCAAACCTTTTTTCACGCTGACAGGCTCCGAGTGTGACATTGAGCGAGGGCAAGAGGAGCTCGACGGGGCGGCGCGGCGCAGGGGCAGACCCTGACGGCCAGGGCTGCAAGCGCCCGGGACCCAGGGCCGTGCCCGGCGCTGCCTCCCTCCCCGCGTTGCAATCGCGCCGTGGGGCAGGAGCCCGGAGCCCTCCAGGCGCCCCGTGCCTCCCCCTCCAGCATCGCCCTGCCCCACGGGGGCTGCCGGCCCCGAGCCCCCTCTGCATGGCGAGCCGGGACGGGGAGCAGCCGGGGGCCTCGTCCGTGCGAGGAGCTGCTGGGACTGGGCCAGCGGAGCTGTGCACCCGTGTGCATGCGTGTGCACGTGTGTGCATGCGTGTGCATGTGTGTGCACGCATCCAGGCCTGGCTGCTGCGTCACCGAGTCACCCACCTCGTCACACAGGGACCAAGGTCCCACCACGCCGAGGGTGCCGCAGAGCCCCGGTGCTTTCCCCTCCAGACAGCCGCGCTCTGGCCCTGCGGGGCTGGGGCAGGATCTCACCCGAGCTGCAACCGCACGAGGAGCGGAGTGCGGAGAGCCCCATCCCAGGCTGCATTTAGCGACCCCCCCCCCCCCCCAGCGCCCAGCTCCCAACCCTGGGGACCCCCCCGGGGTTCCGCAGATGCCCCACTCCAGCTCCGCTCCAGCCGCACTCTGCTCTGACGTGGCTCCCGAAGGGCCGGTGCCTGCGCCCACGGAGCCGCCCGCCGGGAACGCCGGGAACACCAGGCGCGGGACCGTCAAAAGCAGCATTTGACAGAAAACAGCCCTTTCTTTTTTTTCCCTCCAGTTCTCCTGGCTCGTTTATCGCCTCCGCAGGGCGAGCGGAGCTGTCATTGCCTGAACCTCACTCATCCGTTTAACCTTGGGGGAAGAGGTGCATTTGTGCCGGATAACGCGCATCAGATGGTGGCACGGGGAGCGCCTGTAGCTGCTGCGCCTGATGGATGGGCTACACGGGCCTCGCCTGACCTGTGCTTGTATGTTATCTGCATTACCGCAGGAGGCTTTTCATCACGCCGACAGCTCCGGCATCACCCGCCTGGCAGGAGCGCGGCGCCGCCGACGGCACCGGCGCCTCTCCCGGGCAGGAGGCGCGAGGCTCCGCGCCGCCGGCGCAAGGGAGGAGCAGGGGGGTGGGAGAAGCTGTGCGGCCCGGCCCGGAGGAGGGGTGCGGGCTGCCCCCCAGCATGCTGCCCCCCGGTGCATGCTCCCCCCCCCCGGCACGCTGCCCCCCGGTGCATGCTCCCCCCCGGTGCATGCTCCCCCCCCCCGGTGCCTGGAGCAGCCCAGCATGCCGCCAGCCACAGTCACCTTCGGAGCAGCGGCGAACGCAGCGCCCCGCGCCCGGAGGCGACGGAGCAGAGGCCGGGAACAAGCGACTCCATTTATGAAGCCCGTAACGCAGCCAGCAAAAGGCGCCGCTCGGCACAGCCACGCGGCTCCCTAACGGGCCGTTATTTATGTCGCTGCCCTCCCGGCACCGGAGCTGGCCCCACGCGCCTCGCGGGCGAGTCGGGAGACACCCACGAGCCTCCCGCAGCTCCTGCTCCAGAGCGGAGGGCGAAAGAACGACTGCAGCGCTCGCAGGCACGGCTGCAAAAATACAGCGGTACCAGGCACCGCCAGCGCCTGCGGGGATCCCGAGCCGGCGTTGGGCACGGCTGCTCCCTGCTCCGGCTCTGCCAGGAGCCCACGGGGAGCAGGGCCCCCCGGCTGCCCCTCCGGTGGGGGGGCTGCATCCAGCACGGGGATGAGCCGGCATCGACGCCGTTCCCACCGCTACCGCTCGCCGGTGCCGGGGCGCCCACGCAGGGGCCCCGTGCTGGCAGAGCCGGCGCCCGGCCCCGCTCCCGCTGCGGCTGCAGGCACCAGCCGCTGCTGCCGCTCGCCTGGCCGTGCCGTGCAGGCATGCACGCAGCGTGCCGGGCGCAGGCCAACGCACGGACGTGCCGCCCCCCATCCCGGAGCGGCCGGCGCCCCTCGGCACGGCATCCGGTCGCAGCACCGGACGCCGTCGGCCATGCCCGGCTGCCAGCCCGCTCCCGGACGGTGCCGCTCTGCCGGCGAGGGGCCCGGTGACAGTGACGGAGAGGGCACCGAGCCGGGCAGCGCAGAGCCCTGCTGACAGATGAGCGCTGCCAGGTGCCGACACGAAAGCCATTTGGTGTGCGGAAATGATAGATGCTAACACTAATTTTAAACACCGGCAACCGAATTCCTCCAGACAGTCACGGTGCTCGGAATTTAGGGCACAGCTGCTGGGTTCAGATAAGGTGTGAAATCAGCCCGCCGTGCCGGGCGTTGCTTAATAACCAGCCTCCGCTGATGGATGGGGGTCTCTCGGCGATATAACCTCCGCATTTGGAGCCTTGGAGCCGCTTGCCATCCATCCGCGCCGCTGCCGGGCAGCGCCGGGCCCCTCGGGGAAGGCACCGCACCTGGCTTCGGCCCTTGCAGCGGGAGGGTGCCGGAGCCGAGCTCCCCGCCGGTGCCGCTGCTCCTCGCCCGCCCGCAGGAGGTGGCAGCACCGGCAATGCCCCCGGCAGCACCGTGCACGGCCCCACGCTGGCCAACATGGGCTGGCACGGAGGGGGATTCAACAAGCACAAAAGCCCCCAGGACCTTGCCCTTTTCTGGCTCTGTTCAAGCCACCGTTGCCCTCTTTTGGGACGCGGCCGTCCGGGGTTTATCGGCTCTCCAGGAGTCCCACAGGTTGTCAGAGCCCGTCTGCTCCTTGCGCTCAGCGCGGCACGGCATGAGCGTGGGCAAGGCCGGCCCGCGCGTCCCGAACCACGCCGGGGGTGCAGCGACACGGCCCCAGCCACAAATATTTATGGTAAGAACGGGCGCTCGAAATGGCAAGCGCTGCGCTTGTCTGTAGCGTTTAATCTCTCTTCTGACCTTATAAAATATCTATTTGTGTTGAGATTTTAAATTCAGTTCTTAAATCACCCGCTGCAGGTTTCACACTGTATTAATTTCTACTCAAGCAAATGAGTTTGGTATTTGCTATTTCCCAGGGCCACCGACTCCAGAGAGCAGGGGGGACCCAAGCCCCTTCCAGCCCCTCTCTGCCCAAGCCTGCAGCGTGCATGCTCACCCCTGCGTGCACATGCACCCACATGCACATGCTCACCCCTGCGTGCATGCACATGCACCTGCATGCACGTGCTCACCCCTGCATGCGCCCACATGCACATGCTCACCCCAAGCCCACAGCCCCCAGAGACCCTCCGGGCCGGGCCGGGGCTGGGCTGGGCGCCACGGGCCTGGCTCATGCTGGGCTGTGCGGCGCCAGCGCTGCCTGGAGCGGCATCGTTTCCCAGCTCGTTGCTTGGCGACAGGCCCAGGTGAGCACTCGAGCTTCATCGTCTGAGCCGAGATTTACCGGGCAGCGATGCGCGGAAGGGAGGCGGGGGCATGGCCACCTCCGCAGGGCTCCCGGGTGCCATCTGCTCCCGTGGCCGGTGCGCGCGGGAATGTCGGCACTCCGGGCACCGCGTCCCCCGGCAGTCGGGATCTGCAGGGACGCGCGGCTGGAGGGCGAGGAAGGCGCTGCAATGCCTGGCGCCCTGCATCGCTGGTGCTCAGCCCTCAGTAGGGCAAGAGCTCGCTGCAGAGGACCAAACCGGCCCGACCGGAGCCCGCAGCCGCTCACCTGCTCGCTGCGAGTCCCACTGCGCTGGGCAGGATCCTCCCTTCCTCCCTCCTCCAACACAGGAGCGACTGCCCAAGCCGGGCAGCCGCTACCGCCATCGGGGACGTGGACGATGGCACCGAGAGCTGGGCACAAGGCAGGACCGCCACCCGGCTCGGCTCCACCGAGGAGGCCACGGGCTCCGGCCCCGGCTCGCTGCTCCTCCAGCACCTGCCCGGAGCGGCCGGAGCCAGGAGGGTGGGAGCAGCCCGCAGGAGCCGTGCGCCCGAGCCCCATGCCGGCACCGCGGGGCAATCCCAGCTCCCGTCGGCCTGTGGCACTGGGACACCCCCTGCTCCAGGCACAGTTCCCGGGCTCCGTCCCTGCCCTGCCGCACGGCACCTCCGCAGCCCCGTGCCGGGCTGAGCCCTGCCCACCGCTCCAAGCCCGGGCACCCAGGACCGTGGCCCCAGCACTGCTCCATATCCCGGCTTGGAGAGCAGAGAACCACAGCAGCCAAGAAGCGACCCCTTCCCTTCCCTTCCCTTCCCTTCCCTTCCCTCTTGTCCTCCCTCAGCCAAGCTGCCTGTGCCAGCGCCGCAGCCGGGAGGAGCAACACCTGGGAAGGGAGGCACAGCTGCAGCTCGAGCAAACGAGCTTGCAAAGGAGCTTGCCGGCATGCTGCCATTGATTCGGAGGTGATTGCTGCAGAGGTGAAGCATGGTCAGCTCTCCTCATTACTGTGCAAATGGCTGGAAATGCAAATCTTTGGGTGCACCTGGGGAAAAATGTATTAATAATATTGCTCCTGATTAAGGTCACAGGGTGCTTTTTGCTTGTTCAGTGAAGTTTGGGCTCCTTTTCCTCTTTCGAATTTAATAGTTGGTTTATTTTTATATCTAGAAGCTAGGAGTCCTTAGGAGATAATTTATCAGGATCTTTCAAACTATGCTCCTGCAATCACTTGACAAAATCCTGTCGGCAGTGACAGGCCTCCCATCCTCACTGCTTCAGAATAAAAGACCTCGCAGGAGTCTCGCAGAGAGTCGTGGGGTTATCTGCGTTGCAGGTTTTAACCTGAAAACTGCCTGACTCCACTGCACTTTGGAGGCAGCAGCAGGGACGACCCTGCTGTAGGCAGCATTCCCTGGCGGGGTTTCCCACCTGCCGGTTTGGTGCAAGCCCGACGCCCGTGTCAGGATTTGGGGGCCTGGCTCAGGCTGGGACGTGCCCTCGTGCACGTGAGAAAATCATCAGTGAAACATCAGAGCAGTGTCGCAGCCCTGTGACGTTTCGCCGCTCTTCCTGGCCCCAAACCCCTTGGCCTTTCCCCATCTGACGATCCAAACTCCCAAGGTGTGAGCGTCTCCCATGCTGCCGGTGCTGGCAGCTGGGCAGAGGACCACCAAGGCGCCCGCTCTGTCCCGACGCCCCGGGAACTCTCCCAAAGCAGCACCATCCCCTTGCCTTCGCTGCTCTCCTGGGCTGTGACTGCCCTTCCCTGCCACGTCCTGCAGGACCAGGCTCCGGAGGTGCCAGTCCCACCCACAGGGGCCAAAGGGACTCAGCCGCGCCGGATGAGACCCCCGAGTCTGCTGGCACCGCGGGGCCTGCGGTGCCGGGAGCAACCTCCAGGCAGTCTTGGCAGGGAGATGAGTTAAATCCGTATTTCATTCCTGATTCCCCAAACCACGCTCCCTGTGCGCTGCCCCATCCTGCTCGCACAGCACCTCACCCCCCCTCACCTCCCCTCTGCTGCAGGCTTCCCTGCCCCGCACCACCAGGGGAGCGACTGGGAAGGTCCCGGGCACCGCTCGGGAAAATCCCACTGGCTCCCAAGGGATTGCACGTGCCAGCCGCGGTCTCTCTGCCCATGCATCGCCCCCCGTACAGCGCTCCGGGGCGGCCGCCTTGGCGCGGACAGCCGCGCGTCCTCCCACAGCCTGGCGCTTGTGCCACGACCTGCTGGGAGCAGCGCGGGGGCCGGCCCCGCTGCCAGCGCGGCGGTGCCACGGCGCGGCACGGTGTGGCACAGCGCGGCATGGCCCTGGTTTTACACCGCCAGATCCCGCCGCAGATCAGAGCTGACTCTGGGGCTCCCAGGGCGGCTGGGAGAGCTGCGTTCTGCTCAACGGCATGAGCAGAATGCCAAAATGCTGCTGATTTATTGCTGAGGAAACGCTTAATTTAGGCAATGTATTTAAGGGAACTAATTAGAATTGTATTAATATTTATGGGCCTTATGGCAAGGCTGATAGTTGCTATTTGAGGGTATTAACTGTTATCTTACCCTGGGCAGGACCACGGTGCTTGGAGGCAACTCCAACTGTGGCAAATGCAGTCAAGATCCAGTCAAAGCCCTGTGACAACAGGCAGCCAGATGCTGTACGTTTGAACCACGCTGGCAGTGTTAATGAACATCCTCCGGGATTAATAACCCGGAGCACATGGCACCCCTGGAGCCGCCACGCGTCCCCCGTGGGTGCTGCCGAGGCGGCGGTGGGCGCCCGGCAGCCGGGGCGACGGATGGCGCGCTGTCAGCGGGAGCACGGGCAGCTCGGCGACAGCTGCAATTGGACACTCCGTCTTACCGAGAGGCAGCCCGGGAGGCCGCACGTGCCAGCAGCCGGGCCGTGGTGGCACCCGGGACCCGAGCGAGGGCTGGTGCAGCTCGGGGGCCCTGGGGCTGCAGGTCCCGCGGCAGGATGCGTCCCTGGCACTCGGCGCTGCCCGGGGCACCTGCAGGACCCCTCCAACCTGCCGGGCTCAGGGGCTTGTCCCGGCAGCAAGGATGGAGCCTGCCGGGTGCAGCCGCTGCCTGGGAGAGGGATGCAGCCCACGGGGTGCAGGGATGAGGGGCGCTGGGTCCCAGGTGGGCTCCTGGCAAAGAGGTGGAGCAGAGGGGGAGTGCAGGATGGGGAGGGCAGGATGGGGAGGGTGGGACGGGGACTACAGGACAGAGAGTGCAGGATGGAGCACGGACAGGGAGCATGGGATGGAGAGGGCAGGATGGGGCAGGCAGGACGAGGAGCACATGATGGGGATTACAGGACAGGGAGTGCAGGATGGAGAGCGCAGGATGGAGCGTGGGACGGAGCACGGGATGGGGAGCATGGGATGGGGAGCACAGGATGGGGAGCATGGAACAGGGAGTGCACAGGATGGGGCACAGGTCAGGAACACAGGATGGGGAGTGCAGGGCAGGGAGCAAAGGACTGGGGAGCGAAGGATGGGGAAGGCAGGACAGGGAGTGCAGATGGGGAGCATGGAAAGGGGAGTGCAGGATGGGGAGCACTGCAGCCGGGCAGTGGCAGAGCCAGGGCATGGCGGACTCGCAGGACGGGGGCACGGAGGCTGCAGGCGGGCGGTGAAGGGGCTGGGCTGGGCAGTGAGGGGGGCGAGGGCCGGCCAGGGCCCTGGGATCCGCGGGGACCAGGCTGTGTCGGCCGTGTCTGGCGAGAGCGGCCCTGTGCGGCGATGGCCGGGGCTGATCCCAGCCCGCACGCCTCGACAGAGCCGGGCTGCCCAGCAGCATCCACGGCCGCGCCGCACGGACGCCTGGCTCATGCATAAGCAGCGCCCATCCTGCACGCCTGACCTCTCGCTACAGCAAAGTTCGCATCAATTTTCCTTTCCCTCATTTGTCTGTAAACCACGAAGAAAAATCACTGTGCTATGCCCACCTCGGGCCGCCGCCGTGATGTATGGCTGTAATAAAAACTCCATTTGGGGCGGCTGCCTTCCCTGTGCCGCCAGCCGGCGCCCCGCGGGGCCGGACCGGAACTGGGACCAGGGCTGGGATCGGGACTGGGACTGGGACTGGGACCAGGGCCGGGGCCGGGGCCGGGGCCGGGGCTGGGACCGGGGGCCGGGGCCGCCCCCCCCGCGCTGCCGCCGCCGCCGCCTCGCCGCGGCTGGCGGCACCGGGGCCGTTATTGATGGGCGCTATTAGAGCTGCCGCGGCGCTGCGGAGGCGGCGGCAGCAGCTGGGGCCGTTAACCCCCGGGGCCGGGGCCGGGCGCGATGCTGCCGCCGGCCCTGCTGCCCCCCCCCCCCTCCCGGAGCGGCGGCGCTTAACGAGAGCGCCGTGATAAACTGGCCCTTCAGCCCGGCCCTTTTTCTCCTCCTTTCCCTTCTCCTTTTCCTTTCCCTTGCCTGCGAGCTGCTCCGTAGCTCAGGCGGAGCAGACCAAGCGGCTGCAGCCCCGAGCCGCGGCTTCATCTGCACCGGCAGCCGCGGCGCCGGGGGCCGAGCAGGGAGCGGGCGGGAGGGAGCCGGATGATAAACGGGCGCTCGCAGGCGGTTTTCGTCTCGGCTGTTTCGGGTTCCTTGCTGTCTCCGTGCACAAAGCTGGCCGGCGGCCGCGGCCGGCGTTGCGCGGGGAGGGAACGTGCGCGGCGCCGCCCGTGCGCTGCCGATTTAACGCAAAACCGCTCCACGCGGGCGAACGCCTCCGCTGAGACCCTGCCCTTCCACGCGGCCCCGCAGACCCGCGGCCGGGGACGCGAGTGGGCACCGCGGGTCTCCTGCCGCTGCTCAATAATTCATGGGCACGAGGGGGGCGCCGGGGGCCCGCTGCCCTCCTGGCGCCCGCGGGGTCTGCCGTACCTCCAGCGCCTGCACGCAGCGCGCTTACCCCCCTTCAGGCTCTCATTAATTAGCAAATTAATAAGATGATATCAGTGCCAACTGACTGTGTTTGCTCTGGAAGGCGAACGCGCAGGTCTGCACGTCCCACGTTTGCAAGCGGCGGTGCCCCCCACCAGGGACGGTGCAGCCCCCAGCTCTGACCATGCCCAGCCGAGCACGGTGGGATGGCAGGGACAGCAAGGGACCCGAAGAAGCCCCCTCCCAGCCCCGATCCCCAGTTGGACCCCCTCACTACCACGGCCAAGGTCTGCATGGGGATGGGGCGCCCACGTGCCCCCCAGGCCCACGCAGCTGGTGCAACCCGCGTCCCACCCAGGCGGTGCTCCGGGAGGGACCGTGCAGCCAGGGCAGGTGAGGGGCTGCCGACCTCCCGGGCCCCCCTGCTCCCGCTGCCTTGCGGGACACGGCCTGGAAGGGGAGCAGAAAGGCACGGAGGAAACACGAGACCCCACGGAGCCGCTGCCAGCCCAGCTCCGCTGCGGGAAGGAGAGCGCGAGGCGCGAGCATGCTGGAGCCAGGTGCCCTGGCATCTTTATTGCAGGGAGTGGAGGGTGGCAGGCAGCCCCTGCCCCGGGGGGGCCGGCCCTGCGGCTGCCGCGGCTTCCTCGGGGTCACTCCGTGGCTCTCACTGTGGGAGAAACAAGAGGCCGTGAGCAAGGCAGAGCCGACGCGGCCGAGGAGCCACGGAGGCAGCACGGACGCCCGGCGCCAGGGGCTCCTGTTCTGCCGGGGTCGAGGGCACCGGCGCCCCGGGGGCTGGGGCAGGACGTCTCGCTGCTCTGCTGCGGCTTCAGGCTGGAAACCGCTCAGCGCCCAGGAAAAGGAGCAGTTGCCGCATCTGTTCAGGCACCAACGGCCTCAACCGCCCACGGCTCTGCCCAGAAACGGTGTCACAACCGCGCGATTGCCCAAAGAGGCCCCCACAGAGGGGGACGCGGCCTCCTCCTCTGAGACTGGTGTCCGAAACGTGGGCTCTGTGCAGCGGGTGCAAACCTCGCCCCTGCTCTGGGAGCCGGGCGCAGGGTGCTGCGCCCGGAGGCTGAGCCGCTCGCGGGGACTCAGCTGAGCCCGGAGCAGCACCTCAGCCGGGGCCGCTCTCCAGCCGAGCCCGTCAGGGGAACGGGCAGGGAAACCCCGGCCCCACGCAGGCTGGGTGCACACATTGCCATCCTTAGCATTTAACTAATCAGGCTGCAAAATTATTATTTCTAACACTTTGGCCCTTAAATATATTGCCTAAATTAAGAAGCCCCTGCTTCTGCCAGGGCAGCCCAGTCCAGCCCAGCCCAGCCCCATCTAACCCAGCCTGGTCCAGCCCAGTCCAGCCCCTGCCTCCACGAGCACAGCCCAGTCCAATCTAGCCCAGCCCAGTCCAGCCCCTGCCTCCACCAGCCCAGTCCAACCCAGTCCAACCGGCCCCGGTACCTCTGTCCGGGAGCAGGCAGCCACGGCCGCAGCCCGTGAAGCAGCACTTCTCATTGCGGGGACAGTCCGTGTCGTCGGTGCAGCTGCTGGTGCAGGGGGCGAAGGTGTACAGCACCCGCCTCCTGGGGCAGACGCCTGGCTTGGCTGCGGACAGGGCAGAAGGGCTCGCGTTGGCGGGGTTCGTCTCAGCCCCCCAGCCCGGGGCTTCCCTGGCACACACCCCCTCTGCGTGCTGCGCGGCTCCCGCTCGGCTGCCCATGCAGCACCATGCACCCTGCCGCCTGCGCAGCACCGTGCACCCTGCTGCCCCCAGGCAGCCCCAGCGTCCGGAGGCTCTCGGCGCCGCAGCGCTTCGCAGGGGGAGCACCGTCACCCAGCTGCGGCCCGTCCTCCCCGGCGCCGTTACCTGGCACAGGCTCCTGGCACCGCACGTGGCAGCCCCTGCTGCAGCACTTCGCGCTGCCGGCGCATTCGCTGTCGCTGCCGCACTCCACCCGGCAGATGGTCATCATGCCGGGCTCCAGCCGCCGGCAGAAACCCTCCTTGGCTGGGGCAGCAGAGCAGGGTCAGGGCCTCCGCAGCTGCGCTCGGCGCTGCAGGCGCCTGCAGCCATGCCGCCGCGGGGCCGCGGGCTGGGGCCGCCACGGGGCGATGGCGACCCCGGGAGCAGGGAGGGCCGCGCGGGGCAGGGGCTGCGGCGGGGTGCCTGGGGCGGCGGGGAGCCCTCACCTCCCACGGGGAGCCTGCACTCCCGCACGCAGCCGTTGTTGCAGCAGCGCCTGCTGCCTGGGCAGTCCTCGTCCGAGGAGCAGTAGGCGGCGCAGGTGGTCTCGCGGATCCGCCCGGGCGGGGGGCACTCGCCGAACTTCGCTGCAGAGGGGCAGGGGTCACGGCACCGCCGATGCCGCGGGGGCCGGTCCGGTCCCGGCATCGGCGCCCACCGCCTGCCTCCCACCCTGCCGCTCCCAGCACCACCCCAGCAGCCAGGTGCCTGCAGCGGTGCAAAGCGCCCTGCGGAAACCCTGCGAAGCGGCACGCTCCGGCGCCCCGCCGGCTTGCACAATGCCTCAAAAGCACCTGCAGTTAACCCGAAAGGGAGCACTTCCCTGCCAGGGGCTGCTCCCAGGCCGGCACTCAGGAGCTGCAGCTTGGGCTCAGGGTCTACGGCAGGTTTTTCCCACTGCTCCCTGCCCTGGTACGGTTCGGACGCGAAGTCTGCGCAGCTCACGCAGCGGCTCGAAGGCGAGCGCCCGCTCAGCTCCCGCGCTGCCCGCCCGGAGGGACCGCGGCTGGCAGCGGGGTGGCTCGGCATCGCTGCCAGGCAGGACGGGGTGGCCGGTGGGACGGGAGCTCACCTGCGAGGAGATGGCCCGAGGCGGGCTGGCACTCGCTCCGGAGGGCCAGGAGGCCCAGCAGCAGCAGGAGACCCGGCTTCATGGCGCTGCCCATCGGAGTGCCAACGCCTGCCCCAGCCCCTTATATACAGCGCCGGGAGCTGGTCCCAGGCCAGCGGCCCTTTCACAATACCCCGCTCAGGTTTCTGCCCCTCCCCGGGGCGCAGGGAGCGGCAGCCCGGGGCCCCGCACGCACCCCGGCAGCAGCCTGCAGCCGGGCTGGCGTCGAGCGCCGGGAGGCCACGCTCGCAGCGCGCCCCCGCCAGCCCCGACGCTCGGCCCGGCCGGGCAGCAGCGCCCGGCGCCGGCACGCCGAGCCCGGCCAGCGCGGAGGCAGCGTGCAGGGCAGAGCCCAGCGAGGCCCCGCTCCCGCGCCGGGGACACGGCTTTGGCGGAGCAACAGCCTCATCTGCTGGCTGCTGCCGGGCTCCAGGAGCCGGGGTCGAGATGCGCCGGGATAACGCACCGCCTGCCACCGGGATCCGGCCAGGGCTCAGGCCTCGCGGCCGAGGTCTGCCCGATCGCCTCCTCGCCACAGACGGCAGAAGACCCGTGTCCAGGGTCCGCCGAGCAGTGCCGAGCCCAGCGCCCCGGGCCGGGAGAGGGGCTGCGCCGGGCACACGGGGCTGCTGCACCCACCGCCCCGGCGTGAGGAGGATGCTGCCCGGCTGCACCGCGTGGCTTGCTGGAGGGGTCAATCATGGCTAAAATGCATTCGTTAACGGTGTGCAACTGTGCACTGCAGCACCCGGTGGTTGCCCGGGCTTGGCAGCTCTAGCAAGCTACAGCAAGCAACAGGAACCCCAACATCGCTGCGCCGCTAGCCAGCAGACCATCACTGGCAGCCACCTGGGAAGTTTCTCTGATGACCATCCAAGCGATGCTCCCGATACGTGGCGTTCCCACAGTCCAACACCCAGGCAGCCACCTGCCAGGAGAGCTCACGTCAGCCAGGCCACAAGGATGTGCCAGAAAACGGAGCCGTGGACGGCCCTGCCTCGGCAACGCTGAGACCGAGGAGGAGCAGGGCTGCGAGGCTGCGGCCGAAGGCCCTGCAGAGCGAGGCGCCAGCAAAAACGAGACGGAGGGCCAGAGCCGCTCAGAAAACCTTGGCAACTCCCAGTTCCCCTGCAAAGGGATAAAACTGCTTGGCTTGCTTGCAAAGTAAGGAACTAGGTGTGGTTCTGTCAGTGAACTCCAAGCCCTTCATTATCAAATGGGCACAGCAGCATTTCCAAACATCGCGGTGCAATATCCCAAGAGCAAGCACCTGAGCTGTCCTTCCAGCATCCGAGCTGTCCTTCCTCTGGGAGAGCCAGGAAGGGCTCCCGGGGCCCGCGCGGCAGTGGGGAGTGGGAAGGGGAGCCTGGGTGCCGGGGCGCGGGGCCAGGGCTCGTGGGGCCTCCCTGCCCGGCCAGGACACCCCAGCGCGCTGCTGGCAGCTCCCGCCCCAGCCACGGTGGAGCGGAGGCGGCGCACAGCTCACGGTGCTGCTCCGGAGCGACGCCGTGCACATGGGCAGGGCGCTGGGCTGCTCTCATAAACCTTGTTTTTCTTGCTGAAGGTTCCCTTTGTTTCAGGGCCGCGGTTTCACTAGCAATAAGATTATTGACTGCTTGGAGCTTGGATGACGCAAACAGGAATTTCCCAGCAGGGAAATACGATCAGCAAGCTGTAAAATTCCGGAGGAGACAGAAAAGATCACGTCGGCCTCAGCACAGAGTCACCCACGTCCCGCGGCGCTGGCTCCGTGCCGAGGCCCCGCGCGGGGAGTGGGCGCCGGTGTCCTTGTCTCACGCTGCGCCCAGCCAAGCCGCTCTCCCCAGCCCCAGCTCCGCACCTCTCCCCGCGGCAGCGACGTCGCTGGGTCTCGCGGGGCCGAGCTCCTTCCTCGGCGCTGACCGCTGCAGCCCGGGGTGACCTGTCACAGCCCGATGGCCCCGCGGGGCTGCCGACAGCAGACGCTCCGGGAGGACCGCGCCGCCGGGCAGCCCCCACACCCACCGGGCAGCCCACGCTGCAGGCAGCCCGTGCGCCGGTGCTGGCCTAGCCGCGTCCCCGCTGCCCCGGCATCGCAGCGCTGAGCGCTCCGCTTCGCCCCCGGACGTGCCGCGCGGCCGTTTCCGCCGTTCCGCCCGAGTGCTCGTGCGCCGGCACGCAGCGAGCAACCACTGCTGGTCACGCACGCCCCGCCGGCCCCCCGGCCCCTTCCACCGTGGCTGCGGTGCTCCCAGCCCCAGGAGCCCCGGCGCTCACCCCGGGCAGCGCCATGCACGAGCTGCCCTGCCGTGGGCAGCGCCGGGCGCACTCAGCCCTCGCCAGCCTGGCGTCTCCCCCCACCCCCGGTGCAGGGACTGGAGGAGGCAGCGCGCGCCGCATGCTGGCTGCACCCCTCGGTGCACCGCTCGCCCCTGGTGCCCGGCACCCACCTCCGCCCCAGCGAGCCGGGACCCCCGGGAGCAGCAGCGGGAAGGGGCGGGCTGCAGCTCGGGGCTGCTTTCGGTGGGGAGCAGCTCCCGCGCTGCCGGGCACGGGGGCCCTGGTGGGCCACATCTCGGTGCCTCCAGCTGCTCCACCGGGACTGGCACAGGCACCGAGGGGCTTGATGCTGCCCCGTCCAGCCGGAGGTGCTGGACTGCCAGCACAGCCCAGCAGCCAGGAGAGCGGCGTGGGCACACCGCCGCGGGGGCTCTGGACGGCACGGCCCACCCTGCCCCGCGCCTCCTGGCTCCTCTGCCGTCCCTGCTCACGCCTCCTCCCGGGCGCCGGCCCCGCTGGAGCCCCCAGCCGCCTGCCGGGGACACGGCCCTGCTCGCCGCAGCCAGCCTACGTGACGGTGCCGCAGCCTCCCGCCCGGCCCCGCGCAGGAATGACCCCGGGCGGCAGCGCCGCGAGGCGGGTGGGTGCCCTGAGCCACGCGCCTTGCACAAGCTCCCGCGCTCTGCTGACCCGGGCCGCGCTCGCCCACCATGACCCAGCCAGGCTCCGGGCTCGGCGGGACGTGGGACACAGGATGGCGCCGGCTCTCGGCAAGGGCAGACCCCCAGCGCGCCCTCCCGCAACGCCCCCGTGCAGCTACTCTCCCCGCGGCTGCCTGATCGCTTTCCGCATGCCGGCAGCCTTCGGCGCCTGCTCCGTCACCGGGAGCCCACCCTGCCTCTGCCCACCTGCTCCCCGGCTCCCACCGCTGCCACGAGGCCGGCACGGGAAGGGTCTTCCCGATGCCCCGGCCTCCCCCCGGGAGCTCCGGCCCCTGCCCCAGATGTCGGGGCAGCCGCCGTGCCGCCGTGTGCCGCGTTCCCGGGCGGGCGGGCAGCTGCTGGGCGGCTCCGGTCCCCGTGCTGGCTGCGCCCCAGCCGCCGGGGCTGCGCCGGGGCCGCGGTCAATGATTTCTCAGACAACCGCACGTCGTGGGGCTGCGGCCGCCTCGGGCAGGGCTGTGACCTGCCGCGCCGCGTTCGGCACCCGAAGGCCGGCGCGCAGCGGCCCCTCCCCGGCCCGCGGGGATATAAACGCCGCCGCCGCGCCACGCCGGCAGTGCAGCATCCTCCGGCAGCGCCATGAGGACCGCGGGTGTTTTGCTGGTGGGCGTCCTCGCCCTGTGCACGCAGCCGGCCGCAGGAGCACCCATGGACGGGGGTGAGCGCGGTGGGGTCGGCGCCGGGGGGCCCAGCACGGGGCCAGCAGCTCAGAGCGACCCCAGACCTGCGGCGCCCCAGCCGGATCCCCCAGCGCAGCCGCAGCAGCACGATGGCAAGGGTCCCCCATGAGGCTCCCGGCCCCGTCGGAGCCTGGCGTGGACTGAGCGGGACGAGGGGGGCACCGTGGCTCGGGGAGGGGAGGCCGAGCTCTGCGGCGCGAGGGCGGTGCGGGGAGGCGGGGGGGCCCGGTGCCCACCAGCGGCGCAGCGCGAGCGCGGGAGGAGGCCGCTGCAGCACCGGAGGGAGCACCAGCGCAGGGCGCATCCGATGCAGGCTGCTGCCGGAGCCGGGGGTGGCACGGACGGACCCCGTGGAGCTCAGACCGCTCTGCGAGTGCCGGCCATGCACACACTCACTGACCCCGTGAGCGGGGCCCCACGCGCCCCGGAGCAAGGGACAGGCCCCCGTCTCGGCCCGTCTCTTCCCTCTGTCCCTTAGCGCCGGCAGACAGGGAGGGCAGGCAGCACCACTGTGCCGTGCCATGCCGCGCCGTGCTGCGCCGTGCCGTGTCTTGTCGTGTCGTGTTGCACCATGCTGTGCTGCGCTGTGTCGTGTCGCATTGCACTGTGCTGTGCCACGTGGCACCATGCCGTGCTGTGCCATGCCATGCTCCGCTGTGCTGTGCCGTGCCACGATGCCGTGCCGTGCCGTGCTGTGCCACACCATGCTGCACTGTGCTGCACTGTGCTGCACCGTGCCATGCTGCACCGTGCAGTGCCGCACCGTGCCATGCCGTGCCGTGCCGTGCCGTGCTGTGCCATGCCATGCTCCGCCATGCTGCACCGTGCCGTGCCGTGCCATGCCGTGCCGCACTGTGCCGTGCTGCACCGTGCCATGCCGCGGTCCTGGGGGCCCTGGGCCGCCGTGCCGGGGCAGGGGCTGCTCACCTGGCCCAGCCTGCCGGGCTGGGAGCAGCCAGCGGTGCAAAGCTCCCTTTTAATCATTCACTGCCCTCCCTCTGCAGGCCGGGGAGACGTGACCTCCAACACCTTCCCTGCCACCTGCCCGCAGGGCCTGGGTGCAACGAGCGTGACTGGCCTCAGCTGGCTGAGGGCCCTGCGATGCGGGGAGCAGCCACCTTTCGGGTGCAAGCGCTCGGGGCTGCGTCCTCGGCCGGGAGCCTCCCGTGGGATGTGCCCTGTCCCAGGGACGGCTGCTCGCGGCCGGGTGGGGACACCCCCATGCTCCCTAGCGGGTCCCAGGCCCCTGCGCTGAGGACGTGCCGCCTCGTGGGGCTGGGGGAGGGGGGGGCCGCAGCATCCCAAATGCCGCACACTGGGGACGGCAGCCAAAGCTTGTCTGTCTCCTGGAAAACGATGCTGGCTGCGTGGGCAGGAGCCCAGCCCGGCTGCCGGCCCCACCGCCCAGCCCGATGCCAGCGCCTTCGGCCCCTCTCCAGCTGCTCCCACTGGCTGCGGGCGGCTTTAGCCGGAACGAGCTTTTAGCAGCCAGTCACGCAGGGGGCAAGGTACAACCTTGGGGCAAACGCGCCACGCGCCTCACCCTGGGCGCAGGCAGGGGCGCAGACCCCGGGGCTCCCCGCAGTGGCAGCCCCCCGCTGCCCTCCGCAGCTCGCTCGTCCCCGGGCTCCCGGCCGTGCCGTCCTCCGTGGCACCAGCGGCTCCGGGACGGTTCGGTTGCTGGCGTCCGTAGGTTCGCAGCTGCGCGGCTCCGTCTCGCGCGCAGCCGGTAGCAAGGAAATCCTACACTCTGGAAACCGCGAGCCAAGGGGAGCGATAAGGGCAATTACCGGATCAGCCAACTGAGCAGAATGATAAACCTCAAAGGCAAGCGCTGCCGGCAGCCCCGCTGCAGAAGCAGCAGCTCCAATAACGGCGGCCACCGGAGCCAGTCCGCACCCGGCACCGGGCTGGGGCTGGTGGGTGGGCAGCGCCGGCCCGGCAGCAAGGCTGCTCCCGGCCGGGTGCCCAGGCATCGCCGCCCCGGCTCCGGGGAGCGGGCTGTGGGTGCAGGGTCCCTCGACGCGGTGCTGCCGGGCAGCGCTCGCTCCGCAGCGCGACCGGCACCCGCATCCCGCCCTGCTCCAGAGCCGGGAGCCTCCAGGCTTCGGCAGTGTGTGGGGAGCGGGGAGAGCAGCCCTGCAGCTGACCCCTCCGCGCCGGGCAGCCCCTGGCATGGAGGCGTTGCCAGGGCTCGGTGGCGCCCAGGCTCTGCCCGCGGAGCCGTCAGCCGTGCATGGCCACGGGCGCGCGGCGTGCAGGCTCTGCGCGGCCGGGGTCCTGCAAGCCTCCCCCAGCACCCAGCCGCAGGAGCCTGGAGGCCGCGGGGATGGGCACCGCACCGCCACCATCCCCACCTCGTCCTCTCCCAGCTGCCAGGCAGCTTCCCACTGTCGGCAGCAAGGAAACACAGAGCAGTCCTTGGCCAGTGCCGCCGGGGTGTCAGCGCCGGCTCCCGTTTCTGCATAAACACCCCACGCTGGGGAGGGGATGGCGGGCGAATGCAAACAGTTACTGATTACCCCCCGCTCCACACCTTGCTGCACTGCTGACTGCGGGGTTAAATTACCTGGAAGCAGATGCCGGCAGAGGCGGCAAAGCCTCGTGACCTGGGAGCAGGGACCGCGCGCCCTGGCCCCGTGGGGTCCGCGGCGCTGCAGCCCGGTGCCTCCGCCCGCAGCGGGGGCCGCGGTGATGGGGGCGCGCGGCCGGGACGGGTGTGCGCCCCATCACCCCAGGGTGTGCAAGCCTGGGCTGCAAGTGCACCTGGGAGGAGGCAGCCGCCGGGAGCCGGGATGCGCCGGGGATGCTCTGGCACCAGCGTGCCACGCTGAGCGTGGGAGCCACCAGCAGAGGGGCTGCGGGCCCCAGGGGCTCCGTGCACCGCGCTGGGCTGTCGTCAGCAGCCTCGGAGGAATTAAAAGCACCGCCGATAACGCCTGCGGATGAGACAGGAACTGGCGGAGCGGCAAACACTGATGAGAACAGGGCAGCCGCGCGGGGTGATTTGGATCGCTTGGTTAGCTGGCGCTGTTCAAACAAAGCCCGTCTCGGTGCTGCCAAGCGCCGCCGGGCATCTAGGAACGTTGGAGGCTGGCACAGGTGCCATGGGGAGGTATATCCTGGAAAGCAGCGTCGCGAGGGGGTCCGGGGTCGGGCCAGCTGCCCGGCCCTCACCGCCCTGGAGCGCCCGGCCGTGCTTCGCCTCTGCACGGGTGCTCGCCCGACCGGCGCTGCCAGCCAGTCCGGGATGCGTCGCAGGGCTGGCGAGTACAGCGAGGACCCGCGGGACGGCACTGAGGCTGGGGAGGGGGAGCTCCGCGGGCTCCCGGGAGAGCCTGGAGCACCGGGCACCTTCCCCACGGAGGCACGGGGTGGCTCGAGGGCTCTTTAGTCAAGCAGCGAAAGGACTGAGGCAAACAAGCATCCGGCAGCAGGAGCCGATGGGCAGCAGCAGCGCAGCCCTGCACCGCGCCGCGAGGCATCAGCCCCCGCGGGAGGCTCCTGCTGCCGTCCCGGGGGCGGCTGGGCGAGCCTGAGCCTGGGTGGTTCATGCCCAGGTCCGCGCTGTCCCTGCCTGCTCTGCCACCCGCCCCAGCTGCCAGCACAGGGCGCAGGCGCTTCCCGGCCCCGGGAAGGGCGGCCGAGGCGCCACTCGCCCGGCAGCATCGCCGAGCCGGGGTGCTGGCCGAGCCGGGCGCGCTCCGGCGGGCGGCCGGGGCGGAGGGCTCCCGGTGCGCAGGAGCGGCCGGAGCGCGCCGCGAGCAGCCCTTGGCTGCTGTTCCTGCCGGGCAAGTTTTCTGCGTAGACGCCTGGTCTCCTCGAGGCTCCCACTTCCTGGTCGGCAGCCAGGAGCGAGCAGATACCTGATACTCGGGGATTGTGCAACGGCTCGAAGGGGGAGCCTGGCCCTGCCAGTTCCTTGCAGCCACCCGGAAGGCAGTCCCCTCCCGCCCGCCCCGGCCCCACCTGGAGAAGAGCTTAAAGCCCAGCCGGGGTGGCCCCGCGCTCAGACCGGCGCCCCTGCACCATGCTCCCGGCCAGCAGCACGCTCATCCTCGTGGGGCTCCTGGCGCTCTGGGCCGAGCTGCCGCCGGCATCTGCCCAGAATGACACCAGTGAGTACGAACGCGGGGCCTTGCCCCGGCCCCGGCCCCGGCCCCGGCCCCGGCGCAGCCGCCGGCATCAGCCCAGCCCGGGCTGCAGCGCGGCCCTGGGAGCCCCTGGCTGCACTGGCACCCCGGGACCCTGCAGCAGCCCCACACCCGGCCCCGGGGCTCTGCACATCCCCGCACTCAGCCCTGGGGCTCTGCAGCATCCCCGCACCCAGCCCCGGGGCTGAGGGAAGCATCGCCCACCCGCCCACCGTGCATCAGCCCGGCTGGGGCTGCAGCAGGGCCCCGGGAATCCTTTGCCCATGCCGGCACCCCGGGGCTCTGCACATCCCCGTGCCCAGCCCTGGTGCTGGGGGAAGCATTGCCCACCGTGCATCAGCCCGGCTGGGGCTGCAGCGGGGCCCTGGGAGCCCCTTGCCCATGCCAGCACCCCAGGGCTCTGCAGCATCCCTGCACCCAGCCCCGGGGCTGCAGGAAGCATCGCCCACCCACCCGCCATGTGTCAGCCTGCCCAGGGCTGCACCAGCACCCCAGGACCCCACAGCATCCCCGCACCAGCACCCCAGGACCCCACAGCATCCCCACGCCCAGCCCTGGGGCTGCAGGAAGCATCGCCCACTCGCCTGCCATGCACCAGCCCAGCCAGGGCTGCAGCAGGGCCCCGGGAGCCCCCTGCCAATGCCGGCACCCCAGGGCTCTGCAGCATCCCTGTGCCCAGCTCGGAGCTGGGGGAAGCGTCGCCCGCCCGCCTGCCCGCCGTGCCCTCCCGGGGGCCAGCAGCCGCCGCGGCCCCGGCTCCCACCCACACCGCGCGCCTTTGCGTTTCAGCGAAAGCCGGCGTGTGCCCAGACCCGGCGATGGAGGAGGCGAACTGCACGCTGGGGTGCCAGTCCGACAGCGACTGCGAGAGCACCCGCAAGTGCTGCCCGGCCGCCTGCGGCAGGGCCTGCCAGGACCCCGACGGTAACGGCCCCCCTGCACGGGCGTCCCCAGTGCTCCCGGGGCTCGCGGTGGCCGGTGTGGCCCCACGGTCCTGGGTGCTCGCGGCACAGCCGGCTCCTCCGTGCCCGGGCACTGGGCAGGGGGGTTACCCGCGCCGCGGCTGGCTGGTCGGCGCAGTCTCGCCGAGCCATGCGGAGCACCGCTGTGGCGTCGGCACACTGTTCCCACGCCCGGGCATGGTGCAGCCTCTCCCCGCGCGCGCCCTGGGCTGCTGCTCCTGGCGATACGCATTTCTCCAACTGTGCTGAGTTTTGGCGCCCGCTGCCCTCAGCAGCCCCGGGTGGCTCCGCGGCCACGCGTGGGGCTACGCTCAGCCTTGCCATGGGCAGCCATGGGCCGAGAGCACTGGCACCGTCCTGCTCCCGAGCCCGCACTTGGGAAGAGCCTCCTGCCTCCTAGGGCTGCATCCCGCTATGCCTGCGCCGGATATCGGCCCCACGGCCGCCCCGCCGGACTGCACTCGCCCCGCCGGCCCTCTGGGAGAGGATCCTGGGTGGACGGGGCAGGATCCGAGACGCCCAGCTGCAAACACACGGCTGCACGCCAGATCTGGGCTCTGCATTGCCCCGCATGGGGACGGAGCTCACCCAGCCGTGGCGTGCCGGGAGGACAGCTGGCAGAGCCGAGCTGAGAGCATCAGCCGGGAGCCCGAGCTTGCCATGACAGTGGGACCGGGAGAGCCCGCGGGAGCGCGTCCTGCCCGTGGGAGTGCTGTGGCCCCCAGCAGCACGAGGCAAAGGCGGCCAACGGCGCGGCCATGCCCACGGCGAGGGCAGCACCGCGGGGCGGGAGAGCCGCCCGCCCGCACAGGGGTCCCTCAGCCACCCGTGGGCAGGGGCCGCGGTGGAGCCGGGGGACCCGTCTCCACCGCCACTGCCGGGGCCAGCGGGTCTCACTCCACGTCCCTTTGCCTTGCAGAGAAGCCGGGCACCTGCCCGCCTGTGAAGCCGGGGATCCCCATGCTGGGGCTCTGCTTGAACCAGTGCAAGACGGACTCCAACTGCTCCGGGGCCCTCAAGTGCTGCAGGAACGGCTGCGGCAAGGTCTCCTGCGTGACTCCGCTCCACTGAGGTCAGTCGGGCGCCCGCGGAGCAGCCGGGCGCCCCGCGGATCGGGACCCCCCCTCCGCCCCGTCCCGCTCACGGCCCTCGCGGCGCTCTCCTCCCTCCGCAGGCACCGCCAGCGCCGGGGAAGCCGCTGCCACCGCACCGCTGCACTCACCCAGCCTGGCCCCGGCTCCGCGCCCTCCCACCTCAGACCCCCGCGCGGAGCCCCTGGCCGCGGCCCCCGGCCCGGGCGCTCGCCACAGCCCCGCGCTCTTGCCAATAAAGCAGCCTCTCCCTGCAGCTCTCGTGGCCGCATCTCCCTCGCCTCCCTTGGTGCGCCGGCCGGGCCCACCCTGCCTCGACCTGGCCCCCGTGCTGCGGGAACAGCTGTCGCTGCCGTGGGGTGCTGCCGGAGCCGGGGGGCCTTGCGGGGGCATCTGGAAGGTCCTTAGGGATGAAACCCCCCCCCCCGGCCAGCACGCTGCAGGCTGCAGCGCTCCCTGTGCCCAGGCGCCGAGGCAATCCGAGACCCATTGCTCCGAGAAGCCCCGGCACGGCGGCTCTGGCTGTGCCAGGGACGGAGGGGCCAGCGAGGCGCTGCCGCTTCTGAGCCCAGGCGCAGCAGAGCTGCTCCCTGCTCTGCAACGGCCCAGGGGTGCAATTGCACGTGCATCCCCCCCACACACACACACCCCCCTCCCTACGCGCTCCCTGCCCGGGGCCGCGCGGGCCCCTGTACGGGAGCCGATGGAGCAGGGAAGCCCCACGCGCCGCATCCCCCGGCATCGCCCGTGGGAGGACGCCCTGCTGCCAGCTCCCTGCAGAGCTCTCCCACCCCGCTGGCCCACGGCTCCCCGGGACCCAGCGCCGGCACTGATCGGCTCCTGGCCCAGCCCTGTCCATGCCCCTGCCCCTGTCCTGTCCTGTCCATGCCCCTGTCCCTGGCTTGCCCCATCTCTTCCCCTGCGCCCACAGCTCTGCCTTGCCCCAGCCTGCTCAGGCCCCGTCCCAGCTCCTCTTCCCGGGCACCCCAGCACCCGCTGCAGCCCACGGGGCTCCTGGCTCCCACCCCTCGTGCCGGCCCCGCTGCAGCCCCGCAGCCGGCCGGAGCCGACGACCCCCAGGACTGGGCAGCCGCCCCGCCGCCCGCCTGGACGGGCCGGCCCCAGGCAGAGCTCCCTGCCCCGGCACCTGCCGGCCTCCCCCTGCCCCACGCGCCAGGGCACCCGCGCGCCCCTGCGGGTCCCGGTCACGGCTCTCCGCAGCGCTGCCCCGCTCCGTGCGTGCCCACAGGGGCAGCCTCAGGGCTCCCTGGCTGGCACGCGGTGGGCACCAAGAAAGGGGGCCGAGGCGTCCGTGCTCACCCTCCTGCCCACGTGGACCAGCCCCACGGCGCAGGGAGCCGGGCATGGTGCCGCGCAGGTCACCGGTGACCTGGAAAGGGCCGCGCTGCGGAGGACGCGCTCGCGGCAGGCCGCGTGCCCAGCGCTGCCCGGGAGCCTCCCGCGGGGCAGATTGTTCGTGCCCGGCGCTCCCACGATCCCAGGCACGGCACCGTGCTGTGGGAATGAGCCGGCTCCCCCGGACCCCCCCGCCCAGCAGGGTTTATATCCCCGCCGGCGCAGCACGGCGTGGCACAGCTCCCCTGCAGCACCATGCCGGGCGAGCGCGCGCTCCTCCTGCTGCTCCTGGCCCTGCTGCCCCCCGCGCCGGCTCAGCCGCAGGGCGCCGGGGGCCGGGGTGCTGCCCCCGCGGCCGTCCCGCTGCCTCCACCACTGCGCCGGGCCCCGCGCGGGCGCTGGCCCCCCGCCGCCGTCGCTGTGCCGAGCAAAGCGGGCGAGTGTCCGGCGGGGAGCGGCGGGCTCCCGCGGCCCTCCCGGCTCTACTGCCTCTCCGACCACAGCTGCCCTGGTGCTGAGAAGTGCTGCGACGCCGGGCAGAGCAGGACCTGCCTCCTCCCCGCCACAGGTACCACCACCGCGCCGGGCGCTGGGCCGGAGCCGGGGCGCCGGGCGGGATCCGGGAGGGAGCCAGAGCCCCCGCGGCAGTGGCCGGGGCTGCGGTCCGCGCTGCCGCCCGGCTGCGGAGTGCAGCGAGCGTCTCCCTTTGCAGTGAGCCCGGGCTACTGCCCCGCTGCCGGCAGCGCCGGCACAGACACCTGCGGGACGAGCTGCCACAACGACACTGCCTGCGGCCCCGGCCAGAAGTGCTGCAGCCTCGGCTGCTGCACCCGCTGCGTGGGAGCCCAGCCAGGTACGGTGCAGCACGGGGCAGGCGCGCGGCTCGGCACGCAGAGCATCCCCGCAGCACCGCAGGGCACCGAGCCACCCCCCGAACCTCCTCCCCTTGCAGCCAAGCCCGGCTTCTGCCCGAGGAAGCGAGCCCTGCGGAGCGGCGCCGCCTGCGCCAACCAGTGCGCCGACGACCGCGGCTGCCCCGGCACCCACAAGTGCTGCTTCTCCGGCTGCGGCCTGGCGTGCACCCCCCCCTACGCAGGTACCGGCCTCCCCACGTGCCCCACAGCGCCAGGCAGCCCGCAGCACAGGCTCCCCTCGCCAGCAAGGGCCAGCATGCGCCCGGCTGCATGGCTGGACAAGCCCCAGTGGCCGTGCCTGGTGGAGTGTGCCGACGATGGCAACTGTCCAGGAGCTGCCCGGGGAGCGCTGTGCCGCCGGCTGCGGCTCCTGGTGCCGTGCACCGGCCCTGCGGGGCCGTGACGCGGGCGGTGGCTCTGTTGCAGCGAAGCCCGGTGCCTGCCCCGTGGTGCTGCGCGGCTCCCTGGGACCCTGCGCGGAGCTGTGCCATGGTGACGGTGACTGCCCTGGCACCGCCAAGTGCTGCAGCACCGGCTGCGGCCGCATCTGCAAGCCACCCATGGAGGGTAAAGCTACCGCTGCGTCCCCATCCCGCTGCATTGCCAGCCCGGCCCCGCGCTGCCCGGCCCTGCGGTGGGCTGAGCCTCGCAGGGGACGATGGCTCAGCCAGGCCAAGCCGATCCTGGCCACCCCTTCCCGTGCCAGGGCTGGGGTGCGGGAGCTGCCTGCCGCCTCCTGGGATGCCGGGGCCTGGCCGAGCCCGGTGAGGGGCTCAGCGCCGCTGTGCCGGCACGGGCAGCTCCCGCACCCCAGCCCCAACCTGTCCATCCCTCTCTCCGCATGTGCCCAGTGCGGCCCGGGCTCTGCCCCCCCGCAGCCACCGGCGACCCAGCCACCGGGTGCCTCGCGCTGTGCTTGGAGGACAAGGACTGCCCCCCCGGCCAGAAGTGCTGCCTGCTGCACTGCGGCCGGGCGTGCGTCCCCCCGCTCTGGGGTAAGGCCAGACCCAGCCCTGGCACCCCGCGGCGCTCAGGCACCCTGCGGCTTGTCCCGCGGCTCCCTTCCCGTGGGATGGCAATGGCCTTCCTCCGCTGACCGCCTCCTCCTCCTCCTCCTCCCCAGGCTCAGCCTAGCCCTGGCTGGGGAGGGCTGCACCAGGAGCTGCCAATTTGGGGCCGCTTCCCGCCCCGCTCTTCTGCCAGCGCATCCCCGGGCATGAGTAAAGCGGCTCTCCTGCCAGCAGCACCCGCAGCCCCACTGCTCCCATCCGTCGCCGGTCCCTGGTGCTCAGCAGCTCTGCCTGCATGCCCAGCAGGGGCACAGCATCGCTCTGACCCAGCCTGGTCTCCCGCACCTGCAGCAGCTCCTCACTATGCCCCCGAGGACCGTGCACAACCCTCCACACCGGCACACTGCTCCCTGCAGCCGGGGACCGGGACAAACCCCTGCAGCCGGCTCAGCTGCGCCCGTCCTGCCCGTGCACAACCTGGGGGCCCTCGATCTGCTTAGAAGCACTAAAACAGAATAAACTGTCATGTGGCAACCTTGCCGTTTTGGGCCAGTGCGTCTGTGGTTTGCTCTGGGGTTTCAGCCCCAGAGTAGGCGCCTGCCGGCCTGGCTGCACCGCAGCCCCTCAGCACTCTGTGGGCACCCCGCGGCGGGCTGTGCACGGCTGCTGTGGCCCGGCAGCGGCTCTGAGCGGCCAGGCCCACGGCCTGGGGCAGCGACAGGTTCCTGTTTCCACGCTGGCACCGAGCACAGTCAGCCCAGAACGCCGCTGGCCGGGTCCCAGGGATGCACCGCTGCTGTCTGGGCAATCACGGACAGGAGTGCCAGAAACCAGTTCACTCGGATTCCTCGCACAGAGGAAGGGTTCGTTTGCATCCCAAAGTGCGAAAATCTGCTTGGAAATGAAGTCACGGGGCCGGGCGAATGAAGCGCCCAGGCTGGGGGGAGAGGGGAGGGGGCAGCACCTGGGGGTCAGGGGCCAGCACTGCTCCCTCCCCGTCCCAGCAGAGCAGGGGACAACACCCGCTGCCTGGCCACCCGGGGTCCCTCCCTGGGCAAGGCTGCGCCGCCCCCGTCCCCATCCCCATCCCCGTCCCCGTCCCCGTCCCGCCTCCACACCCCAGCCCTGCCGGTCACCCTGACCCGGAGCGCAGCCCCGCCAGCGATAAGCGGGATGAGTGGCAGGATGCCCGCGGTTCTGGGAACTGTCCCTCCTCCACCGCCGCTCCTGCCTCTCCTGCCTGGCACAGCCGCACCCCCCCCCCCCCCGGGGACTTTAAAGCCGGGCCTGGCTCAGCTCCGGGCGCTTGCAGGCGTCCCCGGCAGCACCATGGGGCGGGGGGGGTTCTTCCTCCTGGGGCTCCTCGTCCTCAGGGCACAGCTGGACACTGCCTCCGAGACAGGCGGTGAGTAGCTGGTGGGCGACGCGGGCGCAGGCGGCCCCTCACACCCCCCTCGCACCCCCCTCGCACCCCCCTCATGCCCGGGGCCGGGGCAGCCGAGCCGAGCGCCCACGCGTCCTCGTGCCTGTGCTGCGGCTCTCCCTCGCCGAGCCTGTGCGGGGATGGGTGGCGTGTGCTCGCCAAGCCGCGGGGCAGCTCAGCCCAGCCACAGGCCCTGCTCTGCTGCTCAGGACAACGGAGGTTTTGGTTCTTTGTTTTAACCGCACAGCTGCTGTTTGCAGTGAAACCCTCCCCGCAGCACCTCTGTTTGCAACCCAAACAGTGCGGCGCTGCCAGGAGCCAGCCAGGGACATTAGCGGAAACCGCTGCTCCGCCAGCATCTCCCCGGCTCCGCGGGCACGGCGACTAGCCCGCAGCCAAAGGCAGGGATCTCCCCAGGTGCCTCAGCGGAGTCGCTAGGTGCCCGGAGCAGGCGGCTCACAGCGGGCGGCTCGTGGCCGCAGAGCAGCCGAGGCAGGGCCCCGCGGGCAGCAAGGCGGCATTGGAGCGTGGGGTGCTCGGGACGGCTCCTGCCTCCGGCTGGTGCCGGTTCCGTGCTGGCTGCCCCCCGGCACGGGCAGGGGGCTGGCAGCCGAGCCCCGCGGCTCCGGCACCCCCCGGACAGGCACCGCCGGGCTCGGGACCGCTGCCGCCGGCGGGGGCTGGGGAGGACGCGTCCGCAGAGGACTGAGCAGCCGCCGAGGCAGGGTGGTAGCAGCAACGGCGCCGGGCTCCTGCCCCGCGGTGGCTCCTCTCGCCGGCGGCTCGGCTCGCAGCCCGGCGTTCGCCCCGCCTGGTGCGACGGGGCATCTCCGGGCAGGGCAGGGCAGGGACCCGCGCAGCCGCCCGGCCCCGCTGCGGGGGGGCAGCGGCACTGCAGAAATAACGGGCTCTTTGCCCGCGGGGCGGCTCTGCCCCCTCCGCCGAGGGCGCAGCCGAGGCGCCCCGGCCCGCGGGGTGGCAGCGGCGGCAGAGCCCCGCCGGCCGCGGCGCGCAGCCACCCCGCGAAGCTCCCGGCCGTCCCGGCGCACCGGGCTGCTGCCCGCGCCCCGCGCCGCCGGCAGCGGCTGCGGCTGCGGCTGCGGAGCCGGAGGGCAGCGCGGCGCCCTGGCCGCCCCCGGCCGCGCGTCCCGGCGGAGCCCGGTGCGGAGCCCGGCGGCCGCCCGCGCCGCTCCGCGGACACCTGCCGGGCGAGCGGCGCCGAGCATCCGCCCGCGCTTCTGCAAGCGGCTGAGCCGGGACTCGCAGGCGAGGCCGGGTCAGCCCGGCCCCGGCCCTGGCCCCGGCCCCGGCGGCAGCTCCGTGAGCGGGAGGCAGCTCCGCGCCGGCCCCGCTGCGGCTCCGGCCCCGGCCCCGGCCCCGCTCCGGCCGCTCACGCTGCCCCACTCCGCAGCCCACGCCGGCGCCTGCCCCCCGATAGCGGCACGGCCGAGCGTCGCGCCGTGCCCCGACCACTGCGACGGCGACGCCGGGTGCCCCACGGACCAGAAATGCTGCTTTACCGGCTGCGGCCTCAGCTGCGTGACGCCGCTGGGAAACAGCAGCGACAATTTCCCCCCCCCCGGCCAGGCGGACTGGAGCCCAAGTCAAGAGGAGCCGACGCACCCGGGTGACGAGGGGCAGAGGGACCTGCTGCAGGCAGGGGCCCCTCCAGACTCCTTCGCGCCAGGCCCTGGGGCTCAGCAGCTCTGCAGATCCTGCCGGGGGGCTGCCCGGGGGGCAGGACAGGCAGCAGGGAAGGGGTGCAGGCGGTAGGGAAGGGGTGCACACAGCAGGAAGGGCTACAGGTGGCAGGGAAGGGGTGCAGGCGGCAGGGAAGGGGTGCACACAGCAGGAAGGGGCACAGGCGGCAGGGAAGGGGTGCAGGCAGCTGGGAGAGGGAGTTCAGCGATGCCATTGTCGCGGTCAGCCTGGCCACGTGCTGGGCAGGGCTTGGCGCGGTGCCTCCTCCGCAGCCCCTGAGCCAGGTCTTCCCCTCCAAGTGGCCAAGCCCCAGCAGGGCCGCTGGCACCCACCGCCCGGGCTGTCCCTCCTCTCCACATCCCCGTCCTGCAGAGGGACCCGCTACCATCGCCACTCTCCAGGGGGATGGATGGGGGAGGCGAGGAGGGCCAGGAGCAGCATTCCCACGAGGAAGAAGAGCCCCCCTGCAGCGCTGGTGCTGCTCACTGTCTGACGTCTCCGCCGCAGGGAAGCCCAAGAAGCTGGGGAGCTGCCCGCGAGACTTCACGCGCTGCCTCCAACTGGAGACCCCACTGTGTGCCAACGACTCCAGCTGCCCGGGCCGGCAGAAGTGCTGCCACTGGGACTGCCGGCTCCGCTGCAGGCCCCCGGCGGAAGGTACAGCAGAGCCCGGCACAGCCCCTGCCACAGCACAGTCCCCAGCATGGCACAGTCCCCAGCACACCCCACGACCCCAGCTCTCTCAAGTGCCCTCAGTGACCGGCTCCGGGGCATGAGCCGGCCCCGCTCCCCTGTGCCAGGCGGGCATGGGGCCGGTGGAGGGGCCCGGCCAGCGGCAGGGTTCCCGGTACTGCCCCGGGGATGCCGGCTGTGCAGCCGCCTGCTCCGGCTGCCTCACCGTGTTGCCCCCGGCCGCTCAATGTTGCAGAGAAACCTGGCGTCTGCCCCGCGGCCGTCCCGGAGGGGCTTTTCTATCCCTGCTCCTTCCAGTGCCTGGAGGACAAGGATTGCCTGGGGAATAAGAAATGCTGCCTCCTGGGCTGCGGCCCTGCCTGCCTGGAGCCGGCGCAGGGTAAGGGCTGCGCGGGTTCCCGTGGCTGGACCAGCAGGAAGCTTTGCAGCGCCCCGAGCGTCCCTGGGAGGGGACCGGCCCCGCAGGGCTCCTGGCATGCAGCCGCAGCAGGTGCCAGCGCGGAGCAGGGAAGGGCGAAGGCGTGCAGCCGGGGCTCCCTGGGGACTCCAGCCCTGCACCGGCTCTGCTCCACAGGCGAACCCGGCAAGTGCCGAGATGACGGCGACTGCCCCGACTCGCAGAAATGCTGCAACGGCAGCTGCAGCCCCCAGTGCCAGCCCGTGGCCCCAGCCGGTGAGCGGCGCCGCCGGGCACAGCACGGCTCGATGCCGTGGGCAGCCTGCCGGGCACGTGGGGCCGGGTCCTGTGCTGCCCGCAGACGGCATGCAGCCCTGCAGGATGTCCTGCCAGGAAGGGGACCCAAGCCTGCCCTCGCCGCTGTGGCACGGCGCGGCTGGCGGGAGAGCTGGCAGCACCGGGTGCCACCCTGTCCCCACTCTCACCGCCTCCCCCCCAGCGAAACCCGGTGCCTGCCCCGCCGGGCCCCCCCCGGGCAGCGCCGCTCCCTGCCAAGCCCCCTGCGCCCAGGACACCGACTGCCCCGGCAGCGCCAAGTGCTGCCCCCTGGCCTGCGGCCTGGCCTGCCTCGCCCCGCAGCACGGTGAGCCCGGCCAAGGGGACGGCGCCGCGGGGACCCGGGGCTCGCGCGGGGACCGGGGCCGGGCTCTGCCTGCCTTGCGCCCGGCAGCCCAGGCAGGCCCAGCGCGGTGCCGCGGGAGACAAGGGCCGCCAGCGGGTCTGCGGCTTCGGCTGTGCACGGCGCTGCTCGGACACATGCGCTGGTGCTGCTCAGACACATGCACGTTGCCGCTCAGGCACGTGCACGCACTGCTTGGACACGTGCACGGCATTGTGCGCTGGTGTGGGGAGGGCAGACGGTGAGATCCAGGCAACGGCGGGGACGCGGCGGGGACGGCGAGGCCACCCCCCGGCGGGGCCACCCTGCTGCATCTCACCTCCGCCTGCCAGCACCCATGGCCCCGGCCCCGCTCCGCGCTGCGGAGGAAGCCAGCCCAGCCCCTGCCACTGCGGAGCCGCGCCACCAGGAGCCGCGCCACCGGCGGCGATGCCACCACGACCGGGACTGTCCGCAGGCCGAGGCGTGCTGCCAGCACCGGTGCAGCCGGGAGTGCCGCGCGCACCGCCGAGGTGAGGGAGGCCGGGAACGGCCCCCAGCAGGAGAAACTACCCCAGGCACCTGCACCCGGCGCGGCAGGCCCCCGAGCGCCCCGGCGTCGAGCTGCGCCTGGGGCCTCCCCGGCACGCGGGGGCCGGCGCCTGCCCA
This sequence comes from Apteryx mantelli, assembly GCF_036417845.1. Classification (NCBI taxonomy): domain Eukaryota; kingdom Metazoa; phylum Chordata; class Aves; order Apterygiformes; family Apterygidae; genus Apteryx; species Apteryx mantelli. The sequence continues at coordinate 19,519,047 of NC_089995.1, forward strand.
GCCCCACTGCTGCCTGCGTTGCAGAGCGGCACCAGCGGAAGAGCTGCCGCAGCGAGTGGGACTGCCCACGCGCCGAGAGGTGCTGCGGGCACTGGTGCAGCCCCGAGTGCCACGCCGGGATGGAAGGTAGATGCCGCCGGACAGGGACCGAAGCCTGGCCGAGTCCTTGCTAACTCCTCACCCGTCCTGCCCGCCTCTCCGGGCTGCTTGCAGAGGTCCCCACGGCTGCGCCGGCCCAGCACGGGGGGGCGAGGTGCTGGAGTGACAGCGATTGCCGCAGAGGAGAGACGTGCTGCGGCGCCCGGTGCACCCAGGAGTGCGGTCCGCAGAGCGAAGGTGAGGATGCGCTGGGACGCCGAAACCCTGCGGAGTGCACCTCCGCCCCTGCCCTTTGCAGCCCCCTCTGCCCCTTCTGCTTCGCAGAGGGGTTTGCACCCGGAGCGAGGTGGCGGGAGGCACTGCTGCAGCCCCTGCGGCCCCCATGGCCACGCTGCGCTGCGTCCCCGCAGGGAAGCCCGGCTTCTGCCCTGCCAGCCCCGGGCTCTACTCCAGCTACGCCTGCGAGGCCAGGTGCCGAGGGGACGGCGAGTGCCCTGGGGAGCAGAAGTGCTGCCTGCGCGGCTGCGACTACGTGTGCCTGCCCCCGGCCCGAGGTAGGGCCGCGCGGAGCCGGGCGCTCGCCCACCACCGGCCCCCGAGCGGGACCCGCGTGCCCAGGGCTCGTCTCGCCGTAACGCGGGAAAGCGTCCGCCGGAGCCGCCTCCCGGCACCGGGGGCTGCGGGCTCTGGGCGGGGGGGACCTGCCACCCCCCCAGCCGCCCCCGACCTCTCTGCCCGCCGCTTTCCAGAGAAACCGGGCATCTGCCCCCTGAGCGAGGAGGCAGCGTCCATCACGCCCTCGTGCAAGGCCTCGTGCGCCGACGACCGGCAGTGCCCGGGGGACGAGAAGTGCTGCGATAGCAGGTGTGGCCACGTGTGCTTGGCCCCCGAGCGAGGTAACGGGACAGTCGGCGAGCCGGGGCTGGCCAAGCCACGGGCAGCCGGGCACGATGAGCCACGGGCAGCCGGGCACGCTGAGCCGCAGGCAGCTGGGCACGCCGGCGCGTCCGCGGGACAGGGCGCAGGGAGGTGCCGCAGCTCGGGGCCGGGGCGCAGCGCTGGGGCTGCAGGCACGGGGGCCGCGGCCAGCCCCACGGGGAGACGCTCGCCCCTGCCCCCTTTCAGACAAACCTGGCGAGTGCCCGAAAGTGAGGCCGCGGCAGACGTCTGAGCCGTGCGCGGAGGAGGACGCCTGTGTCCACGACAGGGACTGCCCCCGGCAGGAGAAGTGCTGCTTTGCCGGCTGCGCCATGCGCTGCGTCCGCCCAGCCAGAGGTATCTGGGGCGGCCGGGCCACGGCTCCCGCTCCAGCACGGCAGAGCGCCGAGTGCCTCTGCCAGGGCCGCCAGCGGGGCTGGCGCCACCAGGACCCCATGCTCGCGCCCGCTCCCCTCCGCAGAGCACCCCGGGACGTGCCCTCCGGCGAGGCCGTGCCGGGAGCCGGGGCGCAGGCGCGACAGCCAGTGCCTGGACGACAGCGTCTGCCCGCGAGACGAGAAGTGCTGCGACACGGGCTGCGACTGGCAGTGCGTGGCCGTGCCCAGAGGTAGGGCAGCACCGGTCCGGCCAGGCTGCGGGCCGGCGTCCCACCAGGGCACCCGGTCACCCGGCCACCGCGTCCCTGCAGAGAGCCAGGACCCGGCCGCAGGGTGGTGCGTGGAGGAGTGCAGCACCGACGTGCAGTGTCCCCAGGGACAGAGGTGCACCAGCACCGGCTGCAGCCGCGTCTGCGTGGACATCCCCGGAGGTGAGGGCCAGCCGGCCCCCGCGGTCCCCGGAGCCATGGGACGCCTGGCGCGGCAGGGCTGCACCGGGGCGCTGCGGTGCCCCGCAGCCGGCTGCTCTGCCTTGCAGGGACAGTGGGAACGTGCCCCATCCCCCGGGACCGCGGGACCTGCCTGGACCTGTGCAGCTTTGACGAGGAGTGTCCCTGGGGCCAGAAGTGCTGCAGCAACGGCTGCGGCCACGTGTGCATGCCGGCCTCCCTCGCAGGTAAGCCCCTGGCACCGGGACACGGCTGCACCCGGCAGGGACGGAGCCTGGAGCTTCCTCCGCGCTGAGCTGGCAGGAGCATCGCGGCCTCCCCCGCGGTGACCACTTGGAGCTGGAGCCGGATGCTGGGGTGGCTGAGGCTGGCTGTGCACGATGCTGTCCCGTCCCCTCCTGGCTCACGCTGGGACTCACTGCCATCCTTCAGGCCTTCCCGTTACCATGTAAGTGATGAGCATGAACAGCCTCAGCTCAGAGCAGCCACGTGACTTTCCTCTCCTGCCCACAGAGAGTGACGCTGCTGCTGTTCCACGGCCCAGCGCCGGGCGGTGCGGGGAGGAGTGCAGCGTCGACACGCAGTGTCCCTGGGGACAGAGGTGCGCCTGCACCGGCTGCGGCCGCGTCTGCGTGGACATCACCAGAGGTGAGGGCCGGCCGGCCCCCGCGGTCCCCGGAGCCGTGGGATGCCTGGCATGGCAGGGCTGCGCCGCGGCGCCCCGCAGCCGGGTGCTCTGCCTTGCAGGGACGGTGGGAGCGTGCCCCGTCCCCCGGGACCGCGGGACCTGCCTGGACCTGTGCAGCTCCGACGAGGAGTGTCCCTGGGGCCAGAAGTGCTGCAGCAACGGCTGCGGCCACGTGTGCACACCAGTCCCGGGCAGTAAGGCGGCCGGCGGGGCCCGAGCAGGGGGAGCAGTGCCTGGGCACACCCGGGGACCCGCGGCCCCGAGGGGGTGATGCCAGGGCCCCCCAGCCCTTCGCCTGCTCGGCGTCCGCCCCGCTGTGCTCAGGGCTGCACGGCTCCAAGCCGCCCTCACACACGGTCCCCCCGCTCCCGAGCGTTGCCGCAGGGGCCAGCAGCACCGGTGCTGAGCCCGACACCGCCCTTGGAGAGGCGTCCGTGGGGCGAGAGGGACCCGTGGCCCTGGCACGCAGCCGGCAGGCGCTGGGACACGGCACGGAAGGAAGGAAGCTCTCGCCAGAGACCGGCCCCGGCCCAACCTTTGCAGCCAGCCCCGGGCTGCGACAGTAGCTCCGGTGCTCCCACCCTGCGGGATCCCTGAAGCACATCCTCGTTTTCAGATGCTGCATGACAGGAGAGCGGCACGTGCGCGCCAGGAAGATGCTGATGCTGCGGGACGCTGGCCGGTCCCCTCCCCACAGCTGGCAGCAATAAAGCGAGCGTGCGCCCATCTCCCGCTGCCTCCATCTCTGCAAAGCTGGGCAGCCCTGCGGGAGCCCCGGGAAGGCCCCTGGCACGCCCCGGAGCAGCGCGGCACTGCACGGAGGGGCGGGATGGGACCATCCACGGTGCGGCCAGCCCCATGGCTCAGCCCAGCCAGGGCATCGCCGGGACAGCCGGAGCCCCGGACATGGGTGGCACAGACAGGGCACACCAGCCAGCTGCCAGCCAGGAAGGGAGGGCGGCAGAGGAGACGGATGCCCGTCAGTGGGGAGACTTTTCCTCAGTTGCAAACAGGCTCGGTCCAACGTGGCTCTCCCTGAGCCGTGGTGCCAGGGTGCACCCACTGCTCCCACCACTGCCGGGGCACCAGGCTGCCCCTCGCTGAGCACGGCGCTTGGAGCCGCGGGGGCTCAGCCCACAGCGGGGGCTCAGCCCCAAGCACGGGCGCTGCAGTCTGCACCGGGGTCGCAGCCACGGGGCCAGCACTGCACCCAGTGCCAGACAGGCACAGACCCGCCTCGCCGGCCCAGGGATCAGAGTCAGCACTGGGGACCATCCCGTAAGCTGGGGTTGGGGCTCCTTCCCCAACATTAGCTTGCTTTAGGCCCCCATGTCATGGCTGCAGCTCAGGGCAGAGCCAGGTGGGCTGGAAACTGATTTAGACGCAAGCAGAAGCTGCACCGTGGGCAGCTGGGTCCGAAACCTGGAGCTCCAGCGCAGGGACCCTCATGGCCAGGCTCTGCAGCAGTGGGACCGTGGGTGCCTGCACCGCCCGGCCCCGGCGGCTCCGGCAAGGACACGTGGCCCTGGGGGGCCAGACTCTGCCTGCTCCTGTCCTGCTCGGGCAGAAAGGACAAGACCCAGACCTGCTCGTCAAAGGACCGGTCCTTGTATTGACAGCTTCAAAGCCCACAGGAGAGGGCTGGGCTTCTCCGAGCAGGGCACGAGGGAGCAGGAGGGAGCAGCCGGGCTGGCATCATGCATGCCCATCACGTGCTGCCCACAGGCAGTGCCCCTGCCCGCTGTGGCTGGCGAGCATCCCTGGGTGAGCCGTGGCCCCCAGCGCGGCTGCCCTGCGGCGAAGGTCGCCTGCCCGATGCAGCAGCGCCCACTGCAGCGAGCCCAGGGGGCTGGATCCCTGCAAGAGCGGGCATAGGGGTGTGCATGGAGTGTGCATGGGAATGCCCCTGGGGGCGTGCACGGGGTGTGCGTGGGGGGCATGCACAGGGATGTGGGCTGGCCGTGGCGCTCCCCAGCCAGGGCTATGGGGCACCTGGAACTGAAAGTCACGGGGATCAGGAGCGGGGCTGGGCTGAGCATCGGCTCCCGCAGGGCCGGGAACGGCCTGGCCGTGCCGCTCGCCGGCAGGGCCCAGAGGCGCCACGGTCCCTCTGCAGCCGGCGCCTCCGGGAGCCAACCCCATCGGATCCCTGCTGGCACGCGGCTAGTTACCGACGTGCGAGCAGGCCTGGAAACATTCCCCCTTGGTCTCAAAGTTGTTCCTGTTCCCACCACAGCCGCCGTAAATGAACTCCTCGCACTGCTGGCTGGACACGTTGTAGAAGAAGCGGACGAAGAGAGCCTTGCAGTTCCCGCACACGGAGGGCAGGTAGCAGAAGTCTGCAAAGCCCAAAGGGGCTGAGATGAGCCACGGATACGAGAGGACGGGGGCACCCTGCCGGGCTTGCGGCTCCCCAGCGAGGCGGGCTTTACACCCAGAAGCCCAGCAGAGTGCCTCGGTGCACTACCCCGTGCACAGGCCCCATCCCACCTACCATCGAGCCCTTCCCCAGCCACTCCCGGCACACAGCCAGCCGTCCCCGATCGCTGGGTTTACCCCCCCGGCGGCCGCCCCGGGCTGGGCACGCCGGCAACGCGCACTCCGTCAGCGGCCAGGCCGCGGCCCCGCCGAGCCCTCACCGAGCACCGGCTCCTGGCACGTGTAGCCGCACTTGCTGGGGCAGCACTTGGTGGCACCGGGGCAGCCGGAGTCGCCGGCGCAGCGGGAGCACGAGGCGTCCTGGCGGCAGGAGCTGCAGTTCTCGTCCGGCGCGTTCACCACCTCCGGGAGGTGGTAGCAGTACCCGGCCTTCTCTGCGGGACAGAGCAGCTCAGGCCCGCGCTGCCCGGGGGCCCCGCGAGCCCGGCCGCGGCTGCGGCCCCACGCGGAGCGGCGAGACCCGGCCGGCGGCGCCCCCCGGGCACTCACCCGTCCCGGCCCCCGGCCCCGGCCCCGGCCCCGCTCCCCCTGCCGCGCTCGGGGCCGGGCCAGCCCGTGCGGGGAGGGGGAGCAGGGCTGCCAGCAGCGGGAGGAGGAGGAGGAGGAGGAGAAAGGCGCGCGGCTCCATGGCGCTCGGGGAGCCCGCTCTGGGCCCCCGGCGCGGCGGGCCGGGATTTAAGCGCGCCGGCGGGGCGGAGGGACAGGGCTAATTCCTGCCGTGCGGCAACGAGCCGCGCCCCGGCAGGGCCTGGCCCCCCGCGGCCACCGGGAGGAGCCGGCCGCGGCATCCCGGCCGGCCGCGGCGCTCCCGGAGCCGGGGGGACCGGTAGGACGGGAAGGCGCCCGGCGCGGGGCCCTCGGGCGCTCCGGGCACGGCTCGGCTCAGCTCCGCTCTGCACGGCACGGGGCTCCGCTCTGCACGGAGCTCGGCTCTGCACGGAGCTCGGCTCGGCTCGGGGCTCGGCTCGGCTCGGCTCGGGGCTCGGCTCGGCTCGGGGCTCGGCTCTGCACGACATGGAGCTCGGCTCAGCTCACCTCCGCTCTGCACGGCACGGAGCTCGGCTCTGCACGGAGCTCGGCGCCGGGAGAGCGGGGCCGCGGCCGCGCAGGGGGCCGCGCCGCCCCGCCGGCTCTGCCCGCGGGGCCCGCGGCGCCGCCGGTGCCGCAGCAGCGCGGTTCCCCCCGCTCGCCCCGTCCCCCGCCGCCGCGCAGCCCCCGGACCCCGCTCCCGGGTCGGGACCTTCGGTGCGGCCCCCCCGCGCTGCCGGTCGGGGCCCCGCCGCCAGGCTGCCCCCGCGCGTGGGCGGGCGTGGGGCGAAACTGGCCAAAAGGAGAGAGAAACAGATTAAGCTGCTCCCATTGCACGCAAATAATTGTCAGCGTAATTACTGCAGTAATTACTGTCCCGAAGGGGGAAGTGAAGGGAGAGGAAAGCTCTGCGGGGAGAGGCTGGGAAAGCTGGACCGGGGCTGGGGTTCGGAGGGAGCTGCCCCGGGAAAGGCCCGCAGCCCTCCCCCGGCCCCAGGCAACTTTCCTCCCAACCCCCTGAGGACCGCGACCCCCTGCAGCATCCTCAGCACAGGACCGTGGGGTCCTGGCGAAGCGTGGACAGGACTGAGCCCAGTCCCAGCGCTCCAGGGCCCCCTCACGGGCTGCCTGGTCCCACCGCCACTGGAGATTTTAGCCAAGAGACCAGCGGTGTCAGCCCCTGAGCCAGGGACAGCGACGTGCAGGGCTGTGGGGCCAGGCCGGCACGAGGCGCAGACCCCGTGGGGACAGGGCTGGACCCCGTGTCCACGAGGATGGTGAAGGGGAGACTGGCACAATGACCACAACGGGTCCTGGGACCAGCGGCTCTGCAGCCGCCCTCCCCTCATCTCTACAAACCCTGAGCTGTTCAGGAATTCCCTCATCGGACAAAAACTCCCAGCCCTGCTCCTAGCAGGAAGGCGAGGTCGTCAAGCCCAAATCCACCGGGCTGCATTTTTCCCCCCAGTATCTCTCCGTGGCATCTCACCTATCCAGATGATTATTGTAACAAGTTAAATCATATTCCAGAATAGTTCTTATTTTCTCTGCATGAGCGATAAGGCCATCACCAAACAGGACTGACACTGCAGAGGAATGCGGGTCGGGTGCCGGTACCAGGTGTGCAGGGCAAGGAGCATCACGGATGAGGGTTTTTTTCCAGGAAGGCCAAAGTTAATTTTGCATATAGAAGAAAACCACCCATCGAGGAAGACCTGCGTAGGTAAAACCCCTTGTCCTGCCCTGTCGTGATGCCGCATCCCGCTCATGCAACCGGGGGATGTGCACAGCGTGAGTCATGTGTGCAGCAGCCCGGAGGAAGCACTGTGAGCGAGGCCGAACGCCGCCCGGCCTCGGCAGCAGTAATGACCCCAGGAGGCCCAGCCCAGGCCGGACCCAGGAATGCGACGCCTCCCAGGGCGGGCGCCTTTCCCAGGGCGCTGGCTGGATGCAGGAGGCACAACCAGCGGGTGCGAAGCCCCAGGCTGCCAGCAGGGCTGGGGGATGATGCTCCTGCCCTGGCCCTGGACTGCAAGGTTGGGAGAGGTGAGGGGCAGAGCGGGTCCCCACTGCTGTGCACATCCCCACTGGCCCCGCTTGGCCTGTCGGAACCGATGCTGCTCCCCACCTCCCCGTCCTCCCTGGCACTGATGCGAGGGGACCGTCCCCGCTGCCTGCTGGGGGCAGCCCCAACGGAGAGCAGGGAGCAGGGATGTCCTGGCGCAGCAGAGCCGAAGCTCCCAAGTGCTCCCGTTCTTGTGTCTCCGCATGCTCTTGGGACCAGTTCTGCTGCCTGCGTGTCGCCTCCGTCCGGCCCACGCAGGGACACACCTATGGGAGCATGTCCCCATGGCTCTGGCTGCTGACAGGGGTGCTGGTGCCACACGTACGCAGCTGGGATTGCACATACACACAGACCTTGGATTGCACATGCACGCACATACATGTACATGCATCCACACACGCAGCTTGGATTGCACACACACAGAGACATGCGTGCACATACACACAGCCCTCGGATTGCACATGCACGCACACACATGCGTGCATCCACACACACAATTTAGATTGCACACACACGTGCACATGCAGCTAGAATTACATATGTGCACAGACCATTTGGATTGCGCACACACACACACACATGTGTGTGTTTGCACACAGCTAGGACTGCATTCGTGCACACACGTGCACACCCATGCACATGCACACAGCTTGCCCGGCAGGGAGTGCTGGTGCTCGCCTGCCTCTCCCAGGGACCGGCGCTCCAGGAAGGAGCCGGCAGGGAAAGCCCCGCTTTGCGACATGCCCCACCACAGGCCTCTCTGCAGCCCCATGTGGCGCCGGGCACGGTGAAGCCCTCTGGGGCCAGACAGCAGCTCCCGGGATAGCCGCTGCCACCGGAGCACCTACGGCACGTTTGCAGAGACTCCTGCACACCGTGGCGTGGGGGGAGACTTTGGGGCCGGCTGGGGGAGCCAGGGCCAGAGCCGCTGCTGGCACCTGCGGGGCGGCCCCAGGGGCTGCATCCCCGCGGCACGGGGCTGGGCAGGGTTATTCCGGGGCCGAGGGGCCCAGCTCCCGGCCACGGAGCGAGGGTGCCGGCGGCACGGGGCTGCGAACCGTGTCTGGTCACAGGACGTCCCTCGGGAGCAGGCGATTGTTCCTGGAGGCAGAACAATACCCAGCGGCTTGCCAGGGCGCCGCGGCCGCTCCGCACGCCTGCTCCGGAGCAACCTCCGCCCGCTCCAGCGGGGCCGAGCCCTGGCCGGGGGTGCCCGGCTCCTCGCTCCCCAGCCGGCCATGCCCCGCGCGGGCTCGCCTCAGCTGGTGTGCCGGTGGCTGTCCCGGTCCCGCGGCACGGCGCGGCACGGCGCAGCTCTCCCCGGGTGCACGGAGCCCAAGCCGAGCGCCGGGGCAGGCGCCGCTTCGGGACCCCCAGCTTTCCTGTGTCCGGCACAGCTCGTCCGGCTGCTGCCAGGCCGCGGGGAGGAGGAGACGGGGTGATTCACGCTTGGATGGAGCGTGCCAGGAGCTGGGGCACGGACGGGTCACCGGGAGCCACCTCCGTCCCGGGGAGGATTTAAGCCCCCTGCCTGCGCCTGGGCACGCAGCCGCACCGCAGCCGGCCCCGCGCGCGCCATGAGGCTGGCGGCTCTGCTCCTGCTCCTGGGGCTCTGCTGCCTCTGGGCCCGGCTGGTGTCCACAGGTGAGCCCGGGACGGGGCGCGGGGAGCCGGGGCCGCCACGGAGGCATTAGCGGGGGGTCAGCGAGCCGGGGCAGCGAGAGGGATGCGGGGCCAAGCGCGTGAAGGGCTCGGGGACGGGACGAAGCGCGGCCGCAGGACAGTGCCCTGCGCAGCGGCGCCGGCCCCCTGCATCTCCTTACGCGCTCACGGCAGCGCGCGGGAACGGACCTCACGGCACCGCAGCTGCGGCTTGCACCCGCTCCCAGCTGCAAGCCCCCGGCCCCTCGCCGGGACGCGGCCCCCGACAGCTCCCCCACCCGGGGCTGCCCCCCGCGCGCCGCAGGACCAGGGCTCGGCGCTAGGACGCTCCTGTGTCTCCCCAGGCTTTGCCTAGCCCCCGCCTGGACACGGACCCGAGGGCCCTGTGCACGCAGCCATCCCGCGCCCACCGGACGGCTGGCCATGGCGGGATCCGTCGGCTGCAGGACGAGCGCCTGTCTGCCCCGAGACCACCTCCGGCCCCTCGCCCCCAGCTCGCTGCTGGGGTCTGCACGGCCCCCTCGCCAGTAAACGCAGCCTGCAATGAACCGTCTGGCTCCTGCGGTGTCAGTCTCCCGGCGAGCTCCCGCCTGCCTCTGTGGGACCTTTCAGCCCAGCCCAGAGGCCAGGGAGGGCATTGGGGTGCAGGAAGGGTCCTGCCAGGCCAGGGGGTCGCCACGGTGGCCGAGGGCCTGTACTGGGGTCCCAGCCGTGTCCTGCCCCGCAGCCTCTCCCTGCCGTCCCCTGACGCGGCATCCCCCAGGCAGAGGCTCCTTCGCCAGTGCCAAGCGCGCACTGCGCGGTCTGCGGCCGCCAGCTCCCCGAGGCCCCGCACACGAGTCCTGCCCAAACCCCGCAGGTCAGGCCGTCTCCACCAAGAAGGGGGCTCGTTCCTGTTCCTGGAAAGCCTGCTGGCAGCACGAGTCTGGTGGGACCCCACCGTGCTGCTGCCCCAGGAGATGATCCAGCTCCGCCTGCCTCCTCCCTCAGGCTGTGCACTGCCAGCCCTGGCTGCTCCTTGGTGCAGCTGTGCATCTTGTCTGGGGGTGCTGAAGTATCTGGGGCATCTCTATTTTTGCCTGGATGCAGCCAGGAATTATTTATGTGATGCCGCGTGCTCGGAGCTGGCGCACAGCTGGAACCTGCATCCCCTGCCCTGCACAGACCCTGCAGGAACTGGGGTCCGGCCGTGGCTCAGCGCGCACAGCCCCAGCACCTGCAGCACCACGAAATCGGAGGGCACCCTCACGTTGCTGGGCAGGGAGGAGGGAGGTGAGGGAACTTGGTGAGTGGGGTTGGACCGTCCCCTCTCCCGGGCTGCAGGGATCGTGTCAGACCTGTCCCTGCGAATGCAGCTTCCCTTGGGAACGCCTTCCCCAGGGCAGGGCAGCGCTGAGCCCTTCCCGCCGCTCCGATGAAGGGGCGCCCGCCTGATGCGGCGCAGGCCTCCGTCCCCCAACACCGGACCCTGCCGTCAGCACGTCGCAGGGCTGCAAGCGCAGACTGAGGGGCACAGGAGCCCCCGCAGAGAGCCCCAGCAGAGCCTGCACAAAGCTGCCCGCTCCGGGGCTGCAGGCGGCAGCGCTCGCGCGGCTCCTGACCGAAGCCCTGCCAGGGCAGCTGGTCTCGGAGGACCCTGGGCAGGCTTCGACCACGTAGCCACTCACGCTGGGGAGCTGCGGGGAGCGGTGGGACGCAGGGCCCCACAGGAAGGCTTTTGCCAGCATAGAGATGCTCTGCTGGTACTAGGCGTGACTGGTCCAGGGTGTCCGTGTGTCTCTCGCTTCACGCCCACGTGTGCCAGGGTCACATCACCGTGCGAAGGGCCATGGGCTCAGATCCTGCAGAGCCCACGCTGGCCAGGAGCAAGCAGGGGTGCTCCTGGTGTCCGCAGGGCATGGCTGGGACAACCCCAGGAAGACCTGGCCACGCCAGGCACCATGAGAAGGGACAGCTTGCACTCCAAGCGAATGGCGCAACGGGGGATTTATTAGGAAAGAGAGAAGGTCCTGCCCAAAATCACTTTGGTGCCTGGGACCAGCCCTGGCAGAGTGAGGCAGAGGGTGGAGGCAGAGGGGGGAGGCCAAGGGCAGCTGTCCCACACCACCAGCCTGCCCCACATGCCCAGCTGCCGCAGGCTTTCCTCGCCCCACACGCTCCTTGCACAGCCCATGGCCACTGGTCACCAGACACCATCACCGCCATTGCCGTCACCATCGTCGCCACCATCACCACCATCGTCATCATCACCACCGTTGTCACCACCGTCGTCGTCATCGTCATCACCATCATCATCCCCGTAGTGGTAGTTGTCGTTATCATCATTGTCATAGTCATAGGTGTTGTGTTTGTTTTTCTCCTCCTCCTCCTCCTCATCATCATCATCATCATCACGACCATCATCATCATCAGCATCGTCATCCTCTCCACTGTCACCCTGGTCGGACTCTGACTTCTCTCCTGACACAGGCTTCTCCCCAGCCTCCGGCTTCCCCTCAGATGCCAGCTCTTCCCCAGTCTCTGGCTTCCCCCCAGCCTCCAGCTTCCCCTCGGATGCCGGCTCTTCCCCAGTCTCTGGCTTCCCCCCAGTCTCTGGCTTCTCAACCAGTGCGGGTTTCTTCCCTGGTGTGGGCTTCACCCCAGACACCGGTTTCTCCCCTGTCGCAGGTGTCACAGAAGCCACTGGCTTTTCCCCAGATGGGTGCTTCTCTTTAGACACCGGATGTTCACCTGACTCCGGCTTCTTGGCTGGGGTGACTGTGCTGGACTCGGGGCTTGAAACAGAGCTGGGTTTTTCCCTTGACGAAGGGCTTTCCCCTGGCAAAGCGCTTCCTGGCATCTCTTCCTGTGGTTGTCTCTCTGCACCACCAGCAGGGGCAGGAGAGGTTGCTCCTGGGATCCCTGAAACGGGAAGAGAAAACAGGAGCGTCGGAGCCCCCACGCGCCCCCAGCTTGCGGTGGCTCCCGGCAGGCACGGCCTCCTCCCCGCAGCAGGCTGTGGGCGCAGGGCTGCCTGCCTGTTCCCGAGGCAGAGGCAGGCGCCAGACACACTGCTGACCCCCTTCTCTTCCAGCCCGTTCCGCACCCTGCAGAAACGCAGTGGCTGAAGCGACTGGCACCTGTCCTCTGCCCAGAGGTGGGCAGAGTTATTGCAGTGCTGCTGTTTACTGCCTAACTGCTGACCTCTCTGTCCTTCTTGCTGAAGGCAGTCAAAGAGACGAGCTCTGCTCACCTGGCTGTTTCGCGGGAAGGGCTCTGCCCCTGCACAGCCTGCGTTAGCACTCTGACGGGCAGCCCTGCTGCTCCCAGGAGCTGCTGTCTCTCAGTGCCCTACAGCACGGTACAGCACTCCTTAGACGTGCAAAGCCCACAGTAATTTGCCCCTTGATGAACCAAGCTTTTGAACTTGGTATTTTAACACTGCGACTGGTGCAATGAGGGCAGAACAATTTCCCACACTTACAGTAGCTGAGTTTGCTACAGAGCAGTGCATGTGCATTCTCTCCTATGGGCTTTTCCTGGTGGATTTTCCGGCCTAGGTCTATCCCACTGCTGCTGTACAGCCCAGGGATGAAAGAGTCCACCTGGGGCCAAGTCAATGTCTATATGGGAAGGCGTCTCCCAGCAGATGCATCTCAGGGTGGTGAATGAATTCTGGTATCAAAAGGGGGCCTTACCGCCAGCAGCAACAGGTCTGCAGACGAGACTTCCCTGGGAGCTGCTGCACACGTGCCCCGGCGGACAGTCCTTGTCATCTCTGCACCTGAGCAAACACTTGCACGTGACTCCTGCTGTATTGGGGGAAGCCTGGGGTTAGAGAAGGCACAGCGCAAAGAGCCCGAAGGACCAGACCCTCTGCCAGAGCGGAGGTCTGGGGGCGCAGCACCCACCACTGCCACTAAACCCTCTGCCTGGGCCTGCAGAGAGGCGCTCCCCCCACCACCCACAGCCACGAGCCCAGCAAACACCCTGCGCCGGGGGGGAGCGGTTTGGGGCTGGCAAGTGTCCCGAGCAGCCGGGAGCCGCACGCGGTTGCTCCCAGCGAGCTGCCCTCCAGTCTGGCCCGCGAGAGGAGGTGGCGTCGAGAGCAGGGAGAGCCCTGGGAGCTCTGCAACGACCTGCAGCCCGTGTCCTCCCCCACGACCCACCAGCCTCCCACCTCCACCGCTCTCCGCCAGCAGCAATCGCCCTCTCCTGCCAGTCAGTCCCACAGCATCTGATGACTCCCCTCCCACAGGCAAAAAGCCTTCTGAGCCCAAATTAAAGACATAGAATTGCCAAAGTTTTTCAAAACTTGGACAAAAAAAGTCAAGAAAATCTGTCTTTCTTTTTTTCCTGGGAGGCTTTTGGGAGTGGGTGGAGGAAATAAGTGAAAACTGAAATATTGAATGCAGTAACTTTTTAGCAAAAATTTTTTTTACTTACCTTTAAGAGTAAGAAATACACTATGTATTATTTAACCAGGACATAAATATATTGTTAAGTATATTTATGAAATAAGTATATATGCTTTCTTGTTAGGCAGTAACAAGTAAACACATTGAGAAACAGAGCTGCACTGCACAGTGCATTCCTGAGGTATATTGCTTGCCTCTTGGTATCTCTAAAACAGGGAACGGTATTCAGAAGTTAGAAATAGAAGGCATCAACATTATTGACTTGCTGACAAAAGGAGGGTCACATTGTCAGGCTTAAAATCAGCTTATAAACTAAGACCAAAAGAAACTCAAGTTTCTAGAGAAGAAAATTTAGAAAATCATCATGATATTTCTAGGCACTTTTTCATTAGAATGCAATAACCCCAGCATGGAATTACAGAGCAACAGCAAATCGGACTCATATTGTACAGGAACTGTTATTGCCTAGTAGTTTAATTTTCAAAATAAAATTGCCTAACCTGAAACAATTACAGAAGCATTCTGAAAGAAGTGAACCAGTAATATTTTAAACACTGCTCTAAAAATCATTTCACTGTTCATTTTGAAAGAATGCAATCTTCATTTCTACGAGAGTTTGCAATTTTTCCTGAGAAAAAACAGGGGAAGGGAAAATAATTTTTCTTTGAGAGTTTCCTTTCTTTCAGACCTGCACTTCTCTAGTTTGGCTGTGTGTTTTCAAAGAGGTCATTAGGGAGTGCAGCTAGGAAATCTGTCATGAAACAAAGAGGGCAGGAGACAGCTGCAAGCACAGATGACAAACGTAAGGCTGAGCTGTGGTCGGTGTCCAAGGTACACAAATGCGGTCGAGGCACCAGAGTTTAACCTGCTGGAGTTCAGGCTTTAACAATCTGCGTATTTTCATCTGCCCAGAGCAACCCAGCCCTCACAAAGCCTGCAGACACCCTCACGTCGGTACCTGCTCCTCAGGCTGGAAGTTGCTCTGTCCAGCCAGGACTGTCCTTCTCTAGCACTTCCTGCTCAGACAGAACATCATTTCTTGCCCAGCCTCTGTTTTGGTTCTATCCACAGCAGTCCTGGGCTCTGACAAGGGAGATGTTTCCACCGGTCTCTGCCCCGGTCACTAATTGGACTAACGGCCCACCTCCCAAGCATCTCTATGCCTGTATTTTTGGTACCACTGCAGTCTCTGTGCCTTGCTCCTTAGTCTAGATGCTCCCCACACTCACCTGCAGACACAGACAGGAGCTCTGCCTCAAGAGAAAGAAGTCTCAGGGAAAAGAAACCTCCTGACACCATGCAATACCAGAAACCTACTCTGTCCCATCAGTTGCAAGGGCCAGTGAGAAAACCAGGCTCACGTTATTGCCATGCTCAGGGCAAGAGAAACCCTGGTCATAGTGGATGGCACCAGAAAAAAATTACTTCAAAAGGAAATTAAACAATGTAAAAAAAATTTTGTGGCTGGAACAAAGATGACATTCTTTATGGCATTTGCTTGATTTATAATATTTTGCAGAACTCAAAGAACATAAAATTAAACAAGGGCTAAAACTCACAAGGGTCACAACCTTTCACAGATATCTTTCATAAATATAAGAATTAAAACAGATACTTAAACACACATCACTGAAAATACAAAAAATACTCTAAAATCTACAAAGGGTGAGTGTTTCAAACATGCCAACACTTGCCTTTTGTGGGTGCAGCCTGCAGTTCTGCCCATAGGACGAGGAGCCCCAGCAGGAAGATGCTTCTTGACTTCATATTGCAGGTGTGAGTTGCCGGGGCTGAGCCAGGCGGCAATTTAAAGTTCCTCCCAGGTAGACGTGGTTCAGAAATGGGAGGAAGCAGCTCACAGGTGACTTGTAAGAACCTCCCACATCTTATTGCAATTCTGTTCTCCAGAGAGCCACTCCAGCTATCTTTCTCCACCCACAATGAAGATATGAGCAGGATCCAGAGCTGTTACACACTGCCATGGAAGACAAAATTAAGAATTAGAAGGGGGAAACTAAAAAGCCTGAATGTACAAAGGAAGACAGTAACTTCCAAAATCTTTACCACTGCTCTTCTATGGGAATCCCCACTGACTTGCACTTGCACAAGGCTGTGACTGATCCCCCCTGTACTCTAACACCCAGAAGCATTCTGGTGACAAAGAATTTTTCTCAAGGCCCAACACAGAGGACTCTGCCAGTGTCTCCGTGAGACACGGGGCTGAAAAAGGCAAACCTCCCATGCATATCATCCAAACTGTGCTCTCTTCCTCCCAGTCATTTTGGTCAGTTCCTCACCCAAGAGTTCATAATCCTTTATAAGTCATTTGTAATGTCAGAAGAGTGGGTGTATTTTCCTAATTTCTAGAAAGCATTTTTGAAAGTATGTGAAATAACACACTTTCAGGGTAATTGCTTTATTGAGATTTGCAAAGAAAGTGGAAGCTACACTGTAGGAAAGAAAAAGTGCTAACCCAGAGACAAACTAATTTAGAATGGTATCTTCCTCTTCTATCTCACTGCCTTAGCACTTCAATGTGCACGGACCTTGCATCATCAGTTTGGTAAATTGTTATACTTTAAAAAACAGGAATAACAAATGTTTCTGGGCAGACAAATGACTTCTCATACTGCAGCATGACCAGCTTCATACCACTTTCATCTTAAAACTGAGGAAGAGTGGGGTGTGAATCACTTGCACAGATGGAAAAACTTGATGCATTTTTTTTAAGACTAGAGCTCTCAACTGAGACATTCTGGAAGATGGGGCATCTTCTGAAAGAACATACAGCAGCAGCCCCATCACTGCTCGGAAAGCAGATGCTTCAGGAAGTTGTGGGAACTTTGATTAATAGCAGTAATTATCTGTATTGCAGTAAGGTGCACTGGGCTGCTAGGCTAGATTCTGCCCAGACACAAAAGTTAGTCCTTGCCCTCACAATATAAGCAAAACCAAGACACATCGAATAGAAATTTCAAACAGTGGGAGGCAAGGGGGAAGAAAGAGGCATTGAGAACAGGTAGAGTTGTTACATAAAGTTGCTTTGGGTGTGGTTTGAAGGTTTCATGTCTCTCAAAGGTTTTTGATTCATTTGAACTCTAATCCAACTTACAGTGCTACAAGTTCAAGCTGCAAATACAGCCATCTTTGGTCCCTGAAAAAAAATTCCATGTCATTTCCCACTTCCTGTCTTTTGGAAAGATATCAGCCAACTTACATCATCTTCACACATCCTCCTTAGAAGTTTTGCCTCATCCTTTCCCTTCTCTGTTCCTTCACACCAACCACCACCTGAAAAAAAAGCCATTAAAGCATGCAGTTAGCTCTTAAATTATAACTTCAGCCTTAACGGTCATCTCAGCTGGCTGCGTCATCTTTAAAATTGAGGTGCACATATTTGCAGATGAAATTTGTATTCATCCAGGCAGTATTGCTGGCTAATTCCCCTCTTCCAAATGTAAATTCCCTTTGTTCCTAATGCTACTGTTTCAAATATAAGCTGCTATTTGCAAATCTTTGCAGGTCCAGTATTCAAATCCTCTTTTGAAAAACTGGCTCTTCATCCAATATTTCTTTTGTTGGTTCCATTCCTTACGAGTATGTTCCAGTTTTTTCAATTTTACTAATGGAAACTGCCAGGTTTTGGACTGAGTTCAAAGTCTCAGCAAATGAACTTGGTCCTCCCTCCCCATGTGGTCCTTCTCTTTTATGCTCTCCCTGAATCCAATGTTACTACAGTGCAACACAAAGAGAGGGTCTGTGCACACATACAGGAAAGTAGAAAGCATTCAGTGTAACCATTCACCCAACCCAACTAGAGATACACCTTAAGGTGCCCTCAGATCAGGTTTTTGCAAACTGCTTTCCCTCTGAAATTGCAGCCCTGACTCCCATCTCTACTCATACTTCTGACAGTTACGCTGAGACTATTGGGCATAAACTGCAGGGTTTACAGTGTTCATGCATGAGCACCCAACTAGTTCACAAACGAGCACCAAATTAGTTCACGCATGAGCACCCAGGCGTGTCACGCATGAGTACCCACACAGTTTGGGCATGAGCGCCTAATTATTGCACACATAAGCGGCCAACTAGCACATGCATGAGCCCTTTATCAGTTTACTCATGAGCCCTGTTTTGGGCATAAATCACAGGGTTTAGCTAGCAGGGGGCTGAAGTGGTGCCTGTGTGGGAGGAGGCCGTGAACTGCTGCGTACCTGTCACAGTCAGGCCCAGCCAGCTCTGAAACCAGTGTGAGCAACCCATCGTGTGCCAAAACAGCAGCCCGTCAGAGGACCCTGCTGAGATATATTGAAAAAACCTCCCTGCGAGGGGAGGAGACACATGAGGAAAGATGTACAGAGACGCACGGAGAGATGCCAGAGGAGACACATGGAGGGAGAGATGGCTGAGGAGATGTATGGCTGGAGACACTCGTGGAAGAAAGCACTTCATGACAACGGATGCGCCCCTGAGGGACTGCAGCTGTGGGTGACCCACACCAGAGCAGCAACAAGAGGCATGGAGGAGCAGGAGACGGAAGCTATTACACACACAGCCCTAACCTCCTGCACTGCCCATTGCCTCACCAAAGGAACTGCAATGGACTGTTTTGCCCACGGCAAAAACAAGGCAATTTGAGCCCAAGACAGAGATTCACCAGACTAAGAACAATGCTGAGGAACCCTTTCACCAGGCTGAATGCCAATAGACCCAGGAGAACAACAGGCACAGGAATCGCTTCCCCTTTGCAACAGGTGGAATCAGAGTTCATACTGCTTCCTTGCTCTGAATCCAGCAGAAGGGTTTGCTGAGTTGAAATGACTGGATGCACAGTGGAACACTCTGGGAGGGTAAAAGTCATAGGGTTTTAAGGATGAAATCTCACTGAAGGCAAAGAGAGCATTGTAATCGCACTAGAGCCTTCAAATCACAGATCCAAATTGCCTGCCTTCACTGGAGACTCACATTGAAAGTAAACAAAAAATTAATTGTACTGACACATTTACTTCCCCTTTTCTCGGCATCTGATTTCAGGGTAAAAACTTGTTTAATATATTTGAGAGAGCAGGTTAAATAGTACCTTCAATTGTGTGAGTATCGACCCATTTAAATTAAGTTACTCTCAAGTCACACTGGAGGGCTAGTCAGAATTTGATTTTGCAGATTTCCCTTCCCTGTTTAATTATTTTTTCTTGAATTATCTACGGGTCAAACAATCAGTATTACAGGAGGTCTTAATGACAGGTCTGGCCAGGACACAGCAGCACCAGGCAAGAATAGATCAGACTTGCTGAATCCAGAGACAAATGAAGTTTAAATCTGCAACTGTGGGATGAGTGAAATTAACTCTTTGAGCTTGACATTATTCTACAATTGTAAACAAGCGTGTGCCACTTTACATGAAAACTAAAAAGACAAAGTTCCTGCTTCAAAAAGCTTGCCATCAAAATCATGTAAAAGGCAATGAAAGGGATATGGGCTCAGAAGTGGGAAGATGCCTGGCCTATGTGCTGAAAAACCTGCATGGGAAGAAGGCTCATTGCAAGAAATATGTTTTAAGTACAGGTTTACTCTACTCTTCCTGGCTGTGACTTAATTCTGATGCTATTTCTAAGTGAACCACCTGTATCTGTTGAACTTCCGGTATTCCACACCTTACAACTCCATGGCTTAATCTGAGAGCCAGATGCTTATCATGGGTTATTGTTGTTAATCACTGTTGAACAGAACACCCCACCGAGCTAATTGTGCCATCCTGCTGGTTTATGCAACATCAACTCCGCTTCCACTCATCCAGTGAATGAGCTAAAATAACCAGGCTGCACCAGGGCAGCAGAACACCCATCTATTATCAACATCCTTGCCTACATCCATGCTACTGGGGCGCCCGTTAGCTCTTGCATCAGTAGAGTGCTCGATAAGGGACCTCTAAGAATAGCCTGGCTGCTGCAGGGAACTGGAATTTATCTACTGAAAATCAATCCTTGAAAATCCATAAGCACCCTTCTCAGAAATAGGGATAATTATCCTAGTTTCGTGGACAAATTACAGCACAGTCACAGTTTTGCTTCCTAAAGTCCCTCCTCAATTTTCAGACAAATAGATTATTTCTTGTGCAGCCTCCTGGCAACTAGAATTCACTGATTTCTAACTCAGATATATCTGGATATAACTGGCAAAGGAGGTGACATCTATCTCAGTCCTATACTGATAGGACTGTCTTCCAAACACTCTAGATGATAGATATTACAGGGGTTAAAAATGATAACTACACAATTATTTCCATTATTATTTAACCACAGATTCCAATCTATTTCCTTTCTACCTCAAAAGTGACAGTTCACAAAAGCACAGGGTGAAAATCAACAAGTGTGAGCAGCTGTGACTCACTGATACGACCTTATCAACAACAGGGCTCCTTTTAACCACCAAAAGAGGACTCTCCACAAAGGAGACTAAAAGCACTGCTTTTGATGTGTACTGCCATGCAGCTCAAACACTCAGCCACGGGCTTTTCATCTTTGAGAACAATGCTACCGTTTTGGCACATGTTTACATTTTAGTAGATCATAATCTTAGTTAAAATTCAGGGAATTAATGAAATAGAAGTTTTTTACAAGCATGTTTCTCTACTGAAACAAACATCCTGGAAAGATTAAATCTACAGGTCTTGTTCCATCTATATGGACTTGGATTTTATAGAGTAAGATTGTACCTTCACCCATGATACACAACAGTGGAAGACCACTTCAGCTCAGACAGCCAATGCAGGCAGTCATGGCTGACTATAGACACAAGGGAAGAGTAAATTGTAACTCGAGTGTGTTGCATCTTTGCTTCTCTGGAGCATGAGAATGGAAGGGAATGGAGACTACAGTAAGCTGTGAATAGTAATGACTGAGCTCAGTGTCACAAGCAGGGGCCTGGGAAGTTCAGCAAAGTAATTTCATGCTACTGGTTCTGGATATTTACCAAAAATTTCACTGTTTTATTTAAACCGCTACATTTTTGTGCTGGAAGAGAGCAAAAGCTCAGTGTTCCAGATATCTGATGCTTCCATTTTTTGACAAGTCCTCTTGTAAAGTTCTTATGATATTTAGCTTATGATGTTTCACTTTTGGTTCTGTTACCTCACCTGATACTTCAAGGAGGATCTCTGCCTGCTGATTGACATATCCAACTCTGGCCCATATGGAGCAGTGATATGCACCAGAGTCCTCTGGCTTGCCCTCAGGAATGACCAGTGATTTGCTGTGTATACATTAGGACCATTCCTTGGGTCTCTGAATGCAAAATGGTCTCGTTTTCCCCTCTCCACATCAGCCCAATTTCATGACTTTCATTGATTACCTGCAGTGCAACAGAATTCCCATTAGGTCAGAGGGTGAACAGAGAAGAACGGTAAACAACATTGTCAAAAATATGAGGGCAAGATGTTCTGATTCCCATTTTACACCTGCCACTGTTTACATGATCATGATTCTAGACTTTGTAACTGATAAAGCTGACATGTTAAATAAGATTAAGAAACACTTTTACATTATCTGGTATTTATATACTTTTTTGAGAGGAACTATGCATACCAAAGGTGAAATTTAAAATACACCATGAGGAAAACATAATCCAGCAAGCACAGAGGGAAATAAGCGTGGATGTCTTAAATTTACAACTGCAATTTCAATCTACTTCCATGCTCTTACATTATTTACAGATGCTTTGCTGCTACCTCCTACGCGAGGCGATACAAATACCGTGCAGCTCTGCACAGCTACTGCGAGCACCCGCTCCGTGGGGAGAGACACAGAGTTTAACACTTTGACCCAAAGCTGATGGCAAACAGGAAACGGCAAGCACGTTTATGATTCCTGTTAATTCCCCCACGCCAAACCACACGCGAGCTGGCAGGAAGGAGGCCGCCGCTCTGCTCGTGCACACCTTCCCGCATCGGAAACGCTCCCCACACTGACACTGCAGCCCCACACCCCCGCCCCCTCGCCCACAGGAACGCACTCCCCACGCGCGCCTCGCACCCCATCCTCTGCACCCCCCACCTACCCACCGTCAGCACACACCCCCAAAAACACACACCCACATACTCACCATCTGCACACCCCCAAATACACACACACATACCCACCCATCACCCCCACACCACACCCTCAACATACCCCCATCACCCCCCACCCCCAGCTGACACCCCTTACCCAACACACCCGCCCACACACCCCCACACCTCCAGGTGACACACCTATACCCCAAACACCCACATACCCCCACACCCCACACCCCCCCACACACACACCCGCACCCCGACATGCCCCCCCACACCCCCAAGTGACACACCCATACCCCAAACACCCACATACCCCCCCACCCCATAGACGCACCCCTACATGCCCCCCACATACCCCCACGCCGCTCCACAGCCCCGCAGGGCCCCGGCCTGCTCAGGGCTCCTCCGCCCCGCCGAGGGGGGGCCCCTGCCCCCTGCCCCTGACCCCGCTCCTGACCCCTGTCCCCTGCCCCGGCCAGGCCAGGCCAGGCCAGGCCAGGCCAGGTCCGGCCGCCGTTGCCATGGCAGCCGGCAGCTTCCGGCGCGCGTCGCCGGGCGTCGCGTTGCGATGACGCCGGCGCGCGGCGGCCGCTTCCGGGTGCGAGGGCGGCGGGCCGGGGCCGGGGCCGGGGCCGGGGCCGGGGCGGGGAGCGGGGCCGCGGCCGCCATGGGCGCCGCCCGCGACGCGGAGCAGCAGCCGGGCCCGCCGGGCGAGGAGGGCCCGGGCGGCGCGGAGGAGCAGCTGGTCAGCACGGTGAGGCGGGGGGCCGGGCGGGGGCCGGGCCGGCGGGGCCGGGCCGGGGCTGACGCGCCTCTTCCCCGCAGAGCCCCTGGAACATCATGATCAAGCACCGGCAGGTGCAGCGGCGCGGCCGCCGCTCCCAGATGACCACCAGGTAACGGCGCCGGGCCGGGCCGGAGGGGGGGGGACGGGGGACTGGGCCGGACTGGGCTGGGGGAGGCAGGGGACTGGGATGGACTGGGCTGGAGGCAGCACTGGGCCGAACCGGGGGGGCCAGGATGGACTTGAGGAAGGGGAGGACTCGGTCGGAATGGGCTGGGGGGACTGGGCTGGGGGTGGTGGAACCAGGCAGGTCTGGACTGGAAGGGGGTACCAAGCCAGATTGGTTTGGGCAGGGGTGGGAACCAGGCCTGATTGGGCTGGAGTGGGGGAACCAGGCTGCACTGCACCGAGGGGGGGACGGGCCAGACTGGACTGACCGAACGGAGATGGACCAGGGAGGGAAGGGGTTCTGGGCGGAGCAGTGAACCCAACCGGACCTGATACTGATGGAGGTGGGGGGGAGACTGGGCCACATAGACCTGGAGGATCAAGTGGAGAGACTGGGGCAGTGGGAGGACTGGACTGGGCCAGACTGGGAGGGGGCAACCAGACTGGACTGGAGGAGAGGGTTAGGGTTAGACCAGACTGGTGGAGGAGGGTCTCCGTGCCACCCACCTGATTGCTCCACCTTCAGCTTCACAGACCCAGTCGTGTCCATGGACCTGCTGCGAGCTGTCCTGCAGCCCAGCATCAATGAGGAAATTCGGGGTGTCTTCAACAAGTACATGAAGGTGAGAGCTGAGGAGACAGGGCTTCGCACCGCTGCGGGCTGTGCTGGAGGAGCTTGGCTCCTGGGTGGCTGTGTGAGGCTGTCATGCCTGTCCCATGCCAGCCTGGTCGTTGCCGTGTGAGTGCAGTGTGAAAGCTGTGCACCATGTGTTTGCCCCGACATTGCCTTGCTGGTCAGGCTCTAACCATTTCCTGTGGCTTCTTCACCAGTTTTTCCAGAAAGCAGCAATCAATGTGCGTGATAATGTTGGGGAGGAGGTGGACCCGGAGCAGCTCATCCAGGAGACGTGTCAGAGTTGCCTAGAACAGGTGGGCACCATGGCGAAGGGCTCTGCACGCCCAGGGCAGCCTGCTATGTCCAGGGGTGGCGGTCTACTACCTGCTTGGCTGGCCGCGCAGAGCAGCCCAGGGTAGGACATGTTCCTCCTCACGGCCTTGCAGAGTAGCCAGAGGAGGGCGTCCACAGTCCTTCCACGGTTACTGTGCTTGACTTCTTTTTCCATGCCAAAAAGGAAAGTAGGCAGTGCTGCGTAGCCCTTGATGCTCTGCTGCTTTGCACTGCTGCTCTTTCCATGCTTGTTACACACAGCTGAAAACAGGGAGCTTCCACAGTAACTCTAGTTCCCTGGTACCCACCATAGGGTCCTCCAATGAGGCTGTGATCTTTTTCTTTCAGATCTTACTTTTGTCGCAGTCATCCTGACTTTATCATGTTCTTGCATCTCACTCTCTGTGAACAGCACTGTACTTCAGAACCACTCTGATCAGAGCTGATACAGGGCTTTTGGCCAGATACACTTGAATCTCTGGGGTCTGCAGTGACCAGCCCTTGTGGTCTACGGGGCATTTGAGTCATTAGCTATGGCCTTTAAAGTTTACATGGCCTGGGGCTCTCTCTCCAGTGCAAGTGCCTTTGCACACACAAGTCCCTTTCATAGGAAAAGGCAGGGGTGGCTGACAGTCCCTCTCTGGACCCAGAATCAGATAACCTTTCTTCTCTTCCTGCAGGCCAAGCTGCTTTTCTCTGATGGCAAAAAGGTGATCCCCAGGTTGCCCCATGAGCAGGCAGTACCAAAGGTAAAAGTTGTTATTGTTTCCACAGTCCTAAATGACTTTTAAGAGCTGGGAGAAGTAAGAGGAGAAGGGTTTTGAGTTGCTTTGTTCTCTGCCTGTTCCTTATCTGTTGCATTACAGAAACAACCCATAAGCAGGTGGTGCAGTGTTGTCCTTTAAAAGCTGCAGGGTAAATCTCTGTCCCTGATATCTTGTTGTCCATCAGTTGCTCTAATGAGGAGGTAGAACTGGGAGATGTTAGGCTAGGAGAAAGGGGGTACCTACAGAGCAACAGAAGTCCCATGCACCGTCGCTGCTTATTGCAGCTAAGTGCTTCACACCAAGATGGGTTGGCTTCAGCATTCTCTGTGCACTTGTGCTCTGCCTTGAGTGCAGCAGATAAGAGAGTAGCTGGCAGGGAGGGTGGGGGCTCTTACTAGACAGGAAGAAGGGCTGCTGTTCACCTCCTGCCCTTCCTTTGCCAGCGTGCCCGACAGATGGATGAGGAGTTGAATCGGCGAGGAAGCCCTGTTCCCAAAAAGGTAGGGTTTTCCACACAAACGCTTCTGTGTCGTGGGAAGTCTGTTCCTCATCCTTCCCACAATATAAGTGCATGCAAATGCAGATGCAGCTTTTGTGATGCCTTAGAAGCCCTTGCTCTTGAGCTACCCAGCATTTTGCTCATGACAAAAAGAGCAATTTTCCCAGCAGGGGATAACCAAAAGAGTTCCCTCAGCCTACACAAATGAGTAACTCAAGGATTTCTTCCTTGCAGAGAAAGGGACGGCCTCCAGGACAGAGCCTAGCAAATGATCGTGGGGTCTCAGGCATGGCTGCGTGAGTATGGGTTCTGAGTTAGAGCCTGCATTTGGGGAGGATGGGGAATGAGACTGGCTGATGCAGCGAGTGTAGAAGACCTTCTAGGAAGCAAGGCCCGAAGGGGCAAAAGGGTCCAGATGGGCTATTCAGGGTGAGCAGTATGAGACACAGGTAGTGGTGGGGTCTTGGCAGATGGAGAGAGGAGAATGTGCAGCAAGAATGAGGGTCTGGACACCGGAGAGAAATAGAATGTGTGAATGAAAATGGAGCTGGGGGCGTGGAGCTCAGCTCCCTGCTGCTAGGTGCTTGCAGTGTCATTCTGTGGGTTGGTCCCTCTGGGATCCATTCTTATTTCATTTTCCTTCCCCTCAGGTGGAAGCTCAAAGTCTCTGAGCCCGTGAGAAGGGATGGACCAAAGGTATTGGTTGGCCAACACTGCTGGGCTCGCCCTCTCCTCCCCTTTGCTTCCGTCAGCAGAGCCCTACCTGCTGTGGGAACGGAGGACAGTTCTAAGCTGTGCTCTGCCCTGATGGGCCTCTGCGTTGCAAAGAAAGAAGCAAGAAGAGGAGTGAAGTGCCTGGAAGTCTATGCTTGTCTCCTCCAGACACTATAGCCTGTAGCTCTGTGGTGTGGTACCAGCTGTTCAGGAGACTTAGGGCAAGCAGTAGTAGCCAGGAGGATCCCACGAGTGCTATGTGCCAAGGAAACAGCTTAGAGCAGCCCAGGGTGATGTAATTTCCCTCCTCTTGGAAATCCAGAGGTTTGCGGCTAGCTACCTCCCTCCCAGGCCAGGGGGCGGTTCTGAGGTTTCCCATCAGAGATCTGAGGCTCATGGAGCATTGGTTGGCACCAGCTTCATTTCTAATGTTGCCCCTTTTCCAATTGCTCTGTAGTGGGATCCATCCCGACTGACTGAAACCACAACCTTTGTGCTGGGATCTCGAGCAAACAAGTAAGGAATGGCCCTGTTGATGGAGGGTGGTGTCTCCAAGGCAGGAGCCCATAAGACTCCTCCCATCACTTCACTTCTCTGCCTCGGAAGCAGTAGGAAGGGCACGGGCTTGGGGAGGAGAGGAGAGGAGGTGTCCCTGTACCACTCAGCACCCCTTCTGCACAGGTTTAACACCACCCCTCGTGTTCCTGTTTCAGAGCTCTCGGGATGGGAGGAACAAGAGGGCGACTCTACATCAAACATCCCCACCTCTTTAAGGTCAGATACCACAGCAGGATGCTTCCTCCTTTGGGGTTTGCTCAGAAACAGTTTGCGACGGGAATCGGGAATGTATGCTTTGGCTCACTTGTTTTCTTCCTCTCCCACACCCTTGTTTGTTGTCTTAGAACCCATAGAGTCTGGCTAGCACACTGAAACATAAGTTAACGGCCTAGTGCAGCCTCTGAAGTAGTGTTTTTGCCTGGAGCCAGGGTTTTACTCTGAAGTAAAAGCAGGCAGAGCCGAGCACTCCCTCCTGGGAGATAAAGATCGGCAGCATCTGGGGGGTCATGCAATTGCAGTGGAGCACTAGAATGGAGTTCAGTGTCCAAATACAGGGGTGGTCAGAGCAAAAGGTCTGTTGCCTGTGTTCAGCTAGGTCCTTGCTGCTTTATTGCAGTACGCAGCTGATCCGCAAGATAAGCACTGGCTGGCAGAGCAGCAGCACATGAGGGCCACTGGGGGCAAGATGGTGAGTACGTCCAGGCTTGCGCCTGCCGCAGCCTGAGAGAGAACTGTACAGAAACCCACTTCAGGATTAAAATGGGCGGATGAGCAATAAACCAGGGCATGTGCAGCAAAACCAGTGTGTTGTGGGGAAGGTGAGTTTGTGCAGGAGGCCAGGCAGAGCACAGCGAGGCAGTTATTAATGGGTGCTTGGGGCACCTTGGCCAAGGAGATTCTGTTTTGCTGCTCCTCTGGGATTCGGGCACATGTGAGAGAGTAGGGCAGAACCAGAAGGTACCGAAAGCTGCTCTTGGGAGCAGGTCTGCAGGCTGGCCGGGTTTAGCAGGGCCAGCGGGAAGGGGGTTGTGAGGCTTCCACCACTGTGCCAGGCAGGCATCTCATTTCTGAGCAGAAGCAGTGTATCCAAAGCTCGTGCGTGCGAAACCTGAAGCATCTTGCCCCTTGTGCTGCAGGCATATCTCCTCATTGAAGAGGATATTCGGGATTTGGCTGCCAGTGATGATTACAGGTGAGGCTAGAAGCCAAGATGTCCTGTGTGCTGTAACCTTCTCCCCTTTTGTGAAAACGGCCCAGAACTGGGGGTTACCCTGCCCTTCCGAGAGCCGCAGGGGTCCCCGCTCAGCACCCGCCTCTGCCCTCCGCAGGGACTCCGTTGACCTGAAGCTGGAGGAGCTGAAGCCCTTCATCCCGCCCGTGTGGATGACGGAGAAGATGCAGAAGTACATGGAGACGCTTCGCAACGGAGGGGACCCTGTGCCGCTGCCTCCAGAGGGGCCCCCCGAGCCCTGAGGCCTGCCCTGCCCAGTGGCCCCGGCGCCACCCCCGCGCCGGCCCTTGCAATAAAGCTGCTTCGCACCCGCCTCCGCTGCCTCCTCGCCGGGGGGGGGGCGGGGAAGAGAAGGGGCGGCCTGGCCCTTTAAGGAGTCCGCCGGGACTTCCCCGCGCTGCGGGATTGCGTCACGGCTGAGCCGCCAATAGGGAAACAGCCGGGGCGTTGCCTTCCGGCCAATCCGCAGCCGGGCGCTGTTTCCAAGGCAGCCGCATCCCTGGCGAGCGGCGATTGGCCGGCTCGAAGGGAGCGCGCCGCCGATTGGCGGAGGGGCCGCAGGTTTGAAACATTCAAACGGGGGCGCGGGAGCGGCGGGGGCGAGCGGCCGCCGCGGCGGGAGCGGAGCCGGGAACAGCGACAGCGCCGGGGGCAGCGGGGCCCGGAGCCGAGCCGGGGGCAGCGCCGGGCGCAGCAGGACGCAAGCAGCCGGGGCCGGGAACGGGCGGCTGGAGCCGGGGCGAGGGAGCGGGAGCAGCAGCCGGAGCGCAGCGGCGCCGCGATGGCCTCGCAGAACGCGGACCCCGCCGCCGTGCCCAGCGCGGCCGCCCGCAAAGGGGCCGAGGCGGGGGGCACGGCCGCCCGCGGCTCCGTGGGGAAGAGGTGAGGCGGCGCCGAGGCCGGGGCCGGGCCGGGGCGGAGCGGCGCGAGGGGGCTCGGCTCGGCCCGGCCCGGCCCGGCTCGGGGGGACTCGGCCCGGCCCGGCCCGGCCCGGCCGCCTAACGCGAGCTTCCCCCGCAGGCTGCAGCAGGAGCTGATGGCGCTGATGGTGAGTGGGGCGCGCCGGGGGGGGGCCCGGGCTGCGAGCCCCGCTGACGGCGCTGTCCCCGCAGATGTCCGGTGACAAGGGCATCTCCGCCTTCCCCGAGTCCGACAACCTCTTCAAGTGGATCGGCACCATCGACGGCGCGGCCGGCACGGTGAGCGGGCACCAGCGAGGCCGGGGCCGCCCCCACTCCCTGCCCCCCCCCCCGGCCCCCTCCCCTAACTCCTGCCCCCCGGGGCCCCCCCCGTCTCCCGCCCCAGGCCTACGAGGACCTGCGGTACAAGCTGTCGCTGGAGTTCCCCAGTGGGTACCCCTACAACGCGCCCACCGTGCGGTTCGTCACCCCCTGCTACCACCCCAACGTCGACACCCAGGGCAACATCTGCCTCGACATCCTCAAGGACAAGTGGTCGGCCCTGTACGATGTCCGCACCATCCTGCTCTCCATCCAGAGCCTGCTGGCAGGTGGGGCCGGGGGGGCTGTGGGGGGGCCGCGCGCCACTGCGGCGCTGGGCGAGGGCTGCGTCCACCGCCGGTGGGGCACAGCAGGGCCCCGGGGCGGAGGCCGCCCACCCGCTCACCCAGCGCCCTCTCCCCAGAGCCCAACATCGAGAGCCCCCTGAACACGCACGCGGCCGAGCTCTGGAAGAACCAAGCTGGTGAGTGCCAGGCTGGGGCCCCCCCTCCTGCCGGGGCCAGCAGCTGTGCGGCCCCCAGAGCCCATGCACGGGCGCTGCCTGCCCGGCCCCACGGTGCCGGCCCCACGGCGCTGCGCCCGGCCGCTCTCCCTGCCCTCAGCGCTGCGCTCTGCCTCTCTCCTCAGCCTTCAAGAAGTATTTGCGGGAAACGTACGCCAAGCAGGCCAAGGGCCAGGAAACCTGACCCCGCGTCTCCCTCCCTCCCCGCGCGGCAGCGTCTGTCCCCGCTCTCCGCTCTGTCTCTGTCCCGCCGCTCTCCGCGGCGTTCTGTATCATAGGCTGTTTTTAAATTAATTCTGCAGTCCGAGCCACGGTTAATGTATAAATAAATGCACATTTATAACTTTGTTCCGGGGGCCCTGAGGGTTGAACTGCAGCCTGGCATCCTGCCCCTGTGAACTGCCTGGTGGCTCCTTCCCACGGTGCTGCGGCCAGGATGAGGATGCAGGTTGCTCCAGCCCCGGAGCCTCGCGGCAGTGGGAGACGGAGCCGCCGCTCCTGCCGCCCTCTCTCCTGCGCCAGGAGCCCCGGGGCGGCTCACAGGACCTGGCAGCAGAGCCCGGCGCCCGGCCGCGGCCTCGCAGCGTGCCTCTGCCCCCAAGCTGCCCCGGCGCCGGCAGCCACGCTGCCCCCAGTCCGGCCCTGCTGCGCCGCCTCCACCGTCCACGGCGGGATGTTGGCTCTGCTCTCCATCTCTGCCAGCATGGCCCTCACCTGCTCGATCTCCTCCTCGGGGTGCGGGGCAGCTGGGGGCTGCTCGGGGCCACGCCGGCTGCCCCTGCGGCCCGGCCGCCCCCATTCCCGGCGCCCGCCCAGCCCAGTGCACAGCGGGGCCACTCCGGGGCCTTGCACCGCGAAGAGCTGGCGGAGGTGCTGGGCTTTGCGCAGGTCCTGCAGGAAGAGCTCCAGGGCGGAGAGGAAGAGCACCCACAGCCGCTCCAGCTCCAGGTGCTCCTCAGGGCTGGCCGGTGGGCGCCGCAGCCCCTCCACCAGCATGCTCCGCAGGCCTGCGGGACGGCACGGCGCTGAGCAGGGGTGGCCCCACGCGCAGCCCCCCTGGTCTGGCCTGGCCCGGAGGCACTGGCTGCCCCAGCGTGGGGTGCATGGCCTGGGGCAATGCACTGTCCCAGCTGCCTGGGTGTCATCCTGCCCGCACCCCTGCATGGTGCCCGTGGCCCTGGGGCAAGTGCAGTGCAGGGTGCATGCTGTCCAGGCGTGAGCGTGGTGCAGGGTGCAGGCACTGCAGGGTGCATGTGGCCCTGGGGCCAGCGTGGTGCAGGGTGCACACTGTCCAGGGGCAAGCAGGGTGCTGGGTGCAGGCACTGCACGGTGCACGCAGCACGGTGCAGGGTGCACCCAGTCCAGGGGTGAGTGTGGTGCAAGGCAGTGCAGGGTGCCTGCGGCCCTGGGGTGAGCATGCTGCAGGGTGCACGCAGCCCCGGCGGGGCCAGCAGCCTGCAGCGTGCTGCACCCCCGACACCCACCGCGGCCCCGTCCCCGGTCCCTGCACCCCGCGTGCCGGCCGGGCCTTACCGGTGCTGAGCTCGCACACCCGGGCGCTGCTGCGGCGCAGCTCCTCCCGCAGCTGGGCGCAGTCCGCGCTGCCGCCCAGCTGAAGCACCAGCTGCCGGTGCCCGGCCGTGGCCGCGCTCAGGGCAGCCATGCGCGCACCCGCTGCGCTGCACGCGCCCGCCCTCGCCGCCGCCATCCGCCGCCGCGACGCCCCGGGGCTCGGCTGCCTGGTGCCGCGGGGACGCCGCGGGCCCCAGCGTGAGTGGCGGCTGCCAGCCGCGGCTGTGCCGTGCTCCCGGCTGGCCGCGCTCCTCCCTGCAGGCGCGTGGGACGAGAGGTCCCCAGGGAGCGGCGACGGGCCGGCAGCCTGGCACCAGGCTCCTCGTGGCACCTTAACCCACGCGGCCCCAGGACGCGGCGAGGCCGGTGTGACACAGCCTCCGCCAAACTGCCAGGTCGGTCCCCCCCCGGCGGGACCCAGGGGTCCCCAGCCCGGCCCCGCGTGCTCAGCCAGGGGGTCTCCCAGGGGTTATGGCCAGTCGGGACCCCCCAGCTGAGCCAGCTCCCTGCGCCGTGGGGCCGCGCACCCTCGCCCCGCACCGGCAGCATGTGTGCCGGCAGCTCCGCGCGGAAAATCTGAGCTCACCGCTGGCACTGGCCCAGCAGCCTGTGGGAACCGCCAGCCTGGCACCGCCACCCCTGCCGGCACGGCTGCCCCTGGCGCGGTGCAGCTCACCCCCCGGCACCCGGACGGGCCGTCCCGCACGGGCTGCAGGGCTGCGGGCTCTGTGCTGGCTCCCCGCATCCGCCCGCAGCCCATCGCCCGCAGGAAAGCCCCAGCCAGCAGCTCCAGCCTTTTCCCCTTTTAATGAGGCTCAAACATAAACCGCGCTTGACGGAGCGGAGGGAAAGGCCTTGGCCGCTGGCTGCGGGGGAGACCGGCGCCCCGGCGCGGGCAGGGGTCTCCCAGCCGGCCGCGGTGCCGTGGGGTCCAGCTGGAGCCGGCAGCGGGGGGCCAGGCGCTGCGGACGCGCTGCTTCCTGCGGATGGCGGCGGAGCGAGGCTGGAAGCAGCGGCCGGGCCCCGGGAATGTCTGGTCCCTTACTGCACGCCCTCCATCATCTTGAGGAACTCTGCAAAAGAGCGGCACCGTCAGCACCAGGGCTCTGCCTGGGCGCCGGGAGCTCGGCGCTGTGGTCCAGGTGCTCAGCACCGTGGTCCGGGGCCAGCCGGTGCGGCAGGCACCAGCACTCACCGTCAAAGTCGATGCGGCCGTCGTTGTTCTTGTCCGAATCCTTCATGAGGTCCTCTATGTCCTCCTCGGTGACGTGCTCGCCGGTGGCCCTGAGGATCTCGCCCAGCTCCTCGATGTCGATGAAGCCATCCGCGTTCCTGCGGGAAGCCAGGGCAGGGCGTTGGGCCGGGCGGGATGCGGCCGCTGGCCCCGCCGGGATGGGCGCCCGCAGCCATCGCCGCCCCACTCACTTGTCGAAGACGCGGAAGCAGTTGGCCAGCTCCTCCTCGGACTTGCCCTTGGCGTCCTCCTTCATCTGGCGCACCATCATCACCAGGAACTCCTCGAAGTCGATGGTGCCGCTGCCTGCGGGGAGGAAGCCCAGCAGCGGTCAGGCGCGCCGCCGGGGCCCCGCCGGCCCACCGAGGAAGGCTGCTCACCGTCCTCGTCCACCTCCTCGATGATGGCGTCCAGCTCCTCCTTGGTGGGGTTCTGGCCCAGCATCCTCATCACCGTGCCCAGCTCCTTGGTGCTGATGTCCCCGCCGCCGTCCGCGTCAAACATGTCGAAGGCGGCCTTGAACTCTGCGGGAAGGGGGTGTCAGGCAGGGCAGCGCGTGGGACAGGGCCTCCAGCACCCGGGGAGAGACCCCGGCCGGGATCCGGCCTTGCGCCCCACGGCCTCCCTCGCTCACCCGCGATCATCTCCTCGCTGAGGAAGGCACGGGCTTCTGCCTGCTGGTCCGTCTGCAAGGCGAGGGGAGAGGGGGTCACCACCAGCCCCGCACGCCCCAGCCCCTGCGCCAGCTAGTTCAGCACTGCTCCCTGGGCCACAGAGCTTTGCAATGGGGCGAGGAGCTTCGCAATGGGGCAAGGAGCTTCATGATGGGGCAAGGAGCTCCACAACGGGGCATGGAGCTTTGCAATGGGGCGATGAGCTTTGCAATGGGGCGAAGAGCTTCATGATGGGGCAAGGAGCTCCACAACGGGGCATGGAGCTTTGCAATGGGGCGAGGAGCTTCGCAATGGGGCGAGGAGCTTCGCAATGGGGCGAGGAGCTTCGTGATGGGGCGAGGAGCTTCGTGATGGGGCAAAGAGCTTCGTGATGGGGCAAGGAGCTTTGCAATGGGCCGTGGAACTTTGCATTGGGGCAAGGAGTTTTGCAACAGGGAAAGTCCTGGCTCCCAGCTCCCGGCTCCGGCGTATCTCTGCACAGCGCAGCCCCGCACACGGGTGCCAGCGACAGTGCTTGCGCAGCCGGAGCTAACGGTGCCGCATGCGGGACGTGCGCGCCCTGGGCCATCCCAGGTGCCGCCGAGCATCCGCACAGCCTGCAGAAAGCTGCTGATGCGGGGCCCCATCGCAGCCGGCCCCCCCCCCCCCCCCCCCGGCGTGCCCTTGGCATCCCAGGCGTGCAGCACTATTTTTGGGATCTCCTTAGCTCCCCTTATAGGGAGCAGCGGGGCCGTGGGCACCTGTCGGCCCTGGATCGAGTTTCGCCTGGAGAGCTGGTCGGCCCCGGTGCCACCGGTGTCGCATGACCCGGCGCTCAGCTTACAGCCGCGGCTGCCTCCTCCTCCTCCTCCTCCTCAGCACGGCACAGCCCTGGGGCCCAGCCGGAGTGGCCCCCACATCCCCCCAGGGCTGCGCGCCCATCGGGATGGCCACACGGCCCCTGCCCCAGCGGTGCAGACCCTGCCCAGCCCGGCGCCTCCCCATGCCGCGCGGCTCAGCCCGGCCCATGGCCACGTCGCTCCCGCCTCCGCGGCACCAAGGCGCCCGGCAGCCTGCGATGCACGTTCGGCCCCGGCACCGCTTGGCAGCGGAAGCCCCTCGTGCCCCGGCACACGGCACGCGGCATGCGGCGGGACCTTACCATTGAAGCCATTTTCGCTGCTTTCCTCCCCTAGGGAGTCACCGCCTCCTGCACCGAAAAGCCCCCCGAAGCTCCCCGGTGCCCCTGGCACCCCAATTTGTAGTGTCCCCGCGCTGCACCCTGCCCCTGCCATTGGCCCACGGTCCCGGCAGCCTATCAGCTCCCCGGTGCAAATCCAGCCCCGCTCATTGGCGACAGGCGCATTTTACCTAATTTAGCCAAAGCATTATTGGCCAAGAGCTGGGGATTAACCACGGGTCCGGAGCCGGGACAGAAATTCAAGCCCGGTGGGGAGGGACGCTGGAGCCTTGACAGGAGCATGGCTCTGCCCCCTCCGCAGCACCCACCCGCCTGGGGCAGCCCAGCGAGGAGGGGGTTAAAAATAGCCCCGGAGCAGCCGGCATCACCCCGGCGCTGCGCGGCACCCTCGCATCCCCCCCTGAGCAGCGTCTCCACCCTGGCCCTGGGTGTGGGAGGACGAGGCATCGCTGGCCCCGGCCCCCCCCATCCCGCAGCACCCCGGGTGCCCCTGCCTGGCCCTGCCACCTCTGGCCCCTCCGCTCTGCTCAGCCGTGTTTTCCCCGCGAGCGCAGCTGGGGCAGAGCCCAGGTGGGCAGGGGCAGGGGCAGCGGGGGGCCCTGGGGCCTGGGCAGGCAGCGGCAGCCGCGAGCGGGGCACGGAGCACCCCAGCCCCGGGGGTGCTGGGCCAGCCCATGCTGCAGGGTGCTGTGGGGCACCGGCTCCTGCCACCCGGCTCGGCCTGGCCCGGGAAAGGCCCTGCCTTTTGTGCCAGAGCGAGGGTGAGAAAACCTCCCAGAAGCATCCCAGCAAGTGGGAGCTGGGACTGGCAGCACCTCCGGCCCGGTAGGGATGGAGATTGGAGGTTCAGGGTGCTGCTTTGGGGCACCCCCAGCACCGGAGGAAGATCCTGTCTGAGCCCGGGGAGCACGGTCCCTATCCCAGCCCAGGGAGCACGGTCCCCATCCCAACCCAGGGAGTGCATGGGCCCCATCCCAACCTGGGGAGCATGTGGTCCCCATCCCAACCCGAGGGAGTGCGGTCCCCATCCCGGTTAGGGGAGCACAGTCCCCATCCCAGCCCAGGGAGCGTGGGGTGCTGAGCTGGGTGCAGCCGGCGCGCCAGGGAGGATGGAGCGATGGGAGCAGCTGGGCTGGCTCCTCGATATTAATAGACATTCCCAAGAAAGCTGCGAGGAGGGAGCAGGCATGGCGCTAAATAAGGCAGGGCGAGCTCTGGGCACAGGACGTCGGGCCGTGGCGGTGGGCCCAGCCGGCCAGGGTACGTGGCAGGGCCAGCCGGGGGCCGGGGCCAGCCGGGGGCTAGGGCAGCCGCAGCCCCATGCGGCCATCGCAGGGGCCTCGTGGCGCAGAGGGTCTGGGGTCCCGGGTGCCGGGTGTCAGGGTCCAGGCACCGGGGTCATGGGCACTGGCACACGGGGTTCCTCTGCCCAGGAGGGGCAGCAACTCCAGGTGGCTCCGGGCTCATCCCGGCTGGCTCTGGGCTGAGTCCGGACCAGCTCCATGCTGTCCCGGGCAGGGCTGGCCCAGGCAGCCGGCATGGCTGAACCGGGCTGTGCCGGACCGTGCAGTGCTGGGCTGGGCTGTACCAGACTGGGCCAAACTGGACTGCTGTACTGGACCATGCCAGACTGCGCTGGGCCAGACTGGGCTATAGCCAACCATGCCAGCCTGGGCTGTGCCGAACCAAGCCAAGCTGCACCAGGCAGTGCCGTCCCCGGCTGGGCCCCTACAACAGCAGGGCTGTACTGTGCAGGCTGGGCTGGGCTGTGACGCACTGTGCCATGCCGTGCCGTGCCATGCCGTGCCATGCCAGGGGGACTGTGCCAGGCCAGGCCATGCCAGGGCAGCCGTGCTTGGCTGCCCTGCACTGTGCTGTGCTGTGCTGTGCTGTGCCAGGCTGCGCTGCACCGGGCTGCACTGTGCTGCACTGTGCTGCACTGTGCTGTTACCAGGCCATGCAGCACTGGGCTGGGCTGCGCCGCACCATGCTGGGCTGTGCTACACCGAGCCAGGCTGGGCTGCAATGCACGGCGATGAGCCGAGCCGAGCCGAGCCGAGCTGAGCCGTGCCGGAGGAGCCGTGCCAGGCTGTGATGCACCGTGCCGAGCTGTGCCAAGCCAAGCCGAGCCATGTCGAGCGAAGCTGTGCCGGAGGAGCCGTGCCAGGCTGCGCGGCACCGTGCCATGCCGTGCCGTGCTGTGCCAGGCTGTGCTGCACCGTGCCATGCCGTGCCGTGCTGTGCCAGGCTGCGCTGCACCGTGCCATGCCGAGCCGAGCCGAGCCGAGCCGAGCCGGGGGGGCCGCGGCGGCCCCGCGATCCGGGTTCCCGGCGGAGGCGGAGCCGCGCAGGGAGGATCCCGGGACGGGCCGCGGCGGAGCAGCCATCGCGCGGCGCGGCCGGGACGGGACGGGCCGGGACGGGACGGCGCGGGGCGGCACGGTACGGGGCGGCGCGGAGCTGCGCCGGGAGCGGGCGGGACGGGGCGGCCCCGGGCTGCGCCTGGCGCTGGGCCGCGGCTCCGGGGCGTCCCGGCTCCGGGAGGGGCGGCACCGGTACCGGGCCCGGGCCGGGGTGTCCCGGGCCGGGGGGCGGTATCAGGTCCGGGGGGGCCGTACCGGGTCGGGGAGGGCAGAACCAGGTCCGGGATGGGGGGTCCCGGGTACGGAATGGGGGGGGTCGCGGGTCCGGGGGCTGTACCGGGTCCTAGGTGGGGGGTCCCGTGGTGGGGGGGTCCCGGCATGGGGCTGTCCCGGGTCCAGGGGCCGTATCGGGTCCCGGGTGGGGGGTCCCGGGTCCGGGATGGGGGGTCCCGGGATGGGGGGTCCCGGGATGGGGGATCCCGGGATGGGGCTGTCCCAGGTCCCGGGTGGGATGCCCGGGGCAGGGGCCACGCTGCGCCCGGTGGGCCGGTGCCCCCGGCTCCCCGGCTGACCCCCAGCCGCAGCCCCGCCGGCCGGCATGGCCTCCCGCATCCTGCACCGCCTGCGGCACGCGCTGGCTGGCGAAGGTGCCAGGGAGGAGCCGGCATGCAGCACCGCCGAGGCCGAGGACTTCCCGGAGAGCTCGGAGCTGGAGGACGACACCGAGGGGCTGTCCACGCGCCTCAGCGGCACCCTGAGCTTCACCAGCCACGAGGAGGAGGAGGAGGAGGAGGAGGAGGAGGAGGACGGCGCCAGAGAGGAGCTGGGGGAGCTGCCGGAGCCACCCGGGGAGGCCGCCGGCGCCGAGGACAGAGGCAGGTGCCGGGAGCCGGCGCCCGGGGGGGCGGCAGCGCGGCGTCGGGGGGCCGCCGGGACGTGGCCGGGCCCCGCGGCAGAGCCCCGCTGACGGCCCCTCTCCCCGCGCAGAGTGGGGCCCTGCGGGCGAGCGCGCGGGTGGTGGCGGCGGCGGCGGCAGCCTGCTCACCCGCCAGCTCCAGGAGCTGTGGAGGAAGTCGCGGAGCAGCCTCACGCCGCAGCGGCTGCTCTTCGAGGTCACCAGCGCCAGCGTGGTTAGCGAGCGCTCCTCCAAGTACGTGGTGAGTGAGCCCGGCCGGGGCGGCGCGGGCGGCCGGGGGGGCCGCGTCCCCTGGGGCCGGCGCTGATTTCTCTCTGTCTTTCCCCGTGCTGCTCTGACGGTGCTGGCGGCTCAGATGAGCCTCAGGTAACTTTTGCCGACCCGGGCGTGCTGCCGCCCAGCTCCCCCCGCTGCTCCGGCAAACCTTCCCCGGGGCAGGTCCCGCTCCGCCACCGCGGCACCGCGGCAGAGGCCGCGTCCTGGCGTCCCGGCGCCGCCGCCCTCACCCCCGCCTCTCCCTGCAGCTCTACACCATCTACCTGATCCGCTCGGGCCGGTTCGACAAGGCGCCCGCCACCATCGCTCGGCGCTACTCGGACTTCGAGAGGCTGAACCGCCGCCTGCGCTGCCGGTTCGGCTGCGACATGGCCGGCATCGCCTTCCCCAGAAAGAGGCTGCGCCGGAACTTCACCGCCGAAACCATCGCCAAGCGGAGCCGAGCCTTCGAGCAGTTCCTGTCCCACCTGCACTCCATCGCCGAGATCCGCCGCTCCCCCGAGTTCCTGGAGTTCTTCTTCCTGCAGGACCTGCGGGCAGCGCAGCGCCTCACCTGCACGGGCATGTACCGCGAGGCCCTGGCCACCTGGGCCAACGCCTACCGGCTGCAGGACCGGCTGGGGGTCTGCGGCTCCGGCCGCTTCCTCCTGACGCTGGCGGGGCTCGCCGTCTGCCACCAGGAGCTCGACCAGCTCAGCGAGGCTCACGGCTGCTGCGAGCAGGCTCTGCAGCTCCTGGAGGCCCAGGACAGCCACCCGCTGCTGGGGCCCTTCCTCCAGGCCCACATCCACCTGGCCTGGAAGGTGGGCAAGGACAAGCGGCAGTCAGAGGCCCGGCTGCAGGACCTGCAAGAAGCGGGGCTTCCCCTGCAGCAACAGCCCACCCTGAAGGAGTGTTTGATCAAGGAGGCTCTGGACTGAGCACCCTTCCCCAGCGCTGGGGCCCGCACCGGGAAGGGGTGGCACACGGCTGGTGGGGCTGGACAGCTAGTCTCTCAGGGGGCAGGGGGGCTAGGGATAGCTGGGAGTGACGAAGGTGGCGTCACGGGTCGGGACGGGGTGCAGAGGCAGAGCTGTGTTCGTGTAAGGCTTAGGCAGGAGTGCGGCAGAACCCGCGTGTGGGGGCTGGGACAGGGGCTGGCCTCACCAGGTGGCTGCTTCTCTAGAAAATGCACTTTTTAAAGTCAGACAGTTCATCCCTCAGCGCCAGATGCTCCCTGCCAGGGAGCCAGCTCCTCCTCAGGAGGGAGCTTCTAGAAGTAGACAGGAATTGGAGCTGGGACATACTGGCACTGCATTGAAGGAACAGGCTGACTTCTGGCAAAGTCTGGAGCGCTTGCCAGGAACTTCCAATAAAACTTATATAGTAAAAAAAGACTTTATTAAATAAGTCTTGATAGGAGAAAGGACAGGGGCTCCTGCCGCGTCTGTTCAGCTTCACTTCCCTCAGGCATCGCACACAGGGGCGCTGATTAGCAGGAAGTCTTTGAGCCTCCTAGGCTGTGAGATGGGAACTGACTTGTTCCCTTTCCCATTGCTGCGAGGGTCTGCTATGAGTGTCTGGGCCTTTTCTCAAGCTCAGCCCTTTGGAGGAGACCAAGGGGAGAGCAGAAGCAGCAACTAATCTGCTGGGGCACAAAGAGGGCAGGAGAAGTGAGAAAGGGAAGCCACGTGTGTGTCGGTAGTGCTTTCCCCTCCTGTGACCTGGTCTGCAGCAGGGGCACAGCCAGCTCCCAAGCGCTCCCCGGCGCTGCCCACCCTTCCCCAGCCAAGAGGAAGCTCCCTAAGGAGTTGAGCACAATCACTCCGGAGCCGAGGACAAACTCCAGAGGACAGAGCTCAGCTGTTCACGTGATGGCTTTATTTAAGGTAGGTGAGGGGTGGCTGAGGATAGTGTATGGCTATGCACTGTGCAGCTAACAGTCAATAAAAGTTGATGCCACTGCAGCCTGTGCAGGTCTACGTCAGTCCCAAATGTTCTCCACGCACTGGCACTCACAGCTGCACTGGATTCAGCCCACACTGGCTCGGTGCTTCTCCTTGCTGCTGCTCGGGATCATGGCTTGGTCCATGTTTCCAGCGCAGCCTTTTCAGCACGCCTGGCTGCTGCCCTCACACAGGAGGGATTGGTAGAACTGCTGCTACCAGCTTCCTCAGCTAGAGTTTGCTCTGGTTGGGCTTTTGCTCCACCCTGATGACGCCTTCCTGCGCACAGGTAACAGCCAGGACCCCATCCCTGCGCCACAGTCGTCCATGCACGAGTCCTCGGCACGCACCTGCAACGAGTGCCTGTTACACTGCGGCCCTCCGCCTCCCCGCTGGGCAGGGCTGGCCTTGCCAGCCCCACGGGATCCCCGGGGAATGCGACGGGGACTCACCGGCCCAGGGGCTCTCACACTCATACAGCATCCAGTGGTCAGCTCGGAAGGGAGCGTGGAACCACATGGAATGGTCAAGGGACACCATGAATTTGACATTGTACTGTCGGTGGGGGAGCAAGGCCGTGCCCAGAAAGGAATAGTCAGAGATGTAGGCGGCCACGCAGCAGTGCACCTTCATGTCGCACTCTCCTGCAAAGCAACCAGGATGGCTCATTCAGCGTGCAGCAGCTTGTGAGGTGGTTGTCGGACAAATCTGGAGATGAGGTGAAGCTCCCAGGAGCTCTGCTCTCCCGGGAAGTGCAGCTATTAGCTGGGCAGGGCTGAGATGCTGTTTCATAGCTGTTCCCCTACTATGTCCCCTTGGCTAAAGCCTGCAGTGATTGAGCATGGCAAACAGGCACTTTTTCATGCCCCCAACACCCACATTTGTATTTCAGCTTTGAGAGTCTCAGGCTTCCCCCTAGGCTTGGGGCACAGAGAGCCCATGAATCATGACCCTCTCAGCCCACTTTGTCATGAGTTTGCCCCACAGCATTACTGTGAGCGTGAGCCTGAGCCTTCAGTTTGTGAGGGAGCTGGACCACCGCTGTGGCAGTACCTACCAA
This sequence comes from Apteryx mantelli, assembly GCF_036417845.1. Classification (NCBI taxonomy): domain Eukaryota; kingdom Metazoa; phylum Chordata; class Aves; order Apterygiformes; family Apterygidae; genus Apteryx; species Apteryx mantelli. Next base: position 19,559,359 of record NC_089995.1, read on the forward strand.
TGTAGCCTCGTGCTCGCACCCAGAAGAGGTGCTTCGGCTCCTGCGGCTCTGAGCAGAATATATCCGGTGGGTTCACAGGTTTGATATCAATCGGCACATCCTTGGCTTGAATCTTGTTGAGATGCTTTCTGTATTTCTCTGCCAACTTAGGATCCCTTTAGACCAACACAAAGCACTGACATTAATGCCGAGTGTCCAGCAGAAGACCTAGGATGGGTCTGGCTGGCAGCAGTTTCAACAGCTCGGGGACCCAGGGCCACACAGAAAAGCAGCAACAGCTCAGCTCCTGTCCTGTTCTGCTTCTCTACTCCCCTCCCAAGAGTACTTGAGGACTCCTCAGATGGTCACTCAAATCCTTCCCCGTCTGCTTTTGTCACTGCACCTCCCTAATCCCAAGCTGCAGAGAAGAGAGTCCCCAGTGCCCACTTTCCTCTTCACTTACTCCAGGAACTTCTGAATGAGCTCTGCTTGGGTCAGCAGCTCCTCAGGGGGCGGCACTGTAGGCATGGTGAACTGGTGCTGCACAGGGCTCTCCTGGGCCAGCTGGAAGGAGGCCTGGCAGATGAAGATCGGCTTCCCATGCTGAATGGCCTTCACAGAGCGAACAGAAAAGCTCTTCCCTGTGCGGGTCCGCTCCACCTCATATAGCACTGGCACCTTGGGATCCCCTGGGACAGAGAAGGGCCTTTCTGCCATTGGGCAGTCACATGTCACGGAGAAGACCCGGTCTGCACAGATCAAGCACTAGGGCCCAGCAAGCCGAGCTATCTACGCCCAGACCTGGCAGTGCTGCCCACGCCCTCTGTGCTGGAGCCAGAACGGTGGCACCTGCTCATCCCTGTGGGCCTCAGCCCTGGATCCCCTGATCCCTCAGTCCCTGGATGCACCCGCCTGACCCCAGTCTCCCATCCCAGTCTTCTGGACCTATCTACCAAGCCTTTCCCCCCTCATCCTCCAACTTAGTCCCTGGACTGACCTGCCCAGCTTTGCGCCCCAGTCCCCAACCCCAGGCCCCCAGTCCTGCCCCCAGTCCCCAACCCCAGGCCCCCAGACTCACCCCTCGCCCCCTGCCCTGCTCCCCGGCCTCGCCCCCCGCCGCAACTCTCGGCAGTCACCCCTCCGGCCCCACATCAGCCCCAGGCCCCTCCGCCCCGATTCCCCCCCAGCCCTGTCGCCCCGCTCCCCCCGCGCCCGCCCGGCGCCCCCGGCCCGGCCCGGCCCGTCCCACCTGCCCGCACGAAGTAGCAGTGCAGCGAGTGGGCCTGGAGGTCGGGGCTGACGGCGCGGGCGGCCGCCACCAGGGCCTGGCCCACGATCTGCCCGCCGAAGAGGCGCTGCGTGGCGGGCACCCAGTGGTGCCGGCCCCTGCGGGCGAGAGCGCGGCGGTGAGCGCGGCGGCGCGCAGCCCGGCGGCGCGGCGCGGCGCGGGCGGCGGCGCGGCCCCGCGCACCTGAACAGGTCGAGCTCCAGGCGCTCCAGGCTCAGCACGCTGGTGAGCAGCGCGCTCCGCAGGTCCCCGGGCGGCGGCGGCTCCCCGCCGGGCTCCGACGCGTCCCCGGCGGCCGCCATCTCCTCACCGCGCCGCGCCCCCGCCCGCCCGCAGGCCCCGGCGCCCGCCAATCAACAGCGACATCCGGCAAGAGCAGGAAGCACCGCCCCGGCAGTGGCTGTCAGTCCCAGGGCACGTGACCTGAACCGCCGAGCTGGTTGGACAGACTCCTGCCAATCCTGCCCTGGAGCCTCTGATTGGTCGGATCCGGGAGGTGGGCGGTGCACCGGCTGAGTTAATAGGGACGGAGGGCCCGCCCCTCTTCCTTTCGCGGGGGCGGAGATGGCGGGGGGCGCGCCGGGCTGCGGAGTTGGGCCTCGCCGCGGGGCTGGGCCTCGCCGCCGCCGCCGCTGCCGCCGGGCCTCGCCGCCGCTGCTCCCCGGCGCCGCTATGGAGCTCGGCGCCCGCTTCCGGAGCTACGCGGACTTCAGGAAGCGCTTCCGCGCCTACAAGGCGGCGCAGCGGTGCTGCTACGGCGTGCGGAGCTGCGTCTCCGTGCGCTGCCACAACCGGGCGCACGGCACCGCCGTCCGCGAGGACGTCATGTAAGGCCGCCCGGCCCGGCCCCGCCGCGGCCCCCGGCCCGGCCCCGCGCGGAGGTGCCCGGCCCGAGGCCGAGCGGGCAGCGCCGCGGACCAGCCTGCTCGCCGGCACCGCTCTGCGGGCCGCGAGTCTTGTTTGCGCCCGTTCACACGAGCTCTCGCAGCTCAGCTGCTTGTCGCCCGGGAAGGGCTGGTCCTGGCTATGTCAGAGGGAAGAGCGCTGTTGATTACATGTCGCAGGCTTGCTGTTTTCATAGTCTTGACTGGTTTTGTGTCATTCTCACCTTCCCCCTAACGTTTTTTCTAGCTAGTGTCCAGTTTCCCTCTCCTTCTGCTGGTACCCTTCTCCTGTCTTGTATCTTTGTTGCTCAGCTCTGTCCAGGGCCTTATTCTGCCTTTTACTTTGACAGTTCTCTCTGCTGTTTGTAGCAAAACCTGTAGCTTTGATCTTTGAAGTGATCCTTTTGTGACAGTGCTGGCTAACTACACCTGCAGCCTTTTTCCACTACAGTAGCCTGGCTTTAAATATTGATGTCTGTTAGCATTCCCTAACTGCCTGTTACATCACTGTGATGGAAAAGCGTAGTCATGTTTCCCTGCCGTAATAATTGATTCTGCAGCCCTTGCTTACCTGCATAGCTCTGCTAAAGCCATGACACCATCTTGTTTCCATCTAAGTGAGTAGATCTGCTCGTGTGAGCAAAGGCTGCAAGGTCATGCTCTAGTTACATAACTGCTCTGCTTGCCTTCTTAGAATACAATTTAATCTCATGTCCTAAAACCTTTCTTACTATGTTCTATCCTGCTCCTCTAGATGCAGAAGAGTTGTAGAAATAATGTGGGCTTTAAGGGAGTAAGACATGCAGATATTTCAGAAGTTATTTCATCAATGGTTTTGCTGTTTCTGGGGAGTGGAAATGGTGGAGGTACTACTGGAAACAAGAACTGGAGCTAGTCTGTAGTGCTTGGTCATGGTTGTTGTAACTTTTAGTTCCTTCACCCCTGTTGTGTTTGAGCTCTCTCTTCCCCCAAGCTATGAGTAGAAAGCCACCTAACATGTCTGACTAACGTATGTGCTTTTATATACTCACTAACTGAATGTAGAGTTGGCATGTAAGAAAAGTCAAATTAAACATTGGAAGCCTGGAGCTTTATTGCTTCTCTCACTAACTTTTCCTCAATGTTTGCAGGTTCATGCAGGTGAAGTTTGGTTGTGGCCGGACCCAAAAATACAGTAAGAAAAGAAAGCAGCAGCCTGATTTGTGTCCAGCTTATTTTGTTTTGCAATATAATGAGGACATAGACCAACTTGTGATCAGTGAACTGAACAGCAATCATGTACATGTAGACACAGGGTCTTCTGTGACCAGAACCACAGCTAAAACTGCAAGCACTACAGCATATGACAGCCCTGCAATAAAACTGCATAAGCAACAGGCAGGTGAGGCAGAAAGCTGTGATGTGGTGAATAAGGACTCATGTGTGGTAGCTGAAAAACTTGTGGACAGGGCACCTGCTCTGTTCAACAAGATTCCTGTGCTCCCTGGGGCAGCAAAGGAAAATGACTCAACTTCAGCACTAGTCAGAGTTGCTGAAGTCATGAAAAACTTCCTGAGAGTGGACATGGGTTCATTGGCCTCAATTAGCGTAGGCAGCAATCAAGACCTGGACAGACTAAATTTTCAGACTAGCAAGATGAAGAGCTTATTTGTCAAGTTTCCTGAGAGCCTGCTGCTGCACAGGGTGCAGAGTGAGAGGGGACATGTTCTCTATGCTTTCTTAGTAGAGAGTAAAGAGCGAGTGGGGAAAATAGTGCACTTGTCAGTCCTGAAGGATGACACAAGACAGAATATCAGCAAAATGCTGACAGTCTTTAAGAAGTTCAATCCTGAGTGGCAAAAGGCTAAGGCTGTTTATATGGACTTGTCCTTCCTTCACAAAGCTGTCCTCCAAGAGCTCTTTCCCTCTGCCCAAGTGCTCCTTTCTGTCTACCACACTGTCCGACTTCTTGAGAAGAATGTAGAAGCAGCAGAAGTGTCATCTTCCTTCAAGCAAAACTTGAAGCTGGCCCTGAAGAAGGTAATATTTTCCACTTCAACAGCAAATCTAGATACCTTGTCTCAGCTGGTGAAGTGCTTGGTTAGCCAGGAGTTGTATGACTACCTTCAAGCCAACTGGTTCTCCTGTGAGATGCTGTGGTACTTTCATGCAAAGAAAGGACTGCATTCATGCAGTGCATACATGGACAGCCTAGATCTCATCACTCATAAAATATCTAGTATCTTCAGCCAACAGCTGTCCTTGGAGACAAGCATTCTTCGGTTTTTTGAGTATGCAGATTGCTTTGATGCCAAAGATTTGGAAAGCTTGAACCAGAGTTTCTCAAGCATTGAGAAGGACAGTCAGAACAGCCTCCAAGAGAAACCTAAAGTGCATGCTTGTGCTGCAGCCAAACAAGCTCCTCTTGGTAGTTCGCAGGTTCTCCTCAGATATCCTGAGCCTCCCAAGCAGGTTGCTATAGAGAAACCCGCAAAGACAACATGCTCCATGCTGGCTGCTCTCTGGGAGAGTTGTACAGACTTGGGCTACCAGCTGTGTATGAATGAGTGGGAAGTAGTGCAGAAGTCAACCCAGCTCATCAGTGTTGTGCAGGATAATATTGTAGTTCAGGTGCTAGAAGATGCACACCAGGTGGGCAAAGACTACAAGAGCTGCAGTTGTTACTTTCACTGCAGATACCAGCTCCCCTGCAGGCATATTCTGTCTGTGCTGCATGCTAATAAGAAAAGTGTAGAAGAAAGTATAGTTTGCAAGCATTGGCAGAAGAAGTACCAGCACCTCTCAGTTCTTGGAGAGAACCTCTTAGACCATACTGGACATCACAGAGGTATCCAGCCAGAAGCAGAGGGAAGATATGACAAAATCCAGTCCCTCAGCAGGGAGTTTGCTAATCTCCTGATGCAGTGTGATGGGGAAGAGCTAGAGGAGCGAAGCTCCATGCTCAGAACGATCATGGATATCTGGGCTAAGTCATCTGAACCGGTGGCAGAGGCTGGGAAAGACCTGACCTTTAGAAACATGGGGGATCTGCCATTTCTGTGGGTAAAGCAGGAGGAAGTGGAAGTGGAGATTGCAAATGCAGATTCTGAAGGATTACCAATAAATGTAGACAGGCTTCTGACATGAAATGCCAAATACCCTGGAGCTGCTTGGTCAGTCCAAGATGTTAATGGAAGCTGATGGGTCATCCTTCTCCCAACTTCCTTAGCTTCTCTCCTGTCAATCCCCAATGACTCAGGTTATTAGGTGCTTTCAAACAGCTGATGGGAATGGGGAGCCCGAGACCTTCTGTTCTCATGCGGCGAGTGCATGAGCAGTCTCCGACTGCAGCACGGTGTTTCTGCAGGGCCAGCGCTTACCGCGGTGCTGCTTCAGAGCCCCGGCGGCGTTTAAACAGGTCGGAGGGCTCCGGGGCACGGCGGGGGCGGCGGCGAGGCGGGCCGGGGTCTCCGGGTGGGGCTCGGCGCCGGCCCGGGGCTGCGGGCGGCGGCGGCGCTTTCGGGGCGGGCACGTGGCTCGGCCGCCTGGAGTGACGTCGCTGCGCGCTCACTGGAGAAGAGGGAACCATGGCAGCGCGGCCCCGCCCTTGCGCGTCCAGCGGTGATTGGCGGTTTCACCAGGAGGGGGTTGGGCCCATCCTCGGATTGGCCGGGCCCAGTGGCCGGTCCGGACGGGATCTCGGTGCCCACCGGTTTGGTGGGGGCTGAGGGGGGGCCGGGCGGGACCGCCCGTCGCAGGGGGAACGGGGCCGGCTGGGACAGGCTGCCCGGAAAGGCGCGGTGGAGCGGGGCATGCCGGGATATACTCCCCAGGAAATAACGAGGCATGCTGGGATATACTCCCCTGAGGAAGCCGTGGAGCAGGGCATGCCGGGATATACTCCCCAGGAAATAACGAGGCATGCTGGGATATACTCCCCTGAGGAGGCCGTGGAGCAGGGCATGCCGGGATACGCTCCCCTGAGGAGACCCTGGAGCAGGGCATGCCGGGATGTACCGTGGCGGCGGAGCGGGGCGCGCCGGGAGGTGCCCCCGGTAGCGGGGACAATGGCGCTGCCCGCGGCGCAGGCCCCGGCTCCGGCCCGCGGCTCCCGGGTGCCCTACCGGCTGGGCTTCCAGAGCGCAGCGGTGCCCCGGGTGCTGCTGGTGCACCGGGCCCTGGGCCCGCGGGGCGAGGCGCTCTTGGCCTTCCTGGCGGACGGGCTGGGGCCGGTGGGCGGCCTGGCCAGGGTGGTCCACCTTGCCGTCCCTGCTGACGAGTCCGCGGAAAGCCTGGCCTGCGTGTACACAGCCTTCAAGGCGCTTAACCCTGCCTGGAGGGAAATCCAGACCTTCCTGGTGGGCCCGGACTTCCCGTCATTGCTGGCTCTTTCGGAAGCCTTCCCCGCGGCAGTGGTGCGGTTATCCGTCTTCCACGTGTGCAAGCACCTGCAGCAGAGGATTCACCAGCTGGCTTTGGAGTGCCGCACCGAGAGGCTGATCCTGAACGCCCTGAGGAACACTATGTGCGCAGCTACGGAGAGCAATCTGCGCAAGATGCACACCATTCTGAGCCACTTTGTAAAGCCGGACTTGCTGCCTCAGCTCCATGTTCACTGGCTGCTCAATGATGAGATTTGGGCCATGCACAGACAGAGGAGTTGGGTGGAAAGCAGCGACTATTTTAAGGACCTGGAGATCATCACCTGGGCCATAAGCCAGGTGTTCTGTACTGGACTCTCTCTGGAGGCCCGCATCACTTCTTTAGCGAAGCACTACCAGAAGTGTGTTTCTAAGAGTCCTCCCGATGCTGTGATGTGCTCCACTAGCCATCCTAATCACCAGGTTACTCAAACAGCTCTTCAGAGCCCGCCTGCCTTGTGTTCACCTCTAGCCCCCCTTACTACCTCAGCAGCGTGCCAGGGTAAGCCATCTCAGAGCTCCATTTTGGGCTCCCCCAGCACAGTGCTGGCTCATCAGAAACGGCCTGTGCAGAGCTCCCTCACAGCTGTGAAGAATCCCCTGGTTGTTCTTCAGGTTCCCCTGGCAGCTCTTCAGCTCCCCTTTGTTCTCCAGAGTCAGCCTGCAAACTCGCAGACTCTCCTTTTCCACAATAAGCCAGGAAGCCCTCAGACCTCATTAGATCCGTCATCTTGTGCAGCTAAACTAGAGGTCACAGAAAACCCGGAGGGTGACAGTGATGAGAGTAACCGAAAGACTGAGGAGTGCATCAAGCAATCTTTGAGTGACATTTGCACAGAGCCTGCTGCCAGGCTGTGCCTGAATGAGTTTGCAGTGGTTCAGAAGTCTGTACAGCTGATAGGCACCAACGAGGACACTGTCAATACACAGGTCCTTGAAGATGCGCACAAAGTGGACCAGAAGGGCCTGAACAACTGCACTTGCCATTTTAACCAGACGCTCCAGCTGCCCTGCCGGCACATCCTGGCTGTGCTGCATTCAGACAGAAAGACCTTACAGCCGGAGATGCTAAGCAAGCAGTGGCAGAAAGGACGCGATGCCTGTCGGGCAGGGCGAGACGGCACTGATGGCCTCTTGGAGGTTCTGAAAAGCTCCTGGAATGAGTGCTTGGATAAATCCTTGGCAGTGTCCTTCCTTACAGCAGAGATCAGCCGGCTGCTCACCCACTGCAGCAGCGAGGAGTTTGAGCGCAGGTACAACGCTCTCCGAGAGCTGGCTGATAGCTGGATCGGACCTTATGTTCAGGTGAAGCTATAGTGGAGAACTGGAGAGCTGAACTGCCCTGTTCCTTTTGCAGGTGCCTGTGCTGCATCTGAAGCCCTTGGGAGAAATGGGGCATCAGATATTACATAAAGGTCTGTTTATAATTCTGCCAGTGTCATGACTTCCTTTCTTTCCCCCGGGCTGTTCCCTTGAGGCTTGGTATGGAACGGGCAGTTTGGGCTCCCGTATCCGCTGAGCAAGTGTTGCCTTTTGTATAGGGGAGCTAAGGAGCTGCAATACAAACTCCTGATGAGACTCTAATGAGCTAACCAGTTGCTGACCTAGCTAATAGGAAACGCGGCTGGGAGTGAACTGAGGTTGGTGTGGAGTAGGAGTTCATGGTATAATAGCATGGGACAAAATTATTTGATCCACAGCCAGCGCCTGCAGGTCCTTCCAGCATCCAGCTGTTGTGTTGTGCAACAAAGCTGATAAATGAGCCTTTTATCGTTTGGAGGCTGCGCGTCTCTGAACCAACTACTGCCGCCCCTCCCTGCCTGCAGGACAGCAAGGCCTCTCGCTCGCTCAAGTCAGGAAGGTCGGGCAGCGTTTCTAAACAGTTTTTCTTGGTCGTCTTTTCTTGTTTTGTTGCCCTGTAGTCAATCGAGCGAGCCTGGCTGTTAAGAAGCAGCAGATCCTGAGGGTGGCAATCTCGGCTGCTGGCAGTGCTGTCCACGGGTCTCGAGCGCGGAAGTTGTTTATCTGGTTACAGCAGCTGCTCTTAATTCCTCCTCGGAAAATGGAACCCGCCCTCCCTCCATCAACAGCTTTGTTTGCTCAGTGGAAACAGGACGAGGGAACTGCTGGGAGCTCACAGCAATACAAACAGAGAACTATAGTGAAGTAGAGAATAATGCTTTAAAGTTTAGGGGCTGGGAGGTGGGAGGGAGAGGAAAAAATACCCGAAAGAGCAAGCAAGTCTCGGATCCAGCCCTTAGAAGTTGCTTGCAGGCTGGTTGAGCTTTCAGTCCCTCTTTGCCAGCAAGAACAACTCCAACAAAGGCAACCTGGCGTGTAGGAACATGACGGGCTGCACCCTGCTGCAGCAGCAGGGCGGGATGGGGGAGCATGTGGTGGAAGGAGCAGATAAAAACATAAGTAGACCTCACTTGGTCATTATGGTTCATTCATGCTGCTTCACACTATGTTTTCCATGATTGGTGTTTCGCGAACGCTTCTGGTTTTGGTGGAGTTAGCCCATTGTGGGAGTAGAACTTCTGCGTGGTTGGGGATTTCCTCCTGGCCTAGGGTTTTGTAACATTGTCTGATAGTATCGAATTCCTCTGTCTAAATACAGTGTAGTGTTTCGTAAAACACTGTAAACTTAGAACTACTTGTTTTCACTTCTCAAACCATGCTGTAGGAGAGGTCTGGAAGCTGCTGCCTGTTGGCCTCCTTTGCTATCTGCCTTTCTTGCAGGCGTGTGCATCCTCTCTGATTTTCAGAGAGCCCTTCCCCTCTGCCTCTCGCTCTGGATTCTCCGTCATGAAGCTCTGTGCAGCTCTAACTACGTCTTCCTCTCGGACCCCTGGCACAGGCACTGTGGGAATGCCAGCGATCGTCATGGCCAGGCTGAGGATGCAGATGTTTGGAGGAGAGCCTGGGACCAGCACTCTCTCTTCAATATCGCTGACCTTTAAGGGCACGAGAAAAGCATCTTGTGGGGGAAATTCAAATCCGGCCAGTGAGAAATCTCTACCTGGGGTGCCCAGCTCATGAACATACGGCCCGTTCCTCATCTGGACTGTGGAGTCTCGCTTCAGAGAAGCGTTCAGATATGTGCCGGAGGGGCCGCGAGCTTGGTCTCTTATCTGTTCCTGTAGATAATGCCACAGAGAGCTGTCGGGGAGCATGTGAACGTGCTGGATGTAGTACAGCCCTCGGTAAGGCTCCGACCGGACTCCCCCACATCCCGATCTGCTGTGGATCGGGAGTCTGGGAATCTGCTGGGCACCGTGATGAGCCTGGCTGAGAATCTTCACTGGGAGCAGAGGTGCAGACGCTGCCCAGGCAGGAGCCGGCCTTGCCCGTGCTTTCCTCCGGAGCAGGCCTGAAGCCAGAGCCCCAGCAGAAGCAGCTGTTTCCCCGGACCGAGAGGCGCTCGGGCTGTCCTGTACCCCCCGGAGCTGTGTGCTGGCATCTCCTGCGGGGAGGGAGGGAAGGAGCGACTCGTGAGCGGACGGAGAGCGCCGTGGCCGATCCCTCCCTCGCGCTCGGGGTTCAGGCAGGTCTCACGCGGCCACCCTGCCTGCTGCTGCTTCAGGGGACCCGCTCTGCTTCCTGGCGGCCGTCTGCACTGCCTGGGTGCGATCAGTGGTGCGTTGCACGCAAAGCTGAGTCCGGCGTTATGGAAACCTGCGCTGCCATGTCCGGCGCTGAGTCAGGGCGGGCGTATCGGGGGTCTGTTTGTCTTGCACCGGCCTGGCCCTCTTCCTGAGGCACCCAGTGCTGGTCGCCGTTAGAGGCGAGAGGCCGGAGAGCTGGACCTCTGGCCAGGTCACCGTGACCAACTTTGTGGCCATAGGTATGTGCCTGAGGAATGGTTTCGGCCAGAGCTGATCCCTGGACGCTGGCGTGTTTTACTGTAGCATCCCTCCCTTTCACCTTTCCATTGCAAACACAGGAAATAAGTCATCCCAATTCTCGAAGTAAACATCTTTCCCAAGAGCGAAACTACACAGCTGGGATAAGGGCCCAGCTGTAATTTACATTCCTTTCGCAGCGCTCAGGAGACTTTGCCCCGCCGCGCTCCACCCTGCCCTCGGAGCGCAGAGCAGCGCGGGCTGTGGTCAGAGCTGTGTGCGAGCAGGGCAGGGGAATACCACACTGCAATCCCAGCTTCCTGGGGCTTTTTCCGAGTGCCTTGGGCCTTGTTTGTGCATGCACGCTGCTTGCCAGTCAAGGCAAGACTTGCACTTACTCAAAGTCTGCCCTTTTTCACGCTGCAGGCTCTTTATTTCCAGCTGAGGGAAAGGAATCTGGGCTGAGGCCAGCTTGTCTCACGCCTCGCCTCAGCTTCTTAAGGTGCTGAGAGCTGCTTAAAGCACCAGGAAATGCTACCTGAGCACAGAGCGTGTCAGCGGGGGCATTTCTCAAAGTGCTAAATAGGAAAGGTCCTGAAAACCTGGGTCTTTCCACCACAGGTCACCGTCCCGTGGCTCCGTGCTATCAGGAATGTTATCTTCAGGGGCAGCAGGCCAAGGCGGGCTGAGCTGCCTCCCAGCCGTGCTGACAAGTGGACTGTGCTCAGCTACGCACACTGACCGTGCTGCGACTTGCCCTGCAGCTCAGATAGTCCAAGACGTTATAACTTTGTGCCTGGGCCATGGAGAGGTCTTGAGACAAGACCGGTTTGGTGACGTGGTTATGAGGGACACCACTCTGGCTTCCCTTCCTTACTGGAAGCAGTCCTACTTGCTCCTGAGAGGAGCTGATCTCGTACAGGGGAGTCCCAGCCTCCCTGTGCTCCTAAGCCTCCTAATTGATGGGAAACTTGCCATTTTACTCAAAGGTAATTCCCTGAAGTAGCTTTCTGCAGCTCTTCTGTCTCTGTACAAAATGCCTCTGATGTGGAAGGAAAAGCAGTTACCTTGGCTAGGGACTAAAAACCCTGAAACAGCTTCTTCCTTCCCCAAATGGGACATTGTCCATGCTGGATTCGGGTAGTGCATCAGCTCCTGGTGCTGCACAGCGCTGACGTCGCCTCTTCTAGAACCGTCCCGTCGTCACAGGCCCCCGCTTGACCTCACACTGGATGAACGTCCGCGGTGCCGACCACGGCGCCGGCGGGAGCCCGGCCCAGCCCCCCGAAAGCGGGCGCGATCCTGGCCTGCAGACCGGGGTGGACGAGATCCGCAGATGTGCTGGATCTCTTTGCTACTGTGGTTCTGTAAGTCCCGCTGTGTCTAAAGGACCCGGCTCCCGGCGGCCGGTTCCTTTGGCAACGCCAAAAGCGGGGTGCGCGGAGCCTCCTGCCGCAGGAGCACCAGCGGTCAGCACAGCTCTGACGGCAGCGGGCAAGGGCGAGGGATCGGGCAGCTCATCTCGCTCCCTCGCCTGTGCTCGGTCGTGGATGCCCCAGTACTCCCACAACTTGCTCAGTTTCTGGTTGGAAGCGCTTTATTACTCTCTCTCTTCCATGATACTCTCCTGACCATGCCTGAGCCCTCCCATACCCATTTATACACAGGAAAGTCCCTCTGATGCACTACTCTTAATGTGGGTTGTTCGTGCTTTCAGGCCTCGTCTGTCAAGCAGGGCCTCCTGTGGCACGGGCTGTGGACGTGCAGACGCCCCGGAGAGGAGACGGTGTGGAGGGGAGCGCGTCTGCTCCCGGGGCCTCGCAGGGTGGTGGGTGGAAGGGCTGTCTGGGTGCGCCGGTCCTCACCTGCCAGCCTGCTTGCGATCATCCGTGGGGCGCTCGGGGCGCGGTGCCAGCCCGCGGCAGGAGGTATCCTCACCGCCTCACTCGTATTTGCAGAAATTCTTCAGCAGTGGGGGCAGGTCCAGGCCATCGATGGCCAGGCGATGGACAATGTGCTTCTGGATGACCAGCCGGCAGAGGGTCTGCAAGGAGGGAACTGAAAGAGAACACAAAGAGGAAGCTGAACTTGCTGCCTGAGTCACCAGCGAGGCTGAGCGCAGAGAATGGTGCGAAGCAGATGCGTCCCTGGGACTGAGGCTCCTTGGAGGCACCTTGTTTTCGGACAGCGGTTGGTGAGTTTGCTCTGAGGAAGGAGCAGGAATCACTCCTCCTCCCCTGCTCTACCAGCTGGCTGTGCTGGAGGGCTCTCCTGGTTGAAGAACCCGTGCCAGGGCGCTCCAGCTAGGTGTAAAGCTTGAGTGCTGAACAGTGAAGCTCTTCCCTTTGCCTGGAGGAAGGTTGGGAGAACAGTTATGTGCCTAAATAGTGCATTATCATGGCTGTTTTGCATTCATCTCTCTAGCCTGTCAAGTCCATCCCCTAGAGTCTCACATTCCCACACTGCGTTCTCCCTGCAAGACTTCGTTTTCCCTTCATACCCTGCTCCCTTGGGTGTCCTTCCACCAGCAAATATGCCAAACTGTGTGCTAGACTTCAGCAGACTGGGGCTGTGGTGCCTGGAGAGACAACTCATATGATGCTTTTAAGATAACTATCTGTTATTGTGTTCACTAGAGAGTTTGTTCCTTGCGGCCAGACTAGCTGCAAACTCTGCCCCCGTTTCCTCCTACGATACACGCACCCCTGTCAGATTCCTCTTTCGTGAGATCTTCGTAGCTCTCAGCAGCTAACAGATGTGGAGAAGCTGCAGCTAGCTGTTTTCTCAGATTTTAAATGAGAGCTGACTCGCTGCCTGTGGGTCTTGGTTCATCCGCTGCCACACAAGAGCCAAACAGGACAAGCATGTCCTGGAGTGTCCTACTAGGCCAGAGAGGAGCCGGGTGGGGATCTGCCGTTTCCTTGTTATGTGGCCGAGAAGCTTTCAGAGCTGCAGGGCCGGGGCCTCCCGGGAGCTCGGGCCAGCAGCAGGCAGGAGCAGCGCTCCGCTAAGCGCGAACGCGGGCTCTGCAGAGCCGCCTCCTGACCTCGGGACTGTGTCAGATGGCCGGAGTGGTCATCTTCGCGCTGGAGGCACAGGGCTGCGCGTGCCCCCAGCGCCCCGGGAGAGGAGAGGGGACGGATGCTCTTTGCCTCCGCAGCTTTCTGCCCTCTCCCCCGAGACTCCCTTGCGGAGTGTCACATGTCACTGGCAGCTCAGCTGCTTCCTTCTCGTTTTCACTCTGCTAGCCGGCTCCTGGCCAAAAGACCCGCACTAAAACTGATTTTTAAAGATTAAGGAAGTGTTGCAGAAACAGGAACTACTGAAGTCTTTGTCAAGGGAAGGAAGCCAGATTGTCCCTCTTGCAGCAGGCAGTGTCCGTACCAGCTGAGGACCTTGCGGCGCCTGCCCAGGCCTGTCGCTGCCCCGGGACGTCAGGGCCCTAGGAGGGGCAAGGAGCACTGGATGCAGGTCTTCCACAAACAGGTACGTTCCACCCGGAGCAGCCGTGAAAGGCTGCTGCTCCCTGCGAAGTCCCTCAGTGAACTGTTGAGGTCAGGGCCCTCGGAGGCGGTTTGATAGCTTCCCAGTGGCATGCTCCAAAGTTAGTCATCCTTAAATGCATTCCCAGGGCAGAACAGCCTGCACAGCTGGGCACATTTAATCTCACTGCTTGGATTATCACAGGATGAAACAGCTGGTGGGGAGACTCCCAGATTTCAACTTTGGGGTAGAAACAACTGAACTTCAAACCAGTGAAAGAAGTGGTGGCTTTTCCTGTGTTGAGAAGTCAGTCTGCTCTTTGCTCATGTTTTATTTAGCTCTTTGTGGTCTTGCACCTGTGATGCAGATAGTTAATGACTATTGTAATTAATGGCTATCTGGCTCATGTAAAACAAAGGTAGCATATTAGTGCGACAGATTATGGTCCCAGCCACTGTTGTCCAGGCACTAGCTCTGCTGGTTCATGTCTCATTTAATACGTAGCATCTGATGGTTTTTCCAGTATGGTGCTAATTAGCACCTTTTAGCCTGACTCCTTGCAAGAGCCAGTGACCATCACCGGATGGAGCTGGCTGGTCCCATCCCCACCCTGCCTGGGGACAGCTCCACTGGGTGCCACCAGGAACGTCGCGATATTGCCCAAGCACAGCTGGCATCGCTTGGCAGCTGTGCTTGGCACAGCTCTGCCCAGGGCCACGCAGGCTGGGGCGCGGAGAGGGGGCAAGGCAGGGAGGAGGGAGCCAAGGCAGCGGAGGTTGGGCGCAGAGGCGCGAGCCCCGGGACGGAGGGGCGGAGGGGCAGGATGGCAGGAAGGACGGCGTGCCGGGCTGCTGTGTCAGGCTGCAGCAGGATGTTTTGATGCTAAGGCAGGATGACACTTGGCTCCAAGCTGCCTCGTGCCGGTGGTGCACAGGGGCGAGGCTGGGGCATGGGCAGCGTTTGCTAGGCCCCGAGAACCGGTTCCCTGGGCCTCTGGGGAGCAGCTGGCTTTGAGCTCCGGTTAGGAGCTCTTGTCTGCCTCAGCGTGAGCAAAGTCCTGCTGGGACGCAGCTTCACAGGGACAATCCTGCAGACCCCAGTCTGGAGCAGGCCGCTGGCAGCCCAGAGTACTTGCTCCTAATTGCAGCCCTTGCAAAGGGGAACCCGGGCTGGGCTCTGCCGTGACCACCAGTGCCAGGACCTGTCTGTGAGCACCTGTGTGCGCTTGGTGCTGGGGTAGATGTGCTGGCGCCAGCTCCTGCGTCTCCAGCCCCGGATGCAGCCTGGAGAGGCAGGGCTTTTGGGAGACCCATGCCCAGGGGCCTGCGCAAGTGCTGGTCTGGGGACTCACCTGCGCTCTGCAGGCACCAGCAGCGCTCTCCCATTGCCTCTGCCCCACGTCGAGTGTGCTCTGACGCTCCTGCTGCCAGAGACCATGGGGTTAACCTCACCGGGGCTGACCCACGCACCCCCACCTGCCTCCTGTCCCAGCCTGGGCCGCCTCTGCGGGGCGGCTCCTGGGGAGAAGCAGGTACCTACAGCCATATTCCACCTGGATGACGCAGACGCTCTTGGTGGAAGCAAAGACGTCAACCACAGCATAGAGCGGGCGGGCGGTGGGGAGGCCCCTGGCGCTCGGCCCCATGTCCTCTCCATTGATAACGATGTGCATGTCCGCGGTGCCGTTGGGCTGCGGGGTGTAGAGCACGCCAATCCTGCTCCGCCGGGCGGTCGGGGGCAGCACGTTCATCTTGTACAGGTCGTCCAGGATGTGGCTGTAGCGTCCGGGCCTGCTGCGTCCCACCAGCTTGTCGCGGGGGATCCGCACCTGCTCTATGAGCAGGTAGGGCTCCGAGAGGAAGCCCTGCACGCGGGCCGGCGCCCGCGCCTCCTCCCCATCCAGGGCGACGCGGTTGTGGTTCCTGGTGATGGCGAACACCCAGGTGTCTCCCAGGTTGACCAGGTCCGGGAGCGAGTATTCGGGCACCACCTCCAGGCTCTGCGGGTCGTGGGCCGTCAGCCCGACGCGCAGGTGCCCGCACCAGCCCAGCTCCTTCTCCTCTATCTCCACCAGGAAGATCTGCCCGGGCTCCAGGGGCTCCCGGCTGAAACACAGCCCGTTGGCAAAGCTCTCCACCCGCGTGGCCTGGGTGTGCGAGGGGTCGATGCGGACGTTGGTGCCGTGGACATGGTGGAAGCGCGTGTCGGAGCGGCACCGCGCAGCCATCTCCGGCACGGCTATTTTTAAACAGCCGAGTCCGGCTCCAGGCAGCAGCTGGGGGAGGCGGTGACGCACCCTCCGAATAGGGACAGCCGGGCCCAAGGGTGGCTCTGAGGGGTCCTAGTGCCGCTGGGCCCGTGGGAGGGGTGGGAAGGGCGAAGGTGCCGGCCAGTGTGGGGCGCCCCGTGTCTAATGGGGCCTCGCGTGGCCCTGCTCTGCCCCCCGGCCCAGCCTCTCCCGGCCCGCGGGCGCTCAGCACACGGCTGCCGGCCTGGCTGGCACGGGGGGCTGGGGCCCGGGGCCTACACGGATGGGGCCGAGGGCCTGCTGCTGCCGGAGCGTGAGCACGGCGTGGGGCCAGCCCCCCCCCTGCCCCGGGACGCGGCCGTCTGGCCCGGCTCCTGCACGCCTCCCGTGCCAGCGCCCCGCCGAGCTGGGCTGGTGCCGGCCCCGAGGGCCTCTTCGGGCAGGGCTGGGCACGCGTGGCCACGGCAGGGGCCAGGCACCCGTACGTGCTTCCGTGCCAGGCCCGTGCGTGCTCCCGGGGCTGCGCCGGGCCCGGTGCAGTGCACGGTGTCGGTGCCGGGCCTGGTGCGTGGTGCACAATCCCGGTCCCGGGACTGAGCCGGGCCCAGTTTGCAGTGCTTGGTCCCGGGGCTGCGCCGGACCCGGTGCAGTGCGCGGTGTCGGTCCCGGCGCTTTCCCGGTGCCGGTTCTGGGGCTGTGCCGGGCCCGGCTCGCAGTGCCCGGTGCCGGTGCCGGCGCTGTCCCGGTGCCGGTGCAGCGCCCACGTGCGCGCGCGGCGGGAATGGGCGTGGGGGGCCCGCGCGCCTGCCTGGGGCGCTGATTGGCTCCCGCGAGGAAGCCCCGCCTCCCGCCCGAAGCCCCGCCCCACGACACGTGACCGCTCAGAGGTCATATGGGCGCGAGTCACGTGCGGCTGCTGAGAGCCGCCGCTTGCGGGAGCCGGACCGGGACCGGGACCGGACCGGGGTCAGCAGCGGGGGGCGGGGGCGGGACCGTCGGGGTCGGGGTCAGCGGAGGGCTGAGGTCGGCCGGGACCGGGCCAGAACCGGGGTCAGCAGGGGATGCTGGGACCAGGACCAGGACCAGGACCGGGGTCAGCGGGGGGGAACTGGGCCGGGCCGGATCGGGGCCCGCGCGGGTCTGGGCTGGGACCGGGACCGGGACCGGGGCAGCCAGTGGTGGAGGGGCGGGACGGGCCTGGGGGCAGCCGCGGGGCGTCAGCGGTTTTGGACCAGGGGTTTGGCGGTGCCGGAGCAGGCCGGGCTGCGGCCAGGTCGGGCCAGTACAGCGTCCCCGAGCTCTGGTCCGTCTGTCCATCCATCCCTCTGCAGATGGGGCCGGTGCTGCTGTGCGCGCTGCTACTGGGGCTGAGCCAGGCTGCCCCATCTGGCCACGAGGTCACCTACCTGCCGGGGCTCCCCAAGCAGCCCTCCTTCCGGCACTTCTCTGGCTACCTCTGCGTCGGGCCGGCCAAGCGCCTGCACTACTGGTACGTGGGGCTGCGCTGGGACCGGTGCTGTGCCGGTACCCCAGCGCTGTCCTGGAGTGTGGGGCTGAGCCCGACCCGGGCTGGGCCGGGGCCCGGCAGGGCGCTGGGTGCTCATGGCCCTGCTGCCCTGCAGGTTTGTGGAAGCCCAGAACAACCCGCAGAGCAGCCCTCTGGTGCTGTGGCTGAATGGGGGCCCTGGCTGCAGCTCCATGGAGGGTTTCCTGAAGGAGCACGGTCCCTTCCTGGTAAGCGATTGTGGCTGTCCCTGGCCTGCGGTCCGGGGCGCAGGGCCACCGAGGGCGGCAGGCTCTGCGGTGTGGGCTGTCCTGCCGGAGCTCACCGGGCTTGTGCCTGTTGCCTGTCAGTCACTGTCTTCTCCCTGCCCAGATCCAGCCAGACGGGGTCACTCTGAAGTACAACGACTATGCCTGGAACAAGGTAGGGGCACAGCTGCTGGCCAGGAGCAGCTCCTCCTGCCCAGCCTGTGTGAGCAGGTAGCAGGTCCCTCCACAGGCTGTTGGGGGAGATGGTGGCCCTGGGCCAGATCCTCCTGCCCTTTCGAGGGAGCAGAGCCTCCCACAGGCTTGTCTGCCTGACCTACCATCCTCTCGGGTCTTGTGACTGGCGTGGGAACGTGGCTGTCCAGAGCAGAGCTAGGGCAGGGCCAGGCTCCTACTGGTGCTGCCGTAGGCAATGGTCAGCAGCTCTGTGCCCCGATGGCTCTTGTGACAAGCCTGGAAGCAGGGTCTTCCTTTTCCTCCAGCTCTTTTGCTCTCCCTGCAGATCGCCAACATGCTCTACCTGGAGTCCCCCGCCGGAGTTGGCTTCTCCTACTCTGATGACAAGAAATATGCCACGAACGACACCGAGGTGAGGGACCCAGGCTGCTGGGAGTGACCTGTTCCTTGCCTCCCCTGCTCCTGCGGAGACGTAGGGGGTCCCGCTGTGCTGTCTGACCCCCATCTCCTTTTGCCTGCAGGTTGCTCACAACAACTACTTGGCACTGAAGGAGTTTCTCCGTCTCTTCCCTGAATACTCCAAGAACGAACTCTTCCTCACGGGAGAGAGCTACGGGGGCATCTACATCCCCACGCTGGCAGAGTGGGTGATGCAAGACCCCAGCCTCAACCTGAAGGTGAGCGGCTCAGCTCTGCTACCCGTCTGGCCTGGCCTGGCCTGGGGGCGGAGGGCTCGGCACCCCCTCGCAAACTGGCGCTCTGCGAGCTGTACCGGGGCCAGTGCCTGCGTTGGGACAGGGCCAGGCTGCGCTGGCAGCTGGTCTGCAGGGCCCTCTCCTGGGCACAGGGCAGGTCTGGCCCCTTGGCCTTTCATCTTCGCCTGCAGCGTTGGCAGCGGCTGCTGGTGGATGTGTCCCTGCTGCGTGGGACCAGTGGGAGAGTTCACAGGCACCCACATCCTTTCCTGCTCCCTCCTGTGGAGTAAACAGTGTCGCACCTGCTTCCTGCCTGAAGCCGTTGCCTCTGTGGCTGCCCTGTGGGGAGCGGGGAAGACAACAGAGTTGTTTTCTTGTTGCCTTGCAGGGAATCGCTGTGGGAAATGGCCTCTCCTCCTACGAGATTAACGACAACTCCCTGGTTTACTTTGCCTATTACCACGGCCTGCTGGGAACCCAGTAAGAGCTGTGTTAGCCTGGCTTGGGGGGGGGGCACACTGCTGCTAGATGCGGGTTGGGGGGCACAGCATGGGACAGGGGCATGGCCCCAGAGCAGGGCAGGACAGACCAGCCTTTCGGGGAACCTCCTGGCCCGACTTGGGCCAGCCCCCAGGCTGTGGGGATGGCCCCTGTCCCAGGCAACTCCAATGGATGCGTTTATCCTTGGTTCTTTGCCAGTGCCCAGGGCACCTGGTGCAGCTGCTGGGCAGGAAGCCTACAGAGCAGCTGAGCTGTGGCTGCTGACTTTGTTTTAATGTTACCATCTGGGCACTGCACTTGAAGTCCTGCTGCTCTCTGTCCACAGGCTGTGGAAGGACTTACAGGCCTTTTGCTGCTCCCAAGGGAAGTGCAACTTTCATGACAGCTCCAATCTGAACTGTACTCTCAAGGTGAGGAGAGTCAGGGGTCTCCTAGCACACACCCGGCTTCGGTATCCATGAGCAGCACCCACCTCATCTGGCTCCGGATGGATGACACAGTTCCTCAGGCATCCTGCTGAGTCCCAAACTCTTCTTGCGACTTGTTGCAGATGGAGGAAATGATTCAGATTGTGGAGGAGTCTGGCCTCAACATCTACAACCTCTACGCCCCATGTGCTGGTGGTGTCCCTGGAAACCTAAGGTGAGAGCAGCTCCAAGAGGGTCAGGTCTCTGTGCACTGGCTTGCTATGGTTTGCAGCATGTGGGGTCCCAGCTGGCAGAGGGACCTGGTGACTAGGCAGGAGGTGCCTCTGGGCAAGGCGGACCATGTGCAGCTGCTGTTGGGACACTCCCTTCCCCAGTGAGGGCCCTGGGCTCTTTCCATGAGCCCTCATCCCTCCAGAGCTTTCAGCCTGTCTCATGTGCTTGTTCTGGCTGCAGGTATGAGGACGACTATCTCATCACTCACGACCTTGGCAACTCCTTCATCCGGATGCCAATGAGGTTCTCCTGGCGGCAGGTGAGCCTGGACTCCTGCATCTCCTGCTCTGCCTGGCCTGCAGTGCCATCTGTGGGCAGGAGTGGGGCAGAGAGTAGCTGCTCCAGTGGGGCAGGACAGAGGTGCTGGCTGCTGCAGGGACTCTTCTGACTCTCTCCCAGAACCTGTTCCGGATGCCGGTTGCCCGGAAGAAGGTCCGCATGGACCCGCCCTGCACCAACTCCACAGACCTCAGTATGTATCTGAATTCCCTGGAGGTGAGGAAGGCTCTTCACATCTCTCCCGATGCTCCAGAGTGGCAGGTGTGCAGGTGAGCAGGCTCTGGGCTGGGATGGATGAGCCAGGAGCATGATCAGCCTGCGTGACACGGCCTCTTCCTCCACAGCTTTGATGTGAACCGGGGCTACAAGCGCATATACATGCAGATGAACGACCAGTACCTGAAGCTGCTCGGAGCCATGGTGTGTGTGGGAGGAGTGGGCTCGGCCCTGGGCTGTGCCGGGGGACCATTGCTCCCAAACAGGCCTCCTGCCTGGCCTGGGCTGCGGCCCTGCTCTGTGTGACAGTCCCTGTGCTCTGCAGAAATACCGCATCCTGGTGTACAATGGGGATGTTGACATGGCCTGCAACTTCCTCGGGGACGAGTGGTTTGTGGATTCCCTGTGCCAGAAGGTAAATGGCAGAACAGGGTCTGGGCCGGTCCGGTCACCAGCCCTGAGGGAGCTCCAGGCTGCCCAGGCCAGCTGAGCAGCAGGACAGTTACTGATGAGAGCACTGGGGAGGGGCTGGCTGCAGGGCGCTAGCTGCCTCCCTGGGGTGGCCGGGGCCTGGTACTGAGAGAGCTGGCTCTGGTTCCAGGTGCAGGTGGCTCGCCGGCCTTGGCTCTACACTGAAGGAGGTGAGAACCAGATCGGTGGCTTTGTGAAGGAATTCACCAACATCGCCTTCCTCACTGTCAAGGTAGGGCTGAGGGGAGCTCTGGGGGGCCAGGGCTCGCTGGTTGCAGCGTAGACAGGCATGCTGGTCACTGCTGCTGAGCTGGATCGAGCCCCTGAGGCTGCCCTGAGCCAGGAGCCTGCCAGGAATGCAGAGGGTCACAGTGGGAGCAGCGCTTGCTGTGCTGGGGGGCAGCATAAGGCTGGATGCATACGCAAGGCAGCTGCAGCCCCACGGCTGGCACTGACCTGCCTCCACCTGTTTCCTGCAGGGAGCTGGCCACATGGTGCCCACGGACCGGCCACTTGCTGCCTTCACCATGTTCAGCCGCTTCATTAAGAATGAGCCTTTCTAGGAGCTGGCAAGGCAGTGCTTGGCGACTCCGGCTGTCCCTCACGGACCTGGGCTACCTCCTGCACAGCCAGTCCTCTCACTGCTGTTCAACTGCACCAGGACTCCCCTGTGCCATGAAACAAATCACTCCCTCCTGCAGCTGGTGGGGAACTCCTCCTCCAGCTCCCGGGGGCTCTGCTCAGCCTTGTAGGACAGCACCCATGTGCCCAGGGCACCTGGGGTGAACACGGTGGAGGACTGGGCTTTCTGGGGTGGGGGGTGTGCAGGCTGTGGGAGAGGAGTCCCAAGGGCTCTGTCCTTGCCGGGTGAGAAATCATGCCCCTGCTGCAGTCTTCTCCTCGTTGTGGCTTCCTCTCTCGCCTCCTCCCTGCTGCTGGAGGCAATTACTTCCCTCCTGGGATGGGAACAGTACCCACCACTTCCCTCTGCTCTGCAGCCCCTGCACGTACATAGCACAGGGCAGACTCCAAAGCAACTGCTCTCTGTTAAGCAAGCACTGTTCACCTCATGGCTGCAGGCAGCTAGGCACTGCTCCACCAGGGGCTTTTTGCTCCCCTCAAAACTGTATCCCATACCTGATCTCGGTGAAGGAGATTTAGAATGAAGACAGTACCTCTCTGCCCCACTCAGTGCCTGGAGCACATAGTGCTCTTGGGAACTTGCAATAAACTCTCTGAACAACATGGTTCTGCTCCTCATTAACCAGCTCCTGCACCTTGCACCTGTCTGCTACCCCTGCTTTGCTTTCTCATCCCAGCATCAGGAAGATGTCCTCTGAGGAGCATCCACTACTCACTGAGAAGCCAGCAGAGGCGAGTGCTGATGATCTGTGCCCCCCATTTCTGCAGGGGGGCACTGAGGCTTTCTGGAAATGAGCCACTTCCAAGTGCAGGGAAAAGTGCAGTTGCTCTGAGCCTCTCTGCTGCTCTTCTTGGCTGTGTCTAGCTCCTGGGTACTTACAGGCAGGGAAAGCAGTGCTTCTGCCTTGTTCCCCATCTCTCCTCGAGGGCTGGCAGCCACACAGTCTGGATTGTGCACACCCTCCAAGCAACAAGGCGGTATGGATCGGAGGCGACCGGTTTATTAGTGTAATGACATGGGGTGCAGCAGGGGTTCCCAGAGCAGCTGTCTCCACCTTGCTGCAACCTACCAGGGCACAGACACCCTGCAAGATGTGCTAGTGATACTGGGGAAGCTGTTTCCTACCTACAGTCTATGGGTCCAGCCCAGGTTCTGCCCTCTGTCCAGGGTGGAAGAACAAGGAGAGAGAAGAGCTAGAGCTGGTGGGGGTCCACACTGGGCTCTTCGGGCTGTGGAGTGGGATGGGCTGGGGCTGTAGGGGCTGGGCGGTATTTCTCAATCACTTCCCGCAGTCCCTTTGAGAAGTGGAGATCAGCTCCCACTGTGAGGAATCCCTGCAAAGAGAAAAGTATTAGTGCAGGGCTAGAGGTGGTCCCTGTGCTTGATGGAGGGGCCTGGGGCTGTCCCGATCCTGCTCACGTACCGCATGGTTTGTGACCACCTCCCTGGTGAAGTCCATGCCTTCTGGCAGTGGGATCTGGACCCCCTTTTTTGTCCTCTCTGCAGGGAGGAAGAGATGCAGTGAAACCAGGTCCTGCTACCTCCCTGCCCAAGCCCAGCTGTGGGCAGGCAGCACCCACACCTACCATTAATGATGGGCATGATTGTCAGCTGCAGCAGGGTTTTCAGTGGGGCCTGCAGTGAGAACAGCTGTGGAGAGAGGAGCAAGGGTGAGTGCACAGGCAGCAGGAGCAGAGCTGCCTGCCAGGGCCAGGCTGGGTAGGCCTGTGTTTAGCATGGGGACAGCTAGAAAGGTGTCTTGTGTGCAGCCCCTCCCCAGGCCTGCTCTGCGCTATGGATAGGGTGGCTACAAAGAGAGGCCAGAGCCCCTCTGGGCTGGTGCAGGGTCCACTCACCGCTAGCGACTCCAGCGCAGACTGCTTGGAGTAGATGCGGAACCTGCAGGGGAGAGAGCAGCCCATGAGCAGGAGGGGACCCTCCCTGCAGGCCCAGGCTGGGCCCTTCCCCTGCTGCCCTGCTGCCTGGCCCCAGCAAGGGTGTTACCGTCTCAGGTCCAGCAGCACGCGCAGAGCCTTCCCTTGCAGAAACACCTTGGCACTCAGCTTTGTTTCCTATGGAGAGAGAAGGCCTTGTTGCACCCCGCCACCTGCAAGCAGGCAGCCGCTGGGCCAGGCTGGCTGCTCTTCTTGCTTCACAGGCCCAGCTGCCCCTTGGCTTTGAGACACCAACACAATGAGACACCCACAATGTGGGGGGAAATGCTCTGTGCCAGGGCAATGGGCCAGGGCTGCAGCACAGGGAACCCTAGGCCACGCACGTCCTTTCCCCCCCCAGCTTGGGTCTGGGCCCCCAGCAGCGCTCACCATGGCCATGCTGGAGAGCTGGACGGCAGGCCGGCCCGGGGGCACCAGCGAGATGTTGAGGAAGGCTGAGACGGAGACAGAGGTGCCTGAGGGTTTGATCACGCAGCGGGGGGGAGCTGACACCTGAAGCACCAGTCGCAGGGGAGCATCCACCGCAGCAGGGTTCTGCCGAGAGAGCAGGTGAGCGTGTGGACACAGAGCAGGTTGGGCAGCGCTGTGCTTCAACCCCAGGGGCACTGAGCTGAGTCCTTGCGACAACTCCTGCCCCAGCAGGGTGCTTCTCTCACCAGCATGAAGATGGTTCCAAAGAATGTGGCTCTCAGCAAAACCTCCAGGTCTTTGGGCACCTGCAGGGAGGATGCGCTGTCTGTGGTAATCCAGCAGTGGCTGCTGCTCCTAGACAGCACCTCTCTGCTCTGCAGGCAGAGACCAGCCCCCTCCGGCCTGGCAGCATCCCTCCCTTCCCCACCACCCCCACAGGGCCCCTGCCTGCAGAGAGCTGCCTGTGCAAACCGAGGTGACCTGGTACTGCTTACCTTCTCCCCCTCAAGCTCTATGGCCAGCACACCTGCCTGGAAGTACGAGTGCATGGCCGAGTCGAAGAAGTACTCGGAGAAGGCAACGTAGACCATGCGTTCTGTCTCCTTGATCACCGGCTCCACCGCATGGTTCTCCAGCTCCTGGTTCTCTTTCCCGCGGTAAAAGAACATGCCCTGGGCCGAGAGCATATGGAGACATTTCTGCAGTGGCAGCACAGTTCACCGTGCCCACACTGTGGTGCCCAGCATGCAGGGCTAGTGCAGAGCTGCTCCCAAGCGGACTGTGGGAAGCAAGGCAGGGCAGGACAGGACAGGATCCCCAGTGCTCACCTTGAAGTCTAGGTCGAGGGTGTCCATGGAGACTGTAGGATCCCGCAGGAGGGAGTAGTCAATCCCAATGTGCTCATCCACATAGTTCCTCACTGCCAAAGAAGATGTGCTGTCATGGCAAAGCCTGTAGGACCTTCTGTGGACCCATGCTCTACTCTGCCCTGCCCAAGGGGAGCTGGATCTGCTCCCTTTCCCCTGAGGCAACACTCACCCGGCACTGTGTCCAGGAGAGAGTTCAGCAGCACCAGGCCAGCGTGGTTCAGGGCTGGGCAGATCTGAAAGGGAATGGGCTGGGCTAGGAGCAGGGGATCGCTCACCAGTGAGGTCCTGGTGAGGACCTGATCCCTCCTCCATCGTCCTAGGGATCAACGAGACACCCCTTCTGCTGCTAGGGATAGGGCAGGGTAGGGAGAGGATTCCCATCCGCTGTGTGGCACATGCTCTTCGTTCACAGCTATACCTGCTGGCTGAGGAGGTAGCGCATCCCTGTGATGATGAAAGTGCTCAGGAACTCATAAATCTTCCTGCAGGGACAGAACAAAGACTCTACAGTAGGCTTCCTTGTCCAGTGCAGCTCCAGCCCTGTCCCTCTACCCCAACTCATTTCTTGCAGGGAGACAGCAGAGTCTGGGCCAGAAAGTCCCACGGGCAGCCAAGGGTGGGGCAGGGGGAGCTGGGCATGGGCAGAGCTGGCCCGGGGGAGGGACGCAGCTGCCAAGGTGGGGTCAAGCGTACCTGAGTGTGCCTGAGAAGCCAGCGTGCATTCTGGCGATGGAGGCATTGCAGGTCATGTTAGAGATCTTGAGGCGCCCAGTCTCATCCTTGGACAGCTGCAGCACCGTATGGATGCGAACACCATCAGCAGAGGCATTGATGGAACCGATGTCATAGCTGGAAGCAAGGGGAGCAGGTTAGAGGAGCACACACCTCCCACCCACTCCAAGGGAGGACAGCAAAGCACTCAAGACAAGCAGGGACTATGGCCCAGCCATTGGGGGTAAGGCTGATGCCCTGCAGAGCAGGAGGTGGTAACTCACAAGAACCAGTAGAGCAGCTGTCGCCGGAAGCGCAGGCTGATGGAGGCGTTGTTGATGTTGAAGACAAGGTGTTGCTGAGGCTGGAAGTGCAGGTTGGAAAATGGCAGCTGCAGGTCCAACACCTTGACCCTGCAGGGGACGGGCACGGAGATGGTCAGTCCTGAACGGGGGAGCAGCTGTGCCCAGGGAGGGGGCACCACTCACTGGCTGATGTTGTAGTGGAACTGCCCCTCCTTCCCGTGCAGGTCCGACACAGTGATGTTCTCCAGCTCCTGCTCCACAAAGCGCAGTCCCTCTTGCTTCACTGCAAAGCGAAGTAAATCTGGGCTGACCACAGCCATGCTGTGCCCTGCTCCCGACAGCATCACCCAGCCAGCACCCTGGCTCCTCTAGAGCAGCCCATGTGTGGGCAGTGCGAGTAGGGGTCCCAGACGCAGACCCCAGGATTAGCGTCCCAGCCTGCCTCTTACCCAGGCCCCAGAAGCAGGATTCTGGCCGGCCCCTTACCCAAGTCCAAGCCCTTGGAGGTGATCCGGATCTTGCAGCCAGGAGGGCTGTGCAAGGCTGTGACCAGCCAGGGCAGGAGGAGCAGGAGGAGGCTGCTGGCGGCCATCTCATACCTACAGGCAGAGAGCAGGGTCAGCACAGGCTGGCCCATGGGGGACACCTGGCCGCCTGGGAAGGGATGCAGCTCCTGGCCCAACCTGCTCACAGCACTGTGGCAGCCTAAGCAGGGGATGGCCCCGAGAAACACCTCATGGTCCCACTACACCCCAACCCCCTGGGTTTGGGCAGGTTGGTGTTTCCCCCAAATCCCACCATGCTGCCCATGTCCACATCACCCAAACCCCTGTGCACCAGCAGCCCACAAGTGGCACAGCCCCCCCCCAACCATACCCAGGGTGCTGTGTGCAGAGCCCCCAGCACGGACCCTATGGGACCCAGTGTCTCACATCCCACTGGGAACACGCACACCGATCGGCTCTCACTGGCACCAGCAGCCTCCCACCCTGCCCTGAATGCACCCTGTCCCCAAGCTGCACAGCCTCAAACGAGCCCAGCATGCGCCGTTGCAGTGAGAAACACCAGCTCTGCACAGAGAGGGGAGCCCTCTCCTGTGGGGCAGCCCCACAGCCCTCCCAGCCACTCGGGGCAGCTCCAGACTGGGCCCCCCATGGCGATGTGCTGCCTGCCAAACGGCCCCACAGAGCTTGCTGAACGCGCCAGTTGCTGGGCTGAGACAGGAACTGGAGCCTTCCTGTCCAGCACGAACAGGCTGAGCTACCCCCAGGACTGCAGGGACAGTCCTAGGCTCAGGACCGCAGGGACAGTCCTGGGCTCAGGACCTTCCCCCTCCAGCATTTTCCCCCAGTTCCCTGTAAGGGAGACGACGGACCCCCTCCCCCAGCAGGGTCCAGTGGCGCCATCATTCCCTGAGGGCTGTGCCTGGGCTGGGGAAGGGGGGGAGCTCTCCTACACGATTCTGGTCAGTTTAGATACTTACAGCGTGCTGGGGTGACTTGTCCTTGGCTTTCCTGGTGTGGGGAAGCTGAATCACGTGAAGAGAGGGAGGGAAGGAGAACACCAGTAGCTCCAGGAGTTTCTCTCCAGCTGGCTGAGGTTCCCCTGCCTTTATATATCCCACCAGCTGCCACTCCTTGTGAGCCCACAGCTGGGAGGAGACACAGCGGGACTGGGAGGATGCAGGTCTCAGGCACGCTAGGCCCTGCAGAGCTGATCCCCCCCCGGCTGTCTGCCAGCACAGGCACAAAGACAGCGGGTTGTAGACACCCAGTCTCGGGGCTGAACGCACAACCTTCCTCTCCCACCCACGAACACAATGGCCCAGTGTAAGTGTGCAACATGCCGAGTCCTGCACAGACAGACGCACACCCTGCCCCTCTGCGTCCCGAGACACCGAGGCAGCCCCTGCGCGGGGCAAGCCAAGCAAATGGGGCCTGAGGGATTCATCGTTTGGGGGGCAGCATCCCTTCCGCACTCTGCGTAACGAAGAAGCCAGTGCTGGTGCAAAGCACCCCCAGCTGTACTCTCTGCCAGCTTCAGGCCTGCTGGCCAGGGGATGCTTTAGGGCTGGACCAGAACACAGGTCCCTTAACCTTGGACCAAGGGAGCTGACAGAGGCTGTTTCGTGCCTGTTTTTGATATAAGCTCCAGTTGGAGAAGCTGTCTGAGACTGCCAGATCCTGGGAGCTGCTCTGGCACCTGCTGCCCAGGCTCTTGGCACAAACCTGGCAGCTTAGTGTCTCCTGGGGTCTCTGGGACTTGCCTCTCTGCCCAGACTTGCCTCAGCTTGCTCCAGGCAGCTTTGACATGCGCTGAGGCTCTCAGCATCATGAGGAGCAGTGATGCCCACTCTCCCACTCTCCCATTCTGCCCCTGCCCAGCAAGCGGCAGTCACTAAGGGGAAGGGACACCGTCACTCTGGAAAAGGTCCTTGCGCTGGGGCTTCCTTCAAAGGCTCAGGAGGTCTTTTGCCTGACAGAGCTGCACAGATGCAGCATCACTTGTCCCGAGAGAGGGTGAAGTTCTGCCCCTTACCAGCCCCTTTTGCTGCTTGAGCCTGCTTGCTCCATACAATAAGGCTTTACGCTTTCCATCTGTGAAGCCCTGGACAAACCTGTCTGTGACCCCTCTGTTCCCCCCTGAAGCCTGTGCAAAAAGGAGTTAATCTGAGCCAGCGCTTTGTGCTCTGGGTGATTATCTGTGCTCTAGGGCAGTACAGAGCCGGGCTGCGTGGGGCTTGTGCTCTGAAAGCAGGGAGACTTAGGAGACTTAGTGCTTACACAGCACTTATCCCTTCCAAACTGCTTTGCCAGCATTAACTAAACTGACCCCAGTGCCCTCAGTGCAGAGGGCAGGACTTCTGCAGAGAGTGAGCAGATTGGGTCACTGCCCAGGAAGAAGGAAAGGCCCTCAAAAAAGCTGTGCAGAAAAGGTGTTCAAGAGGCAAAGGGCAAGAAAGGGCCTCTTAAGGTTGGAAGTAACTGCCCCCCATCTGCCGTTGCCCTTTCTCCGCAGAGGCTTGTGAGTCAGTAGTGGCCTTCATCTGCTGAGCCCAGTGGGTCCCGGCTCAGAGCCTTTGGCAGGGCAGAGGGTGGCTGTAGTCACTACAGCTGCACCCCCCCCGTGGAGCACAGTCCATGCCTGTGGGCACGTGCATCATCCACAGTTTGCCTTTGTCTAGTTTGAGAGCGTATCAAAGACTCCTGTAACTCCATCCAAAAACTGGCCCACCTCCAACAGGAGGGCAGAACTGAAATAATTACCCTGAGAATACATCTCCTTTTTCCCATTCTGCATCATCCTTAAGTCTGTGTTGAGCTGGATGCAAACTGCTCCTGTCATGCTGCGAGTACAAAGTTCTCTTGCGCAGTCAGGGCTCCCCTGCGCTGGATGCAGCAGACATTTCTGCCCTGGTGATGGTGCAGCCCAGGGGTCAGGCAGGATGCAACTGGTGGACGGAGATGCACCCGTGTGATGTGTCCCAATGCTTCCCATTGCCAGCTCAGAGCTCCAGCCCGGCTATGGAAGCGTGGCCTGGACACATACCTGCGCTAAGCACCAGTCCCAACAGGCTACGCAGAAAAGCCAGCTCTGAGTTTCCTGCTCCATCTCACTTGCCCGCAGTTCCTGCAGCAGCAACTACTGATACCAAGGAAGGGGAGCAATCCCAAAACAACCTGCAGAAGGAAGCAGACAGCTGTCTCCTTGCTAGCGCCCAACCCCACCTGAAAAAGGCAGCGCCGTGTTTCCACATGCTCACGTGCAGCTAGCACGACTGATGAGGCAGGCAGGCACTTGCACGATTCGGTACATATAGGCATGATTACCTCAGCTACAGTTACCGTACATGACACGGTAACAGCACGCAGAAATTGTAGCCTGGACGCGTGTGGGATGCACAGCACCAGAACTACCTCTGAGCCTCTAAAATCTGACCCGGGGTGCCAAATTAACAAATAAATGAGCGGGTGTATAAGCAGGAGGTGTAAGTGCAGGCTCCTATATATAGGCGCTCCCGTAAATAGGCGCGGGAGGAGAGCGGCGCTGCGGGGGGCCGGGCGGCGGCGCGGGCGGCCGAGGCCCCGCTCCGAGGGCCCCGCCCCGGGCCCGGCCCGCCCCGGCCGCTGCTGCACTTCAAAGGCCCTTTGGTGGCGGCCGCGGCTGCGGCCGCGCCCGGGCCGTGACGGGAACCGCCCGCGGCGGGCTGAGAGGGCGGCGCGGCGCGGCGAGGCAGGCGGGCCGCGGCCGCCGCAATGACAGGCTGCGCGGCCCGAAATAGCGCGGCGCGGCACGGCCCGCCCGGGCCGGCGGCGGCGGCGGCGCGGCCGTGCCCACCACGGGGCGGACCACCGCCGCCGCGCCGCACCAAAGATGGCGCGGGGGCAAGGGGGGCCGCGGCGCCTGCGCCCGCCGGCCCGCCAAAGCGCGGGCCGCGCTCCCGCGCATGCGCGCTGCCGCCTGGCCGAGGCGCGGCGGGCAGCGCGCCTGCGCCGGGCGATGGCCGGGCGGCGGCACCTGCGCAGTGCCGAGGGCGGGGCGGTGCAGCGCCTGCGCACTGGCGGCCCGCGGTCCGGGCGCAAGATGGCGGCGGTGGGGCGGGCGAGGCGGAGGTGGGGCGGCGGCGGGAAGCGCAGCGGTGCCCGGTGCCTACAGCCCCCGACCTCACGCCCAGGTAAGCGGCGCTCCCGCGCGGCCGGGGGCCCGCCCCGGCGGAGGGGGGCGCGGCAGCGGGCCGGCGGGCGGCCGCTCTTCCTGAGGAGAGGCGGCGCGGGCCTGCGGCCGCCATCTTAGAGCGTGGCCGCCGCCGCCGCGCCCGGGCCGGCCCAGTCCGGCCGGGCCCGGGCCGGCTCCGGTCCGCGGGGCGTGGGGCCGCCGCCGCGCCTGCGCGCTCCCGGCGGGCTCCTCCCCCGGCCGTGCGCCGTAACGGCCTCCTGTCTCCGCAGCGGCCCCGGCGGGCCAGGCGCGGGACGCCCCGCTATGAGGATGCGGCCCCGGCGCGCCAGCGGCGAGCACGGAGCGACGGCCACGCGTCCCGCCAGGCAGCCCGCCACCGTAAGTACTCGCCTGCCCGGGCGCGGGGCCGCCCCGGCCTCCGCGCCGCCTGGGCCGTGCCCCCGGCCTCCTCCCGTCCAGCCTGCAGAGGTGCCGCCGGGCTGGGGACCGCCGCCGCCGCCTCCGCTCCGCACTCGCTCGGCCCCGGCGCCCGTGGCTGCCCGCCGGTGCCGGCCTGCCGCGCCTAGGAGCTCCGTCCCGCCGCCGCCTTCGGGAGGGCAGGCGCGGGAGCTGCCGCCGCGCTGCCCGGCAGCATGTTTTCCCTCGGCTGACACGGCCCCCGGGTCCCCGCCGCGCTCTCCGCACGTGTGCGCGCCGCCTCGGGAGCCCTGCGCTCCGCGGAGCCCTGGGCTCGCCTAGCCGGGCGCAGAGACTGGCCCTCAGGAAAGGGAGACGCGCTGATGGCATGAGGCACTGGTCTGTTTTCCAGCCTAACGAAGCAGCCTTGGCTCTGGAATGAGGGGGAACCGTGCCGTGTCCCACGGGGCTGTCACTGCTTTCTTTTGTCTGCATCTGCTGTTGTCTCATGTAAAATCCTACTTTGACAAAATGGAAACACATAATGATCCTGTTTGCTGTACTTCTTTACTTTGTGTCTTTTCCACCTGGCTGTGGTCTCTCTGGTTGTCTGCTGCTCCTAGGTTGTAAGCTCTCTGGGCAGGGACAGTGCTCTACTATGTCTGTTAAGTACTGTATGCATCACCGTGGTGTATAAAAACAATACCATAATTACCATAAAATGCTTACTCTCAATCCCTTTCACTGTCTTAAGTCCCAATACTGGTGACATACAAGTAGAGTTGCTTCTATCAGAAGTTCCTGTTAGTTAGCTTTTTTCTTTTCCCAGAGTTTATGAATACCTGGATTTAATGTTCATCAACACTGATAATGTGATAAAGTTTCTCACTTCTTCCACTTTAGTTTATCCACAAATGGGAGAAAGCAAAAATACCCACCCTATTTCACAGTTGTTCTGAGCTATCAGTGGTGAAAAACACTGGCAAGTTATTGCACACAGTGTGCCCTACCCAGTCTAGGAAGTTCCTGATACCCGGCACTACCTGTAACTTCCTGAAATGCATACTTGGTTCACTTTGGGAGGTATGGTCCCCTGAGTGTATACCAATTCATTATATAATGTCTGTATAACCTATGAGACACGTAAGCAACTGCACGTGTAAATATGTGTTTTTAAGGAGGAAGGATGAAACACTTAAACAGTTACTGTCTTAGGAAATACATAATGAAGTTCATGACTAGGACCTCTTGGACTCGTGGTTTCTCGCACTGAATGACCATAAAGTGAGTCTGACCTGCTGCCTTGTTTCTTCAAGGTGGCTGGGCTAACTTTGCTACCTCTGTGGCAGCTAGCTAAAATGATTATAGAGGTCACAGTGGGGTTAGAGTTCAGGAGAAAGTATGAGTAAACGTATGTTACGCAACATTCTCAGCTGCTGAGGTGATTAAATGTACATGATTGCATTAGTATGGTCTTTGTAGCAGATGCTTTCACCTGTGGGCTTAAATACTGTCATCTGCCTCGTTCTGAACAGAGGCTGTAACTCCAGGTTTCTGCAGTGTTCCACACCTTCCCTTGCTTACCCCTGGGAGAAGGATGGAAAGCAGGCCTCTGAAACATCTTCTGAAATGTTAGAAGGACCAAGTGTTCCCCAGTCCTGGCCCACATCACACTAATTTCACAATCGATATTATTGATAACTTAGCTAGTGCCTGCTAATTCTTGAGCTAACATCTAATTCTTGATTTAACATCTCCTACCGTTCTGCTCTTTTGAAATGGCCAGTGATGTTTCTTATGGACAGGGAGGGGAGCAAGAATGAATAAACCCAAATTAATTTAGTATGCAATCCAAACCAGAGTTTTAACTTAAGAAATGAAGTGCAAGGGAGCCTACTGTTAGGGCTATTATGTTATTCAACCACATTAAAAAACTTAAAGACAAGATTGTGCTTCTGCTGCCGAACTTTGTTGTGTAGGGTGCTTCCAAAGGCTTGAATAGAGTTAAGTAACTGAAATAGATAGTAATTCTTCAAAAAGCCTTGTTTTCCCCCCCAGTTCATTGCCAGTGCATTTAGGGCTGTCAGAGAGGAGCAATCTGTAGCGCTTGACTCAGCAGTGGTGTTTCAGTAACTTCCCTGGGGGGAAGAAGGGTGACTAAGAGAGGAAAAGCCTGTCTGTTTTTCTCCAGCTGGCAACAGTTAATGATGATTAAATAGAGCTTTACTGTTTCAACTGACTTTCTTTTGCATAACTGTTGTTATGCTGATGAAAAAGTACTAAGAGCTCAAATAATCTGGCTGAGACATTACAGTTGGCCTGGGACAGACAGAGGAATAAAATCCAGGATTTCCTGACTCCTAGCCTGTGGTTCTCTGAACCACAGAAATTATTATTAGAGGGGCACTGGAGCTATTTTATATAGCAGAATTTTTTTAATAAATGCCTTTTGATTCGATTATGTGAAGTTATGTGTCTGTAAATATTGGTGTAAACCACCTCTAAGAATAACAGATGCAGCTAATATTATGAATGTGGTAGAGGGCGGTACATGTTCAGAGTGTATTCTGAGAATTGCATTATTTATGCTCTCAGTCTGGATGTATGGGATCAAACACTGCTCTCTTAGGAGCGGTCTAGCTAAAAACTGTGTATTTTGAGCGCTGGCAAACTGATCTCCCTGGTTTGTGCTGTTTAAAGCTCAGCATTCCTCTTAGCTAGTTTGTATCTAGGTTAGCAAACAGGTATTTTCAGGACTCAGGTGCTGTTTTGTATGTACTGGTTCAAGTCCTATTTTATTGTCAGAATGAACTTTTACTGTTATAGCCGAGTGGGCCAACTGGATCTGGAATTTTTCCTGTTGTAACACAGATTTTATGTGTGTTTTCTCTAGTGCAGTTGCTGAGAAATGGCCAATGAGAATCACGGAAGCCCTGCGGAGGAAGCATCTCTAATGAGTCACTCACCTGGCACCTCCAACCAGAACCAGCCCAGCTCCCCTAAACCGATGCGATTGGTGCAGGATCTCCCAGGTACCGGTTCTGCTTTTGAGAAGGCCCAGTATGGAGTTCTGAAGGACTCGGGTAGCAGGGCGAAGGTGGTGAAACGGGGGGCCACCAAGCAAATTTAGGAATAACGCATAATTCGGAGTGTGCTGTGATAATAATGGGGACATGAAAAGCAGGGCTGTTATTCAGGACCAGTCTTGTCCTGACTGTCTTACTGTCTTCTCAGATGAGCTGGTGCAGGCTGGCTGGGAGAAGTGCTGGAGCAAGCGGGAGAATCGCCCTTACTACTTCAATCGCTTCACTAACCAGTCTTTGTGGGAAATGCCTGTTCTGGGACAGCACGATGTCATTGTAAGTAAGCAGCTATCACAAGGGGCTATGCTACTGCTGGGATAATCTGCAGGGGCTGATGCTGCGCTCTTGTAGATTTGAGATTATGCATGTGGGGGGGGTCTTCTGTACTTTCAAACTCCTCTCTGAATCCAGAGGCTGACTTGGTTCTGATGAAACATTCCTTATGCAGATGCACACCCAGGTAGCAGTGTTCCAGATGTAGTGCTGCACTGCTCAAAGAATACTCAACCTGGGGGAGTTTGTTGCATTTGTTTTGCATCTAAGTTTTTTTTTAAAAAACAAAACAAACCTACAGGCAGACGTCTATAAGAGAATTCTGTAACTTTCCACAGTTGTCAACATTAATGTCCTTATTTACATCTACTTAGGAGCCTGGGGCAGTGAAATGGAAAGATAAGAAGGCTTATTGCCTTCATTTGGGACTCTGCAGTGGGAGTTGATGAGCTAATGAGTACCGTGTTTTGGACCCTCTTAGTCAGACCCTCTGGGATTGAATGCGGCTCCTATGCCACTGGAAGGTGGAATGATGGAGACCTCTGTGGAGAGCAAGCAAAGGAAGAGGAGATTCTCTGAGGAGGTTCCACCCAGTGGCAACAGTACAAAAAAGCCTAAGGTGGGTCTGGTTTTATGAAACTAATAAGATTAAGGGCATTGTTCAAACAAACCTAGAGGGCTTGGAGCTTGGACCTATTTTTTTGAACTGTGCAAGGTCAGGCCATCCTAGCATTACTCAGACTGTGACAACTGACATTCAGAAAATAGAAGAGCAGAATCAGACTCAGCTCCTGCCAAGTTACCATTTCTCTCTTACAGCCTGAGGTGGAGTATGAGAGTTGCTAGAGAACAGATTATGACTGAGAAATGTGGTAGCTTGCATGTCCACATTAACTTATTCTGCTAGCAGGCAAAACATACTCTAGCAATTCATTGGGTATACTGAGCAATGTGCTGCTAAAGGATTATTAGGCATGCTGGGCTTGCTTCATGTTTACCTTTCTTTGTGATGTAGTAATTCATATTTTTCACTCTCAGGTGGATGTTCCAGGGAACCCAGCTGCTCAGTCAGTCCCCAGCTCTCCCAGTATTCCAGGAACCTCTGTTCTGAAGGCATGGTGTGTTTCACCTGAAGATAAACAGCAGGCAGCTCTTTTACGACCAACAGAGTGAGTTGTCTCTGTTTGTCTTCTGTTCTTTTCTTGGTAGTAGATTGGAGACAGCTGGTTTTTCAAATGTCTTTGAAGAAGAACTTGAAGGATATAACACCTCCCCTACTGTCTTTGCAGGGAGGGTGGAGTCCTGATAGTTCAATCTCCTGGCTTATAAACAGCTCAAGGAGATATCTTCAAAAGTGACATTTGATAATTAGCTAATGATCTGGCCATTCTGATGACATTTACTTCTGCCTTAGAGTATACTGGGACCTGGATATTCAGACAAATGCAGTGATTAAGCAGAGGGCACCATCTGAAGTGCTGTCTCCACACCCTGAGGTGGAGCTGCTTCGGTCCCAACTTATTCTCAAGCTGCGGCAGCATTATCGTGAGCTCTGCCAACAGCGAGAAGGTAAATTTTTGCTGGTCTCCCCTTATTTGTCTTCTCAACTCTGCAGCACTGTGATGCTCTTCCTTCTGGTTTATGTCTGTCTCTTTTCCCTGTGATCACCTGTTTTTGTCATGGTTGTGGTTATACTCTCTGTGACATTGTTTTAGGGTTGTAAATTCATTAAGCAGACTTCTGGTGTGATGATCCTTATCAGAGCTTCTGGGCATCACTTTAATGCTACCATATTAATTAGACCCTTTTTCTGTGCTTTTCCAGGAATTGACCCCCCAAGGGAGTCCTTTAATCGCTGGATGTTGGAGCGGAAGGTCGTTGACAAAGGGACAGATCCTCTGTTACCAAGTGACTGTGAGCCAGTAGTTTCTCCCTCCATGTTTAGAGAAATCATGAATGACATTCCTATCAGGTATGGTTCACAGAAGGCACCTTCCTGTGCTTTTTGTCTTGGACCAATCCAGTGATTTATCTGACATTCCGTGCTTTTGTGTCTTACTTGATAAAGTGGTAGGGTGCTATTGATGTAAAATGTGGGAGCTGGACTGGGCCTCCATGCCTTTATGGCAACTGTGAAATTGATGCCTATGAATTTATACTTATTTCAGGTTATCCAGAATCAAGTTCCGTGAGGAAGCCAAGAGACTGCTCTTCAAGTATGCTGAGGCTGCAAAACGGCTTATTGAATCCAGGTAAGAGTTTTACAGTTCTATCACTTTTAAAAAACAGAAGAAGTTTACAGGAATTTTTAGAAGGGGCTGCTGTATCCCACCTTATTCAGCATTGGTCATCTTCTTAGTGAGTTAATAAAAGGCTAGGAACATACTGAAGAAAAACAGCAATGCTGGAGGCATCTTTTGGTAATGATTTTACAGTAAGATCAAACATTGGGAAGCTGAATGTTTAGGCAGACAAGTAAGAATCTGTGAAATACTGAACATGGAATGCTGCCTTATGTTTTTTGTCCCTGACATATTACAAGGGTGGTTGGACAGTCAGTGCTATTAAAGGGCAACCAATTTAAAGTGGTATTTTATTATACCATGTATAATTTTTCTCAAGAGTTCTGCCACAGGAATGAATTGAGGAAGATAGCCTTGTTTAAACAATACAAAGCTTGTTAACAGGGTAGCTTTCTCACAGTCACAAATTCCTAACGGTGGCTGCATTTGAAAAAGAGAGGCAAGAGCAAAATGGACCATTTCCCTGTTAGATAAATCCTTTATCCGCCTCTCCTGTTGCAGAAAGGACAGCAGCCAGCTACACTGTGTTTCGGAGAGAACATGGCAGTCCCTAGTCACACAAATGTCTGGGAACACTTTCCACAGGAGGCCTGGATGGGAGTGACAGGGTAGGGCCTTGAGGAAGTGTTGGCAGCTGTTTTCCCCCACTAATAGAAAAGTGTTGTGGTGGGATAGAATACATTGCCACACAGCTGTGGGTAAAATTTCACTTCTCCATTGCGTGCAGGAGTGCATCACCAGACAGCAGAAAAGTGGTGAAATGGAATGTAGAGGACACCTTCAGCTGGCTGCGACGGGACCACTCTGCCTCTAAGGAGGACTACATGGTCTGTATCCCTGTTTTTGTGCAGCTGAGGACAGTGAGCCTAGGAAAGGATGGGGGGCATTTAGGGCCAGGAAAAGGTCCTTCTTGAGAAGGCTGTGATTGCTTTTCTTTGATCTGTGAAATGGAAGTGAAGGCTCTGCATACCTCAAGGGAATCTGGTTGTGGGTTGTGTAAGGGATTTTCTGATTCTGCAGGACCGCCTGGAGCACTTGCGCAAACAGTGTGGGCCCCATGTGTCTGCTGCAGCAAAGGACTCTGTTGAAGGCATCTGCAGTAAGATTTACTACATATCCCTCGAATACGTCAAGCGAATCCGGGAGAAGCATCTTGCCATCCTCAAAGAGAACAATATATCTGGTACGCAGTAAACTCTGAAAAGTCATAGGAGTACAGCGTGTGACACCACTGTAAAGGCAATGCACTCTGGCCTGCCCCCTTTCAAACAGAATTATCTGTTGGGAGGGCTGCTCTGAATCCACAGGGTTGCATTTAATTGAGTCAGAAATACCCAGTCTGGCATGGTTCTCAGCTGGCAGACTCACACAGTGCGTTTGCAGTGGGAAGGCCATTTTCCATCAGGTACCATTATCAGCTGTAATATCAAATATCTTAAATGTATACTTTGTCAGGATTAAGTAGCTTCCTAGGGGCTGAACACACTGAACAGGGCATTAGTTCATTTCCCTGCACTACACTGTCTTGCTCTGCTTCTTTAGGAATTCCTGGGGATAGCACCACTCCCTTTCCTAATGCCAAGCACTCTGTCCTCCCTATACTCTCCTCTGCCACGTTTCTTGGTCTCTGAGCACCTTCTGCACTCCTGTGCATCCCAGTGGATCGCTATGCACTCTTTTTCCTCTCCTTGCAGAGGATTCATGTTCCTTGAACTTTTCTGTGTGTTCATTCTTCCCAGTTTATATCCATACTTCTGCCTCCACCATTCTTTAGTCCTTTTCTCTTTTGGATCCTTGCTTTTGTCAGACAGCTCCCTCCAGATCCTTGTGTCTGCCTTTTGCTGCTTGCTTTTGCTGCCTATCTTCCCACCCATGTCCAAGATTCCTTCCTACTGATCTTTCCTGTGAGCTCTCTTGTTTCTGCTGAAGTTGAGGCTAAGCTACTATCTGAGATGGGTAACCACAAGGTGGCAGAAAGATTCCTTTTCCTCCTGCACTTTGCTACCTGGGAATGTTTATTGTTCTCTGAATTTGGGGCAAACTGAAACAACAGCTACCACGAAAGCAATTTACCCATGTGGAACATGGCTCAAGATGCTGAAATGGTGCCGTTTACAGGCCTGCTGTATTACAGATAGAGAAATACTGTGAAATGAATCCCTTCTGTGCTCTGGTAGCGGGTCATGGAATTAATTTGGGAAATCGGCTCTGAACTTAGGTAGCTGCCTACACAATGTATGAAGAGACCACCACTGTGTTTTTGCAGGAACCACTCCGCTTTTCAGCCTTAGCCCTATCACTGCATGTTTTGAGATGAAAGGGGGATCTTGCTCATATTGTAATGGGCTGCATTTTTTTTTTATTATCCGTAGCTGAGATAGAAGCTCCTGAAGTCCAGGACAGGCTTGTTTATTGTTACCCAGTGAGACTGGCCATCCCCTCTCCACCACTCCCCAGTGTGGAAATGCACATGGAAAACAATGTGGCGTGTGTGCGGTACAAGGGGGAAATGGTGAAAGTGAGCCGGAATTACTTCAGCAAGCTGGTAAGGGCTGACTGCCAGTCCTGCATGACTGCATTGTCACAAATTGCTCTTCGATAAGGGGTTTTGTTTCTCCTTTTCCTTTGAGAGAAGGGACGGTGGAGTGGGATGGAGTGCTGACCTGGTGGAGGCTGTTAGATACTGCCCTAATAGCAGCAGAAATCAGGACTTCCACCTGAGTCACAGGAAGGCTTCTGCTGGGAATACTTGAGAGGTGTCGTGTGTATACTTTGATGCATACTGTGCTGCAAGAATGGTCATATCCACAGCAAGGCAGGCCTTGCTGAGAGCCATGCTGAGGTGTTACATACCTTCATGCTGGTAAATAGCTTGCAGTTTGCCCACACAGTAAAAGCAGATGTGCTAGAAAGCCTTCATGCAGAGCTCTGCCTTCTCCTTTTGTTCATCAGTGTCTCTCCCCATGTCATAATGTGTTTGCATACTGACTGGGCAATGTCGGTCTTATCTTTGTTGGTTTTCTTCATTTTTAATGGCTGGGCTTTCTATTCCAGTGGCTTCTCTATCGGTACAGTTGCATTGACGACTCTGGCTTTGAAAAGTTTCTGCCCAGGGTTTGGTGCCTTCTCCGTCGATATCAGGTACTGGTCTCATCATGGTTGTTATGTATCAGGAAGCTCTAGTAATATTGAGAAACTGAACTTACTGTCAGTGCTCTGAGAGACCCATGATTCTGGGAGCCTGATGCAAAATAGGGCTTAAACAAGGTCCATTGTCTGCTGCTGGTGTTTTGAGATGGGATTCCAGTCTGGGGAGCAATTGTGGTCTTGACAGAAGACCTCAGTGGGGATAAAGATAAACTTTTCTGAAAGAAACCTTCCATAGTTTGGATTTGTGTTGTTCTGCGGCCGAACCGAAGGTTCATGGGGAGGTATATGTGAAAGTTGGCAGTTGGTTTGTGGGGCCTGATTTGGATGAAGTATCTAAAGAGCATTCTTGGGTACATGCAGGGGACCTACATGAATTTGAGAAAGGAAGAGGGGGCCCTGCATACCTAGAGGAGTGGGTGCATGGACGTGTGGCCCTGGGTCCGTGTTCAGTGAAGGGAGCAGCAGGAACACAGCAGGCATCGCTCACCAGGGTTTGCTCTCCTCAGATGATGTTCGGTGTTGGTCTGTATGAAGGAACTGGCCTGCAGGGGGCACTTCCCGTGCATGTCTTCGAGGCCCTCCACAAGCTCTTTGGAGTGAGTTTTGAATGCTTTGCCTCGCCCCTGAATTGCTATTTTAAACAGTACTGTTCGGCCTTCTTGGATACAGACGGGTATTTTGGATCCAGGGGGTGAGTCTTACGTTACGGTGTCCTTGCCATGTATCTGTGTGGGTGCATGTGTGTGTGTGCAATGTAAATGGCTCAAGATAGGCTGACGTGTCTGTGAGTTCAGAGGTGGTAGCTGGTAGTGTGATATCCACTCAAAAGGATGCATGCTTTAAGCCTGCTTGAAAGCAGTGAGTGGACATAGATTGTCTATGAAACAATCAGGAGTGTGCCATTAGTCTAGGTAGAGGGGATCTGATCTTTGATGTGATGCGATTTATAGGTCTGTCAGTGTTTGCCCTTGTTCTCAAGAAAGGGAGAACTGGGCCCTCAAGCATTCAGCTTGAGTCAGCAGTCAGCCTTCAGTGACTACAGATGGAGTATGTCCCTGGTGACCAATTGTGCTGTTGGGAAATGGCAGGCCCCGTACTGCTGGGAATTCAGGCTTTCTGGGAGTACGACTGTCTCTTCTAAGGATGTGGATGCTTTTTAAGATGTTACTATTAGAATCCTAGCTTCTCTGATTGGAATCTTTGCCTTTTTCTTCCAGCCCGTGCCTGGATTTCTTCCCTATAAGTGGCTCTTTTGAGGCAAATCCTCCATTCTGTGAGGAGCTGATGGATGCCATGGTATCTCATTTTGAGGTATGTTCACTCACCTGTGTTGTTGTTCTGGATAAAGCTGTGCAATCATTCCCCTTCTCTCCACTGCTCCTACATCCTCACAGTAGGGTTGTAATTCAGTAGGCAAAAGACTGTGATTGCTGCTGTGCTGTTCTGGAAGCAGAAATGTGTCGTTTTCATAGAACTCATTAGGCATGTCACTGCTCAGCCCAGGCTAAGATAGTTCATTTTCTTGTTGGCTTAGAAACTGCTGGAGAGTTCCAGTGAGCCCCTCTCCTTTATTGTCTTCATCCCTGAGTGGAGGGACCCTCCTACACCAGCCCTGACCCGCATGGAACAGAGCAAGTTCAAGCGGCACCAGCTCATCCTGCCAGCCTTTGATCACGAATACCGCAGCGGGTCTCAGCACATCTGCAAAAAGTAGGCCTTTCTCTTGAGTTCTGAGCATAATGGTCCTTCTAGGAATGTGCTTTTGATGAGCTGCACCTTAAAAAGCCATATGACAGGAATATCCTATGCCAAGTTAAAATCAATGGGAAGTATAGAACAGACAAGGAAAAATGTTGTCCGTAATCATCCTGTTCGTAATCAATCCTTTTAAGACAAGCCTATAGTGTGTTGTGGATTTCTATATTTGTTTAATGACTACTGAGTATTTCACTAATTAAAAAGCTTGTGAGTGGTGTATTCCTTGGGTACAAGTCCGGTTTGAACTGTTTATACCATGTGGTGCTGTGGTTGTCATCTGTGTTCCTCTGTCAACTCTAATCTGGTGAGCCACTGCCAATAACAGTTGTTTCCTGGGCTGCCAAATGCCACAGTGCCTCACCGGTTCTGTATCACTTAAGAGGAAGTAGAAGCAAGGGGCAGTCAGGGCCTTTGTCCTCTGTAGGGCAAGCTGGCCGTTGGTCTGCTGAGAGCAACAAGTACTTAAATACCAAGTTCTCTGTACCTGCTTCCCATTGGCCTGAAATGCATTACCTTACTGACTCGCCTCGTTTGGAGACAGCAGTGTCCCTGGTGCACGTGCTGGGGGAGAGCTGCGTGGCTAGGCAGCATCAGTGCTCCTTCTGTAAAACTTAGCAAGCCTCTGTTTTTACTGAGAAATGCCTGACACTCTGCCCTTTCCCTCATAATTATGAGGAAAAGGGACAAAGAATACTTTTCCTAAAAACTACGCACAGGAAGAGATGGGGGAGGTAATAGGAAGTGTATGTGTGGGTAGTTGTGTGGATCCTTGGCAGGTGGGGCACGGGGAGATGCTGAGTGCCTGTCGTCTTCCCTTGCAGAGAGGAGATGTACTACAAGGCCGTGCACAACACTGCCGTCCTCTTCCTGCAGAACAGTGCAGGTTTTTCCAAGTGGGAGCCTACACCAGAACGGCTGCAGGAGCTTGTTGCAGCCTACAAGCATTCAGGCCGGACCCTTAGTTCCTCGAGTTCCTCATCATCATCCTCGTCCTCATCTTCCTCCTCCTCCACAGCAGACAAAGAGCGGGAGCTGGGCCGAGAGCAAAGCAGCAGTCGGGAGACTAATCCCAACTAATGTGCAGAGGTGAGAGATAGCAGGGACATGCCGGCGGCCCTGGAGGAGGCTTGCCGCGGCAGGCGGAGAGACTGCTGGCTTCGAAGCAGCGGCCTGGGGGACTCTTGCAAAGCAGCTCCGCAGCACCTGCTTTCCTCTGCAAACTTGCACGCCGCCCCCGCGCAGCGGTGCCGGGGAGCGCCCAGCCGCCGGCCGGGAGAGGAGGCCTGGCTGCTGCCCTCGCCGGAGGGCAGAGAAACCGAATGTAGCGTGGCAGGAGGAGCAGGCGGCCCCTCCGCCACTAGAGCGCGGAGGGAGGGCAGCCGGAGCTGGGACGCGTGCATGGGTGGAAGGACGGACCGATGGACGGACGGACGGACAGAGACGGCTGGCTGGCTGGCTGGACGGATGTCAAGCGTGACGGAGTGGCGCGTAGCGCCGTGGCCAGAGGGGTCCCGGCAGCCGGCCGAAGGCTTGCGTTGGCAGGAGAAGAGCGGGCAGAGCCCGGGGGCTCCTCCGGCCGGACTGGCACCAGCACAGCTCCGTGTCCATAGTGTAAATAGTTCTGTCCATGGCGACTGTGCTCCTTGCAGGGTTTGTTTCCATAGCATCCGTGTTTCTTTTCCACATGTACGAGTCCCGTGTTCGCCGACGCTGTTTACCGTATGGGAGAGGAGTGGAGAAGAGGAGTTTCTTTGGTGTGTAAAGACGTCTTTGCAGCTGTTTTGTAGTTGTCGTGGTTTTTATGCGGAGCCTCTGGGCTTTATTTAACCTCCTTGGGTTTTGTTTTGTAAGGATTAATTTAACACCGCTAACCATTTTATTACTTTTATCAAGAAGAGCAAAGTCTATTTTTGATTTACGTTTCCTAGTTCTTAGGAACATTAAAAACCAGCATACAGCTCTGCCTAGTGTCACTGCCTTTCCTTTGCTGCCCAGCCAAGGGCCTGTGGTCTCACCTTGAGCTCTCCTCTGTCTCATTCTGGGTGAATGGTAGAAAATGGTCATTTTGCAGAACTTGTACTTTGAATATATCTGGCATATTGCTTGAATTACAGAAAA
The DNA here is from genome assembly GCF_036417845.1 of Apteryx mantelli. Classification (NCBI taxonomy): domain Eukaryota; kingdom Metazoa; phylum Chordata; class Aves; order Apterygiformes; family Apterygidae; genus Apteryx; species Apteryx mantelli. The sequence continues at coordinate 19,602,948 of NC_089995.1, forward strand.
CTACAAAATGATAGACTGAGTTAGGATGTTTAATATTTTATCCGTAACATTAAGAGTTAAAAGGTAGAATGACAAAGACAAAGATGCTGGTAATGGAAATATGGATAGCTTTTCCAGGATGTTTAAAAAAGGTAATAAAAAAAGTGTCCGCAAGGGAATGATTATTATTACCAATTTGACTGGTTAGAGAATTTTACTAGGCTTTCCTGCATTCAGTTCCTAACACCTGCCTGAGTAGAGCCATTGTGACATTCTGTCTTGATAAAAGCTGCAAGTACTATAGAACCTACCATTTGCCTAGATAAATTGTTCTAGCAATTAATTCACTTTTCTCTTGATATGCAGACTTTCCCCAGTTGAATTTGTCTTGGTTCAGCTTCCAGCCATTGATCTAATTCTGTCTCTGGCTGTTGACTTTAAGAATCATTTACTACCACGCATCTCTTACATACATAGGTGCTGTAATGAGGTGAGGATGGTTCTGGGAGTTCAAATCTCCTGCAGTTCTAAGATGTGGCTTTTCTGGGCTTTGGGAATTTCCTGACTTAAACCGTAGAGCTCCTCTCTGCCTTTGAACGGGTTGACAGGTTTTGTAAAAGTCACTCCTCCCAGTGTGGGTCTTGCAGTCCAAAGGAAAGCCATTCCTGTGCGAGTTAGCTTTACCTGGAAGTTATATCGTCTTGCAACCTTGTGAGACTGAATTCTGTCTGTATAGGTCTTAGCATAGGTCAAACGGATTGCAAAGTTTATTAGTTAAAAAATGGAAGGTAAGGAAGCACCTTGAATCCTGGCTCAACATTGTGCACATGGTTTCTCAAAGTCTCTCCAGACAGTATCACTGATGCTTAATCCCATTGCTTCCCTGCAGTAACCCAAAACAGGCCAGGCCTAGCCCCACACTTTGGCTATTCAGCTGGTCCCAATATTTTTGCAGCTCTCTAGGGATACTTTCACAAGAGACCTTGAGATCATTGACCTCCTTTAATTACATTCTCAGAACAGTCGGTAACTCCAGCAGCAAAAGAAGCTGTTTTAAAAGTGTTTTTTCCCCTTTATTCATTATAATCTTGAGCCAAGGTAGGTGTTCTTGAAGTGCAGGTGACCAGAGATGCACACTAATGCTGGAAAGTGTCAACAAACTTGCTCCTTGGTTTGTCTGTCACTGAAGAATGAGGACTGCTTTGTTTTGCTCCCTTAGATGATGGGTAATTACCTTGTTAAGTTTATAATTGCCACATAAATGATGTCATGACCAAGTAACGCCACACTGCTTGGCTGGCTCTCTGGAAGTACCTCATTTATCCAGACACAGCAAAAAATGCATTTAGAAATTGAGTGTCAGGGTTGACCCCTGCTGGTTTTACAGGTGCTATAACCATGCGATCTCCAGCTCCTCCCTTTAAGTTCCTCAGAGTCACCTGTGAGGCCTTTTCTCCACACCTCTGATATCTCTTGCAGCTCTTTCTTGAATAGAGCAAGACTTGGAAAAGGGCAGATGAGCCCTTTGAAGACCTGGCAGAACAGGTCTGGTCTTGCAATGAAAGGAATGTGCAGGACCCACCCCAGGGGCCTGAGCCCTAGGCAGTGGAGGTAAATAGGTTTCTAGCTCTGGAGGAGCAAAGGGTATAAAACAACTGCTTGTAGAGGGGCTGGTTTTGGGTGGAGGGGGCCAAGGGGGCTGTTGAATGGCCTAGACATCAAGCAGGTTTTTGGTTGCAGGACTGAACTACGCTGTTTCGTGAGCCAACAGGCAGTGAGACCAGCTGACAGTGAACTGTTTCAATTCCTGGACACCCTTTATCGTCGCTGAGGCAGAGATTGGACGTGACGCTCCCCACCAAGACACTCGGCCAACGAAGTTCCTGAAATGCCTGCAACTGCACATTGCCAAGATAAGCCTGTAGATAAGGGTAAAGCAAAGAGCACATGACTGTGAGAGGCTGGGCAGAGGAAAGGCTGTGCAGGCAGCTAGCAAAGTGTTGGTGTGATGGAGGAAGGCCCCAGCTGGGAATGGTCAAGAGGAGGTATGAGCAAGACCGGGGAGGACAAGATGTAACCCCTGGGTCACACTGGTAGTTGGACATTGCCTGCTCCCCAGCCCTTTCTATTGCAAAGCCCTGGGGTAAGTTCTTAAAAACTCTTGCCCAACTTTGAGCTCTTGAACTAAAATTATCCTCGCTAAGCGCTGCCTCTGACTCTCACAGAATGTTTCAGCCCAAATGGTTTGCTCTTGTGAAGACCAAAGCTGAAAATAGCATTGTCTTGCCACTGAAAAGCTTGTCAGGAATTAGTAATTCTCTGAGCAGTTCAGGATGCATGATACATAAGGCAGAGCCCTGCGTGGAGAAAAGCTTGTTTTCTTGTTAACCAGCATGGATAATGAGGGGGGCAGCGAGGGGGCCATGAGCAACCGAGATGTGACCGTGTCACTGAAGGCAGAGGCTGGAAACCCCTGGCAGGGTCTGGACTTGGTTGGTGAACTCGAGCTTGCTCCTGGGACTCCCTTTGCTGTATGGTGTCCAGACTGTTTTCCCAGCAAGCGCTGCTGTACGTGATGGGTGGTCACGGCCTCTCTCCTGTTCGGTGGTGCAGCGGTAGGAGTGTTTGCCCTGCCCTTGTGGAGGGAGAAATTGGTGCTGCCAGCCTTTCTTCAGCCCTGGAAAGCTCGGGGGTTACTGAACTGCTGCTGCTGCCCTTCTGGGCTGCCAGAACCACCCTTGCGAGGTCTGTGCGCCGGCGGGGGCTGATTTGGCACGGCTGGGCAGAGCACCAGCCGTGGGGAGGGGTGTGTGACGGGAGGGCTCTGCGGTGGCCGGTGTTCGGTGCTGTGGCTGCTCAGGGGGGCGCGGGGGGCGGGAGCGGCGGCCAGGCTGGTGCAAGCCGGCAGAGCTTGGCTTCTTTGTGCTGCTTCGTGCCCCAGGAATCCCAGATGCTGGGGGTGAAGCCGCTGAGGCTCCAGGGTGGGTGTGCAGACCCCGTCCGGCCTGGGCGTTTCACCCCTGGAGCCGCTTCCCTTCTCTGGCGCCGTGCAGGAGCCGTCTCTTCCCAGGGCAGGGCTGAGCGTGTCTGCCCAGGGAAGGGGAGAGGGGCTGCCTGTGCTGCGAGGGCCCTGTGGAGCCCAGCTCTGCTGCAGCCCCCTCCCATGGGCCCAGAGGGTTGCAGGGCCCCAGGACCACCGACTGCAGATGCCCGGGCAGGGAAGGGAAGGGGCATCCTCGGGGGCTGCTCGGAGCAGAGGAGCAGCTGGGCTGCAAGGGAACCGCACCTACCTGCCTCCGCGTCCTCCTGCCGCAGCCCCGGGGACCCCGCTGTCCCCGTGCTGTGCCCCATGGGCCCGGGCGGGCCTGGCCCTGCGCCTGCAGCCCTGCCCAGGCTGGGCTCCGCCGGAGCCCAAGCATCCGCCTCCTCCTTCCCGTTGCCAGGCCAACGCCGCGTCGGATGCTTGCAGCCTCAGTGCGTCTGGGCTGGCTCTGCAGCGTCGCCGGGCAGCGTGCCCCGCACCTCTCCGTGGGGCGCGCGCAACCACCGGCGCCCCGGCTGCCTCCAGCATCTGCCAAACGCCTACGGCCCCGCGGGCTGGGGCACGGCCCAACCCGCCGGGGCTGCACGGCTGGGGACCAGCCGCCCGCCCGCCTGCCTGTAGCATCCCACCGAGGAGCCCCGGCGTGGACAGCAGGTACGGGCGGGCGTGGGCATGGGGCGGTGGGTCGCGAGCCTCCTCGCCCCGGGGGTGTGGGGAGGGAGGGGTGGCCGAAGGGCAGGGTCCCCCCACTCCCTCCATCAGCAGTGCGCGGTGTCCGGAGCCGGGCCCTGTCCTGGGGACGCTGGGGCAGGCAGGAGGCTGCGGCACCACCCTGGGCCCCTCCCCTGCGGCCCGCGGTGCAGAGCGGAGCGGCCCCCGCATGCGAGCCGGCCCCCAGCCCCGCAGAGACGGGGGCAGTGCCAGCCCGGGACCCTGCTGGGAAAGGCCTTTCCCTCTTGCCCGGACTGGCCGGCTGCAGAGGGCGGCGCGTCCCAGTGCCGGCGGCACCAGCCCCATGGTCGGAGGGGGCTCTGCCTGCGCCCGGCTGCCCCCGGCCCCTCTCTGCCGCGGAGCCAAAGGGGCCCGGCCGCGGTCCCTGCTGGGGGGCAGCGGCACCGGCAGGGCCCCAGGGACCTGCGTGTGGAGCCGCCACTCACGAGGGCTTCCCTGTCCCCATCCCAGCCCGGCCTCCTTGGACAGGCCCCCGTGCCGCGAGCCCCGCGCAGACCATGACCCACAAGGATGGCGAGCTGGAGAGTTCTCAGCCGCTGGTGTTCACAGCCCATGAGCTGGAGTGCAAGATCTGCTACCACCGCTACGATGCCCGAGCCCGCAAGCCCAAGCTGCTCAGCTGCGGCCACCGCGTCTGTGCCAAGTGCCTGCGCAGGATGGTGGCGCTGGGGGACGCGTCGCCCCGCCGGCTCAGCTGCCCCTTCTGCCGCCGGGAGACGCCGGTGCCCGGCGAGGACGTGCAGCGGCTGCAGGACGACAGCAAGGTGCTGGCCGTGCTGACGTACCACGAGCGGGCCAAGAAGCGGGGCGCGTCCCTGTCCCCGGAGGTCATCCTCTGCCCCAGCGTGCTGGAGCCCTTCGCGGAGCCCTCGCCCAGCTCCGACTGCCTCGTCATCACCATCCTGGAGGTGCCCGAGGACTTGGCCCCGCCGGAGGGGCTGGGCGTGCTGGACATGATCCGGCTGTACCGCCCCGCCAGCCTGGGCGCGCTGCCCTGCCACGGGCCCATGCGCAAGTGCCGCTCCTGGACGTGGCAAGCCGTGCCCCACTTCATCCTGGGCATGCTCTGCCTCATCTACTTCAGCTCCCTGCCCTTCGGCATCTACCTCCTGCTCATCGAGCACCACAGCCTGGGCATCGTGCTCGTCAGCCTCGTGCCCTCCACCCTCCTCCTCTGCATCTTCTACAGCTGCTGCCAGTGTCTGTGCCGCGAGGTCTTCGCCTTCCCCTCCCCGTGAGCCCGTGTGGCCGAGCCCTGTGCCCGCCGCGGGGGGGCCGGGTCCCCGTGGGTGCCCCCCGCCCCGCGGTGGCCAGGTGCTGCGCGGAGCGGGACGTGCGCCCGGCTGGTGGGAGATGCTGTGCACCCGTCAGCTGCCCGCGCAGAGAGGAGACGTACGACGGCAGGGCCGTGCCGGCGGCCCTGGAGGAGGCTTGCCACGGCAGGCGGAGAGACTGCTGGCTTCGAAGCAGCGGCCTGGGGGACTCTTGCAAAGCAGCTCCGCAGCACCTGCTTTCCTCTGCAAACTTGCACGCCGCCCCCGCGCAGCGGTGCCGGGGAGCGCCCAGCCGCCAGCCGGGAGAGGAGGCCTGGCTGCTGCCCTCGCCGGAGGGCAGAGAAACCGAATGTAGCGTGGCAGGAGGAGCAGGCGGCCCCTCCGCCACTAGAGCACGGAGGGAGGGCAGCCGGAGCTGGGATGCGTGCATGGGTGGAAGGACGGACCGATGGACGGACGGACGGAGACGGCTGGCTGGCTGGCTGGACGGATGTCAAGCGTGACGGAGTGGCGCGTAGCGCCGTGGCCAGAGGGGTCCCGGCAGCCGGCCGAAGGCTTGCGTTGGCAGGAGAAGAGCGGGCAGAGCCCGGGGGCTCCTCCGGCCGGACTGGCACCAGCACAGCTCCGTGTCCATAGTGTAAATAGTTCTGTCCATGGCGACTGTGCTCCTTGCAGGGTTTGTTTCCATAGCATCCGTGTTTCTTTTCCACATGTACGAGTCCCGTGTTCGCCGACGCTGTTTACCGTATGGGAGAGGAGCAAAGAGGAGTTTCTTTGGTGTGTAAAGACGTCTTTGCAGCTGTTTTGTAGTTGTCGTGGTTTTTATGCGGAGCCTCTGGGCTTTATTTAACCTCCTTGGGTTTTGTTTTGTAAGGATTAATTTAACACCGCTAACCATTTTATTACTTTTATCAAGAAGAGCAAAGTCTATTTTTGATTTCTGTTTCCTAGTTCTTAGGAACATTAAAAACCAGCATACAGCTCTGCCTGGTGTCACTGCCTTTCCTTCGCTGCCCAGCCAAGGGCCTGTGGTTCCCCTGCACCCACCAGCACCCAGCCTGGGAACGTGGGTCACTGTCGGGGAGGGAGCACGGGAGGGTCCCGCTGCGGGATGTCGCCACGGGGTCTCGGGGCGGCCGGAGCGGGCAGCATCGGCCCTGCGCCCCCCGAGCGGCGTGCCCCAGCATCCCCCCCCGGACACGCATGCACACGGAGGCTGGAGATATGCAACCACGTTTATTAGCCCCCGCATCCCCCCTTCCCGCGGGGGCCAGTGCAGCACCCGGCCCTGCTCTGCCCACCCCACGCAGGGCCAGGGGCTGCCCCGCACCGTGCCCCCTACTCCGGCCCCCGGGGGGCCGACAGCCCTGGGGGGCATCCGTGTGCAGCGGGGGGTGATGCCACCATCTCTGCCAGGCTCCAGATCTTGGGCTCCCGCGGTTGCTTGCCCTGCCCAGGACCTGGGGTGCCGGGGGTGCCGCGCTCGCCGCCGTCCTGCCCGGAGCCGGTGCCGGGGGGGCTGCCCGGCGGGGGCCCCTCGCCCTCGCTGTCCTCGCCCTCGGAGGCGCCGCGCGACGCCCAGCTCGCCTTGTTCTCCTTCCTGAGGCGCCGGCGGGCGTTGGCGAACCAGGTGGAGACCTGGGTGAGGCTCATGCGGCTGAGCATGGCCAGCATCACCTTCTCGCCCTTGCTGGGGTAGGGGTTCCTGGGGTGCCGCGCCAGCCAGGCCTTCAGCGCCCCGGTGCTCTCCCACCCGGCACCGGCTCTCGCCGGCCGCCGGCAGCACGGCGGGCACGGTCCGGCGCCGGGCAGCAGCACCGGTGGCAGGTCACAGGCAGCAGAGACCTGCGGGGCACGGAGAGGGCTGGGGGGCGCCGGGGCAGGACGGTGCCTGGCCGGGGCGCGCGGCTGCTGCCGGGCACCGTGGCGGCACCGCAGAGGACTGTTCGTACCCCAGCCGGGCTGTGCCCAGCATGGAGCAGCCTGCAGTGCCACGGCCAGTGCGACGGGGCGCTGAGCTCCTCCGTGGGCTCCCAGCCGCAGCCCAACCCACTGCCCAGCCCCAGCTCCGGAGGGAGCCCCGGCGCCCTGCTGTGCCCCGGCACCCTCACCACTTACCGAGTGCGCCAGGAGGCTCAGCGGGGGCGGCAGCAGGTTGTAGCCGGCCAGCACGGGGCAGGGGCAGGGGCAGGGCAGCAGGGCTCGGGGGGGCCCCCGCAGGGGCCCCCACGGCCCCACGCAGCCCCCCAGCTCGCGGCCTGGGCACCCCTCACCCTGCGGCGCTGCCATGCTGCTGCGAGAGGAGCCGGGCAGCTGCTCCCGGGCTTTTATAGCTGTTTTGGGGGGGGGGGGGGTCTGGGGTGATTGACAGCTGATTATGGGTATTAACACCCTGGCAGAGCAGTTAATGCAGCAGCACTGACTCCCTGGGGCAGGGACCCCCCCGCCCCCCCCCCCCCCCGGGGTCTGTTTTTGGGTAGGGACTGGCAGGGTGCATCCTCTCCCCACACTCCCCTGCCCGGACGCCCCCAGAGCCGTGGCACTGGAGCCAGGCAGAGCTGCAGGGCACCGGGGGACCCCCGGCCCCACGAGCACCCACACAGGGACACATTGCACCTGGGGACACAGCACGCACGGAGAGACAGTGCACAGGGGGATGCAGTGCACAAGGGTTTTATTGCAGTGCCAAGAGCCATCAGTGCTGCCCCACAGCGCCCAGCTGTGCTCCCTGCCCTGGCACCCAGCCCTGGCCCAGGGCTGCCCTGGAGCCAGTGCCGGGCAAGGGCAGGGTCCTGGGCAGGGTGCGGGGAGCCGAGGGTCAGCGGGAGAACTTGCGCACGGGCCGGTAGGCCATGGGCGGTGCGAGGTGCTGCGCCGGAGCCCGATCCTCCTCCGGGCCAGCAAGGTCCTCGGCCGAGCCCCAGCGCCGCCGAGCCTGGCCGCCAGCCTTGGGCAGCAGCAGGCAGGCCAGCCGCCGGCTCCTGCCCCGTGCAGCTGGTGCCTCTGGTGGGGGCCTGTTAGCACCGGGCATTGGGGGGGGGGGGGGGCCTGCTGCTGGCAGCCCCACCACCCCGCTCCCCAAACGCTCCCCGCATTGCCCTATGCGACAGCGGGTCCCGTTCCCTCCCCACCCCCCCCCCCCCCCAAACGTCCCAGCTGCCCCCAACCCAAACGCCTCCCCCTTGCCCCGTGCTGCCGGCTCCCCGCGGGTGGACGGGCTCTTACGGGGGGTCTCGGTGGCCCCATCCTGCGCGGCCGTGGCGCTCAGGTAGTGCGCAGGCAGGCGCCCGCTGTAATCCCGCAGGTCCTGCTTGGCCCCTGCCGGGAGAGTGTCCTGAGCCGCAGGGCAGCAGCAGGGAGACACCCCCCCCCCCCCCAGCCTCCCCCCCCCCCGCTGCAGGGACCCTCCGGCCCTGGGGCGGCCGAGAGCCCCCAGGCAGGGACGGGGCTGGGCTCCGCCGTGCAGTGGGGCCAGGGCTGGCGGGGCCTCACCGAAGCGCTCGACGAGCAGGTCCACGATCTGGCGGTGCCCATGGAGCGCCGCGATGTGCAGCGGGGTGTAGCCCTGGGGCACCGGGTGTCAGGAGGGGACGGGGCTGGGCCGCGGCCCCCAGCACCATCCCCTGCCCAGGTGACCAGGACGGCCCCAGGCACAAACACTCCCCATCCCCATCCCCCAAACCATCCTCCCGGGGACATCCCATTCCCAAAACCATCTTCCAGGGACACCCAATATCCAAAACTATCATCCCGGAGCTGCCCCATCCTCAAAAATCACCGTCCCAAGGGATATCCCATCCCCAAAACCATCGTCCCAGGGACACTCCATCCCTGATACCCTTGTCCCAGGGGCACCCCATCCTGAAACCATCATCCCATGGGACATCCCATCCCCAAAACCATCATCCCAAAGGATGCCCCAGCCCCAAAAATCATCGTCCCAGGGATGCCTCATCCCCTTCCCAGGGCATCCCCCCCATCCTGGGCCAGTGCTGCGTCTGCAATGCGGGCAGTGCGTCCGTCCATCTGTCCATGCATACTCACGCCCTGCGTGGGAGGGAGCACTGGGTCAGCCCGAGCTGGGCACCGCGTGCCCCTCCGGCAGTCGCAGGCAGGGGATGCGCAGGGCCAAGCACCCCCAGTCTGCACCCAGCCCCGCGCAGGCACCCAGCGTCCCAGGCTCGTACTCACGTGCTGGATCCGGGCGCAGCCGTGGGCAGGGAAAGGAGAAAAGCAGTTAGCATCGGGGCTGCTCGCGCCCCTCGGCAGGCCCCAAGCTCGCGCCGCGCGCCCTGCTCACAGCTCTCGTGTTGACGTCGGCCCCGGCGGCCGCGAGCAGCGTGGCCATGTCCTCCTTGCCGTGCTTGGCGGCCCAGTGCAGCGCCGTCTGCGGGGCGGTGGGGCGCTGGTGGCAGGACAGGGAGCAGGGGGGCAGGGGCAGCGCGGTGGGGGGCAGCAGGAATGGGGTGGTGCAAGAGGGGACACGGGGCAGCGGGCATAGGGCAGTGCCAGGGGCACGTGAGGGGCAGCAGGAACGGGGCAGTGCAGTGGGGACATGGGGGACATGAGGGGCAGTGCAATGGGGGGCACGGGGCAGTGCAATGAGGGGCATGGGGCAGTGCAGTGGGGGCACGGGGGACATGAGGGGCAGTGCGATGGGGGGCACAGGGCAATGGGAACAGGGCAGTGTGATGGGGGCACAGGGCAGTGCAATGGGGGGCATGGGGCAGTGGGAACGGGGCAGTGTGACAGGGGGCAGCGGGAATGGGGCAGTGTTGGGGGGCACAGGAGGCAGTGGGCATGGGGCAGTGCAATGGGGGACACGGGGGGGGGCACAGGGCAGTGCAATGGGGGGCACGGGGCAGCAGGATGGGGGGCATGGGGTGGGTGAGTGTGGGGCACCCCGATCTCCTCCCAGCCCCCCCTGGTCCCAGGGTCTCCAGCCAGCCCCATCTGCCCCCTGGGCTGAAGGCGGGATGGGGGGGGGCAGGGTTGAGCACTGCGGGGACGGGGGTGTCGGGCACCGTGCAGCACGAGAGCCTGTGTGCAGGGGGCTCTGCGCAGTGTCGGGGGGAGGTCTGTGCGGTGTGTGGGGCTGTGCAGTGCAGGGGGCTCTATGCAGTGTGTGGGTGTCTGTGCAGCACGGGGGGGGGGGGCAATGCAGTGCAGGGGGGGGGTCTGTGTGGTGCAGGGGGTTTGTGCAGTGCAGGAGGGTCTGTGCAGCACGGGAGAGGTCTGTGCAGTGCAAGGGGGGGGTCTGCACAGCGCAGGGGGGTCTGTGCAGCGTGGGACAGCCTGTGCAGCATGGGGGGGGGTCTGTGCAGCATGGGGGGGGGTCTGTGCAGTGCAGGGGGGGGTCTGCGCAGCGCAGGGGGGTCTGTGCAGCATGGGACAGCCTGTGCAGCATGGGGGGGGGTCTGTGCAGCATGGGGGGGGGTCTGTGCAGTGCAAGGGGGGGTCTGCGTGGCGCAGGGGGGCAGTGCAGCGCAGGGGGGGGTCTGTGCAGCGCAGCCCCCCAGCAGCAGGCGGGCCAGCCCTCCGCCGGGCAGTCGTCGCCGCAGTGCCGGGCCGGTGCTGGGGCTCCCACCGAGCTGCGCCAGCCCCGGGGACCGGTGCCGCCTGTGTCGGCCCCGCAGGGCCCCGATGCCCAGGCCGGCAGAGGGGGGGTGGTGGTGCCCTGGTGGGGGGGGGGGGGGGGCAGATATCTGGGGCTGGGAAGGGCCGGACTTACAAACTGCGCCGCGGCAGGGCAGCAGCCGCAGGGGACGGGGCAGCGGTGGCAGAGGGACGTCGGCTGAAGCCTTTGCAGGAAACAACACCCCCCCCCCCCGGGGCCCTTCTCTGGGCCCCCCCCCGGCCCCTGGCCCCCTCATGGCCCCACAGCCTCCCCCCGGCCCCATCCCCTCCCCATGGCCCTGTCACCTCCTGTGACCTCCATCCCCCCATGGCCCTATCCCCCCCCATGGCCCTGTTTCCCCCCCCCCGCCCCCCCATGGCCCTGTCCCCTCCCCATAGCCCTCCCCCCCACATGGCCCTATTGACCCCGGCCCCCCCACGGTCCCTCCCCCCCCCCAAGAGCCCCCATCTCCCCCATAGCCCCTTTCTCCCCAGTAACCTCCATCCCTCCCCTTGGCCCCATCCTGCCCCATAGCCCCATTCTGCCCCATAGCCCCTGTGCCTCCCCCCATAGCCCCAGCCCCCCCCCGCCCATTTGTGCCCCCCAGCTCCCCAGGAGCCCCCACACCCCAACTCACCCCCTGAGCACCATCGGCAGCACCAGCGCGGCCCAGCGGGTCCCCGTGCGGGAGAGGAAGAGGTCAGAGCCCGGCTGGGGCAGGACGGGGCGCGGGAGGGGGCAGGAGGGGGCAGGATGGGGAGCGAACGGGGCAGGACAGGGTGCGGATGCAGGCAGAGGCGATGCTGTGCACCGCAGTCATCCCCATCCCCGGCAGCCCCGGGCTCAGCAGGGTTCCCGGAGGTGAAAGCCCCCTGGACCCCAGTGCCTGCGTGGGGCCACGGTGCTCAGGGCCCCGCACTCACCGAGGTGAAGTCCTGCGGAGACGGGGGCGCGGAGGGAAGGACGCGCAGGTCAGCGCCGGGCACGGAGCCGATGGCCCGGCTGCACCCTGCCGGAGCGGGCGCCCCGTCCCCCCGGCCCCCGCTCACCTTCTTGGTGGCCAGGGAGGGCTCCTGCTGGAGCAGCTGGCTCAGGACCGGCAGGTCCCCGCTGGCTGCTCCCTGCAGCCATTCCTTCTCCACGGGGTCCAGCTGTAGGGAGAGGCCCCGTGAGACCCGGCACCCACGAGACCCAGCACCCCTGAGACCTAGCACCCCTGAGACCCAGCACCCCCGAGACCCAGCACCACGAGACCCGGCACCCATGAAACCCAGCACCTCACGAGACCCAGCACCATGAGACCCAGCATCCACCCCCCGGCACCTGGCCCCCCCATGAGACCTGGTCTCCCATAAGAGCCAGCCCCATGAGACCTGGCCCAATGAAGCCCAGCAGCAGCCCCCTATAACACCCAGTTTCCCATGAGACCCAGCATCTGCCCCCCGGCACCCACGAGACCCAGCACCCCATGAGACCCAGCCCAGTGAGACCCAGCATCCTCCCCTTGGCACCTAGCCCCCGTGAGACCTGGTCCCCCGTGAGACCTGACCCCATAAGACCCCAACCCACGAGACCTGGTCCAAAGAAGGCCAGCAGCGGACCCCAGGACACTGGCCCCCCCAGCCCCGCCGAGCCCAGCCCCGCTCCAATCCCGGCCCCCCGCCCACGCGGCGCAGCGTCACGCACAGCCACGGGGCTGGAGCCCACGCTGCTGCTCCCGTCCTCGGGGGCCTCCTTGGCGACCTGCTCGCCATCCTCCTCGCCCGGCTCCGCTGCCTCTTGCTGCGTCCCCCCCGGTGCCAGGGGCCCCTCGAGGCAGCTCTGCCCCACGCGCAAGGGGAGACACGCGGCCGTGCACCGTGAGCGGGTCCGTCCCCCAGCTAGGGGACAGGGGACCCCCCAGCCCTGCACACCGGGGGCCCCCAGGCATTGCCCTCGCTCACCGCCGCGCTGAAGTCGGTCACCAGGATCTGGGGGGGGGCCGGTGCAGGGGGCTCGGCCCCCCCGGGGGGGCCCCGGCGCAGCGCCACGGCGCTGGGGGGCCGGGCCCCACTGTGACGCGGTCGGTCGTGGGGCGCCCTGTCCCGCAGCGCCGGGCCTGGGGGCAGAGGCGGGCGGTGAGGGCAGCCCTGCTCCCACCAGCTCCCGCAGTCCAGGCAGGCCGGCACCACGTGGGGTGCCGCGACCGGTGCTCGGGGGAAGCGGGAGCCCCGGGGGAAGCGGGAGCCGGAGATGCCCTTGGCCTCCGCCCGGCCCACAGGATCCGGCACCCAGGGGGCACGAGGGCCCCCGCACCAGTGGCCCCTCTCCCACAGCTGCACTGGGACCCAGACGGGGGGGCCTGGGGGACCGGTCCGAGCCCTGGGGCTCAGCCCGCAGAGCTGCAGCAGGACTGGCTCGGCAGGCGCCCAGGCTGCTGCACCCTGCTCCAGCCGGGTGTCACTCACTATCGCCCAGGGTTTCCACGTGCCGTGGCCTTCCCTGCTCCCCTCTCCGGGCAGAACCACGGCAGTTCTGGGCCAGGAAACAGTTAATGCGTCCCTCCCTTGGCCATTGTGCAAGAGGATGCGAAGTTGCAGCCCTGGCAGGAGGCCACAGCCGGATTCCTGTCGGCAGGGGAGGGGGTGCGGGAACAAAGGGGCCAGCCCGGCTCCGGGACGCCCAGGACGCCCGGGACCCCCATCCGCGCGGGGCCCAGCACCACTGCCAGCCCCAGCCCACCAGCCCAGAGGAGCGGAGCCTTCCCTGCCTCCCCAGAGCGGCCAGGGGGGGCCGAGGCCGGGCAGCTGTGCGCAGCTGTGCCCGGCAGCCAGGAGGGCCCGGCCCCCCGCGGCCGCCCCGCTCGTGCCTGCTGCGTCTCCCCGCTCAGACCAGGATTATCCCACAGGTTGTATCCGTAATTAAATACCGACTAATAACGCTCTCAGGATATTAAATATGTAACAAACCCGCTTAGCTCTGGGCCGGGGACGGGAAGGGGAAGGTCACTGGGGCTAAGGAGCCCAGCAGCATCCTGGGGCTCACCACAGGCCTCCGGGGACATCCGTCAGTGCAGGCACGCGGGATGCTGTGGCAGGGCTGTGCCCGGAGACCCTCGGGCACTCCTGGGGCTCCTCAGGCCAGCGCCAGGCAGAGGGGTCCGGGATGCCCCTGCCAGCCCGGCCCGAGCCCCTACGGCCCCACTGCGCCCCACGGCCAGAGCCCCGGCAGCACCCAGTGCCCAGGGCTTGGTGCGCGCAGGCTGGCAGCCCCCTACTCCCCTCTGCCCCATCCCAGCCCCCCCCCCCCCGCTCCCAGACCCATCCCCACCTCGGGCTGGTCCCGTGCTCTCCGGCAGCCCCAGGCACGGAAGCCGCGGGGCAGCCCAGAACGCCTGCGCCGCCCAGCCGGGATGGGACGGCCGGGCCGGACAGCCGGGGCCCAGCCCTCGCCCCCGCCCGCCGACCACGGCCCCGCCGGCACAGCTGTGCCCTAACCTTGTCCCCACAGGACTCTGCCGGCCCTAATCAGCGCCGTGCGCGGTCGCACCACCGAATCTGCTTTATTAGATAATGGGGCCGTAATCTAGGAAAGCGCCTATGGATTGCTGCAGCGTTAACCCTGCGCGGCACAGCTGGACAGGGACAGGGCCACAGCCAGGGCTAAGCACAGACACAGCTGGGCACGGACCGAGCCATGGCTGGACACCCAGCCAGCCACGGCTGGGCACAGACAGGGCTGGACAGGGTCGTCCCCGCCCGCAGCCCCAACCAGGCCAAGGCAGGGGATGAGGAGGCGGCTCCCCGGGAACCTTGCTCTGCCCCGCAGCCAACAGGCTGCAGGGCTCGCACTGCTTGCCGGCTGCTCCCAGCACAAGTCCCAGTGCCATACCCCTCTGCTGCCAGGAGCCTGGTTCAGAGCACAGGAATCGCAGCAGGTCAGGCTGGCAGCAGTGGCAGCACTGAGCTCGGGCCTTGCAGAAGCTCTTGCTGAAGTTGGGTGGTTCCAGGCCTTTTTCCCCCTCTGCAGATAATCAGTTTAATGCAAATGCACAGAACTAAAACTCTGAGATTAGCTGTTATAATCACATGTAAATACTTCCAGACAATCCGCTCAGGGAGGGGTAGCATGTGTAGTTTGGGACAGAGTTACATGGGATTTAGGCTGTTTACCACTCAATTAATTTCATGACTACAGCCCCAAAATCACCATTTTACCAGATGCACAGCTCACTTCCCCAAGAGTCAAGGTCACTCCAGCAGGAGGAAGCTGATAGGTCTTTGCTGGCAGATGCAGCAGCCCTGTGCTATGCCATTTCTCCCTACGCCATTCTCCCACACAGCCCCAGTTAACAGTGTCCAGGATCCTTCTGCCCCAGCACACAAAGCGACGGGCCACAGTACAGCAGCAGCGAAGGTGTTTTTTCCCTTCCCTGCTGGCCTGGGTACTCAAGAGGATGCTGGTGTAGGATCACAGACCCTCCAGGCAGGGGTAGCAGCCACCACCCTTTTCCACACATGCAGGTTTCAATCCCTTTTTATTCATAAGCATATTCAAAGCTTGAGAATGTCAGAATCGAACCCCTCCCATAACCACCTACAAACCAACTCTGCAGCAGAGTCCATCCCTCTTCAGAAGAAAAATAGAACATCTTCCACCTATGCCTCTTCCTATTTTGGGTTCCTCCAGTCCAAAGCCCCACTGATGCCTGCCTGCAGGCCGGAAAAGCCAAGAGAAGGAAGGCTGCCTTCACGCCAGGACCACACACCCCACAGCTGAGGAGTGGGGAGCACACGGCTGAGGCTGAACACGCCCCACATATCACACCGTACCACGTGGCTGTGCTCAGCCCCATGGCTCTCACCAGGATCCTCACATGCCAGGCAGACGCTGGTTCGAGTTTGGCCCACACAGACATGATTCAGGAAAAGGGATTTCAGACCATCAAGTGCATCAGGCACAGAGACCAGCCACATCAGAGTGCTGCCACTGCTCAGCCTGTCTCAGCGCCTTGGCTGGTGAGCAGTCCCCGCTCAAGAGACAGCTGCCTGTGCCAGGGGAGGATGCGCAGGACCCCTCGCTGTGCACGGCAGAGCAGCAGCACACCCCCAGCGGTGGGTACTCAGCCACGTCCCTTGTAGCCCCAAAGCAATAAGGCAACTGCTGGCTGTGGAGGCTTCTGCACGGTGCAGCTGCCTTGCTGCAGCACCGATGGCCCAGAACGTCAATGTCAGCCAGGCCTGTCCCCACTGCTAATCTGCCAGTGTGATGACATCGTAGTGGATCCCCTGCTGCAGCTGCTGGATCTGCTCGGCCGTCGCCTCTGCGGTGAACATGCCCTGGGCCTGGGCCATCGCGGCATCAGCCACTGCTGCAGAGGAGGAGGGGGGTGGGTCAGTACTCCCTTGCTCCTGTGTCTGAGGGCAGAGCAAAGCAGATTGCTTCCCGGGGCCCCTCTCCATGTTCACTGCCTGCTTTCAGGTGAAGGTACCACAAAAGGACACCATGCTTCGGAAGGGCTCTAGGGCCACCGTGGGGAACATGCCTCTGGTTAACTCTGCAACTACACGTCAGGGTGATTCCACCCTGGGAAGCTGGGCCTCTCAGTGCAGCTGCCTGTCTCCAGAACAGGGGAGCCAGTACTGTTCCAGAACTGACACTTTCAGAGATCGGCACAAGTTCCCCCCACAGAGACCATGGCTGGCCATTTCCCAGAGTTACAGGACACAGGCACCAAGATGGCAACCTAGCCCACCCTACCCTATCCCTGCTCGGCCAAGGATCAGTGCAAGCCAGCCAGCACATAGCTGCACTGACAAACCCCACTAGCTACAGCGAATGAGCAGCTCTGCAAGCAGAGCTGGACCGAGACCATGATGGCATCTCAGCAGCTGATAGGAGGCATCACCAACTCCTGTGCAGGACTGGCAACCCGAGAACAGGAGGGAGACGAGACTGTCAGAGCCAAGTCACAGATTAGCCCTGTGGCCCTGGCCCTACCTGTGACTGCCGAGTGTGCAGCTGCTTCCAGCTGTGCCTGAGTGACAAGCTGCTGCTCGGGTGAGACAGGCATGTACTGGATCTGCAGGGAAGAGAGAACAAAAGGAGGAAAGTCTGGGACTGGCAGGGCCCCTCTTGGAGTGCTGCTCTGGCCACAGCTGCTGCAGTGAGTCACTAATCCACCCGCACTTCCATCTCACACCCCTTCCTCTCCAGCTCTGCGCACAGAGCTCACCCCTCTACAGCCCTATCTGCAACACCACCAGCTCCAGCAACCACGCCTGTCCCTTTACCTGCGGCTCCTGGAGGAACTGGCTGCCCTGTTCATACTGGATGTGGGTGATCTGGCCATCCTGTACCTGAAGACAAGAGCTGCAGTAAGACTGTGTTAGGGCTAGTGGTGTTCCCTGCCTCCTGTGACTTAAATGGAGCAAGCTGTAGGGAACATAAGGAGGCCCTGCCCGGCACACGGCACCCTTGTGGGCCCCATCCACTGCGCAAAGGGAGCAGCCAGTCTGATGCTTACCTGGATGTGATGTCCCTCTGGGACAACAACATACTCATGGGGAAGCAAGTGCTGTACGCCATCCTGGGCAATGATGTACTGTACCTGCAAACACAGCGATTCAGACCAAAAAGACAGGTCACCACTGCCCTCTCCAAACCACACCAGAGCTGGTTCTTGTCTGGCTTCTGTGCCTTTTCCATCCCACCTCTCCCCACTGCCCCCAAGTCTCCCTGCTGCCCCTGCTCCAGCTGTGCAGTATCTTCCAGTTCCCCAAGTCCTGGGACAGGCCTCACACGCACAGCCCTCTCCCTCACCTGGTTGTCAGATGTCACTAAGTGCTGTACTGTCTGTCCATCGGCAGTTGTGATCTCCTGGATGTATGTAGCCTCCTCCTGCAAGACAGCAAGAGGCCAGCACTGTCAGTGTCAGCTATGTCTGACTGCAAGCCCTCTGAGATGAGGGGACCAGCACAGCAGCGTGGGGAAAGGCAGCACAGGGCAGGAGGACAAGACGGACCAGTGTGACTCACCTGGCTTGTGATGCTCTGCTCCTGAGCTACGATGATGTGTTCCTGTCCCAGAGCCTGCTGCAGCCGCTCGGGAGCGAGCACTGCCTGGCCAGACTGCAGAGCCGCTGGAATGCGGAGAAAGCCAGTGCAGACACCGTCAGAGCTGCCAGCCAGCCCCACTCCCAAGAGCGGCCCTTGCCAGATGTCCACCCCACTGAGGAGCACAGGACATTCTCTTAACTCTGCTCACAGAGGGCAAGAAGCTAAAACAAACTCTACCAAGATGAAGCAACTAGAGGACACTGTGGGTAAAACCCAACATCCACATCAAACAGCGTGAATTCCACTTCCTATTTCAACCACAAGCTGTTCACATCACTGCTGCTCCCTGAATGCACTGAGCTATTAGGACCTGCTTGGAGAAAACACTGCACCTGTAGTTCTGCACACAGAACCACAATGGTTGTCGCTGCACTCATTGGGTCCTGCTGCCACCAGCAACCCTAACCTTCTCCTGGCCCAGACCTGTCTCAACCCTGCTCAGCTCGCGAGCTGGGTGAATCAACACTGGGGGCTCTGGCCACAGGAAAGCTGGAGGTACACTCCTGGGCAGGGCAGGCACACATCTTACTCTGCAGGGTGGCTAGCGTGTCCTCGTCGCTGTTCAGTATGATGGTCTGCTGGGCAGCAGCTGCAGGTGCCCCAGGCCTCTTCCCCTCCGAGCTGTGCAAACGCTGCATGTGGAACTTGAGGTGCCCATTACGGTTGAACCTTCAGGAAGAATGAGAGTGAAGAATGAGACTGAGGTGGACTTTGCCATGGGCAGCACAGGGCCTCTGTGCTGTCTGCAGAGAACCAGGCCACGAGTACCACAAACATGTCCTAGGACACGGCCCGCCCCAGGCCCTGAAATGTTGTTCCCACCAGCTCCTAAGTACCAAACCTCCCTGTGCAGAAGCTCTTTGGAGACTAAGCTGGGTCCACTTAAAGCAGGAACTGTTCCTTAAGGGCAGAGTCCCTTATAATAGGGGATTGCTCCTGGAAGTAGGGTCCGGGCAGCCAGCTCTTTGCTAATACCCTATCTCCTCTTGAATTCTTAGAGAGCTCTGTAGGGTCTTTAGAAGCAGCAACAACCTAGCAGACTTCACTCACCTCTGCCCACAGATCTGGCAGGCAAAGGGCTTCTCGTTGGTGTGTGTTAGCATATGCCTGCGCAGATCCTTTTTGTTCTTGGAGGCGAAGCTGCAATGGGTGCACTTGTGTGGCCGAAGGTTGGCATGCTGAACCATGTGGCTCTGGGGACAGGAGGGTAAAGCGAAGTCAGAAAGCCACTGTCCCCAATTTACCCAAACCTCTTATTCCCAGGGCTATGTACCAGGGAAACTTACCCGAACCTCTGGCCAGAGGGCTGCAGTGAATGGACAGTCAGGACACTTGAAGGTGCTGGGCCCAATGTGGGCTCTCTTGTGACTCTCCATTTCTGCTCTCCCTGTAAACATGGCTGTGCAAATCTTGCATGAAAACTTTTTGGCTGTGGAAATCTTGCACGAGAGCTTCTTGGCTGTGGAAACCTTGCATGAGAGCTTCTTGGACATGCCTTGCAGTGCAGGCCACTTGACCTTTGGGGATGAGATTTCCTGCCCTTCGGAGGCTGGGGACAAAGATGAGTCCTTCTGGAGCTGCCTGGTGACACACTGCACCAAAGGCCACTTGACACTGGCGGGCTGTGCCTCCTGGCCCTCCGCTGGCGAGGGAAAGGCAGTGTCCCCGCTGAGGGGCTAAGAGAGAAAAACCCAGTCACGCCTGCTCACACTGATGCCAGGAAATGGAGAGAAACACCAGTCTCCTTACCTCGATGTGATGGAACTGATTCCCTGGGACACTGGATGACATGATATAGTGATTGTTATGGTCCTTCAGAGCTTCAGTCATCACAGCTTCGCTCACCACGACTGCGTGAGAGGTCTCTGCAGGGCTTTCCTCCTCACTGTGGGCAGGAGACAGGGTCAGAGAGGATCTGTCTCATACCATTCCCACTAAAGACCCCCTCATTTGATGTCAGAGGTGCATCAGTCTCCCCACTTCTCCCACAAGGCTAACCTGTATAGTGTGCCTGGAGCCTGGACCTCCTCACTGATGGGTGTGATGATGCTGTACTCTGTTGTCCCACCAAAGGGAATAGTGATCTGCTGCAGCTCTGAGCCACCCAAGGTTGCCTCCTCATAAGCCTCCTGCACCAATGTCTCCCCAGGCTCTGCCATGTGCAGTGTCACCACCTTCTGCTGCTGCTGCTCCGAAGGATCCATCTCTGCCCCCTCTTCTTCCTGTGTCTGCGACTCACCTGGGGCCTGCACTTCTCCCGAGTCATCCGGCTTCACCACTGCCACCTGCATGGGGGAGAGCAGCAGGTCAGCTGGAGGAATGCAAGGCTCTGCAGGACACCCCCCTCAAGCAAAACAGGGCTGGGCACTGTGAAGAGATGGCTGGAGGGCTGGTAAGCCTATCCCTGCCACCCCACAGCAGGCATGGCCCTCCCTCAGCCCTCCTCACCTGCAGGGAGCCTGTGGCCAGCTCTCGCTGAGTGCTCATGTTCAGCAGGAGATCCAGCGCGGTCTGCGTGGCTAGCTCTGCTGATCCAGCCACACCTGGCAGGGTCAGAAAGAGGGGGTTAGAAACAGCGCTCACCGACATTCTCCCCATCCCCTCCACCTTCCCTTGGAGCTCACCTTGTTCGTAAATGATGGTGGCCCCTCCCAGGGAATCCTGAGAAAGGATGGGGGGCTCTGCTCCTGGGAGTGTCTGGACCGTGTGGTAGGACACAGGGCCAAGAGGGACCTGCGTGAGAGAAAGAACTGAGAGCACGGCCAGGGCAGATGAAGAGCAGGGAGGAGCGGGGGCGCGGGCGATGGCACTCACCGGGGGGCCGGGCTCTGGCTCAGCAGGGGCCTGCACCTGGCTATGCTGCTGCTTCAGCTCCTCGATCTGCTGCAGGGTGAAGAAGGGGCGGCGGCGGCAGGGCGGCTCCTCAGGATGCCGCTGTGCCCACTCCTCAAAGCAGTCAGCGTGCCGGCAGTGCACGTGCAGGCGCAAGTTCTTCTTGTGCTTTGTGGTGAAGTGACAGAACTCACAAGCAAATGGCTTCCCTCCTGCAGGACATGTGAGGCAGGAGTCAAGCAGGGGTCTCCAAGGGTGGCAGGGAGAGCAGACATGCTCTTGCCCGTGTCCTGGAGAAGCAGGAGATCTAGAAGGGCACAGGCATGTCAGGGAGCGGGGCCAGGCAGGCACCTTCTCTCACCCGTGTGCTTGACAGCCATGTGCGAGACCAAGAAGTCCTCCCGGAAGGTGGAATACTTGCAGAAGCTGCACTTGTAGGGCTTGTCGTTCATGTGTGACAGCTGGTGGTTCAGCAGGATCTTTTTGTCCTCGCAGACGTACTCGCAGAACTCACACTTGAACCTGCCAGGACAAGACCATCTGTCACACAGGCAACAGGGACCTTCTGCCTTCTCCCTGTGAGAGGGAGCCTGGGACACTGGCTCTATCAGGACATGCGGCAGACTGTCGTCTGGCTCTTACCTGCGGTTAGCAATGGCCTGGATGTGCGTCAGCAAGTGCATTTTGAAGGTGTAGCGCTTCTTAAAGGACTTCCCACACTGCAGAAAAACAAAGCAAAGCAACGCTCACCTCCTGTCCAGACCCGCTTGCTGCCAACCCCTCTCCAGGCTACTCCCCACCCTCTCACCTTGTCACACATGTGCGGCTTCTCCGTGCTGTGGGTTTTCATGTGCTGAGTAAGTCTCTTCTGCATGGGGTAGATACGATTGCATACAGGACACGGGAAGGAGTTCAGCTTTGGGGGCTGGAGGGAGAACACAAAGATGAGTTCATCTGGGAGAGGATTAACAGCCCTCTTACTCTCCCCATCACAAGCTCTGGGCTGCCTTTTCTCTGTTGATCCAAAAACATTGCCATCAATTAGGCACCAGCAACTTGTGGAAGCCCAAGACATGCCTCTCTGTAGAGTAACATTGCTGAGCTTCAAGCCATCAGGGTACTCAGACTCACCGGATCAGCCCTCTTCTTCCTGAAAAAGAAAGAAAATCCCTGTCAACCAAACCCCAAATCTGAGCTCCCTTGTACCTCAGACACCAAAACTGCCCATTTTGGAAAGGGCCAGAGATCAGGTGCAGAGGCAGCCATGGCTGCACTCCCAGGGCAGGGGGAACAATATTGGTGCTGTTGAGCCAGGCTGCAAGACAGTCTTTGGGACTCTCACTTACCTGTCCCGACTGTGTACTGTGGAGTGTCGGATGACATCCTTCTTGTACACACTGGTGTAATTACACTCTTCACACTTGTACGGCTTGCTGCCCACGTGGTTGAACATGTGTTCCTGCAAGGAGCAGAGAGGGAGCCGTGAGACCTAGGGCTACCAGCCACCCTCAGTGGGATAGCCTGGGAGCAAGATGGGCAGCAATCACCTTGAGGGAGGACCAGCGGCGGGAGCGGTAGCTGCACTGAAGACACTTGAAGAGCTGTGGGTCATTGGCCTCGTGTGAGTTGACGTGGAAGCGCAGATCATCATGTGTGAGAAAACGTGAGCCACAGATCCGACACAGATACGGCCTCATCAGGGGCTTGGGTGACTTATAGTAGTACCTGCAGAAACAGAACTGGGGCTCAGAGCTATGGTGGCAAAGAGGGGCTGGACCGGCCCTGGTCACAGGCCAGACGGCCCAGCGATGGCTTAACACACACCCCTCACCTGCGCCCCATGTACTTGCGGTATTTCTTGCCCAGGAAACGGCGAGAGGGCCGGCCTCGCCTCCTGGGGATGACATCTGCCTCCTCGGGGCCAGTGTTGGAAGAAGGATCCTTATTCTCAGAGTCAGACTGGCTAATGCTGGGCTCTGCCAGGCTCTCACTGGTCCCGTTCTCCAGTCCAGAGGAACTAGCTGCTTCCGAGTTCTGTAGGTCACAGCTCTGCGTGCTTTGGGATGTCACTAAGGGCTCCACCTCCCCTCCTGTTTGACAGCAACACAGCACCACTGCATCAGACATCCTCGCTGTGGGCTCCCAGGAGCTTGCGTTTTGCTCCCCCTCCAACTCAGCAAGTGGCTGCTGCCTCCCACTTCTTTACCTTCAGGCATGTCCTGAGGCATGTCTTCCAAACGAGGAAACTTGCGGGGTCTCCCTGGGCGTCGCCGTGGCCTCTCCTCACTGGATGTGGGGACAGTGCGGCTGTACTTGGGCTGTCGTCCACGAGGCTCATCCTCAGCTGGGTTATAGTCACTGTCCTCTGGAGGTAAATGTGCCAAAACGTTAGAGATAAGGGAAAAGATTAGGCTACATCAGATGTGGGGAGAATGAATCCTACCTTCAGGGTCGTCAATAGCACCAGCATCCATGATATCATCATCTTCTTCTTCCTCTGGGACCTCCTCCTCTGCAGGCTTTGGAGCGGGACCCCCTTTCCGCGGACGCCCCTTCTTCAAAGCCAAAGCTGAAGCCACTACCACAGAAAACAGAATGAAAACTCTTTACCAGACTGCATTACAGAGCAGGTTTCTACACTCTTACTCCTCCTCTTATTTTTTCCACAGAGCGAGCAGTGAGCCCATCTGCAGTAAGAAAATTTTTTTCTCAGTCCTTACTAGTGGCAGCACCCTGTATACCTGGCTGGAAGTGCCGCTCTTTCATGTGGTTGATCAGCGTTTTTTTAGAGACGCTCTTGTACTGACACATCTTGCACTTGAATTGCTGCACCACCACCACCTCCATCATCTCTTCCAGGGTCTCCATGTCTGGCTGATCCAGCTCCTCCCCACCATCTGCCTCTCGGGCCTGATCTGGCTGTGTGGGCAGCTCCAGTACTTCAGACTGCTCAGAAGGGTCAGAAGGGCCCGGCTGGTCAAGGCATGTGGAGGTTGGTCCATCAGCAACAGCTTCTATCGCCAAGCTATTGGCCAGAGCAGACGTGGCCATTTGGGACACCATGGGGGCACCTGAAACACCAAAAACGGCTCAGCCAAGGAGCATAACCTCACCTGTATACAGGCCATATGTACCCCTTGAGCACAGGGCTGAACACTAGCTCGGTAACCGCAAGTTCCCAACAGTCAGCACAGCCATGGTAACTCTGGTACACAGGCTGGGTTGATGTAGTTGGGATATCATCTCCATGGTTCCACTCTTGTCCTTTATCCTGCTGGGGGGAGGGAGGGGGAGCTGGGAGCTTCTCCCCTGCAGCGTATGCTTTCTTACAAACTGCCACAGTGGGTTTTGTTCTCCACTATTAAGGGCAGAGTATGGAAACAGGAAAAGGCTCAGAGGCAGAGAAAGCTGCTACTGGAGGTGCATCCTTACCGTCATCAGGTCCTTGCAAAATGAGGTACTGAGTAGTCTCTGCACCACCATCCTCAGCACTTGTCACAGCGATGCAGCCTGGGGAGGAGAAGAAAAGCAAAAGAATGATAACTGCCAGATGTGGGGGTTGTACAGTCAACAGGGCGAGTGTTGCTCTCAAGTTCAGCCATAAGTGGGAGGGGGTTAGAAAGGTTCAGCTCTAGGGATTTAGCCTGCTCTGAACTGCTGCCACCTTGGCTGAAGGAACACTGAGGCAGAGGAGGAGCAGTCCAGCAGCCCCTTGCAACAGCCAGGAGCTCCATGGCAAACCCTCCAGCCATCGAGGCGAGGCAGGAAGAAAACCCCCCACTAAATGAGATACGTATGTATGCATACAGAGATTTCCACCCCATCTCCCAACCAAATCTGTTTTTCCAAGGTCTGGCATAGTAGCAGCTTCCCTCCCAAGCCCTGCTGCACATGACACTAAAGCATTTGGAGCATGCAGAGCTCCAAGGGAGCAGCAAACAGATCTGCCAGGAGCACAAGCAGCTGGGAGAATACACTCACTCTGGATGATGTCAGGCCCAATCGTGGACTCGATGATTTTGTCTATAGCAGAACCCAGGTCTGAGGAAGTGGATGCAGTGGAGTCTGACACCATTGTGGCTCCATCCGTGATGACACTGGAGTGAACCAAGACCTGTGGGGACTCTGACACCATGATGGATTGGCTCACTGTGGAGACACTGGAGACCAGGGTGGACTGGGCAATGGAGGAAGAATCTGGCAGGTAAATCCGGGGAATTGCATCTGTGCTGGAGCTGCTCTCGGACACCTCTTCCTAGGTGGAAAAAAGAGGCCAGAGGAGCTCAGCTAAGAGGCCTTTGCTAGGCCAGCCCCTTGGGGGAGCCAGTGTCTGCAAACACGGCCAGCATTTTGCTTTGCAGAATTGCAAGGAAAGGTATCAGAGCAGTTTCTTTGGCTACTGTCAAGGACTCCTGACCTCCAGTGCTGCTCTTGCTCTCCTCCTCAGACTGGCAAGCACATACCTATCAGGGAGTGTAACAGCCTTCTAAGGCTGCTGAGCAACACGACCGACTCCTGAAATTCCCTTTGCCTATACCATGTCAGAAACACGTAGATAAATCAAAAGCTTCTGGCTGTTAGGAGCCAAAACTACTGTCCCTCTCCCTTCCCCCAAACGACCGCCACCCCGTCTTCAGAGCTGCTTCCTACCAAGGAGACCCCACTGCTGTCCGAGCTCTGACCCACGCCGGAGTCATCCGCTTGCGTGAGGGGGCCGGGCGCCGAGGCGGCGTCGCTGCTGTCCGCGGACACGGCCTCCGACGTCCCCACGCCGAGGCCGCTCTCCGAGGGCTCCTCGCGCCCCGCGTGGGGGGCCGCGTCGCTGCTGCTCTCCACCTCATTCTCCTCCATGCCCGACTCGCCCGGGGCTGCCTAGGCACGACCTGGGGGGGGGACGGGACGGGACGACACACCTCCGCCGTCAGACCGCTCCCCGCCGCGACACCGCGCCCTGTCGCGACACGGCAGGGGGCGGGGGCGGCGCCGCGGCCCGCTCACACGGCGCCGGGGGCCCGGGGCCGCCCCTGGGAGCCCCCCGCCCGCAGCGCCGGCCCCCCGCCACGACCCGGCGCGGCGCGGGGGGCCCCGCCGCGTCCCGGGCGCCCGCCGAGGGGCCCCGCGGGCGGCGGCCCCAGCGCCATGGCGGCAGCGAGCCGCCGGCGGCGCCCCCTCCCCTCCCGCCGCCGCCGCCGCTCCCGGCGCCCCCGTCCCGTCATGCCCCGCGGCGCCGCCCGGCCCCGGCCGCCATCTTGCCGCGGGGTCCCCCCCGCCGCCTCCGCGCGCGCGCACACGGTGGGGCCGCCCCGCAGCGCCGGCAAGGGCGGCCCCGCCGCGCCGAGCCGCGCCGCGCCGCCGCGCCCGCCCGCCCGCTCGCCCCGCGCTCTCACCCGGCCCGCCGCGCGCCCGCCGCGCCTCCGCCAGAGCCGGCATCACGGCGGCCGCCATGCACCCCCCCGGCCTCGCCGCGCAGGGACACGGCTCGCGCGGACCCCGCGCCGGGACTACTTGCCGCCGCCGGCACCGCCCCGCTCGCGGCGCTTGCTGCCGCGGGCCGCGCTCCTCGCCTCGGCGGCCGCCGCCGCCCCTCGAGATCGAGCGGCGCCGCCCGCCGGCTCCGGGGGGCGGGAGGCCTCGCGCCCCCCGCGGGGGACTATTTTCTCCGCGGAGGGGTCATGGCAGCGCGCTGCGTCAGGGGCGGGGCCGAGCGTGCCCGGGCCCTGCGCGTCGCGGGGTCGCGCCGGGGTTACGCCGGTCACGTGACGGCGGAAGCAGAAGCGGCGCCGGGCCCGGCGCGCCCGCGGCCTCCGCTGGGCCGCGCCTGTCGCGACAGTGGCGCCGCGACCCGCCGGCGACACCGCCCGGGCCCGGGGGCTTCGCGGCTCCCCCGCTGCCGGCGCCCGCCCTGGCGGCAAGGTACGGCCCGGCGCCGCCGCCGCCCCCGGCCCAGCTCGGGCAGCCGGAGCCGCCCCCCCGGCCGCCCCTGGCGCCGGTGCCGGTGCTGGGCCCCCTTCCGGGGCTCGCGGGCTCTGGCCCTGCCTGGCGCGGGGGGTGCCCAGCCCCGGCCCCAGCCCTGTCACCACCTGCAGCTGCTCCACGTCCCTCCATGCGGGGACGTGGCCGGGGCACCTGTGGCCTCGCGGGGTTTCGCAGCGGCCGCGTTGGCCTGTGCTGGCTGCGGGTCTGCGGCCGAGCACAGAGGAAAACAGCTGCGTGTCTTCATGCTCTCGCCGCTCAGGACTAGCGGTTATAATCCGAGTTTGTTTTGCACCTCAAGGCTGCTGATCGCACGCGCCAGATTTGGCGTGTTGGGGCAGGCGGGCTGCGCTGGCTGCTGGCAGCATCCCCAGCGCCCGCACGGGCGCCCTGTGCTGCGAGCGCATGGTGCCCGTAAGCTGGGCCTAGGTCCGGGCAGGCTGGGGGGGTTCAGCTCCCGCCGGGCGGTGGGGCTTTTCCTGCCGCCTTCTGATCCTAATGCAGCAATGTGCTTGGCACCGCAATGCTGCCCCTGCGCTCTGGCGATGCCTTCGAGCGCTTTGGCAGACCTCCTGCCCCAGCTCAGTTCTGCTGGGCGGGGAGCCGGGGCTGAGCCTCTTCGGGCTGACGCCCCAGACCCAGCCGGTCCCTGCTCCTTGCTGCGGTCCTGAAGTTTTTAATGAACACTTGGTTCGGGTGGCTCCTTGCTCTCATCAGCATCTCCGTTTTCTGATGCCTCAGTACTCTATTGAGAATGTCACTCTCCCATTTCTATCCCATTTCTAGCTGGGTTTTTCTGGTGGAAAGGCATCCTTCTTTTTCCTGTGCTCTTCCACAATGTGGGTCACATTTGGGCTGGAACCTGGCTGCTCTGTCCCCGTGGAAGGGACATTGTGCTCGCTGAGTGCAGGGATTAAAGCTCTGCGCACCAGCTGAGGCCCTGATTCCAGGACCATTAAGACTGACTCACCCAGCAGTACAACTTCATCTAGACCAGGTGTGGGCGTGCAA
The DNA here is from genome assembly GCF_036417845.1 of Apteryx mantelli. Classification (NCBI taxonomy): domain Eukaryota; kingdom Metazoa; phylum Chordata; class Aves; order Apterygiformes; family Apterygidae; genus Apteryx; species Apteryx mantelli. The sequence continues at coordinate 19,630,506 of NC_089995.1, forward strand.
TTGCATTTGTCTCACTGGCCAGAACGCCTGGTACAAAGCTGATGCTGACTTTATGCCAGCTGCAGAAGGACAGACAGTATCTCATCTGGCACCGGTCTGCAAGTTTGGAGTTAGCCTGCCATAAATCTGAACGAATAGGTAGCAGCTGAGAGGGTGTACGCTGGGTCAGCACTTTGTGGCTCTTGGCTGTGGCATTTCTGACCCAAGATGAGGATCCCAGAAGCGGGATTTATCCTATCCTTGAACCTGGTGCTCCTCACTGGGGCAGTAGGACAGATCCCTTGATGTCCTGCGCCTCCTGCCCTGCGGAGCAGTCGGGCGAGACTTCCTGGCAGGCGCCGCGTGTCTATGTTCGGTAGGGGCAGCAGAGGAGCTCCTGCTGTGCCATCAGCCCAGTGTGCTTGCATGTCTTCCGGCCCTTTTTCAAGCTAATTAAATACATCCTTGAAAGGTTTATGCCCTCATCTATCACTGGGCAACCGCATCGCTGAAACTCATCCCTGGGCTGGAGCGAGGCATGAGATAAGGGGCTGGCTGCAGAAGCGCTCTCGCTACAGTGATGCTGCCTGTGGGTGAATCTGCTGTACGCAGCCTGGTGCTGAGCTCACCATCCTTGCCAGAAGCTGAGAGACAGCAAAGTTGTCTTTTTCTCCCCCCCCCCCCCCATTTCTCTTCCATAAAGCAAGCCTGCATAGCTCTGCAGTTGCTGTGGGGGAGGCAGCCTCTAGCACGAGGAGTCAGGAGCGATGTGGGGGGCTCCTGCAACCAACAGCCTCTCTCTGTAATAAGCATGCCTTTGCTTCAGCTCAGAGGAGCCAGGTGCTGTGTTCCTGAGCAGCCTTGAGCCAGGCCTGTGTGTAGATCTGGAGTGTCCCTGTGCATCCTCTTTGACAAAAGCTTGGCACTTCTGTCAGAAGGTGGGTGGGTCGGAGGGACTCCTGTCGGAAGTTGCCTCCCAGGTAGAGGAAACAGGATGAATTTATGTCAGGTTAGCATATCCCCTCTCTTTTGCCCTCAGTCAGCTGCGTTTTGAGATGAATGGGGAATTTTCCTGATGAATGGTGGTTCCAGGACAGGAAGAGTGGTAGCAAAGCAGTCAGAGCTCTGGGAACCCTAAGGGGTAGTGCAGATCCTCTGATACTGGTTGTGCTAATGGAAAGTTGCTTAAAGCTTCCCTGTTACTCTGTGAAGATAACCCCTGTTCTCTGGCTCAAAGGCTTGTATTAGGGAGAACTTCTCTGAGATGGATGTTCTGGCTCCTTTTAAAAATGCAGTACGCTCACAAAAAAACAGTGAGCAAAGAATTTCCACACCAGGCGTAGCGTAATTCCTGTGCTCTGCTCTGAAAACATAGCTCCTTTCTGATAATGCTCTGCAATTCTAGCCCCCATGCCTGAAATGATTTGAGGGCCAAGGAAAATGCCTCACAGTGAGAGGCTTACAGAATCCAAAAATGGATGTGACTGGGCGTGTGTGTCCAAATACCTTAGAAGAGGGAATACCAGGTTAAAGGCCTTTGGGGAACAAGCTGAGAAGGCAATACAAACACTTGTGCCTCGAGAGTGAAGCCTTGCAGGCTCAAATGGGCTATGAAGCTCGTTTTTAACAGGATAGGTGATAAACTGCTTTGACAGGCTGTCCCAGGAGGTGAGGATTTCCCAGCTCAGTGTCTTCCAGCCTGGATACTCTTGGAAGGAGCTACTGCCAAACAAGCTACCCAGACTGAGTGCGCTGCTGTGTCTGAGCTAATCTAATCGGTGATCTTGCTCTCACTTTCAACTCTCAGCTTTGCTGATGTGCCCTGTCGCTGAGCAGTGGTTTGCTGGCTGTGCTGACCCACATCGTGGGTTTGCAGTGCTACCACAATAGCTTCTCCCTGACCTAATCACTTCAGTCAGTGTCCCAGAATAGGTGGTGGCTTGTGCTGAGCTCTGTGCCCAGGGCAGTGCCTTTCCAACCTCCTGCAACCCGAGCCTCTGGGCTTTCATAGTCAGTGATTTTGTAGCCAGTGCTGTTTGTTCCTCTTATGTTCTTTTTTTTTTCTTTCTTTCTTTTTAAAGAAAACATTGCTAGAGATGTTTGTGTAGCTGTAGGGTATTAATCCACATCAACCAGTCTTGTATTTATAACCCACCTGGGGAGGGCAGTTGCATCAGCATATTTTGTAAAACGTTGAGCAAAACATCCCTTGCTGCAGGAAATGGTTTTTTCTTCACACCAGATTGCTTCACCACTCAGCTCCTTCCCATCAACAGTGTCTCTTGAAGAACGTGCCTGGGCACACTCCCAGGGGATTGCTCCATTGCTCCTTTCTGGGTGGGGGCAAGCTGTGCCTGCCTCATCCCGGACACCGCTCTGATGCATCTGCCTCATGGCCAGGCCTAGCTGGGCCACAGGCGCTTCTGGAGGGAGCAGCCTTCCTCTAGCGCTGGCTGTGAAGCTGGGATTTGTGTGTCCCAGCGTGCTGGGCGTGGATGGGAGTTTTGTAGCATAACACCCCGTTTTCTGTGGCTAACGAAGCTGCATGTGGCTGAGCTGATGGCATCAAAAGTGATGTGACCCTTGGTCTTGGGCAGGGCAGTCCTGAGAGAGGGAGGAGCAGCTCAGAGCCGATCCCCAGGGGCTCAGAAGAGCCCATGAAGCCCTAGGACAAGGCTACTTGTATCTTACCACGGTCCACTTGGCGGATGGCAGCTTGCTGGCCCCAGCTCAGCCAGGCCGGGGAGGTGCAGCAGCAGCACTGCAGCTGCCCCCTGGGAACAGGCCCTCCTCGGGGCAAGGAGGTGCTACGTGGGGCACCTTGGCCAGCTCTGGGCAGAGCGTGCAGCCTAGGTCCACCTCGCTGACTGCTCTGGTCATTCCTCCTGTCTGTAGGAGGTAGCCAAGGCACGCTCCGTGTGTCCCGCTCTGCATCTTGAGCCACTTGCGTACGCCATCCTCTACGCAACCTGGAATGACGGCGGTGCCAAACTGTGTCGTAAACGGCCTGTCTGGTTTGTCTTGCCCGTGCCTCGCTCCTGGGCTTAGGTCAGAGCTGTGGCTGCTGTTCCTGCAGAGCTTCAGCACCAATGACGGCCTTTCCGGGATGTTTTTGGGGCTGCTAAAATGCAAACCGCAGCAGACCATGGCCCTGCCTGGCCCCTCCTCGCGTGCCAGAACTGCTGCTGCTGCTGCTGGTTGTTTTTTTTCCCCCTCTAGAGTGATCCTGTGGCTTCCTTCCCAGAACCTGAGACCTCGGGAGCCACGGTCCAAGGCCACCGGATTCCATCTTCTCCTGTGCTGCTGATTCATCAGTGCTGGTTAGTTAAAAAAGAGTAATCAGCAAATTACTGAAATATAAGTAAAATAAACAAGGTGAGCAGGAGAACTGTGTGTGTAGCGGGGCCCCAGAGCCCTTAAAACCATGCCCTGCTGCTCCCGTCCTCTGCGTTCAGCATATCCGCCCAGAGGTTTGCCCTGCGGAGCACCCGCGGCTCTTTGGAAGTCAGTGGAGCTGGGGAGCTTGGTACCCCAGAGCTGTGCTACGGGGGGCTCCAGGCCCACAGCCCAAAGCCGTGGCCACGGCTGGGTCCTCGTTCTCGCTGGTCACAGGCTGCGCCTCCATTCTCGTACGCGTGGTGGTTGTGAACCCGCCCACGCAGGGTGCAGGTGCGGTGCAGGTGCTGCTCGCGCTGCCGTTGGGTCCGTCAGCCCGTGCTCCGTGGGAGGGGGCTGTCGGACGCAGGGCTGAGCTAAGGACGCCCGCGCTCTGCCCCCTGCTATTTGGGTGCATCCACAGGGGGCTCGGGACCCTGGATCTGCACCGCTCTGGAAGCGGTGCGTGGCTGTCACGGGCATTCCCAGGCCCGTCAGTCCTTTCTCTTCCCCTGGCAGCACGCCCAGGGGATCCCGGTCCGTGTGCGCGGGCAGCTCGGCGGCTGCCCTTCTCCCCCTTCCTGTGGCACTCGTCCCCACTTTACGGATCGGCTCCGAGGGTCTTGCAGCCCCGCTGGGCAGCTCCTCAGCTCAAGGCCGTGCTGTTTACCTTTCCCAGGACTTCCTGAGTTTTGTCCATATGCCTGTGTTGATAACTGAGCCAGTCTGAATTAATTTGGCAGCTAGCTGTTAGAACAGTTGTCAGATGTTTTACTGAAATCCAAGTATGTTGCATCTACTGTTTTTCCCTCTGCTTCTTGTAGTTTACAATTAAATAAAAACAGTTTTGTCAGTATTTCACCTTCTGTAAACCACCGCTGCTACTCGCTACTAGAGCTGCTTTATCTCTGACGGCCAGAGAGTTTTAAATGTAACATTGTTCCTTCAAAATGCTGGACATAGCAGGCAAGTTCACCGTCATTGTCGCAATTGCTGCTCTTCCCTTTTTAGAAGGCAGCTGCTGCTCCTGTCTCGCCGCCGTGGAACAAAGCGCTGGCCGTGTGCGCTCCTTGTTGACTGACGTTGCGCCCATGCATGAGCCTGCGGCCGCCAGGCCCCATCCCGCTCCGCTCGCCTCCTTGGCCCCGGCTCCATCACCCTCGTGTTATCCCACCGCAGGAGGAGCGTGTCCTGGCGGTTCAGGTGTGCGCGAGTGGCTGAAGCAGCCCCTTCTGTCTGTCCTGCGGGGAACAGTCTCAACCTCGCTGTGACTTATATTTCTAAAGTGTCGCAGCTCTGAACTCTTTGGTTCCCCGTGCAGGCAGTCTCAGCTGGCCCGATCCAGCAGGTCGCCTCGGAGCGGGTATCCCCAGGAAGCCGAAGGATGAGAGGAGCGAGGCGCTGGGCTGTCCCTGTGCACCTCTTTCCAAAGCCACAGCTGGTGGCAAAATCTCTGCTCGCGCTGTGCAGCCTGTTGAGAGCCAGGGGCAGGGGACAGCGCTTAGGCTCTGCACCCCTCTTACGACAGTCTGAATTCATTGTGTGCTTTGTTCTCATGGTAGGTGGGAATTTTTAGTAAAACAAAAGTTTACCAAAGTCAGAGGCAAAAGCTGAAATGGGACCAGGATCAAGGCATAGAAGATGAATTTCCAGCAAAGCGAATCATGAGACACAGTTGTCCCTGAAGTTAGCAAGAGCCTCATGGTGTTTGAAGCTCTTGTACCCTTGTCCTGCGGCCTGTGGCCTGCCTGGAGCTGCCAGACCCTTCATTCCGGGTCTTTGGCATGCTTCTCCATCAGATAGGCTAGTCTGGACCGCTTTCCCCCCAGTTCAAATACACAGGCAATTTCAAAGGTCTCTGCTAGAAGCTGACTCTTCGTCCAAGCCTTTCCTGGATTTCCCACCTTGAGGGCATCCTGGCAAACAGCGGTGTGATTTCCTCTCCGTCTGCTCTCGTGGTGCAGATATCGTGACTGTCCTGCGGAGCCTGCAAGATCGCGGGTATCGTATCACACAGTAAGTGCTGTGTGGGGCAGGCTGCTTCCGGGTTGTCCGCTGGTCCAGTGGCTGCAGCGCTGCCCCTGTGCTCTGGCGTGGGATGGGACACTGCAAGGGCAAGACACCGTGGCCTTGCGGGGCAGCCAAGTGCCACGGAGCCATGGCCGCGGGGCTCAGCGCTGCAGCAGGCTTTCTCGAGGCTGGGGCCTCGGGGCCAGCATGGGGAGTGCAGCTACGGAGCTGTGGTGCCCTGGCAGCCAAGGCGCCTGGGGTCCGGGCGGGATGAGGAGTACGTGTGTCCTCATGGAGCGGGAAGCGTGGAGCAGTGTTTGTCCCCCCCATCCCCACCCCATTATTTTAGCCGTATGGGAGATTTTTTTCTCCAGCATCCTTGTGGGACCCAAACAGACTGGGGATTCCCAGGGGGTGAAAGGAGGCAGCGGAAGATGTGGAGGGGGAGGATGTCCCAGCCCGATGCAGGGTGGTGACTGTGCCAACCACCTTGGTGCCCGCAGCCTGTGTGACGACTTGGGGAATCCGTCATGTGCAATTTATAGCTGGGATCAGTGCTGCTGAGTGATGAAATTGCAGTGTTGGTTTCAGTGCCTCTGGGGTGAGCGTATTCACCCAGGCTGTGTCATCTTTCTCCCAGACAAGAGGCAGCAGAGAGCAGCTAACCTGAGCGCTGGGGCTGGGAGCGGGTAACGCGGATGCCAGGCAGGACTCCTGGCCAGGCAAATGGGTGAGGAGTTCCCAAGAGGCTGGTGATGGAGAGCGTGGGGAGTTCCCTGGACAGGACACAGGATGGGCAGGATGACGGAGGCCTCTGGAAAGGGTCCGAGGCAGGGAACCTGGCAGGTGCATCGAGGAGCATCGGGCAGGAGTGTGCTGTGCCGGGGCCTGAAGCTTAGCTCTGGGGCCAGCCCAGCCTGGGAGCTGAGCTGAGGGGACGCTGAGCACAGCACGGTTTGCAGAGAAGGGTCCTGGGCCCAGCTGGAGGATGTGATCCCAGCCCACGCGGTGCCTGGTGTCAGGGCGGCAGATACGGGAAGCGTGTGCAGGAATGTTGTTTCTGTCTAGAGCTGTTGAATAAAGAGCCATGGGGCTTCCAAGCCTCTGACGCAGAACGGCTCCGCGTGCGTTTGGTCTCGCTCTCACGCCAAGCATTCCCGTGCCCTGGGACATCGTGCCATAAAGAGGGCTGGCGCTAGCCGCGGCCTGGCCAACTGGCACGTGGGCGGCAGCTCTGCTCCGCCGGCCGTGCCAGAGCGGAGCACGGGCTGTGGGGAGCCCGTGGGGCCGGGGCAGACCGTGGGAGCAGGGCTGGGGTCGCGGGGCGCTGCAGCTCGCGGCCGAGCGAGGCGGTGGGGCCTGCAGCTGTGTCTGCTGGCCCACATCGCCGGGCGCCCGGCTCTGCCGGGCTGGCTTGGCGCAGCCCCGCGGCGTGATCGGTGCCGCCTGCCAGGTCGCGAGCGGCTTCCTGCTCTCCGCACAGACTATGCTTTTCTGCGGCAACCTGAGCCGCGCTCTCCCCTGACTCTGCGCTGCGTCATCTGCACAAGATGCTGACTCCCTCGCAGCCGCTTCCCCTTGCTGCCGCGCCGCTCCGCTGCGCACCTGCCCCGGTCCCCGCGGCAGGGTCCGCGCCGGGGGCGGCCGATGCCCGTCCCCACGCCTGCGCCCCGTCCCCTCCTGTCCCGCAGGTCTCGGCAGGAGCTCGGCTCTCCGGCCCGGCTGGCGAGGCGGCGGGCGCTGGAGCCGGTGTCTGCCTTGCCCACCCGCACCGCTGGGTCTCCTGCCAGGTTCCTCACCCCGACGCACCCCTCCTCGCCCTGGCAGTGTGGGCAAGCCCCAGCTCCCACAGCCCCTTGTGCCGTACAGCACGCACTGGGCTCTGCTGGGGACACGCGGCCTCGGGAACAGCTCGGTGCTTTGTGGGGCTCCGGCCAGCTCCCGAGCCTCGGTGCTGACCCCGGCTTGCAGCTCCCGGCTGGGCTGGGGCGGGAGGCCTGCGGCTTTGCAGAGGTGCTGCCGCATCCTGCCCTCGCTGCCTCATCCGGGCAAGCTCTGCTCCGCAGGGCTGTTGCTCCCGGGGCCGGCGGGCGATCCAGGCGTGGGCAGCGGGCGCCAGCCGGGATCCCAGCACTGGTTTCCTGCAGGAGGGTCTTCCCCACTGTGTCCCTCTGCGTGAGGAAGGCTGCCGTGAGTAAGGACGTGGGAAGTGGCTGCGGTTAGCATGTTCCTTCCCCTTTCGGTGGCAGTGGTGGTGACGGACAGCCTCGTGGCTGAGGCAGCCCACTGGGATGAAGGGTATCCGGACGGGTTTTCCATGTCATTCGTCCTCAGAAAGGCTCTGGGTGTAAAGGGCACACGGCCGGGCACGGGGCCTGGATGCTCCTGGGGTCCCTTGTCAGCAAAAAGCTGTTCCCGTCTGCACAGCCCGTAGTCCCCTGCCGCCTGCTGCGCTGCCCGTGCCCACCACCCTCCTCCTCCTCTTCCGCTGGCCGCAGAAAGGGCAGCGGCCGCCCCGGCCTGCCCCGAGCAACCCTCCGCGCGCCCTTGCAGCCGGTCCCCGAGCCGGCTGCCCCGCTCCCCGAGGGCCTGGCGCTGCAGCAGGGCCGGCGGCGCTGCCCCGCGAGGGACCGCGCTGCCCGGGGCCGCCGTGCCCGCAGCGCCGCGCCGGCCCCCGGCCCCGCCGGAGTTCCCCTGCCCGGCTCTGATGCTCCCGGCGCTCCCAGACGTGGGAGTTTCCTTGGCTGGGGCTCCAGCCCTGCCCCTTCTCCCTGCAGAAACTTCTAGAGAGTCACCAGAAAAATCCCCAGGTGCCGGTGCCAGAGAGGAAGCTGGTTAGCAGGGTCGTGAGTCAGCGGGAGAGGCCAGCCCGGAGCGCAGCGCTGCCACCGCCGGGCTCCAGCCGCTCGGCTCGCCGAAGCCTCGGGCATCGCCACGTACCTGCGCGGCGCGTCCCGGACCCGCCGGGGCAGGGCGTGCACGGGCCCGTCGGCAGCAGCGCGCAGGGGCCCGCAGCTCTCGGCTCCCGCAGCTGTCGCTTGCTCCGAGCCTCCGCTCCCCTCTGAGCCCCCGTCCCGGCCAGCGCTGCTGCTGCTCCGGCAGGGCCCTGGCGTGGGCCAGAGCACGAGCCGTCGGCCCGCCTGCGGCAGTGCCATGCCGTGCCGTGCCGTGCTGCACGGTGCAGTGCCGCGGCGGTGAGCCCGGGCTGAGGGACCGCAGGTCCTGCGTGCACGGGAAAGCAGGGGTGGGGATAACGTGGGAAAGGCCTGGGGATCTGCCGCAGCACTGGGAAGACAAGACCAGGGTCGCACCCTTCTGCCTGCGCCCCAGAGCAGGTGTCGGAGATCCCCTTGCCCGGGCTGTCCTGGGGACGCGTGCTCCCCGGCGTGCTTTTCCACGCTCGCTGCTGAGCGGGACGTTAGTGCTGCATGCGCGACGGCAGGGAAGGGTCGGCTCCCGGCCGGGCTCTGCAGCAGCCCCTCCTGCTCCCCTGGCCAGCGCAGCGTCTCCCCACGGAGCTGCTGCGTCCGGCCCGGCATCGTGTGCTGAGGGCCGATGTCCCGGCAGACCGGGAGAGGTGGAGGATGGGGGGGTGCCCCGGTCCTTGGCAGAGCCCCCACCTGGCCCCGGCTGCTAGCCGAGGAGCGTGGGCAGTGGCTGCTCTCCGCCTTGCAAAGAGCCGTGCCGTGCGCAGGGCAGGGTTGGGGTCGGACCCGCGAGAAGGGGAGGTGGGCATGGGGCAGCCTGGCCGTGGGTGTCCCCAGCCCGTGCCCCTCAGCGGGGGCAGGAGCTCCCCGGCTGTACTTGTTTGTCAAGAGGGACAGCGGGATGGAGACTGCTCTGTGGAGCAACTTCCTCCGCCGTGTAACTGCGCGTTGCTCTTGCAGGGCTGTCGGACAGAGTGAGGCAACCTGGCTGATTTCAGAGAGGTTTCCAAAGGAGGAAGGCAGCTGCTTCCTCTCCAGCTGCCCGGTGGTCTCACCTCTGCCCTACGAGCTCCCCAGACATCGAGTCACCGTGGCGTAGGACACTGCGTCCCTGCTGCCTGGCGGCACCGTGTGCCCACGGCTCCCCGGCTCCGTTGCACGTGGCTGGGCTATGTGTGGGGCTGCAGGTCCCCCAGGGCTGCCCGGAGCTGTGGTCCAGCACTGCTGCAGAGCCCGTCCTGGCCGAGCCTGGCCGGGGCCGAGGTCCGGCTGTGCCCGGGCCGAGCCCACGCAGCAAACGGGGACCTGCATCCCCTGTGGGTGATGCTCCACTCGGGCTGAGCCTTCTCTCGGGCCGCGGGGCTCCTCTGCATGGGCAGAGGACCGCGGCAGGGAGCATCGCTCTGCACTCTCTGCCCGTGTCGTGCTGGATCCCCAGGAGCTGTTTGCTCAGCTCAGCAAGAGCTCAGGGTAGCGTGGAGTGGAGAGGGCGGCTGCAGGGCTGCAGCCTGGGGCCATCTGGGAGCAGGGACCAGGGGCACCAACAGGGATGGGGCGGCCGGGAAAGATCATCCTCGCAGAGCCAGCTGCAGGGGCTCAGCAGGGCCCCAGGGGCTGGCAAGCCTGGCAAGCCCCGGTTAGCGAGAGCTGCAGGACAGGAGCCCGGCTCAGGGCCCGGCCCCGGCCCGGCTGTCGCTGGGTTGCTCCAACGCTCCTGTCCTCCCCCGCTGATGTCATGTCTTTCTCTCCTCTGCCATCTGTTTTCCTCTCACTCCTTGCCCCTGTTTGCTTTCCCCTTCACTGCTCCGGTTCCCACAAGCGTCGGCACTTTGGGAGAATCAGGATAACAGTGTCCCACGGCGAGGTTTGTGCAGCCCCGGAGGTGCCGGGTGGGACCTGAGTCAGCAGCGCGGTGCAGGGCCGGCGGGCGGCGAAGATGGGGTGCATCTGCATCCTGGGTGGCAGCAGGAACATCCCTGGGCACGGGACCCATCCCCAGGGGCTCCCGGGGCTCTGCCGGGCAGTCGCTGGCACGGGGGCTTTGAGGCACCTGCAGGGTAAGGACCTGTGGGGACCCCTTGCTGGGGACACCCTGCCCCGCTGGGCTGCCGTGGGGGACGTGGGGCCGGACGCTGCATCCCGGCGTGGGGCTGAGCTCTTGGCAAACCCTGGCCAGGCTGCGCAGCCTCCTGCGTGCAAGAGGCGTCAGCCCCGGGCGGGCGGGCGGGCGGGCGGCAGATCCTGGAGCTCGGGCAGGGGCTCTCCTGCCGGCGCTGCCTGCTCAGCCCTGGTGCCCCCGGGGTCCGGCCCGGCCGCAATGGCCTCGGCCAGCCGAGAGGCACACGGACGTGGCTGCGGGGGCCGAGCACCCAGCCAGCCCCGCAGTCTCTGCAGACCCCTGCTGTCCTGGCTCTGACCGTGGCCTTGGGGATGGCAGGGCTCTGGGGGCGGCAGAGCCTGGGGACAGCAGGGCTCTGGGGACGGCAGGGTACTGGCTGGCCCCATGCAGCCTGCCAGGCGCCATGCAGCTGGACCGTGCAGTGCCCAGTGCAGCTGGACCATGCAGTGCCTGGTGTGGCTGCACAGTGCAGTGCCCGGTGCAGCTGGACCGTGCAGCGCCCACGCACGTCTGCCCGGTGGCGGAAGCACAGTGGCGTGGGCCCTGCGGGCTCTCCCTCCTGCTCCCCAGCGCAGCTCCAGCAGCAGGGCTGGCCCGTCCTCCCTTCCCACGCATCCGTCCTCGTGCTTCGCGGCGGCCGGCTGGAACGGAGTGTGTTTAGTAAACAAGGTGATGAAACGGTTAAAGCAGCAAACAGAGGAGCCTGAGTCTGCATTTCGTCACCGTGGGAAGGGAGCGTGAGTCGTTGGGCTGAGGGGTCTGAGGGTGACTCACTCCCCTGCCACAGTATAAATAGGAGCCCGGCGCTCGGTGGCACTCAGAGCGGAGCAGCAGGCACCCGGCATGGACACAGCCTCCCGCCAGCACCAGCACCGCACCATGGGGCTCGCCCTCCTGGCCCCGCTCGCTGTGGGGCTGCTGGCCCTCTGCTGCCGCGCGGCCCCTCTCCAGGCCCAGCCGCGGGCTGTCGTCACCTTCCCCGGGGAGCTGGTCCGCGGCCTGTCCGACGTGGAGCTGGCGGAGGTGAGGGCAGCGTGGCCACCCCTCCGGGCAGCCCGGCCCGAGACGCTCTGCGGGCTGCAGCCAGCCGAGCTCGGGGGCTGCCGTCCCCCTGTGCCCGGACCACGGCCGGGCACCAGGGAGGGTGCTCAGCGCCGCCTCGCTGAGCCCCTCCGGCTGCCTTTCCTCCCCAGAACTACCTGCTGCGGTTCGGCTACACCACGGAGGAGGAGGTGGAGGCGAGGACGAGGACGAGCAGCAAGCACGTGTCCCTGGCCAAAGCGCTGCGCAAGATGCAGAAGCAGCTGGGTCTGCAGGAGACGGGGGAGCTGGACGCCAGCACCCTGGAGGCCATGCGAGCCCCTCGCTGCGGCGTCCCCGACGTGGGGCCATTCCTCACCTTCGAGGGGAACCTCAAATGGGACCACAAGGACCTCACATACCGGTGAGTCTCTGCCCCGGGAGACGGGAGCTACGTGCCGTGGGGCCACGGCTGCCCAGGGCATGGAGACAGGTGTGAGAGCCCAGGCGGGACAGCAGCGGCCGTGCCACGGTGCTGCTGGCCTGGCTGGGTCCCGGTGCAGCGAGGGCCAAGCCGGCACGGCTGGCGGGATCAGCGCTCCGGCGCCAGGAGGTGTCAGAGCCTGGCTGGCAGGCCGAGGTCGGTGGCTCTGTCCGGCGGAGCCAGCGCTGCTCTGCTCTCCTGGGGCCAGAGCACATCCCCACCACGTGCCGGGAGCAGGGTCAGGCCGCGCTGGCCAGGACCCGGCGGCGCTGACACCATCCTTCCCTGGCCTCGGCAGGGTGATGAACTACTCCCCCGACCTCGACCGTGCCGTGATAGACGATGCCTTCATGCGAGCGTTCAAAGTGTGGAGTGACGTGACCCCCCTCACCTTCACCCAGATATACAGCGGCGAGGCAGACATCATGATCATGTTCGGCACCCAAGGTGATGTCCCGCGGCTGCTGCGGGAGGCAGGGCTGGAGACGTCCCCTCCGCCAGGCCGTCGTCCCCGCGCCTCCCTGGGGCTGCATTCCTGGCACCCCCGGCTCCCATGGTGCCTGTGTGTGTCGGGGTCCCTCCGCTCTGTGCGTGGCGGGGTGGCACGCTGGCACGCGCCCGCCTGCGCAGGTGCCGCACGGCGCCTGTGCCCGGGGGTCCGTGTGCACGTTGCGGCGCGCGCGTGGGGCGCGTCCGCCGGGGCTGACGCTGCTCGTCTCTGCAGAACACGGCGACGGGTACCCGTTCGACGGCAAGGACGGGCTCCTGGCCCACGCCTTTCCCCCAGGCAGGGGGATTCAGGGCGATGCCCACTTCGATGACGACGAGTTCTGGACACTGGGGACCGGCTTAGGTAAAGGCAGGGCCTGGCGGGTCCGCGCGGCCGCGGCGCGGCTGGGGACGCCCGCCCGTCCCGCTGAGCCGCCCCTCTCCGCGCAGTGGTGAAGACCCGCTACGGGAACGCCAACGGGGCCAGCTGCCACTTCCCCTTCGTCTTCGAGGGCCGCTCCTACTCGCGGTGCATCACGGAGGGGCGCTCGGACGGGCTGCCCTGGTGCGCCACCACGGCCAGCTACGACGCTGACAAGACCTATGGCTTCTGCCCCAGCGAGCGTGAGTAGCCGCGGCCGGCAGCTCCGCCGGGCCCTGCGGGGCGGCCGGGCCCTGCTCACCTGCCTCTCGCCCCACAGTCCTCTACACCTACGGCGGCAACAGCGACGGATCCCCCTGCGTCTTCCCCTTCGTCTTCGATGGCACCTCCTACGATGCCTGCACCACGGACGGGCGCTCTGACGGCTACCGCTGGTGTGCCACCACGGCCAACTTTGACCAGGACAAGAAATACGGCTTCTGCCCCAACCAAGGTGCGAGGGGGGAGAGGGCTGGGCCGCGCGCTGGCCGGCGGGTGCCGGGGTGTCCGTCCCCGGGGCCGTCCAGCGTGCCAGGGCCAGGCGGCTCAGCGACTCCTGCACCGCAGACACGGCGGTGATCGGCGGGAACTCCCAAGGGGACCCCTGCGTCTTCCCCTTCACCTTCCTGGGGCAGTCGTACAGCACGTGCACCAGTGAGGGCCGGCAGGACGGGAAGCTGTGGTGTGCCACCACCAGCAACTACGACACCGACAAGAAGTGGGGCTTCTGCCCGGACAGAGGTACCTGCCTCCGTGCCCCCCGCTCCCCGTATGCCATGCCTCCGTGCTGGCGCCCCAGCAGGGAGGTTGCCGGTTCCCAGCGCTGGCGCGTCCCGTCCCACTGGGTCCTAAGGCTGGTGCTTGCTTCCAGGTTACAGCATCTTCCTGGTGGCTGCCCACGAGTTTGGCCACTCACTGGGGCTGGACCACTCCAGCGTGCGCGAGGCCCTGATGTACCCCATGTACAGCTACGTGGAGGACTTCCAGCTCCACGCAGACGACGTCAGGGGCATCCAGTACCTCTACGGTGAGCACCCAGCTGCAGCCAGTGCGAGGCAGGCAGCCCTGACTCTGGCATTGCCTGCAGCCTCCTGGAGATGCTGATCCCTCTGGGAATGGGGGGCAGTGCCGGCTGGAGATGCCTAATGATGGCATCTTGAGCTGCAGGCGCTGCCGGACCAGCCTCCTCATCCCTCGCCCTGCTGGGGGCAGGGTCCTGCAGCTTCAGGCTGCCACAGACCCTCACCCCCTCCCGATGTTTGCTCAGGTCGTGGCTCTGGCCCCAAGCCCACTGCGCCTGTGCCCACTGAGGAGCCCCAGCCCATGCCCACTGAGGCTGGCAGCACCTCCACCACGGAGGAGGAGGAGGAGGGAACGCTGGAGCCCACGGCTGAGCCCAGCCCGGTGGACCCCAGCCGGGATGCCTGCGTGGAGAACAACTTCGATGCCATCACGGAGATCAACGGGGAGCTGCATTTCTTCAAGAACGGGTGAGCAGCAAACTCTGGCTCCTCCTGCACTGAAAGGCTGGGGGTGACAAGGGTCCTTTCTGCCAGGGGTGTGGGAGGGACACGGGGCTTTGCCACATCGAGGTTGTCAGGACAGCTGACCTTCCCCGCCAGCAAATACTGGACCCGCTCGTCCTTCTGGAAATCAGGCATCCAGGGCGCCTTCTCTGTCGCAGACACCTGGCCTGGCCTCCCGGCTGTCATCGATGCTGCCTTCCAGGACATGCTCACCAAGAGGGTCTTCTTCTTTGCTGGTGAGCTCTGCCCCTGCCTCTCTCCGGGTCCCGGCCAGCCACGGCGGCACCAGGGCTGGAGCTGTGGCCGGGAGCCTGGTGCCACTGGCACCTCGCTGCAGGTGTCAGGAGCCCGTCCTGCCCCAGCGCCTCGGACGCCCCCCTGTGCCAGGCCCCGGCGCTCGTCCTGGGGGCAAAGCCCCCCGAGGGGCTGCTGACACCGGTGCCCTCCCCTGGCTGCAGGTCGGCACTTCTGGGTGTTTTCTGGCAAGAGCATGCTGGGCCCCCGCGGGATCGAGAAGCTGGGCATCGGGAAGGAAGCCGGTCGCATCTCGGGGGCCCTGCAGCGGGGACGCGGCAAAGTGCTGCTCTTCAGCGGGGAGAACTACTGGAGGTGAGCGGGCCGGCACGGCCGTGCACGGCTGCGGGAGGTGCCCCGGCTCCCGGCCCGCCAGGGGCTGCGCAGGGCGACTCACGGCAGCCCCTCGGCACTGCTCTGCTCTCCCTGCAGGCTGGACGTGAAGATCCAGAGGGTGGATAAGGGTTACCCCCGTGCCACCGAGGATGTGTTCACTGGCGTCCCCTTGGATGCACGCAATGTCTTCCTGTACCAAGGTGAGCAGGGCGCTCGGCAGGGAGCGACTGCCATGCGGGGCGGGGGGCCATCGTCCCCCCCATGTGCAGACACTCCGATGGGCATGGCTGGGAGCAGGTCCCTGCACCGGCCTCCTTCCCGCTAACACCTTCCCTCTGCCTTCCTCCTCGCCAGACAAGTACCACTTCTGCCAGGGCACCTTCTACTGGAGAATGACCCCGCGCTACCAGGTGGACCGCGTGGGCTACGTCAAGTACGACATCCTGCAGTGCCCCCAGCACTAAGGACCAGACTGGCCGCCCGGCTCTGGGCCGGCACGGCGCTCCCTGCCCAGTGCTCCCAACCCCTCCCAGGATCTTGGTTCTCACTGTTCGATCCCCCTGTGGCCTGGGAGCGTGGGGGGAGCCCATTTACCCTCCCAGCTGCGGGGCAGCCCCAGCCATGCTTGGGGCTTGCGGTTTCCCCTGTGGAAAGGGGTGAGGACCCCAGGGGCTGCTCCTCGGCCGCCCCCCGGCTCCTGGGAGCCCTGGCTGGGGAGCAGGACTCTCGCCACAGCCCGCAGCCGGGCAGCCCTCCGCGAGTGACGGCTCTGCCACGCAGAGGCGTTTGCCTGGTGCAAACCGCACAGAGATCTGTAATGACTTCGTCTTTTTCTGGAGCCAGTAATGCCAGGTCAGCCAGGCTCAGCTGGGAGCTGGCGCCCGGGGACTTGGCACGGGCAGGGATGTGGGGCTCTGCATCGCTCTCGCCTACTGCCTGCTCTGCCAACCTCCATCTGCACGTTTTTAATAAAGAGAATCCTTTGGACACAGCCTGCGTGTGCTCCTGCCGGCCAGCTGGGGCCATGGGTGCCTGCAGACCCACCAAGGTGCTGGGCCTGGGGTGTCGCTCTCCCATCAGATGGGGGTCCCAGCATGGATGGGTGATAGGGCACTGGGAGGAGGGGGTCCCGGTGGGGAGGAGGGGGCTGCAATCTGGCTGACCTCATGATCCCCATTCTGGGGGGCTCTGGGATCCCCTAAGGGACACCAGACCCCACTGGGGAGGGCGTCCCTCCCATGTCCCTAATGGCCCCCGTCACCAGCCAGGTTCCCCCCCTGCCGCATCCACGCCCAGCCCCTGTGTCCCTCCACATGCCAACATCCTTCCTGCCCATCTGCCTCCTCAGCCCATGTGCACGGTGCTCACTCAAGTGCCTCCGCAGCCCTGGCCCCCCCGGCCACAGTCCTCCAGCCCCTCTGTCCCTGTGCCTCCCTGCTCCACCACACTGCGACCCTGGAGGTGAGAGAAGTGCATGTTTGTCACACGTTGGGATGCACGTGTGGGTCACAGCAGCATGAAGGCGCCGTGGGATGGGCTGGCACGCACTGGGGCGAGGGGCACTGGACAGACCGGGAGTGTTTGTGCAAGCACAGGTTGTCTGGGTGGGACCCCGAGGGGCTGCTGCCCTCCAGGCTGCAGGCGAGGGGCAGATGAAGGATGATGTAGAGCAGGGTGCTGGGATGTGGCCGTCGCCCGCGAGGCCTGGGCTGCCTGACCAGGGCTCTGCAACCTGCCCTCCCTGGCTGCACAGTGCAGACAGCAGTTCCCACTCCTCTGCCTGCCCCAGCGCTGCCCGGAGCCCTGGGATGCAACATGACCCCAACAACTCCCACCACTCCCCAAACTCCACCTTTGCCCTGTTTGCACCTTGTGCAGCCCCCGCCTGCAGTCCAGCCGCAGTGACGGCACGTCCCCCGAGGTGCACAGCCCCAAGGGGACCCCAGGGCGGCCGCCCCCCCTCGGTGGCTGTCCCGCAAACGGCAGCACCCCCCGGCCGTTGTCAGGCGCCGGGACAGCCCTGCCCGGCAGAGCCCGGGGCCGCGCTGGGCCGGGGGCGGCGGGGCAGCCCTGCCCCTGCCCCTGCCCCTGCCCCTGCCCCTGCCCCTGCCCCTGCCCCTGCCCCTGCCCCTGCGCTGCGGCCGGCCCTGGTGTGCCCGCAGGGGCCGCGGCAGGATGGGGCTATAATTAGAGCTATAATTAGAGCCGCCGGCTCGGTGCAGGGCGGCGGGCAAAACCCGGCGCGGCGCGTCCCGTCCCGTCCCGTCCCGTCCCGTCCCGTCCCGCGCGGGGCCGCGGGAGCCGCGTGGGGCTGCGGGAGCCGCGTGGGCCGGGGCCGGGGCCGGGCGCCGCCACCGCCCCGCCGCGCTCCCCGCTCCCCGCCCGGCGGCGGGCGGGCTCGGGCGCCCCGGGCGGCGCCAGCGGCGGGCGGGGCGGGAGCGGGGGGCGCTAGGACCGCGGCCAGCGCCCGGCGGCAGCGAGCGGCGGCAGCGGGCGGCGGCAGCGAGCGGCGGCAGCGAGCGGCGGCAGCGGGCGGCGGCGGCGGCAGCGGGGCCATGAGCCAGCGCTTCACGGTCACGGCGCTGCCCCGCGAGGGCCCGGCGGCGCGGGGGGCGCGGGGGGCGGCGGCCGCCCGCCTGCCCGGCCGCGACGGCAGAGGTGAGCGCGGCGCGGGGGGGCCGAGCCGGCGCCGGGGGGCAGCGCCGGGGGCAGCGCCGGGGGGCAGGGCTGGGGGGCAGCGCCGGGGGCAGCGCCGGGCAGCAGCGCCGGGGGCAGCGCCGGGAGAAGGGCTGGTGGAGAATGGCTGGTGAGGCAGTGTCTGTGGGGCAGCATGCGTGGGGCAGGGCTGTGGGGCAGTGCTGGTGGGGCAGGGTCTGTTGGACAGCACTGGCTTGGCAGGGTCTGTGGGGCAGAGCCCCTGGGGCAAGGCCAGTGGAGCCTGGCCAGCAAAGCAAGGTCCATGGGGCTGGGGCTGTGGGGCAGGGCCAGCAGGGCCAGCAGGGCAGGGCAAGCAGGGGAGGGCTGGTGGGACAGAACTTGTGTGGCAGGGTCCGTGGGGCTGAGTCCATGTGGCATGGCTGGTGGGGCTGGGTCCGTGGGGCTGGGGCTGTGGGGCAGGGCTGGCTGGGTGACCCCCGGCTCGGCAGCGTCTCCAAGGCTGGCCATGCTCCGGGGCCGTCCCGAAGGCCTGTGGGCGGCTCATGGCACCAGCACCCAGCTCGGCTGTGGCTCCTCTGATGTGGCGGCACTGGCGGTTTGGAGCAAAAGTTGTTGCTGCGAGAGGAAACTGCAAAAGTCTCTGCGAAGGCGGCATCTGGGATCTGGGTCGCTGTGGCGGGGAACGGCCCAGGCAACAGGAGCCACTGCTTGCCCCAGGCAGCTGCCGTCTCCGGAGGAGTTGCATCTCCCGGGCAGGACACCAGGACCAGCTGCTCTGGTCCCGCAGGGCCCCGAGGGTCTGAGAAAGCTGGGCGGTCCAGGGGCTGTGGGGCCGGGGAGTGGTGCCCCATGGGTCTCCCCTGGGGCTGTCCCCTGCACCCGCGCCTTCCCCGGGATGTCTGGGACCCCCGGCTCAGCCCCTGCCTGCACTAGTTGCACGACGTGCAAGGAAGTTGCATGACGAGGACCAAGGCAGTTGTGCAGCATGCTCAGCCCAGGGCAGGGACAGGGGTCGGCCACGTGTGTCCACTGCCCTGGCCCCACTGCAGGCTGCCACGGTGGGCTGCAGCCAGTGCTCGGTGCCACGGCCTGGCTCGTGGGAAGGATGCTGGTGGGCTCACTGGGGGCTGCGCGCGCCGGCCCTGCCCCTCCTCGGGGAGCGCTGGCTGTGTCAGGTGGGGGACGGGGGCTGCGGCAGAGCCAGAGCGATGGTGGGGAGAGGGCAGGGTCCGGCCGAGCCCCCGCGGCATCGGGGACCCAGGTCCCTCCAGGCAGCCCAGGGCGGGCCCCGGCGCTGCGGCCAGGGGATGGCAATTGCTGTGCCCAAGGGACGCGCTGGCAGGGCTGCGCACTGTCACCAGACCCGTATCGATCCCAGAAACCCGACTGACGGCGGCTGCGTCTCCGGTCAAAGCGGTGACCTTGTGTCCTTGGAAAGGGCGCTGGTGGGAGGTGGCGCGCAGCCGGATGGGGACGGTGACGCTGGGCTCGGGCTGGGCTGTCCGCCGTGAGTGGGCCCCGGCACCCGTGTGCCCTGGGGCTCCTCCCTCCGGGGTCCTGTCCGTGGTGCAGCTGCTGGCGGGGCCGCGTGGGGCTGGGCCCGGGGCCGTGGGGCCGGCGGTGGGCTCTGCGTGGGGCTCCCTCCTGCACCGCACCGTCCCGGCGAGGATGGGCCTGGCCTGGAGGCTGCTCCCAGCAACGGAACAGCCTGTGCTGAGCCGGAGCCAGGGCAGAGCGGCCAGCCCTCCGGGAACGGGTTTATTGGATTGGCGGCTAATCTAATCGCTGGGGAGCATGATGGGCCAGGCAGGGAGCACTTCTGAGCCGAGGTGAGAGCCCGAGGGGTGGGGATGCTCAGGGGCCGCGCGGCAGGGGAGGCGCAGCTGGGCGCCGTCCCTCCAGGGGCGTCGGAGCGCGCCGAGCTGTGACCTTGCGCCCTCGCAGAGGACAGCCAGCGGCCCGGCCCTGGCGGCAGGTGGCCCCGGGCCAGGGCCCTGCAGCTGCCAGGGTCCCCGCCGCAGGGTCTGCCATGGCCCTGGTGGGGCGCACGCAGAGCAGGGGTGCGATGGACACGCCAGCGTGGGCCAGCACCGGCAAGCCCTGGGCTGGGTGCACACCCTGCACTGGGCTGTGAGTGAGCAGGGGAGCCCGAAGGCTGCCCTGATTTACGCCCGCGTTGCCTCTGCGGCCCTGCGGTTTTGGCTGGCAGCCTCCCTTGGGGGGCAGATGGACAGGGGAGGGTGTGCTGTGGGGCTGGGAGCTCCTGGGGTCCGCACACCCTCGTAGGGGCTGGAATACAGCAGTCCCGCCAGCACAGCACCAGGGGCAAAACAGGTCCCTGGGCAGGTGTCACCTGGCCCTTCCCGGCTTGGCAGTACGGGGCTGGCAATGGTGCACAGGTGATGGGGACCATGTTGGGGCAGGTCCTTGGGGGGAGAACGAGGGTCCAGGTCCGTGGCCGCAGGGAGGAGGGTCCCTGCTGGAGCTGGGCACCAGCAGCTGTGCGGTGCCACAGAGCACCCCGGGGCAGCGAAGCCTCCCCAAAGCTCCCTGCAGTGGGCGCTGGAGCTGGCAGGGGCTGTGGGGGGCCTGCTCTGCCCCAGCGGTGCGGCCCCTCCTCACGCTGCAGGACCAGGCTCGGATCTCGCGGGGCCTCGTTCCCAGACCCCGCGGGGCCTCGCTCCCTGGCACCTCTGTTGGGCTGGGTAGATGGGTCTGGTCCACATGGGCAGGGTGCTACCCGGGGCTGCTCGCGCACGGCCCCAGCGGAGGGATGTGGTCTGGGCCGGCGCAGCACTGGGGCTAGGGGTTGGTCCTGTTGCCCAGGCTGCAGTGGCAGGGGGTGGCGCTGGGAGGCAGCAGCAGGCAGGCGGTGCACCTGCGCTGCCCATGCCGTTACCCATCATGGTGGCATTTGGGCAGCAAGTCTGGCTGTGTCCCCATGCCCAGTGGCTTTGCTGGCAAAGATCACACTGAACTCTCCGGTTTTGTTGGATAAGGTTGCCAGGATGCACAGGCGGAAGTGCTGGGGCTGTGGGGCAGCACTGGGTGTGGAGGCAGGACAGGGTTTTGGTGGGGTGGATGTGCCCCAGGGGCTCTGTGCCAGGACCCCAGGGGCAGGGGCCAGTGAGACTCGCTTCCTGGGTGGCTCAGGCACATGTTAGTGGCAGGGAAGGTCGATTTGGAGGTTATGGGGCAGCGTGGACATCTCTGGGGTGGGTGCTGGGAGGGAGTTTCCGGGTAGCAGGTGGTTGGGGGTGCCTGTGTGGTGGGAGTCAGTGGGGTCTGTGGGGTACTGGAACAGAGCTGGGCTGGTCCCAGAGGAGCCGGTGACTGGGTGCCACGCAGGGCCGTCCCACTCCGGCTGCGTGCATCCCGGAGCAGGCAGTGCTGGGCACTGGTGCCACAGCACAGACCAGTTGCTGGTTGCTGCAAGCAGCGCCCCAGGTGCCAGGCACTCTGCAGGATTGGGCCCCAGGGCAGCTGGGCCCTGCGGAGGGGGCTGGGGCGATGCTGCAGGGAGAGTCATGCCACTTCGACGAGCTGGGATGGAGAAAACGTCCCAGGCTCGGTGCTCAAGGGCTCCCAGCCCGCAGGCCTGCTCCTGGGCAGAGTGCCGTTGGGCCCTGGCCCTTTGCCGCGTGCTTGCACCCACCTGGTCCCCAGGCTGCCAGCCCTCTCCAGCGGCTGTGGGAGCACTGCTTGCTGGCCTGGCTGGCCATAACAGGGGTGGGCACCCAAGCCCCCCCAGGCTGGACCCTCGCAGCCTCTGCTGTCGGGCTGCCCCATGCAGCCAGGATGCCCGAATTCGCCATTTGGAGCTAATAGGGAGCGTGCTCCCGGTGCCCGCCAGGCAGGAGGCAGAGACGGGGAGCCTGTGGGGCCAGCCGGGTGCTATGAGGTGTCTGTGGGGCCAGGTGGGAGGGTCTGTGGGGGCAGCCGAGAGCTATGGAGTGTCTGTAGGGTGATGCAGGAGCTATGGAGTGTCTGTGGGCCGGGAGGATATGGGGTGTCTGTGGGTCTGGGAGGCGCTGTGGGGTGTCCGTGGGGCTCGGGGTGTCCGTGGGGGCTCTGGGGTGTCCGCGGGGCTGCTCCGGCCCCGCGGCGGCGCCCTCCTTCCCCGCCAGGGGCCGCTGCCGGCCCGGCGCGGTGGAGCCGGGGAGCCCGGGGCCGGCTCCGCTCCGCCGCCCGGCGCGTCCCGGGGCCGGGGCCGCTCCGCCGCCCGGACCGTTCCAGTGCAGGGTCTGCTCTATCACCCGGTCTGCTCTGTCACCTGGGCCATTCCAGTGCCAGCTCTGCTCCGTCACCTGGCTGACTCCAGGGCCGGGTCCACTCTGTCACCTGGTCCATTCTGTCACCTGGTCCGTTCCACTGCTTGTTCTGCTCCAACACGCGGTGCATTCCACCCGGTGCTGGATCCGCTCTGTCATCCAGCGCATTCCAGTGCCAGGTCTGTTCTGTCACCTGGTCTGCTCCAGTGTCGGCTCTGCTCCGTCACCAGTCCTCTCTGTCACCTCCTCTGCTCCATCACGCAGTCCATTCCAGTGCCACCTCCACTCTGTCACCCAGTCAGCTCCATTGCCTAGCTGTCTCTGTTGCCCCATCCGTGCCAGCACTGGCCTGCTTCATCACTGGGTTTGCTGCAGCTCTAGGTCTGCTCATTTGCAGGAACAGACTGTTCCTGCAGGCCACCTTTGGCTGAGACCCTGCATTTGGTGTCTGCTCCACAAAGATGATGCAGTGGGGACAGCCTTTCCCATGCCCCCAGTGGGCACTACGTACAGCACTGTCCCCTTGCCCCCTGGTGATGCCCTGGCTCGCTGCCCCCCCAACAACTCCATCCTTTGCACCAGCCATCCCGCTGCTGCTGCCCACTTCCACAGGACAAAGGGGTGTCCCTGTGCCCCACTCCAGCCTGTCCCCCCTGCTCTCACATCTGGCTGACCTGGGATCCCACAATGTCACCAGTGCAGGCCACCAGCCTGCCCTGGCACCAGCAAGACAGAACTGTTCTGAGTGGGGTGTGCAGAGGCTGGGGACGTGATGGCCAGTGCTGCCCTGAGTGTGTGTGTGGGGGGGGAGCAGAGGCCGGGGACATGATGGCTGGTGTGCCCCAAGCAGGGCATGCAGAGGCCGAGGACAGGTGCTGTGGGGGTGGCCTGGCCCCGAGTGGGCCATGCAGAGGCCAGGGATGTACCACAGCCCGAGCACCTGCCCAGTGCTGCTCACAGCCAATTGCCCCCTTCACCCTGCCCAGTGAAGGAGCTGGGGCAGGTTCATCCTGGGGCGTTGCTGCGTCGCCCCCTCCCCTCGCCTCCCCTCCTCCTCTCCCTTGGGGAGGCTGGGGGAGACTCAGATATTCAAAGTGATTCTTAAAATAAACCTGTGAACTAGATTGCAGGCGCTGCCTCGCTCCAGCACGGACCTGGTTGCTGTGGCAACCCCAGACTCCGCTTAGTGGAGACTGGCCGGCACGCTTGGCTCCCGCATTACATCAGGGCCTGAGACGGGGGTGTCTATGCCCCAAGGCGGGGCCTCCTGGGGCCCGAGGCATGGGGCTGGGCCTCCCCCAGGACCTGGGATATGGGGCTGGGCCCCCCAAGCATTGCTGTTCTTGGGGCTAGGCCCCCTGAGACGCATGTCGTGAGGCTGGACTCCCAGGCATTGGTGGCCATGGGGCTGTGGCCCTCTGGGATGCTTGCCATGGGGCTGGGCCCCTAGTTGTTGCTGGACATGGGGCTGGGCTGCTGGCATTGCTGGCAGTGGGGCTGGGTGCAGGCATCACTGGCCGTGGGTCTGGACCCCCAGGTGCATCGCTGTCCATGGTGCTGACTGGGACCCCCAGGACACTGGCCGTGGGGCTGGGCCACGAGGTGTCGCTGGTCGTGGTGCTGACGACCCCCTCAGGGACACTGGCTGTGGGGCTGGGCCGGCCACCCGAGGTGTTGTTGGCCATGAGTCTGGGCCCCCCTGGACTTTGGCCATGGGGCTGGACCAGGACACCGGGGCACTGGCTGTGGGGTTGGGAGAGGCCGCTCAGGCATCAGTGTCTGTGAGGCTGGATCCCCCCCAGGCGTCACCGGCCGTGGGGCTGGGCCAGGCCACCCAGATGTTGGTGGCTGCGGAGGGGCCCGTGGGGCCAAGTGGGGTCAGTGGGCCGTGTGGGTCAGGCACCGGGCTCAGGTGTGCATCGGTCATCCTGAACAGAGCACAGGCCTTCACCACCATGTCCTGAGACAGCCGGGCTCCATGGCAATCGCCATGGCAACCAACTGGTTAAGGAGCCTTTCTCATCACCATGGAAACCGGGCCGGTGTCATCTCCTGCTCACTGCTCCTTGATGCTCCTGGGACGGCGGAGCCAGTCACCGAGCCTGCGCCAGCAGGTGACGGGGACGGGGGTCGGGCACAGCCCGGCCCTGGGGCGCACAGCGGCCACGCGGCCTGCCTGTGTCTGCCACACACCGCACCTCCCCACCACGGTGCCCAGGGTGGCAGGGCCTGCCCCTCTCACCAGGGCTGCAGACTGTGGGGTCGTGGGCTGGGGGTTGTAGGCCATGGGGCTATGGGGTCGTGTGCTGTGGGGTTGTAGACCGTGGGGCTGTGTTGGATCGCAGGCCATGGGGGCGTGTGCCCATGGAGCCATGGGGTTGTGGGAGGGGTGTCACAGGGCTGTGCTGAAGGAAGGGGCGATGTGGTGTCCAAACCAGGAGCCCGGGGCAGCGTGGGGGGATGCCCTGGTGGTGGTGGGCTTGGTGAAGCATGCAGGGATGCTGTCAACCCTTGCTGCCAGCAGTGCCATGCTAGCCCAAGGACCTGGCTTGTACAGGTTACGCGCAGCCCCTCCCTGTGCCTGGAGCACCAGTTGCAGTGCATGGACACAGATGTGCACAAGGGGCAGCCCCACGCGGGGAGGCAGGGGCCAGGCCTTCCCTGCCCACTTCCCCCTGAGCCTCCACGGCTCCTCCCTCGCCTCCCCCACTTGGAGGCAGCGCAAAGCAGATTTACGGGAGACTTGCTGTCTTTGGGAGACGTCATTAAAAAAGCAAAGGGGGGGGGCTGTGTTGTGCACAGGCTGGTCATGAGCAGACTGCAGGCATGGGGGTGTGGGACTGCTCCCAGGGACATGGACTGGGAGCAGCCAAAAGCCCCAGCCTACCACGTACAGCACCTTTCTCCGGACTCTCCTGTGCCATCCAACCAGCCTGCAGTGCTGGGCAGCCGGGGCTGATGCTGCACCGCTGGGTGCTCTGGCAGGGTGCCTGGGCCTGGGCTTGTCACACAGGGTGTAGGGCATGGGACAGGGGCTGTGAGGGATGCAAGACACCCCCCGGGCCCATGCTTTGGTCAGCTGTGCTCCTGGGGCAGACCTGTTATGGAGCAGCTGGCGAGGCAGTGCCTGGCTGTGCAGCTGGCTCCTCAGCCGGCGGCACTGCTGGCCCTCTGACCCTTGCTCAGCTGCGCTCTCCCGGGGCAGGCGGTCAGGGAGCCGAGTTCCCTGGGGACCCTGCACTGCAGACAGCACAGGGTTGCTCCCAGAGTGTGTCTCAGCTCCACTGCCTGGGGAGCGCAGCCCCGCGGGAAGAGGTCACTCACGCAGGCAGGCCGCCTCGTGTGCTGTGCTGCCCGGCTGCCTGCTGCTGCTGCGCTGGGCAGCTGCCTCGGCCATGCTCAGCCCCACTGCCGGCAAGACATCTGGGCAGGGCAGCCAGGGCCACCACGCCAGCTGCGGGCTGCATGGGGGCTCTCGCCGATGCAGGAGCTCACAGCCTTCCTGCTCTACCCCACTGCTGCCCTCCTGCTCTTGGCCCTCTGGTAGCTGGCACCAGCTCCTTGGGACCCTGTAGCTGTGGTCCCAGCCCCCTGGGACACTGTCCTGCCCTCCCCCTCCATGTTCTGTCCCACACCAGGAGCTGGTGGCAGGGCAGGTCCCAGCTGGCACTTGTGTCACCTCCAGACTCCATTTCTGCTCTGGTGGTGGCAGGACCATGTCCCGTCTGGAGCCCATGGCAGGCTGTCTCTGCATTCCTGGACATGAACGGTATCCTCTCTGTCTCGCTGTGGTGCCGTGGGTGCCGGCCTGGGCACAAGTTGCTCCCCAGGCTCGCAGGATGGGGGCTGCAGGCTGAGCTGGGTGCCCGAGGCTGCCCGTGGCAGACCCAGTGCTGCGGGCAGTGGAGCTGTGAAGTGGCCAGCCAGCACCTCTAATGAGCTGTGAGGCAGGGGCCATGCAGCTCTTCCCTGGTGGTGGCAGGGTGTGAGGAGGGGGGCACGCAGCAGAGCCTCTTATTAAATTTGAGGTCAACTGGCTGTCATCCCTGTGCACCTGGCAGAACAGAGCAGCATGGAGCCTGTGGTGGTGTCAGCACCTCGCCTTGCTGCGTGTGTGCATTGCTGCCCTTCCTGGTAGCCCCACACACCCTGCTGAGCCTCCTGCCCTGGACCCCAGGCTGGCTCTGCCCTCAGCCTGCATCCCACCCCTTGTTCCTCTCTGGGCCTCTCCTGTCCCAGCCGCTCTTCCTTCTTCCCAGGGCTGCCCGGTCTTGTGCCCTTGAGCCGACAGTGCTGTGGAGAGCACCCTGCTGAGCCCTGCCTCTGCACCCTGGTGTGGGGCTGGGCCCTGCTCCCTGCACAGCTGGGCTTCCAGTCTGAGCAGGGTGTGGGGCTGTGCACACTGCACACGGAGATCAGGGATCACTGCAGGCAACTCTGGAAAGTGCAATGTGCTGAAAGGCATCTCCAGAGCACAGCAACGCTCACCTCCCAGGAAGGCTGCTGTGAGGTTGTCCGGAGTCTGCACTGTCAGAAGGTTTCCGAGCGCCTCGAACACGTGTCTCAGTCATGAGAGGGCTGACTGCTGCTTGTGACAGGACAAAGTTGCAGGTCTGCAAGTCTGGTTGCGGAGACACCTGCCCAGGGAGCTGCTTCAAGGATGCTCCTCCAGGGGGGCTGGGACTGGCCCTGTGCGGTGCCCACATGGCAGCTCCCCGGTCACAGCCTCCCTCGGTGCCACCCCGCGCGGTCAGTGCAGGGGGTCTGGGAACAGGGACGTGCTGGGCTCGTCTCAGAGGGCCTGGGGTCTGCAGCGGACACGGGGCAGTTTGCGGTGGTGCAGGAGGCTGTGGCTATGGGTTGCAGCAGTGCAAATGCTGTGGCTGCAGGCTGCTGTGGGACTGTGATGTGATTTCTAGCCATCGTCATTACTGGGTGCTGTGCGCACTGGCTCTTCAGGGGCCTTCAGCACAGCTCAGCAGACTCTGTCCTGGGTCTGTTGTGGGAGGGACTGGGCAGTGGGGACAGGCATTGCTGGGTTGTGGGCCCAGCCATGCTCGTGCCAGCTTATGGTCTAGCAGGAGGCCTGTGCAGTGTTGTATCAGCTTCTTCCCCTCGTGATTCCCATGCATCTTGCAGTAAGTGGGGCATGGATGCCATGCCTGGCCTGATGCCAGGATCCTGCTTGTGCCCAAACTTGGGGGCCACTTGCAGCTGTTCACCAGTCTCTGTGCCTGGGGAAAGCCACCTGCCTCTCTCTGTCCCATCGCTCCTCTGGCCATGCCTCTCTTGTCAGCAGCAGCCTCAGATTGTCAGCCTCCTTCCCTGGCACCCCGGGCACTGCCTTGGGCTGTGTTTGGGCCATCCCAGGCCTCTCTGCGGCCCTGGCTGAGCACAATGAGCTGGGGCCCCATGGCATCATGGTCATGGCAGGTTCTCATCTCCTCCCTGAGCCCGTTGCTGAGGCCCTGTGCAGGGTTTGGTCAGGGCTGTGCTGGGGTTGGGGGGGGGGTGTCAGACCCCCTGCGCCTGGCTCTGACCCCCATTCTGTCCACAGGAGCAACCAAGAGCTGCTGCCGTACTGCCCCCTTGGTGCCAGGGACCTCCCTCTGCTGTGCCATGTAGCCCCAGGCCATGCCCCATGCCAGTGGGACCCTGTGCACAGGCTAAGTTAATGTAGTGGATAGTGTAGCCCCCACACTCCTGGCAAATCTCAACTGAAATGGAGCCATAATCCAGGGATTAGGGGATTAGTGGTCTTTCACGTGCTTGCCCCCCCTCCCCCATCTGCTTTAGCAGGAAAATCCCTCTTGCGCTGAGCCCACACTCCGAGGCCTCCTGCGCAAAACCGCTGTCTTGGTGCTTGGCACCTGCTGGGGCTGGGTGGCCCCCGCGCAGCCCCCAGCCTGCTGCCCATCTGTCCAGCCACAGCCTCTGCTCGTGGGTGGGCTCTGCTCAGCCCACCAGGTCCCACCTGAGCAGGGAGCAGCAGAGGGAGAGGACCTCTGCCCTCTGCATCCCGCCTGCATCGCTGGGCTGTGCAAGCTGCACACCCTGGGCTCGTCCTGTCTCTTGGGACCAGGCCAGCCCCCTGCTCCATCACTGGCTCCTCCTCAAGGCGGATGGACAAGGCTGTGGCAGAGGCAAGGGGAAGCAGCTGCTGTGTCTGGGCTGGGAGGCACTGGGTGGGTGCAGCCCCACACCCTGGCTGGGCAGCCCTGGGCAGAGAGCAGGGGTGGCGATGGCAAAGTGGAGGCTGGTGACAGAGAGAGAGAGAGCTGAAGCAGCATGCTCTGCCCATGGCTGGGGCAGCCTCTGTGCTTCCCACTTTGCCGGGGGTGTGGTCCTGTGCTGTAGAGCAGTTTGCAAATGAGCTGGGCCTGTGCTCCTCCCTCAGGTGTGCACAGAGCTCAGGGTGGAGTAGACCCTGCTGGGCAGACATGCTGGGGTGAAGGAGCACTCAGAGCCAGGCAAGGGGAGCAGGGCAGCCTCCTGCAGCTCAGCAGCACAGCACTGCCAGCACCAGCACGGAACTGCCAGAGCCCGCGGCACTCTGGGGATGCAGGGTCCCAGGGTCTTGGCTCCAGCAGGCACAGCAGGGGCTGTGGGCTACCGGCAGGGCTCATGGAAGGAGGTCAGAGCCCTCCAGGGCAAAGAGCCAAGGCCTGCAAGGTGAGGGCCTGGGAGCATCAGCGCTGCAGAGCAGCTGGCCCCGTACCAGGAGAAAGTAAACAATTAATTACAGCCGTCAAGAAGTAACTAACGCCAGCGGGCTGTCATGATCTCAGCCTGCTCCAGAGGAGATGCAGGGAGCTGCAGCCAGCTCTGGCTCTGATATCCTCCTGGATTAAGTGGGTGAGAGAAGGGTGTAGGGGGGCTGTGAGATGATCTGAGGGGTCAGAGCAGGGTTCCTGTCAGTGGCACCAATCCTGAAGGTGCCCCTGAGTCCCACTGCCCTGCTGGTGCTTGGGGTGAGAGGGAAGGGGGCACAGCTGGAGGCAGCAGGGACCTGGGCAGAGCTGACTGGTGTGGGATAAACCTATTCCCAGCCCTTCTGCAGAGTCAACTCCTGGCTGAGTCCCCAGCCCCATGTCTGCAGCTTTGTGGCTCTGAGAGAGGGGGCTGCCTGCAGGGAGCCCTTGAGGCTTTGCATGCTGAGGTATTGCCAAACGAGGCATAACCCCAGGGCTCTTTGGAGGTCCCACTGGGAAGAGTGCAGTTCTGAGCTCGCTCCCATCTGTGAGCAGTTTTCCTTGCTCTGCATAGCTGCTGCAGCCCAGCTGAGGTCAGAGAGGTGTCAGCAGTGCCTTTGCCAGACCCCTGGCCCTGCTCCCGGGCCGTCTGGCCATCCCTCTGTCTGTCCGTGGTGCACCCAGATGATGGCATTGCTTTAGGTACAGCCAGGGCTGCTGCAGGCCAGTCCTGCTGTTGGGGCAGGAGGGCTTGCCCCCCCAGTGCAGCCTGTCCTGCCTGCAGGATGGTCCTTGGAGTGGCTGGCACTGCCCTGCCCCAGCATCTTGCAGGAGCTCCCCACTCTTTCTGACTGCCGGCCTTGAGCCTGGCAGGGGCTGGGGGCTTCCTTGGGGGCAGGGGATTGCCCTGGCCCCGAGGCCTCACGGGGTCCCTTGGAGACACATCAGTCCCATACTGGAGCAGGGCCTGCTCCACTGTCCCCCCCCCCCAAAAAAAAAAAAATAAATAAATAAAAGCTGGGGTTCCCTGGTTCCTTGGGCTCTGCTACAGGCTAATTGAGGGACGTGCGGTGGCCATCCTGCCTGCGCCAGCCAGGAGGGGGGACCTGCAGCCACTGAAGTGCCCTAATTCCTCCCCCAGCCCTGGCTCAGTGAGGCAGAGCAGCACTGCCCAGGGAGGTGGCGTATGGCTCTGCTACAGCTCCTTCCCCCTCCCTCTCCTCTGCCTTCCACTGCTTCCCTCCCCAAAAACCCGACAGTGGATAATGCCTCCTGAATACATGATGAAGTGAGTAGTCAGGCTGGGCTCTGCCGCTGCTGCTGGGAGTGAGTGAGTGTGTGAGTCTGTGCATTGAGGCATCTCTGCACTGCAGCCTCCTCCTACATCCAGCCAGAGAGAAAGAGAAAGGCACAGAGGGAAGGCGGCTTGTTGCAGTACGAGGCACTGGCCCCTGGGAAGAAGCAAATCCCCTGCAGCCACCCAAGGAAGGACTGTAGCAGCCCCTGAGCAAGGAGGCAGGCAGCAGGCGCCATGCTGAATAACCTGACGGACTGCGAGGATGGTGATGGGGGTGCAAATCAAGGTAAGGAGAGCAGCCCTTGGAGGGGCAGGGGAGCATCAGTGCTGAAGGGAGAGCTGGGTGGCAGGGGGGCAGACCTCCCCCTGCCCGGGCACGGCAGGATTGGCCCCGCATGCTGTTCAGATGATCAGCAAAGCCATAGTCATGGGGATGCGGACAGGAATGTCGCGTTCATCACTGTGCGTGGCAGCAGAGGCAGCCTTGCGCCCGATCCGGGCGCAGAGAGCTGGAGGTCGTGCGCCAAGCACGGGGAGGGAGCTGCTGCAGCCTCCGGCCCCCGCAGCCCGAGCCGCGGAGCGGCTGGAGCCCGGCAGGAGTCCCCGCCACCGCCGCGACCGGCCGCCCCGGGCGGCTGCCGTTGTGCCGAGCCGTGAGCGCCGTGGCGGCGGGGGCCGTGCGGTGCCCGCGCGGGACGCCGGCCCGGCTGTCCCCACGGGTCTGCGGCATGCGGCGCCGGGGCGGGCGGCCAGCGCCTCCGCGCCGCTCCCGCTCCAGGTCCCGCTCCCGGTCCCGTTCCCGCGCTGCTCCCTTCCCTGCGTCCGGCCGCTGCCCCGGAGCGTGGGGTCCCGCTCCCGGCCTCCGCGGCCGGGGCTGCGGATAACGACAACGCGGCGGGGCAGCGGCGGGGTGCGCTGAGCCCGGCACGGAGCCGCTGCCGGGAAAAGCGCTCTCGGGCGGCGGCTGCGGTCCTGCGCCCCGGGGCGCTCCCGGGGGAGCCGCGGGGCTGCCCGCACTGCGCGGCCCGGTGCCCCCTGGGGGAAGCGCAGCGAGGGGCCCCCGCGACCCGTGCACCGGCCCGCTCCCGTACCCGGCCGGGCTGTGCCGGTGCAGCGACCCCTGCATGAGCCCCCGGCCATCGCCTCCCCCGCCCGGAATACCGCCCCCCACCCCGGCCATCGCCTCCGCCGCCCCAGCTGCCGCCCCGCAGCGCGGCTGCCGCCCCCCGGCCCCAGCTCCCTCCTCCCCCGCCCGACGGCCGCCCCCGCTCCGCGCCCCGCTCCGCGCCCCGCTCCGCTCCGTTCCGCCGGGGGCTCCGCCCGGTCCGGCCCGGCCGCCCCGCCGCTGTCCGCGGTGCTGAAGCGGCCGCGGGCGGCGCCGCTCGGGGCTGCCCACGGCCGCGCCCGGCCGTCCCGTGTCGCTCCGAGCCGGGCCGGGCCGGGCCGGGCCGGACCGGGCGGCCGGCGCTGCGGGCGCGCCGTCGGGGCGGGCCGTGCTGCAGCCCCGGCGCAGTGCAGGCGGGCAGGCCGCTGCGGGCGAGGGGCCGGGGGCTGCAGCCCAGTCAGGGGCAGTGGAGCCGGCAGGCCCCGGCAGCGGCTCCGCGGCTGTGGCGCTTTGGCCTAAATGCTCCCCGGGGCATCTCCTGACAGCCCAGCTGCTGCTGAGGCTCCTCGGGCCCCTGCAGGGACATTCGCAGCCCCAGGCACCCAGCAAGCTGGGTAAGTGCAGCATCCTCTTTTGCAGGTGTTTCAGTCAGGCGCAGGAGTGGGATGGAGCCAGGCAAATGCTGTGATGTGCTTGGGGAGACCTTCAGTCTCTCTCTGACTCCCCCTCACTCCCCTGCCAGGTCCCCTTGCCATATTCACTTGCGGGGTCTGTTGAGAACCCTAGCCAAGAGGGCTGCTGGAGGGCACAGCCAGATCTGGCACTTGCAGTAGAAGTCTCTGGCTGCCTGCAGTGAGGTTTTGGGCACAGCCACTTGCAATGCTTTTGCTCTTCCCTCTGCTCCACTGATCTGACTGTGTTTATTTGCTTGTTTGTACACGGTTCCACTCAAGGTCAGGGCTGGCAGAACTCTTCTGGGGGCACCTTGCCTGAGTGGGGGCAGTCTCACTGACTCACTGGCAGTGCCCTTCCCTGGACTCTGACTCTCTTGGTCCCATCCAGCACTAGGATCCATTCTGCTCATTGCATTTCCATCCCAGCAGTGCTGGGCTGCATGGAGACAGGCATATCTGCCCTGCTGCTTGCAGGCTGCATTTCTGGGGTCTGACTGGAAGGTCGGACATGGTGCCATTAGAGATGGACCACACAAATCTTCCCTGGAGCTGGTCCTGACTGGATGGTCCCTTGTGGGCCTGAGGATGCAGGGCTGGAGGAAATCGGTGCCTTTGTGGGGCTGGAGAGAGCAGTGGAGTGCGTGCAGGAGAGATGCACTGCAGGGCCCCCCTCCCCCTCCATTCTGCACTGTGCCGAGGGTGGGGGGGCTGGAGAACACTCCCAGTGGCTGCTGCAGGGCAGGCTTTTGAGTCCCCTCACCCTGCCAAGGGTCTCACAGAGCTCCCTGCACAGGGTGTGTCTGGCAGGGACCATGGACACCCTGGGCAGGGGGTGGTGGCTGAGCTGAGGCAGCCTGTCCCTGCCAGCAGAGATGGCCCCCACTCTTGCAGGTCCTGCACTAGCTTCTGGCCTCCCAGGGATTTGCTGAGACCAGCAGGGGAGCTGCTGAAGAAGCCCTTGGTGCTACTTATGCCGTTTCTAACCAAAAGGCCAAGCAGCAGCAGCCCTTCTGCCCATCCCTGCTCTGGACAGCCTGGCAGAGCTCTTCACCAGGGCTGGAAAGGCTCCAGCACTGACAGCTCTGCAAGAGCTGTGGCAGCAACAGACCCTCTAGAGAGGTGATGGGGAGCAGGCAAGGCTGCTGCGTGCAATGTCCAGGCTGCCCATTTGCACCACGCTTCTTGGAGTGTGGGAATGTCAGACTCAGCTCTGCTGCAGGCTCCTGTGCCTGTGCCCTAGGACAGAGGCACCTGGCTGTCCAAGGAAAGGAGACACAACGGTGACGGGGAGCTTTGCTGCAGCTCGAGTCCACAGTCATCTCCATGGCAAAGCTCAGGCTATTGGAGAAGCTGAGAAGCTGTTTAAATGCAGCCAGTCAAAGCGCCTGTGCTAGAAATCCTGAGCCTGCAGGGCCGGCTGATCAAAGAGAGGATAATCCTGGGTTTAGGAAGGAAGAGGATAGGTCTGAGGTAGCAGTTGGTCCAATTTGGGTCAGGCAGTGAAAGAATGCAACCCAAAAGGCCACTCAGTGTGCCTGCTGGCTGGAAGGGTGAAGTGCAGCCCTGGGGAAGGGCAGCATCCCACCCCACTGTTGTGCTGCACACCAGGACCTGGCACTGCTGTGTGCTCCTGCCAGCACAAGCCAGTGCCACGCCAGCCACCTGAGCTGCCTCTGGGCAGGGTGGTCTCTGCCTTGGCTGAAGGTCTCTGAGGGCCCTCTGGTCTCTCATGGGGCTGTCCTACCATGGGCAGCCGGCAGATGCCTCACCCAGGGGAGAGGAAACCCTGGGTCTGAGCAAACAGGCTGCAGTCCTGTGCAAAGGTACCAGGCACCCTATAATGGCCCCCTGACCATTTCCATCTGCCTCAGACACCTCCAGGCCCACAGTGCCTGGACCAGTGAGCATGCAGTCTAGTCCCTGTGATGGCCAGAGGGTGACAGAAGGGCACTGCTGCCTCCCCCCTACCAGGTGCTCCTGCAAAACGGCAGCAGCTGGGAGCATCAGCTCTGGGAGTTGTGCTCACTGGACCCTGTGTGGTTGCACAGAGCTGCTGGAGCCGTGGAGTGACCCTGGGGCTGCTCCTTGTAGACAGCAAAGGGCAGAGTCCCAGGGAGCTGGAGGAGGCTGCTTGCCAGCCAGTGCCATCGAATGCTCTGGCAAAAGTCAAGGTGCCCTGGGCTCCTCAAGATGAGCTTTGATGCATCCCTGTGGCCCGGGCACCTTGAACATGCCTGGCAATGATTGCACTGCTTCTCATCCTGGGGTTTGGCGGCTGGGGCTGAGTCAGGGCTTGCCGGGACCAGTGCTGGGCACAGGGTGCCCATCCCAGGCCTGGAGGGGCCTCGTGCGGAGCTGCGGGTGCTGAGCTCAGAGCAGAGGGCTGGCGAGTGCTTGGCTGGTGCTGCGTTGCAGCAGGGCAGGGGGACACTGATCTGGCAGAGCAGCTCCTGGGCAGGAAGGAAGGTGTCTGGTGGAGTGGGCAGCTGGCGCAGGCTTGCTGAAGTGTCCCCTGGCCGGGGGCTTGCCATGCTCGGTGGTTGCGAGGCAGCCTGCACTCGCAGGGTGCTGCGGAGGGGCAGGCTGGCCGCAGCTGGGCAGGAGCAGCCCGGCCGCCCCCAGCAGCAGCTCTCAGGCAGCAACTCTGGTTAATTAGCCCCTGAGGTTTGGCTGCCGGCTCCCCCTTCCCTCCTCCTGTTGGTGCTCAGTAGCCTGCACCATGTGAAGTGATTAGGCAGGATTTGGGATAAGGGACATGAGACTTCCCAGCCCAATTTAAGGCTGAGTAAAAAGCCATTAGGAGATGAAATTGTGGCAGTGCCACAGCCCTCGGGGCTGCCCTGCAGGGCGGGCGCAGGCAAAGGCCCGGGCTGCACTCCTGGCTGCATGGGGATGATTCCTGGCATCACCAGGGCCCTGGGCTGTCTGGGCACCACAGCCAGGATGGGCCGTGGGGTAGGGTTGGGGATGCCCCAGGCATGCAGGGTGGGAGGGTAACCCTGCTGCAAGCAGGATTATGCGATACCCACACCGGGGCTGTTGTTTCCCTGCCAGCAATCCAGCCGCGAGCCCTTCCAACCGCTGCAGCAAATTAAAAGGCCGATTCATGTTGAGTGATCCCTGGGGAGGGGGGAGGCGGTTCAGCGCTGGGATCGAAGCCTGGCACTTGATCAGCTCTGCTCCTTTCGTGGCCACCTTTCCCTGCCAGCCCGCAGTGGGGCTGTCCTCGGGCCATTGCGCTGCGCAGCCCCACGCCCATCCCAAGGCCCCGGCGCCCCTGCCCAGTGCCGCTCATCCCCGGGCTGCGCTGGGGCGGCTGAGGCATGGGCAGGCCACGACAGGTGTGGGTGACCGTTGGGTCCGTGGCCACGGTGGCAGGCGCGTTCCCACAGCCAGGAGGCATCGCTGCTTCGGTGCTGCTGGGCAGGGGCTGGCCAAGGTGGTGGCCGCGCTGGTGCAGGGTGGATGGGACAGATGCGGTCCGGGATGGGTGCATCACCTGCATGCAGCTCTGCCCACACAGGACACATCCTGCCGCGAGCTGCCAGGGAAGGGCTACACCAGCCCCTCTGCAGCAAAATGGTCTCAGGCGGGAGCCTGGAGCTTGCATGTCACCTGGGACCTCGCGGTGGTGGCACTTAACCCCTTCCAGGCTGTGGGCCCGGGGGAGCGCGGGGGCAGCCGTGGCCTGCCGTGGGCGATGGGGGTCCCTGCGGTCCCGGGGCGCCATCGCTGGCAGCTCTGGGGCACGAGGGCAGGTGGGCAGCCTGCAAGGGGGCTGCCGTGGGGCAGCGCGGTGCGGGCGGTCGCGAGCTGGAGGCGCTGCGTGGAGGCGCCGGGGCGGCGCGGTGCCCGCGGGGCCGGGACCCGTGGCGCAGCGCGTGTCGGCGTCGCAGGACTTGTTGCCGAGGGCTCGGGGCAGCACCGCGCGTTGGGGCCGGTTGCCGCTGGCGGGGCCGTCGGCGGGGCTGACCGCGGGGCCGGGGAGCCGGGAGCCCCGCGGCCGGGGCTGCCCAGCTGGGCCCTTACGTAAGAGCCATGAGAGCCGGAGCCGGAGCCGGGCTGCGTGTCCGCGCTGGCGCCGGCGAGCTGTTGCCATGGAAACCAGCCCGGTGATGTCGGCAGCCCGGTACCGCCCGGCGGGTGCCGGCAGCCCCACGCGGCGGCGGCGGCTGCGGGGAGCCACCCCGGGGACCGGAGCGCAGCCCGGCCCCGCGGCGCCGACCCTTGCCGCCGCTCACCCGCGGCCGCCTGCGCAGGGGCCTCCGGCCGGCCCTGGCTCTGCGCCGGCCCGCGGCGATCGCTGTCGTGCTGTGCCGCGGGGCCGGGGATCCCCTGCTGTCGGCCGGGACGGAGTCCCCGTTTGCACGGTGTTTGCTGAATTTCTGTGCTTTCCCGAGTCCCTGATGGTGGGTTTTAAGTGTGAGCTGGATGGATGTGCGTCTGTGTACAGGGCCATTACATAATGTGTACTTTATACAGCACGTTTAAAACAAAGCTGGACTATACAATAGTGGCTTGGCTCCGTGCTGACAGCTCCCCTCTTCAGAAAGTGTTAGCTGGTTGGCAGCAGGGCATGGACCGCACTTGTCCACGCGCATCTGTGGTGCAGCCGGCGCGGCATGGACTTGCCCGCGCGAGCCAGCCCCAGCGGTGGTGTCTTTGCCGGGAAGAGACGCCTGGCGAGCGGAGCCGGCTGTG
Source organism: Apteryx mantelli (assembly GCF_036417845.1). NCBI lineage: Eukaryota > Metazoa > Chordata > Aves > Apterygiformes > Apterygidae > Apteryx > Apteryx mantelli. The sequence continues at coordinate 19,666,884 of NC_089995.1, forward strand.
GTGCGGGCTGGGCCACAGGGACCTGGTTCCCCCATTGCGCATCCTCTGCCGCAGCCGCCGAGGGGCTGAGCCACGGGTCTGGGCACTGCTGCCCCCGAGCCCCTCCAGCCGCAGCCTCTCCTCCACGGCCGCCCCGCCATCGGGACTGTGGCTGCTCCTGTTGCTTCGTGCCGCAGCAGCTCGGAGGCGCGGGCTGCTGCCAGAGCCGGAGGGTTTGCCTGTGCGTAGGTCGGCCTCACCTGCAGCGCTCGGGGTTTCACTTCCCAACTGGTCAGGAATGCCATGTCTGGCGGAGGAGATTGCAGATGATGAATCACTGCCTCGCACAGGCAAACCAGCTCCAAGGATCCCAAATGTGAGTCAACTAGCATGAGGCAGGCAGTCTTCGAGGGAGCCTGCCCGGTCAGCACTTTGCAGGGCTGTCCCGGGCTGCCACGGTTTGCGGGCGGCTGCCTCCTCCCCAGCTCGCGGGTGGCCCACGCGCATTGCCACTCCCGTGCTCGTGCGCTCGATGCCCTCCAAGGGCATCACTCTTGCTGGCTGCTGTGGCTATGCCACCGCCGAGGTGGCTGGCTGGCCCTTTGCCGCTGCTCCGCGCACTAGCGGGGCCAGCGCTCTGCTGCCGGCGCGGGCGCTGCGTCCCCCCAGCCCCTTGGGCCCAAGGGATCACTAAGCAGAGATTTTAATTCCACCACCAGAGCTCAGACCTGCTCAGACCCCGCTCCAACAGCGAGCCCAGCCGCGCCGCTGCAAGGGCAATGCAGCAGGCGATGCAATTCCCGCCTCCCCCAGGGCCAGCGTCACCCAGAGCCGCCTGGAGAGGGGCCAGTCCCCGGGATGCTCTGCTCTCCTGGCTCCCTGGGGTGGCTCGGAGGGGGTGCGGTGTGCCAAGACTCCCTGTCAAGTGAGGTTTCATTTGGTTTCCTGCTCGTGGGCATTTCCGAGCAGGGCTGCGCTGCGCGTTCCTCCCCAGCCCCCTTCCCTTCTTCCTTCACTGTTCACTGGCTCTGCCACTGCTCTGAGAAATGCGCCACTCAAACGGCATCCATGCTAGCTGCTGCTTTATTTCCACCCTGATTTATTTCTGCTGCTCTGCAGCTCTCTGCTGCTTTCTTTGCCATTAAGCCTGACTCCCAGTTTCTTCTGAGCGAAGTCATTAATGCAGCGAGCAGCCGTGGACCTTCCCCAGCGTGTCTGCGAGCTCTGCGCTGTTCCAGATGGATCTGCTGCCCCGGGGCAGAGCAGCGGCTGCCCTCAGTGGCAGCAGCCCCGGATGCATCCTCGCGTTGCGTCACGGGCCGTGAGGCTGCAGTCCCCGCTCAGCTCTCGCAGTGCAGCCGGGGAGCCGGGCCTGACAGTGCGGCCGAGGGCATGGCCCTGCAAAGGCAGGCGGGATCGTCCCATCGCCGCTGCGCCATGGGCGGCTGGGCGCTCCCGGGCTGCAAAGTGCTGCACGCGCAGCCCCGGCATGCTCGCCCCGAGGGCATCCAATGAGTTATTGCTGCCAGGCCTGTCCTTCGGGAGGGCCGGCTGGGCCGGTTCCCCCTGGATCCACACCAGTCACTTCACCTGACGTCGGTGCGGCGTGGATGCGCTCCGGCGGTCTGCGCTCGGTGAGCCCAGACGGTCAGGGCAGTGCGGGCTACCCGGGCCAGGCTGCCTGGGGCGGTGTGTCCCTGCTGGCGGTGGGGCCCGGACAGCCGTGATCGGCGTGGTGAGGCCGGCCAGGCGAAACACCAGCTGAGGCGCAGGGAGGCCACTGCCGTTGGCCCTGGAGCGGGTGTAAGCACAAGCCCACGGGTCCCCGGCAGCCCTTCCAGAATGGAGTGACCCATCGTGGTGCTGATACCACCCCATGGAGGCAGGTGCTCGTTCTGCAGGGCCGGACCTGCCCACCCGGCACAGTGGTCCAGCCGGGACCAGGGACCAGGGACTGAGGTCCACGGTCTGAGCGGCAGGGATGAGCGGCTCACCGCCGTGTCTGTGTCCACAGGCGATGGCAATCCCAAGGAGAGCAGTCCCTTCATCAACAGCACAGACCTGGAGAAGGGCAAAGAGTACGACGGCAAGAACATGGCCCTCTTTGAGGTAGGGCGAGGGGCAGGGACGGGATGGGTGGTCACTGGGGAGGGGGCGGCCCTGCAGCACCCCGGCCCGGGCCATGGCAGTGCAGCAGTGCCTGGGGTCTGCGCCCCATCCCTGTCCCCTGCACCGTGCCTGGCGGGGAGGGGAGTGGGAGCTGGCATCGGTGCCCTCCCTGGTCCGCCCGGGCTGGCCGCCAGCCCGAGGGTGTCAGGCGGTTGCAGCCAAACCCCATGTCCAGCCGGCTGCTGGCGTTGTGACCTGCATGCACCCGCTGCGAGCCCAGGACGCGGGATGCTGGTGACCACGGAGGCTGAGGACAAGGACCGCCGGCAATGGGAGGCCCGGTGCTCCCTCTGCACTGGCCGCAGGCAGGGAGCCCGGGCTGGGCAGGCTGTGGTGGGCAGTTGGGTCTGGGGTGGCAAGTCTTGCTTGGTCTCCGAGTGCACTGACACCTTCCTGTGGGCCAGGCGACGGCAGGGCACGGGCTTGCAGCCAGCGCAGGGCAGCGGTGCCATGGAGGCTGCAGTCCTGCTCTCAGGACGTGCTGGGGACACCAGGCTGGTGTGGGGTCAGCGCAGGGCTCTGGGAGGGACATCCAAGACCCTCCGTGTCCGTGGGTCCTGTCGGGATGCCGGGGCTGCCCCTCACCTCCCCGGGCTCTGCTCCCAACAGGAGGAGATGGACACCAGCCCGATGGTCTCGTCCCTGCTGAGCGGGCTGGCCAACTACACCAACCTGCCGCAGGGCAGCCGGGAGCACGAGGAGGCCGAGAACAATGACGGCAGCAAGAAGAAGCCGGTGCAGGTGAGGGATGCGCAAGAGCCACTGCCCCTCTCTCCTGGCCCGTGCATGTACAATCCTGATGCTGTGCTCCTGTGGACTGGCCGCGGGGGAGGCAGAGTCCTGTGGCCCTGCGGGAAGGGGAGCTTCACCCCAGGCTCCCGGCCGCTTCGATCCCTGCGAAGAGCTTTGCAAGAGGAGCAGGACCTGTTGTTCCTCTATCTGCTGCTGCCCGGCCGTACTGCATGTAGGGCAGTCACCCCAGCCCCACTCACATCTGCCCCAGCTGCTCCCCTGCCCGTCCCAGCACGTGGCAGCCCGTCTTGCTGGCCGAGTTGGGCTCGTGAGCCGCTGACAGCTCCACGCTCCCTCTGCAGGCTCCACGGATGGGCACCTTCATGGGCGTCTACCTGCCCTGCCTGCAGAACATCTTCGGGGTGATCCTGTTCCTGCGGCTCACCTGGGTGGTGGGAATTGCCGGCATCATGGAGTCCTTCTGCATGGTCTTCCTCTGCTGCTCCTGCGTGAGTGAAGGAGCCGAGGCTTCCCAGCCCTGTCGGCCCCGTCCTGGGGTCTGGGATCTCCCACGGGGTTAGGGATGCCCCAGCCAGGCTGATCTCTGCCGCCCTTGGGAACGGCCAGGCCTGTCCGGGATGTGCAGAGGAGCAACAGAGCTCATGGCATTAAGAGCCCATGTTCAGCTGCCCGTACGCCTGCACGGCGGGAGCTCCTGTCCCATTTAACCGCAAGGAGAAAACCTCCCGGCTTCACAAAGGAATTAAAAGTAAAACTGTTTTAATTGTGACCCAGATCACACCCGCAGTGTAGCTGGGGGGTGGTGGTGATGCCCGGTGTACTGGGACCTGCACGCTGGTGCTGCAATTAGCTGCCTTTTTAGGAAAATGGCCCTGCATGGAGGGTCGCGAGAGCCAAACGCGAACGGCCTCCTCGGCAGCCCGGAGACCCCCCGCTGCCCTCGCAGCGCTGCTGGTCCCTTGGAGGGGCTCACGGCCCCTTTGGCCGCGTGGCCTGGCCTGGCGCCCCCTGCCCATCCGGCACTCCCCGGGGATCCCGTGTCCCACCGCGACCCTGGGCAGCCCCACGTCCCACCACTGCCCGGGGCCCAGCTCTCCCCTCCTGCTCCCTTCCCTCCTGCCTGGGCAAGGGGGGGGGGGCTCTCTGCCCGGTGTCTGATGCTGCATTTCTTCCTGCAGACAATGCTGACAGCCATTTCCATGAGCGCGATTGCCACCAACGGCGTGGTGCCAGGTAGGGCCGTGTCCGTGCCCGTGTGTCCCTAGGGCAAAGGGAGCGGGCTCTTCCCCAGGCTGGGTGCTTGCGGGGAGGCCCCTGTGCACCCCAGAAGGGCAGCACCAAGCTCAGCAAAGGGTTTTTCCCAGAGAGCATCCTCCGCGGCTGTCCCTGCCCTGCGCTGTGCCGCAGGAAGGCAGGTGTTGCTGGGAGAGCTGCCCCCCCCCCGCGGGCTGCCACCAGCCCCGGCGTGGATTCCCGTATCCCCAGGACGGCGCGGAGCCGGAGCCTCCGTGCCGTCCCCAGAGCTGCGAGGTGCAGATGGCAGCGAAAGCCGTCAGACGCGGCTCCACCCTCCGCCAGACTGGAGAGGCCGCGGGGGAGCAGCTTCCCCAAGGCAGAGCCAGGGAGCGATGCCGGGAGGAGGTGGGGAGCCGGGGTGCTGCCGGGGCGCCGGGTGCGGGGGCAGCGTGTCCTGCCGCACCCCCCTGGCTGCTCTGCGCTGCACGGGACGGGGACAAGGACGGGGACGGGGCTGTGGCACGAGGGCCCTGCGGTGCTCAATCCCCCCGTGGCAGGAGCGGGATGTGAGGCGCCCTGGGGCTGCCCCGCTCAGCGGTGTGCGCTCTTCCCTGGCAGCACGGCGAGGAGCTGGGAGAGGGCCCAGCTGCGCCATCCCTGCTGCCGGGCTGCGCGGCGCCGGCACAGCGCTGACAGCCCTGCACAGGGTGTAATTAAAGCTATTTATCATCCTGCCGCCACGGCGGGACCATTGATCCCTGCCGCCGGGCTCTAAGGGCTCCTCTGGGAGGATGGAGCAGGCCATGGCCCTTGTCCCTGGGGCCCCAGCACCTGCCTCCGCTTGCAGGGGACACGTGTTCCCGCTGCCTTTGCTGAGCTCCCGGGGAAGCTTCCGCCAGCCCGGCTGCTCCCAGGCTCCTGGTGCCGGGGGTGGCCAAGCCCCGGGCCTGCGTCTGCTCCGTGCTGGAGCATGTGATGCCATGGGGGCCTGGGGATGCACCGGCCCCATCCCACCCTCTGGCATGCCCAGCAGAGCTGGCAGGTCCATGCACTGGGGATGGAGACAGGAGCTTGCGAGCCTTGCTGGGACCAACCCTTTGCTCTCTCCCCGGCAGCGGGCGGCTCCTACTACATGATCTCGCGGTCCCTGGGGCCGGAGTTCGGCGGGGCCGTGGGGCTCTGCTTCTACCTGGGCACCACCTTCGCCGGCGCCATGTACATCCTGGGCACCATCGAAATCCTGCTGGTAAGCATTGTGTTCCTTCGCTCCCCGCGCAGTGCCGAGGGCTTGCATCCTCAGGGGGCCTGGGCTGCCTGCGCTGCCCGACCTGGGACTGGCTCCTGGCCGCCCAGCGGGGAGGCCAGTCCTTGTAGTGGGATCAGCCGCATCCAAGACTCTTCCCTGGGTCCCCTCTGCGCGAGGCTGCTTGCCAGACAGCGAGGCTGTGACTATCTTCCAGGCCTACATCTTCCCGGCCATGGCCATCTTCAAGGCGGAGGACGCCAGCGGGGAGGCAGCGGCGATGCTCAACAACATGCGTGTGTACGGCACCTGTGTGCTCACCTGCATGGCCACCGTGGTGTTCGTGGGGGTCAAGTATGTCAACAAGTTTGCCCTGGTCTTCCTGGGCTGCGTCATCCTCTCCATCCTGGCCATCTACGCCGGCGTCATCAAGTCGGCCTTCGACCCACCAAGCTTCCCGTGAGTACCACGTCCCCGGGGCTGCTGCGGGGCCGGGCTCGGCAGGCAGGCTCCTGAGCGCCTCCCCCTGCCTAGGATCTGCCTGCTGGGCAACAGGACCCTGTCGCGCCACGGCTTCGACATCTGCACCAAGCTGGTGGTGGAGGGCAACGAGACGGTGGGCTCCAAGCTCTGGGAGCTGTTCTGCACCTCCCGCTTCCTCAATGCCACCTGCGACGAGTACTTCAGCATGAACAATGTGACTGAGATCGAGGGTATCCCTGGAGCCGCCAGCGGCCTCATCCAAGGTGGGCATGCTGTGGGGGCACGCGGAGGGGATGGGTGTGCCATGCAGACCCCTGCAGAGCCGCGGCCGGGTGCCAAGGCCTTGCACGCACGGCGGCCCCAGCTGCGGGGCCGGGCAGAGCGGGGGTCCAGGCCGGCTGGGTCGGTGCTGCAGTGTGAGCTCGTGCACACAGATAGCTGGCTGCTCCAGCATGCCGCCCCACGCTCCCTGGCCAGGGATTGTGTTGGCCAAATGTCAGTGCTGGGGCCTGTTAATGAGGGTGACAGGGAGCACAGGGCTAAATCCACCTCGCTGCCGCCCTTGCATGTTGCCACAGGGCTGCTCAGTCCCCTCGAGCACAACGAGCCGTGCTCACGTTGCAACGCGCCGGGCGGCGGGAAGGAGATCCTGCAGCCGCAGCACCGAGCTGAGCGTTACGGCCACTCTGTGCGTGTTCGGTGCAAGCCAGACCGCAGCAAGACAGCCCAAAAGACGTTCAAGGGCTGGAGGCAAATAAATCCTCCCTTTGTTTCCTCTTGGCCTTTGCAAGGCATGATATTGATCTGAGGTTTAGCGAGGAGTAATCGCCCCTCGGGGGTACTTATCTGCTACTGGAATACATGCATTAGGGAGCAGAAGTTATTCCGCAGCCGGGCCTGGAGAGTGGCCAGGGCTACAGAAAACCTCATGAATTTGCTGGGAGGAGCCATTTTTGACCTGTTTTTCTCGAGTTGCTGGTACATTTGCCTGGTGCACGTGCTGCATGGCTGGCAGCAGCGGACGATGCTCCTTGCCATGCTCAGGGGTGTTTGCAAGGACAGTCCATGGCGGGGGCCGTGCTGGGAGATGTTTGGAGCAGTTTGGGGACAGTCCCACAGCCAGGGCGGATGTCACGGCTCAGAAGCACACGTCCCATCAGGTGTGGTGCGGGGCAGGAGCTGGCGACGCCTGGGCAGGGCGCATGCGTTGCTGCCAGCCACGTGCCGCGGGGCAGCCGCTGAGGGGGCCAGGACGCGCTCCATGCTGTGCAAAGCAGAGCTCAGACCCCGCGCCGGGGCCGGCAGCAGCTCGGGACCGGCCGAGCGCTCAGTGCGGGTCCTGGTCCTCCTCCTGCACCCACTTCCCGCTGCATCTCCCCGTGCATGGAGGAACGTGTCCTTAGTGGGAGGACGAGCTGTGGCAGCAGCTGGAAGGACTCGGCCTCAGTGGGGGCTGTCAGCCCCCGTCTGCCATCAGGGACTGGTCAGGCACGTTGTGCTGCTGTGGGAAGGATGCTCAGTGCCAGGGGCCATCCGGACCCTGCTCAGCCACCCCTGTTGAAGTGCCCCGGCAAGGGCTGTCAGCCTCTTTGCAGCCGTGTCAGAAGCACTGGCTGGTTTCTGCTGCTCTAGTTTCTCGCTCAGAGCTGTGGCCGAGGCAGCACGCAGAGGGTGGCTAAGCCTGTTACATCAGCCCTGAACTCGTAATCCCATCAAAAACATTATCAAGTTACTTTGACATGATCCACTTTCCTTAAACCTGTGTTGATCAGCATTAATTATACTACCCTCTTAATTATTTGCTGCTGGAATCCCATGTCAGCTGCTCCAGTATCTTGCCAGGGACGGTGCCAGCGGCAGGATCATACCTGCTCTGGCTGCCCTGTCCAGGCCGGCCCAGCTGGGTGCACTGGCCCCACGAGCATCCTGATGCTCGGGTGTCCATGCAAGTCTGTGATGGGCTGGGGACCACGGCCAGTTGCAGGCGAGCAGCATGTGCATGCATGGCCACCTTGGGGCTGAGCTGTGCAGCTGCTGCCCGCACTGCTGGCTGCTCCAGCCCGTCCTCATGCCGCCCATGCTGGGCTTGCTCCCTCGCAGAGAACCTCTGGAGCTCCTACCTGACCAAGGGCGTCATTGTGGAGAAGCGGGGGCTGCCCTCTGTGAGCCCCCCCGACACCCCCCTGGACATGGACCAGCCCTACGTCTTCAGCGACATGACCTCCTACTTCACGCTGCTCGTCGGCATCTACTTCCCCTCGGTCACAGGTGGGCGCGCGCCGTGGGGCAGCAGCGCCGTGGGGCAGTGCTGCGGGGCAGCGGCGCAGGGCAGTGGCGGGGCAGCGGCGCGGGCGCGTGGCCCTGCACGTGCCGGCGCTGGCGCACGGCCGCCCCGCCGGGCCCACGTGCTGCCGCCACCCTCCGCTGCGCCCGCCGCCCTCCTTGCCGGGTGCCGGCGCCGGCAGCGGGGGCGGATCACAGCCTGTTCCTCCCGCGCAGCCTCCCGAGCTGACAGCGCAGCCCACCTCCGCGCTGACGTCGCCAGCGGCTCCCTTATTTATAGCCTCCCCCCGTGGGAGCAGAGCCCCCCTCCGCCCCGCCGCCCCGCGGGAAGGCTTCCGGCGCCCCGGGCTCGGCGCGACGCCGCCGCCGTCCCCGGCGGGAGCCGCTCGCCAGTGCCGGGCTTGCGCTGGGACGGGGCGCGCGGGGAGGGTGCGGCGGCAGCGGAACCGCTCCGAGCGCAGCCCCCGGCGCATCCTGCCCGGCGCGTTCCCGCCCAGCGCTCTCCTGCCAGCAGGTCATGATTTTACAGGGATTTGTGTCGCATGAATCATGCAGGCTGAGCTACGGGTAGCCGGTTCCCGCTGCAGGATCCTGCTTTGCCCTCGCTCCGGCAGCTGGGCTCGGCAGGTGCCCGCATCAGTCTCTGCTGCCGCGGAGCGTGGGCAATCCCGTGGGGCCCGTCCCTCGTGACGGCTGCCGGCGCCAGCCCTGCTGTCCCAGCCCGGCATCCCCCTTCCCAGAGCGCGGCCGAGACCCGGCTCTTTCCTGTGACTGCTGCAATTACTATCCCTGCTTGAGCTAATTAAGGGCTAATGAGACAAGTCGCATAAGTGAGTTTTGAGACTAATCCTTGAGCAGCCTCAGATTCCGGGTCAAGTGAGAAAGTGCTGGCGGGATGCAGGGAGTGGGCTGGGAGGGACCGGAGCCCGGCAGCACCTGCACCCCTGCACCGCCGGGCACTCGGACACGGCCCTGGGCTGCCCGGCCGTCCCTGGGCACCCGCAGTGCCGAGGCTCCGGCTCATCTCTGCCAGCCGGGAGCTGTCAGTGGCCCATGCCATGGCCCCCCTGGCACCTGCCCTCTCTCCTCAGGGATCATGGCTGGCTCCAACCGCTCGGGAGACCTGCGCGACGCACAGAAGTCCATCCCCACAGGCACCATCCTGGCCATCGCCACCACCTCAGCTGTCTGTATCCTTGTGGCGCTTGGCTAAGGCGGGTGCGGGTGCGGAGGATGGCCGGGGCTGCAGGGCAGAGCAAGGCTCCAGAGGGCAGCGAGGGCCGTCGGGGAGCCGGGTTTGGGAGAGGGGCTCTGCTGCCCGTCCGGGGGCTGCACAGCACCAGGGCCGGAGTCCGGCCGGGGCAGGACTGGGCGCGGGGGCTTTGCATCGTCCAGGCTCTCCTTGACCGCGTGGCAGACATCAGCTCCGTCGTCCTCTTCGGGGCGTGCATTGAGGGGGTTGTCCTGCGAGACAAGTGAGTGCCTTCGTGGAGGCCAGCCCCGAGGGCAGCGGGGGCACAGGGAGCCCCGGGGAGGTGACCCTACGGCGGGGCCAGGCTGGGCAGAGCGAGCTGCGACTGGGAGCAACCGGGCTGGTGGCGGCGTTGGAGGGATGGGATGGGATGGGATGCAATGGGATAGGATGGGATGGGATGGCACTGGGACTGCCGCAGCAGGATGGGAACAGGCTCTGGGGGGTCTCCGGCTGATTTGGGGGGCTCGTGTGCCTCCCCGTGCCCCCAGGTGCAGGTTTTGCGGCACCTTGTCGGCAGGTCAGGCTGCTGGCACGGTGCGGCGCCTATGTAGGGCACCCGCTGGCCACGTGCCGCGCTGACACTTCTGGGTCGCCAGCACCAACACAGGCTGGATCCAAGTCGCACGCAGCCTTAATTGGCCCCTTCTTGGCACAGGCAATAGGGACCCCCGGGCCCCCACTTGCCCCGGCCCATGGGAGCCGGCTGGGATGGCCCTAGAGACCCCTCGCCCCCACAGCGCTGGCGAGGGGCCGGGGGCTGGAAGCAGCCAGGGCAGAGCAACCCCCGCTCTCGCCCTGCCGCAGCCGTCCCATCGGGGCTGGGGCTCGGCCACCGCCAGGGCCGTGGGTGATGCCGGTACCCTGCAGGTTTGGCGAAGCCGTCAACGGGAACCTGGTGGTGGGCACGCTGGCGTGGCCGTCCCCGTGGGTCATCGTCATCGGCTCCTTCTTCTCCACGTGCGGGGCCGGGCTGCAGAGCCTCACCGGAGCCCCCCGCCTGCTGCAGGCCATCTCCAGGGACGGCATCGTGCCCTTCCTCCGGGTAGGCATCCTGCACCACCCCCACCGTGCTCCTGAGCTCCGGCGGCGCCTGGCCAGACACCAGCACCGCCGTGGCCAGCGGGGGACGGCGTGGACTCCGCGGGTGCCCGTGCTCTCCCTGCTGTGGCATGCCCTCGTCCTGCTGCAAGTGGCGCTGATGGGTTCGGACGTGGCACGTCATGGGGAGGAGGGTGCTGGGAAAGGTCGGGATCCCCCTCCCCCCTGCTGCCTCTGTGCCACTTAATATTTTATCCACTATCTGAAGACGCATTTTTCGCGGCCTCGTCTCTCCAAATCCAAACCGACAGCTCCCCCCCAGGGAAGAGAGGGCTAATTTTAACCTCACTCCCTTGTCCATGTTCTGCGCGTTCACTCGAGGAACGCAGCCTGCCCATCCAACACATCTGGACACGCATCCAGACACGCACCCCGGCTCCTGGGGGGCACCGGACCATCCCTTCCCTTTGGCCCCACCACCCAGGCTCTGGTCCTCGGGCTGTGCAGTGCCGACCGCAGCAGCCCTCCTAACGCATTCCTCTCCTGCCTCGCTCCCAGGTCTTTGGCCACGGCAAAGCCAACGGGGAGCCCACGTGGGCTCTGCTGCTCACTGCCTGCATCTGTGAGATCGGGATCCTGATCGCGTCCCTGGACGAGGTGGCTCCTATCCTGTCCATGTAGGCAGCATGCTCGGGCTGCGTGCACCTCCAGCGAGCGGCGGCGGGGCCCACGGCCCCTCGCACCCCGGCCGGGCGGGCTGTGCATGCCGGGCTCTGCTCCCGGGAGGGGGCGGGGGGGGGGGGGCCCCCACGGTCCTCGCACGCTCTGGGCTCCCGCAGCCCCGGCCTCTGGAGGAGGCGAGACCACGGGCTGCCCCGGGACACACCTTGGTGGCAGCCTGCTCCACACCCCCATTCCTCCCAGCCCCCCAGTTCTCCCTCTGGCCTGGTTTCCAGGGAAAACCCGGTGCAAAGCTGGGACCCCGGTGCCCATGAGCAGGGTCCGTCCGGCTCCGGCCACCCCCCGGCTCTGGGACGTGCAGGGGGCTCCGCCGCCGCCCTGGGTCCTGCTGGCAGCTGGGTGCACCCGGCTCAGCCCCCTTTTCTCCCCTGCAGGTTTTTCCTCATGTGCTACATGTTCGTCAACCTGGCGTGCGCGGTGCAGACCCTGCTGCGGACGCCCAACTGGCGGCCCCGCTTCCGCTACTACCACTGGTGAGCAGGGCTGCACTGGCATGCTGGGATGGGGCCGGGGATGGGGCCAGGGATGGGGATGGGGATGGGGCCGGGGATGGGGCCAGGGCGCTGACGGCGCTGCGCTCTCCCGCAGGACCCTCTCCTTCCTGGGCATGAGCCTGTGCCTGGCGCTGATGTTCATCTGCTCCTGGTACTACGCGCTGGTGGCCATGCTCATCGCCGGCCTCATCTACAAGTACATCGAGTACCGCGGGTAAGGGTGCTGTGTACCGGCCCTCGGCCCCGCGCCGCCGCGCTGGCCGGGAGCACAGACGCCACATGGAGCCGCATTTGGGGGTCCCAGTGGGCGCTCGGGACCCGGCGCGGCGCCGAGGGCCACGCGGCTCTGCTTGTCACGGCCAGGGTCTTGGCTCGGCTCCGGCCCCGGGAGCTGCAGCTCTCCGGTGACACTTCGTCCGCTGCTTTCCCGCAGGGCGGAAAAGGAGTGGGGTGATGGGATCCGGGGGTTGTCACTGAGCGCAGCCCGCTACGCGCTGCTTCGGCTGGAGGAGGGACCCCCGCACACCAAGAACTGGAGGTGAGGCCGCGGGACAGGGGGACACGCATGGGGCACCCCGGGGCTTGGCACAGCTCCTGACGGAGCTGGCGCCCGGGCGAGTGGCATGGCTGGGGGTGCAGGGCAGGCTGGGGCTGTGTGGCTGCGAGGGACCGGGGTGCAGGGGACCAGGACTGCGTGGGTACAGGGGAATGGGGTGCTGGGAACCAGGGTTGTGTGGGTGCAGGGGAATGGGGTGCTGGGAACCAGGGCTGCGTGGGTGCAGGGGAATAGGGTACCGGGGACCAGGGCTGCATGGGTGCATGGGACCGGGGTGCAGGGCCCCACGGGTGCCCGGTCCAGGCGCCACGTGGCTCTGACTGCAGGACCTTCCTTCCAGGCCCCAGCTGCTGGTTCTGGTCCGCGCGGATCAGGAGCAGAACGTGGTGCACCCACAGCTCCTGTCCTTCACTTCACAGCTCAAAGCCGGCAAGGGCCTCACCATTGTGGCCTCTGTGCTGGAAGGGACCTTCCTGGACAACCACCCGCAGGCGCAGCGAGCCGAGGAGGTGAGGATGTGCCGGCGCGCACCGGGGCCGGGCACCTGGCACGGGGACCCTGCTCCACGGCTGCTCGGGGCAGCGCTGCTCCCAGTCCGGTGCCGCTGGGAGCCCAGCGCCCTGGCTGCGCTCCCCACGGCAGCACGTGCTGACCTGGCGCGAGGCTGGTGTCCCGGGGCTGGCCGGGGCGGCGTGGGGCAGGCCATGGCTCCCTGCTCCACAGGTGTTCCAGGTGCCGATGGGACCTCCGGGCCCCTGCGCCCCACGCAGCACTTCCCATCTCCCGAAATGCCAGAAACACCTGGTGCAAGCCAGGCCCCATCCTGGCTCCCAGCCAGCCGCTGCAGAGCATGGCATGGCGCACCGGTGCGGAGCCGGCGGCAACCCCCGCAGCCATGGCAGCCCCGCGGCCACCGCATCCTGGCTTTCCCGTGGCCACCACCATGGCGTCGGGGCCACCACCGCGGCTGAGCGCGAAACGGGAGTCTCCCCGCCGGAGCGGCAGCCCCCCCGCACCTCCGCACCAGCCAGGCGGCGCATTAATGAGATTAAGCCCTCGCAAGCAAACACTTTCTCTCCCATGCAGACATGTTATAATTTCTCTGAGTAAATAATTCTAATTGCTGCCCTGCCGCCCGTCACAGCCCTGGCACGGGGACACCCTCCGCGCCGCACGGCTCAGAGCCGCGCGCCAGCTCAGCTCCCAGCCCAGAGCTGCCATCCTGCCGTGGGGCCCGGCACGCCGCATCCCACAGCCTGCACCCCACATCCTGCATCCCACAGCCTGCACCCCACAAACACCCCACATCCCACAGCCTGCACCCCACATCCTACATCCCACAGCCTGCACCTCTCGTCCTACAACCCACAGCCTGCACGCCACAAACACCCCACATCCCACATCCTGCACCCCTCATCCTGCATCCCACAGCCTGCACCCCACAAACACCCCACATCCCACATCCTGCACCCCACATCCTGCACCCCACAGCTTGCACCCCACAAACACCCCGCAGGCTGCACCCCTCATCCTACAGCCCGTGCCCCACAAACACCCCCACACCCTGCAAGCACCTGGCACACTACACTCACATCCAGCATCTTGCACCCTGCACCCCCAAACAGCACCCTGCACCCCGCACCCTGCCTGGCAGGGGGCACCTGCATGGACCGGCGCTGCATCTCCTGCGGGTGCCCATCCCCGCGGCCGGTGTCCTGCCGTTGCTGACTGTCCCCTCTCTCCCACTGCCAGTCCATCCGCCGGCTGATGGAAGCGGAGAAGGTGAAGGGCTTTTGCCAGGTGGTGATCTCCTCCAACCTGCGCGATGGCATGTCTCACCTCATCCAGTCCAGCGGGCTGGGCGGGCTGCAGCACAACACGGTGCTCGTGGGCTGGCCCCGCAGCTGGCGCCAGAAGGAGGATCACCAGACCTGGAGGAACTTCATCGGTAGGGACGCGCGGAGCTGGGCGGGCGCGTGGACCCCGGACCGCCCCACGCCCACGGCGCCCCAGCTGTGCCGGGATGGGGCTGCGAGCACGTGGCGGCCCCGGCCGTCCACAGCCATCGCGGCCCCTTCCCCTTCCAGAGCTGGTGCGAGAGACCACGGCCGGGCACCTGGCCCTGCTGGTGGCCAAGAACGTCGCCATGTTCCCGGGCAACCAGGAACGCTTCTCCGAGGGCCACATCGACGTCTGGTGGATTGTCCATGACGGTGGGATGCTCATGCTGCTGCCCTTCCTCCTGCGGCACCACAAGGTAGCTCTGGCACCGCGGGCTGTGGGCCAGGGGACGTGGGGCCGGGCTGTGCCCCACCGCGCCGTGCCCACACCTCCCTCCCTCGCAGGTATGGCGCAAGTGCAAGATGCGCATCTTCACGGTGGCGCAGATGGACGACAACAGCATCCAGATGAAGAAGGACCTGACGACGTTCCTGTACCACCTGCGCATCACCGCGGAGGTGGAGGTGGTGGAGATGGTGAGGGCCAAGGGGGCGCGTGCTGTGCTCTGGGACGCAGGAGAGCCAGTCAAGCCCTGCCGTGGGGACATGCAGCACCATGAGGACAGTGCTGGGGGACATGCAGCACTGTGGGGACACACGGGGCCATGCAGGGTTGCAGGGACATCTGGGCCAGGCTGGGGAGCAGGGGGAGCTGCCGGCCAGGCCCTGAGGTGTCTCATGTCTCCCGTCCTGCAGCACGAGAGCGACATCTCTGCCTACACCTATGAGAAGACCCTGGTGATGGAGCAGCGCTCCCAGATCCTCAAGCAAATGCACCTCACCAAGAACGAGCGGGAGCGGGAGGTAAGGCCGCAGGCAGGCGGTGGGACCCTGCCCCTGTGCTGGGCTCCCTGCGGCGGGGGTCGTGCCCGGCCCTGACCCTGCCCTCGCTGACCCCGTCCCCGTGCAGATCCAGAGCATCACGGACGAGTCCCGCGGCTCCATCCGGCGCAAGAACCCGGCCAACACGCGCCTGCGCCTGAGCGTCCCTGAGGAGCAGGTCGGCGACGGCGAGGAGAAGCCGGAGGAGGAGGTAAGGCTGCGCGCGAGGCGGGTCCCGGGCCAGGTCTGCCGGCCCCAGCCCTGCACACTGTCGCCCACCTCCTCTGCCGCAGGTCCAGCTCATCCATGACAAAAACGCCACCACCTTCTCCAGCAGCTCCCAGTCCCCCGGCGACGAGGGGGAGACAGCCCCGGAGAAGGTGCATCTCACCTGGACCAAGGAGAAGTCGGTCGCCGAGAAGAACAAGAGCAAGAGCCCCGTCAGCCCCGAGGGCATCAAGGACTTCTTCAACATGAAGCCGTAGGGCCCTGCGCACTGCCGCCCGTCCCACCCCCTGCCCGGCCGCGTCCTGCCCGGAGCGGCAGACCCCAGCTCCGTCCGCACGCGAGCAGGGGCTGGCAGCCGGGAGAGCGGGGAGCGCGGCGGGGCTGCGCGCGGCGGGGCTGGTGGGGGCGGCTGGGCACGGCCGCGCGGTGCTGCGGGACGCGGGCACGCGCCCCGTACTCACCTCTGCTCTCTCTTTCCCTCCTCGCCGCCGGCGCCGCCGCTCCTGGCAGCGAGTGGGAGAACCTGTAAGTGGGGTTTGGTGTGGGGCCGGGGGGGGGGGGGGGGCACGGGCTCGGCATCGCCCCGGGGTCCCGCGCGGGCTGCGCCCGGCCCCGGCCCACGTGTGCCGTCCCCCAGGAACCAGTCCAACGTGCGGAGGATGCACACAGCCGTGAAGCTCAACGAGGTGATCGTGAAGAAGTCCCAGGATGCCAAGCTGGTCCTGCTCAACATGCCGGGGCCTCCCCGCAACCGGAAGGGGGATGAGAACTGTATCCTTCCCGCGTGCCACCGCCGTCACCGCCGCCATGGGGCTGGCCGGGACCCTCCTGGGGGGCTGGGGGCCGTGAAGCCCCCCAGGCTGGAGGCGCTTGCACGTGCTGCAGGGTGCTGCTCCGGCACCAGAGCCCGGACGCCCCGGCACCTCCGGGCTGGCTCTGACATCTGCAGCACCAGCACCAGCCACCCTGGCTGGCCAAGGTGCCGCCGGCGCTGGGGCCATGCGCGATGGCACCAGCACGCATGGGATGCAAAGCCGCCTCGGGCAGTGGTGTGTGGGTTGGGCTCAGCCCCCTTTGCACGGAGATGGCCCTGCTCCCCTGGCCCATGCGTGATCCCCGTCAGCGCGGAGCCCGGCACCAGCCTCGTGTCCCGCACGTTCCGTCCTGGGACAGGCAGGTTCCCCTGCAGCACCCCCCGGCTCCTGCCCCGCTCCGGCCCGGCGTTCCTCCTTGACTGCGGCACCAGACATGGAGTTTCTGGAGGTGCTGACAGAGCACCTGGACCGAGTGCTGCTGGTGCGCGGCGGGGGCCGGGAAGTCATCACCATCTACTCCTGAAACGCGGCGCGCCAGAGAGGTTTGTCTGCACCCCGATCGCCCCGCCGCCCCTTGCACCATGCTCCCCGAGGGGGAGGAGGGAAGGCCCAATGGCAGTCGGTGCACAGAAGCGTCACCTGGCTTTAGCCGTGCCCCTGACCTCTCCATTCGAACTGCAGCACCAGATCTTCCGGGAGCATCCAGCACCAGAGCAGCTGTTCCTCATTGCAACACCACAGCACTGCTGTCCTTGTTTATATATAAATATATACAGTGTACCGTGGACTGAGCACCGGAGCCCAGCGCTGCCACGCCACCCGGCCACGGCAGGGCTGCACCCGCCGGGAGCCCAGGCGCTGCTTCCCGCGCGGGACGGGCGCCCGGCCCCTCCGCTCTGCCCGCGACCCTCCGCGCCGAGCCTGCCCGGACGCCTTTGTGCCCTGTGCCCTCCTGCTGCCCGAAGCCTGCGTCCCACCTCCCGCGGAGGTGCTGGGAGAAGAGAGAGGCCACCAGCATGCTTCCCTCGCCGGATGCTCCTCTCCCCACCTCGGCAGCGCCCGGCCCAGGGAGGGCACCGGGGCCGCGTCGCTCACCAGGACGGGCCCCGGCGGCCCCGCGTCGCTGCTTTCCGCTCCCTGCCGTGCTCGCCGAGACGCCGGTTTGCAGGGGCAGAGGGGGCGGGATGCCGGAGGGCCGCGGGCCCACGCCGGGGTGGGGGGAGTGCTCCTCATCCCCCTCCCCAATGACTCCGGGCTGGCTCTGCCCTGCTGTGGTCCCTGCTTGGAGCTGGGGTGTCCGGACCGGAGCAGGGTCCCCCCCGATGTGCAGTGCGAGTCAGCCTCTTCCTGGGTGCTGGGAGCCGCGGGGGTGCCGCTGGCCCCCTGCCCGCCCCCAGCGCCAGTGCTTGCTCGTGGCCCAGCACAGCCAAGTCACCCCCCGCCCCGCGATGCAAACCGCCTGTGCAATCCCTGCCCACCTCTGGCGCCCTGTGGCGCGGGGGGCTCCCCGGCCCTGTGCGTGCATCCAACCCCACAGCCCTGCTGCTTCGCTGCCTCCCCGGCCCAGGCGCTCGCAGAGGCTGCCGGGGGGGCTGCTAGGACGGGCCGGAAGCACAAGCAGGTTTGGCATATGCCAAGTCCCGCTGGCCGGTCCCGCAGCCCTGCTGTGGCCGCTCAGCAGGGTGGCTGCGGGGGGCTCCCCCCAGCCCCACGCGTCCCGCTCCCTGCGGTGCCGCGCGGGCAGAGCCGAGCGCCCTTTACACCCCCGGCTGGCAGAGCTGGGTGGCACCGGGACCGGCTGAGGCAGCCACAGCCTGTCCCCCTCCTCTCTGGCTGGCACTGCAGCGAGCACCCGCGCATGCAGGCCGCGGCGGGATGGTGCAGGACACCCGCCACGCATGTCCTACCTTCGGCAGCGGCTGAGGAGCCCCCCCCCCTCCAGCATCTCTCACGTTAGAGAAACTGAGGAGCTTTTAACAAATGTGAATGGTTCTAGGAACCACGCAGGAAGCGGTGCTGAGGGCAGCCAGGGTGCCCCTCGGCACCCTGCCCCGGCCCCCTGTACATAGTGTACATAATACAGTACGTGTATTTTTAAAGTGATCATATTTATGTTAATAGAACCAGATGAAGTCTATATATAGAGATCTATATCTATACTGAGAGATGCAGGGCTTTGCTAGCACCAGGCGGTGGGACGCGAGGTGTGACAGGCGGCTCCTCCGCGCAGAGAGCGCCCGTCCGCCGGCACTCCGGTGCTCGGAGCGGCGGCGAGGGCTGCAGCCTTCCCCGGCCACCAGTAGCCCCTGGGGAAGGGCCAGATTGCCGTTTCATTCTCTTCTCAATTTAGCTTCTTAAGAGTTTTCAGGGAAAAGAAGTTACAGACTTTTCTGAACTTGTTTCACAGCAGATTTGAGCTTCCACTCCAAGTGCAGCCTGCTAAGAGTTGCCCTCTCCTGGCAGCGCTGGCTCCTGCGCGCCAGCCTGGCCCGAAGCGGCAGCAGTTTGTCCCTCGCAGCGTCTGATCCGGCAGAGCTCAGCCCCGCTACGGCGGGTGCTCGCTCCTCCTGCTCCCTCTCCTTGCCCCCGAATGCCTCGCACGACCCCACAGCTGGCACAGAGGGAGCGGGCGCTGGTGCATCCCCCGGGGAACCTGGCAGCCCTTGATGGGCTGCTTCACTGGGAGAGGGTTTCAGCATCCAGCCCCTTGCTCGCCCGCCCTTCTGCAAGCTAAGGCCATCGGCAGCCCTCTGCCTCTGCGGGGGACAACACCGATCCCCACGCTCACGCCGCGCTCCCCCATGCCTCTAGTGCCCGCCAAAGCTCTATGGGGCTGCTTGGGTAAAAGGCAGTAGGTTTTGGGGGGGATTGGTTCTTTGCTTTAAGATACTACTCAGACACACTCCAAGACCAAAACCAAGCCCCATCTGCACATCCGTGCCTGCTTGTACCTTGCTCCCACGTTTCCATCACTCCCAAAGTGCCTCCCTTCTCTCCAGCAGCAGCCCTAACCAGAGCCAGGCTTTCCGCCATGGCAGCTCACCTATCTCCGGGGATGCATCAGCCTCTACCGCAGACTTTGGCGTGGGAGACAGTCCCAAGGGACTGGTCTCTTTCTGCCAGGGAGCTCAGCGTTAACAGGAGGAGAATGTCAAGGTGAGCTGAGACAGTTTCAGCACAGGCACTCTGGGCTGATTAATGGAGCAGATGGACAGAGCAGTGCTCGCTGGTCATGCCTCAGCCACTTGGAAGCTGTTAAAAGAACAGGCAAGTGAAAAGTCCTTTGGCTTTGGGCAAAGGCAGCCCTGCAGGAGCCAGGATTTGCCAATATCCAGCTGCTCTGCCCCTTGCAGCTGGTCCTACACCACCAGTCCCCCCCCCCCCCCCAAACGCTCATATGCTGTTTGCAGCCTCCCAAAATTATTTGTGAAGCACTGCTGAAGGAATGGGGGAGGCATGCACACTAAGCTGCCCACTCATCTCATGCGCTGGCATCGCATTTGTTTGGCCTAGAACACCTGCCAACTGCTCTGCCTCTTCAAAAGATGCCATCCACTCCCTGCAGTCACCCTTTAATTACAACTCGGCTATTGCCTTGCCATTCCTCTGATCCTGCAGCTGGGAAGGCTGCCCTTTAGGCAGCAAGCCCGAGCCCCTTCTCCTCTCCTGCAAGGAGCAGATCAGCTTTGAGAGCTTGACTGCAGAAGCAGGTTACCAAAGCAGCAGCAGCAGCCTGCCTCTGCTGAGACAGTATCCACCCTAGCCAGTGTCAGAGCAAGGCAAAAATCTCTTCCTTTAATGACATGTACAGGTTAGCAGGGGACAAAACCACCTACCTAGCAGTGGTGAGACACCAGGCCAGAGTCTGCTCCTCTGCTGAGATACGTCTGCTTCACCAGTTCCCCAGTGCCAGCAGGACAGATCCCATTCCTCCTCAGCACTGTTTCAACCTCCCACTGTAAAGCACTCCCCTTCCCCATCCTGCAGCAGGAGCAGGGGTACAGCTCTAGGCACAGACAGGGCTGCCCAACACCCCTGCCAGGCAAATTTGGCTGTGGCAAGAAGGGTGCTGGTTTCCACAGCAAGTTCTCAGTTGCCTTTGGTCTGGAGAGGGCCAGTTTTAGCAGACAGCACTGCATGTTAGTTTACAAACCCAGCCCTGCCCCTGCACGTTTGGCCTCTGTGAGTGTTTGGTTTCCCTGTGGAGCACCCTTCTGCTGTTCCACCTCGGTAAAGACAGTGTCCTTCTGTGGTAGAAATGCAAGCTCCTTTTCGGCACATGCGCAGACATGTTAAGGTTTTTGTTTCAGACAGGAAGGTCTTGACCCCCAAAGTTTGTTTTCCAGGCAGAGCTGCTTCCAGGAGCAGCACTGAGCAGATGAAGGTGGAATAGCAGCATGACCCTGCACCAGTCAGAAAGCACGCATAGCCACAACCACATTTGGTGAGCACACTAGCACTGGGCAGGCAATCACGTACGCTCCAGTACCTATCTGACGAAAAGCTGAAAGGGGAGCTGCTCTATTCCTCCTTTCAACTGGACAGTTACAGGCCTCCATGCTGAGCAATAGCGGGCTCCATTTCCGCTCCAGCCACTATGCGGTACAGGCAACAAACCACAACACAGCACTTACAGGAGACACAGGCAGAGTCCAGACTGGGTCGGTGTGGTTCAGTGGCTGGAACTAGAGGAAGGACTAGATACTGCGTAAGGCATATGAGTTGCACTAGACAAGTCAAGACCCTCCTCTGTGTAGCAGGACTAATAACTAGCAGAAAGACCAACAGGTCTGAGATTTGCTGGTTACAACAACACTTTCTGTGCTACATGTGCAATATATTTGTTATGAATGTTATCACAAAGTCAATTCATTCACTAACCTTTTAATCACTGTAGCTAGATGTTCTACGTCCATTCAAGTGACTTTTATTCGAGTGCAATATTTCAATAGACATGTAGTGACCTAGTATGCTTTGTGTTTTAGAGAATCTGTGTGCAGAGCAATGCAATTAAGTTTAAAACCTTGTAAATAAAACAGGTTGCAAACCAAAAAAAAAGAGTATTAGGCTTGCATTTAATTTTTGTGAGCGTTTCAGTATTGTGCATTAGGCCGCCTCAATACAGACCCTGTGTTCTCTGTGCAGGTATTAATGGAGGAGTGGCTCCTCAGTTGTTGAATGCTCCCTGTTAATTGCTTTATTGCTTTAACTGTATTAATTTTTTTAGACTCCTGTCTGCACAAAATGCAATAAATGATTTTATTACACCCTTCACTATTTGCATGGGGAGTTTTCACTTGTTTCTAGGGTCTCCATAACCTTTTTTCACTTGGCTGGTATTTCCATAACAAGGAGCAAGCAATGACCAGGAGCAGCAGATTGCAGAGGAGGTGAAACATCAAGAACAGAACAGCTTCTCATAAGTGCCACAGGTCCCATATTTAAGCTAATGGAAATTTCTGACCACCCCAGAAAAGATGCTTTGCCTGTTTGCAGTAGTGCAGCTTCCTGCAAGGGCACATGGGCTGCTCTGCTTGATACTGTCTGAATTCTCTTAATTCACTGCATGAGAATAAATATCTATGAAGTGCTTTAAAACTAAAGGAGTATAAACTGAGAGAGACTACAATATCCTTACAGTTGGGCACAGTAAAATTTGTATGCTTTCCCCTTAGCATGCAGCACCAGGCCGTGTCTGAAGCAGCTTACCCGGAAGAAGAGAATAACAGCAAATGCAATGGAATAATGTATTCCAGTATTACTCAAGTTGTTAAGTGTCAAAAACACAACAAAACATTTTTCCTGCCTTTTTATTAAAAAGTAATGTCCTCTTGTTAACAGCACAGAGAAAAAAAATGCTACAACACAAACCACCTGGGACAAAAAATTCTTTGCTCCATGAACTTTGCTTTTTTAGTTTCTTTCAATCCTCTGCAGGAAGCCTACAGGCTGTAAGAAAGGCTGTGCAAAGGAGGACCACATAGAGATGTTTTGTGTTCTGGTATCAAAGTATGTCACTGGTTAAAAACATGGTGAAGAATCTGCCTGATTTTCCACTCAACTGTTTGCTGCAGCTACCGAAGTGTTGAAAAAAATGTATAAAACCATACTATTGCATCTTGGCACTGCCTCTCACACCTTGGATGGATAAAACATCAATCAACAGCAAGATGAAGTTTCAGAGGACAGACAATCACCACCTGGTAACCGGCTGCAGTTATTTCCAGCAGCACACCACTGCGGCTGTGGCTGGGCTACTGGGTGACAGTAGCCAACTGCCCCAAAGCAGTGTCATAAGAAAAGGAAATTTATACACCAGATTTAACAGACTGTTCTTAAAATTTGACTACTTGAGTGCAGGAAATTGACAGAATATTTGAAAACTCTGCCTTGGCTGGAAGTTCTCATGTTTCAGATATACCACAGTGCTCAGACCAAAGTTACCAATTTCCATAAGCTTGGCCAGGTAAGGACTATTTATGTTTGCCTCACTCTGTCAGGGAATGACAGTCCTAGCTGTGGAAGGATCAAACCGCACTGTACTCGTTTACTGAGTGGTAGTTAGGCATGCGCTTCATGAGTTCAGCTGCTAGTGCTACCACCGTACTTTTCTTTTAAACTGGCTTATATGCCATTAAAAAAAAAAATTGAAAATCAAAGAAAAATAGTGCCTGTTTCAAAAAGGTGTGTCTCCAAGAAGGCCCAGTCAGGGTACCACTCTGCTCAGTCCCCTGTCTCATTTTCTCAAAACCACTGATCCAAAACTATAATAAGACCATTCAGTGAGATCAGACTGCACTGCAATGTGAAGGTGCACCAGCTACTGGGAGAGAGGAAAATGCAGAAGGACTGTCATTGCAGCAACTTCTGGCTTGGACAAAACAATCAAATACCCACAGCAGCTCTCAGCACATCCTGTCACTGAGAAAACAGAGCACAGTTCTCCGGGCGTTGCTAACCAGACCAAGGTGAGGAAGAGCAGCGCTAGCAACACTCAGCAGCAATGCCACTGGAGGTAAACTCTCGCCAAAGTGGAGAGGACATGCATATCCAGGGGCATTTGTCCTGTGTCAGGAACAGGAGACTCTTTAAACAGCTATAAGTATGGAATGGCAAAGGGAAGGGGAAAGGGCTTGACAGCTCAGCTTTAATAGTGTCGCTGGTAGGAACCCATAGGTTGCTGGGCTGAGGACCCTGCTCGCCCCTGGGCCACTGTTTGGCTCACTAGGTGGGAGAGTGCAGGACCACTCTGGATAAGGGTGTCCAACGCTTTCTGTACACTAGGGTTGTCAAAGTTGATACCAGAAGATACTGGCCTTTGAGTAGGTACATTGCCAGGAGCAGGCAGGCGATTTTGGTGCTGACCGTAGAGTGACTGAGCTGGTGGAGGAGCCCCGGGTCTTGGACCTGCATTCCTTGAAGGGCCTTGGAGAGCTGGAAGCTGTGTGCTTGGAGTCTGCAATCTCTGCTGAGCTTGGTTTAAGTTTGCAGCACTTATCTGTGCTGACCGGGCCTGACTGCTGGCCATGTTAGCAAAGTTCTGATTCGGAGTGCCACCCGAAGTACCTGCAGAGGCTGCAGAACTGCTGTTTGCTACAGCAGCTGCTGCTGCTGCTGCTGCCCCACTGTTGAAGAGACTGAGGATTTTTGCTTGAAGCTCCTGCTGAGGATTAGCAGAGGATACCGGAACAGAAGGAGCAGAGACCAGAGGCTGTGAACCCTGATGAGCCTGGGAGCTTGGAAGGCTGGACTGACTGCCCAAGGATGATCCTGAAGGTGCCCCCAAAGACTGCCTTGACATGGGTGCTGGGAAAGAAAGGGAAGAGGGTTAAAGCTCTGCAAATGCCTTTGAAGAGGCACCTAAAGGAACCAAGTAAGACACCTACTGAAGACAAAATTGTCAGTGACTACCCACACTCTAAACAGGAGAGCTGCACAGCTCTGGGGAACCCAAACCATTTAACAGAATTATTGCCCTTTATGCAGCAGCCAAACCAGTTATAGCAGCTCTGTGGTTTCCCTGAGAGAATCCAATATGAAAGTTGTGTCACATGAAAGATAAGAGCAGTCTCAGGACTCCTGAGGATGCATCTATCTCAGCAAGATAAGGCACTGTGTGAGAAAGCTACGGCACTTGTACTCCCCTCTAACCCCACCATTGTGTTCCTTTCCCAGTCTGGACAGCCCACAGACCAAATGATTAATAACGCTGTCTAAGGCTGAGAAACTTACCCTGCAGAGAATCAGTGCTTCCCCTAAGTAACCTTTCCTTCCGGTCTCTCAAGTAATTAATTACTTTATCAGTCTCCTCAGCAGTTAGATAGCGATTGTCTGCCAGCAGGTTCAAGAGAGTCTGAATCCCCGGAGGGTGACCTCCTCTGACACCCTCCTCCATGGGGGGTGGGCGCTCTCGTTCTTGCAGAACAGCTTCATCTGCCATCTTGGCAGCCTGCCTGGCTATTTCCTCACGCTCCTTCTCCCGTGATTCTGTCTTGTAGCGTTCATAATTTCTTGCCACCAGCACCATGGCATCAGCTTGGGGCATGTTGCGGTGTTCTGCGCAAGGAAAAGAAACACTTTAAGCACACCAAAGTGACGTTAACAGGAGATCCTTTGCCTCACTCACACTAGCACATCTCATTCAACAGACAGGTACCTCTTTGGAATCGCAAGCATAGACTTGGAAATCTCCCTAGACACACAGTAAAAGGACAGTTCAATTTTGTAATTGCTTCAAAAGCCAACAGAAGTCTCAAGACTATCACCCAACAAGTCCATCCTCTGTTCCTTCAATAGTTGAGGGCTCCAAGATGACATCACACCAGCCTAGCAAATGCCTTTCTTGCCTCTCCCCCAGTTAAAAGAGAAAGCAACTCCCTCTGCCTCTCACAAATTCTCCTTGCTTCCAGCAGGAGACTGTTCCGGCTGTTTTATTGCTAAATTCTTGGACAGGTCCAAAACTCGCCCTATGAAGGATGATAAGGCTTCTCAGAGCAGACTAAAAAGTGACGTAAATCTTTTTTTTGGTTCCATACTGTCAAAGCCTTAATATAGTGTGTGTGCATGCAGAAGATGCGGAGGAAGGAAGCACTGGCTGAATTTCATAGTGCTCATTCTGCTCATTCTCTGGGGGAAATAAGCAGCAATAAATTTAAAGTTCCTTTATGATAAAACAAATAATAGTTAATTCCAACTTTTTTTTTTTTGCAGCTACGTTTTAAACGTTTTTGTGGTCATTATTTCCACCTCACAAAGCACATATGCAAATAGTCCCTAGAATATAAATTAAAGCAGGCGAATTATAAAAAGGACTTTATCTTCCAAAAAGGGCCTAAAGCTCTGGGCACTTTTGAAGCCTACAGATCTACAAATCCTGCCACCCCTTTTCCTCATGACAGGAAATTGAGGTTCATTTTACTATTATGCTTTATACAAGTTGTGATAGAGCTCCCTAACACTAGTATGCATGGAAAGATGTCCATATGCCATTCAGCTACAGCATATTTAATTTCTATGAAGAGCTGTGCATGAGTTAATGACTGGGCTTCTGATGAGATCTGATACAATGTTAGATCCAGTGAAGGAAAAGGAAAGACTGTTTTTTTTTAAAGTAAAGGTGTTGAGAGTCAAAAACAAGGGCAGTAGAAAGTCCGATGGAAATGTGGTTGGGCTGTATTTCCACAGGAAATGGAGAGACCCCTCCCATCACATCTGCATCATATGTTAAAAGAAACTGGACTTCTTCAGTCAGTAAGCAACCAAAAGGAGTGAATCTGCATTCAGAAGTTAGCTCTCCCAAGTGAATCTGACAAAACATTACTTGAGAACACAGTAAGGGAGAAATAACCTTTGAAAGCTCAACTGCAGTCAACAACCCACATCTGTAAACGGAACGTGAATGGGCCAGTGATCAGAGCAAGAGGCTGGCTTTCCAAAATCACACTCTGATAAGATGTTTGTTAAAACCCACCCTCAGGCTCACAACAACCAAGTCACACTCTGTGATGGAAAATGATATGGCAAGTGTAAATGGTGCTAAAGAAGGAGAGCACATATACCCAATCACTTTATAGCTGTATCTTTTTATAACTGTTTCCAATTTCACAATCAAATCTTTACCTTGACAGAATAAGCTATCCCTATTTTTCTTCCTTAAATCTCATTTGGTTATAAAATCTGTCCCGTGATTTGTCACATTCCAAGCACTCTGTCTTTGAGAGCAACAAGTGATAAACAAAGGCTGGACTGGTAATACTCAGAAGTCTATCAAAGCAGATCAATCATTTCTAGAGCTATAGCTCATGACCTGCCCTAAGATGCAAGGGCTGGTGATGGCAGGTGCTAAAAATACAGCTGAGATTTTCTCTTGGCAGTAATTAAACAGTCCTTTTGGCAAGAGATCATAAAATATTAAGGAAACTTGTAACTAATGCTATTCACATTTATGACACAGTGTCAATTCATTAATAACCAGTTATGTCAGAGACAGGATGAACTTCATTCTGTGTGATTCTGCTTGAAAGAAAATGTTCTAGAGCAGCACTTTGAGAAGTTCAGAGTGTCCACATAGCTGCACAGCCCATTGAGACCTCAGTACCTTGCGGGGTGCCAAACATGATGTTAACGGTGCAAGAGCGGTGAACTTGATGCTGCTGGGTGATGACAATGGCAAAAGGAGACCCTCCTCTGCTCACATCATCCAGGGCTTGCGTCAGTGACATCTCTGTGTTGAGGAAGATCAGGTCCACTACCATGCCCAGGTCCCGCACTTTCCGCCCCACTGACTCTGCGTACTCCCTACCACAAAGCAAAACCAGCAGAGGTCAACAAGTCAGTATATACAGAAACAGAAACCCTGGCACATTCATTCTCTCCATCTCAGATTCACTTTTCTAATGGCTTCATAAAGTTTAACTGAAGGGCAGTATTAAACCAATATCACTAGAATAATATAAAAGCCCATACTCTACCCTTATTTTGGTGTGAATCAGTCATTTCAGCCTAACTGAAATAGGTTACAAACAAGCCTCAGCTTAGCTAAGAAAGAGCGTCTGAAAAGAGATTTTCACTATTATAAATTTGCTTAAATACAAATGTGTTTAAACTGAACTCATATTAAGTGAGGTTAGTTATGCCTGCAGAAATCTAACAGGCATAAAACAAAACAACTAGCTTCCATAGGTCAGTTACTTGTGCTACGTTCAGTATCCTAACTGTTCAAATGTACCTTATTCCAATTCACGGCAGCACAGACCAACTTCTGGGCTTGAAGATTAATTTTCAGAGAGTAAGTACCAATACACAGCCACTTGAGTTCTAAATATATTTGTTCTGCTAGTTGCTTTTTGCTCTTTCCCAGTATAAACATAGCATCCGTGAATCAGTTTTTCCTCTATCTACTGTCCTGCAGACTTCCCAAACACAAACCATAGCTCAGAGAGCCCAGCTTTAAGTTTTCAAACCTTTTGTTAGGATACAGTACTTAGTATCAAAACTGCAATACCAACTGTATATACATTCTGACAAATTTACTGTATGTGCATTCTCAGCTTTCGAAAGAGGTCCAATTTATCATCGCTGAATGCAAACATTGTAACAGCCACTATTCCCCAACATATACTGGTGACGAAACTGTTTTTTCCCTCCTCCCCAACACTGTCATTTCAAGAATTTTTAAGTTACGCTGATTATACATTGAAGTCATCCAGGAATCACCTCTCAACAGTTCTATAGCAGGTGACACCAGTGCTTTGAAATCCAAGATTTATCAACATGCTCCAGCTCTTAAGGTCTGTGGCTGTTACAGACCAAAAGGATCTGTAGGACCTTGTACTGACCCCTCTGTACAAAAGACTGCACAAAATTCTCTTTGTATACAATAATTTGTGCTCTATTAAAATATCTTCCAAACACTTTTAGTTACCAAGAGATAAAGAATCTAACATTCCCTTTAAAAATCTGTTCCAATAGGTAATCAGCTCCATTAAAAGCAAACCACAAAAATTTATTTCTAATTTCACTTTGTTGCCAGCACTCATTTTCTGTTCTGTCTTCAACCACCAGATCAGGTAAGTGCCAACTATCCCCTTCTGCCTCACCGATATGGCAATATTAAATTCAACTCTTGATCTTTTTTCAGAAGGGCTAAAGACACAAGAGCATTAGGTTTCCCCTTGGTAAACATTTTCTTCAGACCTCAAACCAGATTTATGATTATCTACATCTTTGCTATTCTTCAATATATATATTTTTAAAGATATAGGAACCACCAGACTGGTGTTATCACTATGGCACTCCTCTCATTCTACCATGCACAGGCCTATCTCCCTGCTCCCAACACAGTCTACTCTCCAGACCAAAGACGCATTAGCATTTTTGCCACAGCAAGTCCATTTGACTCCTAAAATTCTTTTAAATCATTACGTTCCAAGAGAAATACGACCTTTCTGCAGGCATGGCCTGCATTTTTATTTCTAGATGAATGACCTCACATTTAGCTGTAATAAATAAAACACGTTTTGTTTGAATGGGGACACCTTAGCAAGAGTTCAGACTGCACCATGAGAGAGTCCTTGTTATTCACCACATACTTTTGGTATTGTTCATGACTATTTTCAGCAGTGATTTTATATTTCTTACACTGTGATTTTATATTTCTTGTATTAATAATGGTATTGAAGGATGCCTGACTTAGTAACCATTTTGAAAGGAGATCTGAAATGAATACCCCCATGACTCCACACTGGCAACTGCTTTGAACTATGTACTGATGAGCACATATTAACAAGGCGCATGTCATTCAATCCATGAATAACAAGCACAGGCCACTGTAACCTGTTGTGACAGTGGGTACATAAGTTTTCAAGAGATGGTGTGGTGGTAGGTGACAAGAGGAAAACAAAAGTAAAGCACAAGGTACAAAGGTATTTCTCCATCCCACAATAAATATTCCTAGAACAGCAACAGAAGCACCAGCTTTCTCAGGGTCCTAAAACCACCCTCCTCAAAGGCAGCTAGCTGCAAGGCAAACAGCCCAAAAGCAGAAGTAAATTTAATTCTATTTTCTTCTACTACGAATAATAAACACGGTCACAACTATTTTCTTACTTAGTCTGCTTATTCACCACTATCACAGAACAATCCACAGGTCTCTCTGCATCAAAACGTCTCTTGATTTCCTCATAGTATTGACGGTATAGCTCCTCTCGACGTCGCTCCTCACGCTTCATACGGTCTGAAAGCAAACCACAGAAATGGACAGAACAAATAACGTCCTTTGGATTTGCTTGGAGCAATTAGCAGTATGTGGCCAGTCTGTCTCTAAATCTCAGAACAACCCAGTGTCACAGAACTTAATGCACTGCAGACATGTTTACAATCTTCAGTCCTGAAGGAATCTCCTGTATCCTTCCAGAGGGAGAACGTGAATCTGCCCATTAAAATGTTAATGTTAACTCTTGAAGGCACTAACCTTCTGAATTCACTGGTGCTCTATCAAAATGCTCTTTGTAACGGTCATAGTAAGAGTCATCCTTCCTCCGATAGTAGTCTTCAAGGCGAAGATAACGGTCATATGCTTCATCTCGTCTGCAACAAACATTTACAGAAGAAGCAAGGGTTCCCATATATCAATATGATCTCGTGCAATAACTTTTGCCAATGCATCACATGCAGGCCTTCCTCAAGTTTAATTACTGAAGTATCCACCTGCTCCCCCCATGACACAAAGTAGGTACCCAACTGTCCCCAACTAGAGCAATTATCTTCTCCTGAAAGCCTGATACCACTCAAACCAGTATAACCATGGAGGCAGGAACTCCAAAAAATCGTGTTGGCAAATACAATCCTGTGTAGATTACCTATACAGAGGGTCCCGAGGATCTCTCACATCTCGTGGATCCCTGACATCACGTGGATCCCTCATATCTCGTGGATTCCTCACATCGCGCGGATCCCTGTATCGATCATACAGTGGCTCCCGTGGGTCACGAAGATCTCTGACATCACGAGGGTCCCGCAAGTCTCTTGGATCCCTGATATCCCGGGGGTCTCGAAGATCTCGGGGATCTCGCAGGTCCCGTGGGTCCCTGTGGTCTCTGGCATCACGCATATCTCTAGCTCGAATATCTCGAGCATCTCTGGAATCTCGCCCATTTCTACCATCTCTGCCGTCTCTTGGGTCTCTTCGTGGGCTCCCCCGAAGAGGGGAGCGATCACGTCTGGCATCTCGGCCATCCCCATAGGCATATTGCTCTCTGAGAAAAATACCAGGGAAATTCTATTAGACCACATGAATATCGTTACCGCTAGATCTCTTACCTGAGGTGCCAGAGTGACCCTTCTCTCAGCCGCTGAATCCTCCCTCCTATCCCACAACAGCAAGAATTGCCCAAAAACATATTTGTCAAAGCACCCTGGAGAAGGTTCGTAATTCAAATGTTTATCATAACCAAACAAGTCCCAGAAAGTTCTGTACTGGAGCATCACTAAAAATGTAGGACACCTGTGGAAGAAGTGAACAAGCACTTAAGAAACCATCCAAGATCATTCCAAGGCCTCCAGCCTCCAAAGGCAGCAACGGATTATCTATCAGATGTGCTTTTGTACATTCTTTGAGAGAATTCAAGGTGCTGTAACCTAACACATGAGTATGGCATAGCTAGCAGCATTCAAAGGACCCATTAAATTCACTATTTGATGACAGCAGAATTCCTGAAATAATCTGTTATTGGCATGTGACTAAAAAAAGAGCTTGTTGCAATCCAACAGTCGGTTCCATGTTAATGCTGGTTTTGTACTGCTAGCAGAAAGCAATGGTAGCTACTGATGTGTCCTGACTTTGAAGGGACGGTTTCTGCAGAAAGTCAGTCTTATTTTTATGATGCCCCATATTAAAAGGGTACTAAACCCAACCAGCACTGTATCACCATCAGCAGGGTTCTCTGTCAAATCTGAACGATCTGTTTCATTCAGACTTTGTACTGTACTGTCTTCAGAGGCAAGGAAGAGTGAGATTCCATTCTTCATCTTTTCCAAAAGGTAGATTTTTTTCCAGGTAGTATTTTGTTTTCCAGAGAAAACATAACTTTCACTCTAGTCTAAGTTGAATGTACAAAAAAAATCTTGTGAAGAAACTACTGAGTTTCACATGCTTAGAACATTCTTTCCCCAGGATATTGACAAGTATTGAAAACAATTTTTTTTTAATTTTTTTATTTCCAAAACCTGACAGACTTCTAATGTCCTCTAGCTGACACTAATCTAGTTTCTGAAAGACATACAGAACATAGGCTTGTTTCCACTATAGCACATTCACTTAGTAGCCATTTGGAGACAAGAGCAGCAAGTCAGCTGCTCAAGTTTAAATATCAGGTAGAGCAAAGAGTGAATTAGAAGGACGTGCAGATTCTGTGCATGGATTTTGGCAGTTTAGACGCCCCCTTGTCCTGGGGGGATACATAGGATTGCTGGCATTCTCTATTTTTATGTCAGATAGAAAACAGATCTTGGAACAAACTACAGCATTGCCACTGAGAGCATATATAATCTTCTGTAAAAGAAGCACTGTAATTGCACACACATTTGCTTCAAGTGTGAACTGCCTTTGTATCTCAGGCACACAAATCAGCCTTGTGTTTCTGCCTGTGATCTGTAGTGTAACCACACACCATGTGCGATACACATTGTCTCCCCCTGCGCCCTCCCCGCAACCTAAAGTGAATGACAGCAGAAGCTCAGGAGAAACTTTAATTGGCTGTGATGAATACTCTGTATCCAATCCTCCTACAGCTGTAAGATTATATAGCACAACAGCCAGATGCAGCATAATTGTTTTGCATATGACATTTATTCCTTTTTTTTTCTTGCTGTAACAGGCCATATTCATTATCTGCAATGACAGAAAGATCCAGAATGAACAACACATTTATGACTCTTGCAACAGAACTACAGATGTGGTATCGGTGCCTCTGCTCTGGCAACTTGCACCACTGCCCTGCTGCTTGCACAGATACAGCAGCATTAAGGCACAACAGCCTTCTGTTCCTGGGTCTCCATCACCAGGGCCCAACTCCTGCAGAGTCAGCACTACTGCCTGCATCTGCTGTGTTGCTTGGGACTCAATACCACTGGCACAGCACCATCACCTGGACCTGCAGTGTGGCTTGGGACTCAGTACCCTGGCATCAGCAGCTGTGGCTCACAAGCCTGCAGTATGATCCTGAGTCCAATGTCCATGGCCTGTGCACCTGCAGCGTTGCCCAGGACTCGACGCCCATGACCTCATCATCACCGCTTGCGCCTGTGGTGCTGGTTGGGACCCAGAGCCCCTGACATCAAACTGCCATTGTATCTGCGGCACCAGTCACAGCCGCATGACTGTGGCAGCAGCACCTACTGCTTCAGCAGCTGCGGTGGTGGTCTAGTCCACAGTCCAATGCCCACAGCATCAGTGCCCACAGCTCACGCACCTGCAGTGCTCCTTAGAGCCCAATGCCTGTAGCCCACAGCATGAGCGTCCACTGCTCGCACACGTGCAGTATCAAACAGGTCCCAATGCCTGCAGCATCGGTGCCTGCTGCTTGTCCTTCTGCAGTGCTGTCCATGACCCAACACCTGTGGCACAGGTGCCTACCACTTGCAACTACTGTGCTGACCAATGCCTACAGCATTAGGCAACTGCAGTGCCACTCAGACCCAAGATGTGGCACCAGTGTCTGCTGCTCGTGTGCTTGCAGTGTTCCTGGGGGGCCCTGCCAGCAATATCAGCATATCTGACACTGCCCAGGCCCAATGCTTGCAGCATTATGCCAGCTACTCTTGTGCTTGCAGCATCCGCAATGTGAACCCCAGCTGCATGCCTGAAGCATTTCCAGGGCCTGATGTGCATTCACTGGTCTTTGCAAATGCATTTGGCCCTATGCAGAATAAGTGCAGCATATCCAAAAGATCTAGTCGCAATTCTTGGCATCTATTCCTTCCATTTTTGGTGGTGGATGTCTTGCTAGCTGCACATACTTTTCTCCAGTTTTTGATAATTTAATGAGCCAAATTAATACAGCATATCAGACACTTGAGAGCTTGATGACCTTCAAGTTCAATATGTAACACTCCTTTTTGTGTGCAGAGCTTTAAGGTATAAGCATAAAAGATGCATGGCTTATGCCAAACGCAACCACAGCATGTCTTCTTGCACTCCCTAGTATGCTATGGAAAAGCAATAGAAGTCTTCTTCCTGAGGCAGGAGAATCCATGTCTTCTCCACCTGCTTGTGACTTCATATGTACAGGATGTGCAGGAGTTGAACACACTGTACCTACTGAAGGCTGGGAAACATAGGAGAAGCAGGCAGATTCACATCTTCCATACACTGGCAATGCAAGTGCACATGTACAGTGCAATAAAGATGTTTATTCCATCCTGTGCTTTGCTCACACACTCCTTTTCCAGTCTCAATTCAGCACAGGAAGCTTTCGACATCAAGATGCAAAATCCTAAAGTCCTCCGCAGCACAGCACAGAGAATGCCACAGTCCTTTGGCATTCTCTACAGATGCCTTAGCTTCTCCGATGCTTGAGAATCGGGAGCAAACATCAAGTTTATTCTTTCTTACAGGTCTTGTACAACCTGTGCTGCAAAACACAACACTTAGTTGTAGTAACAGCAACAAACACAAAGTCTCCCTTGTGCCTCCTGAGGTGTTAGAGACAGCAAGGCCCTTAAAGGTGGAGCTGCCACGTCCTGATTGTTTCACTTGAGTATCTCCATTTGACTGGGGAGGTGGCGGTAGGGAAGAGACAGACATTTAGCACTGACAAGTGGGCTCATGCCCCAAAAGCCTGACCTTCCTAGTATAACTCACTGCTTCCAGGTACTTTACCTTCGTGCCGGACTGGACCTTGATGAAGCCTTATTCATATTTCTTCTTTCCGCTGCTTTATTAATATCTGTAAAGAATAATCAACCCATCTGTTCAATGCTATGGAACAAAAAAAAGATCATCAGCACAATTCAAATGAAAGCAACTTAAGTTCAGTGACATCCAGATGGTGCAAGAAAATCCATTCAGCAGAGAGACATTGTCGCTTTGACAATTTTTATTAAGTTTAGATAGTACAATGCAATAAAATTTTCATGGATTTTTCTGACTTCGAAATAGGGTGGACAGCTTGGGTGAAACTTTAACCCCTTATGTTCAGGCCTACATCCAGACTCTTCATTCCATAAGAGAATCTCTTTCTTCTGCAGTCTATGAGCAAGCAGAATGCAACTCATGGACTCTAGGAGAAAAAGTAGAGTCTGAAAACCTTTGCAAATGGAAGTTGTTGGCCAGCACAATCTTAAATTCACAGCCAGTCCTGTTCAATGGAGCATGCTGCTACCCTTGTCGAAAAGAATCCAAGGGTTCTCAAATGGCACATTCAATTGTCTTCCAAGGGACTGTTGGAGCAAATTGTACAACCTCTTCCACTGAGGAAAATGGATCCAAGGAGCCCGAGCCCAAGCAAGAGCTCCTTATGAAGTCAACATGGTGCATTCAAAACACCTCTGTCAATATGATGCAAACAGATGCAACAGACTAGAAATTTGAAAATTGGTTGGCTTCTGAGTATCTCCATGAAAAACACCTTAAGGTGAAATAGAAGAAAGTAAAGGAAAGCTGAAGAAACAGAGTCTTGTCCTCAACCAGAAAATAAAAAGTTGCCCAAAACTAATAAGGCCAACAGTGTTCTATTGTGAAATAACAAAACCTTCTCTTACAGCTGACTGAAGACAAAATAGCGTACTTGAGCGGGGGCAAGAACAAACAGAAATGATTTCTGACATTTTACTCTGAGCCTTTTAAGGGAAAAAGGCAAACAAAAAACAAAAAACAAGAAAACAAACCTAGGTCCTATCTGCTCTTTGAGAATCTATCAATAGTTAAAAATACTTATTAGTTATTTACATGAAATACTTTCAAAGCTCTTCAAGTGCATGAAGATGGTATATAAGACCTGTAAGCAGACTCAGTCTTAATATCTTTCATAACTTCCCCAACTATCCTTGATGACTTTCAAGATTAAAATTAGAATTAAGTGATTAGTTCCAATCTTTGCTCTTGTTGTAAATTAAGAAATAGTGTTTCTTTTCACAGTAAGAGAGGCAAGTGCAATGTGAACTTTAACTAGGAATCCAGCATGGTAACATTCACAGGACTATAAAAGACTCTCTCCAGGATTAGAAAGGCTGCATTGTCTACTGTCATAAACTAAAAACGATGGACGTTTACTGCCTACATAGTTTTCCTCATCGAAGATATGAAAATACTTATATATGGAAGTATTAGAGTGTAATGCAAAAGTGGAGTTACTCTCCCAAAGTTTGACCTTTTTGTGCTCTAACAATTATATTTAATACTCAAACTGCATACCTGAAGTAATTGTACTCCTTGCATATAATTTTTAGTGGAGATTTTTTTCTTCTCCCCCCTTGAAGTCAAATTTTCTCTTTAAGCAAGACACTATCTGCTTCCTTGGTTTAAGATTTTTATTTTTATTTTCTGTTTTAAGATGCCATTGCAGAAACCTAGATTATGATTTTTTTTAACATTCAGTATCATACATTTCTTTCAAGATTAAAAAAAATCAACTGCACTTAAATCTGAACAAATATTTTACTGAAAGAAAAAACACCTTTCACAGGGATTCTTTTCTTGTGCAAAATGAACAGATTTAATAACATTTTATTTAATGCTAACAGCATTTACAGATTAAATATTTGAACATTGACAAAACGACTTCTGAGAAAAAAATGAAAGTCTATCTTGCAGGATTTTGAGATGACAGGGCCACTGTAATCATACAGTGCAACCTTTTGAATAACACAAGTGACAAGACTTTCTTGAATTACATCCCTATCAAGTCCAACAGTTGCATTGAACTAGAGCTTATCTTTTAGCAAAACATCCAATTCTGATTTAAAAATTGCCAGAGACAGAATCCACCAAAGCTCCAATAAACTGTTCCAAATGTAAATTATTTCATTGTTAAAGAAAATGATTTATTTCCATTTAAGGACTTGTCATACCTATGCCTACTAGATTAAAACTCACTTTTATCTCCAAGACTATATTTAACATACAGATCACATCACCTCTTTATCCTGAGGCTTTCACTATGGCTTGTTCTTCAGTTTGTTAACTTTCTGATTTTCCTGATGCTTCTCCAGTTTAGTATTATCCTTTCTGAACTATGCACACCAGAACCAAACACAGTATTCCAGTAGCAAAAGCCCACAGGTACTATAACCTTTTATTTATAAATTATTATTATTTTTTGTACAGCTAAGGATCACAAAAGCAATCCTGCTAAGAGCAGCATATTAGCTTCCTGGATTCAAGTAATTACTACCTACCAATAGCTCCTTTCATGAACTATTTTTGAGGACAAAGTCCTCCACGCTAAGCACACTGCATTCTATTTCACTAGATGCAAAACTTCACATTTGACTTTACTGAAAGCTCAGTTTTGTCTGCATCCAGCTTAGGAAGAGATCCAGGTCATTTCACTATCAGTGACTCAACATTCATTATTCCATTCTCTTTTTTTAAAACATGATTGTGCGTTTTCTTTCCAAGTCATTTAAAATACTGCATGGCCAGGAACCAGTCTTGCTTCTAGAATACCACTCAAAACACTCAGTAACTCCATCTACATTACATTGAGATTTGTTTTAAATCCATTTAATGCTATGCTGCTTCTAATTGTTTTAGTTTTTTAATCATAGAGTATCTTGCAGAAGTCTTCTACATCAACACTGCTACTTTTATCCATAAAACTTGTAGCATCATAAGAATAAATTAGTTTGACAAGATTTATTTTGACTGACATTAATTGCATTCACTTCTTGTTGAGTGTCAGATAAAAGAATCCATTATGTTATCAAGGACTGATGTCAGGCTGACAGGCTATAGTCTGCTCAGTCCATTTATGCTGCCTTATTGACACAACTGCAGTATTTTTCCAGGCCCTTGGAAATGTCCTTGTTTTCCAAGGTTTATGGAAAAACAACATCAATAGCCTAGGGAGGTCTTCATATAGTTGAACCTTATAGATGTAAGTTAGATGTAATATTTTGGAAACATCTAGTTTTGGTAGCTGCTGCTTTCTTTCAGTTTACTACTGAAATGGAAGCTATATGAAAAACAAAATGTTCTGCCTCTTCAAAAACAGAGTAGACACATTAACTGAGGGCCAGGTGGTCTTCTCCAATAAGAAGTTTTATAATTTCCAAATAATCACACATTAACATTTGAGACACCCGTAGTTTTTCCTATTTAAGCTTACTGTCTTATGACACTGCCAATAATTTCTTCTTGTATCTTTCTACCCTCCTTGTCCATTTGCCACCCTTCCCTCTTCAGGTTTATACTTGTTACTGTACACAAACCTTCCCCCAATTTATTTATTGCTCCTTTTATTCCCTTCTAAGTCAAACTGTCTTCTTTTATGTTACCATAGGCTTACTTTGGAACTAAATTTGGAACTAAATTTTTGGTTATGTTTAACAGATTACTTTTAAATAGATTTCTAACCATTCATTTCTGTTTAGGTTTGCTCCCAGCAAATTTAGCAAAATTTTCATCTTTATGAAAAGAGATCTTTTAAAGCACCTAGAATTTGTAGTGCTACTTAGAAATTAATT
This sequence comes from Apteryx mantelli, assembly GCF_036417845.1. Classification (NCBI taxonomy): domain Eukaryota; kingdom Metazoa; phylum Chordata; class Aves; order Apterygiformes; family Apterygidae; genus Apteryx; species Apteryx mantelli. The sequence continues at coordinate 19,704,663 of NC_089995.1, forward strand.
TCACATGTGCAAAAAAATCCAAGTTAGGATCACATATCTAACAACCCCCTAAGTTCTGTGACCAGTTCCTCTGAACCCATCAAGATGAAATGTTTTTAAAATAAGGGCATGAAGTTTCAGTGAACACTTCATAGGGCTTACATGTTGAACCATTTCTTACATAGGCTTATAGATTTATTAAAATATTAATACATTAAAATAAATTCAGAGAAAGACTGAGGTAGCAAGAGAAAACACTGCAGATGGATCACAGCACTTAGAAGGAAAATACATACCTAGTAAAAATGATTTTAGAGTAATGCTAGGCAGGTTTCACACAATGATCTTTCTAGAGAGCTTTAAAACAAAAGCACTCTTTTTCTATCAGAATACATGCTAGGGTCAGTAGGACAGCATGGATCAGTTTTCCTTACCTAATCTATACCCTTTAAAAAGGCGACCCTTCTCACCGTCCAGAGCGGCCTGGACGTCTTCTAGACGTTCATACTGGACGAACCCATAGCCATGGAACATGCTGAGGGCTGGAAAAGTTAACAGCAGGGCAAGACCAGTTACAACTAAGGGACAGTACTATTCCACCCAGGTCATTACATAACCCCATTAGATGGAACAAGCAAAGGGGCATTATGCAGAAACATCTACTCAAGTTCCTTGGGAAAACCAAATCTACCAAGATCAAAATGCAAAGTTTAAGGAATTTGAAATATTAGACAATATTACAAAATAGATCAACTTCCTTCTGACAAGACAGTGACCAAAAAAAGCCCATGAAGTGACCAAAATTTGGTTAAGAGACTCTGAAATCACTTGAAAGAATAGATTTGCTTGGTATAACACCACAGCTCAACCCCAAAAGATAAAACATAGCTCATATATACATTAGGTTTCAGTTATACTGAAGGAATTACACTTTCAGAGAAAATGCAAGTAGAGCAAGCTATCTTTAAAAGGTCACTTTTTAGGGAAAGTATTAGTCACTCATCTCAACACCATCAGACAGTGTTTGACAGGCATGAATGTTATACTTCTGACTGAATTCCCAGCCACAAAAAGGCATAAGATAAAATACTAACCCCTTATTTTGCCATATTTTGAAAATATCTCTTCCATTTCTTCACGAGTCATGTGGTCTGTGGGCAAATTGCCGACAAAAAGTCTTCTCTCTAAATCCTGTGGATTGGTGCTGTTAGTGAAGTCGCTCTGTTTGATGCTATTGCTCTTGCGTCCTCGAGCCATTTTGCTTTCGTTCCAAATCCAACTCTTCGCAAAAAAGAAAAATGGCCATGCATATCATTTCAATCCATGACATTAAAATTAAACTGGAACAAGATTAAACTTAACAGCTTTGCAGACTAGAAGCCAACTGGGTCTGCTTGACGCAAGCTTCACTCCAGAGAAATCTTTATACAAGAGATATGCAAATCTGGCAAAAATGTATACTGCACCATTTTGGTTCAGCTTCTCTGTATTGTTGAAAGGTAGTAAATGTAATCTATTTTCAAAATTTTTTAATTTCTATTTTCAAAATGAAATACAAATAAAACTTGTTTTCTACTAAAACATCTTAATTCAAGCTTTTCGGTACATCCATTACTGTCATATCTATTCCCTCAGTTCACTGGTAAGAAGTGTTGAAATTTATGTAATATTTTAATAAGCAGAAAGGAAACAGTCATCTTAACAGCACATAATGGGACCTAAAATATTTCAGTATAGGCTTTGAATGAGACAAAGAAGCATTTTCTAAAGGCTCTGAAGTGACCATGTTTGGATCGCTTCACTAAATGTGAAGTCTTAGCTTTATAGTACCAGAAAACACAATTTCTCATTCACACCAATACTAAACATCATATCTTTGTGCCCATCAAGATGTCAACTCCTACTGAAGTCGGGTCCACAGCTGGGAATTTAGTCACACCCACGTAAATTCAGTACTGCTAACTCATTCCCACTAGTACTATGAAAGTACAACTTTGCTCCAGCTTTGTCTGCAATAATATAGGTTAACAATCAGCAACATTCACTGCATAACCTTACTGAAATAGTCATAGCTAAAATACTCAGGATTCATACTTTCTGCTTTAAAAGTCACTATAAGATAAAGCTTAGAAAAAGTAAAACACACTGAAACTTGCAAGGTGAACTTGCAAGACTGAAAGCTATTTAATACAATAAAGTTGTCACCCTTCCCAAACATTCATCTACAGGAGTGCAGGATGGGGATTTTCTGTTTATAGGGATGGAAGTAACCTGAAAAAAAAAGCTCATGAAATTAATTTGAGTACATCAATAGAAACTTCTACTGTTAATCATGAGATACCCTACAACCAGCACACTCCCTAACAATAAATTATGTTGATTACAATTTAAAAGCAGCTTCTAAACAAGCACATCAAACTTCCTAAGTTATAAGATGATTTTACATAGGTATTTCTATAATGCTAATTAGCATGAGAAATAGCACACTCCAGGATGCGAGACAAAGATCAACAACTCTATATTCCTATCACTTCACTCCTTCTTTTAGGAAGCCCTGTGGAAAAGCAGGAGAGAGAATGCCTCCCAGTCTAATCATCTTCTTAAAGTGAACTGAATTATTAAACAGCGTGGAGTTTAAAACAAACAAACAGCTCGTATACCACAGTTGCTTCAACATCTTCCTGTAAGGCAAGTTTGTTCTCCCCCTCTCCTCCCACCATTTTTACCTTTCCCATCAGAAGTTTCAAATCTTGACCCCTTTTTCTTTACAGGAGCACTACAGAGTTCTCTTCTATTCTGCTATTGCAACTTAAGTTCTCATCAGTTGAGGGGAAAATAGTTTTCATATAATAAGTTAGAAGAGACCTCTGGAGGTCATCTAGTCCAACTCCTGCTCTAAGCAGGACTAACTTCTCAGTTAGATTGGGCTGCTTAGGACCTTGTCCAGCTGAGCTCAGAATATTTTCAAGGATGGAGATTTCACAGCCCCTGTGAGCACCTGGTCACACAACATCACCCACGTTTGCAATCTTGAGATACCATATCTACCCCATGCAGCCATCATCAACAAGACCTGTAATACCTGTTGGCAGGACATTTGAATTCAATGTCAAAAACAGTAAGAAATTCTCTTATCCTTTTCTTGTGGGGTGAGAATGGGAGGGGGTCGCTGGTGGAAGAGAGAGCAAGAACTTTCTATATGATGAAAAGCTGGAATATTTTCCGATTTGCAGGTGGCTTAGAAAATAAAGCAACAAATCCCAAGCACTAATCCACAGTGAATTAATAGAGGGCTTTCACATAAGAGTATTTACTGCTGCTCACCATTTTCCACTCAGTGGAACACATAGCTAAGGGCCATTTAATAATCGTGAGACCAGAAGAAATGAATGTCATCCCAGCTTTAGGCACGCTACACCAGGGGAGTTAGTAATGTCACTAGTAAGTCTTTTTCTAAGAATGTAATCAAAGAAGCTGAACACATAGCTAGATAGTTTAAAGGTGATAATACCTCAGTGCAGAAAGGGACCACCAGAGTGGGCAGGTTACTACAGAAGAACAGCTAATGTCAGCTCACCTGCCAGTAAACCCTCCACAATAATTAAAAGTCATCTCTCTCCCTCCCTCAAACTGTAAACTTAAAAGCAAAGTTTTATTTTACTAGTAGTGCTACAGCTTCAGAAAGCAAGACACAGTTGAAGCAGGACACCGAAACCGATTTGGCACAACTGAAACATCATGCGCGAGTCTGCAAGAAGTTCCTGGGCAAGGCAAAAACAGAACAGAACAACGCAGCAGAGAACCCCAACGCCGCCGAGAAGAAGCTTCACCTCCGACGGCGGCCAGCGGCTCACCGCGCCTCGGGGCGCGGCCTGACGGGCGGCGCTGGGGCCCTGGCGCGCGCCTGGCGGCCGGGGGGCCGCTCGCGAGCGGGGGAGGCGCCCGCGCGGGCCGCCGCCGGGGCCGAGCCAGGCCGCCGCCCCGGGCCCCGCTGCCCGCCGCCGCCCCGGCCCTTCCGGGAAGGGGGCGCCCGCCCGCCCGCAGCCCGCAGCGCTTCCACGCCGAGCCGCGGCGCTCGCCCCGCGCTGCGGGATGGCGACGGCGGAGCCGCCGCTCGCAGCCCGCGGCCCCGGGCCCGCCCGCGCAGAGGCGGGACCCGCCGCGGCCCCGCGGCGGCGCCGAGAAGGACGCAGACGCTCCGCGAGGTTTGCTGTGGTACGTCTTTATTCGAGCACGCCGCGCCCCTCGCGAGGCCGCGCCCGCCGCCGGCAGCCCCGCGGCCCCGCCGCGCACTTACCGCCGCGCCGGGCCCGCTCCGCCGCCCGCCGCCGCCGCCGCCCGCCAGGACAAAGGCGCCAAACGCCGCTGCCGCGCGGCGCTGTCGCAAGGCACGGGAGGAAACGCCGCCGGAAGGGCGCCGCCCCACGCTTTACGGCGCGGCGCGCTTACGTACCGCCACCGCCCAGCTCCCGGCACGCACCGCGGCCGCGCCGCCGCCGCCGCGAGGTGCCATGGGATTTGTAGTCCCGCCGCCGCCGCCGCCGCGGGCAGCCGCCAGGGGGCGCCGCGAGCCCCGGCGCTGCCTCGGGCGGGCGGGGCCGGCCGGGACTCGGGGTGGTGGCAGCCCCGCCCGGCGGGACCCGCGGCCCCCCGCCCGGCAGGCCCCGCATCACCGTGTCCCGGCCTCGCGGCCCCCTGTCCCCGTCGGGCCGGCGCGGGGCGTCCCCGTGCCCCCGTCGGGGTGGCCGTGGGGCAGGCCGCACGTCCCCGTGTGGGGCGTCCCCGTGTCCCCACGCCCCAGTCAGGGAGGTCCCACATCCCCCGCCCTGTTCCCCCGCCGGGGCGCCGGGGCGGGCAGCTCTCCTGTGGCGGCCCCTCGCCGCGCGGTGCCGTGCTGCCGCCACGGGCCGGTGTCGCGCCTTGGGGCCGGTGTCGCGCCAGGGCGGTGGCACCGTGCCCCCGCGCCCCTCGCACGGAGTGGCACCGGGGCAGCACCCACCAGGCCGGGCCGGGCGGCTGGGCTTGCGGTCGTGATGTGGTCACGGGCCCATCCGCCCCGTGCCCGCTGCAGTGCGCCGCGCTGCGTCCCCCCGGGAGCAAGGTACGGCCCCGCGTGCCACCAGCGCCCGGGGTGTGTGGGGGACTTCCCGGGCTGTTCTCTGAGTGCCGGACCCAGAAATCCCCTTCCCACCTTGGCCGCTGCTCTGTGCCCCCCGAGACTCCCCTGGGGCCGCGCAGGCTGTTGAGCCAGTCAGTTTTGGGAAGTGACGGCGGCTGGGGAATCCAGAGCGCGTGGTTCCCACAGCGGGGTTGCTGCTGCCGGGGAAAGCGCAGCGCCCGTTGCCAGCAGGACCTGCGGCAGCAGCAGGCTCTGGCAGCCACGCGCTGCCCCTCGCCGGCCTTGACCTCGGCCTTAGTGTGGGGGGGCCATTGCGCCCAGCAGCACGGGCTCCGGCATGGTTGTGCCGCCCGGCGAGGACCCAGTGCCCGCTCAGCCCAGGCAGCGGGCTGCGGCGCAGGCAGGGCGCAGGGTCCCCGCAGGGTGACTCCAGGGGCCTGCGGAGTGGACAGGGCGCAAGGTCCACGCGGGATGACCACAGGCCAGGGCAGCTGTGTCACTGTGGGGCAACCATGTGGGACACGATGGCCACAAGGCTGCAGCCTGGCAGTAGGATGGGACATGGCTGCAGCGTGGCCCTCGGACGGGACGTGGCCTCAGCATGGCCCTGGGATGGGACATGGCCACGGTGTGGCAGTGGGGTGGGACATGGCAGCAGCGTGGCAGTGGGATGGGACATGGCTGCGGCACAGCTCCAGGGTGACTCTGTGTTACTGCAGATGGGATGCGGAGGGATTCTGAGAAAGCCCGTTTCCTGCCCGACCACACACCATAAACTGGAAACAGGAACTCTGGGAAATTCTCCAAAGCAAGGAGAGGAGCCTGGAAGTTCCCTGGGGATTGCTCTGGGGCCTCCTCGGCAGGGCAGAGCTGGGGGCCAGCCAGCGGCAGCACCAGGCCCTGCGGCGCTGCTGCCCCTTCCATGTTCGGGGCTGACGTATTTCTGGGGACTCTGTGCAGATGCTAACCCTTGTGGGGAGGGATGGGGGGCTCCCGGGCCATGGACCTGAATTACCCTTGGAAAACTGAAGTGAAACCTTGAACTTCTGCTTCCAGAGTGAGTTAGCAGGGCCAGCACAAACATTCCTCCGCATGGTCCCCAGGTGAGTCCTGCCCTCGGCCGTGCTCCCGGGGAGGCGCAGGCGGCGCGGGCAGGGAGCTAGTCACACAGCCAGTCCCTGCTGCTCGCACAGAGCCACCGCACGAGGACACGGCGGCTCCAGCCCCTAGCTGCTCCCTGGTGCCCGGGCAGAGCTGCGGCGGCAGGGGTGGTGCTGAGGCCTGGGAGCTGCCGGGCTGCTGTTGTGCGAGGACAGCTGCAGGATGACGGGCTCTGGGGCAGGCATGCGCCCCGCTGCCCCGGTGCCTGCCGTGTGCTGGCCACACAGCGCGCCAGGCTGGGCCGGCACCGGCAGCGCATCCTCACCCTGGCGTGCGGGGCCAGCCAGGCATGGCAAGCCCTGCAGGGTCTGTGCCAGCGGGATTCCCCTGCCCGGGGACTCCCCGGAGCTCTTCCATTGCTCCGTGCTGCCAGTGGAGCCCAGCGCCAGGTGCCCAGCCGTAGTGCTGCTCGCTGAGCATCGCAGCACAGACCAGGGCTGCGGGCATGGGTGCTCCCGGGCCCAGCAGGGTGGCACCCACGGGATGCCAGAGTGGGCAGGAGCACGAGAGCAGCACCGTGCAGGAGGCCTCCCGACAGCCCGGAGCGGCAGGCTCTGGGGAGCTGCTCTGGGTGCCCCTGCCCATGAAACCCAGGGGGACAGACCCGTCCTGGGGCTGTACCCCCCTCGCCCTCTGCTCTCCACCCTACGTCCCCCTGGGCAAGCTGGCATCCTGAGGGACCAGGGCTCATGAATCCCGGGGGAGCATCCCGAGGGGCCAGGGTTCGTGAGCCATGGGGGAGCATCCCAAGGGGCCAGGGCTCGTGAGTCGTGGGGGAGCATTCCGAGGGGCCAGGGCTCATGAGTCCCGGGGGAGCATCCTGGCCGAAGCAGCGTGAGCCCCGCGCTGCCAAGCGGGACCCAGCCCAGCAGCCCTGGCGAGATCGCGCTGCACATCCCATGTGCATGCCCAGCCCACGGTGCGGGGTCCAGCCCCTCGGCAGCCCACGCCTGGGGAAGTCCCCGAGGCGAGCGGCTGCTGCCTGAGCACGCCTGCCGCTGCGAGTTTGCAGCAGCCCGCGCCAAACAGTGTGTGCTCTGCGAGTCAAGGATGGGCGGCCCTACGTCCCCTTCCTGGGCGGAAACGGGCCGAGGCGTTATTACGGACTGCCCCTCCGCCCCCGCCGCTGCTGCGGGACGCTGCACACCATGAAGCTGCTCGGGCTCCTCTGGCTCCTCTGCGCGGTGCTCTGGGGCGTAAGTGCTGCTCCCGCCGGGGCTGCGTGCCGGCTGCGTGCCTGGCGGCCCCTTCCCACCGCCGCTGGCCGCGGCCCCGCGGGGACCCGGGAAGGGCTGAGCGACGCTGGGAAAGGCCGTGCTGGGGCAATGCTGGGCTGCCGCTTCCTCCCTGCCACGGGGCAGGGTGCGCGGTGCGGGGCAGGCAGCGCGGGGGGCTGAGACCCATGGCACGGCGTGACACCCCGGCACCGCCTGGCCAGGGCTGGCCCAGCCATGCAGGGCTTTCCAGGAAGGGAGCGCCTGGGTGCAATGTCCTCGGTCCGCCCATTCCCACCGGCGTGGGCTGTCCCGTGGGAACGCACCCCGCGCCGGGGGGGAGCCTGCCGGTGGGGACGGGACACACCTGGGGGCTCGGGCAGGCTGTGCCCCCCGGCCTGGCAGGGACAGCCCGAGGCCGGCGCTGCTGCCGTGCTGGGCTGGGAAAGCCGTAAAGGAAATCCTGGCTGGGCGCCCTGCGCCCAGTGCTCCCGCTTCGAGACACAAAAGTTTACTGTTCCTCATTTTTGTGGCTGGGAATTTCCCAGCAAGCGCTCGGTCCCTCTGCGCCATCCCACACGCGCTCGCCTCGCCGTGCCCCCGGGACCCCCGATCTCTGCGTCCATGGCTGAGCCGGGGGAGAGGGCAGGGCGCCGCCGGGGGTCCCCATCCCGCCGACACCGCTGTCGCTCTCTGCCCGGCGAGCGGATGCCCCGATGCCCCTCGGGCCCCGGGCAGGGGTCTGCCGCCAGCCCAGCCGGGGAGCAGCTCCCCATGGAAGCCGGGCGCGCAGGTCCTGTGCCGGGGCACGGAGCGGGCCAAGCCCCTGGCGCAGGGTGCACGCCGCCCAGCACACGACACGGCTGCGGTGGGATGGGCAATGCGATGGTGCCGCGGGAGCAGGAGGGCCCAAGCGCAGGACTGGGCACGCAAGAGCCCCTTTCAGTTCCCTTTTCTGCTACGCAAGAGAAACGCAGGGTGTCGGGGCTGGTTCCCCTCCGTCGGTCGGGCGCCCCGATGCCAAACCTCGCGGTGCCCATTTGCCACCCTCCGCTCCTTGGCGGCGCAGCCCCACAGGACCCCCACGGGGACCCCCACACCAGCCGCTGTGCCCCTCGCTCCCAGCCCACCCTCGCCTATGGACCCTGCAGCCCCCGTGGCTATCGTGCTCCAGGGCTTTGCCGGCACCTCCGTCCCCTCTGCCAGGGCTGGCACCGACCCACTGGGCCCCGTGCTGGGGCTGCGCAGTGCCGGGCTTGCTCCCCCCAGGGATGCGACGCTCCAGGCGGTCTCCTGCACCCAGAATTGCCCCAGATCTGAGCCCCAAGGTCAAGGGCTGCTCCTGCCTCCCCTGCACCCCTCCCCGTGCAACCAGCCCCCCTGCTCGGCGGGAGCAAGGCAGGGCTCCAGCCAGCTTCGCACAGACGAGGCGCCTGCCCAGGCTTTTCCTGCCCCTTGGAGCGGAGCAGCAGTCTTGGGAAGGGGCCAGCGGCGCTCCCGGGCAGGGGACGCTCCGTTAGCACTGCTGCCCCTGCCCAGGAGCGCGGTGCTGTTTGCAGTGGCAGGGCACAGAGCGATGTGTCGACACTACCTGTTAGGAAACGCAGGGAAACACTGCACCGGAATTGCTGCCATCCCACTTCAAACAGAGCACTGGTGGCACACGGCAGCACAGCCGGCTCGGCTGCGGTCTGTGGTTAGGGCAGCTGGGGAAGAGCGGTGCAGGACTGCCTCACCTCGGGATGCAGGGTGAGCGCTCGGGTTAGCGCGTGCTGCCTGCAGGAGCCGGGCAGCAGTGTGAATTCCCACGCCTCCTCTTTTCCAGTGCTGGGAGCCTGGCAGCGCCATACAATGCTCTGAGAAGCAGTACGAGCACAAGGGCAAGTGCTGCAGCCGGTGCCAGCCAGGTACGGAGACCCCGTCCCCCTCCCGGGAGCCCCCAGCCCAGGCCGTGGCCGGGACCCAAGAGCCCGGTCCCTCCTGGAGCATCACCTGTGCAAGCCCCCAGACCGGCTCAGGGGGCCAGGGCCGCCTCACCCTGCTGCCCGCGGCAGCCGGCAGCTTCGCCTGTGTTTCACCTTGCTGCTAGAGCGGCTGGGGAGCTCACAGGTGCCCTGACAGGCCCCCGGAGCTGCCCGTCTCGCTCGGGCTGCCCGTGCGGCCGCAGCCTGCGGGATCCTGCGGCACGGGCAGCTGTGGGGAGAGTGCTCCTGCCGGCACTGCACCCGCTGCCAGGCCCCTTCCCGGGACATTCCCCAGGCCTCGGCCTACGGAGAGCGCAAACGGCCTCCCCTGGCTCTCCTGCTACAGCCCCCATAGTGCCGAGCCACGGCCAGGCGAGCTGGCCCCTGCCGGAGCAGCGCCTGGCTGGCGAGCGGCAGCCACCGGCATGCCCCTTGCCCCCCTCACCAGCCTCGCTTGCAGGGAGGAAGCTGGTCTCCGACTGCACCGGCACGGCGGAGTCCTCCTGCACCGCCTGCGAGAGCGGACACTACCAGCAGAGCTGGACCAAGGAGAAGCACTGCACCCCCCACGACATCTGCGAGGACAGTGAGTGTCCGCGTCCCCCATGGCTCCGGCATGGGGGTGGCACGGCCCCCATCCCTCCCAGGCTCATCCATCCCCATCCCTCCTGGGCTCGTCCATCCACATCCCTCCCAGGCTCACCACCCCCATCCCTCCCAGGTTCATCCATCCCCATCCCTCCCGGGCTCATCCATCCCCATCCCTCCTGGGCTTGTCCATCCGCGTCCCTCCCGGGCTTGTTTGTCTGCATCCCTCCCGGACTCGCCTGCTCACGCCCCGCCGGGGTCTCACCTCCCTCTCGCTCCTTCCACCCAGACGCCGGCCTGGTGGTGAAGACGGAGGGGAACGCGACACACAACACGGTGTGCCAGTGCCGGGCCGGCATGCACTGCTCCGACGCCAGCTGCCAGACCTGCGTGGAGAACCAGCCCTGCGAACAGGGCGCTGGCTTTGTAGCAGGTGAGACAGACCCGCTCTTCCCCTTTCCGTGGGGCCTGGGACACGCCAGCAGCATCAGCCCTGATCCTCCCCGGGAGAGGGATCCTCGGTGCTCCTAGCAGAGTTTCAGGAGACCTGCCGGCCGCGGCAGCGCCCGCGGCATTGCTCACCCCATCGTGCGGCCCCTCGCCCCCTGCACCCCCGTACTGACCGGCTGCAACCCCTGCTCCTTTCCAGCCAAGGCCATGGCCCGGACTTCGTCCCCCTGCGAGCCCTGTGCCGAAGGCACCTTCTCCAACGTCTCTTCTAAAACAGAGCCGTGCTACCCCTGGACAAGGTACAGCCCCACACCCCGTCCCCGCCTGTGCCCATCCCCGTGAGCGCCTGCCCTGCTGCCAGTGGCTTTTGGTGCTGTGGGGGCCCAACGGCTGGGCTGGTTTTTGGGGGCGCAGCATCAGGATGGCGTGGGCTAGAGCGAGGCGAGCAGCTGCCGTGGGCACGGCGGGGTCGGGGCGGTGTGGCCGAGCGGGAGGCAGACGTCGGGGCATTTGCACCGTCCTTCCGTGCACGTGCAGCGCGCTGGCCCCGCGTGGGGGCATGGGACAAGGGGCTGTGGGGCCCCTGCCCGGCACAGCTCGCCCTCCCAGCGCGCTCCCTGGCTGCAAAATTGCGGCTGAGGCGCTGGCCCTCTCCGCAGGGAGCCTGGCATTGAGGATGCCGCGGGCTGGCAGCGCTCCCCTCTCCTTAGGAAGCTGCTCAAGGGTTAATTGCGCTCCCTGAGGGAAGTGTGTGCCTTGTTTCCAGGCTGAATTAGTCTCGCTTCAGCTGCCAGCCATTGGATTTCACTTTGCTTTTATCTGCGCCCAGAAATTACCTCCCCATGGAGCCACTTGTAGCCTGTCATCAAGTTGTCTCCGAACTGTTCTGGAGTAGCTAAAGTGACTGAGCCCCAGGGCCTCCCCGACAGGGCAGGGTTTGACCCTGTTCCCTCCTTCACCTCGTCCCCATCTGCAGCAGCTCCCGCATCCCCGAGCGGGACCCCGGGGTTGGACCTGCTGTGCCCAGCTCCCTCACACAGCACAGGCCGACATGGTCCAGCCCCGGCCGGCCGGGAGCCCCCTCCGGAGCCCCACGGCTTCATCCCAGGACGCTTTCCCCGCGCGCCCCGGTGCTCCGCCAGCCCTGGCCTTTCCCGGGGGCTCCCTGCGTGCGGGCTCCTGCTGCGGTCACAGCGTCTCGTTCTTGTCTGCAGCTGCGAGGAGAAAGGGCTCGTGGTGAAGGCGAAGGGGACGAACATGTCGGATGTGCTCTGTGGTGAGTGCGCAGTGCCCAGGCCAGACGGTGCGGGCAGGGGACCACCCGGGACGCTGGCTCCGGCGGCGAACACTCCCTGTCGCACCCCGCTGCACGGCCAGCCCCGGCGCTCGGGACCCAGCCGCCCGGTGGTGCTTCTGGGAGACGAGGGCTGACGTTACTGCCAGTGTCACGTCATGCTACTCCTCCGCGTCACCGCATGGGATCCGCACAGCACTCGGCCCAGAGCTGGGGCGCTCGGGGCGCTCAGGGGCCGGGAGTGCCGCACGCCGGGGTGCTTGCAGCTGTGCTCACCTCTCGCCCTCCGCAGAGTCGAGCAAGCGCTCCTCGCTGTCGGTGCTGATCCCCATCACTGCTGCTGTCGTCACCTGCCTCGTGGGCATCTGCATCTACTGCCTGGTCCACAAAGGTGAGAGCTGGGACACGGTGAGGCAGTGCCGGCCATGTCCCAGGCTGAGGAGCCCACGCTGGGGGGGCAGTACTGGCCCAAGCCTGTCGTCCTGCCGACTCTGGGTGCCGGCCTCATGCACGTGGTCCCACTGCCAGCAGGCATGTTTGCCTTGCTGCAGCCCAGTTCTCGAGGCGCCCACGCTCGGCGGGTGCAGGCCGGCTCCCCCACGGTGCCCAGCATCTCCATCCCATGAGTGGCGCCAGTGCTGGGACAGGGCAGGATGCTCCCCTGACTGTTCCCTTCTCTCTCCCTTTTTCCACCCAGATCCCAGGCGGCGGGTGCAGGAGCAGGTGAGTCAGCCCAAGGATCTCCCCCGGCAGCGGGATGGGGGTCCCTCCCGGGCAGGGCCGGGGACGCACTAGCAGCAGAGCGATGGAGCAGGGACCGTGGCTCTGTGGCCGGGGTAGGGGGACTGGCAGGGGCTGGGGCTGTCCTCGCCTGCTGGCTGGGATGAGACGAGAGCTGGAGCAGCCTGGTGGTGCAGCTGGCGAATGCTGGGGCAGGAGGGGACCGGGCAGGGTGAGGCCCTGCCCTGCTGTGGGAGGGTGGCAGGGATCTGTGCATACATGTGGCACAGAGCTGGGTCTTGGCTGCCTGACCCTGCCCCTGTCCCCGCGCAGATAGAGGCCGGGAAGCCCGGAGGGATGATGGAGGTGCAGCAGCCCATCGAGATGGGGGAGGAGGTCTTCCCCGTGCAGGAGACCCTGCTGGGGGGCCAGCCTGTGGCCCAGGAGGACGGCAAGGAGAGCCGCATCTCGGAGCAGGAGAGGCTGTGAGGGCGCAGGTGCTGCCTCCCCCAGGAGCACACACTGGGGCCAGCTCCGTCCTCGGTCCCCTCTCCAGCCAGGGAGGAAGGCCAGCATCTGGCCTGGCTGCAGACGACGTGACACTGCAGCGGACCATTGCACGACCCCCTACACGGGAATGCTGTAGCAGAACCTGGTCCAGCTGCCCACCTGGGGGTGCCGCAGCAGAGCACAGCACGGCGGTTTGCACAGAGACCCCGCGGCAGAGCCTGGTCTACCTGACCGCGTGGGCACGCCACGGCAGAGAACGCTTGGCCGCCTGTGCAGAAACGCTGCAGCAGAGCACAGCTCGGTTGTCTGCACAGCGATGCCACGGCAGAGCCTGGTCCCACGTGGGGATGCCCGGCAGAGCACAGCTCGGCTCCTGCATGGCAGTGCCCTGGCAGAGCCTGGTCCCGCATGGGGATGCCTGGCAGAGTCTTGTCCAGCCGACTGCGTGTGGATGCCCTGGCAGCGCACAGCTCGGCCGCCTCCGGGGAGGCCACGGCAGCGCACAGCTTGGCCCTCTGCGCAGGGACCTGTGCTGGAGCTCGGCCCCACGGCTCCAGGCAAGCGGTGGAGAAGGGGTCCGGCCCGGCAGCGGCTGTTGCAGCCTGGGGCCGGGCAGCAGCCCTGTGTCAGTGCGCCTGCCCGGGTGCCGGGCGTGCTGTGCCGCCCCAGTGCAGACAGGCTGGTTAGGGGAGAAATACAGGACTTGCTGTCCCACACCCGTCCTGCAGCCTGTCTTTTCTCACTGGTTGTTAAGGCTGGGCAGTCTGGCAGGGAAAGGGCACAGGATGAACAGGAAGGCAGGGACAGACGCCCTTCGCACCCAGCCAGCATCGCTCCCTGCCCAGCCCAGGGGCGGCAGGATGCCGCTGGGCTTGCAGCTGGGGTGAGCCACCCACGGCAGCTCCGCGGGAGCAGGCGCTGGCTCTGCTGCGGGCCTGCCCGCCCCGACGCCCCTTCCTGCATCCCGCCAGAGCTGCCACGTCTCTCCAGGAGATGGTGCTGCCAGCACGCTGCAGCGCCCGGCTCATCCCTGCGCAGCCTCGTGCTGCCAGCCGGCCTGGCAGAGCCTCCCCGCGTGGGCTGGGCAGAGGGAGCGGAACTGTCCCCGCCTGCTCCCACGGGCTGCGGGGAGAGTGGGACCCCATGCCCGAGCAGCCTGCCGCTGGGAAGCACGGTGCCGTCAACGCGTCATCCCGGGCGCCTCCGGGCAGAGCAGCGCATGGGCGCTGTGAGCCCCCGGCGCGCTGCCCGCAGCGCCACGCAGCCTGGGCAGAGCAGCACGCTGCTGTCCTGCCAAGCCTCCAGCCCCACCAGCCTGCGGGACCGGCCCCGTCCCGCCAGTCTGTGCCGCGGGCTGCAGAGCGGGTCACCTGGCGGTGCCGGGGAGGTCTGGGCTCAGGCCTTGCCATGCTGCTGCATTGCACCCTGCTTCCCCTTCCTCATCCCCAGCCTTTGAACGAGTGGGAGCCAGGGCAGATGCACCCCGATTTCGGCACCCTCTGGGTACCTTCCCTTGTTAGGGACCCCACACCGCCATGCCTGCCTGATCCCAGATCACCAGCCCATGTGTCCCGAAGGGGCTCCGGCCAGGCCTGCCGGAGCACAGTCCGGCCCCTGCACGAAGCCCCCTTCCAGCCTCGGCGCCTGGCAGCCTCTCCCTCTGCGGGGCCGTCCTGGCCCCGTCCCCAGTGCCCGCCACGAGCCTCCCCAGCCTGGTGCCACCGGCGTGGGCTGCAGTACCCACACGCTTCCCCCACGCACGCAGCGGCATGTGCGCCGGCGAGGGGGCCTGTGCCACTCGCCCACGCGCCTGCTCAGCCCGTGCCCCCGTGCAGCGTGCACGTGCGTGTGGGGCCGCGGCACGCTCCCAGGCACCGCTGCCGGCACCCTGCCCCTCACCTCCTCGCAGCTGCTCCCGGCCGCTGCGCCGAGCCAACCTGCAGGAGGAGCTGGCATATTTACTGCCGACAGGCTGACATTTCCACATCTATTACTCCTCTCCTCCTCGCTCTGCCATCGCCGTTACAATGGGAACAATTATGTTCAATTATTCTCCACCACACCGTTGACAAAAAGCTGGTATTTAAACTTTAATTATTCTCCCAACCTGCATGAGCAGCATGGCCTGCAGCCCATGCCAGCCCCTCCTCAGCCCCCCTGCTTGCTCCATGCCTACTGCCTTCCCCAGGACCAGCACTCCTGGCACAGATGCTCCTGGGATGGATGCTCCAGAGACAGACGCTCTGGGGACGGAGGCTCCCAGGACTGATGCTCCAGGGACTGACACCCCTGGGGAAGGATGTTCCAGGGACTGACACCCCTGGGGAAGGATGCTCTGGGGACTGACACCCCTGGGGAAGGACGTTCCAGGGACTGACACCCCTGGGGAAGGATGCTCTGGGGACTGAGACCCCTGGGGAAGGATGCTCTGGGGATTGAGACCCCTGGGGATGGATGCTCCGGGAACTGAGACCCCTGGGGAAGGATGCTCCCAACAGAGGAGGGAAGAGACTCCCTCATCTCTGCTTGAGCCCTGCCATGGCCTCAGACCCCTCTACGCTCCTGGCAGCAGGCTCTGGGCCTGGGCTCACTCCCCTGCAGCCCCATCCCCGTCGCCCTGACCCTCCGGCGTGGGGCAGCCCAGTGCAGCCGTGGGCGGCTGGACGCGGCGACACCAAGCCTAGCGCAGGCTCCGGGTGCCGGGGAAGCAGCGGGAGCCCCGGACCCACCCGCGCACAAGCGCAGGCAATGTGGCATAAGAAAGGCCATAAAACCCAGAGCCGGGAGCAGCTGCAACACGGAGCAGCTTTTACTGTAAAGGCAGCGGCACATTATTTAAGGCCCCTCTTAAAACCTAATGTTAGGTTTAATAAGGGAGATAAAAGCATGTCAGCAGCTCTCCCTCTCACGGCTCGGGGCTCCCGGCAGTCCTGCCGGGATGGTCCCGGTGCCGGGCAGCATCTCCGGCACCAGCCCAGGGGACACCAGCCCTGGGACAGATGTGGCCCCATCGGCAGGGAGGGCCGGCGTCACCCCAGCCCCGGGCGCCCAAGTGGCCACCGCAGCCGGAGCCCGGGCATGGAGGGACGCGATCCCAGCGCGGTGTGGGAGGGAGGCTGCGGGATCGGCACCCTGTAGCCGAGGCGGCCAGGAGCAGCCCCGACCCGCAGCGGGACGGTGCCAGTGCCAGTGTCGGTGCCTCCCCCTGGCCTCTGCAGCACCCGGCTCCGCTTGGCTCTGCCCTCTCCCCGCCAGCACGCGCGTTTAGTGCCTGCTCCCGCATGTCAGACATGTGCCATCTCATTAGCGCCTCTGTCCCCCAAAGTGAGAAGGGAGAACGCGTGAGACCTAATTGAATGTAACTAATTATTCACTCTGCAAATGCTCTGTTTAACTGGGATTGTGAGGGACAGAATTACTCATTCTGAAAAGGGGAGAGAAAGGGAGAAAGACGGAGAGAAAACAAATAGAGGCGGATGCTGGAGCTGCAGCTCCCTCTCTCCCCAGAATACCAATTACCGGATGAAGTGATTGTATAAATCTTTACCGAGTGAACGAACTGTACTAGTCACTTACTTCTGTCCTCTTATTACGAGGCAGCAATGAAAAATCGTCCTGCTCTCCAGTCTGGCTAAGGGCTCTGCAGCCGGGAACTCGTCCCTGGCGCTCTCCCAGGGCAGCGATCCCGAAGATATGGGGTCGAGGGCTTGGCAGCGATGCACGCCTGGCGCTGGGACCGCTGACCCGGGGAGCAGTGGCGCCGGCACCAGGGCGCTGCGTGGCCGCGGCGTCGGGACAGAGCTGTGCAGAGAGCCGGGGCCGGGCGATCCCAGCACCCAGCACAGCGCATGTCCCGGACATGCTGCATCGAACCCTCCCTGCAGGACGCTGGTGCCGCACCGGGCTCCCGCCACGCCGTGCCATGGCAGCTGCCCAGCATCGCAGCCACAGCAGGGCCGTGCTCACAACACAGCTGCGGGTGCTCCGGGACCATGGCACCCTGGTGCTCGTGGGGCCGGTGGGAGCCAGGCGATGCCGTGCCAGCACCGGAGATACTGGGAGCCTCGTGCCCGCGACGGCTCCCCCAGGCTGCTGGCGCCACGCAGAGGCAGCGCAGCCTCGTGCCTGCACCTTCCCTGCCCTCCCCTCCCCAGTGCCACTCTGCCAGCCCCAGGCTCCCTCTCCGGGGGCTCCCGCAGCCTTCAGAAACCATTCCAGGCCTCCATTCAGCCGGGACAACGGCGCTTCCCACCAGCGGGTTCCTCTGCCAGAGTGAACCATTTATCACTGCCCAGCATCCCTGCTCCACAGGCCGGAAAAACGCACTAATTAGCAACAATCTCCATTGCTTTTCCCTGACACATCATTTAATTCCAAATTCCCTCGTGCAGCTTCTTCCAGACACGCCAGCTCCTGTCCTCGGCTGTGGCGTGGGGTGGGAAGGGCAGGTCCCGCATACGGGCCGTCCCTGCAGCAGGGAGCACTCGGCCGTCCCGGGATCCACGCTGCGTATGCCGGAGATGCTCCCGCGGGGCCCCCAGGACACCCCACACCCCACTGTCGGGGCTGTGCGGCAGCTCCCGGACCCTCCCGCCACCATCACCACCACCATCCCGCGGGATGCAGTTACCAGGATGGAGGCCCCCGGTCCCCGTGTCTGGCTGCTGCCAGGGCACAGGAGCGGGGAGCCCCACGCACCCCAGGCAGGTGCTGCCTGGCCACACGGACCTGCCGGGACCCCGGCTCGGCCAGGGGCAAGGAGCCAGCGGGAAAAGCCGCGCAGGCGGGTCTCTGCGGGGCAAACACATCTTCAGCACGTCGGTGAGGAGAGGGCTGCCATGCTTTGGGGTAGCAGCTCGTCCTGCCTCGTACTCGGACAGGGATTTGGCTGCTGCCAGCAGTGAGTGATGCCATGCTCTGGAGATGTGTGTGGGTGTGAGGGAGATAACATCATCATCATCATAACAAATGCAACCGTGCAGCTCCATTCGGTGCTTATTGGCATTCTTCTGTTTATCTATAAATAATTGCAGGGACACAATAGACTTTTAAGACTGTCAAAGAGTTTGTCTCCCTACAGGAACCGTATTGCCACAGCGCTGCCACCTTATCTGCCTGCAGAAAGATGAGGGTGGGAAAAATATTTACTGCTGGGGATATTTGTCATCTGCAAATTACCTTTGCCTACAATCCTCAGCGGGGACAGGACTGACAGCGCGGATTTGTATTGCAGGCACGCGGGTGCTGGGATTCCCCGCGCCGCCCAGACCCGCCTGCGCCTCCTCCCCTTTGCTGGCGGGGTGGGAAGCACCTTGGCAGCACCGTGCACGCAGAGCCAGCCCGCGGCAGCACCGTGCATGCAGAGCCGGCCCATGGCGGCACCCCATGTGCAGAGGAGGTGCCCAGGTGGCAGCAGGCTGCAGCTGCAGCCTGAAGGGACGGGGGAAGCCACAGGTGATGCTTCACTAGCGACCCAGCGAGCGCCGTAGCGTGGCGGAGAGCTGCGACGGGGCAGCGTCATGCTCTGGGAGATCTTGAAGCCGGGCCCTTGCACCTCTGGCTTCCTCCAGGAATCGCCAGGTCTGCAGCATCTCCCAGCCGGCAGCCACGCGTCGTGCAGTGAGGCACCTGCGCCCAGCTCCCACCACAGCCGCGTCTCGCGGCACAGCGGCTGCAGGCACTGGCCACCTCGCTGGCCCTGCCGCTCTCCTGCGACCGCAACCCACGGAGGACCAACCTGCTGCTGACCCTGGTGCGCCTCGGCCCCGCGCTGCCCATTGCCACCAGCCCCTCGGGCGCCCCGCCAGCACGGCTCGTCACCAGGATGCCACCGCTCGAGCACTTATCGCTGCCATATCCAAGAACTGATCTAATTGATGTGACACCAATTATTCAAGTATCACTGACTGCAGAACTAATGCATCTGTGTGTACAAGCCTCCCTAGACCCCGACCATGAAATTGTAACTCTGACATGAAAGGTGGCAGCACGGGAACGCCGGATCCCGACCGAGTCCCAGCAGTGGCAGGCCCTGCTGGCGCAGCCTCCGACGGCTGGTCCGGAGGTGGCAGCCACCAGGGACAGCTGCAACGAGGACCGCGTCCGGCCTGCTGCGCGGGGAGCTGGGGCTGCAGCTCTCCGCAGAGGCGAAGGGCTGCGGCGCCAGCGGGTCCTGCCCGGGCCTGGCAGCCCTGGCCATGCAGGCACTGCAGCTCTGCCACGGCATCGGGTTGGCCGTTCCGGGCTGCTCAGCATGGCCCAGGCAGCTAGTGGAGCTCCAGCTTGCACGCAGACTGGTGCTGGGAAGAGCCATTCGCTGCATTCGAAATTTTACTGCGAAATTAAGCTATGCCTGGACACGCAGAGCCAGGACACCCAGAGCTGGCACAGGCGGCAGTTCGGATTTTGTAAATTGCTTTTTCCAGTCAGCTGAAGACAAAACGTGCCTGGAGGCAGGGGGTGGGCAGCTCCTCCCCGGGCGGGCACAGGGGCCCCGGGAGCTTCCCGTGCCGGAGCCTGCACCCCGGGGCCCTGGCACTTTGCCCTGGCTCCGGCCGGGCTTGGCGGGCAACGCCGGCCTTGGCTGGCCTCTGCAGGGCTCAAACATCCCCAAATGTAAAAAATCAAAGGAAATGTAACTGAAAAAAGCTGGCAGGCTGCCCACTGCACAGGACACTGTCGGACCCGCAGCCTCGCTCCAGGTGTTTCCCCATGGCCGGGCCCCTCCTTCGTGGAGCTCCTCTGGCCCCGGCAGGACCAGTGCTGCCAAGCTGGCGGCACGGCACGGCACGGCCCCGGCCAGGGCAGCGGTGTGGGCACACGGGACACAGCACTCACGGCCGCGACGAAGCTTCGGCGCAGTCTCGTGTTGCAGCTGCAGCGAGCAGCGTGGGGAAAGGCTGGGCGATGCTCTGGCTGGACGGGCGAGGGTTCACCCGGGACCTGGTTTGCTCAAAGCTTTCATTAAGGACCTGGATGATGGAATAGAGAAAATGCTTATTAAATTTGCAGATGACACAAAGCTGGGAGGGACTACAAGTATCTTGGAAGACAGGATTAGAATTCAGAATGATCTTGACAAATTGGAGAAATGGACTGGAAAAAATAGGATGAAATTCAGCAGGGACAAGTGCAAGGTACTACCCAGAGATGGGAATAATCAGCTATGCAAACAGAGACTGGGGGCCGGCGCGGCTGGCGGGCTGCGGAGCGCAGCCGGAGCCACGTGCCCGGACTCGTGCCAGCCTGTGGCTGCCCCTCACAATCCCCTGGGAGCCAGGGCTGCCGGCAGGGCCGGGGAGTAACAGACCGGTGGAGCCATCCTGGCTGCCTGCCGGCAGCCCCCGGTAGTCACTCCTCGGCAAGGGCAGGTGGGCAAGCGGAGCGCCGGACCCCAGCGGCACGTTGTCGGGGAGCTGCTTCCCCCAGTTCCCCGCTCTGCGTGGGAGCGGCCAGAGACAGGAGCGCCTGGCACCGGAGCAGGGCTGAGCCCGAGCAGGGCCCCTGCTGCCGCCTTCCCTTCGCTCCAGCAATTAGAGCTCCAGCCAGCACCCCCCCAGCCTGTGCAAACACCGAGGCTCATTTAAATAAATTAAGAAGACATAATAAATCATAGGGAAATGAGGGGCTGTGCCTGGGGGCAGGGGAGTCGCTCGAGTTTAATTACATTGGCAAGCCTTCCACCGCGACGGCGCAGGGAGCCTCGCGTGCAGACGTGCAGGGAGCAGGCGCCGGCGCCTCAGCCAGCACGGGCTGCAGCCTGCACCCGGCGCACCCGGCTGCCCCGCGGCTCCGGCCAGCCCGGGGCGCACGCTGTGGCCGAGCATCCCACGCCACGCATGGCAGCCGAGCACCCCGCGCTGCTGCCAAGCATCTCGCACCAGCCAAACACCCTGCGCCGCCGCTGCAGCTGAGCATCCTGCGCCAGCCGAGCACCCCGTGGCAGCTGAGCACCCCAGGGCAGCTGAGTATACTGCGCCAGCCAAGCACCCCATGCCGCAGCTGAGCATCCTGTGCCGCCTGAGCACCCTGCAGCAGCCGAGGACCCCGCACAGCTCCCAGGGCCCGCAGGCAGCGTTGCCCGCAGAAAGGGGCCGCAGCAGCCACCCAGCAGCTCCCCGACCCGGGGTGAGCGCCGAGACCCCCGTCCCACGCACCCCGCGGTCCCAGCCCTGCCCAGCAGCTCGGTGCTGCAGCGGGCGGCCCGGCAAGCGACGACATCCAGCGGGCTCAGGGAGCGGCGATGCCGGTGCCAGCGCCCCTCCGCCGCCCTGCGAGATTTACAGCCTGTCCCTCATTGCTTAAAGACTCTCGTTCGCGGCTGCAGTGGGAACTCCGGAAAGAGCTTTGTGTAGAGGCAGCAAATTTATGAGACTGGCTCTGAATCCCCAGTCACATCAGGGGCCAATTCGTCTTCCCAGGGCTGAGGATGAAATTAAATTATTGTAAAATAAATCTGTAAAAATGATGAAAAGACCATCACCCGCCAGTGAGGGCGGGGCACGGGAACACACGCACAGCCGTGACGGATGGGGCTCGCCAGGTGATAAAGCGCCCAGGACTCAGTAGCTCAGGGATTTTCACTGTAATCTCACTAAAGAGATGTTGTTTACAGGAAAAAGGGTATTTTGGGGAGGAAATTGCATTTCAAGGTTAAAGGAAAAAAAATGGAGCGAGTCTCCCTGGGAGCCTGCTTGTGTGCAAGACATCCACAGGTGGGGGCGAGCTCCAGGGTGCTGGAGGGAGCAGCCGGGCTGGTGCACACGGCTGGGCAGAGCCTTGCACACGCGTGAGCAAGGGGCTGGGGCCAGGCGAGCCTGGCGCTGCCCCAGCCGCGCGGCGCAGCCGGCAGACAAGGCCAGCACTGCCCGCCAAGGCTCTCTGCCTTGCTCCAATGCCAGGCTCGCGCTCAAGGCAGGAGTGGGCTGCGCAAGCCGGGATGCGGCCGCAGCTGGTGCCAGAGCAGCCCAGCACGGCTGAGAGGGCAGAGCCGGAGAAGGATGCAAAGCAGGGGCTATCGATCCAGGATAACCCAATTAGCCCGGGCTTCCCTGCTAAGTGCTGCCAGCCTGTGTCAACGGAGGAGCTAACGCAAGGCAGCTGCTCAGGCATTGCTCCCGCAGCACCCGGCCCAGCCGCCGGCACTGCCTGAGTGCTGGGGCTCCCCTCGGCCCTGCTCTGAGCCGCCGCTCACCCCATCCCCGGCCGGCAGGACCCCGATGAGCTTGGAGCGCTCTGCCACATCCCCCATGCACACATGGAGCTCGCATCACCCACCAGGATTTGCAGCCTGCCGGTGTCACTTCCATCCTGCAAGGAAGGTGCTGGAGAGATTTTTCTAGCCAGAATGACTGGAAAAATAATGCCTGGGTCTTATGCAGTGTTGTCTGGCCATTTAACAATAGGCCATTATCACAGTTCAGCATGGCGAAGGGATTTATTTAGGACACACAATTGCGAAGACAACCCAGCACCAGGTGCTTAATAGCATTTCAGAGGTATCGCAGTGTTGCGGCGCTCAGGAAACGCAGCTGCAGGGAGTTCGGGGACTTTGTTCTTCACCCATGTGAAACTCCCGGCACCAGCAGAGATACCTCAGCTCCACCCCAAGCACAAAAGCCGTGGGGAGAAAGCAGCCTCTTTTCAGGGCTGCAGCACATCCCAACCCTCCGGGGCGCTGGCAGGATGGCTCCAGTCGGAGCAGAGGCACCGGCGCGGGCAGGGTGCTGAGGCACGAGTGCGGCGGGGAGCCGGCGCTGCCCCACGGCGCTGCCCCACGGCGCTGCCCCACGTCTGGCTCCCCCCAGGCCGGGCCCGGCCCAGCGCTCGCTGCCCCGCTCCGGGCGGGACGCGGCCCTGCAGAGCGCCGCTCCCTGCGGCTCCCCACACCTCTCCCCGCGGAAGAGCAGCCCCAGGAGGCTGCTCCGTCCCGAGCGGCTCCCGCCCAGCCCGGCCGCCGGGATCCGGGGCGGCTCCTGCTCTCCCCTCTTATCGCCTGCCGAGGGCGGTGCCGAGCGCGCCTGCACCAGCCCCGTCGGCTCCCACCCGACGGGAGCGCGGGGGGCTCCCGGGGCCTCGCCCCCCCCCCCCCCCGCGGGCCCCGAGCGGCCCCGGCGTTTCTGAGCCCTTCCAGGGAAGGAGCTCGGGAGATGCCTTTGGCCAGACCCGCCGCTTTGCAGGCTCCTGTGTCCCACCCCGGCAGCGCTGCGGCGGCCGGGCTGGGGGACGCGGCAGGGACACGTGCCGTGCGGCGGAGGGTCCCGCGGCCCCGCCGGCACTGGGAGCCGGCACTGGCAGCTGTCCTGCACGGCGCTCCGAGGCTGCCACGCGCTGAGGTGGAAGTAAAGAGCTACTGAGTGAGCAGACATTCAATAATTCATGGCCACTGAACTGCAACAGGAACAACGACAAATAATAATACAGGAAAATGGGGAAAAACAGAATCCATTAGGCCAATGGTTCAGGCATGAAGGAGCAGAGGGAGCAGGTCAGCAGTCACACCACGCACACATGGAGGGTGATGGCCGGCAGCACCGGGCACCCTCCTGGCGGGGCTGGTGCCCCATGGAGGCTGCCCCGGGGCGCATGCCTGGCCTGAGGTGCTGAGCAGCTCCACACGTGCCACCTTTGTGCCCTCCATGGCTGGTCAGCACGCAGGGAGCTTGTTCGCATCTCCAAGGGGCAGGGAAGGCAGCTCTGCTCTCCCTAATTATAACCAGCGATGCTTAGCAGGGAGTTTGCAAACAGGATTTAATTAGCGCGGCCAGGCTCCCTTGGCACTCTGTGCCCTCCCGGGTCAAGGGCAGAGCGGAGCAGGGAGGCGGGAACCGGGGATGCTCGGCAGCAGCGATGCCACGGCTCCCTCTTCCCTTTCTCCACAGCAGCAGCCCCAAGGGCCGGTGCAGCCCCACTCCTCGCGCCTCCGTGTGGACCCACATGCCCACCGCGCTCTGCCCCAGGGACCACGCTCACGCTGACCCCGAGCCAGCAGGTGCTGAGCTGGGAACTTTATTCCGCTGCTTCAAGAAGGGGCTGCGAGGTCTCTGAATGCACAAGCCCGGGCTTCTGTCGAGAAGAAAAATAGAAAAGGGGTGCATGGAATGCAACACAGACCCAGGAGTGGCATGGGAGGGTGGGAGGGAGTCAGCGAGAGCGGGCAGTGGCCAACAGCAGCCCTGGCGTGGGGGTTCAGCTGAGCCGCACTCCCGGCCAGGCCTCCCACCGTCTCCTCCTTCCCGCCGACAGAGCCCAGGGTGGCATCCCCTCCTGCTGCTGGCGCTGCCGCTGATGTCGGTGCTGCCGCGGGCTGCGGCTTGTGCTCACAGCCCGACCCCGGCATGCGGCCAGGCTCTGCCGGCAGCTGCATCCTCTGGGGCCACAGGGCTCTGCACACCTGGGACAGGAAGGTGCTGCTGGTGCATGCATGGGACCTCGCGCAGCGCCAGCAGGGACAGGGCCGAGCGAGAGCGAGCCCCGCGGCACTGGCACAGGCTGCTCCTGCCGCTGCAGCCAGCCCGGTGCTGAGGCCAGCCCAGTGCTGCAGCCTGCTCGGAGCTACAGCCAGCCTGGCACTGCGGCCAGACGGATGCTGCAGCCAGACAGATGCTGTGGCCAGCCCAGTGCTGCAGCCTGCTCAGAGCTACTGCCAACCTGGTGCTGCAGCCAGACGGACGCTGCAGCCAGCCCGGTGCTGCAGCCTGCTCGGAGCTACTGCCAGCCTGGTGCTGCAGCCAGACGGACGCTGCAGCCAGACGAATGCTGTGGCCAGCCTGGCGTTACAGCCAGACGGGCACTGCGGCCAGCCTGGCACTGCGGCCAAACAGATGCTGCAGCCAGCCCGTTGCTGCAGCCTGCTTGGAGCTACAGCCAGCCTGGCACTGCGGCCAGACGGATGCTGCAGCCAGACAGATGCTGCGGCCAGCCCAGTGCTGCAGCCTGCTCAGAGCTACTGCCAGCCTGGTGCTGCAGCCAGACAGACGCTGCGGCCAGACGAATGCTGTGGCCAGCCTGGCATTACAGCCAGACGGGCACTGCGGCCAGCCTGGCACTACAGCCAGCCCAGCGCTGCAGCCAGATGGACCCTGCAGCCACCGCGCCCTGGAGCGGGCTGGCTCAGGGCTTCTGCAGGGCTGTTGCTGTTGTCCCCAGCCTTGCTGGGGGCTGACCACAGCCAGCTGGAGTTAGTGGGTGCCAAAGCCTTGCTGGTGATGGCAGTGGCACCATGCCCCACGCAGAGGGGCTGCTGAGCTCCGCTCGGCCCCGGCAGCACCTCACCCCAGCTCCCGGTGGACGTGGGCTGGCCAGGTGCGGGTGCCGCTGCTGCCGGGGCGCGGAGGCGAGCAGGCGCCCGCGGCCAGTGCTGCCTGTGCAGAGCTGAGCACGGCAGCTAGGTGACAGGTTTACAAATCACCTCTGCTGTGCGGAGAGGGAGCTTGGCTGCCTCGGCATTCATCCCAGTGCTAATTACTGCCTCCCCGAGGAACCCGATCCATCTCGCTGTAATTGACAAAAGGCAATTAAAAAGCCGTTGTGAATAACGGGGGACATCTCTGGAGGGCCTGGCAGGACAGATTTAGGTGCTCTGCTCCCTAGTGCCTTGGACACGTCCCAGTGCCGCTGCTCCTGGCACTCGACAAGGGCAGTGCGCCCGGGCCAGTCTCCCCGGCGCTGCCTCGGCACCGGGACGGCTCCCGCCTGTGCCAGCCGGACACCTCTGTGCCAGCCAGACACCCCCGTGCCCGGCCCTCCGTGCCCTGCAGCCGCCTCCGCCAGCGGCAGCACTGACCGCCTGCCCAAGCCCCCCCAGGGCCGATCCCGGACAGACCCAGCCAGCTGATGCCTCACCCTCTGCCTTCCCGTGGGAAAAGGGCTCGGGCTGCAGGAGATGGGGCAGGAGCCACAGAGGGGTGGATTTCCATCATGAGCGGGCCTGGGAGGCTCCGCACCTCCGGCCGGGTGCAGCGAGCAGCTGCATCCCGCCCCCCGGGTCCCGGGCCACGGCAGCCTGCGCTGGGACCACCGGGGCGTGAGGGAGCCCCGCCGGGCCCTGCCGGGGCCTCGGGGCAGAGCCGCGGTGCAGTGCGGTGCAGCACGGCACTGCGCCCGCTGCGGGAGCGTGCGTCGCTTCCCCCGCCTGCGCACAGCGCAGAGCCGAGGCCTCGCAGGAGACAAAGGGGCAATCAGCAGCGAGTGGCGCGGAGCTGGGCGAGAAGAGCAGCTGATTGAGGAAGAGAGGTATCAGATGACTCTTGTGCAGAGCGATCTTTGATTGTGGAGAGCAGCAGGTGCAGGCACTGCCAGCTCACCTGGGGAGACACGGCCCCGGCACCCGGCATGAGCGGAGAAGGGCAGCGCAAGGCGGGGGGGGACGTGGCCTGGGCTTGGGCAGCAGCGGCCCCACAGCCCTGTCCGCTCACAGGAGATCTGAGAGCTCCCTGTGCCACGGCTGCAGCCAGCACGGTGATGCGCTCTGTCCCTGCACAGCAGCATGCTGCATCCTGCACAGCAATGTGTCCTGTGTCCTGCACAGCAATGCCTTTCACCCCTGCACAGCAGTGCCCTGTATCCTGCACAGAGTGTGTCCTTCATCCCCGCAAAGCAGTGCCCGTATCCCTGCACGGCCTGTGCCCTGTGTCCATGCAGGCGCTGCTCTCCCGAGGGCCTGGCAGCTCTGCTCCTCCTTGCACAGAAGAGCCGTGTAGTGACCCCATGCACCAGGCAGCCCCGTGGCCAGAGGCAGGCAGGGTCACTGGGCCCAGGCCTGCAGCTGGCCAAGCCAAGCCGCGCAGAGCCGGGGGCCATCTGCCAGCAGGAGAGCTGTGCCCTGCCCCAGGGCTGCGCCAGCCCCGTGCGCCACCAGGGAGCTGGCCGCCACTGCTGGCAGAGCTGCACCGGCACAGCACCAGGCACTGCGCACCGGGCACCGCGCGGAACTGCCCTTCCCGTGCTGCACATTGAGCTGCTGCGGCCAGGACGTGCGGGAGCCGGGTCTGTGCTGAGGCGTCACTGGCTGCACGCGGTCCCACCGCCGTCCCCACCGCCGTCCCCGCCGCTGCATCCTGCGGAGGAGGCGAGGGGCCCGGGCGCCCCAAGCTGACACAGGTCGTGGCTCTGGCAGGGCATCCTGCGCTCCGCCAGTGGCAGATGGCAGGATGTGCTGATGCCGGGATGTTCGTCGCCATCTGTTAGGTTTAATTGACTTCCTGCAGAAGTTCTTAAAAAAATTAAACCAGTTGCGAGAATAAAATTGTTAATTAAAAGGCCTTTTGATTGGATAGGCAAATATTTACCAATTATGACCGACCCCAGCTTCTCTATTTTTTGTCTGCAAATTCAACAATCAGCAGTTATCTCAGCAATTGCGTTTGCGCTGATGATTCCTCTTGGTGATCTTCCCTCATGACCATCCCGCAGCCCTGGGAGCTGCCGGCAGGGAAGGCGGCTGGGAGAGGAGGCTGGCTGCTGCTGTCTGGGTCTGGTCTCTGGTCCCCGGACAAGCGAATTGGGCTCATGCTGCATCCAGCCTGGAGAAGGCACCGGTCCCGGCCAAAAGGCTGTTGGCAGCACTGGAGAGGGGCTCAGCACGTGGGCCAGGGCCGAACCAGCGCTCTGAAATGGCAGGATGCTGCTGGCTGCCGTGGTCAGTGCTCGGCTTTGCAACCGGCTCGATGGCCCTGGCCCA
Source organism: Apteryx mantelli (assembly GCF_036417845.1). NCBI lineage: Eukaryota > Metazoa > Chordata > Aves > Apterygiformes > Apterygidae > Apteryx > Apteryx mantelli. Next base: position 19,732,342 of record NC_089995.1, read on the forward strand.
GCCCTGGCGCCACGGAGGGGGGGGGGGGGGGGGGGGCGCGGCAAACGCTCCCTCCCTTCTGCACCGTGCCGGTGCCCAGAGGATGCACCGGGCCAGCCAGGGCACATGCCCGGCCCCCGCGCCCAGCTCTGCCCCCGGCCCGCGGCAGCAGCTCCCAGCGGCTTGCCCCCGCTTCCCACAGTGCCGGCATCCACGGCCTGGCTGCAGGCTTCCCGAGCTGAGCCGAGCCAAGCCGAGCCAAGCCGAGCCAAGCCGCGTGGCGCTCTCCGAGCGGGAAGCGTGGGGAGCAGCACTGGCCATGCACCCCCCCCAAGTGGGCTGTCGATTTTAATGTGTTAAGAAACTGATGGATGACTCTGAGTGAGCGTTCAGTGTAAATTACCCGTGTTCGGCTCCAATCCGCGGCGAATTCATTAGGCCCACGTGTCTGCACAAAACCGGGTCCCGCTGTGCCGGGGTCCGGGACCTGCCGGGACCTGCAGCCCAGGGCTCTGCTCCGTGGCTCATGCCGGGGTCCGGGATGTGCAGCCGGGGGAGCACCACCAGGTCCGGTGGGAAAACAGATGCCAGGCAACGTGCCTGGCAAAGCGACGTGATGTCCACAAAGGCCCATTCCCACGATCTAGCACCGTTTAGAGGCTTATTAATGGAGCGGGAGAGCTAATTGTGATTAGCATAACGATGGTGCTAAACAGAGATAATGCTGCACTGAAGGGCAAAATAGATTTTTTAAAAGTGAATAAAAAAGGGAAAGACAGAGTAACTGGTCTTTAAAAATACAGAGATCAGTAAGCGAGGATTCATTCTTTTATTAGCACAGGCTCCCGGGGGAGGCGCGTCTGCGTCCCCGGTGCCCAAGCCCGCGCAGCTCAATAAGCGGCACGCCGCCGGCGCTGGGCCTGCTGCTTTATTGCCATGACTACTGCGCTCCGCTCTTAGAGAAAACTAAATATTGAACCAAGAGCGGGTGCTCGGAGCATCCCAGCCCTCCCCAGCCATCAGCGGCTGCCCGCCGGGAGCGCTCCCGCGCGGCAATGCCAGGATCCACCGGAGCAGGGCTGGGCCGCACACCCGGACCGCGGGAGGTTATTGCTGCGGCTCGGCGCCGCTCCTGCCTCCTGGCAGCCTTCGCCTTGTCCCCCATGCCAGGGGCTTCCCAGCGCCCGTCTCCGCTGGCAGCCTCGGACACGGCACGCCGGGTACCCCCGGCCGCCGGCTCCCCAACCCTCTCCCACCCTCGCCCTGGATTTTTGCTCGCCCCCCTAAATGTTCTAATACTGTAAAAGATCCATCAGAAACCTTCCACTCCAGAGGGATATATATTATCTAAATTTGATAAGACAACTTAATTTCTCTCCGTGTCTGTTACTGGCGATAAAACTGAGAGACTTTTATGACCCGGAGTCCTCTGTAAGATTGTCAGGAACTTATTATACAAGGTATAACTGGATTTCTCTCCACAGATGGCTCGCAGCCATGAGCTGTAACGCAATTCTGCAGCACATTTGGTAGAATAAATGCAAAGAGCTTGTTACAGTGAGTTAGATAAGAGAGACGGGAACACGACTCTTGCAGGCTAATTCAGAATCTGATCTGCCTTTTCCCTGGCTGTGAAGGACGCCTCAGAAAAGTGCATTTCACACTGAGGAATGGGCCCAGCCTCCCCCAAGCCGCCCGGGATGGGCAGGTCAGAGCTGGACCTGGCCTGGGTGCATGCAGCAGCTCTGCCCCAGCACACCAGCACCGGCACCGGCGCTGGCACCGGCACTGGCAGGCGCCCGCCCCCACGGTGGCGGGGGACGGCGGCCCCTCTCCGCACCCTGGCAGCACGCTCATCCTTCATAGTTATCACCCAGCCCATTCAGGCTCCGACCAGATAAAGACTGGTGATTTTTTATTTACTGATTTTTTATTTCAGCATCCTGTGGGCAGGGTGCCATGCAACACACTCATTTATCTCAATTTGCTCCCTCCCACCTCCCATCCCTAATTTTTCAGGAGAGCCTTGGAGGTGAAAGCCTCATCTCATCTCTGCGGCTCTCCTGCGCACAGAGCGCGATTGCGGCTGCCTTGCGCCGGCCCCAGGGCTGTGCAGCGCCAAACACCGGACCCACTGCCCTGCGCCACTGGGCTCCCTGCACCGCCGTGCACAGGGCTGTGCTGGGCTCCCCGCACAGCTGCACATGGGTCTGCACCAGGCTCTCCGCACAGCTGCACACAGGGCTGCACCGGGCTCCCCGTTAGCCCTCAAACAGCATCGGCCCCCGGCCGGGCTCTCACCACGGCCCTGGCTGCTCCCCGGATGCCGGCGGCTGGCGCAGACCGGAGGCAGCAGCACAGTGTGACCACATCAACTCCAGGCGAAGTATGTTGTTATGTGCATCAGGTTTTGTAATGGAGCATGTTTAAAATTCAATAGAAAGAAAGATTAAAAAAATAAGTTTCTTATCTAAAGGAGCCGTAGAGCCAGTGAGGAAATTATGAATGTCTCGTTGTCCAAGGTTAAAGAGTGAGAGCTGAGGCATGAAAAGGCAAGAGATAAGATGAAATGTTTTCTGTTCAAATGAATGGGCTCCACTCTGCTCTGTAATAAACGATCAGTGTCAATATGACAAATTAATTCTGCATCGAGAACCATTTAGTGTGCGCGGGGTGGGGAAGGGGCCAGGTGGAGCCCAGTGACTCTGCCGCAGCCTCCTCCCGGCCCAGAGGGAGCAATGGGCAGAGAGGGGGAATTAGACCGAATCAGAGCAATGGGCAGAAAGGGTAATCAACAGCCTGTGGCTGCAGGTGTGTTCCCACGGGATGCACCGGGGTTCCTGCGGGATGCACCGGGGTTCCCGTGGGATGCACTGGGGTCCCGCAGGTGCATCGGGGTCCCCAGGGCCACAGCGTGGCTCTGCGCCGTCCCCGCTGCCCCCCGGCTGTTGTGGGAGAGCCGGCGAGCAGCCCCAGTGCCACCCCGCTGCGTCCTAGGGAGCGGGACGGCACCGCCGGCACAGCCGGACCCAAGGACGAGGGACGGGCGGTGCGTCCTGGGCTGGCAGCCGCGGCTGCTGCGGCAGAGCCGTGCCGGCACGCGGAGCTGCTGGCAAAGCAGCCAGGTGACCCCGCCAGAGAGATTGGACCTTTTAAAAGAGACAGTGATAAATGAAACTCCATTTCAGCTCACCAGGAGCAGAGGAAGGGGGCAGGGAAGCGCTTCCCGGGAGCCACGTGCTGAAGGTCACCTGGGAGCCGGACCACGCTGCCAAGCGGGGGCGAGGGGAGACCCCGGGCGGCAGGAGGGTATGGGGCGGTGGCGTGGGATGGGACCATGGGGTGTGGGACGGGAGGACGGTGAGCAGCTCCCGCGCAGACCGCAGCGGCACATCCCATGGGAATGGTCTGGCTGCCGCCGCACACCCCATGGGAACAGCCCAGCTGCTGCCATGCTCCACGTGGGAATGGTCCCGCTGCTGCTGCTGCACATCCCATGGGAATGGCCTGGCCACCGCCACACACCTGGTGGGAAGGGCCCTGCCACTGCTGCTCCGCACACCCCACAGGAACAGTCCCACTGCTGCTCTGCCCACCCCACAGGAATGGCCCAGCAGCTGCCACGTGCCCCGCGGGAACGGCCCTGCCGCTGCACCGTCCCCCACCCAGCGCTCCCTGGGGAAAGCCCTGGCCGGACTGGGCTGCCGTGGGCTCTGCACAAGTCCCCACCGCAGGTAGCTCCTCCACACCGGCCCTGGACGGGCAGTGGACACCGCCGCTTATTTGCCCACAGATTAAAATTTCTGCCACAGCAAAGCAGACAAGTCCCAAATTCCCATGTAAATGTGGCGCGGTGCCTCAGCCCTTCCCCAAGCCTGCGGCATGGGACTCGCCAGCCAGCCCTGTGTCTCCCTGTGCACAGCGGCCAGGAAATTAGATACGCGATCTGGTGACGACAGGAGCTGGGGGCTCACCGGCACACGGATCGCGAGAGTCGGCACCATGCAACCCGCAGCCCCGTGGCACGGGAGTGCGGCTGACCCCACGCGTGGCACCCAGACGCTGCCCCACCATGCATGGTGTCCCAGCCCTGCCCGTGCCACGGTGCAGGAGCACAGCGAACCCCATGTGGCACCCGAACGCCTGCCGGGCGCAGGGTCGCGCTGCGCACGGGGGCACAAGCGCTGCGCCAGGCCGGCAGGCCCAGCAAAGGCACTGCCGTAGCGGGAGCGTTTACGGTTCAGGGGAGATGCTGAGCATACGGCACACTCCTGATGAAGACAAATAGCAGCTGACACACAACACGGTTTCCTCGTGTTCATCCCCAGCTGCCTGAGGGCAAGAGCGGGGGAAGCTGCAGGAAACGCTGTAACGCCAGAGCCTCTGTGCCAAGAGCTGCCACGGCTCAAGCGGCTCCGTCCGGCCCCCAGCACAGGCTCGCTGCAGGCCAGGCTCGCTGCGGCCCGCAGCAAGCGGTGCCGGGCAGAGCGGCGCCCCAGTGCAGCGCCGAGCGGGCGCCCACATTGCTGCCACAGGCCAGGCATCGAGCAGCCACTGGGCTGTCCCGTGGGAATGCCCAGGTGTGCCTGCAGGAATGGCCAGGGGTGTCCTGCAGGAATGCCCAGGGATGCCCGTGGAAATGCCTAGGGCTGTCCCACGGCAATGCCCAGGGATGCCCGTGGAAATGCCTAGGGCTGTCCCACGGCAATGCCCAGGGGTGCCCGCAGGAATGCCCAGGGATGACCATGAAAATGCCCAGGAATGCCCATGGAAATGCCCAGGGATGTCCATGGAAATACCCAGGGGTGTCCCACGGGAATGCCCAAGGATGCCCACGGGGATGCCCATGGGTGTCCTGCGGGAATGCCCAGGGGTGTCCCACGGGAATGCCCAGGGATACCCATGGAAATGCCCAGGGGTGCCCACGGGAATGCCCAGGGGTGTCCCGCAGGAATGCCCAGGGGTGCTCGTGGGGATGCCCATGGAAATGCCCAGGGATGCCACCAGGCCTTGAGGACTGCAGCCGTGAGGAGAGGCAGAGCATGAGCACCTGGCTGCGGTGCCGGTCCCTGCTGGCGGCTGACATGCTGCAGAGCCGGCGCGGCCTGGGAAGCTCCTGACGGAGCAGCACATGCTCCCCGCCGGCGCTGGGCGCGCAGGAGGGGCCATGGCGCTTGGCCGGCACGGCCGCTGCGCAGGGCGATGCGGGGCTGGGGCCGCGGCCACCCGGCTGCCAGCCCTGCTCCAGGAAGGGTTAACAGCCATCCCCATCTTGTTCTCAAAACACTCACACTGGAGCTAAAATGGAAACAGCCTCTCAACAGCTGAGATTAAAACAAGAAAATGAGTAAAGAATGGTGTTTGTTAAAGGGAAATAGCTAATATAATCCTCAAAGGATTTTTCCTTTTGACTTAAAAAAAAAAAATCTAATATCTTCATTTCCATACCTTTTTTAAGCTAATTTGTGGAAAATTAAAATGGTGAGCCCACAAAGGCTGCAGTTTAATTGAATCTTGCATCAGCCCTCAGTGAGCAGTCTCTCTTGGATTCCTTGATTAGCTCCCTCCATTAAATCATTTTTGCATCATTTAGCTGAGATTCTGTCTTCTGCCGGGTCTGGGACTTGGGGACCCGGATAACTTGGTCTCCATCTGAGCGGAGGCGAAACGCCACGCTCTGGAGAGCGGCCTTGCCCGGATTCCCACGTCCAGGGGCTCATGCCAGGTGGCGTGGCCCCACACGTGGCTCTTGGATGGGGCCGGCGTTTGCAGCCTCCCTGTCCCCCAGGGCACTGTCCCTGCAGGGATGGAGCTGCTGGGTCCCTCTGAAGCCACCGGCTGCACGCTGGGCTCAGCCGTCCCGGCACGCCGCGTCCCAGCCCTGCCGTCCTCGCCAAGCCCACGCACCCTCCTGCATCCCTGGCGGCTCTCCTTCCCCAGCCAGCTGCACGCGAGTCTGCCGATGGCCTGTCAGGCTATCATGTCCTGTAGATTAAAACAGATTTATATAAAGTCCTTTTCACCCCATTAGATTACTCTGGATTAACCTTGATCTCAGTAATAGATGCTATAAATGTAAGTCCCGCTCAGGGGGATTTTATCCATATGTTCTTGGAAGGCAGAAAGTAGATAAATTCTTAGAGAAGGTCTTACAGAGCGATTAGGAAGATTTAACCTCTTCAGACACTGGGCACAGCTGGAGCCGGGCAGTGAGGTGCGGTGCACCCCCCCTGCGTGGTGTGATGCAGCCCCTGTGCAGTGCAGTGAGGTGCGGTGCAGCCCCTGCGCAGTGCGGTGCAGCCCCTACATGGTGAGGCATGGTGCAGTGCAACCCCTGCGCGGTGCAGCGAGCCCCACGGGCCTGGACAGGACAGGACACACCGGGGCACCTACGCCACTGCGGGACCCGCTGGGCTCGGCCACGCATCGTGTGCAGGGCTGCCTGCGGGGACACATGCCACCGGCCGTCTGCTTGTCTTTGTTCCTCGGAGCCCAGGTTTTGTGCCAGGCTTTGCAGTAAAGCCCTGGCTTTGCACCTCAGTGCGTGTCCCACAGCAATTTCCTACCAAATCCCTTTTGGCTGCAAGTGCCCCAAGCTGGATGATTACCATCAAGCCCCGGCGCTCCGCTGGTAAGCCCTGCGCTGCCGCTCCAGAGCTAAGCGGCTGCCTGACGTGGTGCCGCTGTCCTTGATTTATAGCCTGTGGCTTCCCTGAGAGCGTCGTGCTTTTCCCATCACAAGAAGAGAAAAGCCTGCTGGGCAGAACAGGCTGCAGCCGCTCGTTCGGCATCTGGTGGCTGATAAATGGTTAATGCAGCAAGCAACAAGGGCAGAGCGAGGAAACCGGAGCAGCAGGAGGCGAGGCGAGGGCCAGGGGCCGTTCCGCGCTGCCCTGGGCCTGGTGCTCGCCGCGTGGCACCGCGCGCCCGCGGCTGTGGCTGGAAGGGGCGACAGCGATCAAAACCGATTCCCCATCCCCTCCTGCCGCTGATATTAAATTGCTCTAAGCATGGACGAGAGCCAGCGACAAGCTCAGCTCTTCCAGGAGAGCTTGGCCAGCAAGTTGCCTTCTGCCTGTGGATCAGAGGAGCAGCTAACAGGGGAGAGGAGCTTGGCGCCAGTTCGGGCTGTGGAGTGCTGGCCCGGTGGAAGCCGGCACGACGGTGCTGGAGACAGGCGTGAGCTGTTGGCACCAGCAGCAAGGAGGCAGCGGCTCCGCAAAGCCAGACTGAGCTGGGGATCTGCGAGGGCAGGGAGTCGCTGGGTGCGGGGCAGCGGCACGGCCCACTGGCACAGCACGGCACAGCACGGCATGGCACAGCATGGCACGACATGGCATGACATGGCACGGCATGGCATGGCACAGCACGGCATGGCACAACATGGCACGGCACAGCCAGCTCTGGGAGGTGGTGGGGGGCCCAGGACCTGCTCCGCAGCTCTCCATGGAGCACTGCCTCGGGCCGCTTGGTGCTCGGGACGTTGGCACTGAATCCGTGCCAGAGCAGCAGTGTGCCCCTGGGCCCCCGCCGGCACAGAGCCACCCTGGGACCACATGAGCCCCACGCGCCCACGGAGCAGGGACCTGCCCGAGGGGCGCGGAGCCGGAGGACAGGGCGCACCCATGCACCCTGGTGCATCCCCCTGCCATGCCACGCTGCGCCGCACACAGGCACGTCCACATGCACGCTAACCTGGGCACGGGGGTGCTGGCACCGCTGCTGAGCTCTGATGAAAATGTGCTCAGTCGGCAGAGCTGGCACTGACGGGCAGCGTGCTGGGACTGCCGAGCCGAGCTGAGCCAACCCAGCCGGCCCCGAGAAGGGCTCTGCGCGAGGCCGCAGGTGGATGGGACGCAGCGTGACTGGTGCATCGCCTGCCCTCGGCAGCCAGGGTGCCGCGTCCTCCTGCACTGACCTCCCTGGCCCCCTCCCGGGCTGCTGTCTCCAGCACAGCTGTGGCCGGCTGGGCCGCACGTGCAGGAGCACCGCATCCCACACGGAGCGGCTGCAGGCAGACCGGCTGTGCCGCTCTGCTCACTCCCAGGCTGGTGGCGGCGGTGGGAGGCGACGGAGGCCCTGCACCAGCCCAGTGCCCCTCGGCCAAGCGACAGGGCAATTCGGGGCCGCGTGGTCTCGCCGCGCGCTGCCAAGGTCTGTCCTGCTCCGCTCTGTCTCCCAGGGAACCCCGAGGTCTCACGGAGACGCAGAGGAACTGCCTGCTGCCACGAGCTGTCACCTCCGATTTGGCTGAATATTTAAGAGCTCCCTGAATGCGAAGTGACAAATCCATCACAGCCCATCTGCCGCTCGGCGCAGGCACCCTGCAGCGCTCCCGACATTTCCCGCCTGGCCCTGGCGCCAGCGCCCGCCCGCGGCTTGGCAACAAAGGGCAGCAGCTCGGCAGCCCCATGGTGCCGCCCCGGCGCGGCGCAGACCCAGCAGTGGGCTGCAGCAGGGCACGTGGCCCCACGCGGACACGGCCGCCCTGGCGAGGGCCGGGCACCCGGTGTGATGTGCCGGGCACGGCGCCATCCCCATGGCAGGTGCGAGCCCCGCAGAGACCAGCCGCACCGTGCTGTCCTGCGCTGCCGGCCTGCCCCCACTTGGGGCACCGCGCGGGATGGGAACGGTGCCGGTGCCGGAGCTGGGAGCCCCCATGGTGCCGCAGCCCGGTGCCTCCACTCGGCTCGGCCCAGCAGGGCTGCGGGAGGGCACCCGCCTGCTGCTCGCTCGGTGCTTGCGGCTGGCACAGAGCTGCAATTTACAGCCAACCTGCTGTTTGAGCTAATTGCGCTGTAATTGTCGGGCTGCACTCCCTCCAGCAGCGCCGGAGCCGCGGAGCTCGGGCTCCTCCCGGCACGGCTGGCACGGCCACGCTCGGCCCCACGCCCCGGCCCTGCCTGGCCGAGGCCTCCCGGTCTCCCTGCCGCTCCCGGCATCCCCAGCATCCGGAGGCACCGCTGCCGCCCTGCCTCTCCCGGCGGGCGTCTCACAGGGGCGCCGTCTTGGTTAGCTGAAGCCCGCAGGGACGGAGGAGCAGAGTGCCGCAGCGGGCCGGGGCCAGGCCAGGGCCGGGGCCAGGGCTGGGTCGAGCACGGGGCAAATGCCAGGGCGTCGCGCGATGAAGCCCGCGGCACCGAGGGGCCGGGCTGCCGGCAGCCGCTCCCGCTCCCGCTGCAGACCCCGCGCACCCGCCGCGCTGCTGGAGAACCCCACCAGAGCACCGCGGAGCACCGGGCCGCCCGGCAGCAGGGGCACGTCGGATGCAGAGGGACAAGCGTGGGGAATCCCGGCATCACCTGAGCGCCGGCCGGGCTGCAGTCGGCCGAACTGTGGTGCCGTTCCTGGGGCCGGCATTGCACGGCTCTGGCCCCAGCACCAGCTCCTGCTCCAGCCCTGGCCCCGGCATCGGCCGTGATGCAGGTGCAGGTGCCTGTGCCGCCGGCTGCCGTGTGTCACGCACCCTGGTGCTGTGCCGGCGAGCACTGAAGCCGGGCGCGAGGAGACCCAGCAGCACCTTCCTCCTCCCGCCTGGCTCCTGGGCTGGCGGGGGGGCTGCAATCAGCGCTAATCAGGTCGCTAGGTAATTGCTGCACCTCCTGCAGGGAGGTGATGGCTAAAGCGCAGCGGGCGGCACAGGCTGCTCCGGCGCGGGCCGGCAGGGCGCGGGGCTCGCTGCACCGGAGCTCGCGGCGCCTGCTGCGTCACCTGGACCGGTTCACAACAAACTCCATTTCTTTCATATAAAAACATTTGTGAAGAGCAAGAGTTCAAAACTCACAAAGATGCTTGGATGCCTTCAAATGAGAATGATTTTAAAATGCAATTTTCAAAGAAAACACGTCCCCATTCTGTTTTTCGGGAATTGTCTCTGTAGAGACTGGCGTTTCCCACGGCACGAGGATGCTGAGTCCTGCCGGCTCCAGTGGTGCGTGTGCGCAGGGCTGCATCCTGGCGCGGGGCATCCCAGCGCGCCAGTTCCCTGCACATCGAGGGGCCTTCACTGTCCCATCCCATCCCGCACCCGGCTCGGCCAGACGCCCGTGGCCGCCCTCAGCACTGACGCTTCCCTCCATCACACCCTATGCAAATTCCCACCATAATTACACTGAGAGCTATCAAACTATCTAATTTAATTTCTTTGTGAAAATAAATAGCTAAAGTGGCCCTAGGTACATGCATAAATACTTCAGCTTTATGTTAGGCCTGTTATTACTTCTCCCAGCTTGTGTAGTTGTAATGCACACTTAATAAGTATATATTTATTGCACGTCTCATCCTGGTGGAACGGCGAAGGGTTTTTGCTAAGTAAGCAGGAAAACAGCTTAGTCTGTAATAAAAAAGGGAGGGAGTTAAAAGAAAATATGGAGGATAATTAATTATCAGGCTTTGAACAGTCATAATTTTTTATTAAGCAAATATGCAAATATGGTGTAAGTAGCTGTGTTAGTATTTGAGGGCTTCTTTCAGGCTGATGGTTAATCTGTAATGGGACTACCTTTTTCCTCCGTGTGTGTGTGCAGACGCACACGATCATGAGCGAACACGAGCGCCTCCGCGTCCTCGTGCAGCGTTGGGAGTGCGTGTGCACAGCGTCGCGCCGACCTGGGCGCGCACACGCCGCCTCGCCTCCCCCTCGCCCACCGCGGCAGTGCTCTGCCTCTCCTGGACGCTTGCTGCATGCTTCATTAATCCAGAAAAGCACATGGATTAGCGCTCCGCAGGGCCGGGGAGACGGAATGCTGCAGGGATGCTGCCGGCCCCTGGCAGACCCATCCCTGCTCCAGCTCTCGGCAGCACTGGGCCCGGCGAGGCCACGCATCCGCCCGCTGGGGCCATCGCCGCCGTGCGGGGCTGCAGCCCGGCCGAGACCCCGCTGCCGGGAGCCTCCTGAGCTGCGAGGCAGGGAGTGGAGCGGAGAGGAGCCAGAGCAAGGGGCCGGCCAAGGCAGCGCCTCCAGCAAGCAGCATGCTGCTCTCCCCATTAGCCCTCGTTAGCACGCGGCTGAGAGACAACAAGAGTTTAAATTAAGAAGACATCACAGTGGTCCCAGCTGTGTTACCGCCGTGTTCAGGAAGAGCCCGACAGCTGCTATTTAATGTACCTTCATGATCTGTCAGGGTGTATGCACACTGCGCACGGCGGCTGCTGCGCCGCACACACACATGCGCCTGCTTCTGCATGGCTGCACGCCCCACACGGCCCCACATGCACACGCTTCTGCATGGCTGCACACTCCATACGGCCCCACACAGGCACACACAGGCATGCTTCTGCATGGCTGCACGGCCCTGCATGGCCCTGCACGCATGCATGCCCTGCACGGCTCCTCACATGTGCACGCTTCCGCACAGCTGCACGCCCCACAAGGCCCCGCATGCACGCGCTGCTGCACGACTGCTCGGCTCCACATGCATGCACTTCTGCACAGCCCTGCACGCGGCCATGCTGCATGCCCATCCCCGCATGCCGCTGTGCACGCACATGCACAAGGAGGGCAGCACCACCAGCTGGGCAACAGCCACGCTTACAGACCCATCGCTTCACATCAGGCACTGCCAGGCCACAGCAGCAACAAATGTGCTCAGACACAATGTTGGTGAATTTCCCACGTTTAGTGACTCTGCAGTAAATGCATTTGAGTGCATTAAGCCATTTCAGAGTGTGCTGACCCTGCCCCGACGCCTACATGGTCACGCACCGGTGCAGCGACACCAGCGCAGCAACCCCAGTGGTGTGCACTGCCCTGCGGTGAGCGCGGGCGGAGGTGGCTGTGGCTCCAGTGGCCGGGGCGCGCAGGCTGCGGCCACGCCAGGCTGGGGCTGCCGGCCCCGCTGCGGGGGGGTGGCCACTGCGGCTGGACCCCTGCCTGGGTGCCAGTGCTCCCCCAGCGCTCGCTGCAGCACCCAGGGCCGGTGACAGCACCGTTCATGGCCGGCTGCACCGCCGTCCCACAGGGAGCATGCCAGACCCCAGCATGGGAATGTCATGCACGGCCGGGGCGGTGCAGGGAGAAACGAGCACGCTGGAGCGTGGGGCTGAAGCTGCCGGTGTCCGGTCGCTTCCCAGGTGATGAGCAGGGGAGCAAAGGGCATCTCCCCTCTCCCCGCGCCGGCGGAGCAGAGCTGCTGCACAGAGCCACGCGCAGACCTGCCGCCTCAATTATTTATAGGTGCCACGGGTAGAACATGTTTTAATGACATTTGCGCTGGAGCTCGGCAGCGCGGATCTGCACCGAGCCGAAAGGAATATGTCAGAGGCTTTGCAGATGGTAAAAGCAGCATGTCAATCACAGCGGCGCGCTCACCTCCCCACTGCCCGCTGCCCGCGGCGGCTCCCCTGCTGGCAGATCCTCGCCGCCACGCGTGGGCAAACCCATGGACATGCAGCCCATCATCAGGCTTTTTATGGGTAAATCACCAGTAGCAAGCTTTCCCACTGGGATTAGAATGACATCCTGGAAAGTCACGGTCTGGTTTCACAGCAGATGACGGAGGAGCGACGGGCTGCTTGGAAGGGGGCAGCTGTTCTCCCACCGGCAGCCGCGGCGCGGGGCCGGCAGGACCGCGGTGCCCCGGTGCTGGCAGCCTGGGGGAAGCCCTGCCTTGCTGGGGACCGTGTCCGTCCGCCCATCCGCCCATCCACCCGTTCCTCTCCACCCCGGTGGTGCAGACAGGGCGGCAGTCGCGCGGGCCCTTGCAGGGGCTGGCGGGGATGGGGGGAGCCAGGCAGAGGCAAACCCTGCAGGATGTGCCGGGGCGAGGCGAGACCTGCACCGAGCCGCATCCACGGCCGCAGCAGCTCCACACGGGCAGCAGAGCGGCTGCAGCGGCTGCAGCGGCGGCGGAGGGAAGGGGCGCGCTGCTGCCCCGGGCTGCAATCCCGCACCCACCCGCCCTCTATGCCGGCTCCGCGCGCCCAGCTCCCGGCAGCCCAGCCCACGGCGGCGGAGGCTCCTGCGTGGCCAGCAGGACATGACGCACCGGCTTCTCTGGCTGCCTCCGTGAGCGCAGGACCGGGGCCACAAGGCTGCGGCACCTCCAGTTTCCCATGCACCCGATGGCGTGCCCGGCTCTGGGATTTAAAGCTAATTGGGCCTAGTCTCTCTTTGCATCTCTGCTTCTAGAATGTCATTTTCTTCAGAAAATGCTCTTTTGCAATTACTGTGAATTACACATGAAAAGCAAGCGACCACATATTGACTAGAGCCCAGGAAAAGCACCAGAGCCATTTAGAGTAGATTAACTTTTTCTGGAAAATGGATTCACAGTTATTTAAAGAGATTAATCAGTTCATTTGGGGCCGTTAGCATTGTTTCTGCAGGCTTGGCTCCCCCGCGTGTGGCTGGCACCTGCCTCTCCGGGGAGCTGGGGCTGCCCGGGAGCAGGCAGGAGCCCCAGCCAGCCAGTGGCTGCGCGTGGTCCCAGCCTGGCAGTTGTGTGTGGTCCCATCTGGGCAGCTCCGCGTGGTCCCATCCGGGCGGCTCCACATGGTCCCATCTGGGTGGCTCTGTGTGGTCCCATCCGGGCGGCTCCGCATAGTCCCAGCCCGGCGTACGGCACCATGGTGTTGTGCCCGCCTGCGTGGCCCCGGCTCCCCGAGGGACACAGGGCTCCTCCCAGTGAGTTTCAGAGCACTTTTTTTTTTTATTTGGGAAGAAAGTATAGAAGTCAAATGGTTCCTGTGGCAGAATATTTTCCAAATGTCAACACAATCTGTGCTACATTATGGCTAAATGTGATAATCTTAATGCCTGGCTTCTTAATGTCAGTGGCACTGAAGTCTGATGGATTGACAGACAGCCAGAATGACACGCAGTCATAGCTGATAAGGGCTCTCTCCGGGGAAATCACAGCTTTTTAAAGATGTTGGCAGCTACTAGCAAGTACCTTTTTTATTTAAAAGGATTACAAGCATTGATTGCACTTCCTGTTTTCTTTTTATCACATTTCTGCACTGAGCGAAGCTTGCGTTGCGAGCTGAGCCTTTCAGACAATTATTTTGGAATAATGAAGGCGTGTCGTGTTGGCTGTAATGAGTATTTTCAGTGTCTCATTTGCATGCAGTGTGAAGGGATTTCGCCAGCTGCCTGGTTCCTGGCCAAAGGTGAGTGACTTCTGACCACCGAGGAAGCTGCCATCAGCTGCCTCACTGGGGACAAGCTGGGGTGGATCATTCCTGCTAGCAGTGCGTGCTTCCTCCAGCAGGAGAGGGATTAAAACCTCTCCAACTACCATGGTTAAAACACACGCTAAGGGGATGCATGCAGGACTGGCTGCTGTACACTCCCCGCAGCGAACAGCTGGACAAATTCATGCTTGCCTGAGCAGCTCCTCTTCAGCAGAGCTGTAGGCAAGCGAAAATACGTGTCCATGAAACGGTGGCATAGCTGGACGGAACAGCTAACGATCCCCGCGGCACAGGCACCTTCTGCCCCGGCAGTAGGTGAGCGATGTCTAAGAAGAGCAGCTTGGCGTCCCAGCCCCAAACAGCCGGCAAACAGCCTGGCAGAGGTGGGCGGCAGCATGCCAAGAGGCACGGCTGGCGCGAGAGTCAAACGCAGGGGGATCAGCCTCTGCTCCCCCTCGTGCCCTCTCTTGCTGCCTGAGCCGCGGCACCGAGCATGCATGCTGCCCTCCCTGCCTTGCTCCTCCCACAGCTGCCGGGGCCGCCGGGAACCAGGCCCTTCCCAAAGCACTGCTGCCCTCAGTGCCTTTGCTCGGGCTGCTTGCTCACCGCACGCTGTCCTCCCGCTCCAGGCGCGCTGCACTGGTGCAGCGGCACCAAGCCCTGCTTGCTTAGATTCTGCCCGGCTTGGCAAAGCCTGAGGTCTTTCCCTGAGCAGCTGGAGGATGGTCACTAAATCCACACTGCTCTGGTGAAGGGCAGTGGGGCTGGGGGGAAGCCAAGATGGGGTCCCCACTGCGCAGGGCGTGCAGGGCGGCGGGTAGCAGCGGCCGGGCCCCAGGGAGGCGCGCCGTGTTTGCATGCGGCATCTCCATAATGCAGTTTGCCTTTCAGCTCAGGTTCTCAGTGAAGCTGCTCAACACCAAGGAGCTGATCACCATTGGGATGCCGGAGATGCTCCTGGGAGGCAGCAGCGCTGCTGCCGGGAGAGAGCACCAACCAGAGCGCCACAGCACAGTGGGACCCCAGAGGCGTCCAGGCTGCACCGAGCACGGAGAGCAGAGACACCAAGCCGAGGCTGTTCTGCACAGCAAGGTCGGTGCCACTCTGCGGCAGCACGCAGGCCAGGTAAACGCCGGGATCCTGGGAGCCGTGGTGCTGCTGTGGCCGGCGCAGTCACAGGACTCAGCGCTCGGGTGGCAGAACAGTTCCCGTGGAGGACGTGGGGAAAAGCAATCGCTTTCCCACGTGGCGCGGCGCTGAAGCAGGCAGGAGGGGCGGCCTCGCCAGGCCTGGCTTGCAGGCGGTTACCAGAGATGTATTTTTCTCCTGGGGGTGCAGATATCACTGTCTTTTTTTCATTTCCCCTTAATGTTCCCAGCAGATCACATCCATCTTTTGCAAATAACTCTCCGGAGGAGGCTCGGACACCTTGCCTTCTGGAGCTCACCATGGCACTAGCATTAAGCGCAGTGAAGAGGCATTAGAGGTGACTGCTGCCACGTTGGCGCTGAGGCTGGCGGGGAGCAGAGCGGCAGCATCCAGCTGCTGCGGCGAGTCTGCAAGCGCTCAGACACCGGCCTCACGGAGGCGCTCGGAATGGGAGAGCAGCAAACACCACCACCAGCACGCGGCGGCAGGCCTGCACCCCTGCTGCCAGGACTGCGCCACCGCTGCTCGCTCAGCCGCGGGCAGGGCAGTGTGCGGGACACACATGCACAGCGCCGGGAGTTCTGCGTGGGGTGCTGAGAGCTGCCGCGCTGCCGGAGCCGGGGCACCCAAGAGCTGCCGCTGCCACCTCCGGAGGTGCTGGACAAAGCATTCTCCATCCCTGCAAAGCAGCCGGCCACAGCACGCTTCCTCCAGGCAAAGGAAGCCCAAACATGCTGGGGCCAGAGCAGCAGCTGGTGCCTCTCCAGCCGGCACGCCCCGAGCACGCACAGCGATCACGTCTGCAGGTGCCTGCTCCATTCCTCCAGGAGCCGGCTCTGCCCAGCGGCGGCCTCTTTTGTGCACCCACAGTCTTGCTCTGCTCGGGCAGAGGCACCGGTGTCTGGATGAGCCGGGAGCCCTTGGTGCGAGGTGCTGCATGCTGCCCTGGCGCAATAGCACCATCACTCGCGTGCAACAGCAGAGCAGCCGCCAGGTTCGCCCAGCCGCCAGCTCCGCTCGAGGGTCTCAGCCAGTCCTGCTGCTGGGCACCAGGCAGCAGAGGAGGACTGGCTCGCGGAGGACTGGCTCGCCTGTGCCGGCACCAGCGTGCCCTTGCCCTGCTGGGAGCCGGGGTGCTGTGGAGCCGCTGAAGAGAGGAGCTGCTACAGAAAACTCCTCAAAAGGCCTGCATTGAGGGGGCATTGCAGGAGCCCTTAAAACATCCTCAGAGATGCTTCTGCAATCAGAGCTCTCAATTATTCTTCTCTTTTTGCAGTTAAGGCTCTGGTTCTGGCTGGCAATTTGTTGATTTGAGCTCTTTCTGTTCCTCCATGCTATCAAGAAACAAACCCTGTGCATGGCCGGGACTCATCAAACTCAACACTAGGCACTTATTACCTCCTTTGCGAGGAGCATGCTAGCTGCAGGCTCTTTCCTCTAGCAGCAGGGATTTCCTAGGGCACCTGATCCCCAGCATCCTGAGGTACCGAGACTCCTTGTGTAGTGCCTGAAGTTGGTCTGCAGGAGTCAAGGACAGCGCAGCTCTGTGCTTGCTACAGCTGGAACACGAGAGCTCTTGTTGCTAAGGGCCTGGGCTGAAAAAACAGGGTGCAAACACACAGCAACTATCAATAGCTCTATGCAAACAGCAGTTGGCCAATGTGTCCAAAGCTGTGGAAGCATACAGCTGTAAGTGCAGTGCTGACACGCTTGCTGTGGGTGGGCAATTACCAATAATGCTTGCTAAAAGGCCTCCTCAAGGTTGGCAGCTCTAGGGGCACTCACTGCAACTGCGAAAAGAAAAATACTGTGCACTTGGAGGTCTGGTGGCACACCTTGCACGTCTAAAAGGGCCCTCTGGCCTCGAGACTCCTTTCTGTTACAGCATCCCACTAACAGCTTTCATCAAAGGTCAACAGATGCTTCTTCCGTACCATTAAGTGAATAATCAAGGGAGCAAGATGGGAGTGGAGGCACAGGAATGGTGAAGGATACGGAAAAGCTTAAAGACCTCAGGGATCAATAAGCCTGCTTCAGAACGAGGACAGCAAGATGCTATTTAAATGACTGTACTTTATGGAGAGGTTTAAATTCAGCCTGTGTTATCTGCTGACCTACACTGGTGCCACCACAGAAGAGAGCACACGCCACCCTCTCTGCGCCGGCTGGCTGCTGTGCGCTGCGTCGGGGTCTCAGGAGGTCAGGGCCTCCTGCCACACCAGCAGGCAGCAGCGCTTGCAGCCGAGGTCTCAGCAGAGGTTTCCTGGGTCCAGGGTGAGAAGTTCATGCTCATTTGTCATTAGCATCTTGCTCATTTCCCTGCCATCAAGAAAACCACCAGCAATTGATTTATCTGTGGTCAGGGTAGAGTGTCATTTATTTGCACCATTTCGGTATTAAAACTGATTTTTTTTTAAAAAAAGTGATTCCTTGCTTCAGCCAATAACTGAGCGCTGCAGTAGTGCACTTTGCTACCAACGTGAGAATGGGTCACGGTAACAAAACCCATGGATGATGCACGATGGCACAGTGGCTGGGAAGAGGAAAGTGAGCAGGACCTGCATTTGCCAGTGAGCAGACGGGTACCTGTGAGGCTGCCTTTGACTCCAAGAAAACGACACCAAAGATCCAGTTTTTTAAAGAACATCAAAGAATGCTGTTGGCTGACCGAGGAGGATCATGAGGCTGCATGATCAGATAGTTTTTTTGTTGTCTGGCACCAATTTACCTGTTGTTCTTTCCGCTGTTGCTCCAAAGGGCAGGAGGAACAAGGCCCCCCCCCCCCGCCCCGTGCACACTGCTCCATTCTTGCTGCGGGCGGTTTCTCCGGGGCCACTCTAAGGAGCACGCGCCTCGCTGCGGCTCCTCCGGTGCAGGGACCTTCTGTGCGGCCGCCACTTCAGCCAGCTCTACACGTCCCCTACTGCAGCACGGCAATTCCTGGGCACATGCCGGGAGCGTCACTAACAGCCCGAAGTAGGCACGAGCAGCCGAGTGTGAACGTTCCCACATGTGCCGCGGCAGCAAACTGTGGTCAGAAACCCCAAGCACAGCTGCAGGCACTGGCCCTGCAGCGTCCCGGGCCAGATCCCAACGGTGGCGTCCGGACACCGAGCGCTTTGGGCCCCCCGGCACCGGGTGACGCCAGTCCGTCCCGTCCCGTGGCGCGGCGCCCTGTCCAGCAGGTCCATGGGGCGGCCCCAGCCTCCAGCGGGGAACAACTCCGCGCAGCCACAGAGGGGCCCTGCCAGCACCTGCAAACACCAGAGCAGGCATCACCCCGGGCACTGGGGACGGGATGCAGGAGCCTCTCTGCCACTGTGGAGCACGCAGCCAGCTCACGGCAGATTGCCAGCAGTGACGGACATTTTTTGTCATCATTTTCTTCCAGTTCAGATAGATAGAACTTTGCCTTTCTCAAGAATAAGCTTATGCTCCTGAGGGTTTTTATGAAAAAGGAGACATTGCCAGACAAGCAGCATCCAGCCACCAGGACCCATTCGGGGAGCCAGGTGGATGCTGCCGAAGGCTCTCGGCAGGGAAGACGCGACGCTCGGGGCCCAAGACAGGCTGCCCCACTCTGGCGAGGCACAAACAGCCCAGCAGTGAAAACACAACATGAGGAAACAAAACGAGATAAAATAAGTAAATAAGACTCAGGCTAGACGACAAGGAAATAATTTATTTCCAGGTCCTAGAAAGACCTTGAAAAAAATAACAAGGATGGGGAAGTCAACCTCCTGATTTTGTCTGGAAAGAGAAAGGAAACCCAAGTGACTCCATCGGACGTTCCCGCGGTCGCCAGCTCCTGGTGCCAACGCAGAGCCCCAGCCCGTGCAGCGGCTCGCTCCACTCCGCTCCACGCTCCCGCATCCACATGGGGGCGAGGAGGAAATGCGCATGGGGGGTGGCGGGTCCAGGTGGGGGTCTACGCACACAGCACCAGACACCGTCTCCATGGACGGGGCCAGCTATTGCACAACACTTTGCTAGAGGAAAGGCTGAGATGCACGGCTCCAGCCAGTGGGAAAACACGTACACATTCCTGAGGAAAGAGAGGGCTTTCTCTGTTCCCTGTGCCCAGGTTCGGGGCCTCACCGGGGCGACAGCATGGGCGCTCAGGGGCCTGACCGCCATGAAAAGCTGCCAGTTCACCCAGCTGCATCCTGGCGCTGGCGGGGAATCACAGTGACCGACCAACCGCTCACGTAGCGAGAGCAGGGCGAAGATGCGGGGCGAGAGCACGGGGCGAGGATGCAGGGTGAACGTGGGGTGAGGATGCGGGGCGAGGATGCAGGGCGAGGATGCGGGGCAAGCGTGCAGGGCGAGGATGCGGGGTGAGCACGTGGGGTGAGGATGCAGGGTGAGCACGTGGGGCGAGCGCGGGCACCCGCAGCCTCTATGGGGACGGCCAGAGGGATCCTGAGAAACAAGCAGCTCCCGCCCTGCACCGAGCCGTGTTGTCCTGCACCAGAGGGGCCGGCACAGGGATGCAGCTGCAGTGGGGACAAGCCAGGACGGGAGCTGCAGTCCTGCCTGTACCTCCACGTGGCCCCGCTCCACAACAAGAGCAGCGCTGGTGGCTGGGAGGTAAAACAGGATAAAATGAACACACATGGACATTTACAGCTAAATGCTCTCCGAGGACAGAAAACGCTGTCTGTGGCTAAACTAAAAGGACAAACCCAGTGATGAGCCCAGGGAGGCCATACAGGCTACCTGTCAACCACACCACTGATCTCCCCAGCGTCACCGGACACGGAGCCACAGTAGCCAGGGCAGCATGAGAAGCTGCCCAGGCACCTCCTGGAACCGGCCAAAATTCACCCTGGGGAACACTGGCTGCCTGCAACAGTCCTGGGTGCCCAGCACAACCCTGGGGGCTCAGCACAGCCCCGGGCACCCAGCACAGCCCTGGGGGCTGAGCACAGCCCTGGGCACCTGGCCAATGGGTTTGGGATCCTACCTGCGTGCCAGGCTGGTGGCTGCGAGGGAATTGCCCCTCCGGACCAGGGCTCCAGGACGTCCCTTGCCCTGCGGCTGGCGCTGCCCCATCCTGCCTCCTCCCCACATTGCTGCAGCCTGCGGGGGAAACCGGTGCTGGCGCAAGAGGCCCGGGGCTGGGCTGGGCTGCGCTGCTGCCAGAAGGGCCGCGGCTCCGCACATCTCCGCTCCCTGCACCGGCCCTGGGGTCTCTCCTCGGCACCGTGGGGCCGCCCCAAGCCCGGCCGCAGCACGGTGCCGCAGGGGGCAGCTGGCACGCTGCAGGTGACATCCCCTGCACCAGCAGGAGGGAGCCTGCTCTAATCACCAGCATAACCAGAAAAAACGGGACAGGAGCGGGCTGACAGAGCCGAGGGGAGGCAAACGCAGCTGCAAGGCGAAGCCCAGGTTGAAGCGGCCTCAAGCACAGCAGCTGCTCCCTGAAGCAGGCGACTGCAGAGCCGGCGCCCGGCAGGAGCCCCTGGGCCCGGCGCGGCTCCGCAGGCACCAGTGCCGACCCTGCGGCTCCACAGGCACCGGGCACCGTGCTCTGGGCTCCGCGCGGAGCAGGGCTCTGCAGAGCGAGCCACAACAAGGCAGGGAACAGAAGTGAAAAGCTTGTTTCCCTCTGCACAGAAAGCTCTTAACGAAATCAAAGCACTTCAAATGCTCTGAATCAAGTGACAAAAACAATTTAGACAACAAAAGGCTCCCGGACTGCTCTTCCCTTCCTGAACTGGGCTCACTGAACAGATCTATTTAAATGATAATTTGTGGGGGGAAACCCCCTCCGAGCTCTCTTGAATTAGATTTTCTCTTTCTTAAATTAATGCGTAGTGCTTTAACGGAGATTGGTATTAGGAGATTATGATGGCGACCACGGCTCCTTCGGGCTCTCCAGCCCAGCCATGCTGGCGCTGAGGAGCCCCCGACGAGAGGCAGCAAACGAGGCGCACACCCGCCCCGCTCCTCAGCCGCACCGCGGTCCCTCTGCGGCAGCAGGGTGTCCACCGATGCGGCGCCGCCTGCAGCGCGCCACTCACTGGCGCACGCCCTGCGTGGAAGCCCAGCCTGGCACGCACCCTGTGCCCCGCTCCGGGCTTCAGCCAGGGCAGCTAGGACTCCTCGCCCTCCTCCTCGCCCTTGCGCCCTTGAGCGTAGAGCGTGGCCAGCTGCCGGAAACGTGGCCCCCAGCCCCCCAGGTAGGAGAAGTCCTGCTCCGAGCCGCTGGACCAGGTGTTGATGGAGCTGAGGGAGGGGACGGGGGAGTCCGAGCCCTCGAAGGCGTAGGTCTGGAAGGAGTCGTAGGGCGGCACTGAGATGTCCTCATCCGCCTGCTCCACCTTCTTGCAGATATAGTCCCTGAAGAGGGAGAAGTCCAGGTCTGGCTTCTGCACCCACTGCGGGAGCACGTGGAGCTCGGAGGCCAGGTGTCCGCTCAGGCCCCCGTCTCTTGGCCCCCCTCCGCCATCACCGCCTTTGATCTCGCTGAAGTCGTAAAGGCTGCGCAGGGCTGACATGTCATAGGCCTCTGTGTCCTGCTCGCCACCCCCTTCGTCGTTGTATTTGATGACATTGTCCCTCATGTCCTCGTCATCCTCGGATGTCAGGTGGCTTTTGTGGTGTCGCTTCAACGTAAGGATCAGAAGGACCAGCACTGGGAAGGGAAGAGACAGTCAGCAGACAGGGTGATGGGCTCATGCAAGCTGCTCTCAGAGGCGCAAGGACAGCCCGTGTTCAGGGCCAGGCACAGAGGCAAAGTCGCCTCTGGCACGGGCAGCCCAGGCGGCCGGCACCACCAGGTGAGGGGACCAGCACTGCCAGCCGGTTCATATCAGCCAGGCTCATTGAGTAGCAGCTGTGTTGTGTCACTGGGTGGGAGAGAGATGGGCCTGGGCTCCAGTGCAGACCAGGAGCTTCCTTTCCATGCAGCATGACCACAGAGACAGGAGGGGCAGATGGATGAACGCACGGCTGGACAGACAAACGGCTGGATTCTGTAGAAGATGAATAGGAAAGGGGGTGCATGAATCACAGCAGCAGCCAAATGTTGGGAGCATGATTGTGGAGCAGATGGCACAGAGCCTGAGCAATGAGCCACAGATGTGTCCTGGATCATCATCCATTCATCCCATCACCTTTAGAGCACCGATGTGCACTTTATTCGTTTGGGCAATTAGGCAGAAATTTGTTTGCACTGCGTTGGAAAATGAAACCAGTGTAAAGTGCACCCTGTGGGAAAGGGTTTTCTAAACGGAGACACAGCAGGAGACGAGGAGCAGAGACGTGCCAAGGAGAAGAAAGACTTCAGCGAACAACACGCTGGCTTCCACAGATGTCCTGACAGCCCTCAGGAGCCAGCTGCGAGCCCGCACTGATGCCAGAGGGCTTTCAGCAGCAGCATCCATCAGCTGCACAGTGCTAAAACTGCACGCACTGCAGCACCCACCCACTCCAGGCCCTCTCCCCTCTCCACATGCAAGCAAGCCCACGCTTCCCCCGCACCTTCAGCCCCAGCACACGCTGGTGCAAACCTGTCGTGGCAGCCGGCAGCATCCCCAGGGCATGGAGAGCTTCCCTGCACAGGGCTAGCCTGTCCCCAGCAGCCCGTTTGCATGCTCCCAGAAGACCCCTGGGCACATTTCCACAACCTACCCTTGCAGGCGCTAAAACAGCCCCGCTTCTTATTCATACACACTCTAACCTTGACCCTCACAGGCCTCTGAGATAAGAGCACCACTGCATGACTGCCTGCCCCACATCTGCCACCCTTGGCCACTGCCTCCCAGCCCCTGGGACACACACACATCCCTCACCTGCAGTGAGGCACACTGCTGCAAACACACCATCACTCTGCCCACAAGCAGCTCTCAGCCTCCTGCCCGTGGAAGGCCAGGAGCAACCACCAGCTCTCCCTCCTCCATGAGGGAAGCCCATCTACCCACTACAGGGGGAACTGTCCTGCTTCAGATGCGTCACTGAGCCCAGCCCACTGGGGTCTTGGCTTGGGAAAAACATGGAAATACCCCCAACAGCCAGATCCCAACTGCACCCTGCGGCTGGGGTCGGGTTTGCTGCCCCACGCTCTGCAGAGAGTTCCTGGCAAGGCATCAGGTGGCCAAGGGGCCTCTACCAAGCCCAAAGCAACTACCTCCACTCATGTGCATGACTGGGGATGAAGGGAGGAGACAGGGACGAGATGGGGGAAGAGGAGGGCGGCAGGCAGGCACTCACCAATCAGAATAAGGATGCAGACCAGCAGAGCAATGAGTGCGCCAGGGCTCAGCGTGGCAGACATGACGTAGGCTGTGCTGTTGCAGGACTGGATGGCCCCGCTGCTGTCGCAGCCGCACACGTGGATGGTCAGAGTCCCCGTGCTGCTGAGGGCCGGGGGGCCGCTGTCCACCACCAGGATGGGCAGCAAATACACATCCTGCTCTTGGCGATTGAAGCCCACTCTTTGCGTGTGCACTGCGGCCATGTTGTCTGCAGGGAGCAAGCAAACCCACAGCAAAGTCACTCCTGGGGACAGCAAGAAGGACTAAGCCACCTCAGCCCTGCTCCCAGGACATGGCACGCCCGAGCTCCTCCACGCCGGACACATCACTCCCAGGCGCTGGAGGCTGCTACTGCTGGTGCTGCGGCTGCTCTACAGCCTCTGCTGCCAACGCACAGCTCCAGTGACTGCCAGCTTGCCAGGCAGGGAGCGTGGACCAGGCCTGCCCTCCCCACTCAGCGGGAGCAGAGCCAGGGTGTCGCGCCGCTGTCCCTCGTGGCCGGCTGGCTCCGCTCCGCACCATGCCATGCCATGAATGCCGCACCACGCCACCTCGCAGGGCTCCTCGCGGCCAGCCCTGTGGTCCCACTGGCTGGGGCACAGCGACGCTCGCCATGGGGCAACTGCACACGGGGCCTGAAACCTGCCGGCAAAACGCAGCGGGAGCAGAAGGGAGAAAGAAAACAAACCTCCTAGAAAACTCTCTGAGTAGTGCAGAGCAGGCATCGGGATGGAGAGCAGCCACAAAGCGCAGACCTCCCCAACGGAGCTGCTCAGCTGGGCGGGCTGGGGTCCGCCGACGGGGCTGAGCCGGCAGGAGCTGTCACTGCCCCAACCCAGGCGCCGAGGTGAGGGACCACCTGCTCTGGGTCCCTCCTACTGCCCGAAGAGCCGGCAGAGCTCCCTGTGGGCTCCCAGCCGAGCCGAGCCAGCTGTGCTCCAGCTCCGTGCAGATCCCGCTGCTGCAGGGGCACAGCCCGCGCAGCTGAACCCACCACGGACCGTGAACACAGCCACGCTGCAGACCCACTGCAGCCAGGGCGAACCCAAGCAGCAGCGCAGCGGCAGGAAGGGGCTGGAAGCCAGCCCCACTCCCTGCCCACGGGGGAAGGAAAAAGCTGGAGCAGCGGCTGAACAGTCACAGCCAGATGTCTGAGCCATTGCTGGCTGTCTGCAGCCTTTATCTAATAAAACGCGGATCGGTTGCTCGCAGCAAGGTGCTGCTGTCTGCAGACACCCTCCTCATCCCACCCGATCCATGCTGGCCTGGCTCCTTTCCGTATCAATCAGCTCTTCGATCAGCAAAGCCAGCTATTCCAGTTCTGGCTATGGGGCCGCCTGCTTCCGCAGCACTCAGCACACGGACCCGGCGCTGCACAGGATGCAGAGGATGCAGGCACAGTGGGACAGGACATGAGCCAGGAGGGGAGCAGGAGGGCAGGTGCCTGCGGAGCGGCAGGACGGGAAGATCAATGGCCAGCGGGGAAGCATGGCCAACCTCAGATGCGGAGCAGACCTGCGCGTGCAGTGCTGCCACGAAGGTGCACATGGCGCCAGTCCAGCGTGCTCCAGCGCTGAGCAGGGCCAGGTCCAGCTGCGAGTGATGGAGACCGACCGTCCGCACCCAAAGGGGAGGCAGCAGCGCATGACTTGTGCCCAGAGCAAGCATCAGCTGTCCCAGGGCTGAACACCAGGTTGTTGCTTCCTGTCATCAGGTCTCCGGATGCTGCCTCTGTCCACCCATTTTCTGCACTGCCAGGACACGACCGTGTTGTGGGCCAGAGCAGAGCCTTTGGCACCTCAGCTGGGGAGAGCTGGGATTTTAACACGAAGGAGAGAGGAGGATGCCTCCCTTCCAGTTCAGCTGAGAGCACAGGTTGTGCCCTGAGGAGCTCGTGCTCCAGCGCAGCAAAGAGGCCAGGACACCAGGTAAGGGAGCGTGCACAAGGCTACGCCAGCATTCGGAGGCTGCCCTGAGCCCCACACAGCCAACATTCAAACCTCAGTCTTGCTCACGCATGCAGAGCTGTGCTGCAGGTCACAGAAAATCTCCTCCTGTAGATGTAGCATCTTATAACCATTAAGGGAATTTTCCGGGCCACCTCACTCATCCCTGCTCACAGCAGCAGACCTCAGGCAGGCAACAGCCTCAAGAGCACGGATCAGAAGGCAGCAGTAGGGCAAGTGCTTGTAAGAATCAATCCAGGGACGTTTTGCCTCAGAAGAGATATTGCATCTAAACAGAGCAGCATGCCTGCAAGGCCACAGCTCCCAGCACTGACCCACACGCCCCAAGACGGGTGTGACGGGGGCAGCAGCATTGCCAGACTGCGGAGGGCACTGCAGAGAGCAGTGTTTCTGCACCCCTGCAAGCGCTGCCCGGTGTCTCTGTACACGCAGCAGGGACTGTGGGCAGCCCCCGAGTCCCGCAGGATATCCGTCGCTGGGGCTGAGCCCCTCGGGGCAGTGCGCAGAGGCCCGTGGCAGAGCACACAGGGAGCGCTGGCCCCGGAGCAGTGGGGAGGCTGGAGCCAGGGCAGCTGCCTGTCAGCAGTGGAACCTGCTGGGAAGCTGCCTGTTCCCTACCATGGAGGAGCTAGAAAAAAGAAATGTTTATTGTTATGCTAATCACCTGCACAAAGGTAACAAGATCTCATTTGGTGCTGCTGCCTCAGCTTGCTGCAACGTAGTGGGGAGATATAAATAAAATTAATAGCACCATCTCAGCAAGAGGCCAGGACTAACTCCTCACTAGCCCAGCTGAGCGTGACCCTCGGGCACCTGGATCCAGCGGAGATGCAGCCCCAGGACAAGCGGGTCACAGCAGCTCCCCACGGCCAAGCGAGGCCCCAGCCCTCGGCCGGGATCGCCTCCTGCCCTGTACATCACACAAGCCAAGCAGCCAGCCCGGGACCGCACGTCCAGCCCTGCTGGAGGATCCCGCACATGCTGCCAGCCCCCTCCCGACCCAGCTCCGGCTGCCGATCTTCCTTGGGCTCTGTTTCCGTGCTCAGGAGCTGTTCCAGCCTCTCAGGTATTTAGCTCCATGTAAATGTGCACATAGCACCTGCACCTCGCACTTCTGGAGTGCAGCAGAACGCTGCAACTCCCTTTCTGCTTGCAGCCAGCTCCAGCTCCTTTTGGAGAGGAAGACCTGCCACAAGGCACGCTGACTTCAGTGTCGAGTATTTTTAGAAACAGTCTCTAGAAACGGAGGGGAAATACTACGTGCAAGTCGCAGAGAGGCAGCCACTAACCTCAGCTCGGATACTGACGGCGCTGCTCAGACAGCGTGTTGCACCGCTGAGCCCCCTCGCCTCCCAGCAAGGAGAGGAGGAAGATTTCCATTGCTGATGCCACGAAGTCAAAATAAAGCAGCCAATATTTAAACAAAAGCAGCAGCATGACAGACAGCTCTGAGAAACCTCAGCCCAGGAAGGGGCTGAGATCTTGCTCTGTTACTCAAAATTCAGTGCTAGAGAGAGAGACAGAAATCACAAGTACAAAACACTATTTCAAACATTGTAAAACACTTTCTTGAACAAGGTGATGTCAACACTTCCTGCAGGAAGAGCAGCAACAGCAAATTCACATCTACACCAAAACCACTGCTCACCAGCGCTGGATAGCCAGCACAAGTCTCGCAGACACCAGCTCTGCATGTCCCCAGGCCTGGAGCCGCCTCCCCACAGCCCCCCCACCGTGTCCTCACACCCCCCCCCCCCGGGCACTCTGGACAACCCAGTTTCCCTCTCTGGCGTTTACACCCCTGCTACTTGCAAACTTTTCCTGTGTTCCCTTCTGGGCCACACACACAAGTCTGGAAAAAACAGTGCTGCTGCCATGCCCTGCTGTCTGTTTGAACATAGACGGGAAGTAAATTTTGCCCAGATCTGGGAAAATATATCCTGGAAAGTGTATTCAAAGCAATTGCTTACAGACCAATGTAATTTCTCCCGGTACAGTTGTTTCTTTACGTGTGGCCGACCTGAGGCACCTCCTTCCAGGCTCTGTGTCTTGAGGCAGTTTCGTTAGCACCAGCAGACTCAGAGTCGTTGCAAAGACAAGCCAGGAGGGCCCTAGCCCTACAGCCTCTCTTGTTCCTTCCTCGGTAGCAGCTTTCTGCTAAGTCCAATTTTGGGGCCACGGAGCTGAGAGCAGTGTTTCCCATGAGGTGGCATGGAAATTGCAGCAGATGTTGAAATCAGCTTGTTGATCCACAGCTTTTCTGCATGGAGGAGTTTGGACCTCTTCCATACTTATGTGTTTTCCTGTGCAGTCTGTGTGAGGCCACGCTTTGAGCTACCATCACACCACTCTGAAGGTTGTAATGCATTTGCTCTGCAGCCCACAAGCCAAGTCATTTACTGTCAATGCCGCCTTGCTAGACAAGCTGACATTTTATATTCCTCCACAGATTTCCTGTGCCTCTCCCTGACCACGCAGTGATTTTATCCCGTGTCACATCATATCATTTCATGCAAAGGACAGGAAAAAACATCTGTCTCCTCAAGGAGCAATTCACAAGGCAAGATAGAAACCAACAGGAGTCAAGTGTGCAGGGACCAGTCAACATCACTGTAAGAGGAAAGTTTAGGAATACAATATACTCTGGTGGTAACTAGGAATAATAAAATAATTAAGTCTCTCAGACTCCCTCACTCTCCAAAGAGGCTCTTGGTAGCTTCAAAGACAGAGCTAATAAATCCTTCTCATAACTCAATCTCAAACAGCACTAGGAAAGCAGAAGGGAGCAATCTACCTCCAGTCTGGATTTTGATATCCCAGCCCGCTCCTGTACTCCCAGGGCCACAGTGAGCATCTCCCTTTGCCGGCTCCAGCAGCTGCTCTGCAGCTCTGGACGCACCGGCTCATTAGCACATGGCTCTGGGCCGGGCCTGCAGCCACATTGCTGCCAGAGCTGCTCGCTGCCACGAAGGTCTCCCTGACAGGACAGACCTCCCTCCCCAGCCCCGCGGCAGGGGCAGCCAGCAAGAGAGGAATTTGGGTCTTCCCCTTTTGCCTGTATCTCACCCCACGTTCTCTGGGTGCCAGGCCACGGTGCTGCTGCTGCTTTTGCCTCTTGCTCAGTCCCCGGGGAGATCCAGTGCTCCATTTCGCCCCACGGCAGATCAGCATCTGCACTGCTCACGTGGAGGACGGCATCCCTGCGGCGGCTGGAGGAGGCTTCCTCTCTCCTCAGGCATGCCTCAAATCCTCATGTTCTGCATTCGATTGCTCAGATTTTTCACCCATTACATGCTCTTAATGAGACCTGTGGAGAGTTCAGACATCTGCCTCCCTAGCCCTTGAGCTCTGGAGTCAGTAGCATCCATGTGTCGCTACATATTATTCACCAACCCTTCCAGGTTGCAGGGCTTAGTTTCTTTCTACCATCCCTTCCAATGCAATTAGGATTTCTTGGAGAACATGATTTCAGGCTTTAATTACCTTTGATACTTCTTTAATCATTTTCCTCAGGCCAGAAAGACCCAGAAAAGGGGGAGTTAGGAGCCACAGGATGGTGATACGCTTTTGGAAAGGTACCAGTTGGAACTGGGCGAGGTCAACTTTCTCCACTCTATCTCTTCCTTTAGACACTTCATTTGCTGGGTATCTTCCTTCTGGATCTGGTCCGTTGCTATAACGCATGACTTTTTATTCCTTGTCTGATGAATTAAGGTGCTTGAGCACTCCCTCAGACAGAGCAGGAGAAAAGGAGGAAAGATGCAGGTAGAAAATGGCACTGCCTCTAAAAGCCTGACTCCTGCAAACTGCTTCAGCTATAATTCAGCTAATGAGAAGTCTCCTGCAGAGTCACCTTTCACTCTTACGCGTCTGACCTGGAGCGTGAGAGCCGAGGCAGCTCTTGGCAGCCACGGAGCACTGCATGCCACAGGGAATCGGGAGATGACGAGCGAAGCTGCAGGTCCTTGCAAGGATCATCTCACTCTCTGCACAACTCTGACCACAGCAGGGCCTGGCCCAGCAAGGCTTGGCTAAGGGGCAGCATCAGGATCCCAGGCTCAGCAGACCTGCTCTGTGACTGCTGACGTATGCCCACGTACTTAGCAAATGCTCCACCAGGTCTTCGTTGGATGGACAGGCTGCGCCATCGCCAAGGACGGTCCCCAAAACCCTCCCATGCTGCCAATAAGGACCCCAAGAGCAGCCTAGGTGGCTTTGGGCATCCTCTTCTGCCCTCACATGCTGTCCCGGCTGGCTCTGCTCCATGTGTGCTACAGGGCTGTTAATTTTAAAATTTAACCAACTCTACCTCCGGGTCCTTCTGCTTTTTCTGATATCCTGAAGGGGCCTGTTTCTGTCCGCGAGGAGCCTGGCTGAGCAGGCACCCTCTCTAGCAGACATGGTGCCCAGCGAGCGCAGACAAGCCTCTCTGCAGTGGCCTAGCAGCAACACACTGGTGGCCATGGCCCCCTCGCTTCCTGTCCACTGGCCACGCCGCGGCTCGGTTGCTCTTGTCCAGCCTGGCAAACCGCAGAGTCAGAGGACGGCAAGCGCTCCCGAGAGGACGCGGTCCCTGTCGCACTGAGGACGCACTGCCCTGCTGAGGCACTTTCTGCTGCCTTGCAGGAACCAGAGAAGTAGGTGCAAAGGAAAAAAGAAGAAGGATTTAAGCGGGAGCTTAGCGAATCCATCTGTGCTGACATCCATCAGTGTCACTCCTTGGCTGCAAAAGCAATATTTATAAATCACGTTTCAAAATTGGCTACAAATTTGTACAAAGAAACAGATGGGCTGGTGGTAGCAGTTTGTCACCACTGATATTTATATGGAGAAGGAGAGAGAAGTGCAAGAGGGGCGAACAACGAGAGGGAGGAAAGGGGCGGACAGAGAGTATGCAGCAAGGAATGAGCGAGAGCAGGGGGCGAAGGCGAGTGCTGCCAGGACATGTGATGCGCTGGGGAAGTCAGGGGGAAAGAAAAAAAAAAATCAAAGGGAGATGACACTAAAGCACGCTGTTGCAGCAGAGGTGAGGGGTGCCTCCATCTGCATAGGCAGCCTCCTCCCCTTGCTACTGCAGATGGCATTGCTCGGCATTTAGGAGGGTCTACAAACACCCAGGGAATAACCCTGCAGCAACAGCATTTGTTTTACCCAGAGCAGAAGGCGGGAGGTGATACCAGCTTTTACTCATTTTATTCAGTGTTGCACCACACTCAGTGCTGGTGGGATCATTTAGCGCGGAGGATTACTGTGCGTGCGTGCACACGGGGAGCCTTGTCCCAGGCGGGGGGCAGTGGCTTGGGGAGATGGCAGCGCGCGAGCCCCAGTCCTGCATCCTCTGCAGCGCCTGCGCTCGGGTGCCTGCGACGGACCCCAGCGGGCACAAGCAGGGGGGGCAATTCCCAAACACCGCCAGGCGGCAAAGCAGCCGCACCAAGACCCCCAGCCCAGCCCAGTCCCTTGGGCCAGGCAGCCGGAGCAGCCCTGATCCCCATGGGACCACAAAGGGGCTGGCTCCGAGCAGGGACCAGCCCTTGTCCTGCGGGGGATCGGGAAGGCCAGGTCCCCACAGATGCCGGGGTAGCTCTGTGCTCACGCAGGTTCTCCTAAGGCCCCTCAGAGAAAGGGAAGGAAGTTAATCACTGGGCGCGGTGCAAAATCTTGCAAGGATTAAAGCATGCTTACAGGATAAGCAGCAAAGGTCTCGTGAACAGCTGCCCCACGGGTGCGGGGGAGAAACTCGGGTCAGGGACAACTGCACTTTTCAGGGCACAAAGTAACGTCAGTCTTTCTACAATTACACCTGAGGCTTTTCGCTGCAAGCCCCATTTTGACTATCCCTAATGACGCTGAGTGCAATCTGAAAAAGCAGGAGCTTATATCAGCAGAGGGTTCCTCTGATAAGCTCAAAACAACCTAAATCAGACTTTTGACAGATGAAGCTGCAAAACCGAGACAAAAATCTGGTCTCAAAACAAAAACAAAAATAAAAACAAAAAAGCATTTCAATTTGGTCTGCTGGCTTCAGACCAGGTTGGCCCCTTGGCTGGAGGAGA
Organism: Apteryx mantelli; assembly: GCF_036417845.1. NCBI lineage: Eukaryota > Metazoa > Chordata > Aves > Apterygiformes > Apterygidae > Apteryx > Apteryx mantelli. The sequence goes on from NC_089995.1 coordinate 19,763,887, forward strand.
TCCCCTATCTGCAAGAGTCCCTGTTGTACATGCCGCTGAAACACCAGAAACACCCTCAGAAACACCAGCCAGGAAGAGGAAGCAGGCTGATAACCACCCTTCCGAGCTGTCACCGCCAGGCAAGCACAGCCTGACCTCGTAGTGCTCGAAGCCAGATAAAAGCAGCCGGGGCCCAGCAGCCAGCAAAATCCATGTTGTGCCCACCGGCCGCAGCCGCTGGCCAGCACGGGAGCCGGAGCCAGCACAGCCCCATGGCTTGAAGCGCCCCAAGCAGCCTGCACGGCCCGGGAGCGGGTGGCCCTGCCTGGCCCCATCCGCCAAGTACACAGCTGGGCACACGGAAGCTGTGGAAACCACGCTTCCAAACACTCAATAGAGAAGTCAGCTCTGCCCTCGTGCCCCGGAACAACCTGCCTGGCCCTGACCGTGGCCACGAGATGCTGCCGGGACCTTCCAGCCGCCGCGGGATGAGGCTCGGCGCGGGTCCGGGGGCCAAGCTGCCGTGAGGTGGGCACGGGCTGCCCAGGAGGGACTACGCTCCGGGATGCACTCCGGAGAAGGACGAAGCAAAGCGCTCAGAACAGGAGAGTGTTTGTCTGCAAACCTACATCATCTTGCCCACAAGCAGGTTAGAGACTTCACGTCACCAAAGCACCCAGAGCCCTGCAAACGCTGAAGGCGGTGCCAGGCGAGCCCTGGAGCTGTCCGCAGCGGAGCTGGCGGAGCCTCCGTGAGGCAATCCTGCCGTCAGCTGGCCAGCCCCACCATGCCAGGGTGCCCCGTCACTCGCCCGTGTGCCCGGAGGAAGCAGGGGAGCGGTACAGCTCCCAGGAGACGCTTCTTCCTGCACGGCAGGGAGCCCATGCATCCCATCCCACCAGGCAGACACCTGAACCGCTTGCTTTCCTGAGGGATAACAACAAGTGCAGGCTCCTCGCCAAGGCAGAGGTTGGTCAAATGGAGCTGCTGGACACGCCGCGGGCCTGCGGCAGAGGCCTTCTGCTCTCCCAGCAGCACCAGCCCGTCATCGGCAGTGCCGCAGCTCTTCCCTCAGCCCCGCAGAGGCGGCTAGCGGCGCTCCCTGGCACAGAGCGAGACACCAAGGGTGGGCAAGCTGTTGGTGCCTTATGTGCCCAAAAGCAAGCGCAAGGGAAGGGGAGGCCTCGGCTCGAGGAAACCCTGATAAGCCTCTCTTTCAGGCAGAAGGTGCCTCCTGGTGCACATGGGGCTCATGCAAGAGCGTGGACATGTCCTTAGCCCAGGAAGGGGAGAAGGGAGAAAGCACACGTCTCGCCACGAGGGACGGCACGGGCAGCCGCGGCACCGGCCCGTCCTGGTGCCCGCAGGCCCCTGAGCTCATCCCCGCCACCGCGGCGAGGCCGGGCAGGAGGAGGGCCGGGGTCCGACCACGGCATCACACGGCCCTGTCACCCCCCGCCCCGGTGGTCCCGCAGGCTGCACAGCCGGGGAGGGCAGGACTCACCCTTGATGTCCAGCAGGGAAAAGTGGTGGTTGTGGGTGGCTTCAGGCGCCAGGGTGAAGTAGAAGTGGTGGCCGCTCTGGGGCTCGTCACGGTCCACGACACTGATGGTCTGGATGAGCTGCGGGGAGAACGTGGCGGTGAGGAGCAGCGCTGCCGCCCGGCCCCAGCCCTGCGGCAGGTCCATCCCCAGGGGGTCACCAGCCTGCGTCCTGGCCTGGAGCAGCCGTAAGGGCCTGGGAGCAGCCCTCAGCCGGCGGCAGCTGCGGGAGGCAGCCTGCGGCCCCGCACTGAGGGCTGGGATGGAGGCCCAGCTCCGCCATCGGTGCCGTGCGATCTGCACGGAGCTGGAGGAGCCGGCACCGCACACTACCTGGCCCGGCTTGGCGTCCTCGCACACGGCAGCTTCGTAGGGGGTGGCGAGCTCAGGCGGGTTGTCATTCACATCCAGGATCCGGATGCGGAGAGAGGCTCTTGACACCTGCGAGTGATTATCTGAAACAGAAAAACAGCAACGCCTCAGCGGGAGGCGCCATCTGCTACCAGCCGGGCGCAAACGCCCCTCGCTCTGCCCGTCCGGAGAGCTCCCACGGCTGTGCTGGGGCTCCCACGGCCTCGCTGCCCGCTTTTCCCGGTAGAGAAGCCCAGTGCTGGGCTGTGCACCAGGGGCCCCCGAGCCGCCGCTGTCGGCTTGCCCTTGCTGCGGGAAGGCTGAGCAGCCCAGAGCAAATCCCTGCAGCAGGAGGTGGCACCGAGCACCCTGGCTGCAGCCTGGCCTGGCCAGACTGCACTGCACCACGGAGGAGGGACGAGCTGCCTCCTGCCACGGGCACCTGCGCAGAGAAACAGGGACCGGTCGTGTCCACCCGCATCCTGGCCCTTGCACCCAGGGACTGGCAAAGGGATCTGCGAGAGCAGTGAAACACCGCAGCAGAGCCCAGCGTGGACTAGCCGGTACCGATGCGGAGCAACGGCGTTAACAAAACCCACCACGCGCTTCACCCTCTACCTCATCCATCTGTTCCTGGCTTGGATATTCACTGTCAGGGGTGCAAGGCTCCACACGCTACACGCCAAAAGAGCTGCATGCATTTCTATCAGCAGCTTCAACCGAGCGCGGTGCCCTCCTGGCGCAATGGGATCTGCAATGGCCCACTTCCCCCTGTGTGCTCCTGTCCATGCCTCCAGCAGGCCGCAGGCTGGACACCAGCCAGGCTTGCGCCCCATCGCGCCCCGGGGAGCAGGGGGAGCCCCCCAGCGGGGCCGGGGCTGCCCCGCGCTGCCCCAGCCCCTCAACACACCTCCAGCAGCTCCACGCACCCGGCGGGGACCGTGCCGTTGTTCGGAGCTCCTGCTCGCCCCGCTGCCGTTCTGCTCCACAGTGCACACCTCAGAGCTACATCGAGCCCTCTTTATAACACTACAAATCACCCCAGAGGGCCTGATGGTTCCTGAAGCGCCTCCTCGTATGCTTCCAGAAACAAGGAATCCCCGGTACGCCGGCTCCTCTCGCTGCCTGCTTGTTTATGAAATTAATGCTGGCCTGCGCGCCGGGGCAGAAGGCCCTGGGGAGCGGGATTGAGCGCTGCTCCGCAATTAGCCAGGAACAGCGGCCCCCGCCCCGGCAGCCCCACTCCCACAGTATCGCTCCCTCGCCCAGACCAGCTGCGCTGGTGATTAGATGGCTGGTTTTGGGGGAGGGAGCAGAAGTCGTGACTAAAAGCCTGGAACGACGCGTTATTTTAGAAAGCACATTGGTGCAGCAAAATAAACAGCAATTGCTTCGGCGAGTGAGGAAGCCGGAGGCGGCGGGGCGGGAAGGAGGCGGGAGCGGGGGGGCCGAGAGGAGCCTGCCGGGGAGCGCAGGAGCCGGAGCAAGGAGGACTCGATGCCAGCGGGCAGAAGGGCAACAGCAGCCCATTACCTCCCAGCCTGGGTCACCTGGCAGGGAGACAGAGCCCACACACACAGCACTGAAGCAAGTCAGCAGGGCCCCACAGATGCTGCAGAGAGACAGATGAGAAGAGGCAGCCAGGGGGAGGAGGAAGAGACCTGGGGAAGATGTAACTCGAGACCATCTCCTCGTCCCACCTCCAGCCACAAGGAGCGTTTCCTCCCAAGCGTTTCTGCCCCAGCATCCCCGATCTCCACGGCAGCTCTCCTCAGCCAACACCTTTCACAGCCTCGTTGGGATGGACATGACCAGCACGAGACAACGGCCAGAGCCAGGCATGACTGCATGTCCCCCTCCCACCGCAGCAGCAGGCTGGGGTTACCCACATGCCAAGACCCGCTTTCCATGGCCAGCATTGACCCTCTCTGCCAGGGCCGCCACGAGCAGCCCGGCCCCTTAAGCGCACATCGGAGCACAGCTGTCCTTTCCACAAGAACCCTGTCATGAGACTATCTCCTCCTGCCCTTCCAGAACTGCTGCAGCCCGAGGCTCCCGCTTACTCCCGGCTCAGTGACAGGGTTAAAATATGATGTCTCCAGGAGCATCGAGGTTAGAAATGCAACCACCGCAGCTCCGGCAACTCTTCCCGTGAGGCACACGGAGGCTTCTTTTTATTTCAGCTGTATCGTGCATGTTTGAAGGCTCCTCAAATGCATTCTTTATAAACTTTCCTCTTCCTTTGAGCCCAGTACCTGAATTCATGGGTGGAAAATATGAAAAATATTTGGGTGTTTTTGAAAGAAAAATTTCCAAAACATCTCTGAAATATTTTCTGTAACCTGAGTGGCACAAACTGAATTTACAATGGTCAGGAGAGCAATTAAGATTTTGTTGGAGCACATCCATGAGGAAGTGCACGACTCACTTAACAGCAAAGCAAACTTCATATCAGTAAGTCCAAAAAGCTCCGACACAGCTTCATCTTTGTGAACCGTCACTATGTGAGCAGATGCACATGCCCCTGCATCCGTTCCTGCACACGCTCGTGTGCTCTGGCACATGGAAGCAAATGCTCCACCGGAAAACAGCAGCCTGGGCAGGTGACCACTTCGAGCACACACAAAGCAGAGTTACAGCCTCAGGGGGAGGCTGCAGAAAACAGAAGTAGCACCCAGCCAGGGTGCCAGACTGAGTGCAATTAGTTTAAAAGAAAAGAGGATAAAAAAAAGAAAAAAGAAGAGGGCATCTTCTTCCATTGCAGCATCTCTCCTTGGTATTCCAGCTCAGCTGACTGACATGCAAATTAGTTTAATTATTTCTTCTTCTAAAATAAATTATATTTTGCAGTGGCTGCAATATGTTGTGTCAGGCAAAATTACATTCAATATTTTTAAACTAATTGATGTCAGCCTTGAGAAAACCTGATTGACAGGAGCGAGGAAACTAGGCTGCTACCTAAACGGTTTCGTAAATTAAAATTAAACATGCCGTTTTTCTGCATTTCCTCCAGGAGTTAGCATGCTATTAATCTGCAAAGACTGAGGAAAGAGACATGGAAAACAGAGAACAAGGGGAGATGCTGGAAGCAGACCGGCGGGTGCAGGAGCGCCAGCCCGGGTGGAATTGCTGCAGCACCCTGGAGCCTGAGGGGACAATGGAGGTCGGCCGCATCGCATCCGCACTGTGGCACCTCTGCTTCCCTCGGCCACGAGCCGGAGGTGAGCCGAGCCGAGCCAGGCCCAAGCTGCCCGGTGCCAGGAGCTGCACGGAGCGGGGACAGCTGCCCCAACCTGCCCTGGAGCAGGAGAAAGCCGAGGTGCCGTGTGCCACCCTGGCCCCATGCATGGCGACACCACAGCTGGGATGCAAATACGCTGGCTGAATCTTCAGCTGCGTTCCCGCGGATTCTGTCTTAATTCAGTTAACCGTGAAAGCAATCAGAACAGGACAACCTTCCTGGCTTAAGCATTCCGATGCAAGATTGCAGCACTTTGCCCTCTCCAGTTTCCTGCAGAGCAGACTGCCGGCTGGCATGATAAAACACAGCACTTTTACACCAGAACCTCTACTGCGAGGCTCCGGATCCGACCGCCGCTGGAGCACAGGTGCCCTTTGCACCGCTACCCGCGCGCTCAGGCAAGTCCCAGCAGCAGCGTCACGTGCAGAAAGCGGCTCCGCAGCTTCCCCGGGGTCTGAGGATTAACCAGCAGACGGTGGGTTGCTGTATTTCATGGCTGCAGCACCTCAGGAAGGATGGCTCACCCCCATTGCATTGGGTGCAGCCTACAGTCCAGCGTCTTTGCATCAAGACCAAATCGGCACAATACTGAATTCAGAATTATTACATTAGTACAGCAGCCAGAAGAGCCCAGGGCGGAACTTTAATCCGCACTATCTCAGCAAATTGGGAGAACAAAATGCAGATTAGAAGACCGGGCTGGACGACTGCTTCCCAGCACTTGCACAATGGCTGTGAAACGCGGTGGATTTTGTGCACATCAACACAGCTGCCTGGCTGCAAAGCAGAGCAGGGATGGCACAGACAAAGCCAGAGCGCGCCAGAGGTACGGCTTGTCGGACACGGGCAGCTGCGTCAGGGCCAGAGCTGCAAACGCGGCTCCAAGCTGAGGGGAAGCGAGGTGGGAGCAGTGGTTAAGCCAAATAACGTATAAATGGCTCTCACCTCTCCTGAGTCCTGCCCGAACTCAGCAGCAGGAAAGTCATTAAATTGCATCCAAACACAATGCTCTGATTAAAGCCAGTCTCCAGCAGGAAGATTTATCATCTCAATTACCAGCAGTGGACACAGCAGTCAAGGCCTCATCATTTTACATGAGCAAAGAGGAAAACAGGAAGAGAATCACTAATATTAGCCTAAGGAAGGTAAACAGCTTGCAAGAGAGATGAAGATTTATCTCTGGAAACGCTTGGCCTGGTCCCAGTCCAGATTTGCTGAACAGTCCAAGTTTCCTGCTGGCTGCGTATTTACAGGGCCAAATATTCTGCTCATCACTAGTGGGCAGAGGCAGCTCATGCTGGAATGTGCCTGTTTTGCCAACGGGAGACCCAGCACACAGCCCCAGCCAGCGGCCTTCCGGCTGCTTTTCTTATTGCTCCTCAGATGCAGATATACCCCGTTATCTGCCGTAGCTGGGACGCACACCCCAGGACAGTCCGCGCTGCAGCAGCGCCCTGCTCCCAGCACAGGGCTCTCTCACCGCACGGGACAGCTCAACCCTAAGCACGTGGGCTGCCTGCGGGAACAGGCACTGTCAGCTGCCAGCCTTCCCCCGCTCCCCTTCGCAGGGCACTGGTGACAGCAAAGGGCAAGGGGAGCTCGAGGGGACGGCAAGAGGCCGGACCCCGGCATGGCGTGCTCCGCGCAGGTGCCGGCGCTGCAGAAACGGAGCGAGCGTGCTTCCCACCACCCCGAGGAGCTCCAGAGCCAGGGCACTAAGGCAGCTGGTAGGCTTCGTCTGACCTCTGCAAGATTTGCATCTCACTGGGAAAAGAGGACGAATATTTTCTGCTGGAGCCATTCATGTTCTCCCCCAGCGGCAAGCAGGTCCGGCCACGCACTGGAGCAGCAAGCACGGCCAGACGCTGCAGCTCCCCTCAGCACCAGGCACCCCACAGCGCCGCAGCCCCCAGGACCACACGATCCGGCTGGCCGCACTGCACGGAGGCTCCCGGCCGCTCCGTGTGGGCAGAGCCCTGTCCGTCCGTCACCGCGCAGCACCTGCACAGCGTGACATCTGTCACGCGCCCCACACTGAAACCCCTCTATCACTTTGAAGGCCTTACCTTTACAACTGCCCTTTCCACCAGAGTATTCAGACATAAATTGTACTTTAAATTCAATATCAGTCATTAATATTTCATGATTACAAAACGTTAAGGATAATGTCACTGGGAGGAATGTCTGGGCAGTTAAAATGGATGAGTCAGAGCTCGCTGATGGGAGAAGTCGGAATACTAAAGAATCTCCCCAGCTTTTGAAGTGATCCAATCTGACAGGCTTCCCTGCTGGAGGGGAACCGCAGCATTTACTGACTTGCTCTGAAATCTTAGCTGTTGTGTATAAATATTTTCCTTCTGATTCTTGTCACCTCACGTTTGCTCTGGATGCCATGCTGTGCCATAACATCACGGCTCCCCTCCCTGCGTGGCTGCGGCCAGCAGCACCTGCCGGCACTGGAGCCCTCCGGGACATGCCACAGCTCCGCAGCACACTCCCATGGCACCAGGGCCAGCAGGACCTGCCCAGCCGGCGCACAGGTCACCTGAGCCACCAGACATGAAACACCACCGCGGAGTCCAGCTTCAGCAAAAACCACAGAGTCGGAGACATCTGAGCCTTGGGCAGCGCTCGTCCAGTCACGACCTCCTCCTGCTCCTTTCCTGCGGTGGCGAGCGAGAGCACGGCACCGATAGTCAGGCATTTGCACCCCGAGATGTGTCCTGCTGGGCTGCTGCAGCAACTGGTCCTTCAGCCAGAAGGACACAGTAGGAGCTGAGCGCTGGACCCCAGGTCAAGCTTCATGATGTGGCTTCCTAAATATGGATGGCATCTTCTTATTAAATAACAAAAACAAAAAGGAACCAGAAAGCCCCAGGAGCCTCCCAGAGTGAAGCCTAGCAGACTCCTGCCCACAGCATCTGCAGGGGGACAAGTCTTGGCAGGCATCCACGAGTAATTGGAAGGTGCTTTGCAGCCAAGGCAGCCCCCCGGCACCAGCGGGCACAGGGCAGCAGAGCGCAGCAGCTCCCGATGGCCCTGGCAGCTCCTGCATGAGACAGGTGGAAAAATCTGAAGAACACAGCAGGTCTTTCTGCTTCCCAACATCTTGCCTAGGATTAAGTCCCTCTCCGTCCCAAGACTCGGAAAAAGGAAGAATGTGCAGGGAACCCAAGTGCTCGCGGGGGCCCAAGGAGCCCGATCCACTGTTGTGCACGGGCATCTGCACAGCCCTGCGTGCCGGGCCCAGGTGTTGCACATGCTCCACAGAGGGAGCGGGATGGCCGGCACAGTCTTGCCGGCTTCCAACCCGCAGCTGAAAGCCTGTGGAGAATCAAAGCCTTCCCCTTGCTATTGTTTTCTTTTCACTCCCAAAGAGGAGTTTATTCAAAGCTCCTGCGAGCAGCAAGACCCAGGTTTGTTCTTTTCTTTCTTCAGCTGAAGTAGGAAAGAGAAGCAGAGCTTCTGCCAGAAAGCCACTCTGCTGAGCCTTCTCTGCAGAGTGTCACGTGGAGGGAGATAAACCGACACCACTCGCACCACCACAGAGCCATTCCTGTTCCCTCCCTGCTCTCCTGGCCGGACATCAGCGCATTTGGCAGTTCCTGTAAAGAAAAGCTAAAGAGTCTCGCAGCCATACGGGATGGAAGAGGCCATCCCCAGGGTTGTGGTGGGAGGCTCAGAAAGCAGCTGGTTTCAGAAGAGGATGGAGCAGCTTGTACCTGGCTCCCCAGCTGCAGGGCTTGTCCTGGTCAGGCCAAGCACTGTGGCTGGAGCCACTGGCAGGCAGCGGTGCCGGCTGTGCTGCCGCTGCGGCCACCCCCAGCCTCACAAGCACTCTGCCCTTCCGCGTAGCAGGACCGAGCACGCACCCTGCCAGGAGGGCCGGAGGCAGAGAGGACAGGCTGAAACACCAGCCGCCTCTGGGCTCCCCTGCGTGGGTCTGCGGCCATCTCGGCCCAAGCGAGGACGCAGCAAGCGCAGCACTTACATGACTGCATGAGCTCCTATCCCCTTGCCATCTCTTTCCAGCGTGGGAGGGCAGTTTCTCCAGCCTTGTTTCCCCCATGGCGGTGGGCGGCAGGCGCAGGGCAGCCGCAGCCCCAAGCAGCGGGACAGGAGCACTCCAGGGCGCATCCCCAGCGCCTGCACCCTCCCGCCCGCCCTCCCTTTGCCCTGGCATCTGGTCACATCCCCACAGCAGAAAACGACAAACTTGCTCCGTCCTCAGCAGCGAGAGCTGGCGAGGAACGGTGTCCGAGGCATCTAGAGCTGCATCCCGGTCTGCAGAAACAGCCTGGAAATCCCAACCGCCATTCGTGTGGTGAGGCTCCCAGGAGAGGGGGCGTGTGGCACAGTGCAGGGCAGACCCACTGCGGCACGTGGCTGAGCCCGCGGGGACACGCGAACGCGGCATGCGGGAGCCCCTGGAGCAGCTCGCCTGGGGCAGATGCAGCGAGTGAGCAGCGCAGGGATGACTGGCAGAGCTGGCACACAGATTACACAAATTTGATTAGTGTTCAAAGATATTATTCGACCATACACCCTTATTAATGCTCGAGTCAGGAAGAGTATTTTTAGGTTGTCTAGGGAGTTGTTAGACTCAGTGCTGCTGCGATTTTTTCTTGCTTTAGTGCTAATTAACATTCGCATCTTGGTCACCTCTGCAGTGAATGCGCTCGTATTCCCCCTGCTGCCCCACCTGTGGTCCAGCTTAGACCATCTGCTCACACCACGTTCCCCCCTCACCTGCTTCCATCGCCAGGACAGTGATGTTGTGCCACCCAGCCGTCTCCCGATCCAGGACCTTCCCCGTCACAATGGCACCCGTGTTGGCATCGATGTCGAAGATCCTCTCCACGTCCGTGCTGCGGTCGATGGCATATCTGAGCAACAGGCAAAAGAGGAAGCTGTGAACGAGCAGACGTGCCAAGCCCAACCTCGCCAGCGCCCCATAGGGTAGAGGGATCCAGCACAACGCAACTTCACTTTTTTTCTGCAGCCAGATGTATGAAGGGCCTGTTTCTACCAGGCTGCAAGCCCAGAGCCCTCAGGTTAAATTAAGGTGTGGTTTTTGGTGCATGAGGTGGGACCAAGTGCAACTGTGGACGAGGGGGAAATACCCGCTCCAATGGGAACCTCACGCTCCAGGTATGTGGGAGACTTCGCACACAGCTCACCCCTCCCTCAGCTGGCCCAACACTACCCCAAACCGCCTGCTCACCATGCACCCCACGCACGGCCCACATCTTCCCATGGCCACCTCCGGAGAGCACGGCTGCCACATTTGCCCAGGAGGGCAACGGCACAACCCTCGAGAAGAGTCAGACACACTGGGTTAGCCCTGACCCCACGCAATCAGCCCCCATGGCATGCACTGCATTTCCGACAATCACACCCAGTAAAGCAGGCTGACATTAAATCACGGCACAATTAGACTGCGTGCTCCTTAGAGGCAGGGACCACAAGGGAAGCCCAGTCCAGCTGAGGCCCCGAGCACAGCCGTAACACAAATAACAAACACCACCGCCGCGATCAGAATTGGAAATCCAGAAGGTCTACAAATCACAAACAATACAGCATAATGTTATTGTGTACAGCATCTTTCATATGCGCCGCATCCCAGAGCGCTTTACAGAATTAAATAATACAAGACAGCAAAGAGTACAAAGGATGAATTACTGAAAGGAGGACTGCGCATAAATTAATGCCTTCAGTCACATGGACAACACCCCAAGGAAGATAAATACAGAGACAAAACAAGCCAGAGAGTCAATGAGACAGGACGGCGCTGGAAGGCCACGTCAGACAGGAGCAGAGCGGGACAGACTCCAGGCCAGGAGGATGGCCAGGATGGCGGGAGCCCTCATGCCCAGCCCAGCCCGGCTTGGCCGTGGTCTGAGCCCATCACTGGCGCAGCAAGCAGCCCTGGAGGCCAGACCGCCCGCGGAACACAAGGACAGCCGCTCCACGTGGGAATCAACAGCCTCCGCGACCCCTTTCCCGTCTGGGAGAGGAGCCACTGCTGCTGCTGCCTCCTGCAGGCACCTACCCACCGGCTGCACATCACCTGCCCTTGATGGGTACACACCAGTGGTGAACAAACACCCATGTAAAGAGCAGCATATGCTACCAGACTGCATTCCCTAGCTCTCTCCCTGTCAGAGACCAAAAGGATAGGAGAGGAAATACAATGGCACTTACTCGTAGTTAAAGGGAAAATGTTCAAAAATCACTATCTAAATGGCACCTGCACACATGCACAAACTAGCACACTTGCACCTGTGGCTGGCCTCCTCACCTCCTTGCACTGAGAGGGGACAGGACTCTGCCACCCACAGCCAGATGCAAGCCAGGAGTCCCTGGACCAAGTGCCAGGGACTTCTGAGTCCTCCTTCACTTTCTGCCCAAGCTCCCAGCTGGAACCGTGCCTCTGCAACAGCTCCAGCAGGGACAGCGACACTGTCTTGGCAGGTACCGCAACTGCTCATCCACTCTGAGCTCACTGGCTGTCGGGAGAAAGGAGAAGTCTGGGCACTTGGGCTCGTGCAAATTGTTCCAATATTCTGCAGGAAGAACAGAAACAGGATGACAAAACCTATATCCTTCCAATAGCATAACTGATGTGTATGCATAACTGCTTCCACTGTTCTCCCACATCCCCTGACCTAGCACATCTCTTTCTTTCTTCCCATTTTTATACTGTTAGAGTTCAAGATGGTACTTCACTCTCCATATGCCTCTCTGCTTCTTGGGTAAGCATATGCCTGTTTTTTCATACTCATGTCTTTGCTGTATAAAGAAAGATGCATTCAATAAAAATAGCTACACAGGAAAACCCAGTTACTGATGGGAGATATCAGAGCCTGGAAGCATCTGGCACCTGCTGCCTGCATGGCCAGAGAGGGCAGGAGGCTGGTCAGGAGCACTCTGCATCATGACACTGGCAATCTCTTCTTACACTTCTAATTGTTTTGCCGCTCAGGCTGTCTTGCGTCATGTCTGAATTGTCCAGTGAGGACCGACTGCCCCTACTCTATGGCAGGGTCCAAACCTACCCCAAAATCCAACCCCTTTTGGCATTGCCACTACACAGAGAGCAGCCACCTTTCCAATGCTGCACCAAGGGAAAGAGAGAGCTCTGGCACTGCTGCATCTGTCACTACAGCAGGGCCAAGCCTGTTCCTGCACACTACGATTTTGGATGTGGCCAGGCCTCGTGGGTCTATCTGCAGCTTGTGCTGGTGCTCAGGCCCCCGAGCTCTGCTCTGCACTGCTGTGCTCTGCAGCTTCTGTACTGGCATTCACAGAGCAACCAGGAAAGATACCCATTATGCTCAGTTTATGTAACTTTGTACAATATGATATTTATCGACTGAAGTTTGTGCTGGCCATCACAAGCAGCTGTGCCTCTAGCAGTCCAGGTTCACATTCATGAGCCCCACCAGAGTCAAACAGCATGCCCTCCTGTGGGAAGGGGTCACAGTTAATCCTTGGGTCCCTCAGGTACTCTGAGATGGGGTATTTGCTCACTCTTCCTAAAGCATGCCAGTACTCCCTATCTGGAACTGCAGTCCCTGGTTCTGATTGGGATGCGGACCTTGTAATCCATTTTCCTTTCTTCCTGCTGGCACTGCCTGTTGGTTTGGATGTTACAAGTGACTGTTTAATTTAGACAGCTTTCTTGGTACTCATCTTTCTCGTGCATCTATTTCTCAAGCAGTTTGTTTCACTTCTCCCCCTGAATGCAACGAGGAGCACATTTTCTGCCATGTGTTTTGTTAATAGGAAGCTTTTCAAACACTGTGTGAAAAGCTTTTTGTTATGTTTGTTTTTTCCTCTTCTCCCCTTTGTACTGAAGCAGGTTGTAGTTCTTGCTGTGCTGCTGGAGTCTATAAAATGCCTGTGTCCAACACATGTCTCAGGATTTGGTGAATGCCAAACAAGAATATCTCCGAGAACCTTAAATCCCAAGCAACATCTTCCCAGTGCTGATAAAGCTGGGAACATGCACAATCAGAGCACCGGCTCTCACTGCAGGGAGAAAAACAAAAGGCTCCCATACAAACAACCTCACGTACACAGACGGTCTATCAGCACATTGCTTAATACAATGGCTCAGCTGAGAAAAATCACACTACACCCAGGAAATATACAGCTAAAGCCAAAAAGCCAACTGGAAACTATATTCTTTCTGAAAAAGAGTAGTTCCAGCTTTTATTAGGCAACAAATAAGGATGGAATAAAATGAAAAGCCCCGTTCCTTTAGAAAGGCATTTCCTGCCTGTACCATGGTGGGTTTTCATGTTCCCCCAGAGAAGCCAGCAGCCCTGGTGCCACGCTGAACTTTGGGACGACTCCAGGCTCTGCAGCACCAAAGGGAGGACATCCTCTCTGAAAGGCCAAGCGTGGGGGCTGCTCGCCGGCAGACACGGGTGCGGGTCCCAGTACCAGCGCTCCAGCAAACCTCCTGCCTGGGCAAGCCACATCTGCAGGTGGCCAGGAGAGGGGGCACCCCAAAACAGGTACCAGCAGGGTCCCAGGGACACCTCCCAGGAACAGGAGCGTGCAAGAGTCAGATGCTCCTTCAACCCTCCTGTCTTTGCAACAGACTGGAGGGAGCTGTTATGCTTAGGGATCCAGCCTGGCTTCTCTGGCAGGGACTTGTTCTCACACATCCTTGTGGGACATGTGAACCCAGGAGGAGGGCAGATGAGCACTGGGCTGCAATGCACCTCCAGCAGTGGCTCCAGGCTGGACAGGGCAGCAGGAGCAGCACGGACCTCTTTGCACTGGCCTGGGGAGGAAAACAAAAGAGCCAAGGACACCTCCTTTCCCACTTGGCTAAAAATACTTCCTAAACCTAGTTACTGGCAGCCTGGTGTCAGCAGGACTGGAAACGCTGACAGAGCTGACCTGCTCTGCTGTCTCTGTAGATCTGTGTGCTTTCCTGCCTCACAGAGAGCGCGCATCTCTTCATGGCACAAGGTTGTGGCCCTCCCACTATGTACGCAGCAGAGCCAGCACACAGACCCGAGTCCAGGAGACAGCAGCCACTGCAGAAGCATGGACGTGTCTCTGCTCCCACCTCTAGCAGCCCAGGAGCAGGAAGTCAAAGGGATCTGCTGAACTGCAGAGACTTGAAAGGGTTCAAAACAACTTCAAGGAGCTGAGGATCAAATGTTCGTCATGCTGTCAGGACCAGTCACTCTCTAATGTATCACAGGTGAAGAACAAGGGCTGGCTTCTTGTGACTGTACTTTGGAGTAGCACACTTAAAATGCTGCGACTTACTGCCGTCTCCTGCTGACAAGCTAGTGTCGCATCCTGGCAGGATGCTGCAGGATGCTTGCATTAATATTTGTCCAGCACTTTGAAGCTGCAAAGAGCTGCCAAGGTGGTAAAGCATTTATTAATCTACCTGGCTAGCCAGGGTACCAGGAAGCCGTAGAGGTCCGACAGCACCTTTCCTGCACTGGTGCCACAGAAGAGCGCTGCACTTCAGCGTGGCTGATCCTCTCCCCAGGAACCTGCAGCTCCACCTGGTATGCGTTAAAATGGCAGGGACAGCTCATGCCCCCCAGCTCCCACAGCAAGCACCAGGGGGAGATCGAAAGGGGACAGAGGTGCCACTCCTCATGACAACAGGCACTACGAGCAGTGAGTGGAGAGACAGATGGATAGAGACCAAATACCACAGGGGAGCACAGGGGACACAGGAGGAGCTGCCTGCCTGGGGATAGCTGCAGGGAGGATACACACTTGAATGCCTCAAGCCTGGCAAGGGAAAACACATTGCAATTCCCAAGCTGCAGCAGACACCTGGGAGCCCTGTTAGCTGCATCCTTGTGCCTGAGCACATGAAATATCACCTTGTCTGAAACTAAGCCTACTGCAGGGCAGAGATACTTGCACAGTAAAGTTTGGGCTCTAACCCTCTTGCTCCTGCTGCGTACTTGAAACTGCTTCTCTCTGCTCCAAGTCCCCGTTTCAAATATCACCTTCTGCACAGCAGCAGAAAGCCTCCCTCCTCTGCCTTCTTTTGTTCCATCTGCAAACAATGCAACAAGCTCCGCAGGGAAGCAACAAGAAGAACAAGAGAGAACGAGAATAAGGATAGTGCTGTCCCCAAGGCCCCTTTCCTACAATTATAGATCAGAAAATAAAATCTATATTCTTCAGCATTGCTAGAAACAGTCAAGTGAAAAGGCACGTGCACACATGTAGCTGCACACAAATGTGAAGACTGCACACATCTGAGGAGTGCAAGCTAACATGCACTCGGTCATGTGCTCAGGGCAAAGACGGATGCAATTCTGACACGCAGCCCAAATTGAGAGGGCAGCCGCAGGACAAGGTGAGCATAAGCACTGTGAGAGCACATCCAGACAGCACGGGCAGTGCACGTGTTACTTGCTCACATAACATAGCTCCACACATGGCTGCATGTCCATGCCAGGACTCTGCCCCGCGTGCCAGGGCCGATTGCATTCACATTCACCAGCTTCCATCTTCCAGCTTTGTGACACAATACTCTCTGCCAGCTGCCAGGCATCCATAGATGGCAGTTTTCCATGGGTAGATTCTTTGAGCTTTCTAATCATCTCAATCTTCATTTTCACGAAGAGCTAGAGATGCCCTTCACCCCACCCGGCACCAGCGCGTTCCCCATGGCCACAAGGTGCAGGAGATCGGCACCTTGAACAGCCACGCGGAGACACCATGGAATGTGCTACATGTTACTCAGTGCTGTAATTCAGCCCTCGTTGGCCATATCCTCCTCCATCCCAAGTCCCTGTTCCCACTATGTCCCAATTTATCACTGCCAGGGACAGCCTCCACACAGAGCTCTCAAATGCAAAGCCATTGCTGCTCATTTGAAGCGAGTAGCCATGCGCAAGGTGCCTGCAGCCCTACCGTCACCTGGCATGAGAGCACACAGCATTTGAAGGGAATTTTCCACACATTGAGGATGTTTTCTGAACACCAGCTTTTCATCCCAACTGCTCGTGACTCAGGCCAGTTGGCAGAGCCAGAAGGCTGCTTTGTGCCTTAGGTAATAACAGTTTAACAAGGTAACAATCTCCTTAGCCACAAATTAAATGGAAATGGGAAATGTCCTGTACAGATAAGCTGCTGCCTGGATTATGTCCCCTGCCCAAATATAAACTCTCCTGGCCTTTGATCCCTGTGCACATGCATGCACACACACACAGCCTGGCTCCAGCTCTGCACCCCCCAAAAGGCCGTTTGTCATTCCTCGTCGCTTGCTTGGGCTGCTCCAGGTGCCATAGCGGCTGCCTTGCTGTCGGCAGCCAGGACATGCGGGCATCACGCGGCCACCTTCCCCAGCACTCCCTTGCCATTCACAAACCATCACTTGCTGGTGACACATCTGTCACTGCGAGGTGGCTGCTCTCGCTTGCCTGCTGCCTGCGCACCAGCTGTCACTCACCCACCAAGACCTGTCCTGCAGGACCTGCTCACCCGCCTGCTTGCTCCTGCAGCTCTGGCCACCCTCATCTGCGCCACCACCAGCTGCCCCAGTCCCCGCTGTCAGCCTCCTCAGACTACGCGCCTCCCTCGTGCCAAACCCTGCTGCCGACAGGAAGGGGGTCTGAAGCTCAGACTGCTGGTTACCGGACAGGGTGGTTCACCGTGTCTGGGTCGAGGGCAGTGACCACCCCCACGACAGAGCCGACGTGCGCGTCCTCCTGGACCTCCATCAGGTCAGAGGGGGGCTGGAACTCAGGGGGCTCGTCCACATCCAGCACCGAGACTCGCACGATGGTCTGGTCCCGGAAGGTGCCCAGGTCCACAAACCGTGGGTCCACGAACTTGTTGAGGGCCTCCACTATGATGGTGTGCACCTTTTTTGACTCGTAGTCGAGAGGCTGGGACAACAGGAGAGGGTTAGCCACGTTCAGCCGGAGGAGCCCTTGCTGCTGCCACTTCCCTTGCGGGACTTTGCCCTGGAGACGCCACGGGCGGTGTTGCAGCCCGCTGCCCTCAACAGCCGCCTCTGCGGGAGGCTGGACAGGGCAGCCAGGAGCTCTTGCGCCGGTGCTCTGCCCTCCTGCCTGCAGCGCCCACCTTGGAGAGGGCAGAAAGACAGTGGCTTCCAGCACTGCTCTGCCCCTGGCCCACAGCAAGGTGCCCAGGCAGCACAGGGTGTGGGCAGCCAGAATGCACCAGGAAGACACCACGTTATGCGCTGGCAAGCGAGCAATTTTTTATCATTAATCACTCTGATCATTTCTACAGGGAGGCGAGTTGAATGCAATGGCCTTGGTGAACAATCATACTTTCTTGCCTGCATCAAGTATTTGCTTGATTGTGTTTACCACCAAGAGCAGATACACTCAAAGCGTGGTTGATCGGGTAGAGGAATTAGGTGGGCATATTTCTCCTCCTAACAGTGCTGTCAAAACCAGCTGTAAGTGCTAGTCTCCATAGCACCGTGCACAGCTTTACCTATGCGCTGCTCACTTCTTCACTGCGGCCCCGGAGCTGTGCTGTGCTGGCTCCAGCAGGCACTGCACTGCTACTCCTTTCCAGCCTTTCCTCCCAGATACAGGTCTGCTCTTTGCCAGCCAGGCAGAACAGAGGCAGGCTTCCCCCTGTTCCTGCAGGCACCCAAATGCAACTGCCAGAGCAGCTCTTGGAGGGACATTTCTTTCTACTCAAATGCAGCGACAGGAGTCCCCATAGGAAAGGGCTCCCAAGAGTTCCCTGCCTTCCCTCCCAACCGTTTTCCTCATCTCTCACCTTCTGTACCGTGATGACAGCCTCTTGGGTATTGCTGTCTGTGGTGACTTTGAACATATCCACCCCTTCCTCGTCCTTCATCTGGTATGTCATGTCTGTGTTCTCCCCGACATCGGAGTCCTCTGCCTTCACTCTCCCAACAGCAGTGCCCACGGGGGCAGTTTCCACAATGCTGAACTGGTACATCTCTAGAAGAGGGAAAGCACTAGTGTCACTGCTGCTGCCTCTGTGCCCTCTCCAGGCCAACGCGCCCGTTCGTGCACCCCTGCCGTGCCGCCCATGGACTACAAGAGCTGCCCAACCTCCAGCAGTGCCTGTAGTCCAGAATGCCCCGCCAGAAAAAAACACAAACCCCAGCCAGAAATGACAGCTGTGGGAAAACATTTGGGAGCACAGATGTTTGCAGGTGCCAGGTAAAGAAAGGGTTGGTTTCTCTGCATGGTACGACCCTGCAGTCAGCATGTTCTCCAGTTCCTTGCAAACTTTACCATTTGTAATTGCTAGGAGCCCTTGGGCCAAAAGGCCAAACACCTTCCAGCTGCAGCTCTGCCCTTGCAAGCCCTTGCGCTCTGCTGGCCAAGTGTTCCAGGCTCTGCAGCTGGTGTGCAAGGCAAAGATTGCACAGCCCACTCCTTCACAGCAGGACCACTCCCCTCATCTGGGGAGGGCCCCAGGGAATGGGGCAAGCACCAGCCTTCAGCCACGACCTGAAAAACAGAACTGCCTTGTGACCATACTGTTGTTTGCGAGCTGGGCAGCGTCACAGTGCCAAGATCTGACACAGCAGCCAGAAAGGGCCAGGCCAGAAGGCGATATCTGACTCCCTGCCCAGGCTCCTGTGAGACAGGAGACAGACCAGACTGCTGAAGCATCCTGGCTTTGCGCTCTTCCCCAGAACTGCTCAGAGGGATCGGGCAGCAGAAAGGGACAGCCCTGCTCTCCTCAGCCTGCAGCCCTGCTGCCTCCAGGACATACACGGGGAGCAGGGGTCTGTGCCGGGGTACTGGACAGGTTTGGCCAGGGCAGCTGCCCACCACCATTGCTGGGCCAGGCACCTTGAGAGGGGCCTGCAGGCAGGTGCATCTCCAGGGACACGCCCAGGCCTGAGGTGGGGGGCTGCTGCCTGCACACAGCCCGAGCAGTGGAGCCAGCTCGCCATGCAGACCCACAGTGGGCTGCACCCAGAGCTGCGCCCATGTTCCACCACCCTCGAGGGCTAGGGCCAGCCTCGCCCCATCACAGGCACAGCAGGGGCCAGCCAGGACTCACTTTGGGGGAAGCGCGGTGGATTGTCGTTGACATCGGTGACCACAATGGTGACTGTGGTGGATCCGGACAGGCCACCCAGCTGTCCTGCCATGTCTGTGGCACGGATCACTACTTCATACCGGTCCTGTGTCTCACGGTCCAGGTCGGCCACAGCCGTCCGGATCACACCTGGAAACCAGAGGACACTGAGCACAGGCATGTCACAGAGCACCCACAGAACAGCTGGGTTTGGGAGGAACCTCTGGAAGCCACCTAACCCAACCCCCCTGCTCAAAGCAGGGTCAGCTTGTCAAGGTCCTTGGTAACACTTAATGGTGACACAACCATCAGGCATAGTAACCACCCTGTTTTGTTTCATCTGCACACCCACTGAGCATGTACTCTGCCCCATCATCTAGGTCATTAATGAAGACATCAAACCATATCGGACTCTCTATCAACCCCTGAGGGACACTGCTGGTGATTGCAATCCAGCTGGACTTTGTGCTGTAATCACAACCCTTTGAGCCCGGCAGTTCAACCAGTTTCCAGTCCACCTCACTGACCACTTATCTAGTCTGTACTTCATCAGTTTGTCAGTGAGGATGCTATGGGAAACCATGTCAAAAGTCTTTCTGAAAATCGAGATAAACAACAGCCCCTGCTCTCCTCTCATCCACCAAGCCAGTCATCTCATCACAGAAGGCTATCAGGTTGGTTAAGCACAATTTTCCCTCATAAATCCATGCTGAGCACTCCTAGTCACCATCCTTTGTACATTTGGAAACAGCTTTCTGGGTTACTTGCTCCATCACCTTCCCAGAGATCGAGGTGGGACTGACCAGACTGTAGTTCCCAGATCCTCCTTCTTGCTGTTCTTGGGGACAGTAGTCACATCTCCCCCAGGGCCATCAGACCTCGAGCAACACCCACAAACAGGGCCAGAGGCTCAGCAGTGCTGCCCAGCAGAGGAAGGCTCAGCCTGGACACCGATAGCAGCACTCAATCCCCATGGAAAGGATTTCGCAACAACAAATAACATCTGCAGGGCCCTGCATGAACAAACCCTGTTGCAACCTTCCCAGAGAAGGGCTCTGGAGAGCAGTGCAAGCACAGGGGCCATGAGCCGGGCTGAGGCCAAAACCCCTCCAGGGTGAGGACCAGAGGGCCCCAAGGCAGGGGCTGTGCTGGGGCCAGCCTATAGGTTTGCATGGGACAGGGTTGCAAGAGCCCAGGCTGAGTCATGAGACACCCTGACGCAGACCTGCAGCAGCCCGGCTCTCCTTATCTCGGAGGAGGCTTGCCGGGGGGATGCAGCAGTTCAGAGCCCCCGCAGCACAGCACGACCACCCAGGCTGGAGCAGGCAGGGGGACACGGCACAGAGCTGACCCTGCCAGCCTGCACCCATCCAGCCCTCCAGGTCCCGCTGTCTGTCCCCACGCGTTGCACACAGGCCCTGCACACCAAAGGCATGCAGCCATCACTGCACAGCAGGATCCTCCCACTAGCCTGCCAGGATATCATCTCAGATGATATTATCCAAAATTCCCCTCATTCTTTGTCTTATTTCCTACCCTAAAGGGCTCATAATAGAATATCACAATGCCTTGCTCCGGATTCACATGTGCCTAGTGTCCCAAGCATGCCTTGAGGGCCTCTAAACAGACAGTAGGATATTTGGAGAAAATTCTGTTTATTTCTAAAGTTTATTTCTAAAGCTGTATCTGCACAAAGACCCTTATTCTCAAGTGTCCCTATAAGCTAGAGAGGCCAGAGATGCTATACATACTCCATGTCAGGGGCTGAGAATGCACCGGAGACCATAAAGCTTAACAAAATGTATGGCATGTTAGTACTCTTTATGAAGTGCAATATCAAAATAAAAGTCTTTAAGTACAGGTCTTTAGTCATCTGGGCTTGAATGAATGACTAGGGCTAAAATACAAAGGAATGTAAGACAAGAAGGAAAGAATTGTAAAACCCAGAAAAAAAAAACTGAGTGGCAGAAGTTATGACTTCCTCTGTCAGCCAGGGCTGTTTCATTTACATAGGAACAAAGCACAGACCAAACATCTTGAGAATGAAACAAAGAAATGACTCTGCCCTGAGGTAGCACCAGGGGCACACACATGAATAAGTATGCACATGAATACAAGGTCATTAGCAGCACATTCCCAGTCCGCATTACCCAGAAACACCCCAAAACAGCTAGGAATCAGTTTAAAGTCCCCTCCAGATCGCTTTGAGAATCCCACATATTTAGATAGTGGTGTGGGTTTTTTTTTTTTTTTTTCCTCCAGTTGTTCACTCTTCCAGGCTTTTCTGTTTAACTACCAGCTTTATCTTCTCTACCGTGAGCTCTATAAATTTCCATCTTTGCTTTGCTTTACCAGTAATCCTGCCTGGCGTTAGGGAAGAAGCTGCACAGGGGCCGCCCCGCTGTGGCATGCGGGTCTCTGGTGCAGGAGCTCCTCCTGTGCCCAGCGGATGCCAGAGGATCACCCAGGTGCTCCCAGCAACCTCCGAGATGTTTGCTGTCGTTAAACAGAGCGAACCAGATGCCTGGGCCAGCGGGCTCCACGCAGACACTTCTGGAAACCCTCAGCACAACCAGAGCGTGGTGGCAGGGGCTCCAGTACCCACCTCCCGCCCAGGAGGCTGCAAGGAGACAAGATGAGGCTTTGGAGACACATCCAGGGACTCCCAGGCACCAGCCCACCACTGCTGGCATGTGTCTGGTGTGGCCTCGTCCACCTCCTGGCACCTTGGTCCCACTGAGGAGCCACTGGTGCC
The DNA here is from genome assembly GCF_036417845.1 of Apteryx mantelli. Lineage (NCBI taxonomy): Eukaryota > Metazoa > Chordata > Aves > Apterygiformes > Apterygidae > Apteryx > Apteryx mantelli. The sequence continues at coordinate 19,785,809 of NC_089995.1, forward strand.
AGGGCTCAAAGGGAGTCAGAAATGCAGCTGAGCTGGGAGGAACAGGACATTTTTTCTCCTTTTCATGACATTACAGGTGCAGCAGGAGCTGGCAACACTGTTCTGGAGACATTTATCTCTCCTTGCTTTCTGAAACTAGCAATTATTCCAGCGATTATCATTGTTAGGATTTATAATAAAGACATCACCACTGTTTCGGATCCCTGCAGCTCCTTGGCTCTCGTGGATAAGCACAATTTCACCCAGCTCCCCTGGTTCCTCTGTCATTCTAGCTCTGCAATTACCTGGACTCTCGCTGCCTTCAGTCCCATGAATCAAAAGGACGCTCTGCCTCACACACCGTCCCTCAAGCACTTCCAGCATCTGCCCGTTCACAGGCTGGGGTGGCTCACAGCCCCCTGTCCCTTGCCTGCTGGAGGTCCGTGTTCCCAGCACTGCAAAATCCCTCCACTAGGGAGCATCCTACCCCCTCCTTAGGACGATCAGGGGTGTTTACCCTGTGGTGGGGCCACGGGTCCGTGCAGGCTCCCTTGCTCACCCTGGGACTGTTCAGAAGTCATTGGATCAGGAGTCCTAGCCCACCTTGTCCACATGGGCCGAGACACTGCAGCGACCAGGGATCACTGGCATGGGCACAGATGAAGGCACCTCCAGCACGTGTCCTGGAAAGAAATGCATTCCGCAGCCTGGGAAAAGACAGAACGGGCCCTGCACGAGGACCCTTTCCCCAGGGGCTGCACAGGACTGGCCCCAGCTGGTTGTGTTTATAGGCCTCTCCTGTGACACTGCTACGAATATAAAATTGTTATTTCTGGGCAAGAACTATCCCATTGAAATTTAAGCAATTCTGTTAATTAACAGGGTCTGAAGCATTTTATAATGAAAATTATTCATGTCAGCACAATAGCGATGAATTGGGATGAGAGGGATAAAGCTCATGTATTCACCAAGGTTGTAATGACTTAACTGAGCTGCTCATAATGATATAGATCATAATACCCCATGCAAGATGGGAGAAATGTGCTAAGGCACTTCCCAGAACACCTCCAAGGTCACCTGTCCCTGGGGGAGCACATCCAGGCAATTTGGCACATGTGGAGCTGAAGGCCCCAGCTGCTGCTCACATGGTTCTTCTAGCAGCATGGGGAGACAAGATCATGTTCAGCAGAGTGCAGCCTATGAGCAGAAACCCCCTCTGCAAAGACACATTGCTGGCCCAGTCTGTCCCAGAAAACTGGGGTTCTCATGCACACAAACACCCCCATCTTCCAGGCCTCCGCAAGCCCCAGCAGGACTGTCACCAAGAAAGCTGTTCCCTCTAAAGTCGCACAGGCCACACCAGGCTACCTGAAGCGCCAGGCTGGGCTTTGTCTTTTGGGCTGAGGTACTGCTTGCTAGTTGCCTTGACAAATCAGGGCCCCCAAACCTGCTCCACACCAATTCCTTGTTCACAGAACCATGAAGCTCAGCCAGAGCACTGGCACGAACACCTGTCGGCAGCAAACTCGCATGGTCTCATCTTCTGGAGCCAGATGAGCCTCTGCTCCCAAATCTGACCCCCACGAGCTCTGCAAAAACAGTAGCAAATGGTGGCAGATCCCTTCTCAGGGCATAGAGACAGAAGAGGCAGGGACCTGCACAGCTCCAGGCAGAACACAGAAGTCTCTGCCACCATCTCCCAAGATCCAGAAATTGACCTTCTTTCCAACCAGAAAAAAGAAACTCTGTCCTTCCTGGACACTGCCAGCAAAGCAAGAATAACCTCCAACTCAGACTCATCTTCCTACTTCTTGACAGCATCTGTTACAGTTGAATAATACATACACATGATGGCTTCCCCTCTGGTACAAGGCACATGTGGCTTTCCAGCATGATCCAGATTAATCAGAGTGTAATTACCAGACAAGGGGACACTCACAGCATCACACAAATACCGTCAGATCTGCTCAACAGCAGACACTGTTGGGTTATAAAAATAAACCTGGACAAAGTGCTCAGCAGGTAACTGCCTTCCAGGAATCCCATCATTATGGGCTTACTCTGCTTTTAGATACTTTTAGCTCAGAAGTCCGCATCCTTGGAGACCCTCCAGACAAAGCACATTCTAGCTGAGGGTAGTCATGACCATCATGTCCCCTGCCACAGTGAAGTGCTACTCCATTATTGCCATGGCTTTGTGCATGTGGAAGGAACCTCAGGAGGTCTCTTGTCTAACCACAGTTCAGAGCAGGCCATCTTTAAAGCAGATCAAATTACTCCGTATCATGTCCAGTTGGGTTTTGACCACCTCCAAGGATGGAGATACAGCACCTTTATGGTAAAGAATTTTCTCCTTATGTCCAGTTGTTATTTCCCTTGCTGCACTTTGTGTCCTTTTGCTGTGCACCTCTGAGAAGAGTGACTCCGTCTTCTCTACCTCATCCCCTTAGCTAGTTGGAGATAACGGTGAGATTCACCGCTCCCAGCATCTTGGCCTGTTAAAGCAAACGGTTCTGCATCAATTCAGGGCTGGAAAAGCACCTGCAAGTTCTTGACCTGTGCCCACACATACCTGCAGGGACATGGAAATACCAATGTATCAGCCAAGATGAAAGTGCTGTCTGGAGCACGCGTCCTAGAGAAGGTCAGCCCACTGCAGATGAGATCTTAGCCCCAAGCATCAGTACTTCACCTACCCTACACGCACAGATCCCTTCTCATCCATCTGCTCAGGATGACCCAGAAGCCAGAGGCTACAGGCAGTCTGAGCAAGGCGCCAGGCACAAGGTTCGTGAAGTTCATGTTTTTTTAGCAAAAGAGGTGCAGAGTTGAGACAGAGAAATGGGAACAGTATGGTTGCATCAGCATACCCCAGCTAACCAGCATCACTAAGTGGAAGGGTGCAGATTCATATAACTTTGGGGCTCAGGGATGTTGCGCCCTGCTCAGGCTGCCACCCAGCTTTATAACGCAGTGCCCATCACAGCAGGTGGATAAGTCCTTTTCAAAGCAACATGCCCCACTGCTGTCAGGGCAGCACCTGCAGGGACAGGGCTAGTTCCTGACTGGAATCAGCCTTGCATACGCCAGTGTGGAGGTGATAATGCCCTGGGGGAAAGGACCTGCAGTGAGCTCAGACTGATGGGACCAGCAGAGTTGGCCCTTCTTTTGTCCCCTCCCTTCCACCAGCAGCAGTAAGATGGCACCAAAAAATGGAACTAAATCCCCCTTGTCATTTAATTAATCATTTAATTTCCACTATATATTAGTAAATACACGCTGATTTCCTCAAGACCACCAAGCACAATTTGTCCCAGACAAACTGAAGCTCCTTAAAGCCCCAATCTCTGAAAGGGACTGTTAACATTCAGTCCTGATGACAGGAGCAATCACCTTGAAGCAAGTCCACAGGTGGCCTCTGTGTCCCTGTGCACAGCTCTGGTGGATAATCTTCTGGGATGGGGCACAGACCTGCACAAACCTGTGAGAGCATACAAACATGCATGTACCAATCTGTGTCCCCAGTGGAGCATTTTTAACAAACTGGCAAGAGCAGCAGAGAAACTCTTTCTGCCTCCCACCACATCACACAAATTCAACGGATTCAGCCCGCAGCATGTTCCCAACAATTCATCTCCCAGTCTATCCTCACCCTGGGACTGGGGCTGTGGTTTCCAAGCCACAGGGCAAGGATGACTGGTAAGGATGAAACAACTAACAACTGCACACAAATAACCATAAAATTCAGCCTAGCAGGCCAGTATTTCTTGTCCTGCTCTCCCTGGCACTAGTACCTCTGAGCCCTTACCAGTTAAGTCCCCAAATCAGGAAACAGGCTCTAATACTCATGATTTTTTAAAAAATAATAAATACCAAACTGCATTTCAGTCAGCCTTCTGAGTCCCTCTGCCTTTTCTCTATATACAGCAGAATGACAGATTTTCAGAGTAACACCTTAAAAGCAACATGCAAAGGTTGGCCTGCAAATTTAAATGCACACTGATTTCTCATCTCATGTAAATATGCTGGAAGTCATATGCTCCCTGTGCCCATCTCAGCATCCGAAAAGTATGAGTATGAGGGAGCTTTGTGGAGCTTCCTGGAGCTAGGATACGAATGACTGCCAACTCCAATGCCTTTGCCTGTACCAAGCTAGGGCTCAACACCCAGCCGCAGCCCTTACAGCCCTTAGCCTGCCCCATGGGTAGTCCGCAGCCTGCTGGAGAGTCAGAAAGGCTCCCTGCAGCCAGGGCCTGGAGCAGCACGTTCAGCACACCAGCACCCTCTGCTAATGGCTGAAGTGGCTGTTTCCAAAAAAAAAAAACAGCAAAGCAAGGGCTTGCTGAGCCAGGAGCAGGCTAGCTGCAACAACTGCTGCTCAGACATGCTGCCATGTCAATCGCATCCTGGCTCTGTGGTACCTGGCAGTCAGTGCACAGCCCAGCTGCCACTGCTCCCCAGCATCATGCTGCTGGTGTCTGCAAACCACCAGGTTGGGAGCAGAAAGTCAGAGCACCAGAGCGAAACAGTCCTTTCTCTGAACTGCCACACCAGAAAGCTGTCGGGTCACACCAGAAAGCCACCACCACAGGCACACTTCTCAGAGAATATGAGCATCTCACCACCGCACCATACAGAACATTTTGCAGCGCACATACGTGCTCACTACCATTAAAGTGCAGCCTCCTCCAACTGGAGCATGGCAGCCCCGTAACAGTGCAACTCATCCATTACAGAGAGCAAACAAAGATCAGCTGCACCCTATCTGCGAACGGAGAAGGAACAGGCAGGCAGCACAAACCAGAATACAACTGATGCCTGTGAGCAAACTGGCTATTGCAAGGAACCCACGGGATATTCCTATAGCTGCCACTGAAGATCACACCTCCAAAGTTTGTACATACAGAGCTCTACACCCATACACAAAAAAAAGGCAACCTAGATCTTCAACACATGCAGGGTAGGTTTTAGGACCTGATTTGAAAACAAACCTGCAGACAGTTTCAGTGTCTGAAATTCATTTCTTAGAAAGCACAAGAGGTAGTGGCTGACATATTACATGAAACAAACTAAAGCTCATATGTTTCAGCTGCACTTTTTATTCATCATCATTCACTGCTGCAGAAACTGTCATCATTCTCTAAGGATTTGTGGATACCAGGGTACACCTCTCTGCAGCTGCCACTATTCTAGTAGAGACATTTAGTTGCTAGTCTCCCTGCCAAAAGACTTCTAGGGTGTCGGGCAGTACAGGAATGCAGGACTTATTGTGTGGTAGGACTTAGGTGCAGCATGTCCTTCCAGTCATCCAGTTTGGATCCTGCCTTTGAAAGCTTCATCCAGTCCAAAACCCCAGCTGAATACTATAGCTAGTAACATCCAAGATCAGAAGACAAACTAAGCAACCTACACACATCATCCATATCCTGTACCCAAGTGTGCAAGCCACGCTTGGGCAACACCTACACTACAAAGAACAATGCAAAAGACCCAGCTGTAAAGGCAAAGAAAGAACCTAAGCTGGAAAGAGTCATGGGCTTAGGAGGGGTACAAGGGAGCACAGGCATGTATGGTCCTGCAAGAACAGACAAAGCAGGCCAAAGCCAAAAGGGGGAAATGAATTCTTCTTCATTATCATATATTACAAGAAATGTAACACGCCAGGTTTTTATGGTTCTTTTTATGGCCATTAATAACAATGGTGGCTCTGAGAGTTATGCTGCTGCTATGGATAATTAAATCTTATGCTCAGGGCAGAAGCTGGGCCACCTAGAGGGGCCAGGCCAGGATTCCAACATAGTAGCACAAAAACCTATTCAAGTGCACGGTGGGAGTGGAACAGGGTTTGCTCCAGTAGATGCTCTGACTACCAGCTGCTGCCAAAGCAGGACAGGATGCTTGCTGCCTCAAGCAGCACATCCACGCAGGTAGCTCGGCTGGAGAGGGGCACAGCTCACTACTCAGGAGACCACAGGCCACCCAGGACAGGCTGCAGCTGTGTCCTGCAGTGCCGGCCAGAACTGCACACAGCGCTCCCAGAGCCCAGGCGAGGCCACTACGAAAGGCTGTCCGCAGCTCGCGGACAGTGCCAAGGAGTCAGCCTCAGCACCAGCTCGGCAGTCAAATATCCCGGAAACAGACACGCTTGAGAGAGGCCAAGGGCTCATCTGCAACTGTCAGCAGTTTTGCTTTTATGCATCACAAGCAAGTAGAACAGTAAATCAAACCCAACCCCCTTGCGTATGGAACAGCTAGCTTGAGAATTAAGACACAAGTAGTCAAGGAATCAAGAAGCTTGGATTCCCAGAGTGACATTAACTCACGCTACAGCCCACAGGGCACATTTTAGTTTATGCCTTAATATGGCAGCATTAATGCTGTTGCAGAAAGCCAAGCTTCTGCATGTCCTGGCTTGCTCGTGCTCCCAGTGGCACCTCTTCATCCTGGCAGCCTGATTCCAGGCTTCCACTCACACACAGATCTCAAACAAACAGGATCCCACCTGGACACAAATTTTCAGTGTTTAGCCCATCATTCCCTACCACTACCATTTAAAATAAAACAATGCAGACCAAAGAGAGGAAAGCCCAGGCAGCAGCGGGGAGGTGGGATAGCTCTGGGCCCAGCAGAGCGGGTGCAGCCCAGCAGCCTGCTTTCCCCCACAGCACAAGCCTCTGTCCAGAAAACAGTGTTTTCTACCATGTACCCTGAGCACTGGTGCCAGGTGTGCTTAGGAGTTGCCCCAAATTCGAGCCCTCCTCCAACAGCAGCCAGGACTAGTGACACAGGCTCAGCTGTGACTGGCTTGCCTGTGCACATCAGGAGATGAATGGTTTCACACAGATGCAGAGGCTCAGGCACACGTACCTTCCTCACATTCTCCTTACCCTGGAGCCTCTGATTTCGTTTTATTCTTACTTATATAAATATAGACTGGAAAAATCACTACTAGCACAGACACAGGTCAGTCTGACAGAGACTTGGCATTTCACTCTAGGTTGCCTCAGCCTGTGCTACCACTGCTCAGCAACAGGGTGGGGGGACTTCACTGTCCAGCTTTCCAACAAGAGCTGCAGCAACGCAGCAACCTTGTCCTTTGCCAATTATTCATTAAACTGTGGGTATTTTACTGCATGCTTTGTGCCTTAAATACCTCTTATTAGCGTTTGAGTGTCTTCCCTCCCTAGCAAGCTTGCAAGGCTCCCATTATAGGTAATGAGAGTCACACTCCTGGGAGGCAAGGAGAATATATACTCCAGCATCTCCTGGTTATGGTCTACTCTAACCAGTATGTCAGAGCATCATCTGCTAGGGATTTATTACAGATGCATTTTACAACAGGCTCTATTATAAGTTATTAAGGAATGGAGCAGTTTCCACTGTTCTTACATTAAATATTAATAGAACATTTATAAACCAATCCTTAATTTAAAGTGTTACCTTTAATCAAAGCCCTGACGATAACAATGCAGCCTTTGGTAAGGGCCCTCTGGTAGTATTTAAACCTTTCACATTGAGGTTTTATGTGCCTGTGGTACATCCCCGCTCCAGGCAGTGAGCACAGAGCTGTGGATGGTGGTGGAGGCAGGGCACCCCAGCAAGGAGCAAATCTTGCTCCAGGGCACTTCCTGCAAGGGCACTGCACAGGGCCAGGCAGCATCCTCTGGAGCTGTCAGTGCTTCCTCTCCAATGCCTGGTAATGTCTGCGGCACAAGCGCACAGGGCAGGACCCCAGCACCAACATCTAGCATGAGGATGCAGGCCTGGTCACGCATATAGGTGCATGGCCAGGGTCTGGTCTCCCGCCCACTCCACCCAGGCTGCCCCTGGCCAAGCCAGGGTGCCTGCTGGAAGCTGCTCACCTGTTTTACTGTCCACAGTGAAGTGCTGCTCACCCTCCAGCACGCTGTAGACCACCCGAGCACTGCTCCCATATGTGGGGTCGTCAGCATCAGATGCCATCACCTGCATCACAGATGTGCCTGCAGCAGGGACAAGGAGGAAAACAGATAAAAGCAGGAAGGAGGCAAGAAGAGCAGCACAAACCTAGGGGCCAAGGACTGGCAGAACAGGAGAGCAGGGGCCAACACTGACAGCATGCGCGTGCTCATGGAAGTGAGCAAATACCTGTGTGCAAGTGCAGCAACATCTCCTTCAAAGGCCCAAGAAGTCAGGTCTCCCAAAACACGGCTGAAACTTCCCTTTTGTCCCAGAGCTCCAGGAGGGACTGGCCATGGGCCAACTCAGAGGTGCTCGCCAGGCAGGACTCGCTCACCAACAGATCACTGGTCTGATCACAGCTGGGGCTTCCCTGTGGTCCATCTCTGCTGGGCCCTCCAGGAAGGGCCCAAGGGAAAGGCATTATCACCACACCTGCCCTTTCTCTGACAGTCACAAGCCACATGGCCATCTCTAGTCCATGGAGGGACCTGCAAGCCAGGGCCTGATCCCTGCTCCAGCACCACCTCCGCAGCAGACAGCCTGAGCAGGGGTGCAGCTGTGGGCGAGGAGAGGTGAACCTGCTTCCTGCCCAGAGCCAGGCACAGCACCACGTCCTCATGCTCTACACGTAGCAGAGCAGGAGGACTATAAATTGGATAAAAGTCCATCAAACGGCTGCAATTAAGTTATTGATTTTCAACGCTGCCTCATTAAACTGGGTGCTTCACTCTGACTGTTCCTGTGATGGCTTTAATTTGACATCATGTTCAATTTGACAAAAAGCAGGACCCAGAACATGAGAACGGGGCCAGGAGCAAAGGGGCTGAGAGCTACAGAAGCAAGAAAAGGGAGGAAGGAGGGGAAGCCTATCTCTACCTACAGGTACCCCTGGAAAGGGGATGCTGCGGCCAAAGACCTGCAGGTGACAGGCTACCCAGCTCCACCTCCAGCTCTAGACTCAGAGCATCCCTGCCCAGGAGGACAAGCCCTGGCACCAGTCACCTCCCCAGTGGGAGGAGGTGCAGGATGGGGAGAAGAGGCCTGAACTGCTCATAGGAAACATCAAACTAACTGTGAAAGTCCCTGCTGCAAGACACTATCATGGCCAAGGGCTGACAAGGCTCACAGAGAAGGTGGTAATTTATAAAGAATGAGATCCCCCAGCAGCAACTGCAGTTAAAAGGTAGATTGTGCTTCAGAGATGACCAGCCTGAGCTGAGGGGGCGAGGAGAGAGCAATTCACAGCTTGCTCTGCTGCCTCCAGCAACTCCTGTCTCAGGCACCTTTCAGGGCTGCCGTGACACCAGGCGAGGACTAGAGGTACTATGCTGTGGTCCAGCCTCTTCCTTTTCTGCAAAGCATCCATCCATATGTTGCAAAGAAGATCTCACAGGCTGGCCACAGTTGGACCCATGTCATGAACAACCCAGAGCCAGGCTTATTACTAGTTGCCAGCACCTGAGTCAAGAACCATCATGTTCCCAAATGCTGCAGTGGTGCACGCAAAAGCAAGCCAGAAGCAGCCTCTGGTCCCACAGCTCACAATGGGGCAGAAAGGGAACTGGAACCATCCAGATGCAAAATAAGAAATCCAGGCCCCGTGCCTTCCTCTGTCCCCCTCAGCCAGGCAGCTGGTGGTTTCAGGAGACCAGGGCTCTTCTGCACCAGCCCAGCCTGGACTCACAGGAGACATGATACAGCAGAGTTAACTATGCAGCTGCCAACAGCAGGGATGCACATGCTCCCCTGCAATCCAGCTTTCCACCGACATCCTGGAAAGGGTTTTCACTTAAAAAAAAAAAAAAAAAAAAAAAAAAAAAAGCTATTACCATGGCTGCTTTTCATCCTTCCTGGCCATCTTCTCAGAGCTGCAGCTCCGCTGATAACATGAGAATCCCCCTCATCAGTCTTCAGCAACAAGCTGGCTTGAGTCGACTTATTTATGCTCTGCTGTCTTCAGTGAAGTTATGGTGCATCTCTGCCAGGCACGTCCAGACTACACCAAGACAACACTAGTTTCCTGCCTTGCAAACAACCTTGGTTTTAGAAACGCTGTTGCTGTATTTCCACAGGATGGTCTTGCCTGCCACCTCCTCGCCCTTCCTCGAGCCTCCATGTGGCCATCCTGCCCTCACACAACCCGCTCACCAAGAACAAGCCAAGGCAGGTCACCCCCACACCAGCACCTGCACTGCATATCCCCTCAGACACCCTGGCATGTTCCCCAGGAAGCTCACACTGCCTGCTAATCAGAAAGCTGAGGAGAGGGGGATCAGAGAAGGGAAAGGACACAGCAACCCCCTCCTGACTGCAGCAGGGAAGCTCTGCCAGGCATGCTGCAGGTGCCAAGGTCCACAAGAATCAAAATGCAGCACCCACCCTTGCAACAGGCAGGGCTCCCTCCATGCCCACCCTGGCAACCACCAGCTGAGAGACCATGCCCAGGGTCTTTGGCAGCGTCTGCCCCATCACCTGCGCCCCATGCACCCATCCTCAATACAGACAGCACCCACTGATCTTGGAGTGTGGGAATGTTTGTGCACGAAGTCGCTTGCCCTTGCCTGGGCACCTCAGAGGTGAAGAGTTAGGAGAGCCAAAACCCACCAACATGTACATAAGCAGACATGTATGCATCACCTGCATCAGGACTGGATGTGTACAAATAGTGCAAGTGCCCCAAGGACTACGCCTGGCCCATTTGCTGCACCCCTCCACACCAGCCATGTCAGCGCCATCACCCTGCAGGTGCCAGCAAATAAGGGGGCTGGCCACTAAAAGTCTGCACCAGGCTTTGCATCTCACGCTGCTTCTCCACAGATGCATTCTCTCCTAAAGCGCTACATAATTTTCCTACTAATCTGTCCCCACCAGACAAACAGCTATACTCCCTGTGTTCCAGTATTTACCTGAACACTTCGCATGACTGCATCTGTGGCAGAGTCCAATGGGAAGGCAGGATCCGTGCCCACACAGAGGCGGGTTTTGTCTTGGTTTTAGGCCATGCCCTGAAGCCATCAGGCTGGCAGCTGTTCTCAGCTTTCCAGTGCCAGCACAGAAGGCTCCTGCAGCCCCAGGAGCCATCTCTGGCCGCTGAGCGCTCCCACTGGCTGGCATGAGGGGGCTGCAGGGTGGGGGTCCAGGCTTTCTGCTCCCAGACAGTGCAAGCCCCAGCTCCAGGGCCAGCTCTTTCCCCTGCAGTGTGAGGGGAGGCCGAGCAGCAGGAGGAGTGTGGCAGCAAGGCACCCTCAGCACATGGCATATTGCCCCCAGGCTGAAGCCAGCCACCCTGAAGGTGATGAATGCTCTGGCCTTCCCCACCTGCTCTTGCACCATTTCCTTAACAGACAAGCAACACCAGGCAGGTAGGGAAAATTAACCCCACTTTGCACACACTAGAAATCAAGGCACAAAGGTGCATTGCAGCCTGCTCAAGGTCACCCACAGGGTGTCAGGGATCCAGGAGTCTGACTTTCCAGCATCCTCTTAACCTCTACTTATCCCTTTTCTGCCCCTACCACCTCTCTGTCTCCCAAGCTGAAGAACAGAGACAAAGGTCTTATATTCCAGTTTAACCACTAAAGTCTCATCCCCTCCTCTTGCCAAAACAGAAACCCAGGAACACTGGCTCCCACTCCTGCTCAGTTCTTAGTCCCTGCTCTCCAAGCATAGCACTGCCCACTGCAAGTACAGCATGTTCGACAGTTTCCTGGCACCTGCCTTAGCCATAAAAGATGCAGCACATGATATTTAGATTTTATTTACTGTATAACCCACAACCCATAACCAGGAATTCTGAGCTCATATCCAGAGAAATATTTAGACATGTAAAGTGAGATAAAGACCTTAGTCCCTCCCCTGTCCAGCTGACCCCAAGGAACCAAAGGAAACTAACAATTTTACATAAAAATTAATCAGTCAGACAGAGTCTGTCTTTTACTCTCCTTCTGCAAAGGTGCAACCTAGCATAGCAGATCAAACAGAAACTGCATTTTCCCCTGCAGAGTGGGGACCGAGACCCTAACTTCCCAGGACCGCTCACAGTGTGGGAACAGTCCTTCTCCTACACAGAGCAGCTGGGTGACCCATGCCTTCGCAGCTGGGTGCAGGAAAGGGGACAGACCCTGGCTGCCAGCCATCCGCCAGCCCCACAGGCCCTGCCTGGGCTGCCCAATTGCTGCACCCTGAGCTCTCCCAGGGATCTGCTGGATCAGCAGCCAGCCCTTGACTCAGAGGATCAGCAGCACAGAGAGGGGCTGCAAGCACCCAGCACACAATGGTGGCTGGCTCTGCCCTGGGACCTGACGGGATTAAGGAGCCGTTTCTCCATGATGCCCTTTCCCTGCTGTTCTCGCTGCAGCAGCGGGAGCACAGAGATCGGCCCTGCTGCAGCACGCGGCCCCAGAGCTGCCCGGGGCTCGCCAGGAGAGCGGCAGCTCAGCCCTAGTGCCTTGGCTTTGATGGAGCAGGGCTCTGCAGCCCTGGGGCACTGTAGAACACCTTTGAAATACCAACACAGACCTGTCCTGGCATCCACCAACAGTATCCCTGCAGGGGCCTACCAGGCCACATGGAAGCGGTTCACAACCCAAGAAACTGGAGACCAGAGGAGAGCAAAGCTTCAAGTAGTCCTGAGCCCTTGTGCCCTCCACCTCCCCCAGGCATCGGCCCGTGGTGCTTCGCTCACACAGTGGCACGTGCAGGGCTTGAGCAGCACGATACCCCTGCAGGTGGCTGCATGCACAGCCGGTTGGAGCCCAGACAGCAGGCATGCCGTGCCCCTGCTTTGCTCCCACATCATCCCCAAGTCTCCCCTGGGAGCTGGTTTCCCATCAGGTATCATGGGAGGTAGCTCTCCACCTGCACGCAGAAGGCTAATGGCTCTGGACCACTTACTATGCCACTCACTCCAGATCCTTTTAGCTAAAATAAATGTCAACAGGCAAACTCCAAACACATCCAAGAGCAAAGAGACCCTGCACAGAATCTACAAGCAAGCCAAAGGGATCCGTCACTTCCCCAGGGACAGGAATACAGCCGGGCTGCAAGCCTGCAAAGAGGTAAACAAGTAGCAGCACCCGACAGGTGTCAGCTTTGGCTGCCACCTCCTCACCTGCTGCCTTCCACACCTTTCCCAGTGCAGGCAGGAGCCTCCAGCCACTTTCCGAACCAGCTCTGGGGCTGCAGCCAGTGCACACCACCTCAGAGCAGCCTCCTGGCACAGAGCCTACCTCCTACAGAGCCCTGAGCAGGACCCTGAAGCAGGTCCAAACACGGATATGCTCTAACATCTTGCACGTACAGTAGAGTCAGCGGCTGGTGGGCAAACACAACGGGGATCTCCCCAGCTCAGCAGGGAGCACAGACCTCACAGAAGCAGTGGCATTGCCCGGTGCTGCTCCTGAAAGGAAACAAGAAAAGCCCATAACAGTGGGGCAGCATCAGCCTAGTGCCTCTTTCCTATTTCCCTGATGAGGCCAAGCACTCCTCCCATGTTCGGAAAGTCTCAACAACCCCAAATCCGGCCAGGGCAGCCACGCTACCAGGGGGGACAGCAGCCAGGACCACCTCCAGCGCTTCCTTGCTCAGTGGCTTAGGGCACTGTCCTAAGCTGAAGGAGGAGACTCTACCCCTGCTCGGAGCCACGCACCACCTTTTTGTGCAAGTCTTTTGCCAGCTCCATGGCAGCACTGGGTCATCTCAGCCCTGCAGAATGTAAAGGACCCTGAGCGTGGTGCTTTGTCATTCAGAGCCACATGTCCCAGACTGATGCCAGAGCTCAGTGCTCCCATCTCAGGGGCCTGGGTGCTATAGGGGTGGCAGCTCAGATTTTACAAACAATGAAGTTTGCAGCTTTCATCTTGTCCCAACACTGCAGTGTCTGGTGCACCCCAGAAGCAAGCAGGCAGAACGTCAGGGAGGAAAACAAACCAGAGCAGCTTAAAAATTACTGGAGCAGAAATGAGCTTCCTGCAGTCTCAGGAACATTCTGGCTTGGTAGAAAGCCAGACCAGATCCAGAGGGAATTCACTGCAGAGACCTCACGCCCCTCAGGACAAACCTGAGGGAGCTAATCTGGCTGCAGCAGAGTCACTCAAACACACAACTAAGGAAACATCCTTTGGGATGTCAGGCCAGAGAAACCCATTAGAAAAGACACCCCTCCCCCTGGCACCAATCAGGTAAGCATAGTGTCTCGGAGAGAAAACCAAAGCATCAGATTTGTGGGGGCACAGGTTCACCAAGGGGCTCAGCGCATGGCAACTGGAGGAGAGGGTGTAGCAGGTGCTCTGATGTGCAGATTCAGGGCTTGCACCATGACGCAGAGCGCACAGCACTGAAGGGGTTGCAGGATTCCCACTAGGGCCAGCAGGCAGGGCAATCCCAGCTCCTGGCTGCTTGCTACCCCACCAGCTTCCAGATATACACTCAAACCTTTTGAGCACTTTCTATTAAAAAAATCTACCCATCAGACTGCCTACAGATGTTCTGGCTGCATGTTAAAGTCTTTTTCTGTTTCCAGTGTGGAGATTAAACAATTTCTCTTCGCAATAATCACTTCTGCATTCAGCCAGCTTTGTGCTGGAGTCAGAGCTTGACCCCAAGTTTCTGTCTGCACAGCCAGATCACCTCTAATCTGGACTTGGTGCTACACAGAGAAATAAGGAGAGGAAAAAGCAGCAAGGGAGCAGCACGGTTCTGATGAAAGGATGCACATTTCCCCACCACATCCGTCACTGCAGGCTTCTGTGGCCAGTCCAAAAGCGAGTTCAGGCCTGCAACACCCGCTCTGCACAACCAGTAGAACTCGTGCAGGAGGCAGCATACTGGATGCTCACGCCTGTGTGCGGCAGACTGCTGCTAAGCAGACCCCAGGGAGCTCCGGAAGGGAGGCCAAAACACAGCTAATTTTAGCATCTCCTATTACAAGGTGAAGCTCCTGCAGTTCCCAGGCAGCTGGCTGCATCCCTGGTGGTTTCTGTCCTGCCTTCTCTGCAGCTCCAGGTCTCTTCCTTGCAGACTAGACTCTGCTCAAGCTGGGCATTTTGGAGTGACCTGCACTGGGGCACCCAAGCAAAGGCTAAGGTCTTGGGTGCCAGCAGAGTAGCCTGCAAGTTCTGGGCCAACAGTTTCTTCTTGAGGCAATAGGACTGCAATGGGGCTACAACAGGGTTTGCAGCTTGGGCCCCATCCTGGAGATGGACTAGTCCCAGCGCATGCACTGCAGCAAGCCACTCTGACCTGCAGCAGGCACCAGGCGAGTTAGCAACAGTGCTCCCAAGCACACCACCAGCCTCTGCCTTCCTCTGCCCACATGGGCCTGGCACAACACTTCCAGCAGCTGCTGCCAGGCCTGGGACAGGGACAAGGCCCCCGCGCCCTCAGTGCCCTGAGCAGGGGGAGCCTGCAGCCCAAAGGGAGAAGCATTTCCCACTTCCTTTCTTGCCTAGCCTCACACAGCTCCACTCGCAGCACCAGCTCCAACCACTCCTCAGCATCCCTCACCTCTGTATCCCAACAGCAGTCTTCAACAGCCAACTTTGGCCAGCACTGTGCTGTTCAGGTCTATGCCCACCTCTCTTTTGAGGAAAGGGACACTGAGCTCTGCCATCTGCAAAATGTCCTTTAGCAGGTTGTGCTATTTCTCCTAATGCCCCAATAGCCCCAGAACAAAATGAAGTCTGTCTCTGGAGAAAAGTCATTTGAAGCCTGCTCTTGCAGCTAGTCCTGCTATGCCAAAGGAGCCAAAGACAGACTCTTGGGTCAGCTTCCATTCTGGATGTGCTTCCTCCAAATACAGGAGCTTAGTACCAGCCTCAGCTCTGTGCTCCATGTGTGCACTAACTTATCCAGGGGCATAAGCATACGTTCAGCCTGGCTCTGTGGGCTGGGATTAGCTCCAAGAACCATCTGGGCTCCTCAGAAATTCCAAACTCTGGCTTTACTGTCCTGACCCAAGCTCTTCCAGCCCATTTCCTGCATCCACCACTTTTGATCCACCAGAAAGCAACAGCTAACCCTTTTCCTTTCCCCTTTGCAGAGGTTTAAGGTGAGTCTGGATGAGTTCATGAAAGACAAAGACACTGAAGTTTCCTAAACCTATGGAAAGTACATACAGCTGAGGAAACCCAAAACTGAAGCTGGCTGCTGGCTGGGAGAGTATTAAGAAAAGCATCACAAATGCTTACCCTGTTCCTAACGCCTCCACAAACATCTATTTTTTGGCCACTGTCAAGACAAGATCCTAGAAGAAAGAGGTTTTCGGTCCACCCTAACAAAACTGTTCCTACAGTCTCAAGCAGCATGTATGCTGTCAATACCAAAACAGACTGTCCCAGCCCTAGGGCAGAGCAGTCCCAGCTACTCAGTGAGAGTTTGTGCAGTTCTCTCATTACTTGTCATTCCCACTTAGACTGGAAAATTAAATGACTTTCCCTCCCAATTAGCACTCCTTCATCATGCAAATAATGTCCTTTGATGTGCTCTTACTGTCACTGAGCTGATCTGGCCACATTTGTTTTACTCCTCTTTATGCTCCAGGAAGGCACCCAGCTCTGGAGGCTGAGACTACACTGCTGGCAGGGAATGGAGAGCTGCAGCTGACAGCTACCATGAGCAAGAGAAAAACCACCCACTCACTGGCCCCAGGCACAAGCCCAAACTAGGACTAGGAAGCAGGAGTACAGGAGGAGGAGGAAGCAGGTCACCCTCCGCTTTTCAGGCTGGGTTGCAGAGCAAAGGCTGTCAGAGCAGCAGAGATGGGAGTGAACAACAGCTCCCTGCAAATATGCTCTGAGCTGGAGAACATCCCTGCTTCCTCGGGCTGCCCCATCCACCCCTGTCCCCAGCAGAGAGCACACCTCAATCAGAGAGGACAGCAATCTGGAAAAACACCTGCACCCAAACTGAGCAGAGACTGGATATATTCCCCTGCAGGTCTCTAGGCTTTGACCTTGATGCAAGAGGTAATCCAAGCTTTCTGCAAGCTGCCCAGCCTTCCTGCCCCTGCCTGACTGCTACTGATGATCCCTTCTACCAATGGGCAGGCATGGATAACTCCCCCATCAGCTCTTATGGAAATACCCCTCAGATTCAGGAAAGATGATCTGCCTGTCTCAGAGACAGAAAACCACTACCAACAGCAGCAAAGCCACAGTCACAGC
Organism: Apteryx mantelli; assembly: GCF_036417845.1. Classification (NCBI taxonomy): domain Eukaryota; kingdom Metazoa; phylum Chordata; class Aves; order Apterygiformes; family Apterygidae; genus Apteryx; species Apteryx mantelli. Next base: position 19,802,890 of record NC_089995.1, read on the forward strand.
CACACCAAGCCTGGACATCACAAAGGAGAGCTCCCACCAGGACAGGCCTTGCAGGGTATTTCCCATGCACTTCACCAAGAACGAAGTCCTGAACGCTACCTCCCTCCCCAACCCCAGGCAGCAGCTCACGGTCTGCATCTTCAGCCCTTCCTTATAGCACCTGGAGCTGAATCTCACACACCAGGCCCATGACCAGCCCTATCTCCCACTGCATCCAACACCTCACACTGCATGCCAGGGCCACAGGTGAGGAGCAGGGCAGGTTTCTTCCAGAGCATTCAGGAGAAAGCTACTTCTCAGGTTGCCTTGCTTAATGCTTTCACAGGCTGTGTCAGTCCCATCCCTTGTGCTACCTGTTCCTGGGCAAAGCACTGGTGAGCTGAGGGACAGCAGGGAGGGAGCAGGGGACTCACAGGAGCCACAAGTGGGTACTCTCCAGCTCAGTGTTCATGCTGAGGACCACGTGGCAGCAACCTCTGAAGATGCTGTGTGAGGCTCTCCCTGCCCTGTTAGCTGGGCCATCTCCAGAACCAGGCTGCTGCAGAGGAGCCCTTGCACTCCCCCACGCTGGCCAGGCTACAGAAGGCCCCACTGCAAGGGTGTCCCAGGCAGGCAGACCTCAGCTTGGCAAGCAGAGCAGGCTCTGGGCGCCAGCTCCCCTCTGTGAGCATGCAGCTCATAAGCACATCCCACGCCATTCGCAACACTTCTCTTTACTTTTAACTTCTGAGTATTTTAATTTGCAGGAATCGCCTCCTTTCATGTTCTGAAACAGTGTTTCTTTCTCCCTCTGATCTCCAGTTTCGCATAGACACTGTCTCCTTTGATATGTCTTGTTCACATCAGTTTGATCAGGCAGCTCCATAATTGTTAGCAATTTTCAAAGAATTGGGATCCTTGTCTAATACTCAGAGTTGAGAAATCCTTCTTTTTTAAAAGTTGTTCAAGCAAAATAGATTAATTTAATTTCTTTCTTCCCTTTGGGAACAGGATGCCTCCTGCTTCACTGCCCATGTGCTGGCTTTCATTTCTCCAGGAGCACACAGCTGTAGTTCAAGGGGTCACTGTTTGACTCGGGAGAGGATTTGTGCAGGTAAATGGAGGAGAAAGGAGAGCTCGAGATGCCTCAAGAGAGCTCGCTCTCCATCCGTCAACAGGAATCCAGGCGGCAGCAGGTCCTCTGGCGCCGGCAGTTCCTGCACATCTGCTCCTGCTGGAGGCCACGCCCCAATCTCGCAATACACTGCGCATTAAGGACAGAGCCCAAGCTCGATCCCGAGGCAGAGGAGACACCAGCACCTCCCCGTGCTCAACCCCCACGATGACACTTTGGCTGGACGGCCTGCAGGACGCAGCCGGGCCAGGTGCTCACCCTGCCGGTGGCACAGCCCTGCTCCCCGAGCGCACTCCTCCCTGCACCGGCGCTCCCATCCTGTGCTGACAGTCCTGGGGGACCTGCCTTATCTTTGATGTCAGTCAGTCTTTTGCAGGCTGTCTTTTACCTTGATGCAGCCTTTGGAGAGTAGTGATTTATAGCTCCTGCCCGCAGCGCCTGCTGCGCACCGTGGCTGGTCGATAGGGGATAACAAACAGCCAAGCGCGGATGGGGGCGGTGCAACGCTCGGGGACAGGGCCATGCAACAAGCCAGGTGCCTTTCTGGGAGCCGGACGCTGCTCAGGAGCGTGGGACCCTGCTCTCGGCCCGGCGCAGGCAGTAGGGGCAGCAGCACTGCAGTCAGCGCACGGCACCTCCACGCCGCCCCCGTGGCCAGGGGCGCCCAGCTCAGAGCGCTGGGCTGGGGCTGTCCGTGGGCTCGGAGGCGCCTGGGGCAGAGCCGGCTCACAGTAACATGGGGGAAGCCACACTTCCGCCACACGCAACACAAATTCCCCGATCTCAGCCAACAGCAAAAGCTCACTGGTGCTGCAGAGTCAACAGGCACCAGAGCCAGCAGCCACGACCCCCCTCCCCCGGGCGCACCAGGGCCAGGCCAACCCAGAGCCGGCAGCCATGCCCCCCCCAGGTCCGGGTCAACCCAGAGCCAGCAGCCATGACCCCCCCCCCCCCAAGGGCACACCAGAGCCCAGGTCAACCAGGAGCCGGCAGCCACGCTTCCCCCACCCAGGCCCGGGCCGACCCGGAGCTGGCAGCCATGTCACTCCTGGTGGTGCCGCTCCCCTGCCACAGGGCTGGCGCCAGCCCGGGCCCACAGCAGCTGGCACCTCCCCGACCCGGCTCTGGGCACGGCTTAGGGCTGGGGCCGAGCGCGCGGCCGCTGCCTGGCGATCAGCTCAGAGGATTTATTCACTTGTTTTCCTTAAGCCCCCTTATTTATTTTCCCTCTTGGCTAGCCCGGTTCTGGTCTCAGCTGGAATCCCTGGGATTTACAGCTGGTTTCACGGCACGCGCCCGGCTCAGGGTCGACAGAGCGTCGCAGCTGCCCCGGCGCTGGCGCCCACACACCTACCAATGGGGGAGAGCTCGGCCACGCTGCCGATGTAGGGCCCCTCGAGGAAGCGGGGCTCGCTGTCGTTGATGTCCTGCACCTTGATGATGAACTCCGACTCGGGCTCCAGCAGCCGGTCCGTCTGCCGGTCGCGGGCCTGCGCGCGCAGTGTGTAGAAGGTTTTCTGCTCCCGGTCCAGGCGCTCGGTGGCGTGGATGTCGCCCGTGATTTCGTCAATGAGGAAGATGGTGCCCGCGCCCTCCCCGGAGATGGTGTACTTGATGGAGCCGTCCCCCTCGTCCGAGTCCGAGTGGATCTGCCAGGGGAAGAGGGAGAGGGTGGGAGAAGCTGGGCCCACAAGACAGCGCCAGCGAGGCCGGGGCTTCCGCAGGGAGCCCTAGCCCCGGTCCACCTCTGTCCCCACTGCTGCCGGTGCCCACCCGCATCCTGTGCCGAGGGTGGCAAGCCATCACGGCAAGGCTGGAGGCACCAAGAATGGCATGTGCCAGCAGCATCCCACTCCAAGGGGACCAAGCCACTGCGGCGAGGCCAGAGGCGCTGAGAACAGCACACGCCGGCAGCATCCCGTGCCAAAGGCGCCAAGCCGCTGCGGCGAGGCCGGAGGCGCCGAGGAGGGTGGCACGCGCCAGCAGCACCCCACACTGAGGGCGCCAAGCCACTGCAGCGAGGCCGGAGGCACCGTGAAGGGCAGCATGCACTGGTAGCCTCCTGTGCCGAGGGGCTGCAGCCCGCAGTCGCCACTCCAGCCCGCCAGCCACGCACGGCTCCCCTGCCCGAGAACTCACACGCTCGCCGCATGTCAGGCCTGTGGGCCGACCAGGGCCCCCAGGGTAACAAGGCAAATCCAGCCTGTGCTCAGGATGAAAAACAGACCCTGGGGAAGATGCTTTTGTAGCCATTTTCCTCTTCGTTTTCTAATTAACACAAAGTTTGAAATTAGGAAAAGAAAGGGTAAACAGCAGTCCCCCACTGACAAGGAGCTGACTGGAATCCAGGCCAGATGTCCAGGGATAATTTTATTGGTGGCATTAAACTGAGTTATGAGGTTTTTGCAATCCAGCCACTTATGAGAAATCTATTAACAGTAACTGGACAGGCTGAATGCATCTTGACAGAGCACAGCACGGGCATTAATTGGGACGATCCATAATGGGACAGGCCCCCGGAAAGGTTTCATCAGCCGCCTTCATTCGCTCCCTATGATTTCTGCTTAGAATCAGCAAAGTTGGCCAAAAAAAAAAAAAAAAGCCGTTCATTAATTGGCTAATGAAATATGAAAATGTTTATGGGCCATTCAATCTTCCAAACTGCAGTTCTATAATCCACCTTTCAGACATACAGCTCTACCAGCAAGAATTTATACCAGAGCTGCCTCTTTTTACGATGCCTTCATTATATTTGTCTTGTTAGATACAGTTTATATATTTATTTCGTAAGTGAGGGGCCCACACATTAGACAACTCAATGCATTTTGCACAACATTCACATGTTACTTCCCATGCTGAAGCCCCTCCCCAGGCTTGCCTGGGAAGCGGACTTTCCGCTAGGAAACTGCTGCGGTCACAGCAGCGCTCCAGTGCCCGGCCCCAGACTGGCCGGGCCAGCCCCACTCCGGGGAGCCCGCGGGACACGCTGCCCGGGATCCCACGACACCCTTCCCATCGGCAGCCAGTGCTCGCAGCCGCTCTGTGTTACGACTCTCTCCCTAAGCCTCGCTCTTACTCCACCTGGGATGGAGCTTTTCAGGGAGGAAGAGGGGCACCTGGTCTGTACAGCGGAGGTTACGGAAACCTGCATTTCCCTGCTGAACACCAGGAAACCTGCATTTCCCTGCTGAACACCAGGCTCATGATGAGCAATTAGCCCAGAGACAAACCCCCAGCACTTTCCCCAGGACCATGCTGAGCTCTCGGCACATCCTCTTCACATATTTGCTCAGCGCTAACTGCACTCAGAGTGGATACCAGCATCCCTGCAAACTGGAAAGCCAGGAAGAAAAATGGAGCCAGGGCTCAAGGGGCTGCAGAGATTGATTTACAAGGGAAGATTAAAAGACCTAATCTGTATTGCTTGGCTAAACAACAACTAATGGGGGAGGGCCGCACAGCTGACTGCAGACCTCTAAGGGGGATGCCACACAGCACAGGCTCAGGCCACCTCCCAGGGATGCTCTTTCCAGGGTGAAGCTTGCGGCTCACCAGCGGGATGCTCTGCCAGGCAGCGGCACAAAGCATCATGCTCCCGCACCTGTCAGCAGAGCCCCGCAGCACCTTCCCCCTCGAGCTCCCGCGGCACCGACGGGGCCGCCCTGTGGCCGGGTGCAAGAGACTCCGTGCCCGGGAGCGCTTCTCTGGGGACAGGGATGGGGGAGGGATCCGGGTGCTTGGTTCAGTGGCTGTCCAGCTCCCTGCCAAGGACAAGCGTGTCCACAGCGGCCAGGGCCTTCTGGAAGATGCAAGAAAGTCTTTCATCAGTTCAGTCTGTTAAAGAGCAAAATGGTTTCCTTGTCCTGAAGTGCTAAAACCAGGAATTTTATGAGGCCATTAATTACTTCCTACTAATTAAATCAAAATTAAATGTGAACAGAGGTGCATATTCCTTACTGGAAGCAATTAAACAGAAAGCACAGATACACAAATAAAAACCAACTCTGGGGCTGGAAAAGAAAGCAAATCAAACAAAAACTAGCCCATAATAAAGGTGCACTCTGTTTGCTCCAACTCATAAAGCCCGAGTTCATCAATTTTCTTTAAATATTAGCAACTTAATTAAATCTGCTTTTTTCCCTTTAATCCTCTCTTCTATCTAAAATAGATCTGTCCACATGCAGAAGTTTGTAACTAGTGCTGACCCCATAATTCTATTTAAAAAAACCAAAGAAATCCACATCAAACTGACAGCAGCCTCAGGGGAAATTACAGTTCAGAAGAAGGATTAGCTGGAGAGCCCAGATTTTATGGAAATGGTATTGGCCCTTCGAAGAGCACGTGTAGATGTACAAGAGACGCCCGTGGAGGGCGAGTCCCAGCAACATTGGCAGGAGCCGCGGACACCAGCGGTGCAGGATGCTCCGGGAGCCCCAGCCTGGCCCCATGCAGTGGCTTGCGCAGGAGGGCGCATCGCTGCCAGAGGCTGCCTGGCCCCTCTCCCGGCAGAACAGTGCAGCGGCTGGCGGGGAGCAGCTCCTCCCAGTCCCAGGGACTGCCCAGTCCCGGTGGGGCAGGCCCCCGAGCAATGTTTACAGGGAATTGCTTTTGGTGCAGCCCAGCTGTTTATCCTGAGCTGGCAGGTGACGTGGTGACTGATGGGGAAAGGGCTGTAAAATGGGTTAGTTTTAGGTTCCTGGGTTCGGTTTGGAGATGAGGCTGTTGCTAGGCTACCTCTGGAATTTGACAGGACCTGATGCTTCGAGTCACTTCCCAAGAGAGCTGTGAATTAACTCTAACTGCATCCAGCATCGTCACGGAGGAGTGCAGCTTGAGCGTCTGCTGAAATGGACACAAATCACTGCTGAAAACCCACCTGGCCCCTAGCCAAGAAGCCCATTTTCAAGCCTTCTCCAGACTCACAAGCACATGGCTGAGGCCATCAGACAACCCTGCTGCATGTGCTCTTCAGCACTTTCCTTTGGGGACCGCCCGTGTCCCTGCCAGGGTGGCTGCAGGTGGCTTGCAGCACTCTCCTCTGGGTTGCTCCCAATGGCCAGCAAGGCCCTTGTCACCGTAGAAGCGCCACATGCCCTTCCAGCACGCAGGAGCCATGCAGCAGCTCCCCCACAGCTCCTGGAAAGGGACGAAGCCGGCAGCCCCGAGGCCGCTGCCTGTGCGGAGTCCAGGTGGCATTGCCCCAAGAGCACAGCAACACCACACAGCTCCCCACCAGCACCCAGGAGCCTCCACAGCACAGGTCTGGTGGGGATAGCTCCTGGAAAGCCCACAGGAAAGCTTCATCTCCAGCATGAGCCCTCAGAGCCCCTCCAGGCCCCACACATCCATGTCAAGCATCTTCCACACTGCCCTGTGCAGGCCGGACCCAAGTTGCATAAAAGTTGCAACCTCACTCTGGCCACAAGCAAGAACAGGATTTCCATGACATGACTAGAGCAAGACATCTGCTCTTCCACCCCCTTCTGCATGGAAGATTGACCAAGAAATGGCCACTGCTGCCTGTGGGTCCAATAGAGCCCAGCCCTACAAGCACAGCCCTTCAGGGACCAGAAGAAACCTCAGGAAAGGCTGGGAACAAAATCCAGGACATCATGCCCATGCTGAAGGGATTACAAGACCATGGAGGGACCACTTCCAGGACACCAGCGGCTGTGGCTGTTCCTGGAGCTGAAGGGTGCTTGGTGCAACAGCAGCACCTCAGTTCCCAGCTGTGCCTCAGACCAGCACAAGTAGATGCTGGCCCCACTGGCAGCAGCTGGTCCACAAATCTGCTCCAACCCACCAGGCCCTCCCACAGACATGGGGCTGACCCTTCTACACTGCACCCACACCACCCAAAGAGCAGCCCTCCTCACACCAACCCTGAGCACCACAGGAACCCAGCACACAGCTGGGAGACTGCAAGTGGGAATTTCAGTGTGCTCCTGCCCTGGGAGCTTTGGGAACACATTAACCTCAGCCGCCTCAGCAGAGACAGGGTTCCTGCTATCCCCACTTCTTCCACCAGCCCTGTGAGTAGCCTTCATGCAGGCCCTCTCCCGACCTCCCAGGCTTGCCCGAGCCACCAGCCCACCCTGCTCTGCCATGGGTTTATCAGCCCCACGGAGGTGTACCGAGGTTACCTTACCTTCCCCACGTACAGTGGCTCTGTGCCCGTGTACTCTTCCACCACAAAAAACTGGTTCCACACCCAGCCACGCTTTACTCTGCCGCTGGCCAGCAGCATGGGGTCCCCCGGCTGCCCCAGGCCAGGCCCCCCCACCTCCATGTGCATGGCCTGGGCCCCCGGTGGCAGCATGGTACAGAGCAGCAGCAGCACAGTCCACAGGAAGCTCTGCAGACCCTTCGCCATCACACTCCAGCAGGCTGCATGGGCAGTAGTTTTTGGACAGACAACCGGCATCCTTTGGGGAGGAGTAGGAAAGTCCATACCAGCAGCGTGGGGCTCACCACTCCACACAGAGCATCCCCATTCCTGCTGCTCTTCACATCCTGCAGCTGGAGCACTCCTGTCCCAAAAGGCTAGGGTCGCATCCATGACAAGAGGCATCCCGAGCTTTCTGCTGCTAGTGCAAGAGCTGTCTGTGCTGATGCCTTGCAGGCTGCACCTAGGTCTCCAGAGAAGAGGCCCCCAGCAGGCATGTCCCAGGAGCAGAGCTGCACCGCTCTGCTCAGCAGTCTCACTGGGGAGCAGGGTCACAACCCACTGCCCTCCCCCAGCAGGCAGGGGCTGCACAGCTGCGTGCAGGCACACAGGACGGTCACTCTCAAGAAGTGAGGGGATGCTCTTCTGCACAGTGTTTCACAGAGGAGTTAACGGGGTGAGCTGCAGCAGCCACCACTTGCCTGTCCTGCAGCAGCCACACACTCCCAGGAGAGGGGTCCTGCAGCCCAGGGCCCGCAACGCATGCTCCGCTCACATTCGTAACATCTGTCTTCAGCGGGGTGGCATCCCAGCACCTGGCGAAGGTCCCTTGCCCAGCCGATGCCAGTCATATCCATCCTCCACCGGTTCACGCAGGCAGGCGCAGGGGGGTTGACAGCATCTCCAGGAGCCTAGAAAAGGCCAAGGTGTCAGTGGTGGTGCAAGAGCAGGGCTCCACATGCCCTAATGCTGCCCCGAGTCTCGGGGTGCCCCATGCCAGAGCCCAGCCCACAGCGCTGCAAGAGCCAAGGACACCAGGAGGGCAGCAAGCGGCACCGCTCTCATCGCTATGGAAATTCATGCTCTAGCAGGGCCGTGAGAGCAGGCAAGCTCCAGCATCAGCACGCAGCTGCCTCCCCACAGTGCTGCCTGGGTGAGGGGGAAGCACGCTTGACACCGCAGGCAGAGGATCACCACTGCAGGGGGGACACGCGCAGCAGCATTGTCAGCACTGCCCGGGCCTGGGGGGGACACGTGCAGCAGCCCCATCAGCACTGCCTGGGTGCAAGGGGGAGCACGCTCCGTGCTGCAGACAGAGGATTGCCACTGCCCAGGTGCCGTCAGTGCTGCATGGGCCAGATCGCACCAGGCCTGTGTGCACAGGCAAGGCTCCCTCCAGGAGACACCAGCACCCGACAGTGGGAGTTGCCAGGAAAATGAGACTAGTGGCAGTGGCTGGACAGTCAGCATCTTGCTTCTGCGCCCATGGGCTAGGAGAGAAGCATCTGTTCAAAGACTCACCACCTGGCTGAATTCAAGGCTAAAGTTTTTTGCAGACAGGATTCTAGATTGAGTTTCAAGGCAGCCTGGAGCACTGAGGAGGGAGATGCGAGACCTGTGGCCAGGGATGGGTTGTATCCAGTGCGCGCCTGGGGAGAGGGGCCAGACCAGGAGATGGGGATAGGCACCCAGTGTCCACCTCTCCCTGCAGCAACGCCCCGTGCTGCTGCCAGAGCTCTGACACCGACCACACCAGGACTGCTCATGAATAACGCTCTGCAAACTGTTGAAGGTGTGAGTGTATCTCCTGTTATCTGTTACTCTAAATAGGAAGAGGACAGAGGTAGAGGGGGCTATTCTGGACTATGTGCCTTAGGTACTAGATAGCCATCTAACACCCCAGAGAAGGGAACCAGGCCCTGCACAGCCCCCTGAATGACTCCAGGCAGCCCTGCTTACCTGGCAGCAGCAGCAGCTGGGAGATGTTTCCCTAATCCTTCCCTGAACTTGCCATTCCTCTAGTGTGACCACACCAACAAGGGAGATTCCCAGAGCATCCAACAAGCTACACCACCATTTTTGCATTTCCCTGTCTGGACAAACACTCATAAAGAAACACAGGGCATTAGACCTGAGGGAGTGCCGGGCATCATTCAGCACTGTTCATGGATCATGCGCAGTGCCCCACACAAGGGGCACAGATCTACTCATACACCACAGCTCACACCCATGTTTCATCACATCCACAGCTGAGTACAGCACTCAAATGCTAGCGCTCTTATTTGTCCATATTCATGCCTCATTTGGGTGTACATGTACCAGTTTTCCTCCAAATGCACATGCTATATTCCATGCACACATGCACGTCAGGTCTCACACATGCAAACACTGTGCAGTTCACACTCCAAGGAGCACAGGGTCTCCAGTGTGTTGTTAGGAATTATGGTGCAGCGGCACTAACGTTCCTCCCCACCCCACTCCCCTGCCATGGCCCATTCAATGCAGGCAGTGCAGAAAGTCAAAACAGTCTGTGTGTTATTAAGACATCTCCCCCCAACCACGTAACATTGTTGGCAATGGAAAATAAAACTCCCTCCTGCCATCAGGCCTCCCTATGCACGAGCAATTCTCGCCACTGCTGCAAAGGGACCAGGTGCTCTTGCCAATCTGGCAAGAATGCCTATAATCAAACAGCACAAAATATTTAACACAGGAGACTGCTTCTAGGGGAGCGAGATGATCTGTAGAGGGGTGATGCGGACTGACTTGGTCCTTCCCAGTGAGAATTGTCACTGGCTAAAGCAACTGCACCCTTCATTGACCAAACCCTTACAGATACAAGTGCCCCTGCTCTGGGGCAAAGGAGTAGAGTCTGCCCCACGTGGAGCAGGCTTCAGAGCAAGAGACTGTGACAATAACAGATTTGTATGTCTTCTGTTTTGTCTCACACACAGATACATAGAAGATGTATAAAACAAGATATAGAGTCTCACTGCCATGGCCAGTATCTCTCCAGTTTCCCACATCTGGGAAATTACTGGCTATTTTTGGAGTGAGTCTCCCAGACAGCATGAGGTGTCAATAAACTGGCCAGCAGAAGCTGCATGCCAAAGCAAGAGCTTCAGGCCAACACGTGGAGGAGACAATAAGTGTGGGAGGAACACCCTGCCTCTGCTTACACAGCTCCGGGGGAGACATGGCATCTTTCCTCCCTCTGCATACACCAGCCATTCTAAAGCGCTTTTGTGAGCAATGCCTCTAGATGGGTCCAAAGTCCCTGTACAAGTGGGTTGTACCTGCTAAACGCAACTTCCAGAAACAGAAATTAACAAATGGTCCATTTGTGCATGTTCTCAAGGACTATCACATAAGCAGAGCCTCAGGGAGAGGCTGTCACCAGCTGCGAAAATCTCCACTCCGCCCATCCTGAGGCCCTCTCCTTGCCACCCATGCTACTCAGTGCTGGTTCACAAAGCCCTGCCTGCCAGAAGCCTTGCAAGGCTGCATTGCCACTACCAGACAGAGCAGCTCTGCAGCCAGCGAGGACCTCCTGAGCACATGGGGAGGCAATGAGAAGGCCAACACGGTGGTGCAAATCCAGGCACAGAGTAATGCCAGCATCCAAGGGCCTGAGGTGGCAGGAAAGATGCTGCACATCACCCCCAGCTGTCTCCAGTACACTGGTAGGGTATAGGAGGAGAATCAGCATGGCTGAGAGCATCAACACCAGCTCCATGAGGGCAGCAAGAACCACTCTGTCCCCAAACAGCACCATCTAACACCCAAGTCAGCAGCACCAGCGGCAAGATACCGAGTCCTCTCCATAACCATGCAGAGACTGACCCCATCCGTGCGCAGGGATGGCACTGCTATTTATTCAGAAACAGATGCTGTGCCTTTTTATTCAGTCTTGTCAGAATTACAGCATATAAACCAAGGCAACTAAATCCAAAACACTGTCAATAAACCACTAAGTGACACTTTAAATGCACACACTAAAGCAAGGCAGAGAAGAGTAAGTGAGGGCAAAAGACCCAGCAGTGGGCCAGCACAGCTCCAGCGGAGCTGCTCCCAGGCGCAGAGGAGCTGGTCCGCAGTTCCCAAGGCAACTTGCTCAGCCCTGTTGCATCTAAGCACTCTACAGCACAGCCACTGCCAAAGAGGAGAGCCCTGCTGAGCACGCACGGGCTGGGCTGCCGTTGCTGTGGGAACCACAACCTTGTGTTTAGAATCTCAGCCATTATGCTGTTTTTTACATTTAACAGTTTTCTCATCTTATTGCTATATCTGAACTAATGTGGTTTGCTGGCTGCTGTCTCACACTGCCAAAGTTCAGCTCAATTCAGCGGAGCTGTTTGCAGGCTCTTCCTATAAGCAGAGAGGGGGACAGCGTATCCCAACCCATCTGTCTCAGTGCACCTTCCAGATGCTCAGGTCCCAGATTGTAAAGTCCATCTAACCAACCCATCGCAACCTGCAGACCCTGGTACTCAGAGCCACATAGAAACAGACAGAGGCACATCAGTGACAAGGTTCATTGTCACAAACTAGACTCTTCCCCACCCATAAATCCTCAGCCTCCGCTTCTTTTCTGCCACAGGCTCAGGCCATGACTGAGGTCAATGTTGTGTCTCTTCTCAGCATGCACACCTTTCCTTCTGTCTGTCACGTCACAGAGCTATTCCACAGACAGAGGACCCGAGAGTCCTGCCTATTGCTTGTTCCTTTGCAGCAGCCTGCACGTGTCACAGGATTCAAGGTACCCCAGGGCCTAAAAGCACCAGGGAGGGTCCGGTGCACAGGGCCCAGACTAGCACAGCATTTTTATTTCCCCACATTACCGAAGACCTTTCCTGAGCAGCTGATGGTGCCCCTTCTCTCTGCCAGACAAGGGGTGGACCACTAGATAATTAGCGGGAGCTGCTGCTGTCGCAGCCAGCGCCAGCCCCAGTACAGCATCCCAAGCAGTGCCAGGGCTCAGGAGCACAGCACGCGTGCACCCACATGGCCATGCTCCCAGGCACTGCTGTGCCAGAGATGCTCTGATGCTCCCGTGAAGCGCTGGGCTCTCGCGCACCCCGTGCCGGGCCCATGGCGATGCCCCCTCCTGCTGTTTCACCATCCCTGCTTCCCAATTACCAGCACAGCACTCGCTCCTCCCTCCCCGCATGAGCCTGTGCAGTTTGTTGGTGTGTATTTGGCACAGGTGTACTGTACATCATGTTGACAGTAGAAATTACATCCTGAGCTTATGTTTTACACTCTGCTCTGTCAGAACTCACCACAGCCCAGTGATCAGGACAAATTGAATAGCATCCCGTCCGTGTCAATATTTATTTCATTTTACAAATGCAGCCTGATGCTGAGGAAAGCAGGCGGGGAGGGGGGGAGGGGGGAGACGCAGGCAGGCAACAGCACTCAACGGAAGCACTGCCCAATACATCATAGCCCTACACTTCCATACTGCAATATTGTCCAGCAGGACAGCAGCCCCAAAGCCGGGGAGCAGCACCCCACCAGCCCAGGAGGCAGCAGGGACAGGCGATCTTGTCCAGAGGCCAGGTAGCACCCTGGGAATTGTGTTCCCCATGCCTGCAGCTCTACAGGAGAGACTGCCACACCAGGCCTCTCCCTCAAAGATAAGCTCCTACAATCAGCAGAAAACACAGGGCCCATCAGCTTTGAAAGAGCAATAAAGCGGAAGCAAATCCATCCCTCCTCAGCTGCATCTCCCTGCCCGAGCCCACACAGGCCTGGATGCGCTGCCTTCGCTCCCAACCACCTCACAGCAGAGTTGCATGAACCACCTGCACAAACGTTGGGACTGCTCAGTCTGTGCAGGACAGCCACAAGGATGCCACGGAGCACCCCAGCTCTTCCATCAGGAGACAACAAGGGCTGCAGTTCCACAGGCAAGAGTGAACACTGCTCGCACCATCCTTGCGAAGGCAGAGCCAAAGCCTGGATGAATATAGGATGCCTGGATGCAACACCTCAGGCACAAGACAGGAGCTCCCGGCAGCTTGGCCTTCTGCTTTTCCATGCCATACCCACACCCCAAAGGGTGAGAGGAAACAGGCTACGGCAGAAAGGCACTGGCCAGAGGGAATAGCTCAGTGCTCCCCATAGCCCTGGGCATGGCCTCCACTGCTCAATTAGCTGTTGGCAGAACAAGCTCAAACAGGGAACATTAGTTACCGAGCTCCAGACTGGCTTGGACAAAGACAACAAAGGAGCAAATGCCAGTGGACCAGGGAGAGGCCAGCAATTGCTTCTAGTACACACACACAGACTCCCAACCTCACAGCCAAAAACTAAGAGCTTGTGGGCTCTTGTGCTGCCAGTTAGTCATTGCATGCTACTCGCCACCGGCCTCCCAAGGGGAGACCCTGCAGTGACGAAGGGGCCTGGGGAAGAGCTGTGGAGTATCTGTATCCCACCGTCTGCCTTGCTGGTCTGGAGCTGCTGCCTCTCGCTGGTTGCCTGAAAGATGTGTGCCCAGCGCTGCCCTGCCAGCTTTGGCACCCAGTACAAATGCCACACAGGGTGGGTGGAGAAGCACAGGAGATGCAAGAGGTGGGTGGGAGATGGAAAAAAGCACAGACGCAGCCTTGTCAGCAGCTTGCAGTGCTGCTTCCAATAGGTCAGACAACAGCATCTTTGGGGATGACCTCGGACAGGAGTCAGACAAAAGCTCCTTTAGGTTCCCAGCAATGGGCCAAATGTGCCCCAGTGTTGGAGCACCAGCAGCTGCACAGCCACACATGCTGATAGCCTCCCACCAGCTCCTTACCCAAGCAGGCAGCTCTAGCTGGAGACCCTCACCAAAGAGGAGGATCTCCAACACCAGCCAGGCCTCTCCATCCATTGGCCCAGCACCTCCTGACCCAAACGTGCCTTTACCCAAGTGTTCAGAGGGTCAGCCTAAGGGGGAGCTCTTCTAGCACCCACAGACAACAGTGACAGCAGAGGTGAAGGAGTCCAGCACAGGATCCAGCACCATCCACACTCACCAGTGTTCCAGCCCCAAGGAACCAGCTGAGGCCACATGCAGGCACAAAACAGCAGCTCTGGGACTGCTCTAGTACCAGCTCAGCCCTAACCACAGGGAGTTGCCTACCCCCAAGAGCCTGGGCAGCACCAGAGGCCAGCCCCATACAGACCTCACCATGCTGGGCAGGGGTGGCAAAAAGCCTGCAGTTATTTCACCAAATTCTTCTTTTTTACTACCTACAGTGCAGCACACAATGTGTAACCACTTCCTCTAAAACAGGATCCAAATCCACTTAATGCTCTCCTTCCTGGGAAAAGGAGCAGGCTGGCTACACACACACACACACACACACTTCCACTCTCTGTTGTATGGAGGTAATACAAGCATGGCAAGGCTGCTGCAAAGCTTTAAGATGGTTCATAATCTCCAGGCCTAGGGCTAAGACATGAAATCAAGCTCTCTGGAGTTCACTTTCTCTACTCGATATTGTAAGACAAGATGATGCAAACAGACTTTTTTCCTTTATGAACTGCTCCTCAAAATTTAGAGGAGAGGAAGGAGGCAGTTTTGCCAGACATGAGCTACTGTCATCTCCAGACTGGGCCACACAACAAGAAATATCACGTGCAGGTGTCTAACACCCCACGTGCTGCTCTGATAGCGCACGCCAGTAAGGCACTGACCCAGGACTTCTGCACCCCACTCAGCACCCACCTACAGTCTCATATCTGCACACAGCTTCTTCCCAGCACCCAACAAGCATTTTAAGGCTTCCCACTTGGGCTGGACAATGGAGTAGCCAGGGCATCCTCCAGCTCCAGCCCTCAGCCCTACCAGGAGTATCTGCTGCTTTAAACACTAGGGACCAAGACCACAGCCTAGCCACTGATCCAGTTCCCTCTGCACCATTATGGTACCACAGTCTCCACAAACAAGCCTCTTCAGCTGCAGTACATCTTCATGCATTACTAATTCTGCAAGACACATCAGCACCAGCAAGAGCAAAGCCGGGATGTCCGCTCACATCAAGACTGATTACAACCATGGCCACTGCACAGCAAGTTCCCATCCCATAGCAGATCCCATCAGTCTTGTGTCATGTAAGGTCCAGTCTTCTGGTAATACTAAGCTGGACAAAGTGTCAGAATAATACAGTGCCATGGAGAGCCACTGTAGCCCAGAGGGGTCATTCCCACTGTGAGCTCTGTAGTCCCCATAGCACCCCTCTGCTGAGATGCATTCATGCAGAAGACATTGATTTAGTGTCCTTTCCAGAAACGGAACATATTTTACCAAACAAGTGATAGAGATGGCTGTAGATACTGGTCTATATGACACATAGCATTACAGCATATACAAATGCTGGAGATAAGTGGCAAAGGGATTCAGAACTGCAGGAGTTTTTGAAAGCGGGCATTTAAATTACTTTTTTTTTTTTTTTTTTTTTTAAACTTATGCATGAAAGGCCTTTGTAACCACAGTTACCAGATGACCATATTCCAAGTGCAGGTCCAGACAGTGCAAAGCAATGGTAGATAGCAATCTGTCTTTCAACAAGTCTTCTGCCCTGATCCAAGCCACACAACACAGATAATGATAAAATGAAGTTTTCTCACTAATGTCACCCTAACCCCAGCTTTAATAACAGGGCAAAAAGCCCATTGTACTTACTAAAAGTTTAATCTTGCTCGTCCTTGAAATAAATCTTTGAGCTTCCTCTTTCTGCTTTCTTGGAATTATTCTCCCAGCAGGGGACTTCCTCCTCTGCTTTCCTTCTCAGATGAACTCGCACACAGCTCAGGTAAAGCTGTTTTTCCAGAGGAATTTCTATCTACATGATGCTTGGGACTGCATAACTAAACATCCATTTTCTCCCTTCTTTAAGTTGCTTTAAGTTTAATTATTGCCCCCTTTGATGATGCCTTGAGAAATTCTAATAAAAAGGGTGCAGCAGCTATCAGAGCAGGAGCTATTCACAATCTTTTCACTTCTCATGCTCAGTCACTCTCTGCTATCAGACACACTGGGAGGAACAATATTTGTTAAAGTTCTTGCACAAGCATTGTTTGGAAAAAGTATTTTCAAAGTTCAGATTTTTCTCCTCCAAATCTTCTTTGGTCCAAGTTTCAAAGAAATATTAATTGCAAAGAAAATCTCAAAGTCTGCCTTGGGGAGGGTTTTACAGCCATAACGGTCTTGCCCTGCAGCAATTCTTTTCCAAATATGGAATTGTCATGCCTCGTCTACATGAATACAATGCTTTAATTTACCTTTAAAAACAAACTCAGAGAAGGTGAAAGTGAAGAGAGCTTCCTCCACTTTTCAGCACATCCACAATTCCCTCTGCCCAAGCCTTGGGGAAACCTGCTACCACCCAAGGAGGTGGCACAGAGACGCCTTGTGCCCAGCGCCCAGGCACGGTAAGCTGCACGGCAGGGACAGTGTGCTGGCGTCCTCACCAGCACCACAGCCACCGAGGAGCCCAGCAGGCCGTGGCGTGCAGGAGGCCCCACCTAACCAGGCAGAGCAGTCGGGCCCCTCAGAGCTAAAGCCTGGGCATCCAGCAGCTCAGGGCACGCTGTGGTGCTGGTGCAGCTGGACTGGCACTAGGACAACACGCAGACACTGCCACGGAGCAAAACACCCACCACGCGTGCTCCTGCTGCCTCCCATGCATCAGGACACCGGCCTCTCCAACCCAGGGGACAGACAGGGCAGATCCCAAAGGATGATTTAAGGAATCACAGGCCACTCCTTTTTCCAAACCTGGGAAACTGTCTGAAGTACTAAAAAAAGCAAAACTTGGGCACTCAGATCAGATGGGGCCTGGCTACGCTTTCCTTCGCGCAGGAAAGCTGCCAGTTGCCAAGCACTGTGAACACTGGGACCCACCAATAGCTTCAGCAGAGAGGGGAGACCAACAACAGATCTGTTGCAGCTCTCAAAGGCCTCTGACCAGAGTCTTTAATAGAGGCAGCAGAAGAATCAAAATTCTCAATGGCTGGGGAAAAAAACAAAACAAAAATTGCCACGAGCCCAGAACTGGCATAAAACATGAAAGGAAAAGCCAAGCAACAAGTCCAGTCATGACCTGACAAAGCGCCAAGGGGCCTCATGTAGGAAGCAAAATCCATAAGCGACAGGAGGCTATCTTAGTTAAGGCTATTGCAAGAAACTTCTGAAGGACTGGGCTAAGCTGGGGGACCAGCCAAACAGCAACTGGAAGCCAGTGCCAAATTGGCATCAACACCCAGGTGGGGCTGAAGGAGAGCACAGGAGGAAGACAGTCTCTCATTGGGCAGGGGGACAGGGTGACACTGCTGCTCCTACCTGCAGCACTGGACATCAACACAGCCACGGCACTTCGAGTGCCCCTGGCCCAGGCTGGGCACCGCAGGCAGAGGGACAGAGGTTCTCCTCTACAGACCAAGGGCACCCCGGTGCTGGATGTGGGGACAGAAGAGACATCTGCAGCCATGGCAGCACCTCTGCAGTAATGCCTGAGGTGGACAGAGTTCCTCCTACATTGGGGAGGAAGCTCCAGAGCTCAGAGCAGGTCTTTGAATTTAGGATCTAGACAGATAGCTGCATCCAAATATCATCCCCTTACAAACACCCTGCACAGAGTCAGAAGTTGCATTCCCAAGAGCCTAGCATCTTTTACACCCCACTACCTCATGAAGAGCCAGAAACACTCCCATATAGCATGAGAGAGAATCCATGAGCCTCCATCCCCGCCAGAGCCAATTCCCATGGCATGGTCCAAGGCCACCCTGGGATCACCAGCACTCCCCTACTCGCCTCAGGTGAGGGTGCTTTCTATCAATATCACCATACCCTCACCTGCCACCGCTTCTTCAACCCCTGGAAACCTGCAGAGGGGAAAAGGAAGGAAAGGCACAAGTGCTGGACTGTCTGAAACAGGGCAAGTGGAATCAAGGCTAACAGCCAGGTCAAGTAGGTATCTGCAAAGGAGTTAAAGGACAGATTAAAATAAAAAACAAAATGGAATTCTTACTCCTTGACAAACGTCAAGGGAATTGGGTTCTTTTAATCAAATGTTTGGCAGATACATGAATTATTTATCATTCAATATTGTGTAGTTAAATGGAAAATTGAAGACGTTCACAGCTTTCTTGTCTGCAACTTCCCACCTCCCATGAAAGTCTCCCCAAATTCCTACAGAGAATAACAAGTGGGTATTACTGAGCCACAAGGGTTCAAAGCAGCTCCCTTCAATCTACTGCTCAGGTTTCAAGGTCAGGCTCAGACTCAGCCCTCTGGTTTAAATATCATGGCAGGTACACATTGCTCCTGTGGAGATCTTGCTGCTACTCACTCTTCTTCCCTATACATTTTAATGCTCTTGGCAATTTCGTTCCTGGAAATCTCTCAGTCCTTATGACAGGAGACACGTGACCTCTCCTTCTAGCATGCATAATACCAGGGAAGTCCCGTCCTATGGCAGCACACTGTCACATTGAGAAGAGACCGAGTCAGTACAAGGTCACCCACACTGAAGTGGGAGGGCATGAGGAGCCCCCCCAGACCACACTCAGCAAGAAAGGTCGCAGGACTGACCCCAGTGAAAAGCAGGACAAGGCTGGGGGGAGCACCAGGGCTCCTGCCTGCAGCTCTGAAGAGCTCCTCCATGGTGCAACAGGACGATTGAGTCAAATGCTGCCCAGAGCAAAAGCAGGCACCGCTCTGCTGCTGGTACCTCTGGCTGAAAGCAGCCTGCAGAGATGCAAGTGGCTTCCTTAGCACCTCAGGACAAGCTCTGCAGCAGTAACAGCCATCAGAAAGGTGGAAGAATGAGAGTAATTAGTCCCTTTAATGCCAATTTCAGCCTGATCTTTCACACTTAAGAAAACTGTTCCAATGATTTTCTTATTTTCAGAGGAGCTCATTGAATAAGAATTACAAACAAGATGAGATAGCAGATAAGAACATTAGTTCTGCAATGATATCCTGCCAAAATCCACTGCTATACACCAGACCTGCCCCTGTAACATCAACATTGCAGCTGGGCAGACAGAGCACCAAGCCACCATGGACCGCTCCAAATTGCACCATCATCAAACTCCACCTTCTGAGCAGTACAGTCCTGCCTAAAGACAGGTCTTTCTGGCATACAAAAGAAGAGGCTTCTGTCCCAATCCTTCCTGCTCTCTGGAATTTGCTGAAGAGCAGCCACACCAGGGAAAAAGGAAGGTATCTCAGTACCACAGAAATTCAAAAACCTGAAGCTGAAGATTGCACATCTTCATGCCCCAAACAGGAAGCAAACATAATTTGCTAAGATGCAGCATTGCTCAGAAAAATCCACTGCTGTAGGCAGAGGTCTCGGGTAGCTGAGACTCCTACCCCAGAAGCACATTTTGGCCAGCAGGACTGGAAAAGTCTGTCAAAATCTGCTTCCCCAGGAAGAGCACAGCAAGAATTGAGCCACTGCATGCCCCTTGGGGCTACCCAGGTGATCAGAGTCCTGCCAGGTTCCTCCTTGGCCCCTAGGGCTGCAGCTATGAGCCGAACAGGGTCAGTACTGAAAGGTGTTCTTCAAAATGGGCAGGAGAGAGCTGGAGCAGCCAAAGGGGGCTCTGGATGGTCACCCAGGAAGAGGCTCATTCAAAGCAAAGCCCACCTCCCCCTCAGAAAGCACAACCAGAAGGAGTTTGACCCTCTTGTTGGGCCAGAGATCTACAAGCTGGAGCAGAAGTGCCAGGTCTCCAAGCAGGCAACTCTTGCAGTGTTCCATTTGCCAATGAGCTGTAGAAAAAGGCTTTCTCCAGCCTATAACAGGCTGAAGATTACCACCTCCTTGTCAGCAACTTGCAGACAGACAACAGCAATAGACTAAATTATGCATTCAATTATTAATGATAGATGCATTATTTATTTGGAATCATTTGCTTCATTCTACTAATTACCATCACCACTACTAGCACTTGACGATGCACACCACTTGGGGCCTGCTCCAGGGAGTCAGCCCCTGTCCGGAGCAACACATGCCACAGCTGCCAGCAGCACAGCTCAGTGACATAAGTGCATTTCACTTACTAGGAGAAACGCACAAGTTCCATCAAGGACTGCTCACTGCCCTGCGGAAACCACAAAGCTGTGGGTAACTCCTGGGGATGGCCAACATTTGGCACTCTCTCTGCACAGTACCAAAAGTCCAGAGGGAGCTTCTGAACCCAACGATTGCCCCCAAGGACCTGCTCAGCAGACTGGGAAGTGACCAGCATCGTCCCCTCTTGCAGTCCCCCCAGGAGCCCCTCTTGCACCTGTAACCCAACTGCCCTGCTGAAGGACAGGAAAAACACCAGGACGTCGTGCCAAACCCACCAGACAGGCCAGTGCTGGCCCATGGCTTGTGGCCCCAGTGCTCCCGACCCCACCAAGCAGCCCTTGCTGATGCTGCTGGGCAAACAGCCCAGAGGAGAGAGTCCGCATGGAGACTGGCCTCGCCAGGACAGAGCAGCCCCATCATCCCCACCTTGCCGCAGTCCAGATGGTTTCATCTCCACACCACTGGGCCCCAGTACCACGGCTGTGCAAGCAAAAACCAAGGAAGGGGCAGAGCAGGAGGAAGGCAGACACTGCTTTCCCTGGAAGGACCAGTCCCACAGGCATGGGCTGAGCCGGAGAGGAGGCACAGGAGGAAGGGCAGGGAGGCCATCTCCCTGCACAGCAGCATAACTGCCGCACGTGGTCACACTACAGAAAAAATTCACGCTAATGCCAAACCAGAAGCTTTTAGCATCCTGTCTGGTAGAATCAAATTTTTTATATCCTTCCATGCCCGATAAATTCTGCTCACAATGAACAAGAAGGGAAGTAAAAGCCTTAATAAATGCTGGAAGAGCAGGGAGCTCATACTGACTCCCAGCCCAGCACAGCTCCTGGATAATCTAGGCAATAGTTTATTTTTCTCTCCAGTATCATTTTCCCAGCTTGATCTCTACTGTCGCAGTATGATGGTTTCACCCCATTAGCCTTGCTTAAAAAAGTGATCCCAGGACTGTGAGTGTTATTGCCCACATAAATCAGGAGGCTTTGAATACGGAGCACCTTTAAATAAACAGCTGATGGAAGTGAAGTTCCGGGATCATTATTAATAGCTTTTCATTTCTGTGTCCGCTGTGCTGTGACATTCTTTCCCAGCAGAAAGCCTCCGCTTCCTATCCCCAGTACATCTGATCCCATGAGTCCTCCAGTCAGAATGAATGACTGTACCTTTGTGTTAATTGCATAGCCCGTTCCACAAACTGAATACTAATATTAACTAGCAAGAGGAGGAGAGTTGGCAGAGCAGGAGCCAGGGGACAGTTTGAAGAGAGGCACAGCAGCCCTGCTCAGCCCTGGCCTGCCTGGTGCAGAGGTGATGAGCACATGGCCTCTTGCTGCCTCCTCAGAAGGCAGACCCGGCTCTTCCAGCTCACATCAGGAAAGCCTGCACCCCGAGGCATGCCTGGCCACAAGGCCCTGCTGCATTTGTGCTGCCTGTGCTGGGAGCATGCCCCACACCCCAAGGGGCTCCCCCAGCCCTGCCAGCTCCACCACCCCTCTCAGATGCCCCCTCCATGCAGAGCAGCCCCTGCAGGTCTCCACTTCCCAAACAGCTCCTGGCTGAGTTCAAAGGGATGCAGGCACTTGGAGAAGCAGTCACTCCAGCACAGCCCTGTCAGTGCTTACAGGCGCTGTTCAGAGTCATTAACTGGCCAAATCCAGCTTATTTTTACAAGCATGCCTTGCCCAGGGAGGACTTGCTCTCTTCTTCCACCTCAGCAACAAGGGGCTCTCCTGGGAGCTGCAGGCAGGCTCATAGCAGCCCAGAGCTGACAAGAACTATTCAATGCCATGGGCAGACCCAAAGGGCAACAACAGCAGAGGAAGGCAAATTGCCCATTTCCCTCTCCAAAGGTGACAGGCCTGGGCTAGGACTAGGAACCTCATCAAGAGGGACTTTGGCCACCTGGGCTGGGAGCAGCCTGCTCTGCTGTCTGCCTCCAGGACACCTCGCCCTTTCCCACACAGGGTGATGTCCAGCACTGACACACATGCTCCCAGGCTGGATTCCCACAGTCCTTGTGCCTGGGACCCACGTAGAGCTGCTGATGCTGCTGTGCCAGCAAAGGACATCATCCCCTACTCTGTGTTTCAGAAGAGACCAAGTCTCTCCTTGAAAAGGGTTTTCAGGCTGCCTGAGCCCCTTTGCCCCAAGGGAAGAAGAGGCAATCTCTGCTGGCAGCCAGGCCCAATGCAGTCACCAACATAAGCGTGAGCAAAAGAAAGAGGCTGGCATGGGCTTTGTGCATCCCTGCTCTGTCCTTCCCCCATTGACTGCAAAGAGGCAAGGACCAGGGGTCCTGCTGCTACACTGCCACATGCACCAGCTTCATTTTTGCCATTTTTGACTAACGGCTCCACACACAGGTCAAGCTGCTCGAAGTATGCACAGGTAAGCAAAGGCACCAAGACGACCTGTTGCTTCAGTGACCTTCACTGTGTATAAATCAAAAGGGCTGAAGAAAGCAGCATACTCCAGGAACAGGTGACTGCTTGTTTTTACTGCCTGCTGCTTGCTCTTTCCCAGATCCAGCTCTCAGCAAGGAGATTCAGGACACAAATGCTGACACAGGCATAACAGAAGGCTCACCTGGCAGAAAGAGCCAAAATGACGCTACCAAGGAAGCATCATAAAACTGTGGAGTGTAGCTGGTCAAAGCTGAAAGGGACCACTACAGACTGGATGCACATTTCTTGAAGGACTTTAAGAGGAAAAAAATTAAAGCCTTAAATATATCTGATTTCTGTGCCCTTCCCTAACTAGAGTCTGAATCATTGATATCTTGATGGACTAGCACAGCAGAGCCATGTCCTTTTGCTAAATCAACAAGAACAACCTAAGTTTCTGGATATGATTCTAGAAGCCAGACACAGTCCCAGCCCTCCCTCTGCAAGGGACTCCAACCACTTTGTCAGGGGAAAAGTAATTAAAAAAAATTATATTCCTCCTCCACCCTTCCACTGTTGTATTTGCAGACTGTGCACTAGCATCCAGTGGTCACATAGGACCTTTCACCAGAGGAAATTTAGTCAACAACACATACGCAAAACAAGACTTCCTCAGCATGTCACTAGAAATGCTGCTTTCCCCTCACCAGACTCCAGAATCCCATTGCAGTATCAGCTCAGCAGAGGCCAAACACACAAATTGCACACAAAAGGAGAACATTTCTGAAAGCTCGGAGCATGTGAATGCAGCAGATTAGAATGGAATCCCTAAGTGGTTTCAGTTTAATGTCACTACCAAACCAACGGCACAGTGAGGAAGGGACAGGCTGGGAGCACAAGCAATAGAGGAAGATTAATTGGCCAATTCCTCAACGAGGCATAAGAGTTCAGGGCTTTGGTGTTAACTCCATCAGACAGGAGACCTGCATCTTCCCTTCTGACATTCCAGGATGGACACAAGGACACAGTCGTGGGGTTTTGTACAGGTCACACTGGACAATCAAACCCCTTCTCTCTGCCAGTCCAGGCAATAGTTAGACTATGAGAATCTGCTCTCTCCAGCACACAGGCTTTGAAAGGTCTTTCCCGGTATATCCGCACAAAGCAGAGACCTTGGGGCCTTGTATGTAAGTTCTAATGTTATTATCAAAAGGAATAAAAAGGGACATGGTGAGGTGAGAAGCAGCAAAGCAGCCCAGGGAACAAAGGGAGAAAGAGAAACTACAGCAGCAACAGGGAGGACAGAAAAGCAAATGGACAAAGTGCACATGAAAGAATAGAGCCAAGGAGAGAGATGCATACACGTGAGCAAGGATGATCTCGTGGAACACGTGAGCACGTGTGCACACGGGAGGGGGCACAGAAGCCCATACTGGCAGGTGCATAGTCATTTGCAGCTCCGAGTCCTTCAGACCCACTGCACATTTGCAGCCTTGCACTGCTTTGGCAAGGGGCCTCCCCTGGAATTGCCAGTAGAGCATTGCCCCATTGCATATGCAGGACTCCTGTGACTTAAATTACTCTGTCCAGCACGTAACCCAAGTCACTGTACCAGTGGCAGTGAAAGAGCTTCACACCCCAAAAACCCAGGAAAATAACTGGCTCTGAGTACCTTCACCAGGAGTGCCTACCCTTCCCCCAAAGCAGTTCTGTGCTTGCAAGGGGCTGCATGCACGCACACAGACTCTCCCCCACCTGCCCACATGCAAACACGACTTTCTCTGGCTTTGCCATCCTCACACACTTTGTCCATTTGCATCCTGCTCTCTTTATCACTACATCACAGACCCTGCTTGTCTCTTCTTCTTATTCCCTGGGCTGTTTCGCTTCCTCCTCCCTCCGCACAACCCTTTTTAGCTTGTTTGACAACAATCACATCAGAACTCATACACAAAACCCCGAAGTCCCTCACACGTGTCTGAGCCGGAGCAGGGCCATTCAAAACCCAGCACCCCCAACCCAAGCAGCCAGATGCAGCAGTGCTGCACAGCTCAGAATTTCAGAC
This sequence comes from Apteryx mantelli, assembly GCF_036417845.1. Classification (NCBI taxonomy): domain Eukaryota; kingdom Metazoa; phylum Chordata; class Aves; order Apterygiformes; family Apterygidae; genus Apteryx; species Apteryx mantelli. Next base: position 19,827,689 of record NC_089995.1, read on the forward strand.
ACCCTTGCTCCAGCCACACTGCGCTGCTGCCCCACACACCTCCACACTGGTCCCCAAGCTCTCGGCACTCCCAGCACCAGTGCAGATCGAGGTCAGACTATGTTCGCAGCAGGCTGAAGTCAGCTGGGAGCACTGAAGGCAAAGATGCTCTTTCCTGTCCTCCCCTCCCAGTAACCACCTTTCTCAGGTTGCTGGGCTGGCAGCAGGCTCAGACAGCACTTGGGCATCCAAAGCCAAGTGATGTCCAGCCAGAAAGCCGCTGTCCCCCTTGTCAGACCCAGAGCTGTACCACTCCTCCCATCAGACCTCACCATGAATTGGCACCAAAGCTCACACCTGAAGGTGCAGTCACTGTAATTCAGATACCAACCCTTCAAGGGATCCAGGACTGAGCCAGCTGCAAGCACTAGATTTCTCCATCCTTGCCCTCCCTCCCCAAACACTGGAGCACACCAAAAACATCAGCTCGTGAGACAGCTCTCCTCATCTCAGTATACAGGCACACATACAGACAGACCTCACACACAGAAACATATAAAACCTTATAAATTAATCTAACACTTCACCCACAGGCTGGAAAAGGAGAAAGAAAAGCTGTCATTACTATTTCTAAATACACTTGGGAGGCACCAGATAGCACAGTGATGGGCCAGATAGGAAAAGAGATAGAGATGAGTCTCAGCACCATCCTTTGAGCACTCACAAGGGAGACACACGTGCCTTCTGGCGGAACTAGGGTGAGAGAGTGTCCTACCTCTGCCCAGCTCAGCTGCTGTTTAAAGCAGAGGCTTTCTGACCCGGCACTTCATGGTCCCTCCCTTTCATTTCTATTTCACAGCAGATAGCTTTTCACAGCCAGGACAGTGCTGGGTATAAACAGCCCCAGCTGCAGGATTTTCTGGTTCTGGGGCAGCCTGAGGTACAGAAAAAGCTTTCCCAGTAGCACCAAACTTGACTGGAATCTGTGCCCAGTTACTGAAGAGAGACACTCAGAAGTGGCCACAGACCACAGAGTGATCACAGGTCAGGTCCTATCCTGCCAGCTCCACAGCTGTGATGGGCTGAGGCTAATTCACAGCAGCTGCTAATTCACACAGCATGCATGCAGCCCCACATTCTGAAGCTTGCTTTCCAGCACTATCTCCCTGGCTTATCACAACAGAAATGAGACTGAGAGCATGCCCAGGCAGTGGCATGCCTCTGCCCAGAAGTGTTTGAGTGTGCCTGGGCCACCAGATCCACAGGCCAGAGACCACATCTTCCACTGCATTGCCAAGGGCCCCCAGCACCTCCCTGACTGCCAGGCACCCCAAAGGAGCATGCAGCAAGAGAGGTGTTTAGGAGTCCCACAACACTTGGCAGCACAACTGCTCGGCCATGCACACTGCCAGAGCAGAGGAAGCCAGGCCGACCCTGTTCCCACAGCACTAGCCAGAAAGCAGCAGCCATGGCACAGCAAGCAGCTGCACCCCCCTTGCACAGTGCTTTGAGCCTCTTAGTCCTGTGATGTGAGCTCACCCTGCCTGTCCTGGAGCAGCCCAGCACCACCAGCTCATCCAGTTGGCATTGCCTCCCAATGCAGCACCCACCACCCACCTCTAATCCACCAGAGCACAAGGGCACACTGGACCCAAAACCAGGTCAAGCCTGACTGATGGTTCCAACATCCTTCCCAGCCAGACACGAGTCCCCCATTGCACAAACTAATCAACAGCTTCTTCAGACAAAGCTCACCAATGCTCACCTGCAGTTGCTATTCCAGGTAGGAATGAGTGCACTTGACACCTCAAACACTTTGCAGTACCAAGGAAGGGCACAGCAGCATTGCTGGCAAGCACAGCAGCTGGGCCTCGAGGCAGGACTGCCAATGCCAGCACCACACGCTCAGCTCCAGCTCTCATCTGCCTCAGCTAGTCCATTGCCAGGCCCTGGGCAAGGCAGAGCAGGGCAGCCCCAGGTCCCATCCCCAGGGTCAGCCGCAGTCCCTGGTCACCCATCCCATAGTCTATGCAGGCTTGCAGCTGCAGCCCCAGCGCATGCACAGAGTGCACCCACAGGGCTGTTCATGCCACCACGCAGAAGCTGGGGCACATCAAGACCACCCCAGGGCTCACCCAGGGACCAAACTTTTGTGGCAATGTAGAGAGAAGGAATTTGGGAAGGACACAATTGTCTCTCAGCTCCAGTGGGACTCACTCAGCCGTTGCCCAGTGGAGGAACCTGGTTCTAATCTCTCCTCTCACAGCACCTTTCAAATTAATTTGTTAATTGGCATGTCAGCTCGCGCATATGAAACGAGGATGCATGGCTCCCTCTGCCGGCACTCAGCCCATGGAGGAGTCCCAGGCCCTCTCTCACCTCCAAAAGCCACAGAGAAGCCAGAGCCCTGCTTGCTGCCAGCACGCGGGCACTGTGGGCTCGGTGCCAGGCACTGCACGCAGCCCCAGCCTCACTCCAGCAGAGGGGCAGAGCCAGCCAGCAGCCCAGCTGCGGGCACAGCCACAGGACGCCCGTGTCCCAGCGCGGGGGAGAGTCCTGTCTCCTGCACTGCAGGTGCGATGGGGCGGCCCAGCGGAGGAGTAGTGAGACTGCACTCTGTCTTCAGACAGTGTTACCAGAGCAGTTTTACTGAGAAAAACATCATGCCCCAGGGAACCATCCAGGAGGGCTGCAGCAAAGAGGTATTCAACTAACTTTTCAAAGTTTGAGCAGGGATATAATTTCCCAAGGACACTACAGATGCTCAGCTATTCCTATCTACTACCAGAGGCCTCTGCTGCATTTCGCAAGCAAAAAGCCAGCCAAGCTCACAAAGCTGATGAAGGTCGGCTCCCGCAGGCACCACACACCTGGACACCCTCAGTGTCTGCCGCCACCGTCACGGGCAGCCACACACCTCCCCAGGGCCACGCCAGCGGCCAGAGGAAGCATCTTCAAATTGCTCAGAAGTGGAATGGTGAAAATCCAGGGGATTCCCAGGCTGAGGGAAACCCCGGAACTGGGTAGCTTGGGGGGAGCACTGTCCCATCCCAGATTCGGCTCGCATCAGTACATGCCCATTGCAAACCACTGCTCTCCAGAGGGAATGGCAGGGTGCAGGCTGGGGGAGTGGAGGAGACACTCAGTGCTCAGGAGCCACTTCGAACAACATAGATTACTGCAGAAACAGCGTTTGTGGGATTTGGGATTCCAGGAAGCAGCTACTGTGGAGGTACTCCAGGCCCGTTCCCCCCACTCCGACAGCTACTGTAGGAGCAGAGGGAGATAATCCCAGCACAGCAGACAGAGACACAAGGAAGCGGGAGTGGAGAAGGAAGTGTGCGTCCCCAGGCATACACGGAAGCTAGCACCCTGCACGGAGCATCCGTTTGCAGGTAATGAGCTTCCCACATCCACCCCATGCCACAACATGGGCCTGGCCACAGGGCTCCCAGCAGCCTTCCCATCATGGGATAGCAAGACCATGAGGGTTTCCATGCCCCTGGAGCAGCCAAGCCCCCAGCTGCCCTCCCTGACCACAGCCCACACAGGGGCTCAGACCCAGAGGAGTCAGCCCAGGGGCCTGCGCCCTACAGCCTGCCCTACAGCCACCCACTGGTGAGCAGCCAGCAAAGGGAACCCAGGGCCTTCCCAGGAAGGTGGGAGCGGGGCACCAAGGGAGCTGCATGTCAGGCAGGGCTCTGGGACACACAGCTCCTAAGGAACAAGCCGCAGGGAAGGCCAGCAATGGTCAGGAAAGAGGATGGGAGAAGAACGGATGCCAGCCATAGAGGCTGTGCTGAGCTCCCAGGTGCTGCAAGCACCACCGTGCCGCACGCTGGGAGACAGGGCAGCCACCTGCACAAGCCTGCTGCTGCAGCACAGCAAGAAGGCTACATGCCACAAGGCATCGGATATAGCTCATCTGGGGGAACAAACTCCTTCCTGCCTGGCCAGTGTCAGGACCAGATCACACATGCCTCCTGTCCTGGTTCTGCTTACAGTCAAAACCTGAGGGAAATTCTGGCTCACCAAAGCACTATGTTTGCTCTTGCAGCTCCTTTTTCCAAATCTTGCACATCCTTGTTCCGCAGGGTGTATGCACATTTCCCCATCCACAGGCACACCACTGCCTGCCTGTACCCACATGCACACACACTCTTCTGCAGAAAAGAGCTTAATGATTTTGAGGCTCCTCTTATTGCCCAGGATGTTTCTATGGAGATTCCCTTCACGTCCCATCATTGGCTGCAGAAGGCTTCTGGCCATCAACAGCTTCAGGTGAGTTGAGGACCTCAAGCTTCAAGTCACCTGCAGCTGTTAATGCCACCAGCTGCAGCTAATTAGGATGAGATTAACAAAGCCCACCTGAAGTAGCAATGGTGAGTGAAGCAATGCTAGCAAGTGAAGGGGAGTGATCCCAAAACTTTTTTCCCTGATCTCCCTCTGGGATACTGTGGAAGGGAGGAGCAGAAAAGAGGGACAGAGGTGTCTGCAGAAAGGGGATGCACAAACAGTTCCACTTTTGCAATTCCCTGCTAGGATTTCCCAATCAGCAAACTCACACAAGCACGGTAGCCTCGAAGCATGGGATCCCTTTGCCCTGCAGATGCACAGTGGCTGGCCCTGACACGCTCCTCCCTCCCCAAGCAGGGGCAGGATCCTCTCAGCTCTGCTCAGGCAGCACCTGCCTCAGCGCTTCCAGGAGGCAGCGCAGACCTGTGCATGTCAGTGACAAGCACCGGGCCCAGCATCACCTGCGCTGCACCCACAGCTTCCTTCATCAGACAGTCAGGCCAAATTCAGTGTAAGAGGCAGCAGCGACTGAGCACGTGAGGCAGGCAAGGTTGCTCTCTGTGCAGCAGACCCTGCACACAACAGTTTGATAATAGTGTTAATAGGCACTTTGCCCAGAGTATCAGTTCTGCAGCATGCGAGCTAAGCCACAGATCTCTTATAAGTGATCGCAAATTAGGAGGTGCAGCACAGATCAGAGTCCAAAGTAAATGAGCTCTGCTGGGCTTATTTTCCTGGGCTCCCTGATGGCATTGACAGAGCTAGCATGAGGGGTGAAGAAGGGGTGAAAGCAGGGCAGCACATGGGGCACAGCACCTGGAGACAGGTGCAGGAGGCAAGTACAAATTTCCCACAGCCAAGACAAGAGTAGCAGGGCAGGACTGGGAACCCGGAGAAGTGCTGCCATTTGCTGGAAAAGACATTGTTAGGTTGCAATGAGTATTACAGCCTTCACTTGTGTTCAGTGAGCTATCCTGAGATGGAGCACCCAGCAGAAAGGAGACACTTTCTGGAAAGCACCTTGATTTTCAGCACTACTTGTAGGGTTAGCAGCAGTGAACGGTCCAGTCCAAACCCAGCCCTTGGGCTGCAGCGCAGAAGGACCCGCTTCAGTCTGGCTGCCTCTCCCGTGCCCTCTCTCCGTGCAGTTGCCCTGCTCCCAGGAGCGATTCAGGAGCCCCAGCTCAGCAGGTCTGGACTCCACTTCTTGTCCACAGAGGCCTTACGGGACTCTGGGGAGAACCTCCTCCACAGCACCAGGGCTGCCTCCGTCCCCGGCTGGCCCCGCTGCCCACCCCTCCACCACAGCACAGCCGCACCAGCACGGGCAAGGAGGGCCAGCACAAGCCCAAAAAGCAACGGCAGAAGCCCTGCCCAGGCGGCAGAGGCAGAGGCAGCCCCAGGCCAGCCTACGTACAGTGAACCGTCTCCCACCCTCCAGCAGCGCCGCCTGGCCCAGATTGCCTTACCCGCGCTGGGTGCCACCAGCAGCAAAGGGAGCCCTGCAGCAGCAGCAGGCTCTCTGCCCAGCCGCCAGCTCCCTCATGCCCGTGCCCCCAGTACAGGGTCCCACAAGGTCCCAAAGAAAAACCAGCAGGTGCCATAATGTTGTCGAAGAGCCTGAGATGGCCTTTCACAGGGAAGCAAGGGGATCAGAGGAACAGCCCCACAGAGAAAAATACCCTCCACTTCCACAGGAAAACAGAGACCCGACACCCTCTGCAGGTGTCCCAGACGGCTTTATGGGATTAGGGAAGGCAGAGCCTGCTGCAGAAGAATTCCTCTTTTGCTACTCAGGCTTTCCTTGTACAGGAATATTTTCAGCGCATTTTTTCAGTGCAGGGACCAGACAGCAGCTGGGAAGGCAGTGGGGGCAGAATGCTTTTGGGCTTGCAGACCACGGCACACAACTGTCCAAACTGGGCTTGACCCACATTAAGCACTGTAGAGCTAGTGCTAAAGTGCCATCCAACAATCCTTCCCCAACAGGGCAACACAGGACCATCTCCTCTTAGCCACAGCACAACAGCAAATGGAAAGAGACAAAAATGAAGGAGACACAGAGCCAGACTAAGGTAAAGTCTGGACTAGTCTCTGTAAACAGGGTTGCAAACTGAAAAACTGAAAATTACTGGAATATGCTGTATTCCTTTTACAAAATTTGCAAATAATAAAAAGTCAGAATTGCAAGCCTGGAGAAAGGATCCCTGCAGTGGCTATGGGCAGGATCAGAGATCCCCACCACTGCCTCAACCACAGCTCTTCTAAGCAGAAACCAACACACTGGACGCGACTGCGGATGCAGATGCCACGGGGGGCTGAGCAGGCAGCAGGCTGCCAGCCCATGCTGTGAACGACGAGCCCCATCCAAGCCCCTGGAACCAGCTCCCTGCACACCGGGTCTGCGCAGCAGCAGGGGAGGCTGACGGGCAGTGCTTTGCTGCCCAGACCGAGCCAGGGAGACTCAGCTGTGTCTGCTGGGGTGAAGCAGGGATGGTGCTTCCCAAGCCAGTGCTGCCCACAGGACGCGCAGGCATCCAAGGACAGAGCCCTGCAAACGCTCCAGCAGCCACATGCGAGGGTCGGAGCTCTGCGTTCCCACCGCCAGCCCAGGGCACAGCCGCACACAGGCATCGCCCGAGGACAAGGTAAACTGGGGAAAGCCCTCCAGCCGGAGGGGACACGCTGGCAGGTACCGAGGGCGCAGGGAAAGACGCTCTCAGGGCTACGGGCAGGGTCTGAGGCAAAGCCAGTGACATCCCCCCCAGTCACCCTTCCCCACAGAGGAAATGCCACGCAGTAAACTGGTGGCAGAGACGAAACAGATCCAGCAAACAGCAAGGCGCTGTACACCGTGTCCACCTACTGCTGTTCGGAGAGCAGCGGCAGGACTCTCTGATCTTGCCAGCAGCCCCTGCAGGGATCCTTCCTCCAGGATCGCACTTCTTGTTGCATTTAATCATGACTTTTCATTATTTGCAAAATTTATGAAAGGAATCCTGTTGGGACTCACACCCACCTAGTATTTACATGTTAATCCTCTGCAGAGAAGTGTTATTCCATGTAAACCTGAACATACTTGAATAACCACATGGTTAAAAGATAACACTCACATTCACACACAGTTGTATTCATAAGTACAAATACTGTTTAGGGACCTGATGTGGAAGGAAAGCAAGCATGGCCACAACATTTCTTTTTCATTCTGTTTTTTCCTTACACCTCAAATGTGGGCTTTCAGAATAAATAAAGAATTATTTGAAAATTATGTAATGATATTTTAAGGGAATAATGACAGATCAAATCCCACCTAAAGTTCAATTCTTTCTGAAAAAGCTTCTATGAACAATCTAATCCTTCCAAGGAAATAAAGTCCATGGGTAGTAAAAGGAGTGTCAAACAAACAAACATTCTCTGAGAATATTTGTAAGCAAATTTTACTACCTTGGGCTAGTGCTTACAAACATGAAAGTAAAATTTACTAGGAAAAAAGCCTGCCAGCCCAATATCATTATCAAAGTATAAAAAAGCAAAAAACTAATAAGATAACACAATAAACAGTAAATTAGGGCTCCATTCTGAGAATACTTACACATGAGCAAGAAACTATGGACTTTTAAAATATGAAATTGCATTTTAAATCATGAAAATATATTATTTCAAAGAGAGATAGGAAAAATAGAGTTTTATATTACTTTCCACATCACAACAACCTTTAATTTTTTTTTTTTTTGAGATGTGCTAGCTTCTTTTGAAACACAGTTTTTCAACTGATCTTGTTTTAGTAGTCACTTCTCTGTCCAGGGTATGAAATCACTATACCATATTATAAGATGTCAATGCACCAAAAAGCAAAGGGCATTTTTTTTTGGCAGAAGCAAAGCTGGTTCTTTTCACCTATAAAACAGCACATAATTTTTCTTTTGCAAGCCCACCAATTTCAACTTTGTATTATTCAGCAGTCAGCATTTCATACAAGGAGCAAGCCTCACTTGCTCTGACTCCCATCTCGAAGCAGAGGTGCGCAATACATAAGTCAGTACAGCAACTGGGCCAGCTTATTCAGGTTTCTGTGAGCTCTGCCCTGTGTTACACTCAGGGCCCTGTCAACATTTTCGGGGATTTCATCAATGAGCACCAGAACTGCCCTTTGGCCTTGGACACAAATAAACACAGTGTCAGTCCAGGAACTCCATTTCAGACTCCTGTTCCCATTTCCCTCCTCCATGCAATTCCCAAAGCCAGAGAAGCAGGTTATTTTCAGCATTTGAAAACTGATGTATTGGGATCATGATCTCCAACCCTGGTAAGTGTTTGCTGCACATACTCATTACCCAGTGTCTTGAAAGAGGTGGGAGAGCATCCACAGGTCTCGTAAGGGAAAGCCTGGCAAAGCTCCATCTAAGCTGGGCACAAGATCTACAAGTGCAGAGACCGCAGGTTTCAGCCACTCTCTGAACATTAGATTCTCTAAAGAGATAGAAACAGGTCCCAAAGAAATAGTCATCATCTGAGATTTCCTTGGCAGCATGCAAGGCTATAGTATAGCCTGTCATTGCAATGCATGGTATTTTAACAGCACAGTACCAGTCCAGCAGGGCCAGAGTGAGGCACATCTCCCCATTCCTCTGGCCATGCAAGCAGGCTCTGGAGAATGGGGGCTCTGCTGGAGGCATCCTTCTTAGCCCTCTTGGGTCCAAAGGCTTCCCTGACACACACTATGCTGTTTTATGAAGTTATGTCTGAACTCTGAGCCTGCATCTCCTTGCTGCTATCTGCACCATCATGCCTGTGACTGGTCTCATTTGTGCATAAAATGAGGTTAGAAGAAAAGACAACACATCTCCCCAAACTGTAAGGAATGTTACAACCAACAGAAATCAAACGAAAGGAGAACAGAGGCATCTGCTGTATCCCTCCTTCCCCTGCTGGCACCGCAAGCGACCGCAGAAGCCGAGCTGCCATGGGACACGCTCCCAGGACACCAGGCAAGAAGCACCAGCGCTGGCAGCTCTGGGCCTGGGCAAACTGCTGTAGCTGGGCACGCAGGAGGAGCAGATGTGGCTGCAGCACTTGTTCCCAGAAGGCCCATGCACAGCCATTTGGGAACCACATTTTAAATGAAGAAAGTGCCAGTTTTAGCACAGTTATTTTTAGTTTGTTGTTAGAAAAAATGTGGCTCTGCAAAGGGAGATGTTACCCTATCTGCTAAAAGGACTCGGGCAGGACTCCTCAGGCATCTCAGCTGCACGTTCGCACAAGTTCCCAAGCAGAGCCCCTGTGGTAACTAGCATGAAGGGCTCTGGTCTCAGTCAGAAAAACAGGAGGATAGGTCTCGGGTAGGAAAGAGCCCAAAGAGGCTGTTTTAAGATATCACTGGTTTAAAAAAGAGCTGCAGCTCTTTAAGCACCCAAGCACTTTACTGAAGGGTATGGTGAAACCCTGCTGCGGACAAAGCCAGCGCAGTAGCCCTGGGTACGGTATGCCAAGCACCCCGGCAGCAACGCTCAGAAGGAGCACGAAATCGCCTGCCCTCCAAAGCTAAAGCAACCCAACGGCCTCCACTCCTGCGCGACTCCAGGAGCCCCCCGGGGTGCTGGGGCCGTGCGGCCCGGCGGGTGGCGACCCCGGCCGCAGCCCGCGGTCCGGGCAGGGCCCGAGCCCGCACGCACCTGCGGGCAGCGCCGGCGCCGAGCGGCACCGAAGTTTGCGGCGCGGCGAGGGACGGGGAAGTTGGGCTCCGCCGCGGTGCCGCCCCCGCGCCCCGCCGCGCCCCGCCGCCCGCGCCGGCTCTTACCTGGGGCGGCGGCCGCGGCCCCCCCGCGCGGGGCGCTCCCGCGGCATCCTGCGCGGCGGCGGGCGGCGCCCGGCACACGGCTCCCGGCGCCCGGCCCGGCCCGGAGCGGAGCGGGGCGGCCCGTTCCCCGGCCCCGGCGCCCGGCCCCCGGCACGGAGCGCGGCGGCCCCGGCGCCCGCCCCCGGCCCCCGGCACGGAGCGGGGCGGCCCGTTTCCCGGCCCCGGCCCCGGCCCCCGGCCCCCGGCACGGAGCGGGTCGCCGCCTCGGCGCCGCGGGCAATGCGGCGCCCCGGCCGGCGGCGGCGGCGAGCGGAGCCGGCTGCTGGCGCCGGGCGGGCGCGGAGCGAGGCGGGGCGCGGGGCGGCGGGGTGTGTGGCTGGGGATGCATGTGCGGCGAGAGCCGCCTTCCTCCCGTCCCTTCCTCGCTCCCTTCCTTCCCTCCTTCTCTGACAGCCCAGCCCAGCCCAGCCTCTGCTGGAGACTCTGAGAATGCAGCGCCGGGTCCCCGCCCGGGACCGGCCCCAGCACCCGTCCCTGGGGACCACCCTGGGGACCAGCCCTGTCTGTGCCTTGGGAACCGGCTCTGGGGACTTGCCCCATCCCTGCCCTAAGGACCAGCCCCGGCCCCAGCCCCGGCCCTGGCCCTGGCCTGGCCACCACCCTGCGGACACCTGCGTCCCCCCGGGTAGGGCCGGGGGGGTCATGGTCCACTGTGGTCTCAGCAGCTCCACAGTCCCCCTGCCCTGTGCCACCTATGTTGCCTCTGCCAACCCCAGTTTTGTTCCCCACTGGGGACTACCAGAAGGGACCAGGGCTATCCTGGGGATAGGGGAGTGAGCTGGGGTGGTGCTGGGGGCATGGGGTGGACCCTGCCTCTTCCCACTCAGGTCCAGCAGTGCCCAGGGCTGAAAACATGCAAATTCAGTGCATGGGAGTGCAGCACTGGGATGGGGTGCTGGCACTGACCCCAGCTCTTCCCCAGCTCTCGCACTGAGCTAGACCCTGGAGAGGGACAGCAGCTCCCCAGGGCCCAGTGGTGGCTGGGCAAGGGCTCAGTTAGGGGCTGTGGACATGGCAGGTGGGCTCTGGTCACTGCTGGGGCTTGGGGCTGGGGCTGGTAGAGTCACCTCCTGATGCACCTGGACAGCCATGCTGGCTGAGGGAGCCCCAGGGAAGAGAATGCCCTGTTGCTCCATTTGTGCAGCACCTTGCACAAAGCAGACCAGTCCTGTTCCTGGCCAATTTGGGCAAGAAACAGCGGTAACCCAGCAGGAGGGTTTCTATGCATGTACCACCTGGGCATGGTTCTTCCTGCACAGGCAGCTGGCCTGCAGGCCCAGGGGAGATGGATGGAAAGCAAACCAAGAGGGTGATTTATAATCACAGCATGAATCCCGGAGGAGTGGCTCCTCCTTTCCAGGACCCAGAGGAGAGCAGGGCACAGATCCAGCAGTGGGCGCAGGCTGTCCTCCTCCTCCCTCTTGCACTGGCTGTCACAAGGCTTCCCATCCTCATATTACTGCATGACTCCCATCCTCAAAGGCTGATGAGGCTCTGAAAAAGACCCCAAAAATGCTTGCTACCAGCCCTTTCATACATGGAAACATCTAGAAATGTTCTGGATCCCACGGTGAGTGCCAGAAACCTCCCAGCTGCAGGCACGGCTGCCAGAGCAGGTCCCACTCATGCCTGATGCTCTTGTAGGGATAGGAGCAAAGCCTGGAGTGCAGCTGCTCCACTGCTAACACTGTCTGCAAACAGAGACCTTGCTCAATGCCAGCCCAGCCCTCGGGCAGCTGTCAAGCTCTTGTGCCAACATTGGCACAGTCATTGGGAACACCCAGACCTTTCCCCTGGGTCAGCTGAGAGGTGCTGCCTGCAGCCCACATGGAGCCCAGTCCACCTGGCAGAAAGCATCCAATAAGCTGGCATCATACCGGGTAGATACAGCTCCAGCATTTGGCTGCAGTTGTGTTGCCCTTTTCCCACCCACTTTTGCTGAGAACCCCTAGCACTGGAGCCAGGGGATTTTTCTCTCTCCTGCCGTTGCCCCTCTTTCCATGTCAAGGCTGCTCCATGCCCTCTTCTGCTGTCCTACAGGGTGCTGGAATGGCCAGAAGGCATGCCTCGGCCCAGCTCCCACGCTAGCCCAGCCCCAAAGAGTAACAAGACATGTTGTGAGAGTCCTCTGTAACACCTGAAATTGGCAATGCTTGGGGCATGTCCAGGTCTCACAGGAGCGTGAGACCAGGTGTACCATGTACTGTTGGGAAGGGACAAGAGAGGATGCAGGGCAGGAGAACAAGGACCACCCATGACATGGCACTCCATTTGGGAATATGCACGAACACTGAACGTGGCCTCCACAGCCCCATCCTCCAGCCTTTCTCTCAAATATCTGTGTTGTTTGCCGTCACTTTCATGTCATGTCTTACCTTCAGGGATGGAAGGATGGATTGGTTATCCTTTGACTTTGTTGCCTTCCCCTTTATCTCCATGGGGATTTAGTCCACAGCTGACTTCTCCTTTCCTCTTATTCCCATCATTGCTTTATCACAGTATTCAAATAGCTCCTTTGTATTTCTTAGCTCTTCTCCACCTGCAGCACTCTTTCTTCCCTTATTCTGGTATACTCTCCCCATCTCATTGAGTTCCAGGCCCCTTTGCTTTGTTCTCTCCCTATCTTTCCCTTCCTTTCTGCTAGTCACTTGTTCCTTTTCTATCTATCTTCCTTGTTGAGATTTGTCTTCTCTGCTCTGTTCCTTTCACTCATTTATTCTCCTTATCTCTTTTTGCTCCTTCCTATCCCTTTTCCCAGGCTTTGCACACACACACACCCCTTTCTCTGTGTGCCTTTGTCTGTAGGAGTTGAAAGTTAAAAGCTTTTCCAACTTGATCCTGAGAAGCTTTCCCTGGTGCTTTCATCTCCACAGCACATTTGTAAAACTGCTCAGACTGAAGGGCCGTGACATGAACAACTGAAGAAATACCAGAAGGAAATGGGGCTCCCAACATGGGATGGAAATTTGCTTTCTCCAAGAAAATCTCCCTGGTCCGCTGAGATTATCTCCCTCTGCTGCTCTTGTAAACACAAGATAAAAACTGTTTACTGGGATTTTCTCTTCCTGGCCTCCTCCTCCCTGGTGAGTCTGCTGCTGGGAGAGGTAGACAGGGGTGCCTGGGAGCTCCCCATCACCTCCTGCCAAATGAGGTAACCATCAGCCCACCTGCTCTCCATCCTAGCAGCTCCCACCAGGTTTGTCATTCCTGCTGTACCACCAGCTGCTGGCCAGAGAAAAGAGTTGATCATGTCAGGGAAGATGCTCTGCCTCTTCTCCAGTCCTGCTCCCTGCTCCGTGTCCTTGCTAACATGGCAGAGATTTGGTGAGCTGTCCCAGCTGAGGTGTCACTGACCTCTCCCAGCTGCCAAAGGAGTTCTTTCTTACATGCACCATGCATGGTTCAGCGTTGTTGGGGCTACAGCAGCTGCAGACAATGACTTCAGGAAAATTCAAGGAGGAAGCGCTTCAGACCACTGTTTTCTTGGTGCTCCTGCATGGCCTGTGCTTTGCAGGGTTCACGTGTGAGCAGGAGACAGTAGTCAATTGTACCTGTGACCAGCACCAGGGAGTTTCTGAGTTACTGGCATAGATCTGCACTCTGTCACATGGAGCAGGCCGAAGTGCTGCATGCTTACTTGGAAATTTGTTGCTGAGAAGCCCATGAATCCTGGCTACTCTCACAACTCTGGCAGAGATTAATCTCGCTAAATCCTCCTACTTCTTCTCTGTTGGAGAAACGGATTCAGCACAGGACAAGCTCTGTGACTCACCTCTCTGTTGGCAGAGCCAGCTCCCATTAATCTAACTCCCTGTCCAATGTCCACGCCTGGCTGGCAGGCAATCCATCTCCAATCCAACTCTTTGTCCAGGACCCAGCTCCCCCATCAGTCATGGCCCTGCACCACTTCTCCCTGCTGGGAGAGGGGCAGCCTGCACCCCTGCCCAGCGTGATGGCGGGGACAGAAGCTAGGATGGGTGCTTGCCAGGCGCTGGGCAGAATCTGGCTGTGGTGGGAGCCCAGCAGACCTCTGTTCATTCTCTGACCTGACCTGGCCTCATCTCAGAGGAACAAACACAGATCACATAGCTCAGCCCCACCAGTATTGCTCCTTCACAGGGGGCAGGATTCAATCTTCTCCTGCCCTCCAAGTTCACCCTGAAAGGAGGTGGGTGCTGGGTGTTAGGACTGGCAGAGAGGGCTTTGCTCCCAGGGCTGCAGCTCAGAATGCCACGCGGGCTGCATGGAAATAGGTCCACCATCAGACTCCTTGCCGAGGGTGCCTGGGCAGACACATTTGCTCCTGCTGTGCTTGGCAGCCATCCTTTGCAAGCAGCATGTCCTTTCATCACACTGTCTGTCTCCTGAGGACTGCGACATGTGATGCCACATTACATGCCTGGACTGCCTCCTGCCTTTCCCTGGATGGATGCTGCCCTGGCGCATGTCTAGAAGGATGGATCCCACAGGGTGGCTGTGGGCCTAGGGGGCCTTTCTTCATATCCCATGGCTAGGGAGAGGTCTCTGCACCCCCGCAAAGGCCCAGATGCTGTGGTTCCTGCGGGACATAGGAGCAAGACATGCGCATAGGAGCAAGACATGAAAGCAGCAGTTCTATGCTCACACAGATGCCACAGGGTTGAGGTTGATCCTTAACACACCACAGAGCATGTCCCACGCAAGGTCAGAGCTGATATGATGTAGTTAGGATGGGCACAGCTCAGTCCTGCCCTAGGTCTGCTGGGCATAAGTGGGCCCAAACCCCCCGACCTACCGCCCAGAGCCAGCTTTCTCATCCAACTTGCTCCCACAAGCCCAACAGGCTGGACCAGCCCTCCCTTGCTTGGGCTCTTTGGTGCCATTGTCAGTCTTTAGCTGGGAGCATTGCTGTTGTCCCAAGCATTTCGGCACTGCATGCCACTGGAGCATGGCAACTCTCCCCCATCTTTATTCTCCCCAAGTACTGTGTCATTTGCAGACTCTACGGTGTCAGCCTTGTGATTAGATTCCAATGCCTTTATGAATAATTTGTTGCGCAATTATAAAGCAAATATTTAATTGAACTTTATGTAAAATTGCTTCTGCCTCTGAGCACAGAACCACTGGTTTGGGATGGGAAATCATATGACTTCACATCAGGCACCAAGAACCTAGTAAGGAGTCTGAAATCAAACTGTCAAACACCTTCCCCAGGATCCTGTGGCCTGCATGCAGACAGCTGGCCCTGAGCCTCTTCCCAGCTAAGCCTATGGGCTCCAGACTCAGGAAAAGCATGTGGGGATGTGGTAGGGGATGGCTTTACACTGGCCTCAGATGCATCAGCTGTAAGATTTCAGAGAAGGTCCCTTCCCTCAGGAGTGTGTCCTTGGTCATTAGCAGGAGCACAAGTGATTTTTCAGCTGAGCACATGGCAGCAGAAAGGACCAACTGGAGCATTCCCACAGCCATCAGCTACTGTGTGACTGGTGCTACTTTGGAAGAGCTCCGCATGAAGTATTTCATTGTAGAAAACATCTTTGTGACAAGTTGTTGGCAATCAGATTTCAGCTCAAGAATGAGGACAGGTGCGGAGAGCCTGGCTTGCTTTCTTCCAGTCCTTTTCCTTCGAGGACAAGACTGGAGTATGCAGATGGGAAGTCTGCACTGCAGCTGACCCTGCAGCTCCTGTAACACAGGGAGGAAAATGCCTTTTGCTCACTGGACTGCCTTTGCTCGCTGGACGTGTCCCAACAGCATTGGTCACCCGTCTGAATTTATAACAAGAGCTTTTTCAGCTCTGTAGTGAACTATCCCAGAGCTCCACAACACTCTCTGAGAATCAGAATGAGAAATGTTTCCAAGAAGTGCACGGGACTGTCAGATCAGCACCCACTGCTGCACTGGTTTTGGTGGCTCTATGCCAGGTCTGAAAGACCTTTCAGCACAAGGCAAAAAATTCTAGCTGACCTGTGCAGCTGTACCGTGAACAATAGTTACCAGCTGTCATCTGCCAAAGTGCAGATTTGAAAACCTCAGTTCAGGAGAACAGGTCTCAGGAACAGCCAAGGCTGCTAGGTACAGTTACTAGCGGATGACATCAGAAAACGGTCAGCTAAATGACCTCCAAGGTTTCTTTTTCCAGCAGTTAGTAACACTCAGCTGGAATGAAGTTCTTAGATAGGCAGTGAACCACACTGATTACCACACAGATGCCATTTGTAGAGTGTTGTGCATCCTGGGACAGGCTCCTCAGCGCATGCAAAGGCCTGTGGTCTGTGCAGAAATACTGTGTACCATGACATCATCTGCCAGCCCAGCCAGAAGAGTTTGAGTGGAGGGGTCTGAAGACACCTCGGATTGGCCATGGCATCGTCTCTGTAGCAGAAAACATCTATATCAGCAAAACCAACAGAACTGGATGAAATCCTAATTTACTGTGGTCTGTAAAAGAGGCTGAAGTGTCTATTTCCAGTGAGGCGAATTTGAAATTGAAAGAAGAAAACGAGTGCACTGAAGAGATCAGAAGCTCCATTCCAAGCGCATATCTGGTGCAGGTAATTGCTAACTGACCTGGAGGGGCTCTTGAAATGGACCTAATGCAGCAGATTCTGCTGCACACACTGCCTCTGGGAAGGGGGGAGGAAAGCCCAGGTGGTGACCCCAGCTGAGAGGCTGGCGTGACAGGACAGGCTGCTGCACAGTCAGGGCTCTTGCAAGGGAAAATGCAAGACCTGAGACCAGGGAGGTGCTGGCAAAGAAGGCCACAGTGACCTGGGTGGTGCTCACCCCTGAAGTATTCTGAGCCCAGCCAGAGTATGCACAACTAGAAGAGGGGACTGGTTTGCCGTTTGAAGGTGGAAGCCTGTCGTTGCACAGAGGCAGGTCTGTTTGCACTGAAGAGAGGAGGACTCAGAGCCCAGTCTGCAGTGGCTGTGCTGATGTGCTGGGGAGGAACGGATAGGAAGTCTGCTCAGAGGAGCTCAACAGCTGAAGCACTGGATCTGGACCAAGAAGTGAGAGCTGAAGTCCCTGCTCAGTGCTGAGGGGTGCAGAAATGCAATTCACACTGGTGACAGGAATGCATGGTTACTAGTTTCTCTGCATAGATCATAGTAAGAACAGCAGTTCCCTGTGGGATCCCAGAGACATCCCCTTCACCACCAGCAATTTCTTGCCTCTCAGCTCAGCCTGGGCAGCACCTACACTTGGTTTTTGTGACAGTCCCTGTTCACTTTGCTTTTCTGGTCACGGATGCAGCAGCACAACTTACCCTTCAGCTCCCAGTCACATGCTCCCTGCTGCCAGCTCACCCCAGGACCAGGTCCATTAGCCAGTGCCTCTGGCAGCTCCCCTTGTTTCCCAGCCCTTGATGCTTTTTACTCACAGGTGTTAAAGGTTCCTTTCAAGAGGCGCCTTTCTGCTTCCTCTGCAATACAGGCATTTCTTTAATAAACAGCAATTGTGCTGGCTCTGTGATGTCTGGCTTCGAACTTTCATCTCCACTGCAAGTTGTGCCCAGCATGAAATGCTGCCACTCAGCCTATAAAATTAATAGCTGGGGCAGTTGTTTGTATCAGTGATTCAGCATCAGCCTTGCTGGTCTGGTCCCAGACAGCGGCGTTGAAGAAAGCCCGACAGCAAGTGTTTGGACCTGCTAGTGGTCAGGCAGACTACATGACTGAGAGGTGAGCTTGGGAGGATGATGCCTTGCTGTGGGCTGAGCTCACACAAAGCCCAGCTGTGGGGCACACAGATGCTTGTTCCAGTCTGCCTTTGCTCCCCACACCTACAACTGGGTACATGGCTCACCACCTAGATGGTGCAAGAGAGTAGACAACTGAAGCCATCCCCTAGGTATGTAATATAACAAATGAGAGCAAAGAAAAGGGAGGAGAGAGAGAGGTGCCTTATACAGGGTCTGGGTTGCATCCAATGGTCCCAGCTAGCTGGAAAGCTTAGGACAGGGCTAACAGGCAGGAGAAGCGTTATACAGCCTACTTTTTGTCATCCTCTCCCGAGTAAACACACACAGACACAGACACAGACACACAGACGCACACACACACACACACACACACTCTTCTGTGGCCCTGTCACCGACTGAGAATAGAGAGAAATGGGGCTCAGAGCAGTTGTAATCCTCACATAAGGAACATAAGCGAACAGTGTGGTGCAGCCACATGCAGTGAAAACTACGATCTGGCTGCAAAAAACGTGGAGAGGATCTAAGCTGGAAAGTAGTGGTTGTTTGCTTCTCATGTTAGGATGGTCTTTGGACTCGCATCCCAGAAAGGCAGAGGAATCTGACCACTTTTGGAATAGACTGGTGCTGTAATGGTGAGTCCAGCACTCTGAGGGATATGGGCTCTGGACAAGAAAGACCACCACAATGTGGTCAGGAAGGGCTAGCAAAGTCCTCCTACACTGCAGAGGAGAATCTCCTAGCCCGTGCCTACATCTGGCAGGTGCAGCATCAGACCCCCGCTCTGCTCATCCTTCTTCACGCCTAGTTTCCCCCAACCCTGCTCCTGCTCATCCACCACCATCAGACCTGCTCGCTTCAACAGACAATCCCTGTGCACATCCAGTCAGTCCTCTGGCTTCCTTCATCTCCCTGTTAGCCCCTGTTGTATTGAGTCCTCTTTAAAGATATGTTTTCCTTGCGCCATTTACTGTTCTGCTGTTGCCAGTAACAGGCTTCTCTGTGTATCATTTTGTGATAAGCTTCTGGGACTTTTCCAAGGTGTAATTGCAGGAATCTGAATCTCCCAAAAGGCACGTTGTATGTGCATCATGTTGAGCTCCTTTTTGTTCACTCAGTTTCCAGGATCCAGAGACTGATCCTAATTTTCTAAAAATGTTAGTATTTCCAAACTGTGCAATTACATCTTCCCTGGTACTTCTCAAACAGCCCAGTGTACATATTTTTAGACTAGATCGAAACACAGTTAGTTCATCATGCTCCTTGTGCATATAACTAAGTATTCACCCATTCAGTTGTTGTATGCCTTTCTTTTCTCTTTCCAGGGATTCTAGCCTACCAACCCACCTAACCCTTTCTCTTGAAGTTAATCATGGCGCCTCTTGACTGTTTGCACCACTTGACAGGGTGAAGCCTACAAGATGCTGTTACTGACAGAAAACCCTCCAGAGTCATGGCTCTACCTGCAGCCTTTACAAACACATGGTTCTGAAACACACTTTGCAGCCTCTTACCAGGGTACAGTTTAGTGCCACATTCACTGTGACTTGGAGTTTTCTGGGAACTACTTTTGCTTTTTGCAGCTGCGCCTTATCTGTTGCCAGTGATGATTTCTCCTCGCCAATGGGTTCTGTTCCTCTGGGTGGAGAGAGGAGGGCTCTTGCCCAGCAGACTTCTGCGGTTGCAGCTGCTGGCTCTTGCTTGCGCATTTGCCTTTCCTTTTACACTATATGCAGAATTCTAGAGATTACTCTAGTCGATGTTCACGATTCTGTCAGTTCCTCAGCTCCACAGTTTTACTGCAGGTCTCTAATTCTGTCACGTATTGATTGACTGCTTCTGCTCGCATGCAAAGGATGGGACGTTCAAATGATTCATTGTTTTGTGGGATATTCAGTTAGCCACGTTTGGTCATCTTTACATTTTTGCTTATATGTTATTTTCCTCCTCCCAGCCTGGGCACAAAGACTGGGGCTTTCACACTGGTGCTTCTTTCATCTGCACTAATTGCTGTTAAATGGATCTCAAACTGCCTGACAGTTTTAGTTCTCTATTGCTTCCCAGCAGGAAAGGATTTAATGCTGGACCCTGCGATATTCCTGATAGTTCACCCAAGAACTCCTGGAAACCACTAAACCTCATACTTAAATTTGTCAGAGCCACCTTGCAAAGAGAAGCAATGTATGAGAGGGAGATTGCCCCCACTGTGGCTGCTACCGAACCATCCCTGACAAAGTGGCATATCTTTCTGAAGAGTAAATAGTAGGGGGTTAAAAATAATTTTCCACAGTATCTTTCTGTGCCCCCTCTCCTGAGAACCAGCAGCACACTTGGCATTCTGCAAGCACAGACCACGTAGACCACTGATGGGAGCGCACACATGGCGGGACCTTGTGAGAGAAGTCTCATCTGCTGTCTGACCCTGCACACTGTAGCAGCTTGCTTTTGCTGGTGTCCTCTTGCTGTTGATAGACATCTGGCTGCCATCTGCCTCCTCCAGTGCGAGTGGAGAAATTGTTACAGGACTGGGGAGGACGGCTGGACAGCAGCGGTGGGGACGCTGGCCCTGAAACAATGCTTCAGAGCTGCTAGAACGCCCACACCAGTTTGGCATTTCACCTCTCCTGGCCCTGGGCCAGCAAGCACGGTCCTGATACCCCCCACAGACACGGTGCAGTGGCTCAGCCCATGGCTCTCTCCTACCTTGCAGCGATCCTCCAGTGCTGGGGAGCTGCCTCCTTGCAGAGCAGCAGCCTGCATGGGCAGCCGGACAAAAACAAGCCCATTGCCCCATGGTGGCCAGGCAACCTTAGCCTCCAGGCTGCTAGGACCTGGGAAGGACATGTCTGAGCAGGGCCAAGAAGTGTTCAGCATTCAGCTTTGTGGGGGATCCTTGAAATTACCTTTGGAGCAACAGCAGCAGCCTGCACAATGGCCCTGGGGCAGGGATGGGGAACAGGCTACACATGCCACTTCCTTCCCTTAGACTTCAAACACACCATCAGTCCTAAATTATTCACTCGTAATCCCTGGAGCTGGCAGCAGCTCAGAGAGGATCCAGCTCAGGTGCTAAGAAGGAAGAAAGAAGAAAAGAACCTATTAAATTTAAAAACCTCTGAGAATCATAAAATGTAAAAATATATTCAGGACATGAGCCAGGCCGGAGTGGTGGGGAGGAGGCTGGGAGCAGGCAGGGTCTGGTGCTGGCAGCTCTCTGAGCGTGGAGGTGCCACAAAGGTGCGGGAACCTGGGGCTGAGAAAGGCCTGGGGCTCGGTGGGCCTGGCTGCTTGGCCTCTGTTACCCTTCCTAAATCTTCACAGTCCCTTGACCTCCCTCCATGGTGTGGATGGAGTAAGGAAAGAGCAGGAAACAGGCACGGTGGGAGCAGAGCTAGGTAGGAGCGTCCAACCCAGGCCAAACAGCGGACCCGGCTGACAAGAGGACAGTGTCAAGGGACTGCCCTTTCCCTCTCCACAGCCGAATCTCCCTGCACAGTCGTCCCAGAGGAGGTCTCGGGGTCCCCATGGCCACCACGTGGAGCAGCACCCGGCAGCCCTGTCCCCAGGGACACAGCCAGGAGGCCCGGAGCTGCCCCGACTCCTGGGACATACTCCGAAAGCCCCAGGCTCATGTTTGCTCGGCTGTAACGCCGTTACGAAGCTAAATGAAAACGGAGAGCAGCTCCTAGCAAGGTGTGGGCTGCTGAGAGCTGGAATGAAAAGCATTTACGATGTCTTGCTCCACTGGCCTGGCTGTGTCTGTGCCCAGCAGCCTCAGCCTGCTCCTGCAGCGGGTGCTCCGTCACCCTGAAACAAGCCACGTCGGTCGGGGAGAAGCACTCACAGCTCGGACCACAGACATGTCCTGGCAGCTCCCCAGGAGCCGGTGTCACTCCCCACCTGCTGGGGCCAGAGCAAACGCCGGGCCCTGAGGGCTGCTTCGCCCTGTGCCGTGCAGAAATGCCTGCAGCCAGCTGCACAGCCCCAAACCACTTGCCTCCCTGGCACTGCGAGCCCGAGCACCTCCGCCACAGGCCACGCAGGGCAAAAGAAGACAGTCTGGCTGCACACCAGCAACAGGGCTGTGGGCACGCTCTACCTGGCCCTTCCCCGAAGCTCTGGGGACTGCCAGGGCCAGGAGAGACCTCAGAGTCCTGCTTCAGTGTTGGTGGCTCGGCAGCCACGAAGCTCGACGACGCCACCAGGAAGGTCGTTGCTCTCAGCACCGTCCAGGCGGATGGGCAGCTCTCCCTTCACCTTCACCGGCTGCCAGCAGCACATTGAGAACTGCTGAGTCCAGACCAGCGACCCTGTAGCAGCTTGCTTTTGCTGGTGTCCTCTTGCTGTTGATAGACATCTGGCTGCCACCTGCCTCCTCCAGTGCAAGTGGACAAATTGTTACAGGACTGGGGAGGACGGCTGGACAGCAGCAGTGGAGACACTGACCACGTCTGCAAGGAGAGCCCCGATCCCAGGCGTTCACCGGGATTCCCAGCTGGCAGACCACTGCGGGGTGCACTGCTGCGGCTCAGAGATGACTGTGCCTCTGAGCAGCTGGAGAACAAGGTGGTGACTGCAGTCTCAGGGGCTCTGTGTCTCCTTGCCGCAGCCCACTGGCTCTCTATCCACCACGCTCTGGTCCCGGGCCCAGGCAGAGCTTTGTGTTTCTCAGCCTCTCACAAGATGGCTCAAGCTGCCTGAGCCAGCTCAGCTCCATCCACACATCTGAGAGGAGAAGGGGCTGCAGCACCAGGCTCCTAGGACACTCGCAGGGCTGCACCAGCCTGGCTTGGAGAGGCAGACGGAGACCACCTGTCATGCACCAGCTTTACCTGCACAGCCTTTTCTGCACTGAGATCCCACACACAGAGCACCTGCACCTGCCGCCTGCTCGGGCGCGCAGACAAACTCTCCCCAGCACCTGTGGGGAGCGTGCATCACTCCTCAGACGGGCAGCCGGCTGGGAGGGCCTGTGTGAGCCCGATAACTGCTGCTGCTTGGCTCCTCTCCTTGGCAGCCCTGCACGGACACCCAAGTGCCAGCGTCCGGGACTCCAGGATCATGGAGCCATGTGCTGCGGGGTCAGACTGGCAGCTCTGTCCTCGAGAGCCCCCCACCGCAGCCCCTCCTGCCAGGACCTCCTGGGGGAGTGCTGCTGCCATGGCTGGGGTGCTGGGGAAGGAGGGACGTGGTGCCCTCAGCACGGACAGCCACCCTGCGGGCACCGAGCCAGACTCCCCTTGCCAGCAGCAGGCACAAGACTGGGCACCGTGGTGCAGACTGAGGCGTCAGCACCTCCTCCCCACCAAGGCTCAAGGACACCCTGCCCACGGGCAGAGTGAGGGACACAGAGTGAGCGAGTGTGGCTGGCCCCGCACCAGCCAGGGCAGCATGGGAGCTCAAGGCCAGGCAAGTGCTCAGCTTGCACTGAGATGTCAGCAGAGAAGCTGTGCACCCAGGGAGAAAGCCAGGTGAAAGAGAAGAGAGAGGCCCAGTTACTACAGTGCTGAAACTCACTGTTAAACTACACACTAAACTGATTTTTAAAATGCTCTTTCCTCTGGAAATAATGAGAAATGTGGCAGGTAAGGTGCCCCCGCTCTTCTGCACAGCAATCAATAACCCATCATTGCATCAAACCAGATCAAGTGCACTCCTTCACCCAGCACGGTGATTTCAATTCATTCACTCTCCACCAAAGGTATCTCACAAAGCAAAGCAGCCAGCAAACCAGAGCAAGGCCAGGGTGCTGAGCACGCTGGGGCAAGTAAGCGGGGATGGAGGATATTTCATAGGCATGGAAAGGAGTGGAAGGCCTGGGAAAGGTCTCCCACTGCCCAGGGAGCTTGGAAGCCACAGGCAGCAGGACAAGCAGGAGGGTCACTTGTTCTGTAAAAATGTATGCCTGCTTCTGCAGCATGACAGTCCTGGCAGTCTTGCCACCTAGATGAAGAACAGATGTGACAACAAAGACAAAACCTGGGCTCTTCAGGTCCATTTACCAAGGCCTCGCTCAGTGTCTAGGAGATGGGCTTGACTTGTAAGTAGGTGGGGAAGAGATCACTAAAGAATTGTACTGAGGAAGAAGGTAGACAACAAGGCAGATAGATAAAGTGAAGATTGTGACCAGTCACAAAGCAGTCAAAACAAAAAGCAAAACCCAGGTACAGCACTTGGATTTTTCTCATGCAACCTTCCCTGCACACTCACACCCAGTGAATCTGGAAAGTAATCAGCCTACATCCCCTGCAAGCAAGGAAGGAGGTGAGAATGATGAGCAAGGGGTTCCAAAATTGGTTCTATTTTCACATATACAGGAGGAATGAGGGACCAGCCACACCTCAGGCACGCTGGATTCCCTTGCTCACTGCCATCCACCTCTATTCCACCTGACAAAGTCTACTAGCAGGCCCCGGCCCAGGGTGCCTGAACACTTGGGATGTGCTGTCCCTAGCCCTGGAGGCAGTATACACCTTCCTTTGAGCATCCTGGCCCTTCAGGGCTGTGAGCATCCCGGAGAGCCTCCCTCCTCCCTGCTGGGATCCTCCCTGCCTCTTCCTGGCTTTGCCAGGAGATCTGAGCAATGGGCTGCAGCTCCTGGCCTGGCTCCACCACAGAGGACGTGGACTGTGGACGACACCTGCCCAGCAGCCCCAGGGCAGGGGGAGCAGTGCACGGAGAGTGCGGCACTGCAGTGGGCAGCATCCTTGCCCCATCGACGGCCGTGGGTGCCAACTCTGCACCGGTCAGCGAGGCTTTCCTTCCTGTGCAAGTGCAGTGAGTCACTTCTGCAGCAACCCCATGCCTACCTCCATGACCCCAGCACCGCTCCCCTCTATGTCTGCTGCAAAGACCAGGCTCCCTGATGGCGTTACACTCCATGACCCACTCTGTGACATACTTTGTGACTGGAGGGTGGCAGATCCCAGCACCCCTTCCCGCCCCAGCCACTTGCTGCTGCAGAGCTCAGCCAGGCAGATAGCTCTTCAGGAACATAGCACTCTCCTGAGTGGCCTTGGCTGCCTTGCCTGGGACTAAATATTCAGAAGCACTGTGTGCTAGCCCTTTGATCAGCAATTTATCTCTCCGCACCACAAATTTCCCGGAGCCTGGCGTTTCCTCCCCATGCTCAGCCTGGCTCCCCAGAGCCTGGGAGACAGGTGTGAAGAATTAGCTGCAGGGAGTAATGCTCTGACAGGAACCAGCACCAAAAGCAGGGGACAGAGTGTAATGTTTATTATGTTTGAAGCAAAGCAAACATGTGGCCTATTTATGCATCTAGAGAGAATTAATTGGGGAGCTCCACAAAGCAGCAGATTATAAATTAGAATCATTTTCACCAACTTCAGCTCATTCATCTTCTTTCACACAAGACCTGTTGGCTCAGTCCGATGCAGCCACATGCAGCCCTGGACCCACCAGCTGCCCTCGGGCAGCACCAAGGGGCTGCTGCAGCCAGCCCTGGGGACACTGCATGCCAAAGTTGCAGGAAGTCTGTGGGGGGCAAGCCAAATGAAAAGCAAAGTCAGAGCCCTGCGGACTGCTCCTGAGGCACTGATGGCCACCAGCTCTCCTCTGCAGGTATGTCCAGGGTGCTCTGCTCCAGGGACTGGCCCCAGAGCCAGCAGAGATGCCAATTCAGCAGACAAGGGTGCCTGCCCTGCACTCATCCGCCCCCTTCGTATGCAGGCTGAGCTCTCCAGGAGCAGCTGGCAGAGGCAGAGGGAGCAGCGTGGGATTGGCAGGGCTGTGCACCCCCTCCCCACCCCCTCCCCTGGCTCAGACCCCAGGGACCAGACTTTGCTGACATGGCATAACTGCAACCCCAGGCCGGGTTCAGCTGGAGACTCCTGTTGCACAGCTTGGGACCTGGCTGCGGAGCCAGCCCGGGACACAGCTCGTGATGTGCCAACCCTGGGCTGCGGGACTGTAGCACGCTGTGTACCCAAGGCAGAGGGGGCCTGAACGTGCAGCACCAGCTCATGGAGAGGCAACCCATTTGCAGACAGGTTTCTGTGCAGGGAGCAAGAGTAGTCAGAGACTGTCAAAGCAGCTTGTCAGAGACACTCTAGTCTTCGGCAGCCCAGAGCCCAGTGAGTATCACAGGAGCATTTCCAAGATTCTCATCCGGAAGCAAAATGCCCGGAGGAGCCACCCCCACCCCCAGGTGGCCAAACCTTGCCAGCACATCTCAAAGCAGAGGATTAGAATAACCCAGTCTTGGCCTATAAATACTTATGGATCCCAAGGGGACAGCATGCAAAATACCACATTGATGCTGGGATCATTTCTCTCCAAAAGGTCACCTGCTGCCTGGCTGGAAGGAGCAGGAGAAGAGCCAGGGGAAAGGGCTGGGCAGTGCCTGAAGATGAGGAGCTATTCCTGAAGATGCAGTTCAGGTCTGGCAAGCACACATCACAACTGCCAAAATCCCAACTGTCCTGCACCTCACAGTGAGCAGAGCTGGTCAGAATCACAGCTCCTGGTGGCACCCACCTGCCCGGAGGGGAGCACTCCCAGGAGGGGGTCTGCAGGACTCCAGTGTGGTGTCAGGTACAGCCTAGGTGGTTTCTGTAGAGAGGAGCAAGAGCTGCTGTACAAGCCTGGCCTGAGAGTCCTTTCAGCCCATGAGGGACAATGCAAGCAGGCGTGATGCTTTTCCTGGCACTCTCCCTGACTCTAACTAGTTTCAGCTCAGGGGACAGCTGCCAATTTATACTTGGTCCTTTCCACTAAGCTGCCCAGAAGCAGGATGCCCCAGGAGCTAGTGTGCTGCCAAGGACTCCAGAGATGCAGATAACCACCCTGCTGCATGTTGACAGGGCCAAACAAGCTTCTTCCATGAGGCGGATATCCGTCAGCCCCTTTCAGCAGCTGCAGCAACCTGCATTGACTCATGAACCAGCCAGCGCAGCAAGCCCACGGGAGCCTGTGCCAGCAAGGGCATGCGATGGGGGCAGAGCCCTGGCTCAGCAGTGCTGTGCCATTCCGTGCTGTGCAGGCTGCGCACACCGGTCCCCTCATGGACCTGGCAGCAGGGGGAAGCCAGGCTGCCACAGGGCCAGGTGAGGGGCACCTGCTGCTCCTTTGCCTATGCCACCATCGCTTCCCACTGGTCCATCGCTGCTCTCTGAGCCACTACAGCCCCTGCTCTGCATCTGGCTGGCTGGTAATTTGTACCATTAGGAGAGAGTTTGTTCAAATAGCATTACTAATTAGTATAGAAATACTATTAGCATTGTTAACACATGCCAAACATTTCCATTAATGCTTGCCAGCACCACGTAAAAGTGCCACCAGAGAGCCTGGTGGTGAAGCTCGGCCAGGTCCTGGGCTGAGCACCCAGCAGAGATGCTGCTGTGAGGCGAAATAGTGTTGTCCCTACCCCAGCACGGCTGCCCCGGCACTGGTAATTGGCAAAGTTGGACTGGGACAGATTTGCATCTCTGCATGTGCACACACACACACACACACACACACAGGAATCACAACCACATGAGAAACCAAAGAGCAAAGGAATTTCAGGACAAGAGAGGGAAATGGAGAGACAGGAGCTGGGGGGGGAGGGTTGGGGGCCAATAAAACAAAATGTAAAGTAGATGAATTATTTACTGCAAGAAACAACTGTGAAGTCACTTACTCTGGCTCTGTGCATCCTAAACGGAGTCTGCAGTGTTTCTCACATCTCCCTAGCGTGCAGAGTGATTTTTTACGATTGGATGCATGAGGCTGGGGTAATCTTATAAGAGAGTCCACCAGATTGGTTTAGTATTGATCATGTGCTGAATTTAAAGGCTTTTCACATCCATCTGCTGCTGCTCCTCAGGTGACAGCTCAGCCAGGGCCTGGGTGCTCACGGGATGCCTGTGGCCCAGCACCACCTCTCTCGGCTGCACCCGCCGCTTGGCTCGCACACAGCACCCTGGGGCCAAGGCACTGGCTGCAGCCCAGGTGTGCAGAGCCACCAGCCACGATCAGCCCCTATCGCTGACACCTGGTGCCTTCCCCAGGGCAGTGCCAGCTGCGCCACAGGGCAGCTGTGGCCCCGGCATAGCCATGCCAGCTCTCACGAGCTGCTGCAAGGACCATTGCCTCCTGCACCAAGCAAAGAGCTGGCCCTGGGTGCGGACAGGGGGCTCTAAGCACCTGATGTGTCCCTGGATGCTGCAGACAGGGACTACCACAACCCTTCCCAAGCAGCCAAAGACCCCTTCAGCCCTCGTGCCTGGCAGGGCGGGATCCGAGCATGGCTGCAGACGAAAGGCCCTATCACAGCCCAATCGTGCCAGCAATGGGCTGGAAGAGCCGTAACCCCAGGGAGATGGGGTGACGAGAGGAGCACACAGCGAGACAGAGCATGGGGAGGAGCAGACCAGGGAGCAGCAGGTCCTCTGCCACATCTTGAGCGGTAGCTCTTGGCATTCGCCTTGGACTCTGCAGGCAGATCATGGGACTCTTCTGGCCACGGGACTCCCAGGGGTGCTCCCTGCCTCCCGAGGCAATGTCCTGGCAGCAGGACAGTTGCTGTGATGCACCTGTAAATCAAAGCATGGTTTGTAAATCTGACAGGAAGAGAGAAGTCAGGCACCAAGGAGCCAAACCACTTGAACACTCATTCCTGCGCTGCAAGTCCAGCTGCACACGCTTTACTATGGGACTGGCCAAACACACTGCATCAGGATGAGAGTTCTTTCTAATAATATGCATATTGCTGGTTCTTATGAAGTCATGAAAGTTGCAATCCATGCTATTTAAAAGACAAAGTGCTTTAGGACATTAAAATATAACCTTATAAAGTTGGTTTTTTGTTGGTCTTTTTTTTTTTTTTGCAAAACATTACAAGTAAGGTTATGAGAAGTCTACTGATTTTCTGAAACAGGAGAGGAACAGGCCAGAAAAAAATGACTCTTCCAGGTCCATATTTATTCAAATAACTCTTAGAGTAGGTCACTGGCATTCTCACATAGATTCAGTGGCTGAAAGCAAGGCCACAACAAAAGAGGCCCTCTTAATCAGCTAGGGAGAAGAAATCATAGGGACATGCTTCAAAACAGCAGGAGCTTCTTCAAAATCTCCCAATGAAAATTTTAGTCAAAAATACATTTTGAGACACTATCAAGTAGGGTGAAGTGTGGCTGAGTTGACACATAGCTGCCCACAAGTGCTCCCTGAGAAGCAGCAGTTCAGACACAGGGTACTGCCCAGTGGGGATCTCAGTGCACTATACCTGGCCAGTGCTTGGATGCAAATCTTAGATCCAGCCACCTGTTGATAAAGCATCTTTTTTTCTCTCTCTCTCTTTTGTCAATAGCCGCAGCTAAACATTTAACCTTTACATTGACGCAATGACCTAAACTTTTCTTCCAGCCTCATCGGCAGCAAGGCTGTCTCAGAGAGAGCAGAGAAATGCCTTTGCTTTCAGCCTGCCAAATCAATGCACCACGTGGCTGGCAGACTTGCAGGTGTCCCTGCTCAGGAGGCGCGGGAGGGTCTCAGAGGTGGGCCACAAGCGTTTCTCCACATTGCCAAGTCCAACAGAGAGGTGGGCATTAACCTCCGCTCCTTGGCAAGCAGGAGAAGAACAGCTCACAACTTGGAAAATATGTGGTTGTTGCAGCCGGGAGGCTGGCTCTGCCTGTTGCTGTCCAAGTCTGGGGTTGTGCCAGCAGCGGAGGCAATTGCTCAGCACCTGAGGCTTTCAGGTGGTGCAGAAAGAGTTACAGGAAAGAGCAGCAGAGTAATTGTGAGTTAACACGGTCCCGTGTTTTTTATTACACTCAGAGTATTAAATTGATAGCCTGGTACCAAAGGCCAGAAGTGTCACCTCTCAACAAGATGAAATCTATGTAGCCCATGGACAGGGAAAAGCTGCAAGATTTATAAAGGTCTCCATAAAATTAACATTTGGATGAGAATGTGGGGAGAAAAGAGAAGATGAGAACCCTGTTGCCAGGAAGAGGCTGCCAGGGGACATCCAGGAGAGGGTGGCATTTTGGCAGTGCTGTGGCGAGAAGAGGACAAGGGTTGGGACACTGGGCCTGCAACTCCCGGTTGAGGGCCACCTCTGAGAGTGGCTGGGGCTAGTGAGTCAGACTGGGAGATACTTGTGCAGAAGGAGCATTATATCATTGCTCTTTACACAACAAATGCAAATGTAAAGCAACAAGGCACCGTTGGTTTGCAAATAATGAGGTAGCTAAACACACCAACGTGCCAGGCCTAGCAGCAGCCAGGCCACGTCCTGTGAGGCGTTCCATGAGCCCTGCAGCACAGCCCGCAGCCAAAGGGAGTGCCATGGGCTCCTCTCCCCTCCCAGAGCTCCTTGGGCAGGCAGGGACAAGTCACATCCAAGATCCCCTCAGGGATCCCTCCCTGTCCTTAGTGGTGGAAGCATCTCCCCTGGATTCAGCTGAGACCATACAGGTAGGACCCAGTCCCTCTTTCCACCCTCAGCTTTCTGCACAGCTCAGTCTGCGCTGCCTGAGCAAGCATGAGCTCCAGAAAGGCAATGGGACCCTGGGAACGGTCTTCTCCTCAGATCACAGACCAGGGAGCCCAAGAAACATACTGTGCTGCCCAGAGCCACGAAACAAGGAACCAAGGGGCACGCTGTTCCCCTAGGGAGGCCAGGACCCCCTGACAGTGCCTCGCCTCTCTCCTGCTGCACCAGGGCACTGTCCCACCCTCCAGGCACTCAGGGGCTGCCCCTGAGCACAGCAGAGATACTGGACACCCAGCTTACCTGGCAGCACCCTCCAAGGGGCAGAGCTTTCAGGATGCGCAGCAAGGCAATATGTCTGCGGGGATGGCTCGGGACAAAGGGTAATGAGTGAGGAGGACAGGACCACTGACCCCAGGGCCAGTTCAATGCTCTGTTACTGCTGCTGGTATGAGTTGGGGTCTCAGCCCTTCCTCTGCAAAGCAAAGACAGTACTCTTGCCCTGCCACAGGCACAGTGGCATTGCAGACCTGCTGGGATACCACAGTGCTCAGGGCCACGTGCTTATCCAGACCGACAGACACTGCATTGCACAGGACACACTGCTACACGTACACACCGTGGCTTGCCATAACCATGCATGCACTCAGCCGCGTGCCACACTTACTGTGCTGCAGGCTCACACACCTGGCACACCATCTCAATGCCCCGTGTAAATGGAGCCATTACCACTGCTGCCTGCAGTCTGAATGCTATGCAATTAAAGCAATGAAATGTTTATACAGGAATAAATCTGTGTTAATGAGGTGAATCCTGCTCCCGCCCTGAGAGGCTCTAAAACAAGGCCAGGAACTAAAGGCAGTGCAGGGGGGTTTCTAATGTGCACTGCTTTCAGACAGCAGCTAGGCCTGGGGAGGGAGGTGGGGAGGAACAGGGGAGCAAACTCAGGCAGGTGGATGTTCGTGCATAGGAGCCACCAGCCCTTTGATCTCTCTGGCTGGTTTCCCTTGTAGGGGGTTAGCAGGAGAGAGACGAGCATTGTCAGGCTCACCCTGGCTTTGAGGCACTTGGGCTGTTTCCTTCCCTGGGGAAAGGACTGCACCTGCAGAAAGGAGGAGTACAGGCTATTTGGGCAATGATGCTGCCACAGACTGAGGGCACTGGGCCTTTCCACCTCAATAGCCTGCCCAAGAAAGTCCCATGCTGAGGCTAGCAGCCGGGGCTATGCGGGAGGAAATCCCCATGCAGGTCACCCTCACTCTGCTCTTCCTCAGAAACACTGCGCTAATGCCTGTTGCCTGCCTACACGGGAAACCACGGAGACACAGAATCCAATTAGCTCGAAATCCTGCTCTGGCTCCCACACAGCATCTCCCTGCTAATAGAGCGGCAACGCTGCAGAGATAAATGGTGCATTAGGATTCCAGTGGGGTCTAGCATGCGAGGACGGGTTTGGAGCTGCCACATCAGCCCGGAAAAGGGGAGAGCAGCGGATGTTGTCTACCTTGACTTGAGCAAGGCTTTCGACACTGTCTCCCATAGCATCCTCATAGACAAGCTCAGGAAGTGTGGGTTAGATGAGTGGACAGTGAGGTGGATTGAGAAGTGGCTGAATGGCAGAGCTCAGAGAGTTGTGATCAGTGGCACAGAGTCTAGTTGGAGGCCTGTAGCTAGCGGTGTCCCCCAGGGGTCAGTCCTGGGTCCAGTCTTGTTCAACTTCTTCATCAATGATCTGGATGAAGGGACAGAGTGCACCCTCAGCAAGTTTGCTGACGATACAAAACTGGGAGGAGTGGTCGATACACCAGAGGGCTGTGCTGCCATTCAGAGGGACCTGGACAGGCTGGAGAGGTGGGCAGAGAGGAACCTCATGAAGTTCAACAAAGGGAAGTGCAGGGTCCTGCACCTGGGGAGGAATAACTCCATGCACCAGTACAGGTTGGGGGTTGACCTGCTGGAAAGCAGCTCTGCGGAGAAGGACCTGGGAGTGCTGGTGGACACCAAGTTAACCATGAGGCAGCAATGTGCCCTTGTGGCCAAGAAGGCCAATGGTATCCTGGGTTGCATCAGGAAGAGTGTTGCCAGCAGGTTGAGGGAGGTGATTCTCCCCCTCTACTCAGCCCTGGTGAGGCCACATCTAGAGTACTGCATCCAGTTCTGGGCTCCCCAGTACAAGAGGGATGTGGCACTACTGCAGCAAGTCCAGCGAAGGGCTACAAAGATGATTAGGGGACTGGAGCATCTCTCTTATGAGGAAAGGCTGAGAGAGCTTGGCCTGTTTAGCCTGGAGAAGAGAAGGCTGAGAGGAGATCTTATCAACGTGTACAAGTATCTGAAGGGAGGGTGTCGAGAGGATGGGACCAGACTCTTTTCCGTGGTGCCGAGCGACAGGACGCGAGGCAACGGGCACAAACTGAAACACAGACGCTTCCATCTGAACATGAGGAAAAACTTTTTCACTGTGAGGGTGACAGAGCACTGGAACAGGTTGCCCAGAGAGGTTGTGGAGTCTCCTTCTCTGGAGATATTCAAAACGCGCCTGGATGCAATCCTGTGCAATGTGCTCTAGGTGACCCTGCTTGAGCAGGGGGGTTGGACTAGATGATCTCCAGAGGTCCCTTCCAACCTCAGCGATTCTGTGATTCTGTGAAAATGAGGGAGGCACCAGTGCACCGTTCCCAAGCGCCTCTCTCCACCTCTGTCTCAGACCAGTTCTTCCTCCTCACTCGTCCTACAGCACCACGGCCCTTGGCTGAGGCCAAGCCAGGTGAGGTAAAGCTGAGGACTGGGCTACAGCCAGCCGGTCTCCAGGTTGGCTTACCTACCCTGGGGCCTTCACTCTTCCCAGGGGTACAAAAGCCTCCTGGGGGCTCAACGGCATCAGAGTCTCTTGGCCTGCAGGGAAGGTCGAGGCAGCACCAGGCATGGAGCCAGGGCCCATCTCCTCACCTCCGCGATGCGCCCAGGACCACGTTGCCCAGGCTCCCCATGCCAGCAGGATGCAGGTCAGCACACCGCTGGCCCAGCTCCCCCAGCCTCCTCCAGTGCCTTGCGTGAGCAATCACGCCGCTGCGTGCCAGGTCTCCGGGTACCACCTGGGGCCAGAAGCAGGTCCCACCCCTGCAGAGGCAGTGGGGAAGGCGACCGAAGCAGATACTCCCCCCACAGATGAGCACAGCACAGCCACTAGACACGGCCAGCTGGGTCCAAGGGGCAACTGTCGCTGGTCCTGTGCTTCATCCTGGCTGGGCCTGTGTCCCAGAGTCTCCTGTGCTCGATGCCACCACACCCCTGCCTCCCGTACTCACACTCTTCCTCACACCCACAGTAAATTACCTACTTTGCATTTTGCAGCAACAACTTAACAGTATTAATTTATTGTGTTCTGTCTTTAACAAACACCATTATCATATCACCAGCCAGGATTATGCAAATCCTGGGAAAGGAATTATTTCTCTCCACAAAGTCACCTTGATTTATCAGTTTTAGCCCAAAATGAAATAGAAGTTGCTTCAGATAAATTGTTAAACACATGACCACACCCAGCAGGCTGCGATGGCCCCACAGGACAAAACTACATCCAGGCCAGGCACAGTCATGTGGGGTGGCCCCTTGTGCCTGCAGGTGACCCAGGGGCAGCTCCTGGGCCAGAGCGCAGGTGGACCTGCACACCCAGCACAGGGCCCTGGGCCAAGAGCTGGGGAAACATCTCTCCCCTTACAAAATACTCCTGGAATAACTCCACAGCTCCATTCCCGGGGCACAGAGCCATGGGGCAGATTTGGGGCTGTGCAGCACACAGGGCTGGAAATGAAACTCTCCTAAACTGCATCAAGGATTGCTCTGTGGGGGTCTCTGGGCTGCCCGCACCAGCTTTCCAGGCCACTTGACCAGGTTGAACCTGCGTCACATGTAACAAAGCTGCCACGTCCTCCCATGCAAGTGCAGACACTGCTAGGGATTGATGAGCAAATCTATATCTCACTCCAGGAATTACTCAGCTCTTTAACAGGGCCTTCAAATAACAGAATACCTTTGTCCATAGTTTTTTTTGCCACAGAGACGCAGGCTTCCCCACCCTCTGATGTGGCTAGACCTGGCTGCAGTTGCCCCTCAGCATGCAAGGAAGCACTTTTAGAATGAAGGGTAACTTTTTTCCCATTATTTGTCAGCAATTCAAATGACTCCTTTAGCAGAGGGCAGACACCAGCACCTTGGTAAGAAGGGAGGACTTCCACTCTTACCGTGGGCAGACAGCAAGCCTGAGCACAGCCTGCTTGTGCAAGAGGAACCAGGCCCTTGGCAAAGGCTTTGCCCTGACAGTCAGCAATCACCTTGCACGCTCCAGCTCAGTGCAAAGGGTCTATTCTGAAAGGGAGCAGTTCTACTTCAGACACCATCCACCACGGACAGTAGCTCCATGAGAGCAGCAAAAAACTCACCCATTAGTCCTAAGTATCTTTTATTTTTAAGCTCAGTGTGTTGTGGCAGGTGAAGGAACATCAGGAGCAGCCGACCACGCACGCACGTGCACATGCACAGTACACACACACACACAGTACAAATGAACAAATGCAGAGCACAGGGTGGGGAGGAATGGGCATGAGCTGCCAGGCAGTGGCATGCTGTGGTGAGAAAGACCTGCTGGGGGCTGGAGTAGGGGTCTGTGTGCCCTTTCCATCTGGTGGGCAGGGCCTCCCTCACCTAGTCTAGGTAATCAGGGCTGCTGTTGTGACAAAGCTGCCACGATTCATGCAACCTACTATGCAGACATCAACTTACTGAGGATGGGGTGCAAACATCACTGTCAGCATTAAAGCATCACCATGAACGCAGGCTGGTGCACTGTAAAGCTATCGACAAGCATACAGTCAACACCTCTTCTTGCTCATGGCTCACACATAAGATTAACACAAACAAACAGGAAATTCCTCCACAAAAGCATACTGTGACAGAGACAAGGATGAGATCAGACACTGGTAACCTGCAGTAAAATATAGCTCAGGAAAATGGAATTATCCCCAAACCAATTGCTACAAACCCTGGAAACAAAAACCTTAGGATAAATCCATAGCACTCTGCCTGGACACCCACAGCCAGCACACCCACACACCCCCAGCTGTGGTCTGCAGTCTCCCACGCTGAGGAAAAGAGTCAAATTTGCGTTCAGCTTAATCTGTTCTGGGCCTGGGGAGCACCAAACTGCCCTGCTCTGCAGGGGACACCTGGGGCTGATGCAGAGCAGAGCACAGGCTGCTTGGTGCTCATGGTGCGGGGTGTCTTGAATCATGAACAGAGGCACTGCAAGGAGGAACTAAGAGGGTCACCTTGGCCATCCCAGGACACAGCCTGAGAGCTGATGTGCCAGTGATGCCCCTCGTGCTGCGCCAGCCTCCGCCTGGCATGGACCTGTGGTTCAGGCTGTTCCTTGTCTCACAGAAAGCTGATCTCTTTCCTGCTCTGACATGTTCAACCTAGTCTCTCCCTCATCTATTCCAGGTACTGTCACGTTCCCCCCTGCAGGTTCCCAGGTTCCCTGCCCCCCTGCCCCAGTTCCTCATCACCAGTTCACACTTCCAGTTGTACCCCATGTCTTGTGATTATTTCACACCTCCACTCATGCTGCCCTAAACTCGGCTCTGCCCAGGCCACCACTGTCCTTGCAGGGTCAGAGGGAAGCCTGGAAAGAGGGCCTACATCCTCCTGGCCTTGAGAGCCCAGAGCATGAATCCTCCCAAATGCAGCCAGTCAGACAGGAGACTGTGCCCCATTCAGACACACGCCTCCTCGGAGGCAAACCCTGATCTGCTGAGGATGGGCAGCAAGGAAGACAGGATGCTGGGAAGCAGAGCACAAAGCCAGAACACAGGAGAGAGGCAATGGCAGAGACAGAAACAGGGAAGGCAATTCAATTTTCAGAGGCTGTCCCACCAATTCAGCTCAGAAACATGATAAGAAACCCATTTCCAGCGATAGGCACCCTAATCCCCAGCCATCCTGCTTTTCCATTTCCGAGAGGCGCTGGTTCCAACAGGGAGGCATTTTCCCATCTAGGTTTGCTAGAAGGGACAGCGCTGTATTAAATACCGATTTTCCCAGCACTGCTTAACTCCTTCTGTGCCTCATCTTGCCACTCATGCAAGCACTGGAGGGACAGGGCAACAGAACAGCTGCTGCCCTGCGTCCTGGAGCAGGAGAACAGAGCTGGGAGCCTCTCACAGGCCCTTCCTGGGGGCTGCAGCCCCGAGGGATAGGGAAAAGGGGAAGAACTGAAATGCATCAGCAGTCAGGGCAGAGCAGCTTAAATCAGGAATTTATTATTGCTCAAGGCAGCACTCACACACTCAACTGTGGGGCGAGTCACACAGTAATGCCTACATCCACTGTTAAAACTGTGAGACAGACCCAAAGAATTCTAAGACTGGCTTAAAAAACATTTGCAAGGAACACAGGCACATGGAGGGAAGAGGATGCAGTCCCTTCAGTTATGGCCATGCCCGCCATGTGCCCAGCATGGTCCCCACAATGTCTCCACAGTTCCAGCATTGCTGCTCAGGGTGCAGCCTTTGCCTCCAGGTTACTGAGAGAACACAGAGAAGAAAGGTGCAAAGGGAGGACATGTTGGCTGAAGAGAGACCAGCACAGGAACATATACAATCAGTGGTAAACAACCTCACTGTTCTCAGAAGGGCCATTCACAGCACTAGGCAACAGCTGCAGTCTCACAGGCATGCCGTGTCCCCCCACTGCTGTCTGCTGGGGATGCTCAGGGCCAGCCTCCCCAAGGATGTCTGGTTCACATCCCCAGCAGTCTCAGACCTCACTATTGGCAACAGCTATCTTGTAAGAGCCACCTTCTTTCCAGCATGAAGCAGGACTTACCCCCACCACCTGGAAGCCATTAAGCTGCTGCATTCCCTGGATGCTAACACGCTGTCTTCCTCCTCCTTCCTTCCCCTAGACGCCTGCAGCCAGCCCTCGGTGCTTCCTGGCCCAGCACTGCTTCTCATTTCACTGCCCTCCCTCTCTGCTGACAATCACCATTTACCTCTCTCTGCTTCCTGGCATTAGGGCTCCTGCCCGCAATGTAAATCAAGTCCCTCAGGCAGCTGCAGGGCCTGAGGGCTCCTGATCTGCCTGGCCATGGCAGCCGGCACAGCAGCTCGGTTCGCTCTCCCCGACACCAGACACAAAATTCCCCTCACAGAGGAGGAATAAACCTGCATGTTCTGATTAGCCTCTTCACACCCCTCCTCTGACCACTGCTACAAACTGAACCAGGGACCTCCTTTGGAAAGAGGAGCCCCAACAGCTGTAGCTTCACAAACGGACAAGGCCAATGGTGCAAAGCTTGGGGGGCCACCAGTTGCTCCATAGTCAGAGGGCTCTCCCCACTCCTCTGCATTGCTCCAGCACCAACCACAACTGTCCATTCATCACAGAATCACTGAGGTTGGAAGGGACCTCTGGAGATCGTCTAGTCCAACCCCCCTGCTCAAGCAGGGTCACCTAGAGCACATTGCACAGGATTGCATCCAGGCGCGTTTTGAATATCTCCAGAGAAGGAGACTCCACAACCTCTCTGGGCAACCTGTTCCAGTGCTCTGTCACCCTCACAGTGAAAAAGTTTTTCCTCATGTTCAGATGGAAGCGTCTGTGTTTCAGTTTGTGCCCGTTGCCTCGCGTCCTGTCGCTCGGCACCACGGAAAAGAGTCTGGTCCCATCCTCTCGACACCCTCCCTTCAGATACTTGTACACGTTGATAAGATCTCCTCTCAGCCTTCTCTTCTCCAGGCTAAACAGGCCAAGCTCTCTCAGCCTTTCCTCATAAGAGAGATGCTCCAGTCCCCTAATCATCTTTGTAGCCCTTCGCTGGACTTGCTGCAGTAGTGCCACATCCCTCTTGTACTGGGGAGCCCAGAACTGGATGCAGTACTCTAGATGTGGCCTCACCAGGGCTGAGTAGAGGGGGAGAATCACCTCCCTCGACCTGCTGGCAACACTCTTCCTGATGCAACCCAAGATACCATTGGCCTTCTTGGCCACAAGGGCACATTGCTGCCTCATGGTTAACTTGGTGTCCACCAGCACTCCCAGGTCCTTCTCCGCAGAGCTGCTTTCCAGCAGGTCAACCCCCAACCTGTACTGGTGCATGGAGTTATTCCTCCCCAGGTGCAGGACCCTGCACTTCCCTTTGTTGAACTTCATGAGGTTCCTCTCTGCCCACCTCTCCAGCCTGTCCAGGTCCCTCTGAATGGCAGCACAGCCCTCTGGTGTATCGACCACTCCTCCCAGTTTTGTATCGTCAGCAAACTTGCTGAGGGTGCACTCTGTCCCTTCATCCAGATCATTGATGAAGAAGTTGAACAAGACTGGACCCAGGACTGACCCCTGGGGGACACCGCTAGCTACAGGCCTCCAACTTAGACTCTGTGCCACTGATCACAACTCTCTGAGCTCTGCCATTCAGCCACTTCTCAATCCACCTCACCGTCCACTCATCTAACCCACACTTCCTGAGCTTGTCTATGAGGATGCTATGGGAGACAGTGTCAAAAGCCTTGCTGAAGTCAAGGTAGACAACATCCACTGCTCTCCCCTCATCTACCCAGCCAGTCATTCCATCATAGAAGGCTATCAGATTGGTTAGGCATGATTTCCCTTTGGTGAAGCCATGCTGACTACTCCTGATCACCTTTTCCTCCACATGCTTGGAGATGGCCTCCAGGATGAGCTGCTCCATCACCTTTCCAGGGATGGAGGTGAGGCTGACTGGCCTGTAGTTCCCTGGGTCCTCCTTCTGGCCCTTTTTGAAGACTGGGGTGACATTGGCTTTCTTCCAGTCTTCAGGCACCTCTCCTGTCCTCCATGACCTTTCAAAGATGATGGAGAGTGGCTTAGCAATGACATCCGCCAGCTCCCTCAGCACTCGTGGGTCAGGCCCCATCAGGGCCCATGGATTTGTGGGTGTCAAGTTTGCTTAAAGGATCTCTAACCCACTCCTCCTCCACCAAGGGAAAGTCTTCCTTCCTCCAGACATTCTCTCTTGCCTCCAGACATTCTCTCTTGCCTCCAGGATCTGGGGTTCCTGAGGGCAGGCCTGAGCAGTAAAGACTGAAGCAAAGAAGGCATTCAGTAACTCTGCCTTCTCTGCATCCTTCGTCACCAGGGCACCCACCCCATTCAGCAAAGGGCCCACATTTTCCCTAGTCTTCCTCTTGCTACTGATGTATTTGAAGAAGCCCTTCTTGCTGTCCTTGACCTCTCTAGCCAGATTTAATTCCAAACGGGCCTTAGCCTTCCTCGTCGCATCCCTGCATACTCTCACAACATTCCTATATTCATCCCAAGTGGCCTGTCCCCCTTTCCACTTTCTGTATACTTCCTTCTTCTGCTTGAGTTTTGCCAGGAGCTCCTTGCTCATCCATGCAGGTCTCCTGCCTCCTTTGCTTGACTTCCTACTCATAGGGATGCACCGCTCTTGAGCCTGGAGGAAGTGATGTTTGAATATTAACCAGCTCACTTGAACGCCCCTTCCTTCTAAGGCCCTAACCCATGGGATTCCTCCAAGTAGGTCCCTGAAGAGGCCAAAGTTTGCTCTCCACTAAACAAATGGAAATTTAAAGGCTCATGTCTCTAAAACACAGAAAACAATTCCCATTGCATTTTAATGGCACTGTAATTTATTGGATCAGAAATGATGGATGGCAGCAGAAGGGGGCTGGGCCCAGTGCACAGGGGAGTGCAGATGCAGTGGGAGCAACAGGAGATGTACAGCTGAGGGGAGAGCCTGGCAAGCTCCCAGGATTGGTGTTGCATGGGGCTGAGGGAACAACATGATCTACAAAGACCAATTCCTTCTCACACCTTGCAGTCCCACCCTGCAGTGTAGGATTTGAAGTAGAGGCTCCTGCAAGAAACATCCAGGTGAAGAACAACAGAGCTGCAGCACTGTGCCAGCTATGCCTGTTCTACATGCTCCTGGGATGCACTGTTTTGCTTCCCAAGCAGCCCTTGCTGGTGCAGTTGCAGATTCAAGGCACAAGCAAGAGTTGCCCACAGTGCTTCAGCCCTGGGGGAAGAGGAGCACCTGGTGGAAAGACAGAGAACGAACACGAGCTTTACTGCTCCTCCCCCTCGTAATCTCCCAGCTCTGGAGAGTTTGAGCAGCACTGGGCAGTAATTGAAACCAGGCTCTTTAACACAGGTGCCAATTACTGCTTGTTAATGCAGGCAGCTGATAGATAAAGCAATCATTCAGCCCCACTAGGATGAGAAGCACAAGAGCAGAGAGGGTAGGACTACTTATGCTAGCATGGGATCTTGTAGGACAGTTCTGTGCCCTCCTGGTGCTTCAGCAAGCCCTCTTCCAGTGACACATAGGACAGGTTCCTGCACTCATGCCCTCTAGCTACATACCCCACTGCATCTCTGACCCATCCTCACTCCTCCCCTTTTCCATGACCAGTTTCCCCGCCCTTCCCAAGGGGATGCCAGCTGCCTGTTCTCCTTTTCTCTGTTCAAAGCTCCCCTTTGTTTGCCTTTGTGGGGGAGATGTGGCGGTGGGGAAGGTGGCTGATCCAGGGGGTGTGTGCTGATGATAGGTGGCTGGATTCCCAGTAAAAACCTGCTGCTCCTTAGTCTTTTATCCTCCAGGAACTGCTGACCTGGAGGGACAATGCCTTGGGGAAACCTCAGTGGGTAATGCCAAGAGGAATGATCCATCTGCGCCAGCATCAAGTAGAGGGGAAATTAGCCTTTCAGGGTAGAAAGAAGGCTGAAGCCTGTAGTCAGGCAAGTGCAAATAGGAAACACAGCACTGGGCCATGCTACCAGGGAAGCGCCATCTGCTCTGACTCCTAGCATCGTCCACCCTGTCATGGAAAATATATCAGCTGAGAGATACCGGGTTCAGCACAGCAGAACAAGATGGCATTTCTTAGTTGGAGTCACACAGGGGCCCTAGATAACTGAATGGTCACTTCAGGCCTTAAAAAAAAAAAAAAAATCTATGAAACTGTGGGCATAAGCTTCAGATGGCACTGCGTAAGGAGGCAACCCTGATGCCTGCAGGAGGCGGGGAGCTTCCCTGCATGGCATCCCCATTTGGATGGACTGCAGCAGGGGCAACCCTAGGCATTCCAGGGTCTACAAGCAGCCATGGATATCACCCAGCACCTGGGGATGGACCCAGGAATGCCAGCACTTCCCAACTTGGCCCTGCCTCTGCCTAGACCCACAACAGGCAGCACTACTACATGGGATAGCACTGGGGAGCCCCAGGGTCACCCCTGACCTTAGCAATACCTTCCTTCCCCATGATGAGGCTGGTGCAGGGAGAGATATCAAGAATATTCCCCTGAATCCCCTGCCCCCCCCCCCCACACACTCCTTCCTGGTTGCACTATCCCTGATGCCCACACTGCAGCCCAACAGACTGCTGGTGCATAACCTCCTCCCCTGGCTGCACCACTGGCTGAGGAGTGCAGCTGCAGCTCCTGATCCAAGTGTAATGGGAGAAGCGAGGCTGCTGAACACATTAGCAAAGGCAGACTTACAGCAGTGTTAGAGCTGCGAGGGGAAACCACCCCACCCTGCACATGTAGGGGTCTGAAGCTGCAACCACTGAGGGAGGCATTGGCAGGTCGAGGACACATGTCTGGAGAGAGACAAGGCACATGGGCACAACATTAGCAGGGTCAGAAGGCCCGCGCCAAGGAAGCCAAAAAACAGTGCTCTAGGGCAGGAGCCATGTTGGGTTTGCAGGATTCAATCTCCCATAAGAAACAACTTTGGAGGAGAGAGCGCTGGGCAGGAGCAGCATCCATCTGCACAGGGCATGCACAAGACAACCAGGGGTTCAGGACCTGCTGTGCATAACCCAAAGCTTGGGAGTAGTCCCTGCCTGCAGAGCTTACTAACAGGGCCAGCTTCTGTCTGCCTCACAGTCTGGACTACCTTTAGAAGAGCATCTGTCAGGCTAGTGCAGTGATAGAGCAGTGCACTGGTGCCTTGCAGTCAAGCCCTCCTGTTTCAGTCCTGGCTCCAGTGGCATCAGCCCTAACTTATCAACATCGGAAGTCCTGTCCTCCAAAACTACAATAAGTTTTTTAAACCATGCCTGCCTTTCTGTCTTCGCTTGAGGGATTCCAGCTTTCAGGATCATTAGGACTTCCAGTCCCAGCTTCTCACCACAGCCTGGTTTCTAGAGTCCAGGAACTTCATTCCTGACCTACTCAAAGCTGAGCCTCTCTACAGGTACCTGCTGGAGGAGACACCTCTACAATGCCTGTGGCAAGACAGTAGCCTGAAACACGTATCAGTGCAGAGAGAGAGCTTAGAGGGGGACCTCATAGCCATCTGTCAGTACCTACAAGGAGGTTATTGAGAAGATGGAGTCAGGCTCTTATCCACGGTGCATAGTGGGATGATGAGAGACAACAGGCATAACTTCAAACAGAAGTTCAGACCGGAGATAAGGAAAAACTTTTTCCTTATGAGGACAGTCAAGTATTGGAGCAGGGGCTCAGACAGCCAGTGCAGTCTATGTCCTTGGAGGTTTGCACAACCCAACTGGATAAAGCCCTGAGCAGCCTGGTCTGATCTTAAAGCTGACCTTGCTCTGAGCAGGTCATTGCTCCCTTCCCACCTAAATTACCCTGTGATCTCTAACTAACATAGGAGGAGAAAGGGCCTTTTAGCTTCAAAGCAACAGGGCAGGATGAGGCAAGATGTCAGCAGTCTGCACCAGCAACACAGTCCCCTCCCAACACATACTTTGCTGCCCTCCCAGACCCCACCAGTCAGGACAGTTGAACACTTACTTTCCCACCCCCATGCTTTTAGGATCCAGGAAGCTCCTGCTCGGCCAAGACCAAGCCATCTCATCCTATTATGACACTGAGAGAGAGAGAATGCCAGGCTGCAAGCAAAAAGTGTTGTGCAGCCCAGAGTATCTCAACTCCTGGAACTAGCTTCACTTTGGTCTCCCTGGGAAGTTCTACTGGCCTTCAACATCTAAAAACAAAGGAGTAGCTCCACAGACAGGGGCTCTGAAAGGACTCATCAACTTTCAGCTCCATTTGTACAGTGAATTACATCAACAAAGCAGGTGGGCCTGCCTTGAGGAGTGGGGGGACATGCTGAAACATGAGGTTAGAAAAATTGCTGGGCTGAGACCAGGAGAGCAGCTTTTAGCACGTTCACGACGATGGCTCCAATTAGTGCAATTACAGGGCTTGGCTGCATCTTCCTGACTGGGATTTTCATTAACAATCGCATGGTCAATTCTGCTATTTTTCACTGGGCAAGCAGCCAGAAGCTGGCAGCAGCCTCTGCTCCTGGCAATGTCCACAGGAAGGGCAGGGACAGACTGCTCCCCTGGGAGCACAGGCTAGCAACACAGGCCCAGCCAGGCGCTCAGAAGTCCCGGCTCCTGGCAGTGACAAGACTGCCTGGGAGAGGAGAAATGTGTCCCATAGCTACCTGTCCTGTCAGAAAAGCACAACCTTCACAGGAGGCTTAACAGTACTCAGCACAGCCGGTCCCTCAGCAGCAAATACCATCACACATAACACCACTCTCCAAAGTTCCAGACACAGCTCAGTTTTGGCTGCACCATCTTTCCTAAAGAAAAGCAAGACAAACAGCCCCCAAGTCTGTTCCCAAATCTATGACTCCCCAAGCACCTACAGGATATAGAACCTCTCAGGTTCACATGGCTCCAGAAAAAAGGAGACATCTCCATGTATTGGGTGCAAACTGGAAGCAAGAGTTCTTCAAGCATACTTGGAGTGCAGAGACTTAAGGCTGTGAACATCAAAACCTGCATACCCCAGTAATAAGGGGGGGGAGGGGGGAAAAAATACAGCCTCAGTGCAGAAGCAGGGATATAAAGACAGTTGCAAGGCTTTGCCACTGCAAAGATCACAGATGAATGTGAGCCCTCTGCAGCCCTAGGTTGGGTGGAAGCCAGCCTTCCAGCTGTCTGCACCCTCAGCTCTCCTTTCCCCACTTCACCAAGCACCAAACACATAGCAAAAGCTGCAGAGATATTCAACTGAAACAAGAAATGAAGCACAGCTTGAGGCAGCCCTACTGCTGGGTACCAAGTCCCATGTTGCTGCTCTGCCTTGCTAGTCCTGGGCATCATGGAGCCAGGCCGGCTTTCCCACTATGAGATGGAGCTGCTGTGATACTACAGTAAAGCTTACTGACCATCCTGTTCACTAGGCAGAGAACCGGGGAGTGCAGAGAGGTTTGCAGGGACACTTCCCCCTGCCCTCAGGGTGTTTACTGTGTTGAAATTTCATCAGGAAGCCAAGCATCTGTTCTTCAAGAAGAGGTGGGGGTGGGGAGAGGGGGAAGCAAAATCAGCACACATGTAAACACCTGGTCTTACAGGCAAGAACAGAGTTTGCAGGAGTGCAGCACCTCCGAGATTCATTCAGTTTTGCTTCCGTTGGTTAATTAGTTCTAACACCATCAATATTAAATCATAGCCAGCATCCTCCTCCACATTGCTCATAGAAAGACAGGAGTACAGGGAAGCAAGGGTACACACAAAGGTATGCACACACATATGTCTGCACACATGTGCATATATATTCACATGCAA
This sequence comes from Apteryx mantelli, assembly GCF_036417845.1. Classification (NCBI taxonomy): domain Eukaryota; kingdom Metazoa; phylum Chordata; class Aves; order Apterygiformes; family Apterygidae; genus Apteryx; species Apteryx mantelli. The sequence goes on from NC_089995.1 coordinate 19,872,558, forward strand.
ATGTATACACATAACCTGCATTTATGGATGAGTCATATTTCATGTTTATGGCTGCATGTCAGACTGTCTGTGCACGTGCTTGCACAGACAGGGGAAGGCCTGCACGGTACAAGCATAAATTTGCATGTTCTTCCACACCAAGGTGCTAGCGTGTCTGTGTTGCTGCACGCACATGCAGGTCTCGCCAGCACTACAATGCTCAAGACTGGTTCCGACATGTTCAGCCTTTATACTCTCCCTTTGAGAAAGGGGGATGAACTCAACTGTGCCACACAATGCTTGACTGTAGAGAAACCTATTTCTCCCATCCTCTAAAGCAGCCCCTAACTTGGGGGCACCTCAGCAAACAGAGTCTGCATGACTAACTAGCATCACTCCTCTCAGAAGACTGCCAGTAGCAACCTGTGGCACAAACAAGGGATCTCTTGAAGGCAAGAGACCTCACAGCCCTGCGCCTGCGCACAGGGCTGGGTTAATTTTGTGCATCCAGTCCCAAGACCACTACATCAGTTCAAGTCTGAAACAGTTCCACTGAAGACAAGAGGCCTTGACCACCTCTGTACAAGGCCAAGGAGCTGCAGAGCCACCCAGGTTTATTTCCAGAGGCAAGTAGGATGCCAGTGCTACCCCCACAGCTCCCACTCCCCTCTGTCAACCCCTCTGTGCTGCCTTTCTGTCTCCTCAGTAGACCCCAACTCTCCCTCCTCATCCCTACAGTCTGCACTTCACTGCTACCACCACAAGTTTATGCCTTTTCATTTTCTCTGTACTACTGCTGCAGCACTCTCTGCCTCCTTCTGTCTCCTCCTTTGAGCCCTTTGTCCTTGCTATGTGCTTGCCTCTCTCTCCGTTTCTGATATTTTCAGGTTTTTTTTTCTTGGAGTAAGGGGTGGGTGGGAGTTCTTTTTTCTTTTCATTATATTTTAGGGCTTATTCAAGTGAGATGGACAGTGTCCAACAGAAATATAGTGCTGCTTCCCTTAACACTCTGCTGCACTCCCCCACAGCAGCACAGTCCCACTTCATCCCTCCTGAGCTCTCCCCACAACTCTGCCATACTCCCCAGAAGCCACCCTGCACCCTAGTCCTGTTCAGGACTAGCCTGCAGTCCTGCTCCTGAGCAAGATGAGATCCAAGCGCAGGGTGAGTCAGTTTGAGGACATAGCTCCAGTTTCAGCAAAAGCAAGGATGAGGCCCACCAGCTTCCTTTTTAGACCTATTTCAGGATGTGACCATAGGAGGAAGCTTGTGAAACTGTCATCTAGGACCCACTCCCTTATTTTCCAAGGATGCTGGGGAGGAGAGGCAGGCCACAAGTGAAGAGAAAGAAGCCCCACACCACACTCCAGCAGAGTTGCCTCATCTGCCATTTTCTCAACGAATTACAAAGCTTTTACCCATTGCCTCCTGCCATTTCCTGCAATGGCCCCTGCCAACGTTTGCGTTCTCACTCTGCCCACTGAGTTCCTGCACTCAGCTCACTGCTTGAACTAGCAGAGCCTGCAAGATCAGGTGTGCCTAACTGCAAGGAATAAAGATCTGCCCTAGGAGCTCCAGGGCAGAGCTGGAGTATCAAGACCTCTTCTCAGTGCTCTCAGGGAGCCAGAGTCCCAGAAAGAGGGCACTCAGGAGAGCACCAAGCCCCTCAAACTGGGGAGCACCCCCATCAGCTTCACGGTGGATCAAGCAGCAGTACCTGAGGGGGACAAAGGAAATGCTCTTTATTTCCATGAGGAATCTTAGCCCAAGACTAGGGATCCACTCTCAGTGCCCAGGGAAGCTGGGCAGCCCAACAGGGGACATGGGGATGACCATAATCAGGCACTGTTACATTCCCTCACAGAAAACAGCAACAAAACAAACTGATTACCAAATGCTAATTTACATCCAGGCTAGAGGTAGCATGAAACAAAGAGTAATATAATGTTATGTTGCACTAAAATTATTTACAGCATCACTGAGTTCATATCTGGGATTGAATGAGACACTGGTAGGATTCAAATATCCTTCTGGCACACTGTTCCTTCCTCAGCTCTACCTCATGCCTTTCCCAGACAGCTTCCACACAGACAAGAAATACAGCCATAGCCCCTACTCACTCCCTGTGGTTAAGTCAACTCTGCACCCCCACGTGCTACAAGCTCCCCTCTGCCTATCAGCAGAGACCAGGACTAGAGCAGCTGGGGCTCCCCACACAGCCAGTGCTTCCACCTTGTTTCTACAACACTGCTTGCTGGGAGAGAATACTAAAGCAGCCAAGAACAGGGTGCTCTGCCCTGCACCCTGTGACATTCTCTACTAGAAGAAGTCCTAACCAGGCATGGCCCAGAGCCAACATAGCTGAAGCCTGGTGAAGCTCTGGGGTAGAGGAGCCTTGCATGCATAGCAGTTGGGGTGAGAGCAAAAGCAGAGCAAAACAAGAAGCAGGGAAGAAAGTCAAAAAGTGGTAAGAGAGCATCCTTCACAGATAGTCTATCCCTAACTTATCACTTCTCAGAATTTAGGGAACACAAGTGCTTCTGGAAGGCTAAGAGGTGCAATTGATAGAGTAAGTTTCCCAAAAAAGACAGCTCTGCCCAACACAACAGCTGCACCTCCCTGCTTTAAAAACAGTATTTGCCTATTTCTCACAAGTACCAACACTGTTCCCCATTTTCTGTCTTCGCTATACCCCACCTCTGCATCTCCCTTATCCAAAGCCTCAAAATTTATGATGGAGAACTGATCTCACACCACTGTTCCACCCATCGCAAATTACACGTTTTCCCCCTCCTCCACCATTGTGCTCCTGCCATTGCTCAAGGAGTGAAGCAGAGCAAGCAGCCACAGTGGCTGTGGGTGAACAGAAACAAAACAATTGGATTTGGGACCAAGAACCAGCAATACTGGCATGAGGAGGAAGAGGGAGAAAGGGGCACATACACACTGTGCCTCTTCCCTTGCAAAGCTTAGGTTGTCACCAGAAGCTGTTACAAAAGCAAGATAAACCCACAAACAATAGGATCCTCTCATTTTCCTTCTATGTTTCCCAGGCAACACCTAGCACTCAACAGCAGTTTAGAGTGTAAAGTCCCCTCTGTTTGGTCAGTTAATGGCAGGAAGATGAAGAGACTTAAGCAGAGCTTCTCACAGCTTATTGGTTGGTCACCCCAGTCAGGCACCTGCAGCAGTGACATTTATATCCAACATTACACTGTATTTAAAACCAATCCTCTATGCTGGAGCTCTGCAAATCCAATGAAGGAAGTGCATTTCTGCTTCTAGTATACAGATCTGCAGCTACCCTTGCACACATGGGTGGGAGTGCACGACAGCACCATGAAGGCGGGTGTGCATGGATCTCAGCAGGAATGTTCCAGGCTACAGAAAATCATTTGGATCCAGAACTGTTGCCCAGACAAACACGTAACTGTACAGATGTTAAAAGAAGCCCTAGTAACTGTAGTAGAGAGGTCTCAGCAAACCTGCAAAATTGGTCAAGTCACACAGTACTAGACAGCACCCCAAGATGAAGATCCTTGCTTCAACCAAAGGACAGGCCATGTCTTTAATATATGGCTAGGCACATATGTTTAGCATTCCTGCTGGGTACATGGGCTTGTTAGCATTCCTGCTTCGGTGACCTGTGGAATGAGGTGCTGAAGAGCCAACAACATCTATTCTCATGTATAAGCAGGTGAAGCCCTCTTTACAGCATGCTGGGGCCTGACCATGAGCCTTCACCTTACATAGACCTGACTCTCAAGGCTAATGTGTAAACGAACCTCTGCTTGTCATACAATTTCTGATCTAGCTGTTCAAATAGAGGCTAAAGGAACAGAGGTTCAGTGCTTAAGTCATATGCAAGATGGCCTGAAGAACATGCTTCTGGCACAGCCCTCAGGGCTCAAGAAGAAATTGCATTCTCCAACTATGCCCACACAGGGTTTGTACCTTCCCTCTCTGATGAGGTATCATACTATGCCTCAAACAAGTCCTGAGCATCCTGTGAAACATATACCCCTTCCTACCTTCCTCTAGCAAACCTGACCAGATTTAGATCTTGTGGTTCTAACATTTGGGAGCTGTTCTAATATTTTGGAGCTGTGGCCAGCAGGGAACATGCTATTCCAAACAACCTTCTAAAATCAATGTGCCATTTAATCTGAACAGTAGGAGTAATCCTAGCATATAACAGACAAAAAAGGACTTTTAAACTCCCACAGGTATGCAGGAAGGTGCCACTTCTTCAGGTTGCGCAGCAGGGTATCTGTTCCCAGATTTTCCTATCAGAAGTTTTTAGAGTCTAAATGTCCTTTGGATACATTCATTCTAACTTTTGTGTCTTTGCCAGTTTTGCAGGAATGGCTCTTCACAGATAGTTCCTCGTATTCTATCCCTTGCAGCCAAGAAGTTTCTCATGAGATGTTTGGTACAGACTATCTAACCTTTCTACTTTCTTTTCCCCAAACATCTGCTACTGAACTCAGCACCTACATCTAGAAATTAACCTGGTACTCAACATCATTAATTGATACACATCCCCCCATATCAGTTAAAATATCCATAAATACAGAAACTTTAGTTGCTGGGTTTTTCCTCCAAAAATCATCTAGAGTAGGTAGATCAGATTGTCAGCACATGTTCTCTCTCCTTTATTTTTATGGAGAGAATCCAGAAACCAATCCTCAAGAAGAAAGAACCCCTCCCTCCACCCCATATTGTTATATTTCAATTATTTTAAAGCAAATCATAACTTATAATCCTGACTGTAAGTGCAAAGGCAACTGAAGTTCCTGCCCCAGCTAGCTCTCAAACTCCACCCACACACAGTAGAATGAAAAGGTAAAGTAAAAGGTGGAACTAAAAGGAACAGAAGCACCTCTGCAATTCAGAAACCCTCAGTGCATTCTTTCCTGGGATCCCTAAGTCCCATCACCTCTGCTCCATAAGCCTGTGGCAGAAGAATCTACCATGCTGAAAAGAAGTATTAAACATGACTATTGGTACCCGCTGGGCTGGTGTAGCACTTTCATTTTATATATGTTGCAGCAGGAGTAAAAGGAATATTAGGAGCACAGCTAGCTGTTCAGCCATGTCATTTCTTGGGCCTGGGACACAGTGGGTGCTTGGTCAGAAAGAACCACATTTACACACAGTCTAATTAACACGGGATTTGTTTGACACTGGGTCTACTCCAGTCCTGACTTTCCTGTTGAATTTTGGGGATAAAGAAAGAGTTCCAGGCAAAACCTTCAGGTTAGTGACAGTACTGCTATTGCCAAAAGTCCTGCCAGACAAGATCTTTTAAAGAAGAGGTCCCCACGGGAACAACTAGGTGCTTACTGGGAGCTAGGGAGCAACTTCCTTCCTGCACTACTGGAGCAGAGGAAACCAGATGTTAGGGGGAGGGAGGGAGAGAGAAGAAAGGCAAAAAAGGATCCTGCCTGTTCTGCACACAAGTAGTCATAGCATAGTCAGCTCTACGCCAAGGAAGTTCCTGCAGAGAATTGCACAGGGAAAAGTAATATAAAGTCTGCAGAACAGCAACTCTTTCCCAGAAGCAGATGACCTTGTGGATCATAGTCTCAGAAAGAAATCCTTCAGGGACCACCTTCATCAATTCCCATTCAGCTACAGAGCAAAAAACCTTTCCAGCCTAGCACTGCAGACCAGCTTGAGCTGGATCAGGGCCTCCTTGCTGTGTGCTGGTCACAGAAACAGGTGCAGAATATGCCCTGCCTTGAACTCTGCTCCTTGCACCACAAGATCCTTGCCTGGTTTTATAAGGTTGGAGGCAGACTTTCCCCCAGTGAAGCTCAAGGAGTAATTAATTATTATCACTGAGCTCCTCATAAGGGCTTTTTAATTCATGGGCAGGAATAGGATAGAGATCCTCAGCCATTCCAAGCTGGGTACTAGAAGAATTAGAACAGGATTCCTTTCCAGAGCAGAAGAGTGATGCTCAGTTATTCCCACAAGCAAACTGGGCTACCTGTACCACGTGCTGTGGTAGAATCATGAAGCAGTAGACGCTTTTGTGTTTCTCTTTCCAGGTTTTTCTTATCTTTTTCTCTGAAGAGGAGTAAATTTTACTGAACAAGAAAATAGATGGCTACCAAGCCTCACCAGAAACAACTTTCCAGGGAAGGGTGCAGCACTAACTGCTCATCTCAAAAGCCATTCTTAGCCCTGCCTCTCCACTGAATGATAGTGTCACATCTGAGTACAAAGAGTTGTGTCTAGATCAGAAACGCAAAGGGCAGACACTACCACCTAGGGCATCTCCTCTGTCTTAAAGAAGGAATGATTCTGGAAACAGACTACAAGGCTCTGCAGTTCACAAGAAGCACATACATTGGCACAGTCAAATTTCACCTTCAAGCACAGTACACGGTGCAAAACCTTGACTGTGAACAAAGCCACCATTACCTTAGATTTGCAGGGACCTGAAATTCCAATCTAAGAACTATGCAGCAGAAGGATGCCCAAGATTCAGTTCTAGGACAGTGACAAGTGAAATGCAAAGAGCAGCTGCAGCATTGCTAAACACAGATCACCCACAGAAAGCATCACTGCCCCACATGAAGTACAATATTTAGTTTTTCACCAGAACAGATAGGACTTACACCTATCAGTAGGGCAAAGAGGATGAATCCTGCTGGAAGCATCATGAGTCCTAGCTATTAGAAAATCTAGCTAGGTAGACTCTGCTGGCAGCTCTGCAAACTGGCATGAAAGCAGGTCACAGAACAAGCCATTCTCAGCTCCAGGCAACATCCCACTCGATGCACAGAATCCCTCGCTGTGCCAGCCTAGCCAGGAACTGCTGGTTCAGTAGCTTTAAGTGGGGTAGTTGCACCACCTGCTGTCTGTTCCAAAGAAAGCTGCCAGCATCTATTAGAACACAATTAAAGATGATCAGTATTGACAAAAAATTTTTCCTCAGAACCACATTTTTTTGCAGTACCTGCTCTTGACTAAAGTCACCAAGAAAGATTCTTTGTATCTGAAAATTGCAAAGCAAGATCAGGAGAGGGACTTGGTCCAAACACTCAAAATGATTCAGCTTCTCAAACAGAACACAAGAAATTCAGTTTAATGCCCAGTTCCTTTAAGGAGAGAGATCTCACTGTTATCCCTTTGGAAAGCTCCCAAATTTCTCCCCTGGCCACCTCCTAAAACTGCAAAAGCCAACACGGAACAAAACTTCTGAAGAGGCCAAAACATTGCCAGACAAGAAAACAGCCACGTTCTCAACCACACTTTTGGCTTAGCAGGAAGCAAACAGCTGTGTCATAAATTCTACACCCTTCCACTTTCCTAGTGGCACGCACTGGGAGTTGCAGCACTAACTGACCCAATCCAATAGGACAAAGAGATCAGATTCCTACAGGAAGCCACAATACTAAAAGTTTTCTGAGGATATGGGGTCTTAGAGATGTATAAAAGCAAACGAGTCAGTCTGCTCTCTTGGCTGGCACAAATACAGCAGGCTGCAAAAGAAGATCCTCTTAATACTAGAGATCAAGGATCCTGATCGTAGGCAAATATTGTGTGTGCCAGGCCTCAGAAACAATTGGGCATGCAGTAGCAAGGCCAGTGTGAATCTAAAAGGTAGTAAAGTTCAGAAGAATGACCTCTACTTGCTGAAGCATAGTTATACAATGTACAGACAGAAGGGCATCAGAAAACCATTTTATTAAAACAAAACAAAAAAACCCACCCACTCACATACTTTCTGCTAAGGTTATTCCTCAAGCAATACCTCCTGTGATGTTGCTCTCTCCCCTGGGCCTGCTGGGCCAGCGGTACTCACATCTCCCTGTTCTTCCCCCATCATCACTCCACTATGTCCAATTGGTCCAAAATACCAGCAGACACTTACTTCTCACCTTATCATCCACACAGAACACAGGTTACCAGGGTCAAAGGCTCTTCTTCCTATTGGGGCAAGTCTTGCATTTATATATGATCATCTGCTCCCACTTGGCAGAACCATAAGGAAAGTGTAGGAAGACATATCTACCTTCCCCCTTGGTAGCCAAAGTCTAAACAACAGTAAAATGATCCCTGAACCACTCAACCTGCAGTTCAGACATGCCCATGCTCACTCTACAGTTCATAACTTTCACTCTCACTATGCAGTCTTCAGGATTCCCCAGTGAGTTTTCTATAGCATTCCCCAATCCCACCACTCCATTCTACTTCCACAGATCCAGGGCTTGTATTCCAAGTTCACTCTCTGGGAGAGGGGCACTGCCCATTTCATGCGCAGCCTCCACAGACCCACAGAGTAGTAGAACAGCAGGACTCTCACCAGGCCCTGGATCTCCTTTGGGAAGTCATGGACAGAGACTCTTGGACCTTCCTCCTAGATAGATGTCAGGTAGGTCCAGTAAGGACACAGAGCAGGGGACGCTGTGCTTCAGGCTCAGTCAGTGTTGCTGTGCAGTTCCAACATCCTCTTCCTCCTCCTCCTCCTCCCCACATTCAGTGTGTCGCAGCAGCAGCTCCAGGTCAGGGTTGGAGCTGGCCTCTTTATGTAGCTTCAGTGCTTTTTCACCTGCGTGCAGATAGTCCATTTAGTGACTAACTCACTAGAATATCCATCAAATCTGACGTTGGCAAGGAGCTGGGACCAGACTCAGCTCCCACTGAAACTACAGGAATGACTACAGAGGAACAGAAAGGGATTTAAAACAGAATCACCTTTTGAATTGATGGCTTTGAGAATGACATGCAGGGAGATTCCTGAAAGACAGACAGCAAAGCCCAGCCAATTCAAGAGACTGAGGTGGTCTCCCAGCACACGCGTGGCAAGGAGTAAAATGCAGATTTCCTGTGGAAAGAAAAAACATGAGAGGTGGCAGGGCAGGACCTGATGGGGCAGGCACAATATATTTTACAGCTCAGGCCAATATCAAGATGCCAAGCTGCTAATTTCCCTCAGCATATTTCTCAGTGTGGAGAGTTCTAAAAACAGATTCAAGAAACAGAACAAACTGCCAAACTCTAGGATCAGGGATTTTAAGTCTTTTGACTGCATAGCTTGGCTACACAGGAATTCTGCGACTTCCAGACCAAGGATGACAAGTTTTGCATGTCATCATTCAGCTCAAAAGTACATGCACTAGACTCTTCAAAGGAGTGGAGAACGTGCCATACAAGGTCAAATGAGTTACCTCAAACCAGTGGTTTGTCCTTAACCAGGTCCAATGCAAGAGAATGCCCTTCTTACCCGCCTTCCCTCCCACAGCATTCATCAGTCATGAGGCCCATGTATTTGAGCCTCTCCTAGAGCCCAACAAACTTTGGACCTTAATGGTACTTCCTGTAAAGCAGCCATTAGCCTCTGCCCCTTGCTGTTAGGGTAGCAGGGACCATAGGGACTTCACTGCAGAGACTGCAAGGCAAAGCAGCAAGCTCCTGTGCAAGAACGGAAATAAGAGGAGATCATTTCTAGGGCTGTAAGAAAGTCCCCACCACCCAAGGGCCATTAGAGATGTCACAATACTTGCCTTCTGGTGTTAGCACTGGAACCATGCCTTACCTTAAAAATGCCAGCAATAGAAAGGGTGAGGCTAGATGTTCTGGAAACCAAGAGGAACTCAGAAAAACCTAGTCCAAAGGCAAGAATTCCACCCAAGAACAACTTTCCTATCAGAGAGAACAGCACTCCTGCTTCGTGGAAACGGAAGAGCTTCTCTGATACAGATAAAGGCAGGCCTACGGAACAAGAAAGTGAGCAGTAGAGTACCTTTGCCAACACCCAGGATGCCCCACAACAAGATAGGGGTAGGCTGCTCACATCCCACTATCAGGAGGATGTTGAGCCAGTTCTTTAAGCCCTTATTTTCAGAAGTATGCCATGCTACTATTCCTGTATACTCTTTAATATTTTGCCAATACAAAGGCTATCTTAGTCGTTTTAACTCAAGGTCTCTAACTACTTCATAAAATTTGTAGCTGTTCACTTATCTTCGTGAATCATCTCGGACAACAAACTGCTGAGCAATTTCCCCAACCGTTCCAAAAAGCTGCCCTTGCTTTCACTAATTAACTCACGCACCCTCAAACACAGCAAAGAGAGGGAAGAGCCCCAGGAACATGAGCGGCTGCAGGTGAAACATGGTATCAATGGGGTTCTGGAGCCCTGAAAGAGGAGAATCAGTAACAGAACAGGTAGCAACAAGCCAGGGACAGCATAGCTCCTGGAGCCTTTACAAGTGCTACTTTTAGACATATACCTTATTTGTAATGCCCATCCCTATGTTGCTGCAGAGGCCAAGCCACTTTCACTGCCTGTCAACAAACAACGCTGTCCCAAGTTTTGAACACCATTCTTTACACAGGAAGTTTTATATCTGCAGCAAGGCTACCACCTCCTCATTCCCCTCCCCACTGCCAGCACCATCACCCACTTCCTAACTCCCTACATACCCAGTTCAGCCTTCTGCATAAGTATCTGCGTGAGAGTCCAGCGAATACCCCCAAGGAAAGAAGCACACAGCACCAGCATGAACCCCTGTGTGTTGAACTGCGTGGACTTGTAGGTGAACATGAAGAGCCCCCCAGCGATGAGCAGAACCACCAGCACCAATGCCACCCTCTGGGTGAGAGCAAACACAAAGTCACTACAGAGACTCCTGGAGCTGAACAAAGACAGACACTTCCTCTCCTTCAGATCCATCCACACATCTGCATTCCTCTTCCATTTATATATTTCTCTGTACTGTACAGCATATTTTCCTGGGCCTGACCCTCTGCCTCCCTAAAGCATTGCATGGGACCCTTACCACTTCCTCCAGTTTGAAGAGTAGTGAAAAGAGCAAGATGAAGAGAACGGCAGAGGATTTGGTCATCGTGTAGCTGTAAGGACCAAAACACAGTCAGTCTTCTCCACTGCAGTCCTTCCCAGTAAACCACTATTAGGAACTAGACCACCCAGTTTTATGTTGCTACTGACAAACTATCATTGTCCCCTGCATGCCAATCCCACTAGGCCATGTGCCCATCCAGGAAACTGACCCTGACAAAGCACTTTCCAAACTCCACCAGAGGAATCCCAGGGAGGTTGGGATTTGTACTCACAGGGAGACAGTGACGTATAGGAAGCTCCAATTACTCAGCCCAATATCCAAGGAAGTTGACAAAGCTAAGGAAGCAAAGAAAAAAATCCTGAAGTTAACCTTCTTCCACAGCATAAAAAACCCCCTGCTACTTGATCAGGAACATGGAGAGAAGAGCAGACCTAGAAAACAACTACTTTCCTCAGGTGAACTTTTCTATGCCAACACAACCCAGATATTCTCAGCTCTTTATATTTCTATCCTGTTCCCTGTGATGAAAGTAGGGTCCAACACCATGCCAACAGAATACATACTACACACAAGCCCAGAAACAACTCTTGTCCTCCCTGTGATTGAAAGCCATCATAGATTTGCAATATTTAAAGTATTTTTGAATATATCAGAGTGTGATGGCTCGTAAGTAAGAAGGCCACTGCAAGAAGTGCAAAGAGGCAAGTCTGGCAACAAACCTGATTACAGATCCCTAATCCTGGTCCAGCTCTTGTTACAGTCTATTTTCCCTTGTACGAAGGCGACCAAACCAGGATAACATACTACCAAGAACTGCTGAGGTAAGTAGATGGTGTTCTGTATTCTGAGCATGAGCTTCACTTGTTGGTCTCAGCTACTGCAGTTCTGTGTATCATATATCATGAATTTACAAGTCATAAAGACCAAGAAGCTCCCACCAGAAAAAACTACTGAAATAATATAAATGCATAACTTAATATCAACATTACAGAGAAGAAATATCCCGCAGAGATAACTTATGGAGATATTCCACAATGCTCTCATTGTACTTTCACACGCATTTCACTGACTCCTTCAGAAAAATTTGTTCAGTTCAGCCTCTATATGTTTTAACTAGTTTTGTCACAACTGATAAGCCTAGCATATCTAAAGCTTAAAGTAAACAGCTGAGTCTAGACCATGGTTATTGAAATGCACAGGACACGTCAGCAGTGCAAGACAGCTGTGCAAGCCATACTCACGGCCTCCCCCCGGCTCACACCTGCGCCGAGGGATGCAGCAGACACCCCGCTTGCTCCGGGCGCTGCGACGCCCGGGCGCAGAGCGCCCCAGGACCCCCAGCCTGAGCGCCGCAAGCGAACGCGGCTCTCCAGGAGGCCCGAGAGGCCGCCCAAGCGTGACAACCGCCTGGGCGCCGTCGAGCAAACGCTCAGCGCTTCGCTCCTGCTCCTCCACCCCGCAGGGGCGCCGCCGCCCTCCCCGGCCCCGGCCCCCCCCTCCGCCCCGTCCGCGCCCGGCGCCGCCCGTACCTGTGGGCGCCGCCCGGCGGAGGTAGTCGGACCAGGAGAGCTCGGCCCGCGGCCGCCCTGTGCAGCAGCGCGCCAGGGCGCGGGCCAGCGCCGACAGCCCGAAGATGACCAGGAGATGCAGCAGGGTCATGAAGAGCGGGAAGCGGAAGCTCTGCGGGAACCGACAGCCGCCCGTCACTACCGCGGCCGCGCGCCGCCCGCCCCCGCCGCCGCCGCCCCCTCACCTTCATGAGCCACTTGTTGTAGAAGGTGATGCCGATGGAGAAGCCGTAGTAGAGCAGCACCAGCGCCGCCGCCAGCGCCGCCCGCCCCAGCGCCGCCATGCTGGCCCCGCCGGCACCGGCTCCGCCGCGCCGCCCCGCGCCGCCGACGTGGCCCCGTCGGGACCGGCCCCGCCGCGCCGTCCCGTCCCGCCCCGCGCCGCCGACGTGGCCGCGCCGCGCCGCGCTGCCGACGTGGCCCCGCCGGGGGCGGCGCCAGGCCCGTTAGAAGGCGGCGCCGGAGCCCCCGCCCCGCGCCGCCGAGTCCGCGCTAGGGCCAGGCCAAGCCGAAGCCGGCAGGGCGCAGGCTGGCAGCTGGACGCAGGAAGGGCACAGAGGCGGTGGGTGCCACAGCAGTGCTAATGGTTATTATTTAACTCATACAAAAGTTGTACAGTGATGAGACAGGCGCTTGTGCCCGGCCCCGCCCCGACGGCACGGCCAGGGCGCCGCTACGAGGGGGCAGGGACCAGTCCTGGGGCTGGCCGGGCACCCAAGCGGTGCTCGAGCCGGCAGTGCCTGCAGCAGGCCCCACGCAAGCAACGGCAGTGCCAGTGTCACATTGCAGGGTCTGAGGGTGCCTGGAGTGGCCCACACCACTCAGCCTGCATCACCCGTAGTGATACACAAAGTCATAGCTGCTTGGCTCTTTAGGGATAGGGGGTGGTGCTTCAGGGATCTGGATATTCTCCAAGTCCAGGAGTCTCAACTTCATTTCCATGCTCAGCAATGTGTCCAGGTCACTCTTGGTCAGCTCACTGGACATGTCCTTCCCCAAGAGCGCATTAAGCCCATCAATCCAGATACAGTACTGTGGAGAAGAAGGATAATTCACAGCTCCAGGCATAAACCATAGGTTATATTGAATTTTTCCATCCATGCAACATATAGAAATACTTCGATACAGCTCCAAAATAGGTAACATAGGAGGGAGTTAACCTAAGGGGGGGGGGGGAAGAACAGTGCCCACAGAAATTTCCAATGGAAGTTAGAAACCTAGAGGTAAGCATGACCCAGGCCTCCAGCGAAAGGGCCAGGAGTTTGTATTGTGGCAAAACAGCAGAAAAGGCAAAACAATTTTAGGCTATTTTCCCCTCATAGAATAGGGAAGAGTGAACAATCAACTTTATAGGAAAAAAGAAACTAGCAGCCCAGTCCAAGGGAAATTAGTGTAGGAATTTGTTAAAACAGAAGCATAACTGAGAAAAAGGAAGAGTCACACAAAGCACCAGCAACAATTTTTAAGAAAGAAACTGGTGGAAGACATCCTGCTCGAGCCTTTAATGAGAAGCAACTGATCCTTCTTAGTCTCCAAGTACACTGTTAATTGCTTTACAGTCTACTGCTCAACCGCCATCTTTCTTACCTCATATTTATTAGGTGCAATGAAGTTCAAGGTCTCATCAGGGTCGTATAATATCGAGAAGGCCAATTCTAACACTTCCTGAATGGAAAAGAATCTTTCACTCATTGACTGAACAAAGCATCACAGCACCTTCTGCCTACTAACCCAACAAGAGCAGTCACCTAGCTGCAGCTCAGTGCACTTTCCCAAATCAGTATTCTGAGCAGCTCTGAGTGGCCTACAGCATAACAGGGCTATGCTCACAGTACCTACCAATTGCAGACTAGCACTGGGAAAAGTCCCAGATACGAGATTTTTTGTAAACAATACACACGAGAAGTTGCAATGCGGAAGACTGTGGCTTGCTTCCACTGTTTTCAACAGTATAGTGTTAGGCATTATTTGTAGGCAAAAAGGGAGCAATTACCTTGTTCTGTTTCAATGCACTTTTCTCCTTCATATGTGGACAATCCTTCCCTGTGACAATGGCTTTGATGTCTGCAACTGGAACTAGCAGTGAAAAAGTAAGTGTCACAAACAGGAAATCCTAACCAGGAAGGGACAGAACTCGCTTTGTCTTTTCAAGTATTGTCCCTGGTTTTGCCCATTACTGGAGTTTTACAAAACATTACCAGTAACACAGTTGGCTGTTATAAGGAATACCGAGCAATTGCCAAGACTCACAAATGATTTATGCAATTATCAAAAAGTGATCTTATCCCAGTTCTGGCTTCAGCCACTTCCTCTCTGGGATTGGTACTAGTAACAGCCTCTAGATGGCAGAGCAAAGAACACCACGGTGTGCTCACAGCAGTAATCTGGACTTACTTTTTTCCTGTAGTGATTCAAAGGTCACTTCCCCCTGAGCGTTATCTTCCAGATCTCCATAGTGTAGCACCTTGTGATTCAGAGCCAGGCGACAATACCAAAATCTTTCTGGAACATATAAAAGTAGCGCAAGCTGAACAAGATCATTCACATAAGGTCTTATAGCCACTGTATTATAGTCTCCAGATCCAATCCTTCCATTTCCCTGACTCCTCAGCATTGCTTCCTATTCATGAGGGGATGGCTGTATTCCTAAAAGTGCACACCTGTTGCATCCCAAACCACTGGCTGGTATAGCCAGCCAAGGTAACCAGCTTCCCTTTCTAGCAACATGTCAGCTGACAGGTTAATTCACCAGGCCTTATTTGCCTTCAGTTCTTCACACAAACAACTACCGAAGACAGTGTCACCTCACCTTGTCTTCTGCGATTTCCAATTTTTCGAAAGCTACTCCCCTCACAGAGCCTGTTCAGGCGCTGCTGCTTTATCAGCTCCAAGATCTCAGGCTGGATTTTCTCTCTCAGCTCCCTGGCAATCAAAAATGGAAGAGTAAGCAGGAATGGGAGATCACAGCATGGAAGGCAATTGTGCCCATTAGGCACTTACACAATGGGTGGTGACTGGAAGTCATCCTGGCTCATTCTCTCAGACTGGCGTAATCGCAGAATCTCAGAGTAGCTCAGGCTGCGCAGTTTGCTCTTGAACTGGTCCAAGGAGTTGGGTTTGGAGGGGAGAGCCCGTGTGATCTGTTCCCTCACAACCTGCATAACCTAAAGAGGTTGGACAGGGACAAAAGCAAGTCACATTCTTCCTGTTTAATGGAAGAAGAGAATCACTCCAGAGCTCAGTAGGTGACCTCAAAGAACAGGCAAGAAATGACTGTGGCCAGGAATGTCAACCTACTGATGACTTTGAAGACCTGGAAGAACAAAAAATGACCAGAGGTCATACCAAATAAAGGTGGACCACCCTCCTTTACAGCTCCAGTCAGTATTCTGTCATACCTTTTGCCCCTTACTCTTTACAAAGTGAACACATGCTGTTCAGTAAAAGGTTCTGCCCAGACACCTCTCCTTACTCCGACCTTATTAAAATCTTCTGCTGTCGCCCTCATTTCTTTCCAGGTCTTGTTCAGCAGCTGGATGCAGATGGCAAACAGCTCCTCAAATGCACGGTCATGGGTGAAAAACATGGGGTGATAGTCATTCCGGCCTTCATTGGCTTCAGGAAGAAAGAGAAACCACAGCCATCAGAGCAAATAGCACAAGAGCTACTAAGAATAACTAAACCCACTGCAGTGACAAGAAGATGATGGCGTACAAGAGCACTAACTCAAAGAGACGAAGACAGTTCAGTGCTTTGTCTCCCCACAGACAGTCCATGCTGGGAATGGCAACTATCCCCAGTCTTCACCATGCGAGCCTCTCCTACAGATAAACACTTTTCAGACTATCCCCCAAACGACTGCTTGCAGTTGTTCTGTGCTTTCCTCTGGTAGTACTTCTTATCATGGCTAAGTGTCTCAGAATGCTGCTTTGAGGCTGTCAGAGCTATTTAACTTTTCTCAAGTTCTTGACAATTTCTAGAGTGTTTTTCATACAGTGCCCTGTTGAAGCTTCAGGAGAGGGCCTTCCACTTGCCTCAGATTTTAGGAAAAGCAAAGTCTACACAATGACATTTCTTACTTCAATACTGATACTACCAGCGGCACACTGACAGTGCAACTCCAAGCTCCCCATCCTTACAAGGCAGAAGTGAGACTGACTTACAAATGCTTGTGAATCTTAGGCAGCCTGTAAGCTACTTCAGGAAGCATCAGCCCAACAACTTGGGAAGCTGGGAGTAAGAAGTGCTACTTACGGAGTTCCCCAACTTGCAGAATCTCACAAAGCATTCTGGTAAGCTCAATGGCGCTGCGCCCAAAAGGACACTCATGCTTATCTTCTCGACTGCTGTTCTCCAGAACAATCTACAGGAAGAGGATGCAACACACAGCCAGAGATGCTGAGGTGTTAATATCCGCAAAAAGTAGCAGCTTCACTTACCCTGATATAGGTGTCCTGATGAAATTTGGCTAAGTAGAGCATGTTGTCCAATGCCAACATCCCTGGAGGCGTCTGAGTAAAATCCATTGCTGGATTGATGTGATTCTGTGAAAAGAACATGCAGAAATAACCCAAACCAGTTAGTCTCAAGAAATGGTGAGAGAAGCTTTTCCGAATGAATCTTACATCTGCCTGTCCCCCAAGCACTCCTTAACATCTATCCAAGTTGTAGACTTGATACCTGCTGACAACACTATCCAAACTTTCTGGAAGATAGGCTGATTCTGAGTTCCTCATAGAATAGTTGTGCGTGATACATAAATACCTCCAGAGAACGTGCCTAATGAGCCCTGGGATTTAACCAAATAGCAAGTTCACAATAATGTCCCCTGGAGTTTTGAAACTCAGCCATAGAAGTATGGTGAAGCAAACAGCTGCTTCAGTTCCTGTTTTCCCACCATTCTGATGGAGATTCCTTAGTTTGCCTTTACATGCTCTAAAGCCAGCACTCTCTCTAGATGCATACAGTGAATCCCAGCATCTTGTAGTCCTTGGTGTACATAGCTTTGCGTTTTTCTGTTCCACTGCCAGGGACAGTGTTGCTGTCAGACTCTGCATCAAATGCGATTCTTCTCAGCTCAAATATGATGTCTCGCTGTGCCTGAGGGACAGAAGGCAGGAAAATAGTAACGTGAGCAATTGCTAGGGTGGTATTTTCACATAATGTACAGTCCCATCTCTCCTCAGAGCTCACACAGTGAACACAGACAGGTGCCAAAGGTCAAGGTAACCTTTATGCAAGAAGCAACAATCTATTTGAAAAAGGCAAGTTTCAACACATTGGATTGCCCCAAGTTTAGCTAAAGACAATTTATAGGCATTCAGATATTGCTAAGGTATTCCTCATTCAACACTAAATAAATCAAAGAACTGATTAACAGACACCTTAAAAAGTGTCCAGCTTCCTTGCACACTGCATCAGCAAATGCATGGGATAAAAGGATTTGCCTTCCATAGAAGTGGAGGAATCAGTTTGATAGTTGGTATCACATTAGTCAAGTAAGGATGTGCCTTCCAGTGACCACTTATAGCCCTGAAAAGCTCTACAGCATACAGCAAGATAGTGATGAGAACATCTGAATCTCAAAGATGACAGCGCAAGGGGTGGTTTTGAAACTTTATAGCACCATCTACTGCAAATTCTGTGGAGCTAAGCAACTCAGGAATCAGGCCCCTTGTACCTCCTATTCCATCAGATCTTACTCAGCTCTAATAGTGACCTGATCATTGGGGTCCATCTTGGTCATCATTCTCTCTTCCAGGAGATTAAAGGTCAGGACCTGTAGCACGTACAGCTGATGTGCCATTTCTGTTTTAATTGGGCGGTTTCCTCTGATCACATGCTGCAAAAATAAAGGATAGGGGAGGACTGGAGAGACTACAAATAGACACTGAGAAGTTAGCTGTAGGCATATGTCAGGCAACATGTACATCTCGTATATGAAAATTCAGCTGTTTAACCTCCATATTCCATCAGAAGCATAATGATACACTCTGTAACATCAGGAAGAAGCATGCTGTTAATGCACTTTTGAACAAGCAGCTCCAGTTCCACCCTTCAAATATTTACTCTTCTGGAAGTGCCCTGAGGGCAGCAGGATTTACACTTTACGCAAGTGAGACCTCTACTAAGAAAACATTAGGAAGCTCTCTGTCATTTCATACTCACATTCAGGATTATAGATCTCAGGTGCTTCTGGGCAAATGCATTAGCCATTTCCTGTTGGGGATTTAGAGATGAAATCAACATGAGTGAAATATAAACAAAATACCTACATCATGCAGAAAGGAGAGGAAGAATGAAGCCTATGAGCTGGAGACAGTGCTGGCACATGGTAAATTGCTTCTACTACAGATGGTCTGTAGCATGGGGGTTTCACAAAAAAGCAAGCATCAAGTTGGGATGCAAGGGTCATCTTTACCGTGGCATAACTCATGGATGGCTGTCCTACAAAACAACATTAGCGTGGAAGAAAGCACTAGAGTAGTCTTAGAAAACAAGAAAGCCTGGCCTAGTACTGTACATCTAATGATACTTCAGTATCAGGAGATACTGCAGCAGGGAGTGTACTGTGTGTTACCCAGAAAGTCTGGCAGCTGCAATAGGTTTTTGCAATGAGTATTCCATAGTAAAAAGAGGGCCCAAGCTTTCTGCACCTAGGTATACACCCAAGGTAACATGGACCAGAGGGGACAGTTCTCCCTGACCCCCTTCAAAACACTTCCTCTGAAGTTCACACTTCCTTTGTCTCAGTTCCTAAACAGATGTTTAAAAGTCAGTTTAAGGACAATTTGCAGAAACATTTCAGGTTACAAAAATAAAGGGTAAATAATTTTCACGATTAAAGGAAAACTTCCAGGAAAGCTTCTGGTTACTACCTTTACTGAATGGCTTCCTTGCCCAGATGAAGCGTATTTCCCAGTCATCAAGTCATGATGACAAATAGATTTAAGTATCTGATGCAAGCCTTCAGCTCTCAGACCAGTTGCACATGCACCTGCAAAATCTAACCTGTGCTTTTCTCATTAAGTCTTGAAGATGTGTTTTTTAAAATATCAACAATCTCATTACGCCTGCTAGTAGAGCAGCTCAAGAACTAATGGCAAGATGGACTATTATCAGAAGTTTGCTGCTACAAGCAAAACCATTGAGGAAGGAAAATCTGTTGGGTGATATGTCATCTGGAAGAAGTCCAAAAGAACTGTCAGTTTGAGATCTCTTCATATTCCTATCCTGTGTAGACTGAGAATTGGAAGATGATGTGCAGTCTTAGACAATTGTACCCAATCAGCTGTCCAATCTGAGCAGTTCAAGACTTTTCAAATTGTTCATATCAACCCTTTTCTTGACAGGCCGCATAAGGAGTATGGTAAAATGCATATATTAGCTTCACTCTGAGTCCACATTATCGCTCTTTTTGGTAACATATTGCTCAAGGCAGGAACCTCCTAAAACAGAAGAGTGATATACTGGCTGATAGCCAAGCCATAGTGGCTGCAAGTTCAGCAGTGCTCATGTGTTACATACTATCAAAATGAGTCAGTCCTTGGGTGGAAGGTATCCAAGAAGCATCTAAATGAAGTAGGAAGTGGTTTCAGAGGTAATACACTGCCCTCTGAGTTATTATTGTTTACTATTATTCAAAAAAGGTACTACTGTATTAGAATAAGACCTGCTGTTAGAATTTGTTCATGCATGCAACAAAAAATCCTTGCTCTACAGAAATTAGTTTGTACATGGGATGAAGTAACAGGTGATGAAACAGATAAACAGCAGGAAAGACAAAGACAATTAAACAATCTTGAATAGCTTAGTAAGAAGCATGACCACACACACGGCCTAACCACCGTCAAGACATCTATGTTGTGCTGAGACTCCAGCACTGCCCACTTTGCTGCTGGACAGGATCTTGTGCATTGTGTGCAAGGGACGGGGGGAGTGAAAGATCCCTTGCAATTTGATTTTTGTATGAAGTTTAGTATCTTAGCCAAATTACTAACAGAGGAGTACATTCTTCCTCAATGGGATGTGTTAAGCATATCTGTTAATTTTAGAAATTATGGAACATTTATTAAGACCATAGTTTCCACCTATGTAAAGACTACATCCTTGGCAAAAATGGAGTAGTCTCTGCACTGTCCAAGAAATCTACAAAATGCAACAGAACCTCAGAGACAGAAGATTCCAAATCAACCTATTAACATCACAGGTGATTTCCCTTGGAGGCGAAAAACATTCTTACGGTACAATACCCATGAAAGAGAGGTCACAAGTCAGGCAGAATGTATGCTGTAGTCCCAAGACTATCAGCACTAAGTTCTGTGACTGCTCTTCACAAACATCTCTGCCATTGCAAGGGCCTAGCTGCATATGAAACTAACCTTAAGGCAAGTTAGATTTGTGGTGCAAACTCACGCTTTAGTAAGTTTAAAGTGACCCAGACTGTTACAGATCTGGTTCCAGTTTTAAAATTAGTTTACTTGATCAGCTTTGTAGTTTCTAAAGTTTCCAAAGTTTAAGCAAGCCTTTTATGAATAATCTTTAATATCTTGTGTGCATAAGTTACTCAGATTTCTCCTGCTACTGAATCTTCTCTCCCTTCCCCGTTCTCCCCCCTCCCCCCCCAAATCTGAGTGCATCACCAGTAGTCCCCCCCTCCCCCTTTTCCCTAGACTCATCCATTATCTGAAGCCTGTATGCATCATCTCTGGGGTACAAGGAGGCATAACTGGAGAAAAGCTATCATGCCTACAGTTATGCATGACCAGCCCCCGGGCTTGGGTTACTTACAGTGATGGGCAGGTCTAGCGGGTTAAGGAGCTTGTCCTGCTGGCAGAAAGCAAAAAAGGCACAAAGAGAAGCAGACAGGATTTAGCTCAGAGTCCAGAAAAAAAAGCACAAAGGGGGCACTAGAGAAGAAAGGCTTAACACAGCAAAGCTACACAATACAGACATACGCACATCTTGCATGTAGCTGAGATCTCTGGGGTTTCCTCAGAGTAGGACAGGTGGTTTATTTCTCACATTTGCAGCAGGGACATCCCCATAGGACTCAAGAAAGGTCCTTTCTTTTGTTTGGTAAGTACATACAACGCCAAGGGCACTACCCACAGCCTCCCTCTGCCTTGTGCTAATCTCCCGTGGAAAATTTGGGGGTTTTTTTGTTTGGTTGGTTGGTTTGGGGGGGGGGGGGGGGTTGTTGTTTTTTCCACAGAAGAATTCTGTGCTGGGTACAGGATTACCTTCTGTCTCCCCAGACCTTTCGTATTTCCTCCTGGGCATCTCCTCACCACTGATGTGCTGTTCCAGTACACATTATCAATTGGATGGCCTTTTTTCTTCAGTGCTGCCACACTGAAACAGCATTTAAGCACTTGGCAAGGTCTGAGATCTGCCCTGCCCAGACAACACGATTTCTGAGACAAAGTAAGCAGCCAGCCAATAACCATTATTGAGGTTTAATGTTAAGAAGAAAGTACAGACCTGCCTCTTGTCCTCTGGTGCCTTCAAAAACAGGGCGTTGATCAGGGCAATGGCATATGTCTGAATCTCTTGGTTTGAACTGCAGAAACAAAAATGAGAGGGAGATCAGACATAAGAACAGAAGAGACAGTACCAAGCATTACAGCCTACTACTTTGCCTGCACTGTAAGAACATTTACTACAGCTGTCTTGTGTTTCAAAGGACATGTAGGATCCAGGTAATCTACCTTGATGTCATTCAACCCTTCAAGACAGATACAAAGAGCTGACAGAGAAATCGCTGTCTGATAGCTACATTATTCAGAGGTGCGTTTTAAATGTAAAAGGATGTATTTTCAAATTGACAGAGATTCATGACATTGATTTAGATCACACCACTCGTGGTGGGTGGACACTCACACTTGCAGATGAGAGATGAGCTGCCCCACGGTGATCTCCTCTGCTATCTTCTGATACAGAGTCTGACTATTCAACACCATGCTTTCTAGGATGGCTAGGGATCGCTGGAGGATGGAGACATCTACCATAGGCTGACTCACATACCCTGCAATCTAAAACCACATGAACCAGCAGGTCAGCTGACACCCATCCAGGAAACCTTGTGTGAGTTTCAGCTAAGGGAGACAGGGCTCAGAAAGCTGGGATGAAGTCTTTAGAGCACGCTGTGCTCTCAGAGTCATCTTGCTGTTCCTGAAATCTGCATTAAAGCATAAAATGAAACAGCACCTCCTCCCTCCCTTTTCCCAAACTCACCTGTTTGATGAAGGTTATTGAGACCATATCCCAGGAGACAATGCCATGGTCCATGAGCTCCAAGAAGGCAGTCAAGGTGAATGCCAACATCTCACTGTAACTGAGAAAATGAAGAATGCAGTTAGTTACAAGAGATCTGCACACAGAAAAAGCACAGAAAAAGCTCATCCAACCCGAATAACCTGGGCAAGAGAAAAATATCACCACCTTCTCCTAATAAAACAGACTACAATTTGGCAGCTGGGGAAGCAATAAAGTATCTCCATTTATGCAGACACTCCTATTACCTTGTGGAATCATATCTTATTTTTATTGATTACAAACATTAATTAAAAGTAGCCCTGAGTCCAGCCACCAGAGACTGACAACCATCTGGATCAGTCAGAGGAATAACAACAGAAGAAGCAATACAATATTTATTCCTGAGCAGTGCACAGTACCACTACTCAAATTCAGCACTTTCATGGGAGGAAAAAACAAACACAAAAACAAGATGTTCAGTACAGTGACATTCGGTTAAAAACAACAACAAAAGAAAACCTTGAAAACAAGAAAGCCTCTTAAAATGATCAACTGAAAATTTAGACCATCTGCAAGTGCTATTTTTTTTTAAACAATCTTTGTATTTGAGCTCCAGAGTAAATTTATAATCACAAAACAAGCAAAAAATCTTTGAAAAGGATAACCCCTCCACACACACAAACCAAACAAACGTGTTCCAACACTGGAGGAAAAAAATCAAGCAAAATGAAGTGTCATTCTGCAAATACAGGGATCTGGGTTCAAACAAAACTCCAGAACAGATGAACCGTGGAAAACCTAACACAGAATCAGAACAGAGCAGGATAAAGTCTGTGAAATGCAATGAAAACATGTTAGTTGCTAATTTATCAAAATAGGAGAGTCATGTATGTTGCAGCAACAAATTATCAAAACTTTAAAAGGGCTTTCAGTGAAGATAATATCAGAAAAGCCAAGTGAATGATTTGCATCAGTGTTCACCATAAACGTCCTTAGGGAAATTTCCAAATCAGAGTTGAATTTTTTTTTCCTCCTCTCTCCTTTAAGAGGTAGAAAAGTCTTCAAATCTGTCATTTTAACATCACTATAAGATATTTTAGAACAATTCATTATTAAGAAAAATAAATTTCCAGGACCAGATGATATTTACCCAAGAATTCCAAAGAAACTAAAACATACCATTGTTAAACTACTAACTGTATTGTATAGAAAGTGGCAAATATAATGCCAATTTTTAAAGAGGACACCAGGGGGAATCTGAAGTAGTACATATCAGAAATTCTGGCACTTGTAACCAGAAAGATACGTGGAAACCATAATAAAAGAATAATACTACTAAAAAGAGGAAGACGTGTCTAACAGTGAAGAACTGCCACAGCTTTTGCAGAGGGAAGTTATGTTTCACATACATATTAAAGCTCTCTGAACAAATCAATGAGGACAGGATGAGAACAGTTCATATACTACTTTTGGACTTCCAAAAAGATTTTAACAAGGTGCTCCACTGATGGCTCTTAACTCCCCCCTCCCCCACTGTTAAAGGGTAAAAGGCAAAGCCCTTTCTTGGATTAATAGATAATTAAAAGATAAGAAACAAAACAGTACAAGTTAAACAGGTAGGTTTCAAACTGACGAAGAGTAACAAGCAAATTACCTCACAACTGCACAGTAGTACTAGAAAGAGCTACTGGGAAGGATGGAAAGAAAGATTAGTGCTCTGGAATGGCTTCCACAGAACAGAGTCTTAACAGACTATGACTCTTTGGCTTAGAAGAGACATGACTAAGGGCTGATATGAGAGAGATTATATGGTACGGAGAAGACATATAGAGAACATTTACAATTTCTCATAACAAAATACACAGAGGGAACCAAATGAATGTTAGGCAACATGTTTAAAATAAAGGAAGTATTTTTTCCCATATAGCACAAGGAACTGTGGAACTTTATTTCCACACAGTACTGTAGAGGTCAAAAGCATAAATGGATTTTAAAAAGATATCCAGAAATTCATGGAAGAGATGCCCAAAGGTTCTTAAAACAGAGAGATACAATTTCTGGTCAGGAAACCCAAAAGCTGAAAACTGCTGGAAGCTGGAGACTATAAAGCGATACGTTCCCTGCTACACTTTCCTTAGCCCTTTCCATTTCTTGAGATAAACAGACCTTCGGCGTGGCCCAGTATGGTAATTTTTTTCATGACGCAGGTCAGAAAGTGCTGATCACCTATATGAGAGCCAGCAACTTACGTTTGCTGTTGATTGGCACATACACGCCACCAGTTCTACAGGAGTGCTTTTGCATGTAATTGCATGTGGGTTTTCCATAGGCTACCTTCTCACTTAGACCACAGATAGTAACTCTGCTCTGGGAGATTATGAGCACAAGAAAGGTAATAAAAGTCACCTAAAATATCAAAGTGACCTTTCAACACAAGTTTCACAAATCACAACTTCTTCCCTTTTCCTTCCTGAGATTTAGTAAAAGACTAGAAAGCCTTTGTCTCAATTACTACATTTGCTGTGAGGTTAGTTGCTTAATGCCACTTTAGCAAGAAATATTAGACCCTTATTGAGGCCCTATTCCATTAGCCCAATAGCCCTGTCCCAGAGTCCTGGAATATAGAAAACTTACTGGGACAGAAGCTTGGTCCCACTCTCCACAAGCCGTGTCAGCACTGTAATCCCTTCCATGTTGATGAACTCTGTGGCAAAGGTCACATCTGCTGAAAGTTTAGCCAGTTCCTTCATGGCATCCAGTCGGGCTTCCATACTGTGCGACTGGATCCTCTCCATCAGTTGGCGGGCTGCCCTAGACTGGGAAGAAACAGGGATGCTGCCTGTTACAGACTAGTCGCCCACAGGCTGAGTTCTGCCAGCAGTAGCAGCATTCTGTCAGGAGTCCTTGGACGGGCAGAGAGAACACACAGTCTAGAGAGATACCAGAATCAACAGGGTAAGTAGCAGCAGTCTGCAAGCCTAAGATGGACTAAAAAAATGCTACCCTTGGCAACAGCTACAGCTGACCAGCAGGTGAGTCAAATGTTATTTTACACGGTAGGGTAAATACTTATTCCATCTTGGTAAGCTGAGTGGAGGTAGATATAGAAAGCTAGAATGAGACCACTACAGAAACAGGATGTTAAAACAATCTGTCTTAGATTCAAAGAGAACTGCAAGGTCATTTTGTGTATCCACATCACATCCTGTAAGATTTCTCAGAAAGAGATCAGCGATACCCTCTCAATCATCTCTTGCCCAGATAACTTCTTCCTGTTCTATTTACTCTCACTCCATCAGCTTCAACAAAAAAAATAAAAGTCCTCCATTCCCAACTATGCATCATGACATTTGCCTAAAAAGCTTTAAGAATTTCAATGAAGGTAGCTGCAGCAAGTCTGCAGAGGACAACTGGTTGAAGACACAACAGCAATAATTCACTCCACTGGATCAAATTCATCTATTATTTTTCTTTCTGCAGTAAGGCACCAGTACTGTTGCTTTCCAATTCATAATAACTACACTTATCATGAGAATGTGTCTGTCAGGTGCTTTGCAACATGCTAACCTAGGAGATGCAATAAAAACGCAGAAAGGATTTATTTACAGAAAGTCCTATGAAAGGGCAGAGTGTTGAAAGAAAAGATACGTGCCACAACCAGGAAGAAAAACAAGAGCATGCATCTCACTGTGTAGATCAGCCCACAACAAAGGTGAGCCCCCTACAGTTTGGGGAGAGGGAGGAGGAAAGACTGAGAGGCAAGAAAGCGCCTGTTATAGTAGGACAGCTACTGAGAAAGAGAGATGTGAGGAAGCATTTACCGGGGAGACTGCCAGCTGCAGGATAGTTCCATTCTTGATGTCACAGCGAGTCTGAAAGAAAAACAAACTTTAAGCTACAGCAAAGCGGGAAAAAGGAATGCAGCTGCATCTACAGTGCACACTTGTAAGCATGAGTAAAGGGGTTTCTATACCACACAACCCTGCTGAGGGTATTGAATCAAGCCACTAAGTTCTTGCACCAATGGGCAAGCAAAGGGAGAAGTGCAAAGCCTCCTCAGTTGAATGACACTTTTTAAAAGTCTGAATACTTTTGATAGGAGAGACGCTGCCCCTTAAGGAGTGGGGACAGTATTACTCTACGACACTAATCCAGGGAATCCTCCACTCTTGCCCAGAACATGAGCAAGTTTCTGCCCCTCACACTGACCTGCTCTGTGATGTACAGCTGAGGCCCATCAGCATACCGTAAGGTGTAGTATTCAGGGTTTGGCAGCGACCACCTGGCAAAGGAAAAGGATACACGAGTTCTCCTCTTTCTTCTGTCTCTCAGTAAGGAATAGGAGCTTGATCCCAGGAGGGTAGAAAGAACAAGTGAAGCCTCTGCACTGGAAACTAGGGCACCAATGATGAGAGAAAAACTTCCTCTCAGGGAGAACTTCAGCCTCATCTAAGTCAAGCTATGTAGAAACTCTGAAGAGGCATGTACTGCAGGAGCCTGAGGGCATACATATACACACACACTCAGAGGAGGAATAATGGTGCAAAACCCCTGTTTTCTAGGGGATCATTTTGTTCCTGATTAAACCCCGGCCCATTCCATGGCCAAAACTCAGAGGAGGCAGCATGAACCATGCTAGAAGCACACTGACAAGTAGCAGAGACTTTCCACAGTACCCCAGTAAGACTTGTGAGGGGGACAAACTTTCTCCACAAGGGCTCCCAGAGAACTAGACTCACCCATCACAGACCTCCTTGATGATGGATGCAAGAGGCCTTTTCTAGAACAGAAAGAGAGAGTCCTCAGTAACCATGTTCCTCTCAACCAGAAAGGAATATTGCTCATTTCTGTGCTCCCCACATTCCCGTATCAAGTTTGCAGGGCAGGGGAGAAACTACCTCCTCCCCCATCTGGTTACCAGATCTCACCTGATCTATTTCCAGCAGCTGGGCATTGGCTCCTGGCCACTCAACGGCTACTTTCACAATGTCTGAAGGTGGTGGCATTGCTCCAGACTACTCCGGGTGCCTTTATGACAGCATGCACTCCCACACCTGTTAAGAGAAAAGACAGTGAGCAGCTCTCTGAAAACTATTTTAATTGTTACATTGCACCTACCACCAGGCTTCAAAAGGCTACACAAAACCAGTCTGATGGTTTGCTGGACCTGCTAGGTACAGGTAAAACATCCAGTGTACCAGAGACCATGGCCTCATACTAAAACAGCACATTGTGAAGTTGTATGCCAACCTCATCTGCTAAGGAACATTTTTTGGGAACTTGTACTCACACAAGAAGGAACATAACTCTCTAATCAACAAAGCCCCATCTGCCACCCACTGTCCATACTCCCAGGTCAGCCTGGGGGACTGATAAAGCAATAGCTTCCTAGGCTCAGCTACTAACTTTATGTGAGAAAATGAATATACTGACCAGGTATCTCCCTCCACTAGAGACCTAAATATTTTTTCTCCCATGGGCTGGTGATTATTGATGTCACAATCACATTCCTCAGATTAGGCAGAGTAGCAGCAATTAGCTTTATCCCAAAAATGAAAATCCATGACAGCAGAAAAGTTAATTCAACATTTGCTGTGGAAGTCTACCTTTCACTCCTATAGCTGCCTTAAGGCACAACCTTGTGTCCAGGGTTTGGTCCCAGACAGTTGTCAGACATGCTGGTCTGTGTTTCATCTGTTAGTAAGAGGCTGGAAAGAAATGTAGTTGCTCAGCTCCATTTTAGTCCTCTCCTGGGAGGAAGAAATGGTCCTGCTCTCTCCCACAGGGCCATAGCCAGTAATCATAAGGAAGATGATCCTCCCTACCAGCAATTCTCGGGTACAAAGCCTTCAAGTTGCCAAAACTGAAATCTGACCAGCCACAAAAGAAGTTCTGTCCTTAAGGACCCTTCCTGAGACTCAATCTCCAGCACACCTTGAAGAAGATAATAAGCACCCAAAGTACAATTCGGTATCTCCTATGGGCAACACACTTCCCATTTCCCAGAATAGACATCAGCCAGTGCAGAGCAGGGACGCTGTTTCACGATTAATATATTAGCCTGATTTCTTTGATCAGCTGAGAAGAGGATGTTAAGACAGGCTAAGGCCTGATGGAAAAGCAGCAAGCTTTGGAGTTTTCCTGCAGCAAGACAAATGCCCTCTAAAGGGAAGTACAGAAGAGAAAACTTCCCATGGATCAGCAAAGACCAAGCAGCTACAGAGACACCTGGCCCAGGATTTTGGTCTACACGGCTGTCTTGAAAAAGGGCATTTTTATGAAATCAGCTGAGTCTATCACAAAAAGCGCATGTGCATGGCCAGTGTAAGATGACTATCTAGAGATGCACAGATGATCTAGAGTAATGCAGCTCATGCCTATCCCCTCCTCCTCCCTAGCAGAGACCGGTATCACTGCATGGACACATATGCAAACTCAGGTGTGCTAATGTTTCTCTGTTCTTGCACGCATGCACATACACGTGCGTGCACACCCTTGTTAAACCCTCATGAGTTTACCTTCTCACTCTGGTTAGGCAGCTTCCTCACCCACAATGTTCAGATACTCACTGCACAAACTGCAGCTCTCCTTTTTCTGGCTCCAAGTCTAGAAAGCTATCGTCTCCTGTGCAGCCTTCTGCAATAGTCACATTACAGTTACTCCTGTCTGCTGAAATTGAGGACATGGGAGTACAAGTTCAGCATTTTCTTGACAGCACCTCCTGAAAATACTCAGTGTTACCATTGCAGCAAACCTTGTCCCCCAGTCTCCACCAAATCAGATACTACCTCTCTCCAGGGAGTGCCTTCATTGTAAGGTAATAAGCCCTTCCCCTACCAAAACAAGCATTCCCTACCATGAGAAGGCCTACTGAAGCTGCCTTGCTCAATGCACTCTATTGTCAGCATCTCTGTCTTTGCAGTTCCTGCAGGACAGAGAGAATTTGAATTCCAAAGCTATCTGGGGCTTCAGACAAACCAAAAGGGAGATCGGCATTGCATCACCGGAACACTATCTTCCTCCACTCCTACAACAGCCAGACCTGGCCCACACTACTATTCCACCCCTTGAAAAGTAACTATGTCCATGCTCAGATCATGGTGTGACACTGTAAACCATCCTACAAAAACATTCTTGCCCAGGGAAAGAGCCATGCTGCAGCACAGTTCTATTGCTCACCTTGCATCTGGCAAACCAGATTCTTATTTCACAATATTCCGACAATGCACAGCTTTCTCCTACTCACAGAGATGAATACACTCAGTGCTCCTTCTGGCCTTCTCTTTCCTTTTTATTATCAATCTTAAGAGCTGCTTAAGTTTTCATAAACCCACAAAATGACACACCTCACGTGGAAAAGTGCCAGTCAAGATGAACCACCCATAACCCCCTCAAGTTAGGTTCAACCTTGTCAGGTTCTCAAAATAATAATGTCTCCAACCTTTCAGATAAGCAGCACAGTGCAAGCTCAGGCTAATGTACCAGGTAAGAGCTGGTCTTGTGTACAAACAACACTTTGCTGCAGCAAGAGCAACAAACTCAAGAGAAACATTTCAATCAGACTGAACAGGTCTTGGGGACAACAAGAGAAAAGCACAACTATAGTGATGCGTCTTATAAAGAAAAGAAAAAAAACAAACATAAGTTAGAATCTACCAGTTACACAAACAATACCTGATATTTCACTTCCTAATCATGGAGGGAGGACAACCAAGCCATCTCCCTCTCCAGGACTCTCTCTGGATAAAAATTTTACCACCTTCATCTTTACAACAAACAGAAAAGGCTGTCCTTCAAAAAATGTGCACCGAGTAAAAATACTCCAGCTTGGACAAAATGAAGTCACACAAAGGAAGACTGCTCAGCTGAGAGCTCAGTTAGAACAGTGTTTCAAAGAACCCTGCGCAGCCAACAGAATGAGGCTGACCGACAAACAGAAAGCACGGAGCGTATGCTGTCCTGTGGAGACACTGTCTCCATACCCAGTGAGCATGTGTTAACCTACTCCTCTTTTTTAGCAAATTCTGACTATCACTGTTCCAGTCTCTTGCTCCAGGAGAAAAACATATAGGCAATTTACTCTTTGCTGAGAGAGATGTGTTAAAATGGAACAAATATATGCACAAGTGGCCTCTAAACATCCAGCTGCTGGTGCCATTTTCATACCCAGGACAATCAGCAAAAGGGACTGTACTCCTTTTTTCTACACTCACCCTGAAGCAGCTGGCTTCTTTTGTCCAAACAAAGTAAATTAGGAATTAAGACAATAAAGCATATGGAACCCAGAAGCAGAATAGCACCTTGCCCCATCGCTCAGGCAGAGCAAAGCGCTTACAGATTTGCAGTAACTAGAAAGAAAGGAGTGGACTCAGACATATTTAGAAAACTACAGCTGTCTGTACAGCACTCATTATTGGGGTTAATATTGATAGCAGGCCTACCTAGACCAGTCATCCCCAGCCTGTTCACAAGTCAATGCTCAATACCTGATACTTCTGAGGATGGAAAGAGTCTCCCAAGCATGCCACACTGCAAATGAGATGAGTCCTCTCATCCTAAACACTTTATTTTCATTAATGTTCAAGTACACTGTAATAATGAAACAAGGCAGAACCAAAAAGCCTGCTGAAGCAATGACCTCTATAGCACCAGCCCTAAGAATTGATAGCTTATCTGATCCTTTTGTCTACTAAAGAGAGAGAAGAATCTAATAAAATGATTAATCAGTCTTCCTCACTTCCTCCTCCTGAATTACAGAAGATTTCAGACATTCATATTGCTGCTGCAGAAATAACCCAAAACAGAGGTAACTCATCAGCTAAGTCTTTACCCACACTACAGCAATTACTAGTGTACAAGAAGTATTGCAGCTTTCTATACATACCCCAAAGAAAATGCACAATTTGCATGACAGACCCAAATCTGCAGGATGTACAAGCTTTCATCCATTAAGTCTAGAAACAAACAGGTCCCAAACGGTACGTGATTTCCACTCACAGTTCTCCATTCAGCAAGTAAAGCCTGCAATAGCCCAGACTTGAAAGCCTGAGATACTGTAGCCATGTTGCATAAGCACACTATCTCCAATAACCAGACTGGTTCGCAGCAGCTGAAAAAATACTTGCTTCTTCCACAAATGAACCCACCCATGACTAGAAACCATCTAAAACCATTCCGTATTCAAGAAACGGCAAATACATAGTGAAAGAGGCAAGGCTCAGAGATCACTTCCTTGAGTATCAAGATCTGAATCGGCAAGTCTGTTAACTAATGTACTCATAACTAATTAGCATCTGACTGATTATCACTCCTCCCTTCAGCCTCTTGCAGTATAGTCACAGTTTATTTATATTGCAGCTTATACTGCAAGTTGTTACAAAAGTCTTTCAAATAAGGAGTGTGAGTTAGAAAGAAGTCTGTACCAGAGTACAAGGAAAAATAGTGCTTCATATGCCACAACAAAAATGCCCACATTATAGGTAGAAGCCTTTACAAATCTCTAACATGCCTTCTCCCTTATGAAGAACATGCATCATTTAGGGGAGAGGAAGTGCATATTAAAACAAAAATATTGATAGTATGGAAAATTATACAGAACTATAAAATCTCCTGTTTCATTAATAAAAAGTGATGCAGAGGCTGGCCCACAGCTCCTAGAGGCAATGCACTCTACCTGAAGGCTTGGGCTAAGGTGTCCTTCAATATCCTTGCTGTTGAAAACAAAAACAAGCAAAGTTGCATTATACTACTTTCACATCTCATTAAAAAAAGCTTTCAGTTGCATACAAACTCAGAAAAATAACTCACCGTGACACATTAGACTATGTTTGCCCTGAACTTCTTCCACAAATTAACACCCTGTCATGGCTAGAAACCACGTTCCCTATTCCAGTCAGCGAACATGCACAGCAAATACACAAGTGAAAGAAACGGAGCTTGAAGACCATTTCACTGGACAGCAGTACCACAGAACAGACACCACGTGGTCCTACCAAGGAAGAGTTCAGACACTGAAACGAATTAACTAAACAGAAGAACCCAGAGAATCAGGAATTAAAAATTCAAAGAGCTAAGAAACTCATCAGGCAGCCTGTGTCAAACAATCCCTTGAAGGACCTACATAGATCAGTGACTCAGCAGAAGCTTTCCAGAAGAGTAGAATAGAGACTGGACTAAAGACACAAAGGGTACTTCAGGTCAATCTCTTAACAGGGAATTGTCTGATGAAAGTGTTCTTTGAAAAGATTTCACTGTACATCTGCAGATAGGAGAGGTGACAGATGTTAAATTTTAAATGGCATGACATTTTGCAGTGCACCACAGTGATATATCTGGTAAGACAACCATTTAGAAGCTCCTGGGAGGCAGCACAGAGGCTGCAATTCTATGCAATAATCGCTGTCAGTCACTTACTGGTCTCTCAAAGCACATCCTTCTCAGTAACAGCATGTAAGCAATTCCCAGGTTTTCACAGAGAGAGAGTAGCCAAGCTGAAATCCATCAAAGATGAATTCACTCTGCTTCTGCAGAGTGAGGTCCTTCACACAAAGCAGTGGTGTAGGGGTGGCTGCAATGCAAGAAGAAATCAGCAGGGCAGCTCATAACACACTATTCAAAAGACTCCTGAGAAGCAGCAAGCTAAAACAACTAGAGTATTTTAAATAGAATTTGCCTATTCACAAACTCAGTCGTCTTTTCATTACAGATAGAGAGCAAAGCATGCTGCACACAGAATGAAAA
The DNA here is from genome assembly GCF_036417845.1 of Apteryx mantelli. Classification (NCBI taxonomy): domain Eukaryota; kingdom Metazoa; phylum Chordata; class Aves; order Apterygiformes; family Apterygidae; genus Apteryx; species Apteryx mantelli. The sequence continues at coordinate 19,905,925 of NC_089995.1, forward strand.
TGAGGAGGATGAAAGAACATTCCAAGGGAAAAAAAAATGCCTAGTAGAAACCCCCAATCAACCAGTGAATAGCTACAGCTTCTGAAACCCGTGGATGAAGCAAAATGTCCTAGTCCATTCTCAACAAGTCCCCAGATGGTAGTACTAATAGAAGATGTGGTCCCCCAAACAAAAGATGGAGATGACATCAGGATGGTGACTGACTGGTCAAGCATGCAGAGAAGACAGCTTCCTCCACCGAGCGGAATGAGAGGGCAGCAAACATCAGAGTCCCATCTGAGGGCTACGCAACAGTCATCACCCTTGTCTCATAAAACCAACAAAGAGAAACATACTTCATTATTGAAATCAAAGAACTACTAGATCTAGATCCTCTGCTTTCTGGAATCCTGTGGTCCCCCAAAGGCTCTCTGCGGCTCTACTCTGGCTGTAAAACACTAAGTCTGTGACACTGGACTTCTCTTGCAACTACCAACACAGCTGGAAACAGACTGCCTCCTAGCAAAGGCAGAAATAGCCAGTAACAGGCAAAAAGAGAGAACTGTTTTTATTATTATTATTTTTAATCATTCAAGTGAACTGAAAAGAGTCTGCAACTCCAGTCGGCAACACCTGAAGCCTGAAACAAAATCCACTTTGAGGTGCTACCATAAAAATTTTCTAATGACGCACTGTTCATTTATGCTTCAGGTCCACTCGGTGTACAGGGGGAAGCGCCCAGCCCGCTCCTCAGAAGCCAAGGCGGCTGGGCAGGGCGACCCGGGCCCGGGCCCAGGCCCAGGCCCAGGCCCAGGCGCCAAGCCGGCGCGGCGGGCCTCGCACGCCCCCAGGACCGCAGCGGCAGCCTGAGCTCCGGCGGCGCCGCGGGGGAGCCGGGGTCGGCGGCCGCGGGCAGGCCGGAGCCTCGCGGGGGACCTGCCACTGCCCCGAGCCCGCCAGAGGAAAGGGCCGCGGGCGCGGAGCGGCAGCAGGCCCCGCGGGGCGAGGCGGAGGCGGCACCGGCGCCTCGGCCCAGCCCAGATCCAGGCCCGCAGCGCTCCGAGGTGCCGACGCGCCCAGCTCCGGCCCGGCCCCGGCCCCCGCCCGCGCTCACCCGACCCGACGCGGCCAGGCCAGGCCCGGCCCGGCCCCGGCCCCGGTCCCGGCCCCGCCGCCAGCCGCTCCGCGCTCCGACCGCTCGCGAGCTCCGGCCGCCGCGGAGGCTCCCAGCCACTGGCGCCGCCCGACGTCACTCAGCCTCCACACCGCCGATTGGCCACGGCGCGCGCGTCACGCGCTCCCAGCGTGCTGCCATGGCGACCGGCGGCGCGCGCCCCGCCCCGCGGCAGCCCCGCTCCACCGCCCCCGCCCCGCGGCGGGCCTGTCCCCCAGGCTCGGCCCCGCCCCCCCGCCGTACATTTGCTTTAAGCCTTCAATATAATCATTAGTCGCTGTGTTACTGCAAATATTTTATTTCTAGTTGCCAGTTTCTGTTTAACAAGATTCCTCATTCTGTACGGTTTTGTTTTGTGAAGTTAACATTTTCTCGGGGGTAAGGTGGCGGCTGTTTTGCTTTTTGTTCTATCAAAACAAAATGCCTTGTGGTCACTGCTACAGAGCACCTCTGGCCACCCGAGTGCTGCTCCGGCCAGAGCTGCCTTCCTGCCCGGGCGCCCCTGCGCAGCGATCGCCCCTCCGATCCTGTCCCGGCCCGGGCACCGCGGCGCCGGCAGCTCCGCCCGCGCCGGCGCTCGGCTCCTCCTTGGAGCCGCAGCTGCCGAAGGGCCGGGCGGGGCCGCCGCCCCGGGGCATCTCCACGCGAGGTGGCGTGTCCCGCCCCACGGGGGCCGCGCCCGCTCCGTTCTCCGCCGTCGCATCTCGAGACCGCGGTGCTCGCCCCTCCACGAGCGACAGCCCCGCGGCCGGCACTGCGCATCGCAGCCCGCCAGAGCCCGTCTGCCGGCACCGCCCAGGCCCGCGCCCCGCCGGAAGTACGTCCGACCTGCGCCGGAAGGGTCCGTGCGCGGGCAGCGCGAGGCAGCCGCGGGCGGAAGTGGGGTCGTGCTGAGGGCACTTCCGGCGCAGGCGGCGGTGTTCGCGAGGCGAGCGGCGGCGGGAAGGAGCGGGCGCCAGGAGCTGCAGCCATGGTGAGCGCGGGCGGCTCCGGCGCCGGCCCTGGCGGGTGCGGGAGCGTGGCGGGCCCGCTCCGCGATGTAACGGTGGTTCTCTTCCAGACGGTGGGAAAGAGCAGCAAGATGCTGCAGCACATCGACTACCGCATGCGGTGTATCCTGCAGGACGGGCGCGTCTTCATCGGCACCTTCAAGGCCTTCGACAAGCACATGAACCTCATCCTCTGCGACTGCGACGAGTTCCGCAAGATCAAGTGAGCGGCGCGGTCGCGGGGGAGCGCGGTGCGCCGCGGGGCCGGGCCCGCCGCCCGCGAAAGGGGGCAACGGGCGCGGCCTGCCCTTCCCGGCCGCCGCAGCCCCGGGAGGCCCCTGGACCTCCCAGCGCCCCCGTGGTGAGGTGCTCGTGCCTGGGGCGCCCCGAGGCCCTTTGCCCCCTGCTCTGATTCTGTGAGGCCCATCCTGAACTAGGGGACCAGCACGCAGTATTTAGGGTGGACATCCATTGCGAGTTTTTGCGGAAATATAGTGATGATTTCAGCCTTATGTTTCAAAACCCAGTATTAGTAAGGTTAAGGGGAAAATGTTTTGTTCTTATTTCATCTTTCCTTTCCAAAGTACTATTTCACTTTTGTTTCAATTGTTGCCTAATAGCCAAAACATACTTTTAGATGATGCTAAGCTAGTTGGTGTAACAGCTAAGCATTATGGAAGAAATTTCACGGAGACAGTAATCTTGCGTTTGGACTTCTCTATGTTCTTAGTTTGGGGCATATAAAAATGTGTTTTTTTTTATAGCAGGTTCTGTAGTCTGGCCAAACATTCTATCACAGGTTTGAAGAGCAATATGAAACTTTTTCTTCTGTCTTGTAATTTTTTTTTTTTTCTCATTAGACCTAAGAATTCAAAACAGCCAGAACGGGAAGAGAAAAGGGTCCTTGGTCTAGTGTTGCTACGAGGAGAAAACCTGGTGTCCATGACAGTTGAAGGGCCACCTCCAAAAGATGTAAGGAGAATGAGCACAAAACTAAAGAGAAAGGGAAAGGGTGTCTGATAACTTTGTTCCCTTGCAGGAGACTGTTACTACAGCATTGTTCTAGACTTCCAGATACTGTTGTGAATCTGAATCCAATGAATTTCACTGTAGGAAGTTCCAGTCTGTTCGCTGTCTTGGAATCACTGGACAAAGGAGGGCTGTGAGGACCCCTAGGACCTGGAGACTTGGCTAATTGTTTTTTTGAGCAGGGGGTGTTGTCTGTTTTCAGACCGGAATTGCCCGGGTACCTCTTGCTGGAGCTGCTGGAGGACCTGGAGTTGGGAGAGCAGCTGGGAGAGGAGTACCAGCTGGTGCACCCATGCCACAGGCTCCAGCAGGATTAGCTGGCCCCGTCAGAGGAGTTGGAGGACCATCCCAGCAGGTGAGATGCAGCCCACTAAAAAGGACTTGACTGATATATTCTGGGGTGACTTTTGCCTCTTGGTGCCAATATGATGCAAGAAGTTGATGGAGTGAAACAAATGCAATCTCGGATTCTGATTTCAGAGCGTTTGAGACAAGTGAGGCTTTTTTGATACTAGCTCACATAGGAACTCTGTAGCTTATATGCTGAAAGAAGAGGCTTGAAAAGTACAGCTTCCTGGACAGAATTCAAGTGGTATTTGGGAAATTGTATTATAGGTTTGTAGCATTATCTAATGTGTTAAGAAGGGAGCAACATAGTTTTCTGAAGGAATAAGTAAATCTTGCTTATTTGTTTTGTTGATAATGTAAAGCAGATGTAGTGTTTCTCTGTGAACAAGTTGTTGGGGTTTTTTGTTCATAGGTGATGACACCTCAAGGCCGTGGAACAGTTGCTGCTGCTGCTGCAGCAGCCACTGCTAGCATAGCAGGAGCCCCAACTCAGTACACACCAGGACGTGGGGGTCCTCCCCCACCCATGAGTAGAGGAGCACCTCCTCCAGGTAGGAAGTACTTTATATGACTGGGACAGCAAAGGGCCCGTAATATTTGGCTGCATTGGTGATGAAGAACTGATCTGGTGATCTGATTCTGATGAAGAGTTGGTGTTGAGCAGGATTATTCTGAAATCCAGCTCATGCCTTTAATATGGAGCTGGATTTGTATACAAAATCTAGGAAATAGAAAGAAACAGAAAGCAAGCAGCATGGTGAAGGCTTTGTCTTTTAGCAAAGCCAGATGCATTCCTTGTTGAGGCTGTCTTGTCTGTTACAGGTGTAGCCCACTGTCTAACAGTTTGAGACTTGTTCTTTCTTTGTCTTAAGGAATGATGGGACCTCCTCCAGGCATGAGACCGCCTATGGGCCCACCAATGGGAATGCCACCTGGCCGTGGTGCTCCTATGGGAATGCCTCCACCAGGCATGAGACCGCCACCCCCAGGAATGAGAGGTGAGCAGAAGTTATTTTAAATGCATAGAAGCTGTAAAAAGCCATAACACTAGGTAAGATACATTTGAAGCATGATAGGCTTCAATGGCTCTCTAGCTGCACTAGTTGTCTGTAGATGCCTGTGCCCCAACACCACCTCTAGGCCACTTTGAGCACTGGGAAAAAAGTCTTCCTGGTTTAGCTTTGCTTTGCCTTTGTCCTCTTCAATATTCAAGCTGAATATTTAATATTCAACTCATTTTCTTTACTCCCAGGACCCCCTCCACCTGGCATGCGCCCACCGAGGCCATAGGATGTTCTATAATGTACCTGTGAACTGTGAGAAGACTGCTTAAGGGAATATACTGAGCAGTACCACCTGTCCGAGCATTGTTATGTATATTTTCTATTCACTGCTTGTAAAGCTTGCCCTTTTTAATAAAGTTGGAAAACCTTATACATGAAGTCCCTGTTGTGCTGCTGTCTTTCAGGGATGCAACTGTTACTTTTCAGTACTGCAATTCTATCACATAAAAGGGCAGATTTGAAGGGAAAGGCTCTACTTTGTATAGGCCACTCAGAAGTTAACAAACCAGCTCTTTATTGACCTGTGTCCTTTATAGGAACTGATACACCTTAATGAAAGTTAGCAAGTGGCAGATAAAAGATAATCTGTAAGAATGGTGAAGATAGTAAATTTTATTTATCTGGAGAAATTAAGTCTAGCATGGTTATGAAATTAATTAGAGGTTACTAATCAGACTACTTTTCCCTGCCTTATGCAGAGCAAGTACAATGCTACTTACATTAAGAATAGCGATTGTATTCAAGCCAGCCTGTTCTTCATAAGTGGAATTGTACTGCTTTTGGTTTAAGAATATATATGCCAGGATAAGCAAACCTGTCATTAATTGCATACAATACTGTAAAGCAGCCTCTATTCTGGCTGCAGGCTTAGATTCTTGCCGCATCATCTATAGCTGCTTTCATTTCAGGCAGGAGGAAGCTGTCTGCCTCTCCCCCTTTGAGATGATTAAGTACTTCTAAACAGTGTGATCATTGCATCAGAATTTTTCTTTCTCCACTTCAGAAATAGGTTCTGAACTGTACAAATCCTTTTCAGCCATATTAAGTAATATGGATCACAACAGTACAAGGGTAAAGCAGTAAAGTATTATCCAATTTTTGCCTTGGGACAGCAGCTTCATTTACATGAGTAGACAGAAAGATGTAATGCATCCCAGCTCTCAGTTGCTCTAGGAATCCTATAAAATACTGGGGGGAAAAAAAACAACACCAAGATCAAAAAAAAAACAACCCACAATCCTTTATTGCACAGGTTGCTAAAGATGTAGTTTTAACATATTTTACATATGGGTCTTCACTAGGTATTTATGAACAGCCCAGAACATCCCAAAGCTATTCCAGAATTAAAAAAAAAAAAACACCACTGTTCAATTTCACTGAAGTTATCACCTCACAGTATAAAGAAATCCAGGCCCCTGCAGAGTGTGTCTGGAATACATGCATTGTTCAAGTTATCCACTTAGCAAAACAGTTCTTATTTTCTCTTGTACCTGAAAGAGAAAGTTCCTGAAATCATGTTCCATCATAGCTGATAGATACAGAACAGCATTGAACAGATTTTCTAGAAAATGCCTCCCAAGCAGAAGCCTAGGAACATGCTTTTAAAAGGCAGGATCCTTGACTGCCCCAAGCATCAGACCTGCAGTAGTAGGGCGAGCTGCTGCAGCACGATTGAAAACCTTTTGGCAAGAGCCCTTTAAACAAGCAGGGTAAAAGGAAAGAGAAAGCAGGAATAATTCTTGAATAAAGAAGTTGAGAGTTGTACCTGGACTTAGATTTGAAGTTTCCACCTTTCCTGCGCTGGGCTATACCCAAGCGTTTCCGATCTTCAAATGATGGACTTTGTAAGAGGGAGGAAAAAAAGAAAAAAATAACAGTTAGATAAAAGTCACTGAAGTACATCACTCAGCTGATCTAGCTCTGACCCTCCTACTATTCACAGGGACAAAGAGTAGCAGGTGGTTTTTGTTCAGGTGTTAGGATTCAGTATTTGTCTGGTACTGATCTAACCTTAGCCAAAAGGAGTGGCTTGCTATTCCAGACATGCTTCTGACATCAGAAAGGGCTAACGAAAACTGTTTTTACCATGCCACAGGTACTTCTTGCAAGATACTCTGCTCTGCCCATGAGATAACTAGAGGACATGATTCTCCCTTCCCCCCAGGATCAAAGTATCCCCAGAAAATCCATTGCTATTAAGATGTATTACCCTGCACGATACTGCTTCAGGGCCTTCCTGCTTGTGTTGGTAAGCTCTTCATCAAACACAGACAGCTTTGCCTTCCGCTTGGGGCCTAACACAAAACAGAGACAACAGTCAGAACCTTGGCTGTAAGGAGGCGGCCATAGCATTATCCTGTTTACTAGAGCGCAGTAGCCTTGACCACTACAATCAGTGTAACCAGCAGGAAAAACAATGACTCTGTGCAACAAAAGCCTGACTGGCACCAGCAGCCATTCCTTCAACACAAGTAGTGCCTACCACTACATAAATTAGCTTACCTCACCTATATGTAACAAAGTAACTGACATAGGGCAGTCAGCTGTAAAACTAAAGTCTTCCCCTACCTGCTGCTGCTGCTGCTGGTTCCTCTTCTGGCAGGGCTCGGGCTCGCTTTGCTCGGCGATTCCTTTTTGCCATCCGCTCAGCATACATTTGAGCTTTTAAGATTTCAAACTGTGACCGCTCCTCTGGCTGGAAAATGTTAAAATGCAAGTATGAAGTGATGTGAGCTTTTGCCGAGTGTAAGCTAGGACAATCCACCCCAGCATCCCACTTGTCCATAAATCTACTCACTGTCATTTGGACTTTTTTCTGTGTATCCTGCATAAACTTTTTTCTTTTCTTTTTCCCTCGTAATGCTAGGTCAAACTCCTGCAGGGCTTTAGCCACTGGACAAAAACAGAGGAAAACATGGGATAAAGAAGAATATCTTAAAAAACAGAGTAGAATCCAGTTGCTATGGAATTTAAAATGGCTAGCAGCCTCATGACTCACATTTCTCTTTTTTCCTCTCCTCACGGGTCTGGAACCAGCTTCGCTCCAAACCCTCACTCATAGTCTCCTGTTTTCCTGTCTCCAGCTGCTTCTTTGCTCTATTGATCTGAGAAGATTCAGGCAAAAGTATGTTCACGGTTGCTAAGGAAAAATCTACCTCTTCCCTTTCTACAGTAATTAAGTTAAGTACATTTAGAGTAACCTTCTTAAGCACTCCATCCACTCCAGATCAACATCTTAAAAAAACAAACAAAAACAAACAAAAAAAACCCATACCCACCCACACATACACACCACCAAACCAACAACTCACCTGGGCTTCTGACTGCTGCATCTCACGCTCCTCACACTCCAAGCACAGAACTGCATAGACATCTTTCTCTAGATTCTCAATCTTCTCTCGGAATTTTAGTATGACATCTGAAAAAAATCCAGCACAAACAGTGTGAGAAGCAGCCCACACAATGTCCATCCTGCAATTCAGCACCTCTTTGTTATTCTGACACATTAGTGTCCCTCTTCTGTACCATGACATTCCCTGCCTGCCTCCCACCTCTTTTCCACCCCAGTAGAGTGCATACCTTGTGGAAGAATTCTGGCTTTCACTGGTGTTTTGGCAGTTTTCACAATATCCTTTAGCATCTTGCGCTCTTCCTCACCCACAAGTGAAACTGATCGACCAGCCCTGCCAGCTCTTGCTGTCCGCCCCACCCGATGCACATAGTGTTTGATGGTGTTGGGCATGGTAAAATTGATTACCTATGAAAGAAACACAGTGTTAGTAGCAAAATGTTAAAGGTTCCAAAGCTCATGAAAAGGCTCAGCACTGCAAATACTCACCGTTTTGACACCTTCAATGTCAAGTCCTCGTGCAGCCACATCTGTAGCTACCAGAATATCAATTTGCTCATCCTTAAAGCGCCTGAGCAGAGATAGCAAATACATCAGCAATGAATGCAGCAATTCGCTTCTGCCCAAAACTTCCAACTTGTAACTTCTTTTTTCCTATGAGTACTCACTAAGCTTGGTAATACCTGAGTGCCTCCAGCCGCTGTGCCTGAGAGAGGTTCCCATGAAGCTCCCCAACCCGTAGACCCATCAGCCCAAGCAGGATGTGCATACGGTGAGCTTGCTTCTTGGTCTGGGTGAAAAGCATCACGTGATCAGGGAAGGTTCGTGTCAGCAGAGCTGAAAGAAAATCCTATCAGCAGCCTGCTTCATAGTTACCTACCAAGTCCAACTTTTCCTTGCTCATCACTCACCTGAGACAATGGCCTCACGGTCCCCCTCTCGGTTGGGTCGGATCCGAATAAATTCCTGCCGCAGGAAAGGGGCAACATCTGTGTTGCTGTTCACAAAAATCCGGATGGGATTTTTCAGAGAAACGGAAGCCAAATCTTTCACCTACCAAAACAGGTAAGGAAAAATGTCCGTGTACTCTCAGGTAAGAGATTTACTAGACAATCTTCTATTCAGCTTTCTGCCTGAATATGCTTCCCAGCAGCATGCCTTACCTCCTCTGTCATTGTGGCAGAGAAGAGCATTGTCTGACGGTGTTTAGAGCATAACCTGATTATTTCCTTCATCTGCTCCTCAAAGTATTCATCCAGCATCCTACACAAGAGAAACACGGCAAGGCAGCTCAAACTGTTTCTAGCCAAGACCCATTACTTAGGGCAATAAACACTGCCCTATACCCTGGGGAAAGGAGAGCAGGAAGCTACCACTTCATTTTTCATTACTGTTCTGCCCAGCTTACCTATCTGCTTCATCCAAAATCAGCACTTCAATACTGCTCAGGTGGAAAGAGGGGCAGTTGTGGAGATGATCGATCAGCCGCCCCGGAGTGGCAATAAGAATGTCTGGCCCAGAGCGTAGAGCTGCTTCCTGAGTCTTCACATCCAGGCCACCTGAAAGAGAGTGAACATGGACCACTGACTCCCTGAGCAGGATGTAATAGAGTACATTGACCCAAATACTCTGAAGACTGGGAAACAATTCCAATTAATACCACATTCACAATTAGAAATGACCACCTTCTCTTTATCAGAAGAGAAAACAGAATTGCACAGTATTAGAAAATGAGAATTGAAACTATAGCACACCTATTAAAAGCATGCCTGCAATAACCATAGAGCCTCCAGTATTAAAGCACAGGGTTCCAAGTGCTGTACAACAGTTTGCGGTGAGATGTATGGTTTATGTAAGCAACTTAATACTCACCTACAGCAAGGCAAGTTGTGATGTTGCTGAACTGTGCCAGCTGTTTTGTAACAGAGTGCACCTGAATACCCAGTTCTCGAGTTGGCACTAGAACCAATACTCGTGTTATTGGAGCCTGACGAGGTTTATAAATCAGGCGTTCAAGTACAGGCAGGATGAAGGCAGCTGTTTTACCTACAGAAGAAAATGAAGAATTACCAAGCTACTGTGAATAGTTAATTCTCCATGTTTCCTGTCTCCTGCTCAATTCCTACCTGTCCCAGTAGCAGCACAGGCACAAATATCCTTCCCCAGAAGGCCCACCGGGATACAAGCCTTCTGAACTGGGGTTGGTTGCTTGAAGCCAAGAGCTGTGATTGCCTACACCGGAGATAGAGCAGTTAAACTCTTTATATAAAAAAGACAAGTCTCACTCAAGATAGCATTGGCATATATTGCAGATCAAAGAACAGTTTCTATGATTTTGAAATAACAGCTCCTAAAAGGCTAACTATCATACCATCCCCTACCTCACATTTCCTGTTCAGAGAGGCTGCAAAGAGAGGAAGAATTTGACAGTTCTGATTGGTGGGGGAGAAGCTGTACATTTTCTACAGTAACTTATGTAGTAAGTAAAACAGCTAAATACCTTTAACAAAGGTCGTGAAAGATTCATGTCCTGGAATGACAAGTTATCATCATATTGAGAAGCATCTTCAAAAAAGCTCTCTGCTTCCTAGAAACAGCAACAACAACAAAACTGAAACAACACAGCCAACAACACAACACATGATCAAAGCCTTCTGGGCTGCTCAGTGACCTACAGTTTGTTAACCAAAGTAAAATTACTTAAGATGAAATGCTGGAGAATGATCTAGTGTCATTCTGTCCAACACTTACTACTTCTCTGTTTTTCCGTCTCTTCCGTTCCTTCACTTTGAGAGTATCTGCAGAAAAAGAGAAAAAATAAGCACAGCTAAATGCTTTACAAGATATGGTGTCTGCTCTCTTCTTGTCCTTTTTGCTCTTAATGAGTCATTGATGGAGAGGCCTCAGAAACTAATACCAGACACGCAACAGAGTAAAATGCCAAGCAAATGTCTTCCCTCAGAGCCAACTCTGAATAAAGTACTATGGCTACAATTCAGAATAAGCTTGATCATGATCAGAAGTAGCACCACAGAGGTGTGTGGACATGACAACACAAATTAAGAGATTCTTACTCACTCCCACCAAGGTCTCACTGGAGACTTCTCTCCACTGAGCCAATAGTCTGTCAGATCCTTGCTCCTGACACCTCTCTGTGTACTGCTAATACCTGCTTTAGTGAAGATACTTTCATCATCTAATGAGTTCTGGGATTCCACATCCTCTTCCTCCTCCCTATTGAAATTTTCGCACTCTCTCTCTTTGGTTTGATTATCCTCAGTCTCTGCATCTTCCTCCTTCACTTTTGCTTGTTTAGCTTCTTTTTCCTAGGATGAGATATGAAATGAATGGTTTAAAAAGAATAAAAAAGAAACATCAACCCTTTGTGAGATTTTTTTTTTTTTAATTATGAGCCCATTCACAAATGCATGGGTTTGCAAAACCTTAAGCATAAGCAATTCTGCATTTTCAGGAGCTCAGCAACCCAGCAGGTGTGTCTGCAAACCCAGTCAAGGTGATGAGCTGTGGCTTGGGCACTAGCACTCAGGATGCTTTCAGAGCCTGTGCCTCTGAAAGGGGAAGCTATGGAAAGCCAAACCCATACTGTTTTTTCAGTAATGAGAAGCACTAGGAGAATGTCCCTGACCTGGATCTTCCTCTTCTGTCTCACTTTCTCAATCTTCTCATCCAGTGTCGTGGCTGTTCTCTAAGCAAGAAATCAGGAGAGAGAAGCCATAAGAGAAGCCCAGAAGAGCGCGGGGCACAGCGGCCCTACTCCCGGCCCCTGGGCCTCACCTTGCCGCGGAGCTGGCGCAGCGCCGCCGCCCAGGCGCCCTCTCCGCCTGCCTCTGCCTCACCGAAGACGAATGCGGCGCTGAAGTCCCCGTGGGGGAGGCCTCGCAGCCCAACACGGCTCGGCTCCTGCAGCGACACCCAGTGAGCAGCGACCGCGGACCGGGCAGGCCGCACTGAACCGAACAGGTCAGCCCGGCCCAGCCTCTCGCGCGGCGCGGCGCGACCCGGTCGGGCGCCGGGCCCCGCGCGACCCGACCCGACCCGACCCGGCCGCACCTGCTCATCCTCAGAGTCCCCGGACTCGGGGTCCTCGGGCGCCGCGTCCCCCTCCGCGATGGTCCCCACCAGGCCCAGGCTCTGCAGCATGGCTACCGCCGCGCCCCGGAAGTGGCGTCACAGAAGTTGCACGCCGAAACACATGGTCGCGGGGCATCGGCGCGTGCGCGGAGCAGCTCGGGCCGGAGGCTGGTGGGCGGGGCGATGGCGGCCCCCGAGCAGCCCTGCCTCGCCCCGCCCCGCCCACCGCCCCTAAGGCGGAAAGGAAACCGAAAGCGGCGGGGGGCGTGCGGCCCGCGGGGCAGGGTCGGCAGGTGGGGCCGCCGTGGCGCCGGCACTGGAGGAGCGGGGGGAGAGGGAAGAGAGCCGGCATCGGGGGTATCGCCTGTGCTGCCGGCCGGGGGCCCCGGGTCAGTCCCGGGGCGCGGCGCTGGCAGCCGGGGACGGGGTCCGGAGGCCGCCGGCAGGGCTGCCGGCCGCTGGCGCCGTGCCCTGTGCCCGGAGGGCGCCCTGGGGAGCGCGGGGCGCCGCTCGCCCGCCTCGTTCGGGGCCGGGGTCTCGGCGCCGCCCCGCCGGGCGGGGGCGGCGCGGCTGGGCGCGGCCGCGCCGGGAACTGGAAAGCGAAACTTAGGGCGGGGGCGGCTCCGTCGGCGCCGGAGCTGTCGGCACTTGCGGCGGAGCAGGCCCGGGGCTCTGCCGGCGGCCGCGGCAGCGCGCCGGGGACAGGGGTGAGCTCCGAGCACGACGGCGCCGGTTTTCTTCTCGCGGCGCAGGTGCGGTTCAGGCCCGGAGCACAGAGCAGCGCTCTCGCCCCGGGCAGCCGCGGGGCCCCGGCGGAGGCAGCACCGGGGCCCTGAGCGATGGATGGCGCCGGGCAGGAGCCTCGTTCTTGGCAGTCCCGACCTGGCGAAAGAGGTAAGAGCTGTGCGGTTGATGCAGGGCAGCGAGTCACAGAGGAGCTGGGGAATGATGTGCTACAGTGTGACCCATTCTTTCCTTGCCTGTGTACGTGCAGTATAATTTCCTCTGATGTATAAGTTCTTGCATTTCCTTATTTGCCCCCCAAATTCTGGTCGGGGCCCTTAAAGTGATGATATGTTGCAACAATCTCTTTACTAATTTGTTCTGCTAGTATTCAGTGCTTCTCTGAGTATTCAGTTGAGGACTTGATAAAGACTATACAGCGTGTGCTCTCTGATATTGTGAGGGGTCAGGCTTTGTTCAAAAGGTCTGTTTTTTACCTGTGCTATATAAAGAAGGAGCTAGCTGCTGCTACTTTTTTCATTATTTAAATGACAGCTAATTTTGGAGGAAGTCTTGTCCAGTGTAGGAAAATTCTTCTCCAGTCTTTCTTAATTCTGCTTTCTGGACTGTAGAAAAGGTGTTATTTTCTTAGTGTCCTCAAGACTTAACAGCATAAATGAACTCTAGGCATGGCTCTTTTTTTTTTTTTTTTTTTTCCCCCTTCTTCTCTGTGTGGTCAGAAAAAAGGGTACCAAGGAAACACCAACATAAAGGCCTGGGTGTGAAATGCTCTTTTTCTTCTTTTTCTTCTTCTTTTTCTTCTTCTTTTTCTTCTTCTTTTTCTTCTTCTTTTTCTTCTTCTTTTTCTTCTTCTTTTTCTTCTTCTTTTTCTTCTTCTTTTTCTTCTTCTTTTTCTTCTTCTTTTTCTTCTCCTTTTTCTTCTCCTTTTTCTTCTCCTTTTTCTTCTCCTTTTTCTTCTCCTTTTTCTTCTCCTTTTTCTTCTCCTTTTTCTTCTCCTTTTTCTTCTCCTTTTTCTTCTCCTTTTTCTTCTCCTTTTTCTTCTCCTTTTTCTTCTCCTTTTTCTTCTCCTTTTTCTTCTCCTTTTTCTTCTCCTTTTTCTTCTCCTTTTTCTTCTCCTTTTTCTTCTCCTTTTTCTTCTCCTTTTTCTTCTCCTTTTTCTTCTCCTTTTTCTTCTCCTTTTTCTTCTCCTTTTTCTTCTCCTTTTTCTTCTCCTTTTTCTTCTCCTTTTTCTTCTCCTTTTTCTTCTCCTTTTTCTTCTCCTTTTTCTTCTCCTTTTTCTTCTCCTTTTTCTTCTCCTTTTTCTTCTCCTTTTTCTTCTCCTTTTTCTTCTCCTTTTTCTTCTCCTTTTTCTTCTCCTTTTTCTTCTCCTTTTTCTTCTCCTTTTTCTTCTCCTTTTTCTTCTCCTTTTTCTTCTCCTTTTTCTTCTCCTTTTTCTTCTCCTTTTTCTTCTCCTTTTTCTTCTCCTTTTTCTTCTCCTTTTTCTTCTCCTTTTTCTTCTCCTTTTTCTTCTCCTTTTTCTTCTCCTTTTTCTTCTCCTTTTTCTTCTCCTTTTTCTTCTCCTTTTTCTTCTCCTTTTTCTTCTCCTTTTTCTTCTCCTTTTTCTTCTCCTTTTTCTTCTCCTTTTTCTTCTCCTTTTTCTTCTCCTTTTTCTTCTCCTTTTTCTTCTCCTTTTTCTTCTCCTTTTTCTTCTCCTTTTTCTTCTCCTTTTTCTTCTCCTTTTTCTTCTCCTTTTTCTTCTCCTTTTTCTTCTCCTTTTTCTTCTCCTTTTTCTTCTCCTTTTTCTTCTCCTTTTTCTTCTCCTTTTTCTTCTCCTTTTTCTTCTCCTTTTTCTTCTCCTTTTTCTTCTCCTTTTTCTTCTCCTTTTTCTTCTCCTTTTTCTTCTCCTTTTTCTTCTCCTTTTTCTTCTCCTTTTTCTTCTCCTTTTTCTTCTCCTTTTTCTTCTCCTTTTTCTTCTCCTTTTTCTTCTCCTTTTTCTTCTCCTTTTTCTTCTCCTTTTTCTTCTCCTTTTTCTTCTCCTTTTTCTTCTCCTTTTTCTTCTCCTTTTTCTTCTCCTTTTTCTTCTCCTTTTTCTTCTCCTTTTTCTTCTCCTTTTTCTTCTCCTTTTTCTTCTCCTTTTTCTTCTCCTTTTTCTTCTCCTTTTTCTTCTCCTTTTTCTTCTCCTTTTTCTTCTCCTTTTTCTTCTCCTTTTTCTTCTCCTTTTTCTTCTCCTTTTTCTTCTCCTTTTTCTTCTCCTTTTTCTTCTCCTTTTTCTTCTCCTTTTTCTTCTCCTTTTTCTTCTCCTTTTTCTTCTCCTTTTTCTTCTCCTTTTTCTTCTCCTTTTTCTTCTCCTTTTTCTTCTCCTTTTTCTTCTCCTTTTTCTTCTCCTTTTTCTTCTCCTTTTTCTTCTCCTTTTTCTTCTCCTTTTTCTTCTCCTTTTTCTTCTCCTTTTTCTTCTCCTTTTTCTTCTCCTTTTTCTTCTCCTTTTTCTTCTCCTTTTTCTTCTCCTTTTTCTTCTCCTTTTTCTTCTCCTTTTTCTTCTCCTTTTTCTTCTCCTTTTTCTTCTCCTTTTTCTTCTCCTTTTTCTTCTCCTTTTTCTTCTCCTTTTTCTTCTCCTTTTTCTTCTCCTTTTTCTTCTCCTTTTTCTTCTCCTTTTTCTTCTCCTTTTTCTTCTCCTTTTTCTTCTCCTTTTTCTTCTCCTTTTTCTTCTCCTTTTTCTTCTCCTTTTTCTTCTCCTTTTTCTTCTCCTTTTTCTTCTCCTTTTTCTTCTCCTTTTTCTTCTCCTTTTTCTTCTCCTTTTTCTTCTCCTTTTTCTTCTCCTTTTTCTTCTCCTTTTTCTTCTCCTTTTTCTTCTCCTTTTTCTTCTCCTTTTTCTTCTCCTTTTTCTTCTCCTTTTTCTTCTCCTTTTTCTTCTCCTTTTTCTTCTCCTTTTTCTTCTCCTTTTTCTTCTCCTTTTTCTTCTCCTTTTTCTTCTCCTTTTTCTTCTCCTTTTTCTTCTCCTTTTTCTTCTCCTTTTTCTTCTCCTTTTTCTTCTCCTTTTTCTTCTCCTTTTTCTTCTCCTTTTTCTTCTCCTTTTTCTTCTCCTTTTTCTTCTCCTTTTTCTTCTCCTTTTTCTTCTCCTTTTTCTTCTCCTTTTTCTTCTCCTTTTTCTTCTCCTTTTTCTTCTCCTTTTTCTTCTCCTTTTTCTTCTCCTTTTTCTTCTCCTTTTTCTTCTCCTTTTTCTTCTCCTTTTTCTTCTCCTTTTTCTTCTCCTTTTTCTTCTCCTTTTTCTTCTCCTTTTTCTTCTCCTTTTTCTTCTCCTTTTTCTTCTCCTTTTTCTTCTCCTTTTTCTTCTCCTTTTTCTTCTCCTTTTTCTTCTCCTTTTTCTTCTCCTTTTTCTTCTCCTTTTTCTTCTCCTTTTTCTTCTCCTTTTTCTTCTCCTTTTTCTTCTCCTTTTTCTTCTCCTTTTTCTTCTCCTTTTTCTTCTCCTTTTTCTTCTCCTTTTTCTTCTCCTTTTTCTTCTCCTTTTTCTTCTCCTTTTTCTTCTCCTTTTTCTTCTCCTTTTTCTTCTCCTTTTTCTTCTCCTTTTTCTTCTCCTTTTTCTTCTCCTTTTTCTTCTCCTTTTTCTTCTCCTTTTTCTTCTCCTTTTTCTTCTCCTTTTTCTTCTCCTTTTTCTTCTCCTTTTTCTTCTCCTTTTTCTTCTCCTTTTTCTTCTCCTTTTTCTTCTCCTTTTTCTTCTCCTTTTTCTTCTCCTTTTTCTTCTCCTTTTTCTTCTCCTTTTTCTTCTCCTTTTTCTTCTCCTTTTTCTTCTCCTTTTTCTTCTCCTTTTTCTTCTCCTTTTTCTTCTCCTTTTTCTTCTCCTTTTTCTTCTCCTTTTTCTTCTCCTTTTTCTTCTCCTTTTTCTTCTCCTTTTTCTTCTCCTTTTTCACATGATGCAAGATGTCCAAAATATGCTGACTGCCTGGCCAAAACACTCAGCTTTTATGTTGGGAGGCAAGTTAATATGGTTGACTATAATTAAGAAGTATTTCCTTATCTTTTCTTTGTAGGGCATGCCAATCATCGCTTTACACAAACAAGCAGGGATAGAGTAAATAATGGGTCAGGCCAGGCTCACAAGAGAGCAGCTCAGGCTGGGGAAAACCCCCAGGCTAGTAATTACCCTCTTCTACCTGGGCAAAGAGAGGAGAACTTTGGTGGTACTGGACGGTTCTTCAATCACGGAAGAAGAAACCAAGGTGGACAGGCCAACAGTGGATCCACAGGACACTGGAATGAACAAGAGAATGAGGGAAGGGGAAGGAAGCATCAAGACAGACAAGCACATGAGAGAGCCAGAGGGTCCTGGAATGAGCAAGAAAATGAAGGTAGGGTGAAGAGGTATCAGGGTGGACAAGCACATGAGAGAGCCAGAAGACCCTGGAATGAGCAAGAAAATGAAGGTAGGGTGAAGAGGTATCAGGGTGGACAAACACATGAGAGAGCCAGAGAGCCCTGGAATGAGCAAGAAAATGAAGGTAGGGTGAAGAGGTATCAGGGTGGACAAGCACATGAGAGAGCCAGAGAGCCCTGGAATGAGCAAAAAAATGAGGATAGGGGAAGGAAGCATCAGAGTGGACAAGCCCACGATGGAGCTAGAGGGCTGAGGAATGGGCAGGAAAATGAAGGTAGAGGAAGGAGGATGCAACCTGGGGAGAATCCTCGTTTCCACCAGAACCCTACCCCAGGTGGTGCCCAGCTTAGTGAGCAGCCTCAGCAAACCAAAAGGATTGGCTACAAATTCCTAGAAAGTCTCCTCCAGAAAGACCCTTCCGAAGTTGTCATCACGCTTGCTTCCAGTTTGGGTCTGAAGGAACTTCTTTCCCAGACATCTATGAAACCTACTTTCCTTCAGCTCATCTGTCAGGTGCTTCGAAAAGCATGCAGTTCCCGAATGGATCGGCAGAGTGTCCAGCAGCTTCTTGGAGTGGTGAAGGAATCCAACTTTCTCAAGATCTGCCTGCCGCAGTATGTGTCTGACATGATAACTGAGGCAGTCCCTGCTGTACGACATCAGTACCCTGAGCATATTGGTAACATCATCTCACTTCTTCAGGACCTGATCAGTATTTTCCCAGCCAGCTCTGTACAGAACACCTCTATTCTCTTGACAGTCTTGCCAGCATCCATAAATGCCCTGCGAGCTTCTGGTGTGGACATCACAGAAGAAACAGAGAAGAATCTAAAAAAGGTCCAGATGC
Organism: Apteryx mantelli; assembly: GCF_036417845.1. Classification (NCBI taxonomy): domain Eukaryota; kingdom Metazoa; phylum Chordata; class Aves; order Apterygiformes; family Apterygidae; genus Apteryx; species Apteryx mantelli. The sequence continues at coordinate 19,923,888 of NC_089995.1, forward strand.
TTGTGCAGCACCTGCAGGAGAAGAGACGTGAAGGCACACTAAGGGCTGACAACTATACCCTTATGCAACCTCAGGCTGATGGTCAGGAAGAAACCTATCGTACAATGACCATTTATCCAACATATAATGAGGTACATCATGATGAGAAACCCTTTCTACGCCCCAATATTGTTTCTGGAAGATATGAGAGCACCAGCATTTATCTTGACACTCATTTTCGGCTTCTGAGAGAAGACTTTGTAAGGCCTTTAAGGGAAGGTATCCTGGAGCTTTTGCAGAGCTTTGAGGACAAAGGTTTGAGGAAGAAAAAATTTGATGACATCAGGATCTACTTTGACACACGTATTATTACCCCCCTCTGCTCCTCATCTGGTATCGTTTACAAGGTCCAGTTTGACACAAAGCCATTGAAGTTTGTACGATGGCAGAATTCCAAACGGTTGCTGTATGGATCCCTGGTCTGCATGTCTAAAGATCACTTTGAAACATGTCTTTTTGCTACTGTCTCAAATCGTGATAGTGCAGATCTGGCCCAGGGGATTGTGCAGCTATGTTTTAATACACAGAGCCAGGCACTGCTGGCAGAGGTTCAGCCCTCAGACTCCTTCCTTATGGTAGAGACAACTGCCTACTTTGAGGCCTATCGGCATGTGTTGGAAGGGTTACAGGAAATCCATGAAGAAGATATTCCATTCCAGAAGTACATTGTGGAATGCGATGCACATGTGAAGGAGCCAACATACCTGACAATGGGCACTACCTACAACTTTGCACCCTTGATGGAAGACTCTCCAACAGATGAAGACATGCACCCTGATGGCTTGAGAAGGCAGAGTGTCAATGTTCTAGATTCTAACCAGTGGCCTTCAATGGAAACTTTGAGATTAGATGAATCTCAGATGCAGGCATTGAGTCTTGCACTCACCAAGGAGCTGGCTATTATCCAAGGACCTCCTGGGACTGGTGAGAAACATTTGCTTTAGATCTCTATCATTTAAGAAATTCTACTTGCCTCCCCCAGTTAGGAAGACTAACTCTGAGAAAGTCAGCAGCAGTGTCTCCAAACTTCAGACCCATGCCTAGTGGATGCCTGAGTAGCCCAATTAGTGAGAGCTGTGGGGAAGAAGGTTAAAATATCCTCAAATACCCATATATACCTCTAAGTCAGATAAGATCTTACATATCACTGACCTAATTGCTGGTAGACCCCAGGCCAGGTTTTAGGGTGAAAAAGTTTTCAACTGTCTTTGATACCATGGTGTCTCTAGCTGAGCAACTGCTCTATTAGTCTTCATAGCATGTTAGAATATTGGGAATGTTCAGCTCTGGTCCTCTAGGTGTACAAAGCATTGCAATGGTGACTGCAGGCGCGTGTAAACCCTCTCACAATTGTGGGGAAGGTTGATGAATTTTAACTATTCTAAGTGGTATCTGAACTCAGCAAGCATCCACTGCTTTTGTTCTCCTGGTATCTGAATGTTTCATATACAGCTGACTCTCATATGTGGAGCCAGTGTCTGACCCCGGTTTATTAACCAAAAGGCAGCATTCTTGCAGAACAGACTTGCTCAGTTACAGCCCAGAAAGGATAGCAGCAGTGACATGCTACTTTGTTTACATATTGTAACCTAGCTACCTCTGGGGTAAGATCTTGGTTAGCACAGGTGAGATTTGCAGCCCAGAGGGAAACCTTGTATCTTGTTTTGATTCCTGTGTTTCAAGGCACCCTGTAGAGGGTGGATTACCCTTTTCTGATTCTGAGCTTGTTTTGCAGGGAAGACCTATGTGGGTTTGAAGATTGTTCAGGCTCTCTTGACTAATGAGCATGTGTGGCAAAGCACTGTCCAGAAATCTCCCATCCTTGTAGTGTGTTACACTAACCATGCACTGGATCAGTTCTTAGAAGGTAAGAGTGTCTGCTAAATATGCAGGGGGAAGAGATAGAAATTATAGTATTTGCTCTTTGCTCTAACTGTCCCACTTCTGGACATGACAACATGCCCTTATGGCTTTTGCTACTGACTCCAGCCCCACTGACACACAATAAGAAAGCTGTCAGATCAATCCAGTGTAGAGCTTGTAGTCAAATGCTGCTCTCCCTACCCCTTGACCTGCTGCAGAAAACAGAGCTTGGCTCTTCAGCACTAATATTTCTGTTTGATTCCCAGGAATATACACATTCCAAAAAAGTGGGATGGTGCGTGTTGGGGGAAGAAGCAGCAGTGAGGTCCTGAAACAATTCACCTTGAGGGAGCTGAGGAAGAAGTGTGAATTCCGACGCAACTTGCCAATGCATCTTCGCAGGGCCTACGTGAATGTATGTGCAGTTTGCCAGAGACCATAGGGAACTGGGTTGCCTGTGCATTGGACAAGCTAACTAAACTTCCTCCTCCAGACATGCTCCTTCACCTTGTCTTACACTGAAGTCAGCCTCTTAATCCTTCTGTCCTTGTTCACTTTATCAGTTTCTTGTCCTGCTGTTTCTGAACTTTGTTTATCTGAGTATGATGATGCCTGTCTTCTCTTTGTTATGAGTAGATAACCAGTCAGATGAAACAGGCTGAGCAGGAGCTCCATGAAGGAGCAAAGCACTTGGAGTGCACTACATATGGAGTGCTGCATGAGCGCCACTTGGAAGCATGCATTGCCCCCCAGCACTGGGACAGTCTGATGAGTGGTCTGGTAAGAGAGGTCCCTTTCTTCTGAGTCAAGCAGTCCCAGTGTCTGTTTACTGTATTCCTATGCCCTTTCTGCAAATGAGACTGAGGTTCCCAAGCACACTTTTTTGAGCCTCACTCAGCTAGTAGGAAAGAGAGGAAGTGAATGGCAAGCCATGCCAATTGACTGTAGTCTCTAAAAATGTTGTGGGTTTTTTTTTTTTTTTTTGGGGGGGGGGGGAGAAGGGGGGAGAGGAGGGTTGTTTCTTTTGTTTTTTTGGCCGGAGCTTTAAATTTTGCTTCTTTAAACTGCACTGATTTCAAATGATCTTTATCAATGTAAAAATACAAGAGACCAAAAGAAAGCCCCTTAAACTGAAGGGAAAGAGGGATGCTTTTTCTGAAGATCTGAGCCTGCCCAGGCTTTCTAGCTCTGGATGTCACGCAGGGCACTTTTCCTAATTTTATGCTGCTGCTGGTTGTTGCTTTGACATTATTCTAAGACTCTGAACTGCAATAGATCTGGCTGATTTAACTTTCTTTATACTAGGATGAGGAGGAGTTTTACTACAATGGTTCAATGATTCTGGAGTGGTTGGGCCTTGGTGTAACTGTCTTCACCCAGAGTGCTGCTGAGAACCTAGGGGCTGAGAATCCAGGTAAGAAACTCATCCTCTGTAGGTGTGTCTGCCCAAGCAATGCATGCATGCCAAAGAAAAGACACCGCTACTTAACAAACACTGAAGATACATGATACTGTAAGGGAGTGGAAAGATTATTAACCTTAATTTCCACATGGTGGTCTGACTGCTGCATTGTGATTCTGCCAGAGTGGCTGTGGCTGCCTGCATGTAACTAGTGACTTTCACAGGTGGTCAGCAGCAAAGAGAAGAGGAGCAGGAAGTTGAAGCAGAAGAGGAGCTGTTGGAAATCCCAGAGGAGGCTGACCTGATTCAAGCTGACAGAGTGATTGAGGATGAGGAGACAGCAAAGCCTCGAAGGAGGAAGGAGGAGGCTGTTCATGAACTGGCCAGTGTGCTGCTGGCTATGAAGCTGGAGAACCAAGAAGAAGGAACAGCCCAACCACAGCAGAAGGCTATGCAGTGGGAGGTAACTGCATGCGCTAGCATACCCTGGCTCTGCCTGAGTTTGTAAGGAGTAACATGGGGATGCTAATACAGAAGGAACTTTGTGCTATAACTGCTTGTTTGGGGGGATGGTTCTGCAGATAACTGCTGCTCAGAGGAAGAAAATGAAACAGAAGATGAGAGTTGAGCTCCGTAAACTGAGTGCAATGACAGAGTTGGAGGCCAAGACTATTCGGGATGTGTGGCAACTTGACCTGAGCTCCCGCTGGAGGCTTTACAGGTGACAGTACAGTTTTACAGAGTCTGTAAAGCAAATGTGTCCTAGGACTTTCAGTTTGCAAGCTCCTTCCGTCAATCTGAGGTGTTTCTGTCCATACCTGTTCAGTTCATTACCTGAACATGCTTCTCCCTGTAAGATATTTGTTCTCACTTTGCCTATATTGGCAGGACAGTGTTGTCATCACTGCTCTGTGGGTTGGGGACTGAGTATAGATGGTATTCCTCTCTTGCCCAGGAGACACACAGGAAGTTTTGAACTGACTCTGCTCAAAACTTTCAGATCACTGTCCTGTTCACCTTGCTGTGCATGATAATGGTACTTCCTTCTCAGGCACTGGCTGCAGATGTACCAGGGCTTTATTCGGCGGAGGATTCTGCAGCATGAACAGCAGTACCAGGCAGCAGCAGAGAGGCTGGCAGAACTGAGGCTGCAGGAAGATCTCTGCATTCTCAAAGAGGCTCAAGTTGTGGGGATGACAACTACAGGTACGTGGCAGTTGGGGAACAAACCAGCATCCCACTGTATCCAGTGATGGTAAAAAGGACCTCACTGCCAAAAGATTAGTATCCAGCGCTGCTTGACAGCCTGGGCCAGACTCCACGTTAATCTGAAGCCTTCTTAATCTCTGACTCCCTTTGCAAATGTGGCTATCACAGACAAGCTGTCAGTTAGCTGCGTAAGCAGTTTCTGTTCTTGATCCACTGCTCGTGTCTGAGTTAAACGCAGTTGATATTAGCACTGCTATCTCCACATCACCTTTTAGTGAACACAGGTTGCATGAGTCTTGTAATCCAACCCTTTGGAGAGACAATTTTGGGTTTATTTAGGTGTGTTGATCCATGTGTTGAGCAGGTGTCCTCTGAAGAGAAGGTCAGGAAAAGGCCAAGGCATAGGACTCCAGTCCCACATGCCTTCCCTAATTTTCCTTCCATATAGAAGCCATTCTTGCTATGGTTCTGCTTCAAAGCCCAAAAGGATGAAACTTGGATTGTGGAATCTTGGGAAGACCCTCAGTCTCTTTTGGGACATAACATATCGTGAAACTCCCCACCCTGAAAATTCTCTCATTAAGTAATTATATTCTGCTAAAGCTTATCTTCTCTCCTTGCCCAGGTGCTGCCAAATACCGTCAGATCTTACAAAAAGTGGAGCCACGAATTGTAATTGTAGAAGAAGCAGCAGAGGTGCTGGAGGCTCACACCATTACTACTCTGAGTAAAGCTTGCCAGCATCTCATTCTCATCGGTGATCACCAGCAGGTAACATCTATACCTTTTCACCAAACACCAAATGTGAAAGGTTGCCAAGCCTTACAGCTTCCCAGTTTCCACGGGTGTTATTGGCCCTGTTTCCTGTGGTTCTGGAGTAAGCCTCCCGTGAGACTTGTCTTGTAGTTTAACTATCACAAGTGACATGCGCTTGAATCCAGTTTAGTTGTGACTGTACCTAACCTTGACACTTAGCACTTCTCCAAAAAATCCAGTCTCTGCCTTTCTGCTGGGGACCAGGGTTGCGGGAAAAGGTGATGAGTGAAAAAAATCTTACTATTGCCTAGGAGAAGTGCTAAAAAGTGGACTCCTATCCCTTCTTTTTCAGCTGCAGCCTAGTGCCAATGTGTATGACCTGGCCAAGAACTTCAATCTGGAAGTCTCTCTCTTTGAACGGCTGGTGAAAGTCAATTTCCCCTTTGTCCGCCTGAAATACCAAGTGAGGAGCAGTTCTCAAACATTCTCTTATGGCATTTGCATTTTACCTGGTTTAAATTTACAGTACGTCTAATTTCGTATTTCTGCTCACAGAGCAGCCTAAAAGAAAAGGATGTGCTATTTAATCCTGAGAAGAGTGGTAAGAGCTGTCAAACTGCCATAAACAGTATACTGCTGTTCCAGGCATTTTAACCCTAGCTGACTGGTTATACGCTAATGTGGCCTGCAACACTGTGGTTCCTACACCTTTTAGTGCTACGAACACAGCTTATTGGGGCATCTGAGAGAATGGCAGCGCGAATCTTCTCAGGCTGCCTCCTCCTAAAGTGTTACAACTGTATATTTTGGTATCTGGACAAGTTGATTCTTCCTCCAGCAGTCCTGTATTTAAAATTCTCTAGAAGAGATCATGTAGTGGTTAGGGTGAGGTGCTGGATTTTGTTATGTAGAACCCTGTTCTCCTTAGATTTGCACTGAGACCAGCATGCTTATTGCAACAGCCTTGCCAAATGATTTTCATGGAGGTACTATGGTAACACTCGCCTTATAATTGCTGTTGGAGGGAGGGTTCCCATCTTGATTCTTACTGCAAAGTCACCCTTGTCTTGTATTTGGCCACTGTATTTACAGTGAAACAACAGATTCTTGGCAGGGAAATATGGTGCTTCTTCCTCAAGACTGATATACAGCTGCTTTGTGTTTCAGCACCGCATGCGTCCCGAAATTGCCCGGCTTCTCAGCCCCCATATATACCAGGAGCTGGAGAACCATCCATCTGTCCTGAAATATGAAAACATAAAAGTGAGTTTTCAGTAGTCCAAGCACTTTCCCTCTGTTACTGGCTAAAACAAGTTTCTGTAGAATAATATTTAAGGATTTTAACTTCTTAAATCAAGTTCAGCTAATGAAACTGCTACTTAAATCAAGGAAGCAAGGGATGCAGAATTAGGCATATAACTTGTAACTTTGTCTGGCATTAGTGACTGTGGGCATTGTAAATGGATCTGGTATTGATGACTTTAAAAGAACAGTCAAAAAAGGAAGAGGGACTAAAAGAATTTTGTGTGATTGAAAGCTAGGAAGAAATCTTAAATGAAACTTAAAGTATAATTTGTGAAACTTCCTCATAAGATATGTGACTTATTTGGGTTCTTTGTTTTGGCACCTTTACCTGTACACAAGATCTGCAAACAGGATCTATGCAGCTTAAAAGTATAAATGAATCATTATTGGCTAATGTGTGCAACCAACAGCTAGGATTTAATGATTTATTAAGCTGAGCATTGGTATGCTCGCCTCACCATAAGATGCCTGAAGTGTCTTTGCAAGTCAGGCAGGCATCATTCAGAAGAGGAAGGGTCACAGCCTCTGCTTCTTTAATATTGCTGAGTTTCCATCTTCCACCAACTTCCTGTTTTCTGATATTTATTTCCCTGCCCCACTTCAGTTATGATTTTATACCTTTCCATGTTAGTGCTCATCTTCTTTTATCTTTGAACTAGTAACAATCGTACCTCTGTAATTTTACCTATCCTATCTTGCATAGCCCTGTTCTGCAGACTTTTGCACAGCTCTCTGTCACAACAATTTCCTCGGAATTCTGAGCCAAGGTTACACAGCAATGCTGTGTCCGAGCTAGGTCTTGGATCCTTGGAACCAAAACAACTGAATACCCTGGGACAAAGAATTAGAGGTGGTTACAGAGAGAAGATTACAGTAGCTTAGTCTACTTAGCTCTCTCTTCATGAAAAGACAGTACTTGTTAGTTGAAAGCTCTTTAACTGGATGAGAAAGGTGCTAAAAACCACAGTAGAATGCTGAAGCCAGGCAGGAGAAAATTAACAGTGAGGATGTTTATTTACTGGAATAAGCTATCTAGGAAAGTTGCAGGTGTCCTCTTGGTATCTTCAAATCCAGATCAAGTATTTTGTAGAAGATGCCTTAGTTAAAAATAGCTATTTAGGTCAGGAGAAATAGGGTAAAATTTTGTGATCTCCTATGAGATAAGCTATTCTGGAGAATGTTATGGTCCTATTTGGCCTTAAAACAAACTTGAGATATCAAAACCCATCAAAATTTCATCATCTTAACTAGTACAGTAACCAACAGAGGTGACCATTGAATTAAATTATACAGCAGTTATTGCAACTATGGACATGCTGGAAAGCCAGAGATCTGCATGTGATTCATGAAAAGTGTTCTTTCCTGAAAAAAAGCAGTCTCTATGTTTTGGTGTAACAGGCCAAGAATTCCTTGTGGGTAGAATTCCAGTTAATAGGCAAAAAAAAACGAAGGTCCCCATTAACCCAAGGCAAATGGAAGTTTTAAACAAGTGAGCAGACAACTCACTAAACCCCTGACTACTGAGTAACTACTGGAAATGTCACTAATCAGCTCAAAGTCTCCTCTGATGAATATACTATGGAAATCTAAGAGGCAATTACTTTAAGTATGCAGTAACCACATATTGCAGTCCTCTTCTAAAGAATCTTCTTAGTAAGGGATAATCAGGGATGTGGGAAGGGAGAATTCTGCTGCTGAGATTCTTTTCTTTTGTTCCAGGGGGTCTTATCTAACCTCTTCTTTGTGGAGCATGACTTTCCTGAGCAAGAGATCCAGGAAGGGAAAAGCCACCAGAACCTGCATGAGGCCCAGTTTGTAGTGGAATTGTGCAAGTATTTCTTGTGTCAGGATTATCTACCTTCTCAGATCACCATTCTCACTACCTATACTGGGCAGCTTTCCTGTCTGCGCAAGCTCATGCCAGCCAAGACCTTTGCAGGTGTGAAGGTTCATGTTGTGGATAAATACCAGGGGGAAGAGAATGATATTATCCTGCTGTCACTTGTGCGGAGCAACAAAGAGGAGAGATCAGGGTTCTTGCAGATCTCTAATCGGATATGTGTAGCATTATCCAGAGCTAAGAAAGGGTTGTATTGTATCGGAAATATGAGAATGCTTGGCAAGGTTCCTCTCTGGAGCAAGATCATTCACACCCTCCGGGAGAAAGGCCACATTGGCCGCTCATTGATGCTTTGCTGCCAAAACCACCCAGAAACCAAGACACTGGTATCTGCAGCAGCAGACTTCAGCAAAGTCCCAGAAGGAGGCTGTAGTCGTCCCTGTGAATTTAGGTTGAGTTGTGGACATGTTTGCACAAGGGCATGTCACCCATATGACACACAGCACAAAGAGTATCAGTGCCTGAAGCCTTGTCAAAAGGTGCTTTGTACAGATGGGCATCGCTGTCCGCAGTTGTGTTATGAGCCCTGTGGACCCTGCATGGTGAAAGTAGAGAAAACTATTTCTAAGTGTGGCCACCAACAGATGGTGCCATGCTCTACTCCAGACACTGAGTTTTTTTGCCAAGAACCTTGTCAGAAAAAGTTGAACTGTGGGCACACATGCAACAAATTCTGTGGGCAGGAATGCACTACAGCGTGTCCTGAGCTGGTTACAGTTGCATTGAAATGTGGCCACATCCAGCAAGTGAAGTGCTGGATCACTGAGGAGATGAAACATGGGATGCCTGTGGAATGTAAAACTAAGTGTTCTGTCACACTAGAGTGTGGTCACGTATGCCCAGGTTCCTGTCATACCTGCTTTGAAGGAAGATTTCATAAGCCATGTAACAGGCCTTGCAAGCGCTTCTTAGTCTGCTCCCACAAGTGTCAGCAGCCTTGTACTACCGAATGCCCTCCATGTCAACTGGACTGTCAGAACCACTGCATTCATAGCAGATGTAAAAAGAAATGTGGAGAGAGCTGTTTTCCGTGTGCAGAGCCATGTGAGTGGCGATGTCGGCACTACCAGTGTACCAATCTTTGCTCTGAACCATGCAATAGGCCTCGTTGCAATGTACCGTGCACTAAACTACTGCACTGTGGACACCCTTGTATTGGATTGTGTGGAGAGCCCTGCCCACAGAAGTGCCTTGTCTGTGACCGTGAAGAAGTCACCCAGATCTTTTTTGGCTTTGAGGAAGATCCAGATGCTCGATTTGTACAGCTTGAAGACTGTGGCCATGTCTTTGAGTCCCAAGGCCTTGACCATTATATGGATGAAGATGATGATGTCATCAAGCTGAAAGTGTGCCCTGTCTGTCAGACACCTATTAGAAAGAATTTAAGATATGGCACCATTGTGCAAAGGCGGCTGGATGAGATAGAGAGAGTGAAAGAGAAAATCCAAGGCCCAGTACAGGAAATTGAATCTAGAAGACAAAGCCTACAGGCTGCACTAGCAGGGAATGCTGTTCTGCAGAGGAATCTACCCCTTAAGTACCTTATGCTGGAAGATAAACTAAGGGTCTCTGTTTTATCCACAAAGAGTATTGGACTAATTGAGAACCTGCTTAACTTCTATGAACGTCTAGCTGATCTGACCAATTCTATGAGCAAAATTGATGCAAGTGAGAGGAAAGAACTGAGGAAGCGGCTGGATGAAGTCCAGAAGTGGCTGGATAAGCCGCGCCTCAGTTTTACAGGGCAGGAGCTCTCTGACCTGCAGGTTGAGATTCAGAGACTGACCTACTTGCTGAGTCTCTTGGCAAGGTGCAAAGGTGCAAGCGGGAGGATCACCCCAGCCCTTGCAGAAGAGATTGCTAGTGTGCGTGAGATCCTGGAAGGGACAAAGAAATTTAGAGATGAGGATGAGGCTGTAGTAAAGACTAAACTAGAGAGGCTCTGCAGGGCACTGCCTGTGTCAGGGCTAGGGATCTCTGAAGCAGAGCGGGTGCAGATTGTCAGTGCTGTTGGCTGCTCACCTGGTCACTGGTTCAAGTGCAAAAATGGGCATATCTATGTGATTGGGGAGTGTGGGGGTGCAATGGAGAGGAGCAGGTGCCCCGAATGCCATGAAGCGATCGGGGGCACAAACCACACTCTGGACAGCACCAACAGCCTGGCCCCCGAGATGGATGGGGCAACACACGCGGCCTGGTCCGATACAGCCAACAACCTGCTCAACTTCGAGGAGCTCCGCAGGCTGCTGTAGCGGTGCCCCCGCCGCCGGGGCCGCCGCGCCGCCTCCGCGGGCGCCCCTGTAGCTAATAAAGTGTATCCACGTTCTCTGCGGCTCTCGTCTCTCGGGCCGGGCTCCGCGGCGGGCGTGGCGCGCGGCTGCGCCGTTACCCGGAAGCGGATGTGGCGGCCGGGAGGGAGCGCTGCTGGTCGCGGCGCCGCCATGGAGCCGGCGGGCGCGGGGCCGCGGCGAGCGCGGGAGCCGCTGCGGGACCTGCGGGGAGCGCTGCGCGCGGTGCTGGCGCGGGTCCGAGGTGGGGGCTGGGCCGGGGCAGGGGCCGCGCCGCGCCGCCTCCGGCCTTTCTGAGGTCTCTTTCTGCCTTTGCAGAGGGCGAACCGGGCGAGGGCCGCGAGCCGTTCGAGCCGCAGCGCTTCTGGGACGCGCTCGGTACGGAGCGAGCGGGGGCGCTGCACGGGGCGGTGACGGGGCCGGGCTACGTGCGGGCCGGGTTAGGGCGGTGCTGCGGCCGGGCTGCCGCACGGGGCAGAGCTGGGCCGGGGCAGGGCTGGGGCCGGGCTGCCGCACGGGGCAGAGCTGGGCCGGGGCAAGGCTGGGGCCGGGCTGCCGCACGGGGCAGAGCTGGGCCGGAGCCGGGGCAGGGCTGGGGCCGGGCTGTCGCACGGGGCAGAGCTGGGCCGGAGCCGGGGCAGGGCTGGGGCCGGGCTGCCGCACGGGGCAGAGCTGGGCCGGGGCCGGGGCCGGGGCCGGGGCCGGGCTCGGTCGGGGCGAGGCCACCATGTGGGGCTGGGCTGGGGTGGGTGCCGTGCAGGCACGTTCAGCAGTTTTTGTGGGTAGTGTTAGTGACAGAGCTGGGACTCTGGTGCCGTTACATGACACGGCTATGAGTTACAAGAGACATCACCAGGAAGGTCTCCAGTCAGGGCTCCTGCATTTGTCCTCAGCTTCCTCGTGTCGTTGCTGACAAAGCAGCAGGCAGTATGGAGTAGCTGTCATGACCCAGCTTTTTAAAGGTTTTGGTCTGTGTTAAAGCCTGCTGGCGTGTCCTGGTAAAGGTGTCATGGGCCAGGAGACAAAATGTGATCGTGGATTTCAGAACCGGCCAAGTAAAAAAGTAGAAATGAATGGACAGTTTAGTGTGACACAGCTGCAATGTGGATTTTTTTTCTTCTGCTGTACGGTTTAGCTTATATTCTTGTCGCATTTAGAAACGAGAGACAGTAATCAGCAGGTAGATGTTAGGGCTAAACAGCATCAGAGAAGACATTGCTCATCTAGCTGTTCTGTTTTTTCATGTTTTACTTAAGATCCTGACAAATGTCTTTTTCCTATTGGATCATTTCTAGGTCAGACATTCAAAGCAACATCACAGGAAGCTACAAAGCTGAGTCTGGCATTCTCAAGGCCTCCACTGCCTTCTGTAGAGGTGAGTGAAAGCCTCCACAGAGTGGGAAATTGCAGTGCGTGTGCTAAGTTTCAGATATCTCCTGGCTCACTAGACCAAAACAGAGTGGTTGGATTCAACACAAACGGGGGACATTTGTGTGGACTACATGTTGTAGAATATATTAATCCAGTTCAAGAATTGCCTAAAGAACTGATTTCTGGAGGTTGGGGGAGTATACCAAATAAGTATTCTTATATTCTTTTCTTTAACATCATTTAACATATACAGCTGCTTGCAGGTGAAGACAGTATATTGGGCAATGTGGATCTTATATCTAAGAATGGAATTATTTTTGCTGTTAATTGAGAGAAGTTTTAACACAGTTGTGTTTCAAAGAGGAAAAAAAGAACACAAATTCAGAATAATGATCTAAGCCACTTCTTCCTCTCTGATGCATGACCAGCAGACTAGTGGGTGTTTTCTGTTACCAAATCATGAGGAAACGCATGATGCATACAGTGAGTCTGCAGCTCTAGCGAGTTATTCCATTCTGCACTTGCAGACTTCAGAAACACCTAAATGCTGTAATTTACCATTGTGCTGTACTTGTTTCTTGAGCAAGTTGGCCATTGCTATGCTTCCCTATAGTCTTTTTTCAAAGTAATCTGGATTTAAATGGTTGCTTGTGAGACTTTCTAAATGGAATGCAGTAATGAAATTTTCCTGGTTAATCCTTTTGCCTATCCATTTTCAGGATTGTCAGAAGCTGAGTGAAGATGTCCAAAATGCAATTCTTGCAGTTGCCACAGTTTACTACTCGCTCCCCAAAGGTCAAGGTGAGATAGTAACAGCAGGGCAGTGCCAGTTCTTTCATCACTGTATGATGAAGCCCAGTATTTCAGAGTCTAGTAGGAGACTTGGCATCTACAGGAAAGCAAGTTCTCATGAGCAAAGAGAGTCCCATTGTCAGCTATTCCATAGACCTGCAACATGGTTATGAGTGAACCATTCCACTGTCTACTCCTGTGGATTTCCAGCTGTGAAAGAGTGATAATTTAGGAAGAAGTATAGTTGATTGAGTGTTTGTATTTATAAAACGTTGAGATCTTGCCCGAAGTCCTTTTGAAACTCGAGAACAACATCGCTTCCTTCAAAGTACCTGTAACTTTATATATACCATGTATCTGCATGACTGGAGCTGCCTGTGTATTCATCTTTGGCAATTGCTTTCTGTCATTGCTGTCTTTTTTCTCAATCTCAACCAGGTACTACTCTTCGGAAGATGGTACGAGATGCTACTACTGAGGTAGTGGAAGGAATGATCCAGCTCACAGAAACAATTCTCAATACTCCATTGGAGAGGTAATGCTCTTCCAGAAAGAAGAGAGAAAATGTTACAGGTATACTTGTCAGGGAACAGCAAGTGCAGGCTGCTCCCAAAGGAAAGGGGGGAGCCAGGAGCTGACCATGGTTTTAAGGCAGGCAGAGGCAGTGCCCTCACCAGCAAGGGCCCAGTCTCATAGTATCTGAGTGAGCAGAGCAGGCCTGGTGAAGGTAGCCATGTTCAGTTGAGAGTTCAGATCGTCAGTCAAGTCTATAGCGGCAAGGTGTATTTGAGGTCAAGCTGGAAAATCAAGCCAGCAAGTCAGGGTCAGGTCCTGAAACAGTAACCAGGGTCAGACACAGACCAGTGATTGCCCAGTTGGGTCAGTGGTGAATTGGGCCCAAGGTCAAGCCAGGAAGTCAAGTCAGTGGGTCAGGATCAGGGTCGGAATCGAGGGGGTATGAGACTGGGTGCAGACATAGCTGCTACGCAGCTGTGATGTAGCACAGACAGGGCCCAGCCAGAGAACTTAAAAGCATCTTCTAGGGGAAGGAGGGACTGGGCCTCACTTCTAACTTTCTTCACAGGAGCTCTTATCAGTAAAAGAACTGACCTTGGACTTAGCCAGCTAAACTCTTTAACTGAGCCAGCTAAAGTCCTGGGAGGGTGGAAACCACTCAAGGCCCTGACAGTACTCAGTAACCAAGTGGGGTATCTTTTTGTACAGAGAGAATAGATTTTCATCCTGTCTGTGGCAAGGAAAGAGGCTGGGAGCAGGATTCCCGTGAAGGTGCTGGGGTAGTGTTTGCATTGGTGGGCAGGTTTTGCCCTTGGAGTGGACTGTCCTACACAATGATCACTTGACTTTCTGAAGCTAGTTATCGGAACACTATGCTTCCTGGGAGATATTATGGAACCTCTTTTCACTGATTACAGACCACTGCCCGTAGGCAGAGGTCAGCAATCTCTGATACAGACTACTAATTTGGATAGATTCTGGAAGATATATAAGCACGAGCACCTTGAGAGGCCTCTGTGGAGGTTCCTGCTTCTTTTTCCAAATAGTCATTAAACTCAGTAGGAACCAGCACCTGTTGCTTTGCACAGATGCAACATACCAATGACCAGCTGCTTGGTGACTGCAGAAAAGAAAATCACAATTTAGCAGAACAGTGTTACTGATTCTAACTTTGAGTGGCTCTGGTTTGTTTCAGCTTGTCTCAGGAACAGCTTATATCAACTGGTAGTGTGTGGGAGGCATGTGAGCAAGCATCCAATCTGCCACGAGGTGAGTACTGTGTATGCGAAAAAAAATGGACTAGGATATGTGGTCTTGGAATATCGATGGCCCTTGTGAGGAATATTGTAGCTAACACAATAGAGACTCGCTCATTTTGCAAAACTGTACTATTCTTTGAAGTGTATAAGCTTGGAAGCCAGGTCAGGTTGTTTTCATGGCAGCAACGCAGCTCTGAACTCTGCAAAAATGTTTGAGCCTATGGTCTCAAGATCTAATGATCTCAAACCTAGGTGAGTGTTGCTGGGAACTAATTTAAATCAGTACGGTGTCAGATTTTTTCTTCCTTTTGTTTTTACAGATAACCAGGCAGCAGTTGTGTCAGCTCTAGCTGCATGTCTAGGTGTGGTCAAGGATGCTTTGGAAGAGATGGAACATGTAAGGAAGGCCCTAAGCCTTTGAAAAACCTGCAGTGATGGGTTGCAGTGATGGAATACGGGAATGGTTTTATACACAGGCTCTGATTTGAATTGGATTTGATATGAGCTAGCTTATTGTGTTACCTGGATCTTAATGAGTTTTTAAACCCAAGTCTGATCCTGCTACCTTATATATGGTTTTTATGAGGCCATGTCCTTGAATGTGGGTGGGTGGTTCTAGGCTGATGTAAGAATGGGACTCTCTGCCAGATTCTTGCTTCTCACTGTTGAATTGGAGCAAGGGGTTGTTTTTTCTTAAACTGATCCCATTAGGATTAACAAAATTGGGCAACTGAGATGCTGGTGCAAGAGAGATTCCTCCATAAATTATTTGTATGATTTCTAGATAATGTTTTCTCTTTTTTGCTGGGTACTCTTGGAATGGATGTTAGGCCCTGGATTTTCAATGCATCTGTGTTCTCAGGCTCTGGTGGAAGGGCGAGACCCCTACAGTGACATCATGGAAGATGAGGAGCTGGGCTTTCGGGGCAACAGAGATACCTACTGGTCAGAAGCTGACCGGAAGCTGCTTGGCCCCTGCATGGGATTAATGAAGGCTTCCAAAGCTTGCTTGAAGAAGGTCTTGGGTGTAGTGAAGGCTCATGGAAAAGCTGACTCTTCAGAGCAGATCGCTCAGCTGGATGACCTTGCAGACATTGCTAATGAGATCAGTCCAAGGTAAGCAGGTCTCTCCCCTTGTTGCTTTCTGCTCCAGAGCAGTCCCTGTGTTTCCTGAGGTCTAGAGAGTGGATCAGGAAAACCTATATGACATTGAATCTGTGAGCTAGTGGTGGAAGCAGCTGTGTGTGAAGACACTATTATGGCATAGACTGTTGAGAGATATGCAGATTAGGAAAGGAACGTGTTCTGCACCTTGAGGTAGTGCTGTGACTGTGAGTGGGGATGAGATGGGAGTGGGCACCGAAGCCTGAGAAGGCAGTGAAAAGCATCCTATTGGTTTAACTGATGTCTCATTGTCACGCTCTGCAGTTCCAGACTTACACTTAGGGTGGGTGTAGGCTTTGACCAAGGATCTATAAGTTGTGCTATCAAGGACTTTTCTTCAGTGGTGACTTCCCTCTCTTCTATTCTAGTGTTGATGAGCTGGCACTGAGCATGTATCCACCTATGAACCAGCTGGCTGTGCGACTCAATGTAAGTATCTGCAGCCTGCATTCAAATCGAATTGGAGGGATTATGTGTCTGGTGGGTGTCAGTCACTGTATCAGTAACAGTTCTTAGGGATGAGGAGTCCTCTGGTTCTTATACGTTTAGTTTCCTTGAGGTGGAAATGTGTTTCTCTTCTTTACTTCTTCAGGGAAGAGCATGGCCACTCTAGGGTTGACTCTGAGTTATAATCCATAGAGATGTCCAGTGACAGTATCTCAGGCAAGTGGGATCTAAGGCTGCCAGTGTGTTCCATGTCTACTTTCTTCCCTCTGTCGGGTAGATTTACTCAAATGAAGTGATCTAAATTAAAACTATAAAATAAAAATTTTTACAGTGAGCATGATCAAGCACTGGAGGAGGTTGCTCAGAGAAGCATTGGAATCTCCATCTTTGGAGATTTTCAAAACTTGGCAAGGCTCTGAGCAACCTGACTAAACTTTGAGGTAGGCCTTGCTTTGAGTGGGAGATTGGACTAGGTGACCTCCAGAGGCCCTTTCCAACCTAAATTAAGTGTATACCTTCCCATATCTGAAAGTCTTTATTCTGACTCTTAGTTCTCATTTCTTGCATTTGGCCAGTGCGTTGATCTTTTGGTACAAAATATTAAACATTGCTTAATATCAAATTGCATTGCAAACAGTCACTTATGACTTCATGTCTTAATTCCAGTTACCGATTTCTCACAGGCTTATCTTTTTAAGAAGAAAGCATTTTAATATTTGGCTTTTTTTTAAAGTCTTTTTTTTTTTTTTTTTAACTTGTCCTAGCCAGCAGTAGGTTGGGAGACACTCCCAGCATGGCAATGTTAGCTTCCTCCTGCATCAGGGTCTGCAGCAGTTTTACTCATTCTTGACTGTATCGAACACTCCTACATGCCTCTTTCTTTTCCGATACTGCTGGGCCCCTTCTTCCCATGTATGGTTCACTCATTTCCCTTTTGTTTCTTTCTAGGCTGCTAAATTGGCGTCAGTATTAAAGAAAGTCTTAGAGATTACAAAGTGAGTATGAGTTACAGTTCTCAAGTGTGTGTTCCCTGATACGAAAGCTGATATCATTCTGCCTCTTGTCAAGGATGACTCATTTCTAAATAGTGAATGCTTGTATTTTGGCATGTTATCTGGAAGGAAAGAGATGGGAATAGGAAGAGGATGGTAGGAATAAAAGTGGTCCCTGCTGAAGACAAGAGTATCAGGGTTTGTGATTAGAGACATGAATGTGGCTTCTTCCTTGCTCAAAGCACTCTGTGAGGCACAGCAGTGTTGTTTTATTGCTGTTGTAATTCAGCACTTTGCAACAGCCATGTGGTGTGGGGGTTTCTCTAGTCTACAGGTGCACAGGTATAAGGCACCTAGGAGACTTTCCTAATGTATTTCCTCTACTTTTGCAGAACAAGCCATGTATGTCTGCCATCAGAGGAAGGCTGGGTGCAGTTTCTCACTGGTGCAGTAGATCACAACATGGACAAAATCAAGAACTTCACACAGGGTGAACTTTAGCTCTCCTATGTCAACGTGTTGCTGCCACTGGCTCTGGCATATGCTTTCCCAGTGAATCTGTCTGGCCGTTTTCTAGCTATAGGAGAATGATGAGGACAGTTCTTTTAGGGGAGAACTTTACTGTCTCTTGGCAGAAGTTTCTTAAGTTTCCCAGGGAGGAAGTCACCCTTTGCTATCGCAAAAGCTGTAACTTTTGCTTGGACTCCTGGAATGATGCAATGCTGCATCTTAATGCTGTGAATGTGCCCCATTCTTCAGATGTTACAGCTACCATGGGGTACAAAGAGCAATAAAATGTTAGATTTGCATGGGTGACTTCATCTGTTTTCATGTGGCAGGATATACACAGAAGGAAAGGCTCTTGCTTCTTTTGCAAGCCAACAAATGAACCATTAAAATAAATGCAGCAGTGTTCCTGCTTCTTTTCAAACCGTAGGGAAGAATGAATGATCTCTCTTCTATTCCCTGAGAAAGCAGTGGAAATATTATTTACTGCTTTACCAACTTCAAGGACCTGTAGGAATAAGTGCATCTCTAGAAAAATGCAACATCTGTCATCACCTTAAAGTTCTAAGTTATCCTTTTTGCCATGGGTAGGAAAAGAATTGACTATGTGGTGGTGGGTTCAGCAAGTATGCATGGTGTGAAACACAGCGTCTGCTTGAACAGTTTGCCCGTCTTTGTCACAGTAAGGTTCAACTTACAAGACCTGAGAGCAGGCATAGTGGCAGATGGGGGAGAGTTGAGTTTGTACAAATGATTAAAGTCAAGCATGGTTTTAAGTATACCTTTAATTAAACTGTTAACATCTATGCTTGTCTACTTTCTAGTAAGTTTCTTTTATGGAGAGAGCCTACCTTAAGCTCATGGCACAGATTGTGACCATCCTTTTAAAAAGGGGACAGCAGGACCTGTTCTGAGTTGGGTGTCAGGCAGCTACAATGTTGATACTTTTGTAGCTCTTCAAGTTCTGGAGTTGAATGCAGTCCAGATGTGCAGTGAGTCTTCTGGGCCCTGCTTGGGTGGGGGTGAAAGGGATATGCAGCTGTTGAGTGCTTGTAGGCTGCACAGAGCCCAGCCTGAAAGGCAAGGAGAGGAGATGATACAGGAAGCATAGCTCTTCATATTTCTAGTTCCCAGGGCCTGGGAGATGCATTTGCTAGACATGAGTGTGATGCCCAACCAAAAAAAAAAAAAAAAAAAAAAGCTGTCATTTAAGCTACCACATTGGAATTCTGATCTGACAGCAATTTGGGAAGGAGTTATGGCAGGAGGGTTGAACCTCCCATGGAGGCACCTAGGATTACTTTGTCCTAATGCAGTTTCTTGAGAGAAATGTTGTTGCTTTTTCATGTGGAGAAGAGCATGCCTCTTTTGGTGACTCTTGGCTAAGTCAGGTTTGCCTGGTTCTCCAGCAGAGAAAGGGAAGAGACTGTTAAAACCATAGCCAGGGACTGTTCTTATTGCTGGCTGTGGGTAATGGGTGGAAATGTATGTCACAGCATGGTTTTACCTCACTTACAGGTGTTCAAGTGGCTAGAGAAACAGCAAGTAATTTCTAAATTGTATGGCTTAGTTCAGTGGCCTGTAACTGTCTTATTTAATGTGCATATCTGCCTAGTTCTTAGTTTTGTGGCACTTTCTTGTTATGCTTTATGTTGGCGGGGGGTTTCCCTTCAGCTGTCTAGGACTTTGGGGCTGGAGCTTTCACAAATGTCATACTAGCTTCAACTTCTGTATTAAACACCTGTTTAAAGTTCTGGTCTCTGCCTTTTCTCTTTTTCAGTGTGACTGAAATCTCCCGCATTATCTGTAAGTAATGAAGGGAATGCCTGTGGCTTTTAGCTATAGTGGTCTCTTCCTGCCACCTTGTTGCCTGTTTATTTTGGGGGACAACCTTTCCTGTGCAGGGGTTTCTAGTCTGTATTGTGTCTATTTTTCCATTTATCATTCTTAGATCAGTCAGTTGGCATTCACCTGTACTTCCTCTGTCTGTAAATGAGTCCTCGCCCTGCAACCAGTATGACACACTTCTCCAGGCGTTCGGTGAGAGGGTTCAGGAAACTGATCTCTGCTGTGGTTGACTGGTACTGTACTATGTTTTCTGGAAACTGTTGAGAGAAGGGAATGAGTCGGATCTGAGAGAAGGAAAGAGAAGCTTCTAAGATTAAAAAGGAGAGAAGTGCTTTTTTTGTGGCAAAGGTCTCAGCCTGGGCTGCCGGTTGCCAGAAGAGGCAAATTCCAGATTGCTGCCTTCTGAACTACAGCCCAGAACTACTGGGCTCTGTGGTTTCCTACTGCAGCCTCTGACTTCCAGACTGGGGAATGAATTAGGAGTCATCAGGATTTCCCTATACTCACACATGGACAAGGTAGAAGTAGGAGTACTGTATGCAACAGTGCAGCCCAACGCACCTCTTCCCAAACTTAAATCTTAGTGCTTTGAAAGAAAACAGCATGAGGAGAGCCACTCAGCCCAGCAGAATTTTTCTGCTCTATGAAAGCTGTTTTCTTGCTGCTGCAGTAACAGAATGACAGATTGATCTAACCTCAATAGTGAGAGGGGGGTTGCAAATGATGATCTCTTCCTGGGCAAAGTATATGTAGAAGGAGTCTTCATCTCTCAGCACAGCAGTCAGCCTAAGCAGATGGCTCTCTCCCATGTGTTTTCTGTACTGTGAGTAAGGCACAAAGACCTGCAGGGTGTTAGCTGGAATAAAGAGTAGTAAAATACAGATGACAATGCAAGTGATGGTAAGTTCAGCCTAGTCTTAGCCTGCATGGCTCCCAAAAACATTTAATGCTCAACGCTGTACCAAAAGCTGCAGCCATTTAAAAGTTAAGTGTTTCCAGCTGGATATGCAAATTCAAAATCTTTAATGTGTGCAGACTGCATGTGCTGCAGCCTCTTTTTCCTCTCCCCCCTGCCAAGATGATTTGAATCACTTGCGACCAGTTATCTAGCCAAGCTTTTGTAAGCTTATGGCTAAGTGCATTTTTTCTTAACTGTGAGAACTAGATATACTTTTCTAGCCATTCATCCAAAAGAGTCCTTACCTTCTTTGCTTTTGAGGATAAAATGAAACTCTTCCTTCCAAAGCGGGGTATTGGGCACACCATTATAATGTACAGATTGGGCCCCGAGTACCAGGTGCACGGCTTTTTCTCCACCACTGTGGTTAAACACTCTAATGGAAAGCGGGACATCCTGTCCCAGTGGCAGAGAATTCTCAGACTGGAGGTGAATAAAAAGGTTAACTGGCTCTTCAAGGGTGGTAGGAATGGAGCTAAACTCTGTTTTGCTGTTGCTGCAGGTTTTCTCAGCTTTCTTCATCTTTTTGTAGGCTTTCTCAAGTGCCTCTTTTTCCTGAAGAGACCCTGTGACAAAAAAGGGAGCACACATGTTAGTATTCTTTCCTGTTTACTAGTATAAAGAGGTAAATGCAGAAGGATGGAGGTGAATTATCCTGGCAGTGCTGTAGACAACTGTTTCTAAGAGATCAGATAGTTATACCATTGTGTTTCTGGTTGGAGCCCTTTAAGGATTTTGGCTGATGGGACATCTGGATTTGCCTGAAAGATTCTAACTTGGAAAGATTTGTCATGGTTTTTGAAGCAGTTTGCTGCTAACATCTATCAGAATAAGAGGGACAGCTGGAAATTGTAATAACTTAAGCTGCTATAGCAAGCTTTGGCAGAATTCATTGCTCGAGCGGTATTATGTTCTCCGGTGGTGTACTGCAGCTAAGGAGACACCTTATCATAGGCTGAGATGAGATGGTAGAGTTGGATCAGGAGAGCAAGCCTCACTAATAGATTCTGAAGGGGGAGTTAACTTTTTGAGAGAGGGATTTGGATAATATCTGGGAGCAGAGCACTCCTTTTCAAAGAGCTGGAATCTGAAATACAGTACAAGGGTATTGGGAGGTGAATGTAAAGAACTCTTACTTTGCAGGTAACAGAAGTCAGGAAAGAAGGTTTTTCCAAACGGGAAAGTGCCTGGTGAATAAAAGGCCTCTCCTGGCCTACTAGAGAGCTGGTTGCTGTAATTAAGGAGGACAAAAATTGGGGGTATGATCTGTACTTTCATTCTGCAGGCAGCAAGAGTAAGGTGTTCTTGTGTCATTCAGGAAGGGGAAATAATGAGAAGTGGATGAAGTTGATGCTCTGATATAGGCTTGCATTATTGTCCCTTCCTCTTCACTTGTAACTCTGGTGGGGGATGTGCTCAGCCTCTTTGCCCACCCTGTACCTTCAGGATGCCTGTAGTTGCGTGTGATATCCTCACAGCGTTCACTGCCTACACTCTTGGTGCTGATGTTATTGCCAGTGTACTTCGTGCAACCGAGAGCTGGCTTGAGGATGTCATCTGCTTTGTGTATCCAGACCTGGCACTTGGCATTTATGGCAGCAAAGAAGTAGCAGACATCATAATCCACTTCTGTTTTCCCTTCCTTGATGGCTTGAACAGGGGCTGGCCCACAGAAGGATGGGCCTGACGAGAAAAAGTGGTCAAATTAGAGTCATATGGCTTACCAACTAGGTCCATGCTGTAAGTGTAGGCCCATACTGGGAGTGTAGAAGTATTTAGGTTAGGAGGACATCAGGAAACTGTGCTGTGATGGAGCCCTAGGGCTCCCCAAGCTGTACAAACTGAACAGATTAATGATGATTAATTGCTTAAAAGTTCATAGGGCCAGTCCCTGTCTTCATGCATCCTCCCACTGGTGCTTGGGGAAGGGAGGGGTATTGAATTGCTTTATTCCACTCCCCTTTCCCCCAAGCCTATCTTTGATATATTACCTTTGCTCTTCTCCTGGCAGGTGGCATCCAGTGCCTGCCACCCACTGTACTCTGGTAGCAAGTCCCTTCGGGCCATCCAGCATTCATTCCAAACATGGAAGGTCCTGTGAGAGACACCGTCACCAGCTTATACTGGGGATTGAACGCTGAGGTATAGGAAAGTTCTAGCTGAATCACTGTCAATTAATACTCCTTTCGAAGAGCTCAGTGCATTTTGGGGAGGCCAAAGGCCGTTTTTTGACACAAATGGGGTTTCTGCAGCTGGACTGGGCTATTGTTCTTCCTTTACAGACCCTAGGAATAGGGCATTCTTGAGTTTTTGTTGCTGGGATTTCTCAAGAACAGATCAGGCAGACTGGCTCCCAGCTGAGTTGTCTCCCACCCATCTCCCTGCAGCTGTTTGCCTTTTTCTTTTTCCCTTCTCTACTTCTTAAACCTAGGCATTGTCTCAAACTCCTGCTTGGGCCATGCCATGTTTTCTCACCAGATACGGGCGCTCTTGTTGTGTGTCAACAGTATCCCATCTTCATCATAATACTCATCCACACTCAGGCTGCTGTTAGTGTTGTGAGCCCACGTGAAGCCTGTGACCACCCTGGTGGGAATTCCTAGGCACCTCAGAACTGTACAGAAGAAAGAGTCATGAATCAGATATGGCAGGATGCCCAACTCTGCTGATAAATATAGAGCCCATTTTGGTACTAGGCCTATTGGAAATGGCACCAGGTCTGCAGTCTGGGTTTTGCAAGAGGCATTGCCCCTTCAAGAAGGAAGCTATCACAGGTGCATTTAGTGAATGGTGTGTGCTGACACTCTTTTAGCCCAAAGCTAGCAATGCACTGAGTGTTGATGATAGTGTGGAGATTATGGAGGAAATGCTGAGGATCTGTCTTTTACCTAAAGATTAAGAGTTGTGTCACTGGGATCCTTGTTAATCCAGGAATTTAGGTGTATACTAGAGGTTCTGTGGACCAAATGAGATTTTTCTCAACACACATAAGTCTCTGAACCACCACTGTACCTGAGCACATGACTGCAGCAAACACCCAGCACTGCCCGTAACGGACAGGCTTGCACTGTGATGTGACCCACTGCTGGAGGATGGGGCTGCTGCCCAGCCATTTGGAAGGGGATGTCCCATCGTAGTATTTCCCTGTCCTGCATTCTGTCAAGATTCCTCTAAGCTCATCGCAGTTCAGCTTCAGGGAAGAAGGAGAGAAAGATGGATTAAGGAATTGCCTCTCTTTAGTAGATAAACCTCATCCTGTTTGATGAAGCTACTCCCAAGGCAGCTGAAACTAAAAGGATTTTTTTGTGCAAAGCATGAAAATCGTGGCTGGGCATAGCAGGTTCAAGTCTCCTGTGAGATTCATCCAGTAAGTGTGCTGTCACTGCTAAGAAACTCCTGCAGCACTATGTGTTTGCTGCATGGGTGTCAGGAAGGGCTAGAGATGGGAGGTGTTGTTTGGAACAGCGTTGGGTGGGCTTAGCTCTTTGGTCAGTGGGTTGCCATAAATTGGGAGTGAGAAGATTCTAGCCTTTGCTCTGCATTTGGGTCTTCTCTGCTAGGGTCAGGGCTGCTGTCTGCCTTCCTTACCATGGCAGCAACTGTGCGGCAGATATAGATAGGGTTCTTGCGCTGAGTGTGAGTCTTGTCTTGTTGGTGGCGTTCACCTATGTCCAGCAGTGTGAAGCAGATGTCTATAATATCCTCCTCAAACTGAAACAAGAACACATCATCTCAGAAAATCTGGCCTGAATGTTTCTTCTCAGGAGTCCCTGCAAGGGGTTGTGGCTGCACAGATTATTTCTCCCTTTCTACTGATACTCTGATATAAGTGGGCTGTGGAGGAGAGCTCCAGGCAGAGATCTGGAGGGGGAGCACAGCATGCTAAATGCAGCCCTACAGCTTTATTGAAGAAAGGTGAGAAATGCCTTAGTATGATGCTGCCTCCCCTGACTGAGAGCAATTCATGCTTTTCTCGAACATTCTCCGGGTTGGCACAGAGATAATCTGTGATCTGGTGGCACTGAAGTGGAATCTAAGCCTCATCACTGGCTGGGCCAGATAACCTTGGGCAAGTTGGAAAATCCCCTTGTCCTCACTTTACCTGTAAAATACTGTCTCCAGACAGTATTACTGAGCTCTGTAAAGTGCTTTTATATCTGTTGATGATGGGAAAGCACATAAAGCCCAGACCCAGATCGATACCTTTCTTCATAGAGGGCAGCCTGAGAAGGGTAGCTAAAATTACATATGCTGAGTTCTGGGGCTTCATACGCAGCTCCCTGTCCTTGTACACAGACAAAGATAAGGAGTGCAGAGGGCAAGTTCTTTCATCAAAGCCACCGTATGGAAATGAGTAGCATTCTATACACTCAGGAGATCTGTTCCCTTCCTTTGCTGAGAGCAAAGGCATATCAAACCAATTACCTGACTGAAGTCCCAGGGTTGTGCCAGGATTGCATTTTCAGTCCCCCCGTAGATGATACCATCTTGGTTTAGGATGTACTCCTGCCGCTGTGCCTCATTAGCCAAGAATACTTCATCATCTAGATGGGGGGAGGGGGAGGAACAAGAAGAAAGCATTCCTGGTCTCAGATGCAATTGCATCTCTGTTCCATCAGGAGATTTCACTGTGCTTAAGCCGTCCCTATCTGAGGGGAAATGTCACTGATTCTGGATCAGGCAGGAAAGAACTATTTCATTGCAGTCTCTGTCCGTCCAGTCCAAAATGTTCCTCCAGCCCTAGGCTGTTGTGCTAGTCAGCTCTTTTACTGTCCTGGCTGTTGACTTCTCTGTACCTAAGAACAATACGGTGGTCTTGATCAGACCAATTATAATTTTGGCTCATCCTTAAATCTTTATTATAGGAAATACTTTGAGGTTACCAAACACTTTTACCTTAGCAGGAGAACAGGGTGCTGACAACAGTAGGGGAGGAGTGCTGAGGCAGGCAACTTTGAGCTGTACTAGGCCCTACCTCTTTCCTGAGGTGCTGTGAGAAGCAGGGCAGGAGTAGGGGGGAACACTAGGTGAACCAGCCTCAGCATCTTCCAGCAGTGTGCTGGAGCTCAAAGCTATTTATGTGAAATGACTGAGCCCAGCCTGCCTTTACGTTGCTGATCACATACCTTTGCACCAGGGATTAAAGAGAAGGGTGAAGTTGCCCAGTAGACAGTAAGACTTGGAGGCATGTAAGAGCAGAGCATACTGGCCAATGGCAGCGTTGGCAGGTGTGTTCACAGAGATGGTCCAGGAGCGTGAGTCCTGCTCCTCTAGCGCTGCACTCCACTGCTTCTGATCTCCCAGGATGGAGATGGGAAATTCAATCTGGGTTCCATCTGCTTTTGATGGATGGGATCCTGCAGCCAAAGGCATCTAGTTATGTCTACTTCAGACATGCATCCCCACCCCCTGCAGGTTGTAGGGACCATATCTAGATCTGGGGCCACAGCTCTCCTTTTATGTGGGAGACTCTTAACCTTTTAGCAGCTTAATGCTGCTCTCTTAGCCCTTAGTGAACCTCCCTGAGGCTTGTGCTGAAGTCAAGCCTCCTTGTGTGAAAGTGGAACATGTACTTCATAGATTTGTAGAAACCAGGAAGAGCCACAGTGGTGCAGACCTGTTGCTCCTGGGATTCAGTGTCCTGTGACAAAAGCCACAGCCAAATGCTCAGATTGTGGTAGAACAAGCTGGGGGCAAATGGTGCTCCCCTCCTGAGGGGTCTCACTAGAAAACATTCTGTAACAGAAAACGTCTGTAACAGGCTAGCTGAGTTAGAACATTCCTAAACCAAAAGCCAGGAGTGAGAACAGTTCCTGTGAGTCCTCTCACATCATTGAGCTCTGAACCTGCATTGGCTACTGTGCTGGAATGTCTTTTCTAGAAAGATATCTAGCCTTGACCCTGCCTGCCAGTCCCAGCAGCAGGAGACTCTGCTCTGGCTTAGATAAAGTTCACTTGCCTCACTTCTAAATGTGGACATATCTGTCTGGCTCTAGAGGTGGCTTTTGCCACCAGCTCTGTGCTTCAGGTGGGTGGAGCACTGGAACTGTGATAGGCATGATAATGGTGTTACCTGTCTGTACTATGAGGAAGGTTCTCTTCAGCTGCTGCAGGTAGTTGTGTATAGGAGCTGTGAAGCTCACGGTAATGGTGAATGGCTGCCCCCGCCTCACCACAAGTCTTTCAGTGCTGATTTCTTCTGTGTGGTGGTTATTGTTGTTCACTGCGATATTTAAATCACATTTTTTGGTGCTCAGACCTGTAGCATGAGAAGAGAGAGTGAGCTTGGGACTGTGAGCTACTTGCTCTCTAGTCCTGAGCTCCATCCTGAGATACACAAAAACAGCTGATGTCTCCACTCAGACATTGCCCCCTTCCTGCCCAGTAACTGTAAGGGCCTTCTCTCTGAGCTTGGTTGTTCAGGTGTTAAGTGGCTAATGAGCTGCCTTTGCTTATACCTCAGCATCATTAAGTGAGCAAAGTGAATACGCAAAAGCACCTTCTACCCAGCCAAGGACATGGAACAGACCTGACCATTCAAATGATACAGAGGTTGTGGTTAGCATTGAGTGTGCACTGTGATTACACCTGGAGTCTTACACAGTGCACTCAAGGGCACCACTAGCATGCAAAGCAACTTCTTTCCGTGGGGAAACATGATTGAATTTGTGCACTGGACATGAGCTGTTGCACCCAACCAGCCATGTGCATGCAAGGTCTTCCAGCACTTACTGCACTAGGTACGTGTGATGTTCACCAACAAGCAGCAAATGGTTTAAATTTCACTGCTGGTGAAAAAACAGTGTTGCTGCATAGTCCTGGAGCTATAATGGATTGCAGCAAATCAGACACCAGTCATTCTCTATGTGCGTCACACTGGTTGGTAATCTTGCACCCAGAGATGGTATAGGAGACAGAAGAGTTACTCCTCTTCCTTCTGTCTCCTATGCATCCAGCACCAGAAGAGGGCAACGAATTGTTCACAATTTCAAGTGCCCTATTCTTATCTCCTTTCATGCTCAGTGGCCTTAACACAATCATATACTTGCACTTGTCTTCTGGTTTGATGTTCTCAATCCTTCCAGGCTTCTTGCTGAGAAGCAGATGACAACCTGGTTTCTTTCAGCCTTGGGATCATCTTAACTTCACTGATCTCTCCAGTTCCCAACTCATCAGTGAGGTCCTTGAGCCTGTGGGTTGTAACTGCTGCCCCTTATATGACATGTCCTGTCATCTGCATCCCCTCCCTGACCAAGGCTTCTCCCTTTGTTCCAGCTAAAAATATCCACATAGCATTCGCCTGCTGCATAAAGCCACCGCTCTTGTGCTAAAGCCACAGCTGCTACTTTTTGTAATTTTTGTTGGTCTGCTCTCTGCTCTTGCCTTACTTGCCTTGTCCTCTGCATTGATACCTTCTTGCATTACTGCTTGTCCCTTCTGTGTTGGTTGTGGGTGTCCCACTGAACTGTGTGCTTCATAGCATTTTTCCCATGTGAATCTTTTCATGCATAGTTTTCAGTGACTGATTCTGTTCTGGCTCTCAAGTCCCTTTACTGCTGTCCCAGGTCACAGACCTGCACCAGTTTAATCTTTACAGAGCCAACTCTGACCTCCTTTATTTTCTTCTTTCTGTGTGGTGAAAATGTCTGTCTGACTAACTTGTAGACTGGTGAGTCATATGTACTCTGGGTCCCCCTCTCCCTCATATGGCTTTTCACAGATTTTATTGTCCCTTTCTTCAAGGCTGCATAGAACCTTGATCTTCTACTTTCTTTATCGGTGAAAACACTTGGTCATCTCCCTGTTCCAATTTTGTAGTTTGCCTTACCTTACCCCCTCCCCCACATTAAGGACAGCTCTCTTGCCCTTTCTTCCAAACTCTCACAGGTCTGCCTTGGCTGCCTCTTACTGCTTTTCCCAAACTCCTCTTGGTCACCGAGACCAATTTTTGTTTGTTTTCCCTTTTTGTGCAGTCTTCTGCATGAATTGATCTCCCTCAGCCTTTATAGCACTTTCCTGGCTCCTGCCCTATAAGAAGCTCACCTCTTCTATAAGCCCCATGAACAATGTCTTGGGGCAGGGACAGTTTTTTCTTTTGTACAGACAACTGGCAAATACTTGAGGCTAATCGAGGTGGGGTTTGCTCACCTTGGCCCATGTCTGGTTCACTGGTCCTGTGGAAGTTTTCAGCTTCTGCTCGCTCTGGTGGGCAATGGCTCTTTCCTTCAGCTTTCTCTAAAAATAATCCACTTGCAAAGTTGTTTACTCAGTTTCTTTATACAGGGTGGGGCGTGATGTTGCCACCTCTCCTTCAGCTTATCTTGCTGACCTGCTGTACAGAATTTGAGAAGGACTCTTTTATCTCTCAGACCACTCTAAAGAGCAGAAGGGCTGACTTTTCCTGCCTTCATATGGGGATATGCTACAGTGGGTTGTGAAGCTTTTAAGGACAGACAGTGACAACTTCTTCAAACAGCTGGGCATCAGCAACCCCAGAAGAGGAAATGCAAATCTTAACTTGACTCTAAACAGTGCACAGAATGCACTTCAAATATTACTGTTGAAGTCAAAAAGCCAATATATCCACTACCCTTGTGCCTAATTTCAAAGAGTGGAACCACCTCAAAATGAAGAAATGTGTTAAAAGCAACAACTAATAAGTGTGAAATGTCTGTAGCATAATGCAGACTATTTAAAAACATCACACCGAAGACTTGGACTAAATACACTGTGACTCTTAAAGTTGCCGTAAAATAAAAGGAAGGTCGCTGCATGGATAAATAATCGGTCAAAGGGCAGGAAACAAGGCAGCAGAAATAAACAGTTTTCACTGTGGAGAGAGTCACTAGTAATTTTGCAGAAATCTGTGATCTTTCACAAATTCATAAATAGTCTTAGAAACCCATTAAAAAAAAAGAGGTGGCAAAGCTTGCTCAATTATCCTGAGTAGTAAAGATGAGGGAGGCAGCTTTGAAAAAGTTGTAGAGGAATCTTTGTTTTTTGAATGTCTAAGCCATAAAACAGCAAGCAGAGATCAGTGTAGACACATGTAAAATAGGAAAAAGGGACCCTAATCTTACATAAACGGTGATGCGTTCAGTGGTAACTGTAGCCGTGCCAGGATGAGATTTTGAACTTATACTAGATAGCCATTGCAAAATCTGGCCCAGCGAGCTTGGAGTTTTTCTTATTGTCTGCATATTAAACTTTACAACTGTTTACTCTGTGTGTCAGTTCAGCTAAATGCAAACTCTCTTAGTTTTAGTAATTTACAGCATAGCCTTAATTGTAAAAATTTGCTTTCATTGCTTTGATTTTTATTAGTAAGCATGGAGGTCACCAGATTTGCAAAAATCAAGAAACAATATAAACAAAATGGGGAGATGGCCCCCAAAAAAAATTCTGTGAGATTTTTGTCGACAAATTCTTATATATCAATTATATATGATTTTAATCTGTATTTTGGACTTGATTTTTATAAAAAAGAAATAAACAGTATATAATCATTGATTCATGCTCTTTCAGTGTATTAAATTGTCTAAACATAAGCCAACTGATCATTTCCAAGCCTCTAGTTTTCTTGCATAATCAGTCATTCCAAATGCACTTTTGCAGAATATGTGTTTATGTACCTCCTATCTTGGTTTAAATACAGTCAAGTATTTACCCTATCACCATTCCCTTGTAATGGCTGTGTATATTGATAGTGCCATCTCTTGGTCAAATTGGCAACTGCAAGTAATGATTGCTAAGTTGGATACACTGTTGAATACTTTGTAAGCTGTGAACAGAGAACTATTTATTGTCCCTTTGTATCTTTCATTACACCAAAAAGGGGCTAAAAAGGAAATCTGTTGAAAGTCTTAACAAACACAGGAGTCTTCTATATGCAGTGCTCAAGTGCTTTTAGTGCCCTTCCATCTGGTGAAAATTTTCAGTTCTAACTTAGATATTTGAGATTTCCCATCTGAGATGTCAGAGAAAGAAAAGGAATTGGCCATTACAGAGGTCAAAACACTCAGCAGGAGGAAGTGCTGAGATTATCTACTTGTGAATTGCCTCTCTTTTTCTCTGAAACGTGGGGTTCTCATATTTTGTTTTCTTTAATTTTTGTCAGTTCATTCATCTGTGAGTTCAAAAGCCATTCGTTCCTGATTCAATACATGTTCCGTAAAGGCAAGCCCATAACACTGTCTGTATAACTGATGGTACTAAAATGCTGCAGCTGCTTCTTTATCTTGTAAATGTAACTGCACTGTCAAAAAGTTAGATTTGGACTGGTTCAGCTATTTTGCTGTATGCAACCAACAATTTGCATCTCTCTATACAGGCTCTCTGAACTTTTAAATATGTTAATAGATATTTCCAAAGTGTACATAGAAGTATTTTTGTTCCTAATATTTTGGTGGTAAAAAGGTGGTTACACCAACACTTTGGAGTAACATTTCTTCTATACATCTGGTGTAACTGTACTCAGAGTTGTGTATGTAAGTTCCCCTCCTCTGCTCCTCGTTGCCTAGCTTCAATGCAATGCTTTCTGCTGACAGTGATATATTCTGTGTCAGGAGGTGGGGAGGTGAACAGTCCTTCAGATACAGTGACAGGTAGCTCTACCGTATGCATTCTCCAGAGGTTTTGCCCTAAGATGCTGCAGCAAAGTTCAGGCCCTTCAGAAGAATAATATTTTTAGTCTGAACTGTAAAGTGCAAATTCATTAATCTTTTAACTTATTTTGTCTTACAGATTTGTTTTAAGGATGGTTCTTCTTTATGTGCTTTTCACATAGTGATTGCTTCTGTGTTTCTGGCTCCAAAAAGAGAAAACACTTTCAGCAGGAACTAGTGGCCTTTGTTGGAGCTCCAGGAACAGCATGTGTTACAACATTCTTTTGAAATTGCTGTGTTTGGTTCTCCCCTGCAAAATCAACCTTTCCAGTCAGCCCTTCACATTGAGCTCTCCAGTTCAGATTGGTACCAGGTTTATTATTCAAGCTTCCTATTCAAGCAGTCTAAGCAAGTAGCCTACCACTTGCACTGAGAGCTCACGCTCTCCTTTATTACAATATGTATTCTACTCCATTGTATTCCGCTCCATTGTACAGTACACTTGCCATTTGTCAACGTAATTTGCTTGTGCATTTAACACACGTAAATAATGCTTCTGATATGTATCACTGTTTGTAAAACTATAATTTTAGCCAGACCAGCACTCTGCTTATGCTAATTTCAACCTCTGCATTCAAAACTGCAGTATCATTAACACCAGCATTAGCACGTTTAACATCATGTGCACAAGATCCACGAGACCAGCTGTATGAAATCCCTTCTTCGTTGTAATGATTCAATAATAGTTAATATTCACTCGGCCACAATTAACCAAGCCCAAACCTGTACTTGTCTCTAAACTTCAGCAAAAGTATGTACAACTTGCCAGACTGGATCAGAACAAATGTTCCTCCAGTCCGATGTCTTGTCTCTGACAGTACATAACACGATGCTTCAGAAGAATGTGCACGAGCCTGACCCTAGCAAATAAAGCATTATCTCATATGAGATGATTTTCAAGATCGAGTATGTCATGATATACAGGATTTAATTTCACTATGAGTACTTGTTAATTATAAATGTTCTTTATAGTAGTTCCCTCCTGTCTGCTTTCCAGTTTAACATCTCATTAAGTGGGAATCATAGAAACACGTGGTGCTGTAATTCCAGCTGAGTTGTCTCTTTATGCTGAGATCTCTTTCTTCACTTGATGCTGTTGATGTAAAACTCTGCATGGTGTGTAAGTAAGAATTGCATTTCCACTGTGTGTTTACCAAGATCAATTTCACTGATTGTTGTATTGTCACCTGTTTTTTCTTGCTGGGCCTGTCTGAAGTGCCTCATAGTTTTTTGGCCCTGAGTAATTTAAATGGCTTTGTGTCATGAGTGAATTTTGCACCCTTTTTGCACTCACTTCTTGCATTGCTTCTTCTGAATGACTTCATCCAAGTCCTTTGCGAGTCTAGAGAAGTGTTGTTGTTACTTTTCTGTATCCACTACATCCCTGACATGCTCACAGAAGTCTAAAGGAAAAGTGATGCATAGTATCCTTTGAAGTATCCATCCTGCCCAGATCATACTGTATTATCTTGATAGTTTTTTGTGATTCTTGTTGTTTTACAGGTCCAAACATATATCTGTAAAAGTCTGCATTATCCTTATTATCCTTAAAAATAGCAGCTTAAAATGTTACAGTAGCATCATTAATAACTGGGTCGCTTTCTGAGTGTGGTGATCAAAAATATGGATAGCTAAGTTTCCCTTTTTTGGTGTCAGCATTTCCAGCTCTGACATGGCACATCAATGAATTAGATGTGAATTTTACTCTTCAGTGGAATTTCTTGTCTCTTTTGAGCAACAAGAAATGCTTACACTGTGCCTTTTGTTCTGTCTTTTATAGTGAGCAGCATCTTCCACGTTCAGTACATGAGTGTGATAGATACTAAGTGCTAAAGCAATGCAAATTAGGTGGCAGCCAAAACATCCAAGTGCTTTGAAACTACCAGCTATGGCTATTTCTGATTTTTCTTTTTTTTAAGTGGAAAAGGGTAAACATTTAATTGATTGCCTGAATCAAGGTCCTAGAAGCTTAGATCAAGAGAACAGTGTGGTGGGGAGAAACTTTCACCATCCCAATGACCTTGATGCTAATGTCTTTCAAGACTTATACTATAAAGTCTTGAAAGTATGACTGGGTCATTTCAGCTAGCACTTGCTTGATATTTTTGAGTGATCAGAATGGAATGAGGGCTGGGTCAGCCTCTTGTGTGTTTTCAGTCTTAAACCACATATTTGTAAAGAAAATGCTGATAATTAGCCAGATTTTATTTCACCAACTCCTATTGACTTCTGACTAAGGGCTGTGTGAAGATTGTAGGCTTGGCAAAAGGTATTTAAATCCTTCCTTGGGCACTTAAACGTTTTTCTCTGGAACAATCATTATGTTAATTGAACACTTGTCTCACATCTGGCACAGGAAGAATGTGTATTTTATGTATATGACAGTGGCCAGATCAGTCTGCATTTTAATACTGAGACTGAACTGCATGTGGTTGCTGAGGGCTGACACCCTGACAACTCACCAGTCCCGAGTGTTGCA
The DNA here is from genome assembly GCF_036417845.1 of Apteryx mantelli. Lineage (NCBI taxonomy): Eukaryota > Metazoa > Chordata > Aves > Apterygiformes > Apterygidae > Apteryx > Apteryx mantelli. Next base: position 19,957,647 of record NC_089995.1, read on the forward strand.
AAGCACAACCTTTAGGGTTGATTTTTCTTTGAACAGGAGGCTTCCTTTAAAAATAGTTAATTCAAATGAGACTGTGTCTAGCTCTTGTGGCAAACAATGTGTCTCAACTCATTTCTTGGATTGTATTTTAAAAGAAATACCTAAGGAATTTGAATGGCATGGCTATACTGTGCGTTAAATGTAGTGATAGTCTGCATTCTTGCAAGATTGAATGATATTTTGTGAATACAATCACTACCTCAAGGTCTTTTCTGAGGCTTTAGAAAAGAGTGGGATACCCTGGCTTTCCAAACCCCTGAAAGACTTAATTAATGGGCACAAACCTACATATTCCCCTCTCCTTTGCCTGGAGAAATCTGAATTCCTCTGTGTGTGTGTGTGTGTGTGTGTGTGTGTGTGTGTGTGTGTGTGTTTGCTCTTTACAGTCTTCATTCCAGTCTCTCTGGGTTGACTAGTTCTGACAAGGTTCAGAATCCATTGTAAGGATATATGTGGGTGGCAAAACATTGTAATTGATGTAATAAAACTAGAGTTCACATGTTTTGAAAATTTTGCTGGCTTTAAATCAAAGAAATTTAAATGAGAACTCAGTTTAATCTGCATCACAGAGTCAGTCTGACACATATTTCTGGGGGCAGTTGAGACTGCATTCCTTTGCAGTGCTAGATGTTGCCAGGAGGAAAGGGACAAATTGTCTCTTAGAAACAGTCAAGTCTTTGCTATTTTGGTTTGTTAAACTCTTCAAGGCATGGACACATTGCTGGGATTTAGATACCAGTGCCATAATGTCTTCCTCACAGGGGAGGATGATGACCTACTTTAAGCAGCTTTGTGGAATGAGGATGTATGACTGTTAACTGTGAATTTTCGTACATCCTTCTGGTCATATGTCATGTCTGAGCCTTCTCTTCTGATCTTCTGCTTTCTGAGCGTTTCTGAAAGTATTACAAAGTATCTGACTTTTAGACAGAAAAATCAGTCTTATTTTTCAGTCTGCTTGGTGATATATGCATGCGAGGAAACAGGTGGAACTTTCTCTGACATGAATTGGGAGGGTAGATATGATGGTTTTGTAAGATACAGATAAAGGGTTGGGTGAAGTGTTTGACAGCAGGTATGGGTAGGTAAAAACCTTGAAGGTAGTGCCAGTAGAGTACAAAAATACATGTCATAGGCTGCTTTTTCTCACGTAGTCTCTTAGGCAAATTTGGCTGATCCTCCACATTTTATAGCAAGAATTTTCTGACTTGGAGCCAAGTAAAAACATCCAACCCCTCTCCCCAGCCCCATCCTCCCAAATTTTATCAAAGTGCATTATTCCAAAATAATTAGGATCAAGGCATTAACTGATTACCTTTGGTTGGTTATGTTGGTTATGGTTTGTGATCACTACTACACTCTATTAGTCCTGGAATAGATTCAGGCTAATAGAGGATGAGATTACAAAGCCAGAGAACATTCTAAAATGGGACTCTACAGACATTCGTTTTCTCTTTGGGAAATTGCTCATGTTTAGGCTTAGCAAACCCTTTATAAATGCTCCAAGGCAATCTCTGCAGTTCCTTATGAAGAGGATACAGTACAAACCACATTTTGGGGTGCTTTGGTCTGAACAAATAGGCTAGTTCAGTCAGCTTTTCCTGCAGTAAGTCTTCCAAATTGGCCCCTTTGCCTTGTCTGTCATTTATATTTAAAATGCCATAAAACATTGCAGTCATCCCAGTTGGAGTTGCATATTAGTCCTGAGCTGTGCTGAAGTTAGAGAAAGTATTTTAATAATAGAAAGTGTTTATGTCATTTCTGTCAACAGAGCAGTGCAGGTATGAATTTTGGCTTTGTCTGAAACTTTTTCCAGAGCTATTTTGCAAAACTGAGGACCTAAGTTGGCAGAATGTTGGGAAATTTAGTTATTAATTATATCAGCTCATTAAAACTAGTAAACTGGAGTACAGACTTTTTCTTACTGCCTCTTTTAGAAGAGTGCTGTGTATATCTGTAAAGATTATATTGTCTTTGAAGAACCTAGGAATTATATTTTTGCATATGTGATTGATATGGGAAGGAGGCTTTAGCAAACAGAGGCTTAAGATCTGGACAAAGCAGTATGCTCTTCCTGGAAGAAAGAAGATTGTTTTTGCAGATCAGCAGGCCTTCTGAGTATACCCAGTGTTTCATCTTCCATTTCCTCAAAATATTTTGTGACCTGCATGAGAATTTCCATTTGTGAGCTCTGTGGGTTTGTCATACCTGAATACAGTGTTATGCAGCAAGAAATTTTGTGGAAACTGCTGATAAAAATGTTAACTGATTCAAATAAATTTTTGTATTAAGATGAAAAATTAATGTCCAGAAGCTTCTTAGAGAAAGAGTGATTGTAGAGTGTGCCATGCAAACACAGCCACTTGAACAAGATTTGGGGCTGATGCCACAGTATAAGGGCTGTAAGATGTCTCTTACAGTATATTTTCCCTGATACCTACCTTTTTTTTTCTCTCTATAGCCCAATGCTCTTCTTTTTTTTCCTGGTAGAACCAATTCAGGTAAGTAATAACTGAGGCTGTCTGAGGAAATGCATTTGTGTGATGCGCATACAAGAAAATTGGCATAGTGCTTAACTATAGGGTATCAAAGATGGAAATGGAATGTGTTTAGGTTTCAGTCAGGTTGGTCGTGGTAATAGTTCATCCTTTTATCCTTGGAGAATTTTCATTCCTTCACTTACTTCATCCAGAAAGAACTCTGGGCATTTTGAGATAGGTGTCTGTGTGTGAGAAGCTATTTGACTCAAGTGTTGTGTGAATAAAGATATCCTATTGTCCAGATTACAGATCATCAACTGTTCAATGGCATTCTGCTCTCACTCCTGTTTTCAGGAATGGCTAGGTCCAGCCTAGTCTTATTTCAGATGCTCTAGTGTTTGCCAACCCTTAGTTAGGGACATGTTTATTTTATCTGCTTTCATACTGTTATTCCCAGTCATTTCTTTGCTGAATATTTAATTATTTCTAATTTAACACATGACTAAATCATGGATCTGAATAGGGAAACTATGAATTAAATAGTATTGTTTATTGAATAGTTTCTCATTTTTCCAATCATAAGAAGATAGTGCCATTCTAACACAGTCATGTCTTATTGCTGTATTTTCCTTCTAGAAACTAGCTGAAATGGTAAATTTAATTCTAGAGTTGAACTATGTCAGCTATTTGGATAGGACTTTGGCTGTTACTGAGGAAAATTTAATGAATGTAATTAGATTATATTCAACGAAGCTTATGAAACCAATCATTTTAAATGGCATTCCTTGCAAATCTAGCTGCTGTCATTATTGTAAGGTCTAATGCTGAAAACCCTCACACTTGACTCTCTCCTTCAAGTTAAATTATATTATGATTTCCATTAGTAGTTCCATTCCTGAAGGTCCATAAAACAGGTTTGGAAATGAAAAAGATGATACCATCTTTACAATATAGCATATAATAGCTTTTTATTGATTTCATGGTGCACTTTTGATTACATCACTTTACTTTGGCTGAGTAATCTGCACTTCTGTGTTCCCAGTCATAATAATGTTTGAACACTGTGCCTGTCATATAAACCAAGACATAATTGAACTGATACACAGGTTTTATCACTGAACAGGAGTCACGTCAAGAGTAATGAATCCCTTAATGTCTGAAAAATGAGTGCAAACCAAGTCCACCTGAAGCTGCCTGGTGCCAGTCTTGTAGGGAATGATTTCAAACTGAACAGTTGAGCTCTCCATGGGGGCCATTCTTTCCACACTAAAAGAGAGAAGACAATTTTAAGTTCAAGCATCCAAGAACCTCTTGCCATGTATTCTTGAGAGTCCCCAAATATAAGACGGTATGAAGAGTCAGAGTAAGTGGCTGCTGTGTTTGTATGCTCCTGGAACAGGTGGACAGAACCTGCCCTGTTCACAGCCCCCTCAACCCTATCCTTGATGAAATAATCAAGCTGTAATGGGTATGTGCTGAAATAGCTGAAATTCTCAACCTGCAGCAGAGAATTAGCAGTCGTAAGATACAAACTTTATCATGAGGATGGCAGTTATATTGAGCAGCTGCAGGATGGTAGGAAAGGCTGTCTTCAGAAGGGCTCAAGTCCAACTGTATGCATTACTGCATGCATTGCCTTCAGCACTCACAACATTTGTAGTACTCTAGATATGCTCATGCTGTATTTTAGTGTAGTAAATGTAACTACCTTTTGGTTTTATGTTAGGAATGACTCTTGGCTGTTCAACAAAAGGAGACTGACAGCAAAACTAAGAAACAGAGAGAATGGGGGAAGAAGGTCCCTCTGCTCCAAGGAGATACTGAAGCTGATCTCCCACCTACATGAGAATGGAGAGCTGTGCACTCTCTCCTTCCTTTCTCTTCCCCAGCCTGAATCAGCTGATCTTGCAGAAGCTAATATTGATGGGGGATACTTCTGAAACTTTCTCTTATCTGTGAGTAAAACTCCTTAGCCGAATTGTGAATGTGCAGCCCCTCAGGATCTAGACTTGGACATTACAGCCTGGGAGCAGGATTTCTGTTGGTGAGGCAGGTTAAGGAGTTAAGGGTCAGGATCTAGACCTGGATTTTGTATTCAGTGTAAAGGAAGCCTCGGTGACTCACTTCATTATCCAGCTTCTGGTATCTTTTTTCTCTCACACAGCTTCTTGATGCTAACTCCCCCAACATAAATATTTTGGAGACTTATTAAAAAGTTTTTAAATAATTAACATAACATAGAAGAGATGAGAGAACAATTTCTGATCAGTACGATACCAATAGATGGATTTGTAAGACATTTCATTAGAGTATATGACCTGGCTCTTCAGTAATTCAATATTTAAAGAAAAAAAGATATTGCCACTTTTCCTCTCATCCTTCAAGGTTTGTTTTGTGTTTCGTTTGCAAACCACAAAAAGAAGAAGGATTTAAAATTTTTGCCCTTTATGTAATTCAGCCACTAACTACAGCACTCTGAGTTACATTTTGTCATTACAGCAGGCCATCTCTCTACTCCCTGAGCATTCTGTAATTCAAAGCTGGGCAAAGAAGGTGTAAAAATGTTCCAGCTGGTAAGTGGCGAATGCTAACATGGTGGTATTTTGTCCCAGCTTAGTGACAAATAAAAGTCATGAGGGTGACAGAATTAAAAAAAAACCAAAAACTTTTATTCCATATTTCCCACCAAAGAGAATTAGTTATTAGACAGGCAGAATTTACATACTTGATTTTGAGCTGCTCTTTGAGCAGGCCGCTACCTTCCGCTCTCAGGACACAGTCTGTCACCACTTCAGACAATGGGTTGGTAAATGTGACCTGCACATTAACTGCCTTGTGTACTACTGTTGGACCGAGGACCTACAGAGAGAAAACATTCTGCTCAACCGCAGCATTTGTCTCACTTCTTTTTCATGGTCTTCTCTTTTCATTCCCATAGCAGACCACTTTATTACCTTCTTAGGATCTCCTGAACAGGGAGGAGCCAGGAATTAATGTATGTACATATCTTCCGGCATCTGAGTTCAGGCTTGAGTCAGCCATCCAGTGTGGCTGAGGAAGAGCAAATGACTCTAGGATCTACCATTCAATCTTGACTTTTTAACTAGACCAGAGTATGGTGTTTACTTGTATAGTATAGTACACGACACTTGTCAGAGTGAGAACAGGATAAGAATGCAATTATTAGCTTGGTATATGTGGGTAACTACTGTGGTGGTTTAAGTCAGATTAGTTTAATTTAAGGTAGATGGAAGGCTTAGAATTACAAAATATTGAAAGTTTAAGACAGAGATGAATCATGGTGTCTGAGGCAAAAAAAAATTAGAATGTCAAGTAGCAATAAACATATGCATAACCTTATTTTGACTAAGATAAGGTGGTATTGGCATATCTGGTCATCTTGTGTAGATATTATACTGTTAATTAACATAATACAAGAGAAGTCCAGCACCCCCATTGCATTTCTCTCTCATTCAATGTGTGTTTATACAGGGGTTTCCATCTGCAGAAGCACAACCCCTTTTTGAAACTTAGTTAATGAATTGAAGTAGTTTAGTTCAGATGTCCACCCTAACAGGCCAGCTCTGTTACCTGCATGATACAGCCCAGAAGGCTATTTACAAAGTGACTAAAACTTGGTATTCAGAAAGCAGAACTAGCAAAAATTCAAACTTTTAGTTCCTATGTATAACCTTCCTTTTCCTATATGCTACTGAGAGAGTGATCTGGGATAGCCGATCTAGTCTGGAGGCTCTGAAAGATTCTGAGAATTACCATATTCCCTCTATGTTGTTTACAGCCTGGTAGACAGGCAGCATTTGATCCCGTGTCTGATATAGCATATGAATGTGCTGAAATGACCAAAAAAAGTTAAGCTAGTTTAAACAGATGTGATAGGCTATTCAAACCCAGGACTGTCCCCGGGCAGACACAGCATGTGGTCTTTTCTATAGACTAAGAATTGCTTTTTGTCCATTGTGCAACATTCGACAGAAGTCAGCCTTAAGTGGAAAGAAGCTTCCAGTTCTAATTAGTAATCAATGGGAAGATGGAACAGAGATAGACAGAGAGAGATAGAGAGATGATCTTATCTTGTAACCCGCATAGCAAAGAGAACTTTATCAGTGCCATGTCGATAAACATTGATAAGAACAACAGCTATGCCATGGAGTAGTTTGCTTTTCTTTAGTGTATTTCATTTCACTTGCATCATAAGGCCTATTACTAGAGCAACATATGACGACCCAAGATCAAATCACCCTCAGGAAAGATTTCACTTCCAATATTCTTTCCCATGGTTCTAGTTGCTACTTTCCAGCACTTGTCTCATTGAGGATGCAAAAGAGACTAGCTATTACCTTGATGGTGATAAACGGATCCTGAAGTATGATATCCTTCTCCACTAGAAGTGAGGCTCCCTGTTTGGCTTCACACACAGCAGTCACTAGGATCTTCCTGTCATCTGTCAGAGAGTTTTTATACTGGGAGTAGGAGATCTTGAATGAAATCTCTTTCACTGGAATGCAAACAGAAGCAGAATTTCCCCCTTTTCTATTTTCTGTGTCTAAGTACCGGCTGAGATATCTGTAGTATATCTATGTTTTAAGGGGCAAGGATGCTATCACCTTGGGGTGTCCATTTGTGGGTGTTGACAGCCTATAGACAGGAATGATGCTTATAGGTGACTTCTACTTACATTCACATCAAATACTAAATGATCAGGTACAGGTCAGTAGTTGGACAGATCTGAGGATGGATATCTGTGGCAACCCCTTTTGGTGGCGTTCTCATGAATCTGAAGCTGAGCATTTAAAGCTCCTTCCTTGCAAAGCAGGTAGAAGTGAAAAGATGACCTGGTTTAAATGCCCTTGATGGTGCAACTGTTCAGCCTCTGCTTTAAAAAGGATGCACACTCAGAACCTCTGTGCCAGTGAGAAAGGCAATAGAACTCAGTACATTGAGAAAAAAAATCCTCACCTACTGATAGAATGATGGAAAGACTTATAATGTTTTATATTAGCTTGGGAGGGTAGTGGTATTTACTTCTAATTTTTCAGCACTGTCCCTATACAAGCAGGGTAAAGGCCGCAATCTGCAGGTAGCACAGCTCTTTCCTACTGCAGTCTGTAGTTGCTGTCCTACTGCTGCAAAAGAGATAGGCTTATGTTCCCCTCTTTCATCTGTCTTTTTACTGTGCTCAAGGGGAGCCGGTAGCTGAGTAGTGATGTATTTCTCTTGGTTGTTGTCTGTTAGCAAAAAAGGTCATAATATAGAACTAACTGGCTGTGCTGAGTCAGACAAAGACGTCATGGAGATAAGTATTTTTTGCCCCAAAGCAAACACTTAAGAGCAGGGCGAGTATATATGATTCTGTTAACTTTAATAGCCCTAATCTCCACCCATTTGCAGGTCATGCACTTTTTGATCCATACATGATTTATATGCGATTTGGCCACAAACCAAAGTTATGACTTATCCTGAGCTGTCATAAAATTAAAATTACCTTCTTCAGGTCCAAGTTTAATAAATCTAGACCATTGCAAAATCTCTGTCTTTGGTTTTCTTGTGTAGAGAATGGCTGAAGCCCTCAGTTTAATCTTTACAGTGTTGAAATCTGAGATCAAGTTTCTGAGTGCGAAGGTAAGGAGGACATCCTGGCCAATTACAGGAGATGCACTGAGGATGAGCTTCCCTGAGATACTGGGCTTTCTTGCAGGCTCTGTCATATTTTGTCTCTGTGCTACAGAAGATCGTCTTCTATGTCTTCTAATTTTGGTTCTTCTTCCAGTGCTTCTCACACCAAGGAGCTTCAGTGCTTTTTTATATACCTGCCTTTCTTTCAAGGATCCTGCTTTAAAAGATAACATGGTCAAAGATTTTATACATGCTGGGTGTAGTGCCAAGGGGACATCAGTTTGGAGAAGCTGAAGAGGGCAAAGATACCTGAGAGGACAAAATGGGGGTCTAACCTAAAGGCTAATGTTGACACAAAAGCAAATGAATGTGCATAGCCATGAAGGCTGGAAAGTAAAACCTGCCTGTCAGCATTAGTTAGCAGCTCATGGGCACTTCTTGGAAATTGTGATCAGTAGCAAGATAACTCCTGAGAGAACTCAGTTCTTCTGTATGAGCTGGGGGAATTGCCATCTGCTCTGAGAATAAAAAGGGGAAAAAATTCTGTGTGACTTGTGCAGAAAGTCTGCCCAGATAACTCTCCAGAATGGCAATTACTGCATGTCATAACAGAATATTGTAACCAGCTGATCAGAACTTCTGGGACAGAATGTATTATATAAGTAGCTTGGACTGTGTATTGAATAAATTAATATTTCATTGACGGTCACAAAGTCCACATTTACTCATTATCAGCTAACTGTAAATGAGCCATGAGATATTGAAAATTCACAATTACTCCACTCCAGAAGAAGCGAATAAATTAAATCAGTGATCAGTCCAACAGAGGCCTAAATCCCTGTCAATTCTGGCTGTCGGTGGCAAGACAAGTGTAGTAAAGACTTTACCTTCTGGATATTTGTAATTGTCAGTGACATCCACCCTGGAGTTGATGCCTACTGCTTTGGTGCTGATAAATTTTCCAATCTTCCTAGTATCAGAGTAAATTCTCTCCTTTCTTTTGTTGCTATAGCAGATCCAAGTAACATAGTCAGCATTCACTTCTGCAAACACAAATGAGCTGTCATAATCCAGGTTCACATCCCCTTCCTTAATGGCTCTGGTGGAGGCAGGACCGCACTGAAATATGCCTATATTAGAGAAAGAGAAGTTAAATGACTACCTGTTGTGAAAGGGCAGGTGCAGCCCACAAATCCTCATGCTGACAGCAAGAGGGAGAGGTAATTGCTCCAAAGACATGTTTGAATGAAGTGCCTTGTTTCAGGGTCTGTGCATTATGGTAATAGCATGTCCAAAGATTCCACACGTGATTTCTATCAAAAGCTAGGAGCACAGAGGAGGTAGTAAGGCTAAGATGTGTGCTGTGTGAAGTGTTCTAATCCTCTACAGCTTGCAAGACTGTATGCTAAGCTGTTTCTAGTGAAAGCAGAGGAGAGGGTGTGAGCTGAGCCAGAAATACAATCAGACTTAGGGATGTGAATCATCAATGGTGTACGTGCATGGAAAAGAACCAGGAAGTTAAATTTGGTAAAATGTGTAGTGGGGAATGAGAAATGGCTGATATAGACTTTGGAGGGTTTTAAACGGCTAAATAAATGAATCTTTTGATGGAGGTCATAATACTCAATCAATGAGGTTGTGTTTGTATTAGTAAATAAACCTGAGCCAAGGTGTGAACCCAGGTGCTGGCCAATGGTCATCCATATTGTTTACTTGCTAGAAAGCTTCTTAGCGTGCATTTTTTCCTCTTGCTAATGAGCGATCTTTCACACAGTAGCTGTGAACAGTTCAGGGAATGGGACAGGCCTGGGTTTATTCCCAGCAGGCTGTGCTGTTACTCTGGTCTGGGAAGGAGGAAAGTTTAGTTTTGTGAGCAAAAGCCATTCTATGCCACTTGGTTTCAGAACCAGAGAAGAGTTGATGCCCTCCTTCATTTAGTTTTATACATGTTGGTCAGATTGCTGCATGCCACAGGTACATTTTATGAAATATCTTCTTATCCCTTCCAGTGTGTCTTGTAAAATACAGGCTAAAATCACATGGCATATTTTATTTTCTATTGTAATGTCTTTGGTTCGACATTGTGATTACAAGCTCTAGAAACTTTACCTAGCATCTTACTAACAGGACTTTTAATTTTTTTTGCTGCTAAATCTATCCATTGCAAGCTAGAAAATCTAATGCCAGCTATGTGCCCTTGTGGCAAGGAAGGCCAAGAGCATCCAGAGCTACATTAGGAAGAGCATTGCCAGCAGGTCGAGGGAGGTGCACCTTCCCCTCTACTCAGCTTTGTTAAGGCCACATCCGGAGTACTGTGTCCAGTTCTGGGCTCTCAGTACGAGAGACATGGAGCTACTGGAGCGAGTCCAGCAAAGGGCCAGGAAGATGAGGAAGGGACTGGAGCATCTCTCACATGAGGAGAGACTGAGAGAGCTGGGACTGTTTAGCCTGGAGAAGAGAAGGCTCAGGGGGTATCTTGTCAATGTGCATAAATACCTGATGGGAGGGTGTAAAGAAGACAGAGCCAGACTCTTCTCAGTGACATCCAGTGAAAGGACAAGAAGCAGTAGGCACAAATTGAAACACAGGAAGTTGCATTTAAATATAATAAAAAGTCTTTTTTACTGTGAGGGTGGTCAAACACTGGAACAGGTTGCCCAGAGAGACTGTGGATTCTCCGGCCTTGGAGATATTCAAACCCTGACTGGACACAGCCCTGAGCAACCTGCTGTAGTTGACCCTGCTCTGAGCAGGGGTTTGGATTAGACAATCTCCAGAGGTCCCTTCCAGCCTCAGCTATTCTGTATGATTTTATGATTCTGTATAATGCTAGGAGCTAACAAAAGCAAGGGTGAAATGAGTGAACTTAAGTTGCGCTGTTTGTATATGTTTATATATTTAGGGACTCCAGAGGCTGACAGAAAGGCAATCTACAGAAGATTGATTTGGTTATTGCTTTTCCTGTGTGACCGACTTAATGGTACATCTACAAGGAGCAGACAGAAGGGAGTTATCCCTCACTTACGGTAAGAATATTTAGGAGTAAGAATATTAACAACTTTGTATATTTACAACAGTGTTACCTTTGCTTCTTTCCTGGGGAGTTGCATCCAGAACCTGCCACCCATCATAAAAAGAGCCAAGATCTCTTCTGACAAACCAGCTTTCATTCCAGACATGGAAATTCCTGTAAGGGAAGGAAAATAGGGACTTTCTGACTAATCCAATTCGTTCTGTGTTGAAAGATTTGATGTATTTCTGGTGGAATGCAAGAAATGATCCTAGCCAAGTGAATGATATTTCCTCTCTGGAGAAGCCAAGTCTTTTCTCCTTTCTTGAGTATCTCTTCTCCCACTCCCCCCCCCCCACCTTTTCCAGCTTTTTGTGTTTTGTTCTCTGAGAAATGTTGGAGCGCTATGTACAAAATAATGTAAAAAAATATATTATTACATTGCAGAGTCAAATCTGGACATTCCAGAACTATATGTTGTATAATTGAAGGTCTCGTGTACATTACTATCTTGTGGTATTAATTCACAATTGCTTTCTACTTCATGTGACCCTTGTCCCATTCAGTCCACATGGTATAGGGTGCTTAGCGAATGAATTGCTGGTACATACAGTGCAATGCATATGTGCAGTGTAGTAGTTTCTGTCCACTTGTTTGTCAAAAGCATCGTTTTTTTACAGAAAGCTTCTCTGAGATGAAAGAAATGGCAAGTTCTTCCTAAGTCAATGTGAGGGGTGGGATGAGATTTTTCTCTGCTGTGTTAAATACATTACCTTTACTTTAGTAACCTCTCTCTGTTGTGCAAGGGATGTGTAATGATAACAGTCATGAAAGACTGAGACAACGAAAAGTGTTTGGCAGAGGAGCCGAGTCTAAAGCTTATTAGAAGCCGTATTAAAAAAATTATATGTTAAATAGCAAGGATGCCAAGTGTCTCCACTGTTAAGTCTTCAGAGTAATGAAACTGACTACATCTTGCATTCCTGAACAGGCTCTTCTGTTCATTCTTTGGTACAGGGTTTCATGTCATTGGGAGTATGAGGCTGGGGAGGGTTTTTGGGAATGTAATTCCAAATCTGGTGGTTAGATGAGAATATAATGGAAGAAATATTAAGAAAAGGTTGATATTTACCACACACTGTCTTCATTCAAGTACAGGGTCTTTCCGGAAATGTCAATGTATTTATCGATACTCAGATTTATATTCGTATCATGGGCAGAGTTAAAGTTTGTAATAACACGGGTAGGTATTCCCAAGGATCTCAGAACTGCAATATATAATACCATAAAAGTGCTATAAACCTGTTTTACAGACATTTAGAAGGTATTTCTATCTTTTTCTTGGAAAAACAGTTTAGTATATATGTTTTTAGAGGGGAAAGAAACCCTCAGGAACTTCCCTCTCAGACATGCTGCAGGGATGTAACATAATCGTTGTACTTAATTGCTTATATAACAATTCCATTCACATGGTGTTCTTAGCTGCCATGTTCTTTTCTTTTTAAGAAGAGTTAGATTCACATACTTATTTTAATCTTTCATCCTTCATCTTGTTCTCTCCCCCATTCTTTCCTTGTGTTTGTTTCTATTACCTGCTTCTTTTTCCTCTTCGTCTCTAGGACATACCTCTTGACTGCATTATTCTCCCTTTGTGTTTTCCCTGAAGTGACTCCTGTCTCTCAGAGCAGCTCTGAGTGGAAACAGCTAGGATGAAATGCTTCTCCTTGCTTGCAGCTCCCTTTATAGGCCCTCAGAATTGTGATTTGTTTTTGTGTCACAAAAAGGCTAGACACAACAGTAGAAAACTTGCATCTTAAGGAGCCAGACTTACCAGACCACTGATTTTCTCTGAATCCCAGCTTTGAAACAGCAAACCTAGCTCTTTCCACCAGCCCAGCTTGGTAAACAACTTTGCACCTTGTTTGATGACTCGTGGTAGTGGGCTGCAATATCACAACCTATGGCTGTTTAAAATAGAAAATAACCCTTCATACAAGGAGAGCATAGGATCTTCACTTTCTCTGTCAAAACTGCAGCAGCTTCAACAGCAGCGTCCCAAGGTTAAAGCTATAGGAATCCTAATAAGCTTCCTTTTTGATAGTATTCTTCTTCCATTCAGGTATACCTGTGCACATTACTCCTGCAAAGACCCAGCATTGGCCATATCGTACGGGTTTGTATCTCCCTCTGTACCACTTTCGAAGGATGGTCACACTTCCACTCCAGTGCAAGGGATTGGTTCCTGAGCAGTACTTTCCATTCCACTTCCCTTGCACCACTCCTTTTTCATCATTGCTGTTAACCTGAAAGAATCCTTCTCATGAGTGAATTACAACATTTATAGAAAAAGGGAGAGAAGGAAATAGAGAGAAAATGACCCTGTTCATACCACGGGTCTCATTGGTTGAGTGGTGGGACACAACATTTGAATCTTAGGTAGAATTTTGTCTACTTACTCAAGTGCAGCAATTGGATCAAACCCAGATCAGGCTGTAGTCTGATGAATCAAAACTGCCTTGCTTTTCAGTACGAATGTTCCCAAATGTGGCGACTGCCAGCCTATTTAAATTTTCTCTGTTTCATTGATTCATTTTACCTCCTTGTGTATCATTATTCTGTTACTTTGTGTATTATGTGTTGGTTCACATTCTCAAGTGATTTACAGGGAAGCTAGAAGAAGTACCTATTTCTTCTTCTCCCCTTAAACAAACTAGTACTGCCAATCTGTGCCTGACTCGAATGTGCGTATGTTGCAACTCTGAATATAATATATATAGTTTGCTCAAGTGTATTAAATGCGGTTGCATGTATTTGTGCATATCCATCTTAAAGGCCCATTTAAGTGTTGTGTGTAATTGTACAGAAACCAATAAGTTCTTTTTTAATGATAGATTTCTTTTTCTTCAGTATTTGGATGTTCAGTAATTTTATAAGTCTAAGTAAAGTTATCTACTTAATATTGAAATTGCCTAAAGAGAGTGCTGTCTAAAAGGGTGAAAAGGATAACATTTATAAAGGAGGAATCTCAGATAAGGGATGTGGTAAAGCATGTATTACATATAAAACAGAAAGCTTTTCAGTTGCCTAGTTGTGTATCTATCTGTAGGTGTGTGAGGATGAGGGCTGTTAGAAGATGTAACTGTTGAAGGAAATGCATACAAGCTTATTGAAAGAATTCCCCTTAAGTGAAGTATACTAAATACACACATTAAATGCAGCCATACAAATACTAGTTTTCAAAAACATTTCATGCTTCTCAAGATGTTTGAAAAGCATAGCAAGTTATTTCAGAATGGACACAGGCCTTCCAAATTAGTGAAAAGATCTAAGTACATGAAGATGTATTAGGAAAATACTTCTGAGATTCAGTGTTCCAAAAAAGATCTTGGAAACATTTGTCATTCCTTCAGTTGTGCCCAAACTTTTGGAAAGAAGGTAAATTAAACTTTTGAGGTATCTTTCCTTGAGAATAAATCTCTATTTTTCCCTTTTCTCCAGCTATTTTGTGCAGAGCAGGTAGAAAATCCTATCAAACATTGAGGAGTTTCACAACAGAGGTGTTGGGATTTTTGTTAGTAGGTGCATTGTACCTACTGCTGTAAGTAATCAGTCACTTTACCGTGGCACTGACAACTCTGCTCACATAGATAGGATTGTTTCTGTTGGATACATCAACGGCCGGATCTTGGCGGTGGTTCAAGCTTCGATCCAATATAGCCAGAGAGATATCAAGGATATCCTCTTCAAACTGAAATCAAAACAAACAATATATATTAAAGGTTAATTTTATGAATAGAATCAAGGATGAACTCCCCACCTATTTACTTCCTCCTTGCACAGTGGGACAATGTTGGTAATATAGGCTTTTCCTGCACTGCTAAAGAAAACAGGGTCAGGGAGAAAGCACAAGCACTAGACTGCTGACTGTCCATAGTATTTAATAACTAGCATGTTTACAAGCATAATTTGGGGCCATAGCAGCTAGCAGTCACCAAGACATTGCCCAGATATGGCCTGGTGGGACAGACAAGACCACTCTAGGTTTGTCCCTGCAGGCTTTGCATCCTTCTGCATCCTTTCATGCCCTAACATGTACCCTTCCCCTCAGGAAAGCACCACTCTGATGGACTGCCTTCACAATATATCAGATGACTTGAACTTAAAAACAAAGCACAAAAAATAATTACTGTACATTAGAGTCACACCATGCTGGGCCCAGAGGAGGCCCAGGGTAAAGTGCTGTGTTGTATGTATGTGGTCAGGCAAGGATGCCACTTGACCTCAGAGAGAGAAAACAAATCTGTCCTTGTTTCATTTATTAGCGTAAAAGTAGCCACAGTGGTCAAGAGGATTAATAGAAATGCTGTCTGTGCAATTGCTGGTGCAATTGTAAGGCATGAAGTGGTCAGGAATGGTTGTGACTGGCCTAGCACATTGCAGGATAGCTATGTGACTACAGATGAGCTGTAGTTATGCCTGTATTTGTAGCGGATATGTTTGGAAGGCCAAACTGATTTTTAAAAATTCAAATTTGGGTTGTTTCAGTTCTGTAAATTTGGGATATCCTACTTCTGAAAATGGCCTTCTAAATTTCCTTTCTATGTTTTCTGCCCCATTACTGAATGAACTATGTAAATATTTAGATGTACAAGCCTCACAATAACTAGAGGTTACTACTGGAATGGCTCCCTTTGTCCTTTACAAAGGACAAGAAACAAATAGATACTTGCCATTTTGTGTAACAGGTAAAAGAAAGCTAAGATTGTGCTTTATTTCTTTTATTTCTATATTAGCACATGGCGGAGAGAGGAAATGATCCAGATGCCAATACAACGTACTGATAACTGATATATATATATATATATATAAATATATATTTACAAGAAAATCAAAAGTGAAAGAGGAATGATGAACTCCTCTGAGATAATGATTCTATCCCTCATCCATCCACCATTCTTATTTTTCAAACCTCTGGAAGAGGTGATGTGTTTACCTGTCCATAATTCCATGCTTCTTGCTGGATATACTTTTCCAGTCCCTGAAATATGATTCCACTGTCATTCAGGACATACTCCTGTCGCTCCTTTTCATTAGCCATATAGACATCATCATCTAGAAACAGAATGAGACAAGTTAGCTGAAAGGACAGTTGTTCTTCTCTAACCGGAAATCTTTTTTCACCAGGAGTTCTAAGGAACAGGTCAGGCTGCCTGTGCATTCAGGCTTAGGACTCCCCACTATACCTCCGTAGTCATTTACGGAATGAATGACGTAAGTGTGAAGTTCCTTTGATGGAAACTGAAAATACTCCTATCCCTTCACTGTTCTCAGTATGTATCTGTAGATATTGCTTGGTTTACAGCTGAACACGATATCAGAGGAAAAAATTAGAGAATAAATATTTGAAATATTTCCTGCCTCTGATTTCTTACTGTCCTAGCAAGAGGCTGGATTTTCAGTGTAGTGCAATACTGAAAAAGGAATGAGAACAAGGTCCTTGATGCTGAGCAAAAAATCATACTGTAGCCGTCACATACAGGTATGTGCTTTACTGTGGCACCCAGATTTCCTGACTGAGACAGTGAGTTATCTGAAGGACACGATACATTAAAACATACTTGGACACCAGGGATTGAAGAGTAGCACAAACTGGCCCAAGAGTGTAGAAGAGACCTTGTTCCCAGAAACAATCTGGAGTTTGAGTTTGTATCGTCCAATGACAGCATTTGCTGGGCTGGATATCGTGAAGTTCATGCAGCCAGGCTCACTGGGCTCTTGGATGGCACTCCAGCCACTGGCGCCCTCCTCAGAAAGGTTAAATATGGCCTTAGTCTGCTGTGATTCTGCTGGGGATGGTCCTGCCAGAGGAAACAGGAGACAGCAATACTGAGTGAGAACAGTGAGTGACAAGCAGGGGTCAGCGATGATTCCAATTCCCTGTTTTTTTGAGTACATTGAAAGGTTATGGCTTACCAGACCAAATGTTCATTCAGTGTAAACAAGCTGTGCTGCAATCCACAGAATCACGCTGTGCAGCCCTTTGTGTTAAATGCATGACCCACTAAAGATGAATATGCTGATAATCATTCTAGACAAGTGAAGAGGCAAGCCCTTGCTCTGAAAACCTGAGACTCTAAAAATACCTAGGCAGGATGGTCCATACATGTTAATATGCATTTCATTAAGAATCAGCAGCTGCATGGACAATTATTTGGAGAAGCCTCCTGAGAAGATACAGATGGAAGTCTTAGTGAATGGGGTCATGTAGGCTATTCTAGAGATAGGAAGCTCTGTAGTAGAAGGCATGAAGGTAAACAAGGGGAGTATAAACAGGTGAAGTGGAGTGTCACGGGAGGAGAGCAACAGGTGATGATGGTCTGTGAGAGACAGAGAGGGCCCACAGAATAAAGACATCTTGCAATGTAGCAAGTAGGTCTTTAGGAGTGGAGATATATGTTTGCTTTTTGAATGCAAAGATGGCCCTTACCTTTCTGTTAATGATTATTTTAACTGTCTGTTGCCTTAGGGTATGGACTGAATTTTAAAATGAGAGCCCCTAAGTCTAACAAACCCACAGACTAAAGACAATGAATCCTGAATGATAGGCTCAACAAGGTTTAAATGATTCAGGAATGAGCCATATAGGAAACTGTAGGGTACAGGTGGTTTTGGAGCTGGAGTAACCTGTATGTAAGGTGAGTGCTATGGGGGAATTACCTGTGATTGCAATAAATGTAAGGTTGTCTCCAGACATTACGTTTGTTTGGAAGTTCAGGGTGATAGTAAAGGCCTGTCCTCTCCTCAAGATTGCTTCTGTACTGCTATAGTCAGAGGTGTGATGTGCAGCTTTGTTCAGCTTGGATTGCCAATTGACATTTGCTGGTTTGGGGGCTAGAAAGATACAAGGCAAGTTAATTAGGAGCATTGTTCCTTTAAACTTGTTCATGTTGTTTGCTTGTTTAATGTTAGTCATTTTATTATGTTTAACTAGAGTTATCCATATATGTTCTAGGAAAATACAGAAAAACCCACTGTTAAAGTGTTATTAAAAAAACTGCAACAACAAACAAGCTGGTAAAATACCTTTTCTGCAGATGTCTATCAGAGATGGGGGGAAAAAAACAACATTCAGAGAACTTGTCTCTCATGCAGAAATTCTTATCTAAAAACAATTTTAAGTTTGAAGAGATGATTCTATTCCACCATGTTCCTGCCCCTTTTGTGGGGGATCTCTAGTTCTCAAAATGCTTTACAAATGTACAAAAACAATTACAAGACTCTCATGAGTAAGTGCGTGCCCGATTCTGGAAACGCTGTATGAGAGATGATGAATAGAAGGACAGTATCTTCATTGTCAGTCTTGCAAGCTGACTTGTCGTGTATCTTTTATCTCATTTAATTTACAGTCTTGTTGCTTGCAGCTGGGTGTTATTTCACACTCTGGAAAAAGGTAGCTATAGGAGGACAGATGGTAGGATTAAGAGAGGGGTACCCTGAGGCAGTGTTATGAGCTGCTCTATTGCATCAGGATAGACTGCTCTCTGTATTTAAAATGGGACACAGAAATACAGATTGCAAAAGCTTTCAACCTATCTTGTTCCATGACCAATACAAAAAAATAGAGGGGGGAAAAAAACAAGAGAAAAAAAAAAGGATCTATCTATGAACACACATGTATTTGAGAGGTGCCCTTCCCCTGTTAAGATGTCACAGAGGAATTTCACTTGAAGAAAATTTCCTGCTAAGAGTAGAGGATGCTAACCCTTTGCAGATTTCGTGGCAACGCTTCCATCATTTTGCTGAACTAAGACACAGGAGTTGGTTTAGCACCACCTTGAATCACTTGGAATGAGATGCATATCTATGGAAATGAGTAGAACCATAGAAATGGAAAGAGTGGAATTTGTTTTTTTGCTGTCTTTGCTCTGTGGAATTATATTCTGTGAAGACTTGATGTAGCCATAATTATAATAATTTTTCAGCTTTTTGTAAGAAACATGAATGTGCACATGCAGTGCTGAGGCTGCAGCAAGTTCCTTTCCCATAGTCTGGGAACATAGGCATGTCTGGGTATTTTCAGTTAAGTGAAGGGTCTTTTTTTCAGATATGTAACCTTAAAAAAACAAACAAACAAACAAAAAAGACTTTGTTGATAGGACCACTGTGATTCAGTGACGTGACATAAAATGACTAGAAAAGTTTCTTGCTTGCATCATGACTTTATTTTCCTGGCTTAAATATGCTTTACTGAAAAGGACCTACAGAAAACAGCAATTCTTACAGCAAGCCCTCTAATTTAAGAGCAAGTTAGAGCATGTTCCTGAAGGGCACTTGGGCTCAGAGTTTGAAAAGAAGTGAGTTTTGCAACACTTAGCCCCTGTATATCCTACCACTATGTATCCTGAACTGTGCAAATTAAATGCCCAGGCTCTTCATACAAGTATACAAGAGAAAAAGGTGTCTAAGGTGCT
The DNA here is from genome assembly GCF_036417845.1 of Apteryx mantelli. Classification (NCBI taxonomy): domain Eukaryota; kingdom Metazoa; phylum Chordata; class Aves; order Apterygiformes; family Apterygidae; genus Apteryx; species Apteryx mantelli. The sequence goes on from NC_089995.1 coordinate 19,977,281, forward strand.
GACTCTGGGACCTATCTAAGCTGGCCAAGATTAATATGCAAGAAAAAGAGGTAGATCTTAGAGCAGATCATTAGTAGTGTACTGATGCAGAAAACTAAAAGCATTTTGCATGTCTGCAAATAAAAATGTAGCATATCTAGAATTTAGTAGCAGCTGAACCATGGTTTTGAGGATACTGGTGGAACTGTGACATTTAAGGACCTAATAAATGTTGGTAAGACTTTCAGAGAGGAATGTCAGAGGTAAAGACAAGATGTAGAACAGAATAAGAGGGAATACCTGGAGAAGCAGGAAAGAGTAAAGAAGGCAGTGGGTACCACTGGCTGGCTCTAAGAATTTGCTGTATTCATATTTTTACTTCCCTTTGCACAAAGTCAATGGTTGCAAAGGTATTTTTAGTGAATACTTCCAAGAGATTACCAAAAAATGGTTTATGTATGGAGCCAAAGCACAGTAAAGCTTAATGCCAGGTTTTTACCATGTGTACTTCAAATTTCTCATTACTTTGCTCTTCTTTATAGTTTCATTTCTAATCTTGTCACTGTTTTTTTTTCTTTTTCTGCTTTCGGTATCTGTCTTTTGGAAAACCTTTTTCAATAATCCTGTCAATGCACTCATGGGTTTATAACTGGACAGACTTCTAAAAAAATTAGCTAGGTAAGTGATTATCCTCTAATGAGTCGACTTTGGGAGCACACTCATAAGCAGAAGTCTGCAAAATCGGGACTTACTTCTAAAAATGCTGACCATTATGCACACAGGATTCTTGTCACTTGTTACCTCTAACAGAAAGCTATAACTATGACAGAAAAAATCCTGAGGTTAGAGCGTAAATAGACTCTCTGTGTGTGTATATGAATTATTTGACATGTCTGTCTAACTATAGCTCTTTCTAGTTAGCGTGGGAGTGAGAACAAGTGCAGTACTATACATAGATATCATTTGGATTGTACTTCTACTGAGGAGCACACAGGCTAACATACTAACTTTGTCGGGAGGTGGACATGGGAGTCCAGAGGCCACCAGGTGACCTGTCCAAGGCCATTCCTCATTGCAATATCAGAGAGGGATTAGAATCTGGGCTTTCTATGTGGCAGTTTGATGCTCAAATCACTAGCCAACAGTGTTGCTTTGGTGGCTGCAAAAGCACTGTGTAGAATAGGTAGGTGATGGATATGATAGAGAATCTTTTCTTCACTATTTTTCAGTAACAGAAAAATAGAGTTTCAGGACCCATGAAATCAAGAAAAGAAAATCGATTCTGCTAGACTAACCCATAAATGCATTTAATCTAAAAAGAGCTAATTTTCCAAGAGAACAGTTTGGTGTAATTTTTCCTGTTTCCTCAGCAAATATCATTTATCTGAGTGATGTCTGGAGCAATCAAGCTATGTTTTTAACTTACCAGCCATAAGGTTTCTTTCTTCTTTTCCACACTTGTGAGTAGTTCAGGTTATGGATACAAAACTGCTCAAGAACATGGGGTCCTCTTCCACCAACATTAATAATGAAAGGCTTAGGACTCTTTGACTCCACTAAATAAGCTAGAGTTTATACGAGAGGGGCGTGACCTGTGGTTCCTAGATACTGTTGTTGTAGTAACGTCCTACGTAAGCATCCTACTTAAAACTACTTTACCTGCACAATCTTGAATCTAATTATGCTTATTTAAAACTGGTGAATGGCTGAGAAATGATGATAAACATTACCGTGGTATCTCAAGTACAAAGAGGAGAACATCCCAGTTTAGATCTAATGAAGGAAATATGATCTTTAAGTAGACAGAAGAAATTTCATTTTGGATACAGTTGTTTTCAGTTTGGATTTTTGAAGACTGTATGTACAGAGGACAGGGAGGTACAGGCAAATATCCTATACGTATTCTTCAACTTGGGTGTATGAGAAGTGGAGTAATCTAAGTAGACTTGTAATATATTAGTGTTACTGTCACTCAGTAGCATCGTGATTTTGCATGGCACAGTCCACATAAATAAAGACAGGCCTGCCTGAAAATCTTTCATGTAACGATAATTTTTTCTTCCTTGGAAGCATACTGAGTTGTGGCATTCTGATTATATGTTCCTGACATGATTACTTGTAATACATACTTTGTATATTAGAAGCAATGCAGTTACTGAGTGGGCATGGTTACGGACTCAGCTGTGCATCAGGGACTTCTATTAAGTAAAGAGGAGTGTTTAGGTTCTGACTAATCGTTTTTGTTTATAGTTTGGAAATAATAATACGTACATGCAATTCGTCTGTAGCTGTTTGGCATGGCTTCCTGAGTTTGGTCCTGGTGGAAGCTACAGAGCTATTTTTCTGGTGAGAGTCCTGCCCACTCCAATTACAGACGCTCTCTTCTCCACTCTTTAAGATCTCTCATGCTCTCTCCTCCCTCATCTTATCAGGACTTATCTAGAAACATACTCTGCCAAATTGTCCTGAGAGGAGATTGTAAACTGTTCTGAACTTCTGACAGAATGTGACTGAGGAATAAGAGGCGGGAGAGAGGGACGGTCATGTCTGAATGCCTCAGACTGTCTGAAATTACAGGATTATGATCTGTCAGACAGCAGCTGTTCATATCGAACTCTTGACAGCTTTGAGGTTCAGAGCTTTGGCCATATTAATTCTGCTTTAAACCTTGTTCAAGTAGGACAGGAAACTTAATTCTTCAAGCCTGGCAAAGGCATTACTACACTATTATTACTTCACACCTTAATTCTGTAGTGTGGCCAGGTGGTTACTATGCCCAGTCATTCATTAGTTTTCCCTGTTGTCCCTGGAGAGGCTTCATTGCCTGCAGTAATAGAGTAGCCTTGAGGCTACATGTGTACTTTAGGTGTGACCTGGTATCTGACAATGTTGAGATCAGGAAGCCGCAGAAGACGCATCTATGTGCAAACACTGTGGTAGATGTTTGGAGTATGGGCTGCACGTGAAGGGGTTAGGTTTGGAAGGTTGGAGGTTAAATGTGTTCCTTGTCACCAGGACTCAAAACGGGCAAAAAAATGATACCTTGTGTTGCTGGACTTCCATATTAATGCAAGACTCTGATTTCTATGCTTCATGTTGTTTGGGACTCTTTCAAATTACACAGGAATTAAGTTACTGATTTGCATATGTGCATTTGTTGTCACTTCTGTGACAGGCCTGTGCCCACTGGTTGCATAAATATTGCTTTTGTGGGTAGCAAACATTACTTTTGTCCAGCCTTTTTATGACTATTTCTATTCATAGAGCCATAGGTGTCACAAAATACAGAAATAAAATGAACAATGGAGGGTTTTTTGGTTTTTTTAAAGTAAGAAAAGTATAAAATTCAGGAAGAGTTTCCTCAGTCTTCTGATTTCTCATAATATTTCCGTGGAATATACAATTCATACCAAAAATACAACAGTTATTTGAATGTTTATATTTATTGCTGGCAAATTAGAATGAGATCACAAAGAGACTCTATCTATTATCTGAAGGAGAAATCAAAACCTGGAGCTTAATACAATGAGTAGATTTAATTAAAACAATGAATCAATATTTCTATAAAGAAGAGGCTTCATTTTTCTAGACAAGAGGACAAAAAAGAAATACAATTAGAAACTAATAATTAAGCACTGTGAAAGCAAGAGACTTGGTTCTATTGCAATGTAAGAGGTCGCCAATTTTTGTGGAAAGTTTCTCACTGTCATCACTGTCCCTATACAGGGGAAAATGTCTTGTCATGTTAATGCAGAGAGATGAAATTGACTCCATCACATTATGCAGGTGCTACTGCAATGGTTACGAATCCTTTAACATGCGAAAACTTGTCACAAGAGAAGTCTACTTGCAGCTGTAAGGGCCCAGTCCTGCGAGGTGTGAATTCAAAATAAATTCTTGATCTCTCCCTCGGTGCCAGTCCTGCCAGACTGAAAACAAAAATCAATTAATTCAGGCTTGCATTGTCTTTCCTTGAGACTCCAAAGAAACAGAACTACCTGACAGCTGTGGCATCAAAGGGTTACTTGACATCCAGCCTTGTTTTCTGAGAATTACTTAGGTTTGGGCTTTTGTGCAGACTAAGAAACAGGAAAAGACAGTACAATATCCATTTACTCTTCAACAGAAAATGAAAGGTAGGAGTATTACCTGGTGTTAGGGTTGAGTGCAAGGTTAGATAGTCAACATAGAAACTCAGAATAGGAGAACTCTGATGATAAAGGTCAGTTCTTTGCCCAGTGCCTGCTTGGCTTATGTCCATTTTGGCAATAACTTGATTTTTCTGATGACCAAAGTGCTTTGTTTTGTTTCTCTTTTGGCATGACTTGGTAATTCAGAGAAAATGTTTTCTAGGGCCCCTCACAGGAATAGTGTTTTCCATATTTTTATGAATTACCACGTCCAAATATTTCCATACCCTCCAGAGCTGCAGCAAGTCAGGGTGTTTCATAATGAAACAAGCTTTACGAAATATTCAACACTGAGTTAATCCATAAAGAAGCAGAATCCTGGGAAAAAGGATTAGAATTTTTTGCTCTTATGTTCTGAAAAGGCAGCTTTTTTCCTACTTTAAAGGAGAATGGAGCAACTCCTTGTCTGGACTGGAAGGAGGGAAGCTATGGCAGTGTCTTATTTGTGTACTGTAGCTCAGACATATTTCTATAGTATCAGGGTATCGTATTTAAAAGTAGAAATGTGAAGCCAAGCTGTAGAAGAAATATCAAAGATGCAGAAGAATTTGACTTGCCCATTTGCTTTTCCAGAAAGAAAGAATGTTAGCAGTTTTTAGTTCTTAGAGAAGTTCCTGGGTGGAAAAAAGTAATACATGATTGAGAAATCACCGTTTCCCAGTATTTGGTGGCACTTTCATTTTCATAAATAGAACACGTATATTCTGTGATAAAGTTGATTTAACTGTGATTTTTTTTTTCTTATTGAGAAACTAACCATGATATTGGTCATGTTAGAAGCACTAAATAAATGCTACAGCTTTCACTTACTGTATCTTGACCTGTTGATTCATCAAAGTCACTAGCAGTACACAGCTGTCCACGGGTTCAGGGAGAGGATTAGCATACGAGATCTCTAGAGTAACAGCTTTGTTCACTACAACTCGCTGAGGAATCTAAATGACAAAGACACGTTTCTGATCATTCACTGTTTTAGACTTTTTTGGAGTCAGATTTCAGTGGTACTGTAAGCAGATCATCACTTATATTTGAGGATTAATGAGATATTGGTAGGAACAGTGGAATTTAATCACAGTTGCTATGTCTTTCCTAGTGCTTGAAGCTGTATTTAGATCAGTTAAGTGGTGCTGTTGAGATGTATACAATCGTTTATATATAGTTTCAGTGAAATAGAGCCCTGATTGTACAGACATATTTTGTTAAATCTGTCTGATCTTTGGCTTGCTGCGTGTGGAGTTTTTGTTTGTTTGTTTTTCTGTGATATGGAGAGTCCTGGACACATTATTGATTAGGATTAAAGTGTTAAAACAACATAAACTGACCCTAATATAAATTGGAATTAAAGGTTTAAGTCTGTAGTTTTGGGAAAAAGCAAAGTCATTCAAAGGCAACTCAAATGCTTGCCGGTAACTAGAATAAAAATGGAATGAAAATATAGGCATTTCTGTAAACACAAAGCAATGGCACATGACTGGGAAAGAAAGAAGACTGTTCTGAAGACCGGAGGGCAGATTCAGGCTAAGGTTCAAAAGTGGTCTCTCATTTGCATTCCCATTTTGAGGAAACTTACTTTCTTAAATTAAAGAGGCAGAAATCTGAAAAACTGCAGCTGACATTCATGCATTTTTATACCCAAATTCTCATCTTGTGTTCTGAGCTCCAGGAAATCTCTTTAGTTCATTACTGTCTGTTCAGGACAGCGGTGAGAGAACTGTTTACCTTGATGATAATGTTTGTGTCCTCTAACATGATTGTCTTCTCTACCAGCAGCTTTACCCCAGGCATGTTCATGACTTCACACAAAGCAGTAACTTGGATCCTTTTGTCAGTAGTCAGATATTTTCCGTAATAAGAATAAGGGATCTTTAACCGGATATGTTTCCCTGGAATTCAGACATATATTTAGAAACCATTAGATTCCAATAAAGAATGCTAAAGGTGAGACAGTTATTGTGAGGATCTCTGAAATTATTGAAGAGAACAGAAGATAGGACAGCTAGGGTTTGTGTACATTTCTTCCTTGTGAGACCAGCTGTGTATTTCCCTCTGCTGGTGGTCCTTTTCTGTTTTAAAAAACTCAGTTGACCCTTACAGTTTTCAGTGGAGGATTTTGGCCTGAAACTGAGGACATCTGCTCATTTGCATTTCATTGGATTTCTGTCCCTTTGTATTTCTTATAATTAGATGAATAACCACTTTTATCTATTCCCTCCATATATCCTATTTATTTTACCTCAGTCAAGAAGAAAGTTTAGGTCAAGATTCAGAGATCCTTTACGAGCAACCTGGTCAGCTGCTTGTTTTCTTAGTCCTACAACCTTTCTGCTGTGTATGGAAAAAGAACTCTGTATTTTTTCAGTCCCTGGGGATGAAAAAGATCTCTATAATAATTGTATTAGCCTTGGCTCTTTAAAAGAGAGACATATGGAGTTTCACTGTAACTTTTTCCTTTGTCTTGGTTAATTTCTATTAAACTCTTCAATATTGCATGTAAAATCTCAGAAAGCATGTATTAGACTTCCTTATTGGTTCAAAGAGTAAGATGTGTTCCTATACATGTAATAATCACCACAGACACATACCTAACTATGATGTTGCTTCTAGTGCTATAATACAGATGTGGCCTTTTTAGAAGAAGAAAAAAAAAATCTGGTAAAGCGTAGTAATAAACACTCCTGCTAAAAGATAGGACAAGTATATATTATCATTCTGTGATTCTGTGATATCTATATGATATTGATGTTTCTTCCTTCCAGTTGCCCTCAGGTGATTCTAATGGCCAAGAAGAGGGCTATATTGGCTCTTTAAGCACATTAAGAATTACCTTGTTTAGAACCAAGATCCACAGAGGTGGTTGCCTGCAGGATCTCTGCCACTGCTCGCCTCGTATACAGGATAGTTGATGCGCTTATATCCACCTTCACTGTCTTGTGATCGAAAGATAGGTTATTGAGAATTAAGATTAGGATAATATCTTTGCCAAACACTGGAGGTTCAGCCAGCTTGAATTTCCCAGAGATCCCAGGGTTTCTAATCGTCTCTGAAGATCTTTCACTTGGAGATTCTCTGTGTCTTTCTGGGACGTTTGGTCCAAATATCTTAGCCCAGGCCTTTTTATAAACTCGTCTTTCCTCAGAAGAACCTGGTTGAAAGACAGAACCAAGTAAAATTCATTGCCATTGCAAGTTCTCTGTGTCAAGGCTATCAGAACATTACAGGGTGCCAGCTCTGCATCACTCAAACATGCATTACCAAAACATTCCCCATATTTTTCCACTAGGACTCCATTTAGGTTTTTCATTTTACAGTAATAAATGCACTGTGTTAAAGTAAGTCACTGAAATGAAATATGCATTTGTATTAATGTTTAGGATTTAATATCCAAGGAGATGAATATCTGGGGTTAGAGCAGTGGAGCTCAAGGTTTTGGATTAGAGGTTTGATCAGTTTATCTGCTGGAGGGAGGGAGAGAACAGAAAACCAATATTTATTAATCTGTAACTTCCTACACTACAGTCCTGTGTATGGCTGATGATGCATGAGAGACTCGGTTTTAAGACTCTAGTAGGACTTTCTACAGCAGCTTGAGAATCTGTTTGCTTTTGGTAGTAAAAACTGTATACACAAAACAAGGCTACAAAATATTTCGTAGCTATTTTGTAGTTTTGTGCGAGGGAGTGAAGTATTTTATTGTGTATTAATAAGGAGTCTTATTTAAGAAATTAATGTATAATGTGTAATTAATAAGAAATTAATTACACAAAAACATAAATAGAATACCCTTTGTATTATGAAAACAGTCTGAGAACACTGGCGGAAATATTTTATAAAGGAAACACAGAGATGCCTAAGCAAAACAGGTTAACCATCCTAGCTGCCTAGCGCTGAGAATTCAGTAGGAGATAATTTGTGATAACAAATATTTTTTACCTTCTGGATATTTATAATTGTAAGTGACATCCACACGGGAATTGCTGCCCACAGCTTTGGTGCTGATAAACCTGCCAATTATTTCAGTATCACAATAAACTCTTTTCTTAGTTCCATCATTGTATACAATCCATCTGTTGCAATCAGCATTCACCTCCGTATACACAAATAAGGTGTCATAATCCAAGTCTACATCACCTTCTTTGATGGCTATGACAGATGCAGGGCCACACTGAAATAATCCTAGGACATGAAACAAATGTCAGAAACCATATTAGTAATGATCAGTTTGGAGAAAGACTATTAAGTCATATTAAGAACTTGCACTGTTACCTTTGCTTTGTTCTTGTGGAGTTGCATCTAAAACCTGCCATCCATTGTATGATGTTCCCAGGTCTCGGCGAATGAACCAGCTTTCATTCCAGACATGATAATCCCTGGAGATGCAAATAACAATGTCTAGGAAGTGTAGGAATATACACTTCCAGTTTGAAAGGTGTGGGGAATTGTGTTCTGAAAGATTCACCAAGATGTCACATGAGCTGTCTAGTTACAGCAACTCACTGCCCCTTTCAAAGGATAGCTTTACTGCCTGCTGTTGAGGTGTTGACCTGGTTGTTGTTGTTGTTGTTGTTTTAAAGAGAGAGAAAACAGATGTCAGCAGCTTGCTTTGGGACCAAGCAGAACCATAAGAGAAAGATCTAGGCCTTGGATATAGGCAACTTTTGGAAACTGGGTTCAATACCCTTCAAAAGTGGGAAATGCTAAGTTTAAAAAAACAAAAACAAAAAAACAAAAGAAAAGAAAGCTGTAATAGGTCAGAAAAAAAGTGTTCATAAAATTCAATAGTCTGTCCATAGTAGTGTGCAGTAGGAGATGTTTAGAAAAGAGTTAAGAACAGCACATGAGTAGAATGACCCTTCCCCTGATATGTTCTACTGTTTTCTAGCAGTCAAAGAGTTAGGGACTTCCTGAACTAAAGGTTGCATGGAGACCACCATATTTTATGTTCATTAGTGATCGCCTTGGAATGTCTTTAGTGGCTTTTAAAACATCTTTATAGCTTTGTTTTCACAGCGTCCAGTGGTAGTGAGTTCCACAAGCTCTGAAAAGAAAGGACAGCACAAAAGCTTAGTAGAAGATAGATTACAGGAGGACCCAGAAAAGAAGCTTTGTCCGTTGAATTTTGTTCAGAAACCAATCCTTTTAAGGACGTTGGGAAGAGAAATTCTCGCATCCTTCTACTGCATACACTCAGTGAAAGGAAGCAGACTAAATAAAGACAAAACTATTGGCTAAGCCTAGGCTGCACAAAAAGACTTTTGAGTTCTATTATATACCCTTGGATATATGGCCTAGTAAGTTCACTTCCTGAAAAGTGGCTGCAGCTTAAAGGTTTAAAACTTGAGGGTAAATAAAGAATAAAATGGTATTACTTAAGGAATATCATGTTTCTCTGGCTAATCTCATTTGGGGCTTGATTCATGGTCATGGATCACTTGCACTTTACAGCACTGAACTACAATACACCGATAATTGGGTCTAGAGAATATTGTGACTGTTTTCTTTTTAATCGGTTCCCCCAAGGGGAAGGACTAGCTAAATGAGTGCTGGAAGACTTCTTGGGAGGCTCCCATCTACTTGGGAAGGATGGCAGGCCAAGCTGAGGAACAGAGGCTTTGGATGTATGATGAGAAGAAGCTACTGCAGCAGCAAACTAGTTAAGAGCCCAGAAGTTACATAGCTACGTTATCAGGAACAAACTGGTTAGGAGTCAGTAAAGGAGAGAATTGGAATGGTACATTTTCAAAAGAAACTTACAGCTTTTCAAGAAAGTGGTAACTAGTTTGAGGTCAGGGATTGCAAAAAATTGTGGGTTTTTTATTTTGCTTTTTTTTGAAGTAACTTATCTAAAACCACGAGATATGGTTTCCTTCTAAACTGGTATCTGCTCTGTTAATTTAGATAGCTGCATGAAGTTCTGTCCACTCTGTTGCTTTTGTGCTAGCAATGTTCATGGTTTTTAAATTACATAAATCCTCTCCCTAAGTAATGGCGAGATGCGGAAACATATATTTACCATGTGGAATCCTTGCCGATATTAAGACTCTTTCCAGAGCTGTCATAGTATTTATCAATACTCAGGTTTCTATCCACATCATGAGCAGAGTTAAAATTTGAAATCAAACGGGTTGGAATCCCCAAACACCTCAGAACTGAAATATATTAAAAAGAAAAGAAACCCTCTAACTCAGCAATTAAAAATATGTAGACATTTAATGTTGTTTCTCAAATATTTTGTGGTTCTTCAGTATTTGCAGTCTCTGAAGAACTGTTCCTCTTGTAGAATTAATTGCTTTGTGGTTTTGATTAAAAAAACAGAGGTTACAAATGCCTCCATTTCACCATAATTCTTTATTCTTAAAACTTACCTGTGCACATCACACCTGCAAAAACCCAGCATTGGCCATATTGAACAGGCTTGTAGTTGTCCTGACGCCACTTCTGAAGGATTACCACACTGCCATCCCATCTGGATGGATTCTCATGAGAATGGAAACTTCCTTGCCACTTTCCCAGGAGAACTCCGTTATCATTATCATTTCCGTTGATCTAAAAATAGGCCAGTGGGCAGAATGGGCAAAATCAGTTGCGTGTAATGCATCATATCTAGTTTCTGAGTTATATTGCTTAAGGCAAAGATGGTTGAGTCTCACAGTGGTGACTAATGCTTTCTGCTTAACCATGTGGAGTTCAGATTAAATTGTGCGTTTCTTACCATAGAGCTGATTACTCTGCCCACATATTTAGGATCTCCTCTTCGGGATACATCAGTGGCTGAGTCCTGACGATAATACAGGCTCAGATCAAGCATGGTGAGACAGATGTTTAGAAGAGGATCTTGAAACTGTGATCAGATAAGAGAATTTTTTAAGAAAAGAGAGAGTTTCCCAGACAGAATTGGAGGAGATTCTCCTGCGGTTCCTCCTTTCTAAGAATTCTGAGCCCAAAGATGATAGGAACAATGAGGCATAAAGACATCGAGAGCACAACACACACTGCTGCAATATTGGCCAACAGCAGGGTTGCAAAATAAAGCAGAAATCTGGGAGGATGCCTTTGGCCATCAAGAGAGATGATGACTGCAGCAAAACTAAAACTGCCATGTTTATTCTGATTGCAGTTATTGGAGTCACTGGAAATATACATGTGTCAGTTTTGGCCCATTGTAACTGCGTTACAAAAATAGTGTTTTTTGTTGTTGTTTCTTTGTTATACGCGTGCACACACACGCAGAGTCAAGTGAATATATTTTCATGTGTACTGTGGATGCTCTGGTCACAAATCGGGCCCATACTCGTGCTTGTAGCTCATGGTGCACATAAGAGTTGCAGGCCTTACTGCAGTGCTGTGCCACACCATCTCTCACCAAAGTCCTACTAGGCACATAGTTAGTAAACCACAATCAAGGCTAGCCTGCTTTGCCTGATTTTCATATAGGTAGGAATACCTATCAAAGAGACAAATAATTAGAAGATGAAATCAGAGACAGTGTGAGTCCAAATGAATTCCTTACAGCTTACCTGTCCATAGTACCATCCTCTTGCTTCAATGTACTTTGCATTGCCCACAAAGATGATTCCATTTTCATTCAGAACATATTCCTGTCTCTCATTTTCATTAGCCATGTAAACATCATCACCTGAAAACAAAGTTGGTTGTGCTTTTAAACTTAAACCTGAGGATACCAACAGCCTTTGAAAAAGACTTGTATGTTGACCTAAAATGGGGAAGTAGATCTGGTATTTGGAAAACTGTATCTCATTGTTGTAGCTCCCTAGACATGTGTAATTCAGTGAAAATGCATTTTATTGTATACGGCCTGGAAAAAAAAATCTATGTTATATTACTTTGACTATTTCCCCTAGTTTTAGTATAGCCTTTGTATATTACCTAAGTGTCCTCCCATCTTTGTTGTAATTTTGTGGGGAAGATGAAGAAAAGCCCAAGCTAGCTCACTGGATTTCTCTGCCTTATCAGAGTAGTTAGAAGTAGAAAAGGTATTCTAAGAGAAATATGTCATCTGTATGTTTCTTTATTTTTCTAGTCAAGTGTTCATCTCATTTGAAGAATCCAAACTGAGGATCTCTACTTGCCTGATCCGAAGTGGTATCAGAAATATTATTGGGATGGCCTATTGAAATGTTCACTCTTCTTCAGTTTTCATCTGATAACAATTTGCCTGGTCTTATGATACTACTCTTACTCATTTGTTCCAGCTCAGGAACTGTCAAGTTTTTCTCTCTGTAGTGCAGTTTCCAGCTATTAAAAGTTATGCAACGAGTGATCTTTCAGGAGGTTCTTCAGAGGTTACTCCTTCAGGACTGTCTATGTAGAGGCAGTCAGAGTCTCTGGAATATAATTCTGTAGTTATTCTGTCTTCCCAGACAGGATGAGCTAATTAGCAGGGTTTTTTGATCTCTCCTCTTGACATATCTATCAGTGGCCCTTGACTAACATATAGTCACAAAAAAGTGGCTGATTGTGGTTACTTTTATTTTCTTGTGTTACATAAGATTTAGGGGACTGGAGCATCTCTCTTATGAGGAAAGGCTGAGAGAGCTTGGCCTGTTTAGCCTGGAGAAGAGAAGGCTGAGAGGAGATCTTATCAACGTGTACAAGTATCTGAAGGGAGGGTGTCGAGAGGATGGGACCAGACTCTTTTCCGTGGTGCCGAGCGACAGGATGCGAGGCAACAGGCACAAACTGAAACACAGACGCTTCCATCTGAACATGAGGAAAAACTTTTTCACTGTGAGGGTGACAGAGCACTGGAACAGGTTGCCCAGACAGGTGGTGGAGTCTCCTTCTCTGGAGATATTCAAAGCGCGCCTGGATGCAATCCTGTGCAATGTGCTCTAGGTGACCCTGCTTGAGCAGGGGGGTTGGACTAGATGATCTCCAGAGGTCCCTTCCAACCTCAGCGATTCTGTGATTTTTAGTCATTTAGGTGACTAAGAGATCCCTCAGCTCTAGAGTGGTTTAGTTTAAGGCTATTCTGGGTTCCTAGACTGTCGTATATCTGCAAAACCTGAGTTTAGGAATTTGTATTTCCTCTGCAATATGCTGAGGCTGTAGAAATTAAAAGCAGCAGTAGAGATGTCCCACATAAACCCATGATGAAATATATGGGAAATGCCAATCTTTCTTCTTGCTAGTCCTCTATCAGTTTTTAGAAAGTTACTTGAGCCTTTATCCTTGCAGGCAACATTTGCAAGAGCAGTCTTGCTTTGATTTAGGTGCAAGTAAAGGAAGTTACTGCATGCTTAATTAAAGTCCTGAAAATTACATGTACTTTTCAAAGTCTGCCAGCCCTTTCTATGAAAAAATGATCTGCTCAGTCCTGAAGAAAGAGTCTATGGTGTCACGTGCTATAGTGTATTTCACTAGAAAAAAGCTGCGGGGGATGGGGGGCGTTCAGTGTAGTAAAACCAGGTCTATGAACAGAGAGCCGAGAGCGCTGCCCCAACAACCCAAAGAGAGCAGGCTGGATGAAGTAAGTTTGTTGTGCAGACATGAAAGCAAATAGGTCAGTTACATTCAAGAGCAGGGGTATCAGTACCTACCTGGGCACCAAGGGTTAAAGAGCATCACAAACTGCCCCAGGAATCTGGAGAAGATCTTGTTCCCAGAGGTTACCTGGAGAATGAGATTGTATCGTCCAATGACAGCATTGGCTGGGCTGGATATCGTGAAGTTTGTATAGCCAGACTCACTGGGTTCCTGGACAGCACTCCAGCCACTAGCCCCCACCTCAGAGAGGTTAAATACAGCCTTTGTATGATGAGATTCTGAGGGGGATGGTCCTGCCAGAGAGAAGAGGTGCAGCAATATTTATGTTACTTTGGGTAATTTCTTTGTGTTCCAGAGCATAGTTTTGATATGAATCTTGCACTTGAAAAGAGGACATTGGGGAAAATGGGTTAGAAATACATGAAAAAAGATTGCATTTCTAAACAGAATAAGGGAAGAATTACAAGGGATAAAAGGTACAGCTCTGTGAGAGTGTGGAGTAAGATAAGGGAGTGTTACCTATTTCAGTGACAAATGCTAAGCTCTCCCCAGTCTGCTGTGGCCTGTTGAAGTACAGGCTAATAGCGAAGGCTTGTCCTCGCCTCACAATCAATTCTGTGCTGGCATATCTGTCAGTATGGTGTGCACCTGCATTTGCTGATGGTTGCCAGCTAATATGTGTTGGTGTCAGATCTATGAAAGAAGATAAAAGACGTTAAGAAGCGGCAAGCACGGAAAGAAGTCATTTGTTGTCAGGTGGAATTAAGAGGTTGCTAAAAGCAGAAACCCCTTACTGAAGGAAGCTTAAACTTAAAGGGAAGATTCTTCAGTAAACTGATCAAGTCTAGTGGCCAGTAACAGAAAACTTGTGCTTTGGTGTATGAGACTCCTGCAACAAAACCTAAGACTCGTACTCTTCCTATGCCATGCTGGACACTTTTTTTTTTTAATTATTGGATGTAGAAAAAATTTAGCAGGGCAAATCAGTGTCATTTCAGAGTCAGCACCAAATTAAGTAGTTAGTAGCCCCTATATATTTTCAACATATATAAGTATCCTGGAAACAGCTACTAGAATATTTTGCTTTTACTGCTTACATTCTGCTTCTTCCATCTAGCCTAGAGTAGGGAAAGATGCATTGTCAGAAACTTATAAAAATGAACAAAAGATATTTGTGGACATAATTCAGAGTTTTTGACAAAAAGTCATCTGGCAGAATTTAGCTCCACCCAAAGTGACAAACTGACCACTGGGATTTGTGTGCTAGTATGCACTGCCCTAATGTCCTAGAGGGACTCCTGGTGATTTAGTTACAGTGTGCTTGGGGTTTTCTGATATCAAAGGTCCTCCTTTGCACATATGGTTATCATGGTCTGTAGTTTAAAACCAACAAAGTGACTCTCAGCATCTTAAATGCTATACTAACTTTTTGGCAAGTGAGTATTTATGCAGCTCTCCTTGCAAGATTGTTTTCCCTTATCTTGCTCATGCTTTATTGTCATGCTCAAACTTGTGCAGAGTTGTATTGTCTTTGGGAGCTCCGAGAGGTGCTGTCCTTCAGGCTTATATATAGCCTATGATACTCTACAAAGTATGGTTGGAGCATAGTGTTGCAAGTTTTGGCCTATGCTCCAGGAAAAGTATCCTCGTGAAGATTCTCCCTAATTGCATTTATGATACTAGCATTAATAAAAGTAGTGAGATTTTTTTCTTTGGGGGGAGAAGGGAGGACCAGCAAGAACAATTAAAGGGAACTGAAAGGAAAACAGCAAAGGAGTGGGATGGAAAGGATGGGTTAAGGCCTACAGCACAATGCATTATTATGGTAGGGATCTTCAAACAAGCTTCCAAGTCTCTCTCATACCATATAACACAGCAGTGAGAAACTGAATCAGAACTGAAACAATATAGCTGCATATTGCACTACAATTTGTATATAGTCTTAGCAGAAGAAATAAAAGCAAAATCTAACTTGTGGGAGTGGGGGAAGTCCAGTGCCATAATTAAATGTAAGGAAGAAGTAAGATTTTTTTTTTGTAGTCCATAACTACAAAGAAGTAATGGGCTGAAACAGACAGCCTTTAGCCTGAAATTTTGGGACAATATGACAGTGAACTGCATTAGGCTGCTGTTTCCCCAGCAAAGTAACATTTTCAAAATGGAGTTCAAAAGGTTTCTTTCATCGCTGAACAAAAGATAAACCTGCCTTCCAATTGCCAAGTTCACCAATCCTCTTCCTTTTAAATAATGATCTCTACTGATACAAAGCAGAGACACTGCCATTACTACTCTACTTTAGCAGGGTTTTAACACATCTTTGAATGTATTTATAAACACCTACACAAAGTGTGGGACAACATTGGAGTATAATCTAGTTCCCGTCTATAGGCTCCATGCTCCCAGCTCCATTAGGATGGATTTTACTAATTTTGTTGATACAAAATAAAAGTACAAAATGTCTCTGAAAGGTCATTTAAAAAACAAGGGGGCTAGATAGAGTTCTGGGTGAGGCCTTTGAAATAATGGGATTTTTTTTTCCCCCCAGAAATTTTTTTGCTCAGTTTAGAACTTATTCTCAAATAGATCTGATAATAACAATAAACAGTTAAAAGTGAAGTGCAAGAACAGTTTACAATATAAAATTTCCTCCAGATAAGAAATCTATGCAGATACCTACAGGGCATGTATCTTAAGGAAATACTTCTTGAGTAAAAAACACGTTGAAGGGAAGCAAATGACATACAGAACTCACCTGCCATTCCCTCAGCTTACGTGAATGGCATACACCTTCTACTTTGTTCTTCAAGGATGTCCAATTCACGTTAATCATAAAAAAAAAAAACAAACAAACAAGAGAACCTATTTGTGCTGTTGACTGAAATTCAGGAGAAGGGAGAGGTATTTAGCAGTTGTTATTAATACCTGTAAACTTGTCGGACGAATTAACCAGTTCCTATAATAGATGTATGTCTAATGCCAATGTTCCTGCTCAGCGTGGGTGTAATTATGGGAGGAGATACCAA
Source organism: Apteryx mantelli (assembly GCF_036417845.1). NCBI lineage: Eukaryota > Metazoa > Chordata > Aves > Apterygiformes > Apterygidae > Apteryx > Apteryx mantelli. The sequence goes on from NC_089995.1 coordinate 19,993,977, forward strand.
AATTATTTACTCAGAGGAAATACATTCTCTAGAATCCCAAGACAAGTAGAACTTCCTACAAAGAATAATAGGTGTGCCATGAATAAGTTGTCTTTAAGGATGAGGAAACAGGGAGTGTGGTGGGAGGTACAAGCCATATGAAGGAAAAGGGACGCTTCCTTATTGCTTAACTTCCAGCTTGGTTAATGTCACTTATGGTTTTGTTTAACAGCTATGGGCTTTTTTTTTTTTTTTTTTTTTAAAGTCTCAGATTATCTCTAAAACCCACCTGAGTTTTATGTGAAATGCTAAAGTCCCACTAGGAACAAGTTTCTACTGCCTATTTTGTTAGCCAGCTCCATATTCTCTGACTATTTAAGCAAAAGTTTTCTTTCAAAAAAAAAAAGTACTAAACATGGGTAATTAAAAAAAAGAAAAACAGTGCAGACTCTAAGCCTTTCTATCTTCACAACTGTCAATATATTACTTTTTATTATCACCAGCCTCACTTCAAAGTATGCAGGCAGTAAAGTGACATTTTTGTGGGGAGGAATAATTCTATTTCGGATTCCTGAGTCCCGCTGATCATGTTTTATCTCTCAGTAAAGACTTATAGAAAGTAGTCTGAATTTTAAGTTACAAAGAAAACAAAAATGAAAAAGAAACAGAAATTAAGCTTTAACAGGTGTTTCTAAGGTAGCAACTCTAAAATAGACCTTACAAAAAATTGGCTTCTCACATCATTATTTGAAACATTGTCTTGATAGCATGAAGACTAAAAGAATACTTACTTATACAACATTCACTCTAGCCCTGTATTGAAAGAAAAACTCAAACCTTTCACATTTGACAGCACTATATCTGATGTGATCTTGTGTATCTCCACTTACATTATAATTCAGAGGTCCTTCCTCTTCTTGGAAGTTTCCAGGATGTTCAGGCTCTCAAAACTTGTTCCAGGAGTCTCCTTGAGCTGATTTGATTGCTGCTCGTAGTTCCTTTAGTTGGTCTTTTTCTCTTACCCTTAATTCATATTCCTTGGAAACCATAAGAGCCACAAGCCTCTGATGTTACCTGATCTTCACACACAGCCCTAGTGACAAACCGCATCGACCAGTTCTGAAGTTCAGGTGTTCAATACTTACAGTGATTGCTTCAGACACTGCTCATTGCTCCCTCTGGAGTATGACTCTTCCATCCTTTCTTCTTCCTTGCTACTCATGTAAGTAATTAAATCTCAGAACACTTTTTCTGCCTCGGTTGCAACCACCTCTTTTACCTTTGTATGACACGCCCACAATGGTGTTCACCAAACCACCAGAACCTTGTGGAGAGTGGCCTACATCCCAAACTGGCACCTGCCGGTCGGCACCTTCACCACACCAAAGCATCCGGAGCTTCTTTTGTAATCCTTATGGAATGCAGCGGTCGCGGTTCCTATATGACTAATGACTTAACATTGTCACAGGTGTTTTTCCTGGCTCGTTTCCACCCACTCATCACCAAAATTGTTCAGGATATTTTATTCCCTCTTCTCCCTAGTTCCAGAGCCTTGAAGTTGCTGTGCAGTTTGCTGTCTTTCCAAGGAAAATGTACTGTTTTATTTCTCTCATCTCCTTAATCATTTCCTCTATTGTGCACTATCATAATCCTCCGGGTTACCATATTGCACCTTGCACTTGTACTGTTGCTGCTCTTTACTAGAAAGAGGAAATCAATAACTTTTGCAAAAAATGTTGCAGAGTCCCTTCTGTGAGTCTGTATCCCAGTAGGCACATATTTAATTGGACACGTTAACTTTCTGTGTGTGTGAAGTGTTGCAGGGAAAGTGTTGCCTCTCTTTTAATTCCCCTGGAGGTCCAGTTTATAGGATTCTCTCATTTCTGCTAGTGCAGTTCACTTGACTTCAGTGGAGTCTGGTGGTTTCCACTGGTGCAAGAGATGTAGCAGGAAGTCCTTAGAGATATATCCACACTCTGTTTCGAGTGTGGATCCAAGGCTATGCTTGAGCTTGAACTCCCATCGCTTGACCCATTTGATGAGAGCTCTGGGCTCTGACAAACCTTGAAGAGCATCAGGAGAAAAAGAGAGGGTACAACTGTGGGCTTGTACAACCTCTCTCTAGCCCATCTCAACATTAGATGTCCAGTCTGCTCTTGTACTCTCACCATGTGACCAGCACTGGAAAACTAGGTGGCAGGAAGTGCCTTCCTAAAGCAATTTTTTTGCAGGCTGCAAGGGCAAACGGGGTTTATAGCCAGTGTGAGCTTGGGCTGCCTGTATAACAGTGAGGAGTCCCTATGGCAAGTCACAGGCACCCTGCACTGTGGGACGAAGGGAGAGGCATGGGGCTGGCTCCAGCCAGATTTTAACTGGCTCCCTGGCCCAGCAGTCCAAAGTACAGCAGAGCAGTAGCTTTACTTTCCATTCACTTCATCCCCACAGTTCACTTTCAGAGACTGACTTACTACTATATAATTATCAGCCATAAACCAAGTCATTCACTGTACTACACCTAGTTCACCTTTTCCTGGAACCCCGCTTTTAGCTTCTGTTTCCACACGAAGTACTTCATTAGCTGCCAGTTAGGGTTGCATTGAGAGAACATCTGCCATTACGCATGCTGTTTAGCAACAGGTGGAAGATGTGGAAATCAACAGCTAAGTTTAATTACACAATTTTTAAATGAAGACTAATACACCCTTTATTAAAACACACCCTTACACTGGAATTTTTGGGCCTCACAACATCGAAACAAATTTAGAGACATCCTTTTCCCTCACTAATTTCTTTCATGCCTGTGGCCTGTACCTATCGCCCCATAAAGAGTTTAAGTAAACTCTACTAAACTTGAACTCTCCTGACCTTGAGGTTAACTGGACTCTGTATTTAGTTTATTATTTGCTGAAAAGGATGGTTTCCTGACACAGATTAATCTATAATGAAGAATTCCTAATTGTTCTCAAGGTAAAATTCCCTGTGATTTAACATTACCCTCCCTTTGCTTCCCAGATAATATCAGCAAGTGAAAAATGTCAGCATGCCAAAATATCATATACATTAGGCTGGGCAATTATCCCAATGTGTTTGTCAAACTGCCTTCTAACTGGACACCATACAAATTCCTTTAGAACATTTCCTAGGCCTCATTTGGTCATTCTGATTTGGCCCCCCTTCCCCTCCCTCCCAAAAAATCGGGATAGGTGCTCAGGTCACACAGTGATAAACTTTGCAGTAAAAGAGCGCTAAATTCCATAAATCATGCACCTCACTCTGGCTAGTCTCTAGTACCACAGTTGCAGTAAAGGAAAAGTACCACTTTGCAAGCCCACTGTATAAGGCTCTGAAGGAGTAAGCACATGTTTATGAATGTTTGTGTTGAAACATCTGGAGCCAGAAAGAATGATTTCCAAAGAAAAACAGGCAAAAATCAATCTCTGGATAGAATGTAAGATGCTGTATTTAATAACATGGACACTTACAACAGTACATGAAGAATCAACTATTCCTCAGTTTATTTAAAATTACAACTTAAAAATTTAATGATATAATGGGGGAGTATCCCCTTATTGCAGAAAGTGAGGATTTTGTTTCAGAAGCAGCAATGATTTGGTTTAATTTCTCATGGATTTCATATGCTATTTTGTTCAAGTTATTCAGAAACGGATCACTTATTGTACACCTTCCTCTTAACCAATCACATTTATAATCTTATAGGCTTTGATATCTGCAAATTTGTCACAGGAGAAATTAACAAGTAGATGCTTGGGGCCACTCTCAGAAGGGATGATTTTAAACTTTGTGCTAGATTTCTCACCGGCTTTCAGTGGCGGTACACTAAAAATAGGAAACAAAGGGAAAATGTCAGCTGAAAACAACCTTATGTGTCATCCTTGAGCTTCTTCACTATTGCTATCAGCTCTGTAGAATTCACAGGATGGCCATGAAAAGACAGTATAGGGTTTAGCTATCGGACACGTATTTAAATACTCAACCCCATGCATTGAGATCTCTAGCAAATATATCATGCAGTGATCCAGATAAGCACACAAAGGGCGACATGTTAATACCATAAGAGATCAAACAATGCAGAACAGAAGATGTAAAAGAGATCATTGAATTATTAAAAAAAAAAAAAAAAAAAAGAATGAGCCAAGACAATGAAAAATGATAATAGGAATAGATTATGGCACCAAGAAAACCTAAGTACTTGCACACCAGGAAATCCTAAATGGAAGTTAAAATGTTTTAAAACAGTATTTTTTTTAATTCTTGAAAACTCATGTTTATGGTCATCCCAAACAGCCTTACCCTGTTATATTGTCTTGTTTTGCCTAGAGGATAAAGTTGCAGGTGATACATAACATGGGCTTGCTAAATTGCCTCAGGAGAGATTATAAGTAAGGGGATAGACCATTCCTAGTTGCCCAAGTGCAAATGACAATGTTAAGTTGCTGTGTACGTGGGTGTGCGTGTGTGTGTATATCCATGTTCAGTTAAAAAGCACTCTCCCATATCCTAGGCATTTTTTAAAAGCATCTGCATTTGCCAGTGCATTTAGAAGTTTGCGTGCAAGTTTGTGTATGTACCAAGTGAGAGACTGGCTGCAAATTTACTTTTATGTTTCAACTTTGAAATACTGAAAAAAAAGGCATGACAAACTATAAATCATCAAAATTCTGTCATTCTGTGAAAACATAATAAGAAGAACTTGGGATTTATAGGAATAGGAACGTGTTTTATTCCAGTCTACTGATTCATCTGATCAGCACCACCTATATAAGGACCTTCTAATGAAGTGAGCTGTAGTTTAGATGGTTTCCTGAGCATGTTTCTTAATCTCCCAATATAATTAATTTTGTAGAGTTCTGGATGCAAAGCTTGAAAATCAGTGTGCCTGCAGTTCTTGTTTTGGAAAAATAGTTTCCCTTTTTTTAAAAAAAAAAAATCATAATATTCACCGTTTTCCCTATTCTCTTTGTTCCTGCTTAATGGATGTCAGTTGTGTCTAAATTCTAGGCCTTAGTAAACTAAAATTAGTTATCTATGTAGCAGCTGCTGTGACTTTTTAACAAAGGTTGTGGTTTAGTCTGTTCTTTAAAGGTCATCCTTCTTAGTCGTGATTTATTATGCCTACAATAGTTATGCATAGAGCATACTTGAGGTTGTACATTTCAGACGTATGACCGCCCTTTTAGATGACAGCTTGTGTCTAAACAACCTGTGTTCATTTTTGTACACAAAACTGAGCCACTGGCGCATCTGTTTTTTACATGCATGTATGTCTGGCTGGCTGAGGTAAATGCAAATTGTTTAGGAGGCTGAACACTCTAACTGACACACACACTGCATTTTATAAAGTGAAAAGAAATCCTGGCTAAAATATTGTATAGTTTAGATATAGTGTAGGCAGAAACAGTCAAGTGCCCCACTGTCGATTCTGTAATCAGAACGCAAAAGTTAAACCCATCTGCCCTGTAGCTGCACAGAGAGCCTCAGTAAAATTTATTGCATGGGTATCATATATATTTTTTGCTGGAACCATAGGGTCCTACTAGATAGGTAGGCAAATAAGTTTTGTTAAATTATGACAGCTTTGAACCAAGTCTCCATCTGGCCTGTGCTTTGGTTCCAAAGTTTGGGAGGGCAAATAATTGCAATGTGCTTCATTATGAGAGACATTGTCCCTGACGGACCTCTCAAGTTACAGCATGAAGAAAATTCTGTCTGTCTCATCCCAGTGTTTACTTCAAAGTAATTCATGCCTACGTTCCGGCTCATATATCTTCAACAGCAGGAAGGAGGTCCTCTTTGTACTTACTTTATCTCAAGGATTCCTCTGACCAGGTCACTGCCTTCTACCTGCAGCACACAGTCCATCACTTCCATATCAATAGGATTGGTGAATATCACTTCCACATCCACTTCTTTATTTACTACTGCCTCACCCAGTACCTGTGCAAAGAAAATGCTTGAAAGGTGGAATTCTCAGTATTCTTTTCTCTCCAAGCCTCCCCAGCAGAGGCGATATTATGAGATGGTAGAATGGATCATGGCAGAATGTGAGCAGAACATCTCTTTGGAGGGAAGAAAGTGCTTATAAGAGATGAGCTCCCCTCATTTTCCCCTTTCTCTGCTGTTGGAGTTAGTAGCAAAGGGATAGCGCTTTACCTGTATGTCAATGGCAGGATTGTCCAGGGTGATGTCTCTTTGCACTAGCACTTGAATCCCACCTGCCACGTGACATAAGGCTGTTACTTGGATCGTGTTGTCTGTAGTTAAATGCTCTTGATATTTAGCGTATGATAGCTGAATGGGAAATTGTTTCTCTGTAATAAAAATAAATAAATAAATAAAAGTGTTTATCGATCCTTCTTAAGTCAACAGATACTTTAGTTAATATTTTCCTTCTATGTTGTGTCTGTGACTAGGAAGACCTTCAGTCATCACTGGCAAACTCAATTCATGCAGATCTATCAGTTTGTCAGAGGCAGAGTGATTTCTTCTCTATAATCCCTCCTCCATCCCTTACTACCATACTGCCTGGCTTGTGTCTCTCCCCATTGCTCTGACAGATAAGACAGATGGAGTTTAATGAATTGACCAGTGCTACCTCATTTGTTATAAGACATGCTCTGGTAGGACTCATCAGTCCTCTTTACTTATGGTATACAACACATGGGCTAAATAACATGTTTGCATTCCCATTATCTTTCGTAGCCCTATCGGCTCTTTATCATCATGTGTTTTTACAGTAATTGTCATGCTGTAATTCAAACTAAGGAATACAGGATTGGAAGGGATCTCCTGTGTCTCTGAATCAGGGTAATTCCACAATTTTGGCTGTTCATACAATAGATGTCAGCGTCAGAAGAACTGTAGAGTATCTATGCTACATGCAAACACTGTGAATCACAAAATACTTTTCAGCAGCGTACAGCAGATGAAAAATGAAAAAAAAAAAAAAAAAAAAGACAGGTCACCAATGTGAAGTGCCACAATAGAGAGCAAGAAACAGAGTATTGTGAATGGCTTAGATTGCTCCAATAGCAAGGGATTTGTTAAGTACAAATCCTAGCAAATGGTGCATGCTTCACTTGACAGAAGAGGGTAAAAATCTCTTCAAACGGTCTCTGCCATCAGAGAGCAGGTGAGATCAGAGAGCATCAGAGAGCAGGAGGTGACCCTCTCTTGACCCTAAATTCAGCCATTGGTTTAACACAGTGTGTGTAAGCACAAGACACCAGAGTACCTACATAACTGTAATGCTATTAGGAACATCTGCATGTAAGCTCTGTCTTCACTGAGAGTTCAGTTTCCAATACTTTAGAGGAAGCTGATAAATCCCAACTCCACAAGTCAAAATTACATATTAAGGAAGAGAAACATTATTTCTGCTTCTCACTAGTAACTTGAAGCCTAAGATTAATACAATATAGTGTCAATAGTGAATCAATCATTTTTCAGTTCTCCTTAGAGTTTTTGACACATCTATTATCCCAAGCGCCTATCACTAAATTAATTTCATGTTTCCAAGAGTGCTCCTATTTAGGCATATCAAACACCATCTGAAAAAGGTCTTAGGTCCCTTACTCCTCAACTATGCTTGGATAATCACTTTCTTTTCCTACCTATTTTGGAGCTTAACAGGGTATTTCAGCTATTTCTATTCTTCATACTTTAATTCCATTCTAAGGTGCTAATGGATCAGGTTTCTTGCTTCTGCTGTTAGCTGTGTCCCATTATCTACCAGTAAGGCCCCTTGTAATTGACCAGAAGACATTCAGTTGGAGTCAATTTCTATGCTTTTTATGTTTTCCTTAGCTTTTCTTGGCAAGTTTTGTTAAAAGAAACTTCATTATGTTTACTCGCCACCTTCTTTTCATGCCTAATATACATTTTTCAAAACATGAATTTTGTGCATTTAAGCGCACAAAATTCAAGTGCAGTGTATTTTTGGCCTTTTCAGCCTCTTTTGTGTAGAAATTTAAGATTGTAATTTGTTGTAGCTTCCCCCCCCCCCCCCAAGTTTACTACCTTCAGAACTAATGCTCATTTACTGATAAAACAATCGCACAATTCTGATTAAAAGCTATATGAAGAATTACCTTCCTGAGGAGCCAGAGTGACAGGTATGGAGTCCTTCCAGATCTCATGAACGGGTCTCCTGGTGTATACAGTGCACCAAGCCGTCATATTTACCTGAACAGTCTTAGCATCAGAAGTTAGGTTTGCAAGAACCAGAATTAGATTGAGATCTTTTCCAACTTCTAAAGGGCCAGCCACCTTGAACTTCCCTGAAATGTCAGGCTTTTGATCAATCTCCGTTGGTGTTGGTGCTGTGGGATCAAATTTATCCTCTAGCCCCAGCTTCTTACGGGCTTTCTTAAAAACATCTCTTTCCTTTGTAGAACCTGTTAGTGAGAACCATGAAAATCATCCTCACCAGTTAAAATGCATCTCTTTTTACATGACTGTTAGAGACTGGTCAGCAGAACATAATGTCTGTGCTTACAGGCAAACAGACCCTCTGTTTTCCACAGCCACACATCATTTTCTGGATCTACAGTCAGTTTGTGTCACTGTTCCTGTAATAGTAATTCTTTGTAGCATCAAATCTTTGGTCTGAAGTTTCTCACTCTTCCCATTTCTAACCCCTCTTATGGGTGTAACACTGATAAGTGTAAGTTCTTATCTGCTAATACAGAAAAGGCCCTACTATAAGGTGAAGTGTTGATGGCATTGGAAGGTAGCTATTTGGGTTCTGCTTTTCACCCTTCTGGATATATATATATATATATATATATATGAACACTGCTCATATATATATATATTTCATATATATATATGAATATATGCATATATATTTATATATTTCCGATAGCAGTGTTCATTGTTTGCACTTGAAAATTCAGTTAATGATTATTGTATTTATCTTTTTGCACTATCAAACCCAAAAGACTGACAAATTTACATGTTGTCTGACTCTTGAAAATGTTGCTTTTCTTGGGCTAGGTGGTGATTTAGCTTAGATTTCTGTAATACACATTTCATCCTTGTGTCAAATAATGGTGCTGTAGGCTAATTTTAACAAAGCAGAGACAGTGCACATTAGTGTAGGCAAGCAGAACAGTGAATGTTTTACTCAAAGTAATTGGACTTGTCTTATTCAGATCCCACAAATCAGCTCCATATCAGAAATGGCAGGGGCCGAATTTTTTAGTCTTTAACCTTCTCTTTCCCCTTTCTGTTAGAACTGAAGAAACTGAGTATAATTTTTGCTCCTACCGTATATATGAGCAGAATTGCTCACCAACAGACTCCTATCCTAAAGTTTCTGTAAGTTTTAGAATGAAGTGTCTGTGTAACCATAAGAACAGAATTTTTCTTTACCTTCTGCATATTTATAATCATTGGTGACGTCTACACGGTCATCTCTACCAACTGCCTTTGTGCTGATGAATTGGCCAATTACTGTGGACTCAGAGAACATTAATGTTTTCTTTCCATTTGCGGGATCATAATTCCAGTACATACAGTCTGCATTCACTTCTGCAAATACGAATGGGCAATCATAGTCCAGATCTACATCTCCTTCTTTGACGGCGTTCCGCGAGGCAGGACCACACTGATAAATCCCTACAGCGTCAAGAAAAAATAATTTAGGACTAATCAACTGTTTCATAGTAGGCAGGGTACCTAGACAGATATTTATCAGTGATGCCTGAATTATGGAGCCCTGGTGTTCTACTCCAGCCCTTTCATCCATACAGTGACTTGTACCAGGCTAATTATCAATGTATCTTGTATTTATTCTGAAGGTACACTTGATGTATTTTATAATATCTTTTAATTTTCAAAAGCTCTGAATACCTACATTGGAAATGTGGGATTAGCTGAGACAGACTGGTCCTAGAAGCCTAGTTTGGCATCCAAAGAGGAGCTGAGGCTTCTCTAATGAAACAAAGAACGTATTCTCTTCTGCTACTCTATTTCTGGACAAGGAAATAAATTACTTTGACAATGGTTGAATTTCTTCTTCCCTGTGAAAGTGACTGACTTTATAATTTTTCAACATTATTCCTGAAATGAAATCTGTGTACCTCCACTTTCTTCTTGAGGAGTTGCATCCAGAATTTGCCATCCACTGTATGAGGGGCCCAAGTCACTGCGAGAAAACCAGCTTTCATTCCAGACATGGAAATTCCTATATTCAAAAATGAACAAAGTCAGCTACTAGTACGTGTGTCTGCTTTTACATCCATATTCTGTTTTTGCCTCCTCCCACCTACCAACCAATTTTTTTTTTTGGGGGGGGGGGCGGGTAAATCAATGGAGTCTTTGTCATCTTTGCATTTTCGCTTCTCCATGGATTTCCTAGGGTCTTATCTGGCCCATGACAGAGCATTGGGATACTTCAGTACTGTTACAAAATTACATTCATCTGCTTACAGCCCCAAGAAGATGCTGTCATATCCAGGATCTGCTGGGGCTCGACATTGATCTGTCCATGGCTGTATGTTAAGAGTCTGTAAATATCCTTTCACTTAAGGGTTCTTCTACTATCTAGCTAGAAGCTGCTTTCTGGATGTTCTTTGTTGTTGATATTCATAAAAGGGTGAATAGAGACTAGTTTTCTAAAATACCATGTTTTGCGGCTGTATCGTATGCATGTCTTATCCACTGATACAATGGCACACTCTCAAATTGAAGCTTGTCCCTCCCATTGCTTTCTGCACCCATTAACCTACTGGGAAAACATAAGAATTGAACATCAGAGCAGAAAATAATAAAACCTGTGTTGCTGTTATAAACTATGAGGGAGAAAAAAAAAGAAAAGAAAAAAAAATAACACAGTCTTCTGGGGGAAGCTGGCTTCCATAAGAAGTAATCAAGATAAGGGCCATTTTCTTCTAAATTCCTATTCACACCCATCACCTTAATTAAATGTATCACATGTTTTAATTCTGTCAGGTTCTTAGCTGAGACTGACCATATCCACTGTGATTCTATCTCAGTCAGATCAGAGCTGAAAATTGCATTATGTAACAGACTTAAATGTTCAAGGGCAGAAAGCAAATTTGTAAAATTATACAAAAAGTCTTGAGCCTTTTTTTCCCCAAAAGTTCTGAGCATGTAGTCCTTTGTTTTAGCTGTGTCTTACAGCACAATGCTGCAGTTATCACTTATATTCAGGATGGCTCCAGAACAAGCAGAGGAGTAAACAGGGCAAAAAGCAAGGGGCTGCATCTGTTCTTTGATGAATCAAACTTGTTTGAATTGCATCCGATGCTTAATCATGGCAATAATTAAGTTATTTTCACTGCAAATGATCTCACTGCAAGAAAAAAGCTGGGCTCAGTTCTGTTGAACTTTTACAGTTTAACATGAACTATTTTTGAAAGCTAGTTCCAAACTAAATCAAGTCCCACTGTTTGATATTTCCAGTGTAGTATCACAAATTTTCAGTCACCTGTGTCATCATAGCTGTAACTCTTCCTGTCTTGGCTTCAGTTTGCCATTGTAACTTATGTCATAATTATCTGTTTAACTAAGAAAGAGCGAAAATGCTGCTTATGTTTACACTGAGTTTAATAGGATTACAGGTTTTTTTGATCCTGTATGTGTCGTCGTTTTGAGGACAATTTTTAACGAATTAACAGAGCATTTGTCATTAGAATCTACACTCTGTACCTGAAGACCCTATTCCTCACTGATAGGTCTTACTATTAAATACTGTAGAGCTTTACCAGATGCTGTCAGCTCCCCTGTTCAAATGATTTCCAGAAGTATCATAAAACTCATCCACACGCAAGTTTCCATCTGCATCATGAGCAGAGCTGAAGTTTGTAATCGTTCGAGTGGGAATCCCCAGACATCTAAGCACTAAAGAGTCAATACACACCCATAGTTAAAAAGAAGTATTGCTGGAATATGAAGTTCCATATAACATACTAATATCTTGAAAGACTTCCAGGTAGACATTATTATTAGTGTTTCCTATACCAGAGTCTGTGCAGGGTCAGTATGCGTATTACATAAAACATACCTGTAGTCAACACTGCTGCAAAAACCCAACACTGTCCATATCTTACAGGCTTGAATCCTGATTTCTTCCAGTTTTGCAGGATTTCACCACTTCCAGTCCAGCTGCTCGGACTTTTCCCACCCTCATAATTTCCACTCCAGTTTCCTAGCAGCACCCCTTGGTCATCATTGCTGTTGACCTGTAAAAATATTCACTAAATTTGTGAAAAGATAAATTAAGAGTTTAAAACAGAAAAATCAGTGTGTGCGTAGGAGGGAAGAAAAGCCTTAAATGGTGTTTTAGTGGACAAAAGCCACTGCTTCATGCAGTTGGCCTTCAGGAAGTCATATTTTTTTAGAGAAATGAAATATGTGTCCCCTCAAATAATGAACAGCATTTAACCACCGTCTCTCCCACTCAAGTACAGTAACACGAGGCAAGAAGACAAACACCAGTGTGTGGTGAACCTTCCTGTCATGAGGTAGCAACTTTGTCACTGTATGATTGAATGGCATCATCAGTTTATACAATGCAGTTCCCATAGCTTTCAGAGTGTGCCTGGCTGATGACACAGAGTGAATCTTCAGCAAATTTATAGACAATACTACATTAGGGGAAGTGGCTGACACAACAAATAGAGCAGAGCATTGATCTAGACTCGCCTCGAGAATCTTGAGGACTGGGCCAACAGAAACCTCATGAAGCCCATAAAGAAAAGGTGTAAGGTTCTGAACTTGGGGCAGAATAACCCTTCCGTTGGTACAGGCTGGGAAGCAGCCGGCTGAGTGGCAGCCCTGCTGAAAGGGGCCTGGGAGTTATGGCAAATGCCGGATGGAATTTGAGTCAACAGTGTTCTCTTGTCATGAATAAGGAAAAGCACGCACTGGGATACACTAGGACAAACATGTCTGGAAGATGGAGAGAAGTTATTATCCCATTTAATTGGTGCTAGTGAGGTTGTGCTGGGAATACTGTGCCCAGCTGAGACACTGAAGAGGGACCAGGAGAGAGGACTACCAAGATGGTCAGGGGCCTAGAGCACAGGAGCTGCAAGAGGAAGTTGAGAGAGCTGGGCTGGGTCAGTGTGGTGAAGAAGGGGATAAGGGGAAATCTAGTCGCAGCTTACAACTAACTGAAGGGGAGAGACAAAATTGACAAAGCCAAACTTTTCTCAGTACTGGCAGATTATATAACAAGAGGCAACAGCAGAAGGTTATAGCTTGCGAAAATTGTATTGGACACAAGAGAAAAATTCCTCACTACATGGATACCACAGCACTGGACAGGTCATCCAGAGGGCCTATGAAACCTCCATCCTTGGAGATTTTCAAGACAGCCTGACAGAGCCATGGCTGATCTGATCTAGTGCTACTGTAGGCTCACATGAAATGGGAGGTTGGACTAAAGACCTCCAGGGACCGGTCCCTCTACATACCACCCCACCACTTACACTTTCAGTTTGACAACTGGATATCAAAGCGATAAAGTATCAGAAATACCACAGATGAAATAAATCTAGCAGGCTCAAATCAGACAGCCACCCAGAGGTTTCTCTGGCTCACGTTTTTGGTGCACAAAAACAGTGGCCTAAAATTTCCTGAGAAGTGTCTTCATACTCATTTTAGCTAACTGCTTTAAAAGAACAGGTAGTGGTTTGGACTTTTGAATAGCTTGCTTACCATTGCACTGAGAACACGGCCCACATATTTGGGATCATTTCGGTGAGATACATCTGTGGCAGGATCCTGGCGGTAGTTTAAACTTCGATCCAGCATGGAAAGGCAAATATCGAGAATATCTCCTTGAAACTATGTTACAGAAATACATTAGTGTATTGGGACCACAGATTGTTCTACTGTACTAAAAATCAAAATAAAAAGAGCCACATAATTGGTTAACGTTTTCCAAAGCACTGAATGAAGTGTTGTGGCTCAACCAGGAATTACCAGATGAAAAGATGGCCTCAACAACTATGAAGATTAGAACTTGAAGAGCTTTTCAAAACTTGGAATCTGTGTAGTGAAGGCAGGGTCTGTGCTTCCCAGTGTTGCTACAGTACTTTACTACATAGCAGAAACGAAGATTTCTGCAGGCTGCATCTCTGAGTCCTGAGCCATATGACTAATTGGTCCTACAAATCCTCCTGTTAATCAGCGTAACAGGGCTTGACAGGAGTTCTAATTTCAGTACTGGACTCTACTGTGTTTCTGAGGTATATGACTGTGTTGAACTGGGAAGACTGAACAAGCCCTTGTCACCCAGCTCATGTGAAAACAGGAGCACAGAACACCAAAGTTTCAACCCTGCGTTTACCTGGCCAAAGTTCCATCCAAAGCTGTTGATATGCTGTTTATTGCCTGCAAAAATGATGCCAAACTCTTCTAGCACATATTCCTCACACTCAGCCTTGTTAGGCAAGAACACATCATCACCTGAAAAGCCAAAGCAGAGGTCTGTAACACCACATCTGGCAAAATACATGAAATCCCTATATGGGAACCTCAGTAAGAATGTTTGCAGATATGCACCCTTTGCTGTTCTCGTTGGTATAAACAGATGGTGAAACTCAGGTTTTCCTATATTTAGAGAAGGTGGGATATATTAGAGAGGAGAAAGAGGTATGGACCTGTCTCATCTGGAAGAAGGTGGCAGCTGGTAGATTTGTCTTTTTTCATGGTTTCTCAGAGACCGGGCACACTCTTCTAAACTCATGCAGAAGCAGAGAAACTCTGGCAAAAGCAGAACTTAATCTACATCTTTCAGGGTAAGAAGCTTTCCAGTAAGTATATATACTATATATCCAGTAAGTATATAGTATATAAAGTATAGTATATAAAGAGCTGATTTGATGTACCAGAAGGTCCTAAGAAACTGTTAAACCATTTCCTGTTCTCAGTGCTAGGTTATGTGGTGAATGTTCAGCTCCTGTGCAAAAAAATGCATAGATCAAGTGAAGAAGCTGCAAATATTAATGAAGCAATGAGAGAGTTGGTTCTTTCAGGGGAAGTCCAACATGTTCATACCTGAAGACCAAGGGTTAAAGAGCAAAACGAAGGTGCCAAGGTTTGCTGGCGAGGAGCTGCCACTTGAAGTACTTTGCACATTCAGCTTGTAACGTCCTATGACTGCATTAGCTGGGCTGGAAATGGAGATGCTCACAGAGTTGGAAGTGGTGGACTGCAGAACTGCACTCCAGCTCTCCTTGCTCACTGTGCTGGAGATACCAAACGTGGCCTGGGTGTTAGCTTGCTTTGAAGGCTTTGGACCTTTTAAAGAAAATAAACAACACTGTTTTTTTTTCCAGATGTCTGAAATAGAGATTTAATTGTCAATAAACACCACCCTCCCCTGCAGCTGAGTTCATGCCATATGTTTGAAACTGAAGAAAGCTATCGCTGCCAGTTGAGGTGGGAGTAATACAAAAAACACCTCAATCAGTCCCATGGCTATGTAAACCAGCGTGTTGGCTCTGAGGTATTCTTGTTCCCATATAGTGAATATCAAGCTAAAAGAACGTCACCAGATGGCATTACTAATTCTGAGAAAGAAGAAGTTGGGAGCTATACCTGTTTCTGCGACGAATGTTAAGTTTTGCTCAGGCTGTCCCGTTCCATTGAAGGTGACAGTGAAGGCCTGACCTCTCCTCACAATCAGCTCTTTGCTAGAAAATTTACTTGTACGATGGTCTCTTGCATTTTCTTTCAGATGCCAATTGATACTTGGCTGCGTCAAAGCTGTGAAAAAAATGAGAAGAGCAAGAAAACTCGAGGGTACATCCAAGACTTTATGGGGAGGAAGAAGCATGGACTCACTCTAGAGAGTTGCATGTTACTCTCTACAGGTAACTAGTAGCCACGTGAGATTTCTATCACAAATAGAAATCAGTTATTTGCGAGTATTTTATCCTTTTTTTTTGGAGAGACTCCCCCTGTGGAGACTGATAGGGACTATCTGCATAACTAAATATAAAAGATCTAGTATTTGCCATGCCAAAGAAGAATCAGAAAGAAATCTAAGAGGAGAGAACCATGAGAGAATTGAATATGAATGAGTTACTTGGATAAAGAATATAGCTGAACTCAGCTATGTTTTTCAAGGTGTCATCCGGTCTGTGATATGGTGTTGTACCAACAGAGGCACAGCTTCACGGTCTCTGAATAAGAAAAGAAGAAATCCGATCGATCTGAGAAACATTTCTGTATTTAAAACTGTGACATGATCTCTAGCTCCCTTTACCTTTCATGTACCTCTGATATAACTGATAGCTGTTATCTTTTGGAAGCACCTATCAAGAATATGCTAACTAGGCTGTCATTTGGCAGTGAGAGAGAAGGTAGAATCGGAGCGATAACACTACTAAAATCATGTGTATGAAATGTTGCAGAGAGCTGTTGTGTGTGAGCTGTGGCTTCTGTGGAGGTCAAACAGTAAGCACCTCAGATCAGTTTGGTTCTGGCATCACCAGAGCCAAACTGATGGAGGGTTCTCTAGTAGGAGGTAACTTGATGGTTTAAGTGAAGTGGACAAGTACAGAAGAAAAAGAACCTTTTTCCTAAGGGTACTGCATGTTTTTTAAAATTGTTTTACTATTCTCCATTCCCCACCCAGAAAGAGAGAACAGGAAAGAGTAACAGTGTGGTCCCTAGTAATAGAACAGAGCTACCCTGTGCCATTATTGAGTAAAAAACATTATCTTGTGTTCAACCAGATTCATGGAAAAATATTTTTTACAGCATGATCTTAAGTTTATCAAGTTTAGGCAATCCTTCAGGTAACTACATTAGTAGCCTTAGCAATGTAGTCACACTTCAAACATGAGAAATGTGTTTTTTTATGGTATCTAGGCAAGCAGCCCACACTTGGATTTTTCAGGAACATACCTACCTTAAAAAAAATTTTTTTTTCAAAAATTTAGCAATGACACACATCTGTTGTAGAGCAAGGTTGGGACTGGGGGAGACTTGTCTTTAGAAAGGCAGGCATTAGCTGCCAAGGTTGGAAGAGCAACATGGGACCTTTTATAATAATTATTAAACTGGGCAATTTGCATGTGTATAAATATTTAGCATACAAGCAAAAAAAAAAAAAAAAAAACCTTCAAATTTTTCATCCTCTCTACCCCACTGTCAGGTTTCAAAACTCTCTCCACATTCTAGCCTCCCTCAGCCTTTGCAATGGTACCTTCTCCAGGTTCTGCTTTGTCTCTGTTGCTCTTATGCCAGATTTGCCAGTCTCTCTTTTACACTGCTTATGTCTGACATCTTCAAATAGCTGTAGACTTTCCTTTCCTTCCTATGTACAAAAGACAGCATTTTTACCTCAGATAATGTACCCATTCTCCCAAATTCCATTCTGACAAGCTTGCTTTATCCATATGCACAGTAAGTGAAGAAATACAATTCCCATGAAAATCCTCCTCCTGAATCCTAATGGAAGGACTTTTTCTTCCTTGTTTTTCTTGGATCAAAGCTCATTAGAGGAGTAGCGACCTTTCAGTGTCCATTACAGTGCTGAATATGATGTATGGATGTAAGAAAATAATAGAGCACCACAGAAGGGGCTTGCTGCCTTGCTCACCTTGGCCCATATCTGGTCAATACGTCCTGTATGAGCAGCTTCTGGACTTTTCCTCTGAATGTCTTCCTCTACTTCTCTTCTCTCAAGGAATAGATCATGCCTTTCACGTCTTTAAAAGTCTACTTGTAAAATTGCCTGTTTGCAATATTTCCTTTGGGGGTGGAGCATGAATAGCCTCCTTTGCTTCCCAGCCCTTTATCTAACAGATGAGCTTGAGGAGTCATTCTTCATTCCTTTTTCACTCTCTCCTGAGTTCATTTCTTTGCAAATTAAAATCTGAAGCTTGGACAACATTTATCCTTAACAGTCTGGCCATTTGTTTCTTAGTGCATTTAAATCTGTAAGAATTTCAATATTCAGTTGCTTTTCTTTCTGTTATAATGATGCATTTATAGTAATAACATAAGTCCTTCTTTTCATCACATTGCTTTTAATTTGGGGCTCTTCATGAGCAATATTTTCAGTGGTGTTCTTTTTAAAATTAATTCACAAAATCCTTTGTTTTTCTGGCGCTGCTTCCTTGAGTGCTTTTCAATCCATTTCATGTCTAAATGAGGGCCGGCAGAATTTACACCCTTGCAAAGTGTGCTTTTTTTCTGGTGTTTCTAAGAAGTTTACCCTTACTAATGTGTTGTTTTCTCTTGTTGGGGCTAGTCAGAACGTATGCTGCAGAGATAGTTCATGTAATTAGCATTGGTAGAAAAAGCTGAATGTACCTCATGTTGTAATGACACTATTTTTCTCTGCATTTTAGTAATTGCAAAACAATGAGTAAGCTATTGCTTCTTCCCCAAATTTAATCAGACCAAATTTAAAGAAACATTTTTTTGGTTATCTTGTAGTTACAGTTTAGCGACATTAAAAAGACAAGCACTCAATGTCATATTTGCATGACACACTACCCAGAAGATGCGCAAAGACTGTGATAAAATACCTATCATTGTTATCATCTGGTATACTACTACTTTTTTGATAGCATATGCCTGAACATCCATTGGAGATGCCAATTTGTGTGCAAAAATTTTTGACTTTCATTTCAAGGAGAGTGATTTTGGTCAGGCTTTGCAAGTGGCTCCACTTTCTATAAAGGAAGAGATGCGCTAATTCTGGTATTTTTACAATACAGAATTGCAGAACGGTTGAGGTTGGAAGGGACCATTAAAGATCATCTGGTCCAACCCCCTGCTCAAGCAGGATCACCTAGAGCACGCTGCCCAGGACCCTGTCCGGATGGCTTTTGCATATCTCCAAGGATGGAGACTCCACAGCCTCTCTGCAAAACCTGTTCCAGTGCTCAGTCACCCTTGCAGTAAAAAAGTTTTTTCTCATGTTCAGACAGAACATCCCTTGACCTGCTGGCACGGCTCTGCTCTTCCTGATGCAGCCCAGGATACCATTGGCCTTCTTGACCACAAGGGCACATTGCTTGCTTATGGTCAGCCTGCAGTCCACCAGGATCCCCAGGTCCTTCTCTGCAGAGCTGCTTTCCAGCAGGTCAGCCCCCAGCCTGTACTGGTGCATGGGGTTATCCTCCCTAGATGCAGGACTCTGCACTTCCCTTTATTGAACTTCATGAGGTTCCTCTCTGCCCATCTCTCCAGCCTGTCGAGGTCCCTCTGAATGGCAGCACAGCCTTCTGGTGTATCAGCCACTCCTCCCAGTTTTGTATCATCAGCAAACTTGCTGAGGATGCAGTCTGTCCCTTTATCCAGGTCATTGATGAGTATGTTGAACAAGACTGGACCCAATATTGACCCTTGGGGTACACTGCTAGTTGCTAGAAAAAGAAAAACTTTGGAGGTTTCAGCAGTTAAGCTACCCTCTTCTAGCCCTGCTTTTACATTCTCTTTAATGATCTGAGCACACATGCTAGCATTTTTCATAATAAATTCTCAGTAGGCTTTGAGTCTATTTTCAGATACATAGCAGAAATTTTCTCTTTGATAGAAAGATTAGTTACTATTGGGCGGGGTGGTGGTGGTGAGGGGGTGTCAGTGATTATTCCCTAAATGGCAGCCAGTACATATTTGGTCATGCATTTCTCTTTTTTTGTGATAGTGATAGTGTACTGAATATCATGGTCTCATAGTTCAATGACATAACTGTTTTTCTATTTGGCGATATGATAGCATCATTATAAACAGCATGTTCAGAAACACAGATACAGTACATTTATTCTGGAAGACAGTATGGCAAGGAGAATGAGTTGTGTTTGTTGCATCAGCTTCCTGTGTTTTATTCCCCTCTCTGGCTAAGTTGCCTTGCAGACCTGTCATTTGCTTTGTTTGAAAAACAGATGGATGATACATACTAGACCTGTGGACTGAAGATTATGGGCCAAAGTTGAGAATGAGGGTTACATTGTGGAGAAATATTAACAGTAGTCAGAATACTAGTCCAGCAGAATGCATTTTTTCCTAGCTGCCCTGGCCTAAGCACCTTCCTGTAAACCAGGTGGTATTGTATAGTGTAAATGTGAGGAGTGCACAGGTATGCACCTGACATGTTTGGAGGACAGCTAGAGAAGACTCTTTTGGACCTCAAAATGTGAAAGCTCTAAGCCATCTTAGTATTTTGCTTCATGAACACAGAACTATCTGTATCTGAATCATGTTTTTACAGACTAGTTCAGTCATTTGCCTCGTGACATCCTTTTCCAGTAATATTCAGGTTTCTTCCCTCAGTCCAGTAACTGTTAATGAAATGAATATAAAGGAGGAAGAGTTCAGCACTGAACAGTGAAGGAAGCCTTTTGTGATAGAATAATTCACCTGAATATTACTTCCTCTCCTTCTTAGCATTGTCTTCCTCTTCCTCACAAGGTCTATATTAATCCAATGACACTTTGAATTCTATTAAATGTCACCTATTATTAATTATGCCTTTGTTTTAGGATGGGAAGCCAGTCTCTAGAACAGCCTATATGCCCATTTATTCTTTCTGAGCACAGCTCTTCCATACGTATCCCTAAAGCACCATGTTACAGTCATCTGGCTAGGCTGGCCATAACTCACTGGGGTCTGTCTTAGTTCCCAGGGAAACTTAGGCTAATTTGTCTCCCCTCTCATTTCCTCCCTGGATAATTAAGCAAGGTATTTCATCAGCAAAACCACTCCTGCTATCCAAGATACAGGAAGTCAAGTGGTTTCCTGCAGCCATGCTATACTTGTGAGCCACACTAGGGAGAAACCTGGGCCCCTGGCCTAGTGGTATGGATTGACTAGTGTCAACACTCTTCAGGACTAGAATCCTCTGATATAGCTTGGCCAAGTCCATATGGAAGAGCACTTGGTGGAGATCTCCTCTGGGCTCTAGATGTTGTCCAAGACATGATTATTATTTTTTTGTCTTCCTCTTCCATTCAAAATGCCCCAAATACCAAGGCTGCAGCCTGCTAGGAAATTCTTGGAGGATCATTCCAGAAGTTCCCCAATAGCTGGACTCTGACAGCAGCCAAACTTAGCACACTCATCACACTTCCTGCCTGTGTGAAGTAGGCTACTCTGTTGGCTGGGCTCAGATTTTCCCATGGGATCTTGGCAGGACAAAGAAGGTTCATTCCAGAAAGGAGAGTGACAGTGAAATATTAGTGACATATAATAATAGGTGAATTTCAAAAAACTACTGTGGGACCAGCACCTAGGAATAGGCCAAAGTGACAGTGCACACACTGGGATGAACCTATGCCAGGCCTCCAGGACAGCTCCCACATACTCACTCATGTCCTGTAATGTATAGCTTATTCTATTTAAATGTGTTTCCCTACTCTCCTACTTATGCACACATGCCTTCCACTGAAATGGAGTGTGGACGTTATTTGGAACTTCTAACTTCCAGTTATTGCTGCACACTCATCAGCAAGGAATACCTTTTTGCCAGCTCCCATCACGATATGGCTCTGCTCATTTCTTCTAAGAACTTGGATCTGGCATGTTGTCTCCATTCTGCGGGCAAGAGCTCTAATTCTAATGCAGAAAGAAGATGCTTGCAGGTGTGACTCATGCCTTAGTTGTAATGACACTGAGTCTGAAGAGCAACAGACAGAAGCTGAGGTAAATATTTTGAGTGTGAGACTGTGAAACAAGTTGCTGAATCCTTAGTAGCAGTAGTGTGTTGCAGACTCTCAAAACCCTTAAAAAAACATGCCATCAAATTTACAGGATTTTTTTTTAGGTGCTTTCCTTTTCTTTAGGCATCACCTTCACTCCTCTTTCTGTATTCTGTTAAACTGAACCTGTTAGAGAATGGCCCTTGGATGCATAAAAGCCTTCTGGAAAAAAAAAAAAAGTATGTGTATTTGCAGGATGTATATTTGTATGTGTGAAAACAGTTCCGTGCACACACACACACATTCACACCCATACAGCTTTTTTACATTAAAATTGTCCTAAGTATGCCATGTCACTGTGAGGAGGATCCCCTGGGTCCTTTTGACATCTCCAACTTAACACTGGGCTTAGAATGTGCCGTGGGTATTTCATAAGCAAGAGTTGACCATGATCAGCAAATATCAGTTGGTTCATTAAATGCTGCTACTCCTTCTTGCATTTAGTGTGATGAAAACAATGCGGTTAAAATGGATAATGGGTAGATTGGTGTATGATACTTAAAGAGGAAATTTTGGGGGAGCACCTTGCTAAAATGTCTTGGCTAAGTTATTGGCACATTGTTGCTTAAGAGGAAGTGTTATAACGCAGAAACAATTGGTTTGTGGTTATTTCCCCGTTGCTGTATTTGAAGGTTTTTACTGTCCAGTTTTACCATATACTTCTTTTGTTAAAAACGGATTTTTCTACCCAGTCCAGTCTTTCATAATGACCAATAGAACTGTGGTTTGCCATTTATTTAAGCTTTGCTCAGGGGAGAAGATTTATGAATGGATCGGTAGCCTTATGCCCATTGTATGTGCCTGTTTCCCTCTCAGCCTATGTTCAGCTCTTAAATAGATGAACATTTAGGTAGTATTATACTTCGCAAATACATTGAGACAATCATCAAGTAACCACATGCAGGTCAGGCAAACAGCAGACACTACTGAGGGATGCTAGCACAAGCAGTTCGGGTCAACAACATGAAGTATTTCAAATAATCTTATGTGGACAAACACTGTCAATGGGGAAACTGTGCTCTTTTAACCTCCATAAGAGGAAAACAATGCCTGTAGTTTCTGTACTTCAGACACTGCTCTGTGGATGCTTTTTTTTATTATTTTATTAATTTCTTGAACTTTTCAAGCTTATGTCACATAAGGCCAGCAGAGCATGGACTCCATGCCTAGATGAGTGTCATCTGCACTCAGGCCTCATTATACATTTTCATAGAGGTACCAGGAAGTCCAGCCTAAGCAAGAACAAGGCCAGCCTTGCTAAAGTGTATTGACTCAATATCTTTCCTGGTAAGACCTCATTGCTGGGACTTCTGTAATGCTTCATCTATATTTTAAAGAGCCTTTGCCTTTCACACTAATTTTAACACATAGTTAAAATGGCATTGCAATTTGCTGACTCTGAATCTACAGGAAGGAATCTATCCTAGAGCCTATTCTTGGCAGAAATATTCCCATTAACAGAAGATCCATTCATGCCTGAACTACTCTGATTCTGTAAGCTTCACACTAAAAGCTAGTTTGCCGTCATAACTTCTTCTGCTCTGCTTGCAGTTTTATCATATTTAACTCTAGTACGTTAACACATGGATTATCTTCTTTTCATTGTTTGTGTCTCTTTCAATCTTTAGGAAAGAAAACACCGAAGTAACCTATTCAAAATCTCAGAATGTAATGTACTGCAACAATTCAGAACCCCTATACCAAAAATGTCCCCATAGAAGAAAACAGTGTTTGGTAGGTTATTCAGTTGCCCACTCCTTATCCACAAAGAGACTCATTTTTACTTACCAGCCATGCTTTCTTGCTCCTCTTTGTCTTCGACTTTGTATTTCTGTGAGCAATTGTAGGGCAATATGATAAGACTTGAAGCTCTGTTTGTGGCAGCATTTATAGAGAAAACTGTAGGCCTCTCCTTCCGTTCAAACCAATTACAATTCACATTAGGTGGGTGAGGCAGGTAAGTCATACCAGTGGGCCTGTAAATTTCCTAGTGACCACGTATTAGCTCATGGGTTTTAACACACTGTGCTTATGCAATTCTGGTTATTTATCCAGAGGGCTGACTGAGATGCTCAGAAAAGTAAAGCATTTAATTGCATACCTGGAATCCAGAATTTCACATACAATGATGTGTCACGTTGGAAGAGTAAGGATCATTTTTCGAGTCAGTATGAATGTATATTCCAGTATGAGCCACAAATGAGCATATGTGAAATAAAAGTATATATTCATAATAAAATTCATAGAGTTTCCTTCCTGCGAGTGTACACCTAAGTCTAAAAAAAAAAAGCTTGCATTTAACTCATCAGTCCTGTTTTCAGGATCACCACAGTGATGCCTTTGTACCAGCCCCTCCCTAGAGTCTCTGTAAATTAATAATAATAATGGTATTAATGCTACAAATGATGTTAATCCGAGCTGCTTTTAACCTGACAAAGTGAATGCTGGATAACTCCAAAGAATGTGATTCGAGTGGTGATACTCTGGGCACAAAGAGAAACTTCATAAAATTAAAGAAAATGTTCATTTTGTAACAGGTAAAAATTAAAACTACAATTTGTTCTTTTATGGTGGTTACTCACCTAATTGTTTGGGAGTATAGAGGCGCACATTAAAATACTTTGATCTGCCCAGATAGGGCATTTTAGGGAAAGAAAATGAATTAGTTGGCACAGCCTCACAGTGTTTCTTTTTTTTTTCACCCTAATTCTCCTAATTTTTCATATTACCTCTCTTGCTACTTGATCATGGATCTCTCTCTCTCTCTTTCTATAGGAGCTTCCATTTCCTTTCGTTTACACAGATAAGGCATTTTGTCTCATTTTATTATTACTTCACTTATCTACAGTGAGGAAAAGAGCCTGAAGCAATCTCAGGAATGTTAGGGCTTAGCTTGAAGAACTTGAAGGGTGGAAGATAAGATCAGAAATCGGCAAGCATAATACCTATGTATAAAATGGGGGAGAGGCATGAGGAGGAGCTGAGAAATTATAGACTAAATTGATGTCAATTCCTGGAAAATACTGGAATAGATAGACTCCTTGTTAGCAGCTAGCAGATGACTAACAGCTAGCATGGAATTGCCAGAAGTCAGTCAAACCCATTTAAGTTTTTTCTTGACAGATCAAAATGCCAGTGGAGAAGTGAGCAGCAGCAGCTGTCATACATATTGACTTTGATTTGCAACAAGGTCTCATAGAATATTTTCATAAGCACACTTCAGAAACACTGATTACACAAAATTTCTAATAGTTAACTGTGTAACTTGTTGGACTAAAACAAATGTTGAATTGTTGCAATGATTTACTGTCAAACTGGAAGGGCATAGTGACAGAGGTGTCATTAAAGACTGTCTTGGAGCTTTGACGTTTGTTAAATTTGCTCTTTCTGGTGCTGGTAAGACTTCAGCTGAAGTCCAACCTTGGGCACAGCACTTCAGCTAGATCATGTCAAGAACACAGAGGAGACTGAAAAGCTTAAAGTAAAATTAGAAGGATCAAAGTGGACCAATCTAAAAAAGAGGTAACTGGGGAGAGATGATGATGATGATTTTTAAAAAATGTGGAAGGCAGTTATAGAAGGAGAAGAATAAATTTTCAGTAGCTTCTGTGGGTCAGTCAAGGAGTCAATGACATAAAAAAAAAAAAAGAAAAAGACACTAAGGATAAGCTTGAGGAAAAAATGTTAATAGTAAAGATAAGTACTCCACTAGAAATTCTAGGTAGGTTGTAAAAATGTTCATTATTTTTCCACAGACAGTAATAATGGACTGTCAAGGATAATGTATGTATGTGTGTGTATATATGTGTGTGTATATATGTGTGTGTGCATATATATATATATATTTTTTTTTTTTGATCTTGCCTTGGAGAATTTATTTTTATGTCAAAGCTGTGACAGTGACACTTTCCCCCCCCGTTATGTACTCTTGGTCCTTGAAGTTGAACTGTATGATGTGGGGAGGAGCTTAGGATGTTATTTTATCCACTTAAAACTAGCAATTTGCAAAAAAATGCATCATCAGTGTACCCTCAATAAGTTATCTTGGACTGAGCCGTGGATCAGCCTATATATGGAGTCTATGTAGTCTGCATCAGTGTTGATTCAATCTTGTTTGCCTTGCTATTGCTCCATTGCTGTGATCTACCCATACTGAACAAACTTCACATTGTGTCCTACCATGAAAGGTTGCCAAATTCCTGAGTAATATGACACACAAGACCGCAGATTTCTTGCATGTCGTTTCTACATCTTAAGAAATGCTCTTTTCAAAGAAGTAATTGAATGTTTTGCATAGAAATAGAGGAATGTGAGCACCATATCAGACCAGTATGGCATCCAGTTGAGATTCCTGTTTCTGCCAGTACAAGCCAGTTCCCAGGAGTCCAAACAGCAGTCTTTCTTGATTATATTGTGAAGGGAAAGCCTGTCCAGCTTTCCGTCACTTGGGTACTTCTTCCCTGAAAGGGGTGTTTCATATGCTTAGAGGTTATTCTAAAATAACAATGTTTTTTTCTTGCACAGAAAAAAAAGCTTCCTCGTTTTTAGAATCTGCTAAAGTTCATCACTTTTTGTACCTTACAGCAATGAGTTTCACATGCTAATTATGAACTGTGTAAATAATCTTCTAAACATTTCCTTTCCTTATTGAACATCCACTAGTTCTTAAACTGTCAGAGTTAAAAGGTACTCATGCCTTTCCTTCAGTTATTGTTCAGTACTGTATTTTGCAAATGTCTTTAACAGTATGTCATTTCTATCCCCCAAATTACAATTTCAGACTTTTCAGTCTCTTTACGGTCTGATATCTTACTTTGAATATTTGTTACCCATTTGTGAAACTCCTTCAATTTCTTTTGTGTTTTTTTGATATGCAGGAACAAGAATTGAACATGATGCAGCATGGGAGAATATACTATTGACAAACAAGGTGACAGTGATTTTTTAGTATTTTCTGATCTATTTCTTATTGAGCCAAGTTTGGTGTGGGGGGTTGTTTGTTTTGTTTTGTTTTGTTTTGTCTTAGCATTTACTCAGCTGAGCCCACAAGACTGTATTTGTTCATCCAAGAGAAAGGAATGGTGTCATAATGAGATATAAGGTAACAGTACCGTGGAGAAGAGGTTTAGGTGCATGGATGGTTAAAAAAGTGAATATTAGAAATCTTGCTAAGAGAGAAAACACTACCACTACAATAGCATTGGTATTTTGGCAATGATGAAGTTGTCCTAAGAATCTAAACCAGTCCTTTACCTGCACCTAAGAAGTGCTTTCCTCTCTGTCCATGAATCCTTCAATTCATAGGTACAGAATTTCTCCTTTTAGCAGTAAATCAGGTATTTCTATACACTTAGGCTGTGAGTAACTAGCATTTTTTATGATGACTTTTCACAACTCCTCAACTCCTTTGGCAGCAGACTAGTGAGGGCCTACTTCAGGTCCAGCTCTAACTATAGGCAAAGTAGGAAACTGGCAGACAGAGGCTGCTGGGTGGGCAGCAAAATGCTGCCTTTATCTGTGTCAGAGTCCCGGAAAGCCCGACTGTTGTTATTGCTCCCAAGAAGGAGTACAGGGGTGGCAACTACTGTGGGAGTAGGGGATTCCTCTCCCAGAAGCGGTCGCTACCACTCCACACCTCCCATCGCACCAGCTGTCCCTTTTCTCCAGGGCTCTCTCCTCCCTTGTACTGTCCATCTCTGTTTCTTGCAGCAGATGTGGTCAGACAGGAGTTTAGTAGAGCTGTAACTAGATACTTAGGAGTTCATTGTATATTCTGCAGTGGATAATTGTGCCTGATGCTAAGAGAATTCTTTGGAGTCCATGAGTGCCAGGGAACATGTCATGCTCTCAGTATACTGGAGCTAGAAACACTGTATCATGGTTTTGAGAAGGTTTTTTTCCCCAGCCACAGACAGAATTAACCTAAGCCAACCAAACCTGTTCGGCAGAATCTTGCACTGTACAGAGGAACTGCCTCTTCTTTAGCTCATCTTTACTCATGGCCACATCACTTTTCTCAATTTCAAATCAAAATGAAGACATTTCTTGCCACCAGTGTGGCTTCTTACTTACCTTTGAGACCATTCTATGCTTGTTTTGAGTTCCCCAGCAGTAAAATATCAAGTCAGAGTTTAGGTGGAATGCATGACTATGGCTAAAATAGAGCAGAATCCATTTAATTCCCACACGAGTAAATCTATCAGACTGGTTGTAGTAAAGAGAGTGAACAAGATTAGAGGAGAGACATGGAGAACAAGAAACAGCAAGCAAAACAACAGGCTTTCTGAGGACTATTTCCAAGGTAACAGATCAGCCTGTGAATCTCATTGCAGATTTAAAGAAGCATTAAAACATTAAAGAAGCTGCACTATGTCACAGAGACCATTAGTTTGTTGATCATTATGGATGAGGCAAAATAAAATTTCTCTAGCTGTACAAGAAGGTAAGTGCCTTCCACTGTAAGAGAAGGGAGGCTGCTATCACACTGTTGTCACCATGAGACAAATATAACAGCAGAAACTTAATATTTTGGACAGGATTTACTTTTAAAAGTCTAAATGCACTTTCAGTGGTGAAAGAGAGGAAGGGACACAGTTAAGAAACATGTTCTTATTTGCAGATATTACTGCTTTGCAGCTATCCATTTTTTGTTCCTGGAAGCACAATAATTTCACAGCAAGAGCATCCATAGTACTATCAGCTTATCTTGAAAAAAAAATTTTTTTTAAACTAGTGTCTGTAGTGAGTCGTATCCCTATTTTATGACTGGGGAAACAGGCAGAGATAGGTGCCATGACTTGACACCATAAATAATCTGATATCCTAAGTCTCCGCCTAGCATATTAGTCAGCCCTTTTGTCCTATCTAATCATGTCTTTTACGATAAAAAAAAAATTACAATAATATTTCCCTTTGGAAATTTTTTGAGCAAATAACCTCATAATAAATGATACAGTACTATATTCTTTGTGTTTAGCAAAATAACCATTGGCATGACTTGGTGGCTACACAGGGAAAAAACAAGTAATTGATACCAAATATCCCCAAACTTTTAAACTACTGCTGTTGAAATTAACAATAACAATATTGACTAGTGAAAACAATATTGCCTTTTTTCTTTCTATTTAATTTAAAATACTCAATAACATTCTCAGAAACCATCAAATCTGCAGGGGTTTTTTAATCTGCAAATTATATTTTGTATCTGAAATCTGGTTTCTAAATCTCAAATGTATTTGAGTAAACAGAAATAGTCACTTTCTTGGCCCTTCCTCTGTTCAGGTTGCTCATACTAGCACAGTTGTGTGTGTGTCACCTTGCAAAAATGTTTAGGACATTTCCTGTAATTTCATACTCAGGCCTAGTTTTGAGAAACCAACTTGTTTTAACAGTTATTTCTTCTCTATGAACTGTAAAATAAGAAGTTATTGGTGTAATAGCAGAAATTATGAGTGTGCCAAATCTCTGCCTTGGGGCAAAAGGGGAAACAAAAGTATTGCCTCAAAAAGACAAGCTATTGCAAGCTTGCTGTGTGCTTGCTTCCCTGTATAGCTCTCTCCCTTCTCTGGCATGCTTCTGTAACCACATACTATTAGGTTTCTATTAAAAATTTTAAATGATCTAGTAGCAGCAGCTAATGATGTAAAATGAATATAGCAAAGCTAAGTGTGAGACTGTATAGGAGGGGAAGGTGATTTTATTTTAAACAAAAGTGATTTCAGTCACTCATACCCATTCTCATATAGACTTCATGCATTCAGTCTTTCATACTTATTTTTCCATACTCACAGCGCTCACAAGCACCAAGCTGTATATGCCTGGCTACTCTGACTAAGATCACTTGTGGCGAAATGGAGGACAAGCGATGCCAGATTTGGGGTCATATTCCTGTCTCCTGGGTTCCTTTTGATGGGTGACCATTTGCTTATTCTGGATGTGCCTTCTCTATCCTTCAGTGACCCTGTTCTGTGGATCATTAAGCAATACTGTTGATTTACTGCCTGTCCTTTTGTCTCCTCTTCTGGGAGTAGTCTTTCATTTTAAGCTGTCCTTTATTTTCCCAGTCATGTGTCCTGAGAATCTGAATGTAAATCTCGATGACCTGCTGATGCCATCAACTCATGCCATTCTTTTGTCTTTTTTTTCTTGCCTTTTCTTCTTGTGCTTTCATACTGACATTTCTGCTCATAATTATTTATTCCAACCTTAATATTTCTATCACAAATCTCTGCATAAAGGAAGTACCTCAGCTAGACAAGGAAAGTATGCAGTGTCCCAAACTGCTGACAAGCTATAGAAAACATTCTGGGCTAAGTACTGTAATTGTCATATTGAAATTGTCTTTGGAGGGACTTCTCTGATGGTCATTCTGGCATAATAGGGTTTAAATCAATAGAAGTCCATCAGTGTAAAGTAATTCACTCACTTGTTCTGTCATGGAAGGTACCTGTTTTTCAAACTCAATGCTGTGAACACTTTTTGAAGGAGGACAGTGTGATGAACCCTCTGGAATGATTGTAAAAATATCACTGCTCCTTCACGTGCTATTGCTCCATTCAGTGTTACCCAACAGTAACAACAGTGTTATACAGGCTTTTGCAAGAGGAGTTCCTGAATTTAGGTACCGCTAGCTTCGTGTGAGAGGCTCTGCGCTGTTGTTTCACCTATAGACCTAGTTTTGTTTGCACAGTGGCCTACAGTTCCTGGCATTGTCAGACTTGTCTTCAGTGCCTCACTCCACTTCTCCAGGAACAACCAGACCTCCTCTAACAGGTGTTTATACTTTTTTTTAAGAAGAAAACCACTCTCTCTTCATCTTTTCTGACTCCAGGACCAGAATGCACACAACAAATCATTTCATTACTTTCCTGTTTCAATACTGCAGTTTTCCTATCTCCTGACAAACAGATACAGCCAGATTGTATTGTAGGAGAGATTTGTGATTCACAGTTAAAACTGCATACACAAAGAAAATATGACTATGAATGGAAGAAAAATTCAGACTGTTTTTGTTTTAAATTGTGGCTTGGGAACTGATTGCAGTTTATATCACTCTGATACCTAGCCACTGCAACCAAAATGCTAATAAGTATTAACAACGAGAGAAAAGACAAAGGAGGATCTTTTGTTAGGCAAGATGACTAATGGAGAACCATAAGGGAAACACAAGCTCTCCATATTAAAAGAAGGAACTTCCAGCCCCCATGGATGGGAAAGGAAATGTAAAACTATGACACTGAGGCGTATTTAATATGGCTTTTTTAAATTCATTCCTCACTAGACTGACTGGTACTAATGATAGAGAAAAAAAGAAATTACAGCAGCGAAAAGGGCTAAGTACTTGGGGCAGAACAGGGAAGGAACAGAACTGACTACTTAAGTTAGGTTTTCTCAGATTGGCTCAGGCTGATGAAACCTTCTCTAGGGTAAGGATGGTATGTAAATTGTCACAATAATTTATGTGGTCTGCTACCTATTCCTATGGCCCGCTTTCTCAAGGGAAGAAACTGAGGCTAGGTTAATCTTACTGGCCGTGACTGGCTCTTTGTCTCATCTTCTTTGAGCATCTACAGCTCCTCCTCTGTTACATGCAGACAAGAAATGACCGCTGGCACTCTACCATGAACACACAGTAATGCCAACCCTTTCAGACAACGTCATACTCATGATCTACAAATACACAAAGTAGATGTATGGTCTACTCAAGCAGGAAAAACTGTCAGAAAAAATCTTGGAATTGTAAGCAGTTGTCTCTGGGAGTTCCTGCACTGTGGATAAGGTTCTGAATATCCAATAAAATATAAGCACGGTGGAATTGCACTTCAGGAAGCCTAATGTTGATTCTCAGAATGATACTGGACTATACAATCTCCAGAGGTCTCTCTCAAACCCAGCTGTTGTGTGATTGTGTAATTCTGTTTTTGCTCTGGGGGGAAGGGTCACAGAATATGCTGGCAATCTTGGACTGCTTGCTAGCAGAGAGTGGTAGAGACGTGGCTGTAGGGAAAGGGCCTGCTTTTGGCAAAGTACATGCAAGCAGTAAGGAAAATCAGCTCTAGATGGGGAGCTTGAAATGAGTGTGGTTGCCTAACAAGGAGGTGAAAGCCAGGGTATTTATGAAGAGTGCTTTTCAGAGGCAAACACAAGAAAGAACAGCAGTGGCCTGGGGAGGGCAGTATTTGCTCTCTGCGATGCAATGCAGCCACACTCCATGCACTCCTTTGGGTGCAAAGCAGAAGAGAGAGCTTGATGTCCCTACAGGAGGTCTGTAGCCCTTCATCCCCAGTCTTCTAGCATGCTCTGATTGGCCTTCTGGCCCTGGCCTCAGTGGCCTTGTTTGTTTCAGCCTATTTGGGGTTATGGGGCCCTCCCCAACTCTCCACAGGAGCTCAGCAAGACTTGGACCAACCTCATTCTCTAAGAGCATGAGTTTAGCCAGGGCGTCCAGTGGAGAAACCACTCCGGCCCACAGTCAGGCACACGATAGTGTGCTGTAGTAGGGGGCTTTGGCAGGTGCCTAGGAGGACAAGGGCCTCCATCATGCTGATGCAGTCTCCGTGATCCTTGACAGGTAGCAGAGAAGGTTACTGTATCTTGGGCTTGAAGCAGTATGTGTTGGCCTTACAGTTGTTGTCCAAGCACGCTCTGAAGTCTTCTGGAAGGAAGGAAAAGCAATTGCTCAGATATTGAAAAAAAGCAGAATATGAATGCACGATATACCTTTTTTTCACTCGCACACAATAAACTAGCTCTTGTTCTGGGCTGCCTTTGGCAGTGACATACTAATTTTTCTCTCCTCCCCCAGACTGGATCACAAAATATCTGGTCATCACAGGAGGCAATCCCTGCACTCCCTGGGCACATCACTGAAAATCTCTCTCAGAGGTGGGCAATGTGCTATTTTTTTGTGCACAAGCACATCTGTAACAGATTTGTAAACTAGCATTTTGGATTTGCCAGTGCTGGTGGCTGCTGGTCCAGTCTGTGCTTGTTCCTGTCACATTTGCAAGGACTTATATCAAAATGGGGTGTGCCTGTCCCCTTCCTTAGACTCAAAGCTATAGTGGCACTTAGTAAGTAGCAGGGTTTGGAATTTGTGTCTTTGCATAAGAGATCATTACTTTGGCCTTTACAGTAATGATTCACGCACATTTCAAATCCAGAGTTACAGCAGTGCTTAGATTTTACTTTGCCTCACATGTAGAAATAAACTTGTAAAGTAAGATGTGCCATCACAGCATTGCATTCTTATGTGCTGAAATGCTTGTACATAAAAAATATTCACCTTTTGCCCTGTGCTGCTGTAGAGATTTGGATGATGCTGGAGCACAGAAACATGGCTGCTTACGGGGAACAGTCAAGTGATGCCCAGTAGCGAGACTGTCACCATTATTGAAATGAATATTTGTGTCCCTAGGGAAGCTGGTCCGCTCCCAGTCATGAAGCAGGGGTGAAGCAGCAGGAGCGAAGCAGCAGGAGCAGAGGCAGGCGCACCGTAGGGCTGCGTGCCACCAAGTTTCTCGTCGCCCTTGGCAGGTAGGGGCCAGGACCACCTTGCACTGAGGGCTTGGCAGTACCAGGGAGGTGAGGGCATTTCTGGGGTGGCTGCAGGTGCCTGGGTTTCTCCTGCCCACCTCAAGGCATGGATGTGGGGAAAAAAAGGGTGGGAGGCTTCAGGGGGCCTGGCGGTACTCTGCACTGCAAATGCACCGGGTAAGGTCTGCCTGGAATGTGTATTTGACTTTCCCTTTTTCTTTTTTCTATTTTTTTTTCTTCTTCTTCTCCTTCAATCTTGCCTTTAGGGCTGAGGTTCCCTCCCAAAGCAGGCTTGTGCGTGCACCTTTATGAGGATGCAGATGGCCTGGGGGTATGGGGAGGCAGGCTGGCCCTCGAGCAGGATTTTTGCATGGTGTCCCTGGGAAGATAGCTCCTGTGTACCTCGTGTGCCCAAGGGTGTTGGTGAGCGACAAGATGATAACAAGTGACTGTCAGTTACAGAGCTGTTTCTTTGCCATTCCCCTTACTAAAGAAAAATCAACTTACAGATTGGCTTTCACAGGTGGAGACAAACAATATAGCTTTCCTCCAGTCTGGTGGAGGTTTACCAATGCACCCACAATAACACATGGTCATTGTCAGAGAAGTGTTATGACAGTTGCCTGCAGAGAACATAGAAAAGGTGTTATCATACGTGGACAGTGCTGTTATAGACAGAGCTACAGAAGAAGAGGTGCAAGAGCAAAGTATCTGAGTCTTAAAAATCACCTGATGGGACAGGATTTAAGGTCACTTTGAGTATAGCACACAATTAGCACATCCCAAAGATCATTATATGGGTACTGTACCTGGGGAAACAGAAAATTGACAGAAGAAAGGTTAAAGTTTTGTGTGTCCTTTTCATCAATACTGAGTAAGAGGGTTGTATTTCTTATAGCGGCATACCCATATCTTTTCTGGTAGTAGCTGATTGCAATGGGAGCTACTGGAAAGGAGTCAGGAGCAGAGCTGGAATAAGGGACATGATGCTCTTTTCCCTAACCAGATGGAAGCGGCTGTAAGCATGTTTGCCGTAAAACTATGAGGACCAGGCAAGCCCCGGCTGGGGACCTTCCCCTGGGCACTGACTGCAGGCAACGGTCAGCCGCGCCTCCCCACGGTCTGCTCCGCCTGCTCACCCGGGGCACGCAAGCCTCGCCGGGGGCGCTGGGCCCGAGCGCCGCCGGCACCCCTCGGCGCTGCTGTGCCGGGTGCTGCCATCATCTCCGGGACACGGGATACGCGTGAGGTCCCCGCCATCGTCTCCTTCTGCAGGACAGAAGAGCCCAACGAGGAGGCACAAACGGATGGATCGGGGATGCGGAGAGCTGCCGCCTCCGGAGGACGCCCCTGCACTGCCGCCAGCCGGCGGACGCATGCGCACCGGAGCGCCGTACGCAGCCAGAGGGGTCGCGCATGCGCACGGTGGGGGCGTCGTCCTCACTGCTGCCCTCAGGTGCTAAGAATCCAGGATAGCAGCCAACGGGCCCACGCATGCGCACTGCGTTCCGCCGCGCTCACTGCTACCCTCGGCTGTCGATAAAGTAGTACTGCACGCGTAAGGCGCACGCATGCGCACTAGTTTTTCCATGCTCACTGCTGCCCTCGGGTGTCGACACGCCAGTACTGCAGCCACGACTGCCCTCCCCCGCGTACAAAGAATACTGCAGCCAGCCGGCGCGCACCGCCGATCGCTGTGTTCGCCGTTACTCTCCGGTGCTCCGGGAACGGGTAAGCGAATGGGCCGTGCTCGTCGCCCCTTCCCGGTGCTCACAGGCCGGTGGCGCAGAATGCTGTTCCTTGTCGGTGCTTCCTGGTGTCGTGGGGACGGGCAGTGCCGTCTTGGAGCTGCTCCGCGGTGCCCTCTCACCGGGGCAGCACCAGAGCCTGCTCGCTGATCCCTGCCGCTCTCTCGGGCACGGGCACGGGCAGAGCAACCTGGGGGCGCTCGGTGGGAGCCCCGCGGGGCCGCGGCGGGCTGCGGTTCGCACGCGTGAGTCGGCCGGCTGCAGTGTCGCGCCGCAAGCACGTGAGGGCGCCATTGCGAGTCTCGCCTCCCTCCCGCTCCCCTTCCCCCCCGCTCCCCCGGCCCCTCCCGCTCGATCGGGTCCGTAGCCGGCGCATGCGCGGTGCTCGAGCGCCGGGCCGCCGCTGCGGCGGCGCTCCGTTGGCGGCCGGCGCATGCGCAGCGGCAGGGAGCAGCATGGCGGCGAGTAGGGCAGGCGTTTTCGCTCGGCGGCGGCGGGTTGAGAGCCGGGGCCGCCTGGAGTCGAGGATCTGGGGGCCCCGGTGAGGCGAGCGCGTGCCTTCGGATGGCGGTGGGCTGTGTCCTGCCCGCTGCGGCCGTCGGTGCGTGGAGGCGGCGGTGCGTGATGAGGAGTGGCGGGGGCTGGGGCCCGGCTCCACGCCGCGCCAGGAGCGTGGGGCCAGGTGTGCTGGAGCGTGGTCTGACTTTCCCTGTTCCGTGTCTCACCTTTAGGGCCCCGGTTCCTCCCCAGCGCGGGCCGGGGCGCGCGCTCGCCCCTGCAGAGGCAGCCCGGAGGAACGGGGAGGCAGGCGAGCCCCGGAGTGGGCTTGTGGCGCGGCGTCCGCGGGAGGACGGCTCCTGTGGCGGCAGGCACACCCGAGAGTGCTGGTAAGTCCCGAGGAGGTTTAAAACCTCTGGACCGAGCAGGTTGAGTGTCAATTTGAGTCAAGTACGATTAGTGCAGCCCCAGGTTATTTCCTGGAGAGCTGGGGCTAGGCAAGCAAGAAGAGGGATAGAAGAACGACACTCCCAGGCACCCGGAGGCCCCCCCCCGCCCCCAGGCAGTGTGTGGGCACCAGCCAATGTGGGCACTGACTGACTGAAAACCCCGCTGAGCCTTGCTGAGCCCTGCTCCCTCCTGTCTGGCTGCCCCAAAGCCACAGGCTTCCCCAGTGTGGTATGTGGTGACGGGTCCTCCGTTGCCTCTGACGTCTCCCCAGGCAGAGGGCAGCTGCACGTATGCTGCACAGGGGTCTGGATGTCTCCAGCGGTGGCACAGCAGACTGATGTCCCAAAGCCCCAAGCAATCCTAAAACCACTCCCAGACCCAGTCCCCACAGCAGTGAGGTGTTCTGATAAATATGGGGGGTGATCTGTGCCTCCCCTTTGACTCAGTCCCACTTTAGAGAAAAGGGAATTTACAGCACTTCTCGGTGAAGAATGTTGACAGGCGGGTGTACAGATGACAAACAGACTTTTCTCTCTTTTTTTCTGAGCCACCTCTTAGAAGCCTCTGTGCATGCAAGAGGACTCTGTTAATGCGGCTAGTCTGGAATAATTGTGCTGTGCACAGTGCTTAAGGAGAACATTAACATAAAATTGCAGGCTAAGGAATAACCTTAAAAAAATACAAGGCTCGGGAAGAGCCTAAGAAAACACTGCTGGGCTATGGGAAGCCCCAGTGATGCTACTTCCGAAAACAGCATGGCTTTTAGGCACCTCCTAAGCAGGAGAAATGACTTACTCCAGCCCATAGGACAATGGGTGCTCTTAATTCCCACCTTTAATTACCCAAAGCGTTGTGAAAGCAGAAGGGGCTAGAGATGATGCGTAGCGGGTTATGGACTACATGTAAAGTTTCAACCAACAACAATTCCCTCTTAAAATAGAAACAGTTTAGTCTTAGTTGGTAGATGAACGTGGCTTTGAGTAATGTGAAGAGAAGCGCTTCTGTCAATGCCCCGGAAAGCCTTGGAGAAGTGGTCCAAAGATCTGATACCCTCACGGCTTCGTCAGTTGTCTGGGTTTATTTGGCAGGGTAGCCCACCGAAGGGGGACATCTTGAAGAGAAACAGCTGGACCTAGCGATCCAGTTGTTGATTTTGGTCATCACCTGTGAGGCCAGCATCCAAGTGTAACAGGGATCTAGGAGCTGTATCAAAAAGGTGATAGGTTTGAAGCAGCGACGGGCAAATCAAGTGCTATCATTCTTCTGCATGGCTAAAGACTGAGAGACTTGTCAGTTAAGCGTGTGTATACGAGGGTTTGAGAAAGGATACTGAACAGTAACAATAATACCGAAGCAGAATAAAAATCAGGTTTCATGGAAGATGGCATAGCTAAGTTTTAGGTGATGTGCTTGCCTGTCTAATAATCTAGCCCGAATTGCTGTACGTCATGTTTCCAAACTGTTTACCCTGTAAAGTATGATGCAAGGTGCTGTATTAAGACCTTTCCTTTAAGGAAAAGGTAAGGGAAAAGAAAAGAAAAGAAAAAAGAAAAAAAGAACGCGGTAAAGAGAAAAAGAACATGCATAAATCGAAGTGTTTCACGGCAAATAAAATGCAAGTTTCTCTCTTTGTTATAGAGGTGGAACCAATAGTAGCAAAAGCTGACGAAGAGAAAAGCTGGACAAGCAGTTTTTTGGTGATTAATACCAAAGGGACGGGATGAAACAAGGAAGCAAAAATGCAGTTTAGGGGACCCTTGATAGCCGCAGAACCTGCTACAGTAGGAGGTGTTCTGGCATGGGTAACTAGGGTAACTCTTGATAATGACTGTTAGTTATTTCGGCCTCCCAGAGGCAGCGCTGAGGACTAAGTAACCCGTTCCCACCCCGTGGATGTTGTTCGCTGTATCTGCCTTAGTTTTGCTTTGGTTGTTTCTATTTTGTTTTGTTATTATACGTGCATATGTAGAAAGGGAAAGATGTCATATTTAATTTTTAGATTGATTGCCATGGCTGAAGTTGAAGAGACCAGAAAAACGTCAGCAAGCTGAAGTGATGAAATCAAACGGAACCGACTGAGAGCTGTCTCCATCGCCCAAAAAGGGAAAGCCCGTTCCTCCTGGTGAGGAAAGATCACCATTAATAGCGATCGGAATAATAGATCACCAACATATAAGGTCTGAAGGTCTGTACGCATTACGAAAAGTATGCTACGTACATATATTTCTGCGCGTGTGACTTTATGTGTATACGAGGCATCATGCTTTAAGAGCTACAAGACAGCAAACTATTATCTTGGGGGAATGGTGGTCAAGTGGCCAGAGTCTCTGAAGAGACAGAGAGACAGAAGTGTCCGAACTGTAAAATTAAGAGATCGCTTTCAGGAAGGCTTGGTTAGCGCGCCCCCAGGTTAATTAATCCTCACATCCCCTTTGGGGCCACAACAGAAATTCTCCAGCTGCGAGAAAGACTGTTTAGCAGCAGTCTGGTCTGTAACTGTCTTTGAGACTTTTCCCTTTGAGAGCACCGAGGCAATCCCATCTGCTCAATTCCCTCTGTAGTAGCTAATGTCAGGGAAGCAAATAGACAGCGGAGTATCATCTATCCAAGTGGCACAGGGGGCACTAATCTTAACGAACGGGGTGGGGGGGTTACTGTGCAAACGTTACAAGAAGTGGATCTTCTTGTGCGGGTCTGAATTGACAGAGCACGGTTGTGCCAAAAACGTGGACGTGGAAGGTTTCCGAAAGATTAATCTCTAGTGGCTACTTAGTCTAACTTCCCCTTCACAGCAAGCCCGACTGTTGACATAGCTTCCAAAAGAGGGGTTGGGGGAAGCAGTATTTGTGGCTTGTGTATTCTCGTTTGCCTTGCTTGTGTGCGTGTATAGAGATCTGTTTTTTGTGCTTATAAACAACTTTGAATTCTTATGATTCTCTGCAGAGCTTTGAATCGTTTTTTTTGTTTTGTGCTTTGCTTTATACTTTTGTAGGGCGATGGATTTTACTATGCCTCCATCAACAAGCACTGGCTGGCAAAGTTATGTCATGTCCCAACGGAGACTCTTAGGCAAGACAGAGGAGTTCAGGTACGCAGCCTGCCAAAAGAATGTTGCCCAGGAGGGGTTGCTACCCTTGAGCTATAGGCGCTGATGCACACGGCTCGTTCTGTCAGACACAAAGAGGTTTTCTTTGGTTGCGGAAATTTTAGCTTGGCTTTACACCCTATAGCGGTGGTATTTTTGTATTTATGAACTGTGTTAATCCTAGGCGTTCAGAACATCGGGGAACGACTATGTGCTGCCATGAAGAACTACAGGCTACTGTCCTCAGCCCTTTGTAAGTTATCAGGCGTCAAGAGCGGCCAGGAGACTCCAAATGCCAGCGGAAAGGTTCTCTGCCCGGTCCTGACGAGGAGTCTTCGGCTGTAGGAGGGTCGGCCGTGTCCTTACCGGACTCGTGAGTAATAAGCCGCAATTCACGGACCAGCAAAGGACGGGGGGGAACAGCGACTGGTAGCCCAGTGGCTACGGCATTGCTGTTGCTAGCAGGGCCCCAAGGCCCGTGTGAAGCCTCAGCTGCCTCTTTGGGGCTTTATTTTGGTCTGTTTATCTGGAAAAAGCAGCGAGGCCTCAAATAAGAATTTTCGTGGCTAGATGGGTAAGCCGTGACCCCAGCTGTCTTTGCCTTGCTTTGCTGCTTAATGTCGTAACAGCAACTCAGGACCCCGGAATAAAAACTGTTACAGTGCTTAAGGGAGGATCTGTGTTTGCCCGGGTTAGGGGACCATCGTTAAAGCTTTGGGGGGGGGGGGGGGGGATGGAGCTCCAAAACGAGACTCTCCCGGTGACCTTGGTGGTTTGATTCATTTGCAGGCTAACGTTCTGAGGGCCGGCAACTTGAAGAGGAGCAGCTCAGCCCGTTTTGTTGATTTCGGTGATACTGTTTTAAGGAAGCACGTAAGTACAGATGGGGTCTGGGAGGGTTTTTGAGCAACACATGAAAGAGCAAGGAAGATTGGAGAGTGTGGAAAAACTAGGTGCTGTGAACGTACTGAAGTTGTTAAGGGCTGAGAGAATTTGGGTTTAAGCCCCTGAAAGGGGCTAAGGCGCAAGGAGCAGTGAAATACTGTCACTGAACACAAGGTTCCTCCCCAGTCTGGACCTGTGCGCGCACCCTCGCTCTGGCAGACGCAGGCACCCTGGAGCTGTAGGGAAACAGGCTAGCAGGCCCGCAAGTGGACTTTGGGCACAGTGGTGTGGAGAGAGCTCTGCGTGCTCGGCAGGCGAGTGGGGTTGGAGCGTGGTGAGAGCTGTTCTGGGCTGACAGGATCCATCCGGTTCTGCTCCGTGTCCCTCTGTCCAGCTCACCACCATTCTCTTTCTTTCCCTGTCACTCAGTCCGGTGCCAGCAGCGACCAGTGGGTCCCATTGATCTGCCTGGCTCGGGTCACGTTAGACACCTCTGCAGGGACTCTGCGGGCAGAGGGCTGTGGATGTGCAGTGGGGGGGCTCTAATGGGCCAGAGATGCTGTGGGGGAGGTAGTAGGCAGTGAAGAGGCTCCTGGGGAAGGAAGGTGTCACGGAGGCAGAGAGCAGCAGAGGCTCCGAGTACTCAGCTGTTAGGACAGGTGCTCGTGGTAGGGCGGTCTGGAGCTGCTGTTGTTGTCTGTCCTACTCGTCAGTGCGGCCTGCAGTTACTGCGTCTTGTCCGCCTGTGCGCAGACAGGGCTGCCGCGTGGCGCAGCTCGAGTTGTGGTCGCGGCGCTGGCATTGAGCCTGCTTTTCTGTCAGGTCTGCCTTTATGCAAACTGGTGTCTTCTCTACATCAGCCTTGCTCTGCTCCTCTTCCAGGAGCCTGTGCTTGACTCTGCTTTCTGGCACACTGTTATGTCATAGGGCTTTCCAGCAGTATCTGTCTGACTTGGGCCACTTTTGTTGTCCACTAGGCAGCCTGAGCGAGTGAAGCAAAATCCTCCTCCTGTCACTGTCCTGGCCAGAGTCAGTTTCCCATTAGCTCAGTCTCTCCAGAGTTTGGAGTTTTTGGAGGCCTTAGTTTTTATCCTGCCTTGGCTGGACAGCACTTTCTGAGAGTGTCTGTCAGTGGCAGTTTCCCTGAGGCGTATCATCTACTGAAGGCTGGAGGTGGCCAGGTGACTGACCGAGCCTGACTGTACGTGAGGGTTGCTGTGACATCCCTGCGATGAAATGGAGCCAGAGAGGGTGAGTGAAGCAGCACAGAGGGTCAGTCGTAATTGTGGAAACAATTATGGGCCTTGGACTAGGGAGTAGTTCTAGGAGGGCTGTGCCTCTCAGTAACTGTTCTGGCCGCTTTGCAGTTGCTGAAGCATAGTCCGGCAGTTGAAGGAGTGTTGTCACAGCTGGGAGCTCTGTGGAGATCTGCGGCTGGCCATGGAGGATGAGCTCTGACTTGCAGCGTGGACACGGCTAAGTCCTGGGACTGCACTGTATGTGAGCAGGGCTGGGAGGTGGAAGCTGGTTTTGCCCTAGGTGGTTACTGGTGTCATTGGCTGTGGATGTTTGCCCATGGAGCTGGGAGGACCAAAAATGTAATTGTCTGTAACACAGATGAATTAGTGCTTGTGGTGTTTCAGGTAGGTTCAGTGGAAGTGCAGCTTAGTACAGTTCAGTGGCATGATTCTTGCACATGCTCACATTTGAACGGTGGCTAAAACCAAGCCTATAAACAGCAACTGTCACATGATTTTTGTGCGTGTCTTCCTGTTCTGCTGCCATTCTAAATGAAGGGGAAACTTCTTAAACTGTGGGCAAAACCCCTTGGCTTCTCTGTACTGTTCTCATGCTCATGGGTGCTTTGGTGTTTCTTGCTTAAAACTGAGGGTTTGAAGTTTTTCACTTAAGGTTTATTGTTTAGTTTGTTGCTGAGGGTCTGTCACTCAGGGGTTACGGTGTATGACTTCATTTTGTGGGGCTCAGTCTTTATCAGTCAGAGTTTACAGTTTGTTCATTTAGCGATCAGGGCGCAGAATTTAAAATCCAACCTCATCCCTAAATTTTAAAGCTTTGGCAACCATTTGGATTCCAAGATTTGCAGTTTGTCACTTAGGGTGCAGGGTTTACAGCTTACTGATAAACAAAAAGGGCTAAATCCTTGGATAATAAACTGTAAGCCCTGAAGCCTAAGCAGCAAGCTGCGAACCCTCCTTTGAGGTTTGTAACCTTCCCCTGTACCCAGCGTTCAGCTCTGTGCGCTGACCTGAGGTCTGGGTTTCACGCGGCGCAGGCCCATCACACCGAGACTGGCGATGCGACGGGTGAGCTGAGCGCTGTGAAAGTGTCCTGCAGGGCTCTAGTCTGGGGTAGGGCAGAAGCGCAGGCAGGCGAGATCAGGCATTTTCCTGTCAACTCTCAGAGCTGGATCTTATCCCTGAAGGAAGAAGCAGAGGGGGTAGGTTGTTGACTACTCAGAAACCTGCCACGTCAGGGGCAGCAGCAGGAGCTGACCCTTCCCTGACGGATGGATGAACGCTGGTGTGGTCATGACTCTTCAGGTGTCACAGGATAAGGGGAAGCATGGCAGACTCGCGCCCAGGTGTTGTTTCTGTTCAGTAAAACAATAAACAGTTGCTTTATTCTTTGCACTCATGTCTGTGGTTCCTGCCATCACTTTGCCTGAAGATGATGTCCAGGGGAGGAGGTTACACATTGTGTGTGGTGCTGGGAGCTGGTCCCCGAGTCCCTCGTACTTTGGTGTCCCTGCGGTTCCCAGGGAACCCAGTGCTGTTCGCAGGGCTGTGGGGAATTTTCCTTGCATTGCCTGGACCTTGGGGCAGTGTCGGTGGCATTTCTCATCATCCTGGGGGCAGCCAGGGCCCCTCCAGGGCTGCGTGAGGTCCCCAGGCTGCTTCCGGATTTGCTTTCAGCACTTCGCCATGTCCCTCGTGTGTCTGGGGATGAGGCCTATGTGCCTGGAGCTGGGAGATAGTTTCTGTGGGGAAAGGGGGAGCCTGCAGGCACCGTCCCATCAGCCACTTCGAGCCGTGTGATGTGCCTTATGGCCCCTTTTGTGTGCACCAAGGCCCTTCGTTT
This sequence comes from Apteryx mantelli, assembly GCF_036417845.1. Taxonomy (NCBI): domain Eukaryota; kingdom Metazoa; phylum Chordata; class Aves; order Apterygiformes; family Apterygidae; genus Apteryx; species Apteryx mantelli. The sequence continues at coordinate 20,036,969 of NC_089995.1, forward strand.
GTATTTTGGTTTGCCCCAGAGCCCTGTGTTTGCCCTCTGATGCCCTCAGGAGCCCTCAATTCACATTTTGGGTTGCCCTCCAGCCCCCTGTGTGCCTTTTGGTGTGCCCCAGGGCCCTGTGTTTGCTTTGCAGCACGCCCCAAAGTTCTCCATTTAGCTTTCTCCCCTGTCCCAGAGTTTTCTGCCGTGCTTCTTGGTGTGCCCCAGGGCCCTCCCTTTGCTTTTTGGTGCACCCAGAGTCACTGTTTGCTCTATCATTGCCTTTTTTTACTTTTGTTGCACTCACAGCTCTGGATTTGTTCTCTTGTCTCCTGAATACTTCCTTTTCCTCTCTGTACACCCCAGGGGTCTCCCTTCAGCTTTCAGCAAGCTGCTCTCAGGAGTGGGGGTGCCTCTGCTACCCTGGGTGCCCCAGCTGTCTGTGATGGGGCTGATAGCCATTCCCCCTCCCCAGTTCCTGATGGGCTGCAGCTGTGGGCCCTAGGGCTGGGACGATCCCCAGGTGGGGCTGGGGGGACAGGATGAGTCCCAGGTGGAGCTGATGGCAACAGTGGGTACGCACCGGGGTTGGGGTGCAGTTGGGGGAAGCCTGTGCTGGGGCCAGTCCGGGACAATGGAGCTGCTGCCGAGCACCGCCCGCTGGGACCGGCAGGGCGGCTGCACCACGGAGGAGGTGAGCAGGGCGAGGGTGTCCACACTCGGGGCTGCGGGTCCCCCACGTGCCGAGGGTCCCGGCAGATGGGAGCGTCCTGGGCAACGCGGCACAACCAGGGTGCACCGGGGCTGGGGATGGCGGTGTACCGGGGCAGTGGGGGCCGGCCGAGGACGTGGTGGGGAAGAGCGGTGCACTGGGACCATGGAGAGTGGGGAGGGAGGGTGTACGCCAGGGTTTTGGTAGTGCGGGGGGGTAGGAAGGGGGTGCGCTGAGACTGTGGTGGGGTGGGGGGGTAGGAAGGGGGCGCGCCGGGGCTGTGCTGGTGCTGGGGGGGGGGGGGGAGGGAGAGAGGAAGGGGGTGCGCCGGGGCTGTGGTGGGGTTTATTGCACGGTCGGGGGGGGGGGTGGTCCTGGGTCAGACTGGGAGCGTGTCGGGGAGGGGGGGGAGGGATCTCAAGAGAATCCCTGGGGAGGATTGCGGGGGGGGGGCAGAGGCAATGTCGGAGTTGACCCGGGGCCGGTCGCGGCGGTGTCGTGGGAATCCGGTGCTGGGGATCGCGGGGCCGCGCTCCCGGCTTTGCGGTGGTATGCGGATCCCGAGGGGGGGGGGAATAGGGGCGGATCGGAACGGAATCGCCAGACGGTCAAACCTCACGAAGCGCTGCACAACCCCCCCCCCCCCCCACGGCATGCCGGGAGCAGTAGTCTTCCGGCACGGGGCTTCCGGGCGGCCATGTTGTTTTGTGCGGCATGCCGGGAGCAGTAGTCTTCCGGCACGGGGCTTCCGGGCGGCCATGTTGGTTTGCGCGGCATGCCGGGAGCAGTAGTCTTCCGGCACTGGGCTTCCGGGCGGCCATGTTGGTTTGCGCGGCATGCCGGGAGCAGTAGTCTTCCGGCACTGGGCTTCCGGGCGGCCATGTTGGTTTGCGCGGCATGCCGGGAGCAGTAGTCTTCCGGCACTGGGCTTCCGGGCGGCCATGTTGGTTTGCGCGGCATGCCGGGAGCAGTAGTCTTCCGGCACGGGGCTTCCGGGCGGCCATGTTGGTTTGCGCGGCATGCCGGGAGCAGTAGTCTTCCGGCACTGGGCTTCCGGGCGGCCATGTTGGTTTGCGCGGCATGCCGGGAGCAGTAGTCTTCCGGCACTGGGCTTCCGGGCGGCCATGTTGGTTTGCGCGGCATGCCGGGAGCAGTAGTCTTCCGGCACGGGGCTTCCGGGCGGCCATGTTGGTTTGCGCGGCATGCCGGGAGCAGTAGTCTTCCGGCACGGGGCTTCCGGGAGGCCATTTTAGCCTGCACGGCATGCTGGGAGGCATAGTCTTTTAACAATGGTTTTCTTGGTGGCCATTTTACTCTGTAGGGCATGCCGGGAGGTGTAGTCTTCCTATATTGGCCTTCTGGGAGACCATGTTGCGCCTCTCGAGGTGGCAGGAGGTGCAGTTCTCTGTCAGCGGGATTCCCAGCAGCCCTCCGCGTTGTGCTCTGTGGCAGGCCAGCAGCTGTAGTTCCAGATGCCTGTGCCTTTTCCGCCCTGCAGCACTGGCCTGCTGTGTCTGGTCCTTACTGGACATGTGCCACTCACGTGAGAGTCCCCATAGGTCATCAGGGACAGTGGAATTTCCCAGTTTTTCCCTCGTACAGGTCAGGAAATGTTTTCCATCTCTGGTGTGACCAGGCAGGGTTGTCCCCAGGGGCTGGGGCTGTCCCTCTTGGCAATGGGGAGGGCAAGGAGAGTGTGAGGGGCTGTGTGGACTGGTAGTCATAGCTTTGCTCAGAACTGAGGCTAGTTAGGCATCAGCTATGAGGAGCAGCGGTGCTGGGAGGGCTAAGTGCAAAGCTATCCTGTTATGCAGCACAAGAGAAAGTCCTCAAGGAAACGTGATCAGCACTGTTTCTGTCCAAGGAGCCTAGAACAGCCTGAGAGACCCTGGAACAGCCACAGGTACCTTACAGCAGCCCCAGGGACACTGTGTCACTGCCTCCCAAGGTCATTACATTCAGGTACCTTTAACTGTGCAGAAGGAGCCTGTAGGAGGCCTGGGCATGCATACAGAGAATCCCCAGTTGCCTCTAAAGACCTGGAACTATAAGTATTTTCTTTACAAAGATGTGATCTCTTTGATGCCTTGCTGCTGCTTCTGTGTTGCTGGGTGCCCAGGTCTACTATGTTCAGAGCCACCCTTCTTGCTGCCCTCTGCTCTGTCTCAGCTGCTGGCCAGACGAAAAGGGATGTGTGTCTAAACACCAGGCCAGGGTGTCTCGGCTGCCTGCTATAGGACAAACAGGAAGGGTAATCGGTGACCGGAAATGAAAGTACATGTGGATGAGAAACAGGTGCTTTAGAGGACTAAGATGCAACTGAGATGCAACAGGGGCAACGGAGAAGAGTAGAAGTAGCAGGGGAAAATGGTGATGAGGAAGGTGCGTTGTTAGATGCAGTACAGTGGAGAAGAGAGGGAAAAATTGCTCCTATGATGAAATGAAAACTGTGCTTAAGAGATATTTGCTTTTGCTCTTCAGGTTATGAATCTGCATGACTTCCTGAGAACTGTTCTGAGCATGTGGTGTTGCGGGTCACGACTGCCTGGGCAGTGGTCCTCAACTTGTCTGCCAAGACTACGCAACAGCTGACAGCTGCCTGTAGAATAAAAGCAAAGGCCAACCTCTCAGAGGTAAGAGACAGGGTCCAAGCAGGAAGATTATGGCGGGTGAGTTAATGCCCCAGAATCTTCAGTTTTGCCTGTTGTCTCCCCAGCACTCTCATATTTGCTCCCTAGTTCCCTCAGGACCTATCCACTTGCCTTTAGGTGTGCTCCAGGGCACTGCATTTGTTCTCTTGTCCCTTAAGAAGTCTTTGTTTCTCTCTAGATCGTGCAGGATTACAAGGATCCCTCTGGAGCCCTTCTTCATGCTCTGGAGCCCTCTGTTGGCCATCCAGTCCCTTTAGCAGCCCTCTGTTCTGCTTTGGCCCCCTCCTTTGGCCTTTCAGTTTACACCCACAGACCTCCATTGTCCCTCTAGACCCCTCTAGCACCACTCTAGTCCCCTTAGAAACCCTTCTAAAGGCTTCTGTCATGCCCCAAAGCTGTCTTGTGGCCTCCCAGACCTCTGAGGACCCATCTAGTCCACTCAGAACCCCTCCTGACATCTTTGTTGTGCCTCGGAGCCTTCTTTTGGCCATTTGCATTCCATCGGACCTCTCCTGTCTCCTCAGAGCACCTCCGGAGGTCTTTCTTGTTGCCCTGTTTTTATTTCTTGGCCATGTAATCTCCTTAGAAGCCCTCTGGTCTGCTCAGAACCCCTCGTGGGGTGCTTGTTGTGCCCCAGAGCTGTCCGCTGGCCCCCCCCCAGCCCCCTTCGTAACCCTCTAGTCTCCTCAGAAGCCCTCCAGATGTCTTCCTTGTTCCCCAGAGTCATGTTTTGGCCATGTAGAGCGCTTAGCACACCCCTAGTGCGTTCTGGACTGCTCTTTCAGCTTCCTTCTGTCCCCGAGCTCTCTCTTGGCCCTCTAGACCCCTTAGGACCGCTCTTGTTCCCCCAGAACCCGACCGGAGACCTTGGTTGTGCCCCAGAGCTGCCTTCTGGCCCTCCACACCCTGCACAACCTCTCTTGTCCCCTCAGACCACCTCCGCAGGTCTTCCTTGCTCCCCTGTTTTTACTTTTTGCCTATCTGGTCCCCCTAGGACCCCTCTAGCATGTTCTGGACTACTCTTTTGGCCTTTCTTGTTTCCTAGAGTTGTCTTTTGGCTCTCTAGCTCCTTTAGGATTTCTGCAGTGTTCTCAGAACTCTTCCTGCAGCCTTTTTTATGCCCTAGAGTGCTCTTTTCATTGTTCAGCTGCCTGAGCACCCTGTTTTCCTCTGGACCCTTTGGGAGACCTTGGTTGTTCTCTTCTGGTTTCTTTTAGTTCTTCTCTAGTTTCTATAAGAGATGTCTAATCTGTTCTGGATTCCTCTTTAGAACTTTGTTGTTTTGCATAGATCTCTGTTTGTCCTGTATAGCTCTGAGGAACCCCTTTCTTTTACTTTGGACTATTCTTTCAGCCTTCCTTTTGTTCCCAAGCTCTGTTTTGGCCCTTTAGACCTTGTAGGACCCCTCTAGTGCCTTCAGAACCTCTTTTGGAAGCCTTTTTTGTGCCCTAGAGCCCCGTGTTGGTTCTCCAGTCCTCTTAGCACCCCTCTTGTCTCCTTGTGTGTCTCATTCATCTAGAGAAACAGAGCTCGTGTTCCCCTGGAGATCTACCCATTCTGCCCACTGACCCCTTTTTCTAATTACTCTAGGTACTATATAGGAAACATCTCTCTTTGGAAGTACTCACATTACAGAAGCACACATGTTCCAGGAGTTTATTTTGATAACTTGCTTCACCCTACAGGAAATGCTGCCCTGCTAGAACAGCTGTACTATCTGCAGGCCTGAACCAATCACAGGAGTGTGGTATAGTGTGCCCTTTATAGGTTATGTGGAATGTTGGAGCTTTCTTCCTAAGCATAAGCAGAAGTGATTTCTAGTTTTTAATGCAAAGGCTAGTGTAGTTAGGGTAAAAAGAGAACATACCTCCTGATATTATGGATAGAGTACATGAAGTCTCAGTAACCAAGTAGATGGTCCGTTTCATCAAAGAGGTCTGTTTATCCTTTCTGTGCTCTCCTTTCTAGATACCGAGCGGAAGAAAAAGCCTTGCTTCTGCCTAGCCCTGTGTATTTATGGCTGCCGGTGGTTTGCCCCTCCCCTTCCAAGGGCTTGTGGGTGGGTCAGTGGGTGGGATTAGTGTTACATAAAGCCAGGGTCTCGGGCCAGGGAGTTCATTCCGCTTTTGTTCTCCTATGGGAGCAGTGGTCTGGAATTGCCTTGGCAAATAACAGCATTTGAGGAAGTAAAGCTACTCAGGAAGATTTATTGCTGTGTTTGGAGAAGCAAAGGTTGTTCCTTGATGTAAGAGCAAGGGAATGGCTCAAGCTGGAGCTGTGAGCATGCCAGAAAGCTGCTTATGGCAGACAGTTTTTTTCTTGGGTCAGTATCTCGGTGTGGGGTGTTCAGGGGTGGAAGAGGGCTTCTGAGTCTCCAGTTGTATCTTCTGTTACCTGTCAGTATTGTTTCCTGGTGTTTCTGTGTTTACCGTGGAAGGGATGGAGCTTCACCACTGGACTCTTTCAAGAGGATCACACTTGAGGAATTGTTGTTCCTCTCCTGGACTGCAGACAAGAGGAGACAGCAGAGGTCCTGGGAAAACATTTCCTCCTACATTTACACCCTAGAGGGGTGTGTGTGTGTGTGTGTTTTTATTTGTTTGTTTGCTTTTGTAGCATTTCTAGTAATTGGGATGTGTGTGAGGTATCGCTCTCATCAGCTAGTCTGGTTTCTGGCTCGCTTGCTGGATGTTTTGCTGCTCCTCAGAAATATTGTCAGCCCTGTTCAGGGAGAAACCGTGTGGGATTTTTGTGGTATGTAGACTTGCAGAAGAGTCCCGACTTTATCTGAAGAGGGAAGGAAGCGTACTCCCACCCTGCAAGTGCAGTATGATGAGAAAAGAAGTCACATCATTGGACACTAAACCCAACTGTAAGCGCATGTGCCCCAAAGGCTCAGAAACTATCCTACACACAACTAATGAGCTCATCTCTTTTCCTGACCAAGCCTCGGCGCTGAGAGGGAAGAAACTGTTGGACTCCTCTGGACCACGAGGAAACCATCGGCAGTCTTGCCTGCCAACTCCTCTGTTCCGTCCGTGCCCCTGAACCCACTGCCACGTGCTCTTTTCTGGCTCTGCTTCTGACCCCTACCCTGGCTTCTGGGGCTGTATGCTTTGCTTTTTCAGGTAGCGTGTGGGCCTTTTGCAGGAATGGTTGAGGATTTCAGGTGAGGTAGAATGGGCGATCAGAATGGTGTTTTAGTTGTTCTAGGGCTGGTCAGTGCTGCCTGGCAGCATAGAAACTTTGTTTTGGTTTTCCAGGTGCTGTGGGTGTCCCTCCAGCCTCAATTTCGGAGTTTAGAATTGGCACGGCGCAGGCGAGCGGAGCGCCCGTGGGGCTTTGACGGAGGGCGCTCTTGCGGACAAGACTGGAGCCGACCGGCCCGGGGGTGACTGCTCGCGCTCTGGGTTGGCAGGCGATGATGGCAAACGAGGTGACCGGAGGAAGATCAGAGAGGATGCGGCTGCCATTGAGGATGCCTGTTGAGGATGTCTGGTGACCCAGAGCACTGCAGAAGCTAAGTTGAGGGGCCACGGGTGTTGGTGTGTCTCGGCTGTGTGTGCGCTGACATAGCATAGTATGGGCTCTTCCGGATGAGTGCTGTGAGGCAGAGACAGTGGGTGTGCATGGCAGAAGGTGAGGGTGTGCTAGGCAGGGCAGCTCCAGCCTGTCTGTGTTGTTGCGTAGTCTATGTGGTGTGTGTTGTAGCTGTGCTATCTTTTGCTCGGGTCTTGACGCTGCTCTGCTCCTTTGTGCTCAAGGAGCACAGTCCACGCTGCGCAGTACTAATGCGGTAGGCATCCGTTGTCTTTTGCTTGGCCTGACTCATCAGCTTTGTGCTAATGGATCGTGTCTCTTTCTGTGCAGTCAAGTAAAAGCGGTAGTCTGTCGCACTGGCTTTGCATCGTAGCCATTTGTTGCCGGTCATCTTTGCGGCCATCTTTGAGATCTTGTCGGCCATTCTTCTTCCGTGTGTTTCTCACGTTCTTTCAGGGTTTTCTTCCCTGCGTTGTCATGAACTCAGGTCTTTCTTGCCGGCCTCTTCTGCATCAATATTCCCGACTTTGCCAGCCCCTTTCCATCACGGGCGGTGGCGTTTGACTCTCTTCTGGGCTCGTCCAGAGCATCAGAGCCGCATGGTTGTGGCATTGTAGGGCTTTCTGGCCGGCAGCGTCTTATGCGTGGGAATAGTTCTTTTTGTGTAGGACTGTCCTCCATGTTTGTGTCTGATATTTGTGTGTATGTCTGTCTGTGTGGGGCTGGAGCTGCCGTGCTTGTGGGTGTTAGCAATGGTAGCGTGCAGAGTGTGGCAGTGATGAACTGGAATGGTGATTGGTCAGCTTCTGCGTGCACCTTATGTTGTTGTTTTTGTAGATGTGGTGCAGCATTCCCAGCGGGCCCGAGGGAGATGGAGGAAGAAAGGGTCACGCCCCTAGGAAGGTGAGCTAGAGATTTGTTGCTGGAAGCGGAGTGTTGCGGTCAGCGGTTCTCTGGTTAATTTTTGCTTTGTGCTTATAGGTGTGGAGCAATGTGGAGAGTAGGTTGCTTGCATGCAGGAGGAGCACAGCAAGGTGAGTGTCAGTCCGATAGTGGAAGTAGAGCCTAGGGTAGGGCTGTTGTCTCGTTGGCGCTGTCTGTGTTGCCCACTACTGTTTTGGTTTTACAGGTGGGTGGCAGGCCTCGGCCTGGCGACCCGTAGCATGGCGTTCGGGATGGGTGAGCAGAGCAGGTGAAGGTGTGGGAGCAAATGCTTGATGTGGGTGGGCTGTGGTTTTGCAGGCATGATCTGAGCGCTTGCTTTCTGTTTGTGTTTGCAGGTTTTGCTGGAAGTTGTGGAGAGGAGAAGTTGAGTGCTGACAAGAGCCTGAGCAGATGAGAGGGGGAGCTTGTCGGGTCAGAGGTTTATTGTGCGGTGGGTGGTGTTGGGCTGCCTGTTGGTGATGTCTTTTGCTCTGCTTTTTCAGGTACCGTGTGGGCCTTTTCCAGGCATGGCTGAGCATGTCAGGTGAGTGGATTGGTGTTGGGTGTTGTAGGGCTGGTGAGCACTGCCTGGCAGAGGAGTAATTTTGTTTTGTTCTTTCCAGGTGCTGTGGGCTCCCCCCAGCCACAGTGTTGGAGTTTGGAATTGACACAGTGCAGGTAAGCGGAGTGCCCATGGCACTTTGTGAAGGGTATTTTTGTGGATGAGGCTGGAGCTGCCTGGCCTGGGGGTGACTGCTTGTGCTCTGGTTTCGCAGATGATGGCGAATGAGGTGACCGGAGGAAGATCAGAGAGGATGCAGCTGCCATTGAGGATGTGTCTTGAAGACAGATGGTGACCCAGAGCACTGTAGAAGCTAAGTTGAGAGGCCAGGGGTGTTGGTGTGTCTTGACTCTGTGTGCGTGAGTGTAGTGTGGAGGGCTCTTCTGGATGAGTGTTGTGTGAGAGGCAGAGGCGGTGGGTGTACATGGCAGAAGGTGAGGGTGTGCTAGGCAGGGCAGCTCTAGCCTGTGTCTGTGTTGTTGCATAGTCTATGTGGTGTGTGTTGTAGCTGTGCTATCTCTTGCTCAGGTCTTGATGTTGCTCTTGTTCCTTGTGCTCAAGGAGTACAGCCCACACTGTACAGCGCTAGTGTGGTAGGCATCCGTTGTCTTTTGCTTGGCGTGACTCATCAGCTTTGTGCCAATGGATGGCATCTTGTTCTGTGCAGCCAGCTAAAAGGGGCCATCCGTCGCTCCGTCTTTGCATCGTGGCCGTTTGTGGCCGGTCATCTCCGTGGCCCTCATCGAGGCCTCGTCGACCGCTCTTCTTCTGAGGCCGCCCTCGTTTTGCGTCTTCCCGGCCTCCTTTCAGGGTTTTCTTCCCTGCGTTGTCACGTCCTTAGGTCTTTCTTGCCGGCCTCTTCCGCATCAATCTGCCTGGCTTTGCCGGGCCCTTTCCGTCACGGGCAGTGGCGTTTGACTCTCTTCTGGGCTTGCCCAGAGCATCAGAGCCATGCAGTTGTGGCCTCATTGGGCTTTCTGGCTGGCAGTGTCTTATGCGTAGGAATAGTTCTTTTTGTGTAGGGCTTTCCTTCATGTCTGTGTCTGTCTGATGTTTCTGTCTGTCTGTTTGGGGCTGGAGCTGCCTTGCTTGTGGGTTTTAGCTATGGCAGTGTGCAGAGGAGAGTAGTGGTGGACTGGAACGTTGACTGGTGTTGGGTGTTGTGGGGTTGGTGAGTGTTGCCTGGCGGAGGAGAAATGTTGTTTTGTTTTGTTTTTTGCAGGTGCCGTCGATGCCCCCCCAGCCACAATGTTGGAGTTTGGGATTGGTGCAATGCAGGTGAGCGCAGTGCCAGCGGGGCTTTGGCGTGGAGGGTGCTCTTGCGGACGAGGCTGGAGCTGACTGGCATGGGGGTGACCGCTTGCGCTCTGTTTTGGCAGGTGATGAAGGTGAATGTGGTGACCGGAGGAAGATCAGAGAGGATGCGGCTGCTGTTGAGGATGGATGGTGACCCAGAGCACTGCAGAAGCTAAGTTGAGGGGCAAAGGGTGTTGGTGTGTCTTGACTCTGTGTGTGTGTGTGTGTGTGTGTGTGTATGTGTGTGCGCGCGCGCTGACAGTGAGTGTAGTGTGGAGGGCTCTGTGGTGGTGTGCTCCTTCCCCCCCCCCCCAGCACTGATGTGCTCTGTCCCCCTCAACCTGATTTCCCTGTAAACAGCACGTATGTAGGGGCTAGTTGAGCATGTGCCGACTAAGGCCTGTCTAGTATGCCAATGTGACTATGAGTCAATCATCTCCCCCCCCCCCCCAATAAATAGGGGGCAGCCCAGAGCCCATTGAGCCCTCCTGCAGGGCAGCAGACTGCACTGCAGAACCTCCTCTTGAGCAGGGACGCCTCTCCAGGTTACTTCTCGAGGTTGAGAGAGATTCCTTGCCTGTGACAGATCCTCAGCAAGTGATTAATAGCATACTGAACTTTTGTGAACTTTGTGAAACTTTCCTGAGTTATAGCTCTGACTAATTGCGTGCATAATTCCTTAGACATAAACTGTTGACCAAGTCTGGGAGTAGGACTGGATCCAGCCGCACCTAGGCTCCTCTCTGAAGGAGTTTAGAAAGCAAGGGGGTCCAGTCTGAACCTCGTGACTCAACGGGAGGGTTCTCTTTGCACTCACCCCTTTAGACATAAACTGTTGACCAAGTCTGGGACTAGGACTGGATCCAGCCGCACCTAGGCTCCTCTCTGAAGGAGTTTAGAAAGCAAGGGGGTCCAGTCTGAACCTCATGACTCAATGAGAGGGTTCCCTTCGCACTCACTCCTTTAGACATAAACCATTGACCAAGTCTGGGACTAGGACTGGATCCAGCCGCACCTAGGCTCCTCTCGAAAGGAGTTTAGAAAGCAAGGGGGTCCAGTCTGAACCTCATGACTCAACGGGAGGGTCTCTGTTGCACATGCATCTGACCCTGTCCTTCATGCAGTAAATAACTGAGTGAACCTTGCCAATTGAACCTCATTAAATTGTTCTTATTTAATTGTAAACTTTGTTAAGTTGCTGTCTTACTGCAATAAATGTAGTGCTGCTTCCCTCTTAGGAGTGAAGTGCATTGCTCCTTTGGTGACAGGCTCTTCTGGATGAGTGCTGTGTGTGAGGCAGAGGCGGTGGGGTGTGCGTGGCAGAAGGTGAGTGTGTTCTAGGCAGGGCAGCTCCAGCCTGTGTCTGTGTTGTTGTGTAGTTTATGTGGTGTGCGTTGTAGCTGTGCTATCTTTTGCTCAGGTCTTGATGTTGCTCTTGTTCCTTGTGCTCAAGGAGCATGCTGTGCAGCACTAGTGCAGTAGACATCTGTCTTTTGAGTGGTCTGACGCATCAGTTTTGTGCCCATGGATGGCATCTTGTTCTGTGCAGCCAGCTAAAAGGGGCTGATGGTTGCTCCGTCTTTGCATCAAGGCCGTTTGTGGCCGGTCATCTCCGTGGCCCTCATCAAGGCCTCGTCAGCCGCTCCTCTTCTGAGGCCACTCTCGTTTTGCATCTTCCTGGCCTCCTTTCAGGGTTTTCTTCCCTGCATCGTCATGTCCTTAGGCCTTTCTTGCCGGCCTCTTCTGCATCGATCTGCCTGGCTTTGCCAGGCCCTTTCCATCAGTGGCAGTGGCATTTGACTCTTTTCTGGGCTCATCCAGAGCATCCGAGCCATGTGGTTGTGGCCTCATAGGGCTTTCCGGCTGGCAGTGTCTTACGTGTAGGAATAGTTCTTTTTGTGTAGGGCTTTCCTTCATGTCTGTCTGATGTTTGTGTGTGTCTGTCTGTTTGGGGCTGGAGCTGCCTTGCTTGTGGGTTTTAGCTATGGTAGTGTGCAGAGGAAATTAGTGCTGGCCTGGAATGTTGACTGGTGTTGGGTGTTGTGGGGTTGGTGAGTGTTGCCTGGCGGAGGAGAAATGTTGTTTTGTTTTGTTTTTTGCAGGTGCCGTGGGTGTCCCACCAGCCACAATGTTGGAGTTTGGGATTGGCGCAGTGCAGGTGAGCGCAGTGCCAGCGGGGCTTTGGCGTGGAGGGTGCTCTTGCGGACGAGGCTGGAGCTGACCGGCGTGGGGGTGACCGCTTGCGCTCTGTTTTGGCAGGTGATGAAGGTGAATGTGGTGACTGGAGGAAGATCAGAGAGGATGTGGCTGCCATTGAGGATGCCTCTTGAAGACAGATGGTGACCCAGAGCAGTGCGAAGGCTAAGCTGAGGGGCAAAGGGTGTTGGTGTGTCTTGGTGGTGTGTCTGTGTGTGTGCTGACAGTGAGTATGGTGTGGAGGGCTCTTCTGGATGAGTGCTGTGTGTGAGGCAGAGGTGGTGGGGTGTGCGTGGCAGAAGGTGAGTGTGTTCTAGGCAGGGCAGCTCCAGCCTGTGTCTGTGATGTTGTGTAGTCTATGTGGTGTGCGTTGTAGCTGTGCTATCTTTTGCTCAGGTCTTGATGTTGCTCTTGTTCCTCGTGCTCAAGGAGCATGCTGTGCAGCACTAGTGCGGTAGGCATCTGTTGTCTTTTGAGTGGTCTGATGCATCAGTTTTGTGCCCATGGATGGCATCTTGTTCTGTGCAGCCAGCTAAAAGGGGTTGTCTGTTGCTCCATCTTTGCACCGTGACTGTTTGTGGCCGGTCATCTCTGTGGCCCTCATCGAGGCCTTGTCGGCCGCTCCTCTTCCGAGGCCGCCCTCGTTTTGCGTCTTCCTGGTCTCCTTTCAGGGTTTTCTTCCCTGCATCGTCATGTCCTTAGGCCTTTCTTGCCGGCCTCTTCTGCATCGATCTGCCTGGCTTTGCCAGGCCCTTTCCATCAGGGGCAGTGGCATTTGACTCTTTTCTGGGCTCATCCAGAGCATCAGAGCCACATGGTTGTGGCCTCATTGGGCTTTCTGGCTGGCAGTGTCTTCTGTGTCTGTGTGCCCGTGTCTGTGTGCCCGTGTCTGTGTGCCCGTGTCTGTGTGCCCGTGTCTGTGTGCCCGTGTCTGTGTGCCCGTGTCTGTGTGCCCGTGTCTGTGTGCCCGTGTCTGTGTGCCCGTGTCTGTGGTTGGAGCTGCCTTTTTTGTGGGTGTAGTAATGGTTGTGGCCAGAGCAGAGTAATGTACCCATGAAACTTTTTGAGGGGTTTCAGTAAGGTGTAAAAGTATTGTTTTCTTTAAAGAAAAAAAAAAAAAAAAAGAAGGAAATTTGCCTTGATTGGTGTGGGCATTTTGAGGGGTTCTTATTCATGTTGATACAGTGTTGTGTTTAAAAAAAAGGGATGGAAGGTGGTGGTTATCTTATTAGCAGTGATGGTGGGAATGAGTGGGCAGTTGTGTGGTTGTTGGGTGGGCTGGGTATTGAATGTATCTAACTTTGTATGCACGTGTGTTGTTTTTAGTCTATTTTATTTTCCTCTAGGGTGGAGTTAGCATTTAGAATTTTTTAACTATTTAAAAAAAAAAACCCCAGCCGGGGGATTTTTTTTTTTTCCCCTGGCTGGGTTTTTTTTTCCCTGGTCCCGGCCACTCTGTGAGGCGATGATCATCGCCAATAGTGCTGCAGAGTTTTGGCTTGGGGCTGGGTTTTTCTAGGCAGGATGGTTTTTGGAGGCACTCGGTAACCCTGTTACTGGGGGCTGTCTAAAAAACCTGTGGTGCTTGCTTGTTACTGTAGGAAGGTAGAGTATGTGTGGGTGGATGTGAGTGGTAGTGGTGAGATTGTAGAGATGGATGCTGAAGAGTATGGGCAGCTGATGCAGAGTGTGGGCTTGTTTGTGATGTTCTGTCTGTTGCTTTGTAATGGATTGTGTAACTGAAATGTAACTTTGTTGTGCTGGTGCAGATGCTGAGTTCTGGTAGGGGGAAGGGAAGGCTGCTGGTTTTGTGGTGATGGAAGGCCAAGATTTGTTCATGATGTTGTAATAAAGAGATTGTTGTGTATTTTTTTGAGCAATAAAGATGATCAAGATGCCCGAGTTTGTGTCTGCTTTCAAATAAAGATGGCTTTGTTGTTTGTTTCTGTTGTGTTATTTGAAGTACCTGCGCCACACATTTGCTCTTGCTGTTTTCCCCTTTGCTCTTGGTCCTTTCTGCTTTTAGAATAAGAGGAAGACAGATTTTTTTTTGTCATCCTCTTATTTTAATCTTGGTCCTCCTCTGTCCTCTTTTTTTCTTAAGAAAAAGATTTCTTTTTTTAATTTTTGTTATTTCTTTGTGTCTCTTATTTTGTCTCTTTCTTCTGTTCTCCCAGTTTGTCTTTGCTTTACCCCTGTTTTTCTCTACTTTTCTGTCTTTAGTCTTTACTGTTTAGTCTTCCACTCTACCTTACTTTAGTTTTGTGCTTTGCTCTTTATTCTTTGCTTTGTGCTATCCTGCTTTACATTTTTTGCTTTGCTCATTGCTTTAATCTCTTTGCTGTTTGCTCTTTCCTCTCTGCCTAATTGCCTGCTTCTCACTCTGTGCTTTGCCCTTTGTTCTGTTTTCTGCTCTTTGCCTTGCCCTTTGCCCTTTGTTTAGCTTTGCTTAGCTTTGCTTTCTGCTCTTTATTCTCTGCTTTGTTCTCTGCTCTTTGCTTTTTATTCTGTTCTGCTTTTTTCTCCTTTATTTCTGCTGTTTTCTGCTTTCTGCTCGCTGCTGGTTTTGCCTTGCTCTGCTCTCTGCTGGTTTTGCCTTGCTCTTTGTGCTCTGCTCTCTGCTCTCTGCTGGTTTTGCCTTGCTCTTTGTGCTCTGCTCTCTGCTGGTTTTGCCTTGCTCTTTGCGCTCTGCTCTCTGCTGGTTTTGCCTTGCTCTTTGCGCTCTGCTCTCTGCTGGTTTTGCCTTGCTCTTTGTGCTCTCCTCTCTGCTCCTTCTGTTTTCCGCTCTCTGCTCCTTCTTGTTTTTCTCTATATTTTCTGTTGTTTGCTGTTTTTCTACTCCCTCCTCTCTTCTCCTTTTTTCCCCTCTTTCCTCTCTCTTTTTAGTCTTTGCTTTCTTCTCTTAGTGTTTTTTATTCTCTGCTTTTTTTTCTCAGCTGAGAATAAAAAGCATTTCCTTTGTTTTTTCCTTACTTTACTTTTCTGTCTGCTTTTTTTCTAGCATACTGGCTGGGAGTAAACAATTTTACTATACAATTTAAAATAAAAAAATAATTATTTACTCCCAGCCAGTATCCTACTTCTGCTAATGAATTCATTAAATATGCAAATTATCTCTTCCTATACTTATTATTTTTCTTTCTTTTTAAATATAAATATACTATTCACACTAAACACATTACTGCATGCATGTACAGCATAACATACAGACACATGACACACTACAGAAACTATAGACCACAAACTAAGACTACAGCCAGTACTCCACACAGCAGTACACAGGTCAGACACCCATTAGCACCTCAAGCCCAAGGACAGTGCAGTCATCTGAAGCTGTGATCATCCAGACATGCAAACCCATGCACTGCCCAAAATATGAGTGCAAACACAAGACCTAGGATTCACAAATACAGTCCTAGGACTAATTCCTTTGAAGACAAAGCAGTAGGACTAGCAGCAGGACTACAGGCAGCCATAGGGATAGGGCTAGCAGTACGGGTAGGGCTGGGGGTAGGGGTAGGGCTGGGGGTAGGGGTAGGGGTAGGGCTGGGGGTGGGGGTAGGGGTAGGGCTGGGGGTAGGGCTGGGGGTAGGGCTGGGGGTAGGGGTAGGGGTAGGGGTAGGGCTGGGGGTGGGGGTAGGGGTAGGGCTGGGGGTAGGGGTAGGGGTAGGGGTAGGGCTGGGGGTGGGGGTAGGGGTAGGGCTGGGGGTAGGGGTAGGGGTAGGGCTGGGGGTAGGGGTAGGGCTGGGGGTAGGGGTAGGGGTAGGGCTGGGGGTGGGGGTAGGGGTAGGGCTGGGGGTAGGGCTGGGGGTAGGGCTGGGGGTAGGGGTAGGGGTAGGGGTAGGGCTGGGGGTGGGGGTAGGGGTAGGGCTGGGGGTAGGGGTAGGGGTAGGGGTAGGGCTGGGGGTGGGGGTAGGGGTAGGGCTGGGGGTAGGGGTAGGGGTAGGGCTGGGGGTAGGGGTAGGGGTAGGGGTAGGGGTAGGGCTGGGGGTAGGGGTAGGGGTAGGGGTAGGGGTAGGGCTGGGGGTAGGGCTGGGGGTAGGGGTAGGGCTGGGGGTAGGGCTGGGGGTAGGGGTAGGGGTAGGGGTAGGGCTGGGGGTAGGGCTGGGGGTAGGGGTAGGGGTAGGGGTAGGGCTGGGGGTAGGGCTGGGGGTAGGGGTAGGGGTAGGGGTAGGGGTAGGGGTTAGGGGTTAGGGTTAGGGGTTAGGGGTTAGGGTTAGGGGTTAGGGTTAGGGTTAGGGTTAGGGTTAGGGTTAGGGTTAGGGTTAGGGTTAGGGTTAGGGTTAGGGTTAGGGTTAGGGTTAGGGTTAGGGTTAGGGTTAGGGTTAGGGTTAGGGTTAGGGTTAGGGTTAGGGTTAGGGTTAGGGTTAGGGTTAGGGTTAGGGTTAGGGTTAGGGTTAGGGTTAGGGTTAGGGTTAGGGTTAGGGTTAGGGTTAGGGTTAGGGTTAGGGTTAGGGTTAGGGTTAGGGTTAGGGTTAGGGTTAGGGTTAGGGTTAGGGTTAGGGTTAGGGTTAGGGTTAGGGTTAGGGTTAGGGTTAGGGTTAGGGTTAGGGTTAGGGTTAGGGTTAGGGTTAGGGTTAGGGTTAGGGTTAGGGTTAGGGTTAGGGTTAGGGTTAGGGTTAGGGTTAGGGTTAGGGTTAGGGTTAGGGTTAGGGTTAGGGTTAGGGTTAGGGTTAGGGTTAGGGTTAGGGTTAGGGTTAGGGTTAGGGTTAGGGTTAGGGTTAGGGTTAGGGTTAGGGTTAGGGTTAGGGTTAGGGTTAGGGTTAGGGTTAGGGTTAGGGTTAGGGTTAGGGTTAGGGTTAGGGTTAGGGTTAGGGTTAGGGTTAGGGTTAGGGTTAGGGTTAGGGTTAGGGTTAGGGTTAGGGTTAGGGTTAGGGTTAGGGTTAGGGTTAGGGTTAGGGTTAGGGTTAGGGTTAGGGTTAGGGTTAGGGTTAGGGTTAGGGTTAGGGTTAGGGTTAGGGTTAGGGTTAGGGTTAGGGTTAGGGTTAGGGTTAGGGTTAGGGTTAGGGTTAGGGTTAGGGTTAGGGTTAGGGTTAGGGTTAGGGTTAGGGTTAGGGTTAGGGTTAGGGTTAGGGTTAGGGTTAGGGTTAGGGTTAGGGTTAGGGTTAGGGTTAGGGTTAGGGTTAGGGTTAGGGTTAGGGTTAGGGTTAGGGTTAGGGTTAGGGTTAGGGTTAGGGTTAGGGTTAGGGTTAGGGTTAGGGTTAGGGTTAGGGTTAGGGTTAGGGTTAGGGTTAGGGTTAGGGTTAGGGTTAGGGTTAGGGTTAGGGTTAGGGTTAGGGTTAGGGTTAGGGTTAGGGTTAGGGTTAGGGTTAGGGTTAGGGTTAGGGTTAGGGTTAGGGTTAGGGTTAGGGTTAGGGTTAGGGTTAGGGTTAGGGTTAGGGTTAGGGTTAGGGTTAGGGTTAGGGTTAGGGTTAGGGTTAGGGTTAGGGTTAGGGTTAGGGTTAGGGTTAGGGTTAGGGTTAGGGTTAGGGTTAGGGTTAGGGTTAGGGTTAGGGTTAGGGTTAGGGTTAGGGTTAGGGTTAGGGTTAGGGTTAGGGTTAGGGTTAGGGTTAGGGTTAGGGTTAGGGTTAGGGTTAGGGTTAGGGTTAGGGTTAGGGTTAGGGTTAGGGTTAGGGTTAGGGTTAGGGTTAGGGTTAGGGTTAGGGTTAGGGTTAGGGTTAGGGTTAGGGTTAGGGTTAGGGTTAGGGTTAGGGTTAGGGTTAGGGTTAGGGTTAGGGTTAGGGTTAGGGTTAGGGTTAGGGTTAGGGTTAGGGTTAGGGTTAGGGTTAGGGTTAGGGTTAGGGTTAGGGTTAGGGTTAGGGTTAGGGTTAGGGTTAGGGTTAGGGTTAGGGTTAGGGTTAGGGTTAGGGTTAGGGTTAGGGTTAGGGTTAGGGTTAGGGTTAGGGTTAGGGTTAGGGTTAGGGTTAGGGTTAGGGTTAGGGTTAGGGTTAGGGTTAGGGTTAGGGTTAGGGTTAGGGTTAGGGTTAGGGTTAGGGTTAGGGTTAGGGTTAGGGTTAGGGTTAGGGTTAGGGTTAGGGTTAGGGTTAGGGTTAGGGTTAGGGTTAGGGTTAGGGTTAGGGTTAGGGTTAGGGTTAGGGTTAGGGTTAGGGTTAGGGTTAGGGTTAGGGTTAGGGTTAGGGTTAGGGTTAGGGTTAGGGTTAGGGTTAGGGTTAGGGTTAGGGTTAGGGTTAGGGTTAGGGTTAGGGTTAGGGTTAGGGTTAGGGTTAGGGTTAGGGTTAGGGTTAGGGTTAGGGTTAGGGTTAGGGTTAGGGTTAGGGTTAGGGTTAGGGTTAGGGTTAGGGTTAGGGTTAGGGTTAGGGTTAGGGTTAGGGTTAGGGTTAGGGTTAGGGTTAGGGTTAGGGTTAGGGTTAGGGTTAGGGTTAGGGTTAGGGTTAGGGTTAGGGTTAGGGTTAGGGTTAGGGTTAGGGTTAGGGTTAGGGTTAGGGTTAGGGTTAGGGTTAGGGTTAGGGTTAGGGTTAGGGTTAGGGTTAGGGTTAGGGTTAGGGTTAGGGTTAGGGTTAGGGTTAGGGTTAGGGTTAGGGTTAGGGTTAGGGTTAGGGTTAGGGTTAGGGTTAGGGTTAGGGTTAGGGTTAGGGTTAGGGTTAGGGTTAGGGTTAGGGTTAGGGTTAGGGTTAGGGTTAGGGTTAGGGTTAGGGTTAGGGTTAGGGTTAGGGTTAGGGTTAGGGTTAGGGTTAGGGTTAGGGTTAGGGTTAGGGTTAGGGTTAGGGTTAGGGTTAGGGTTAGGGTTAGGGTTAGGGTTAGGGTTAGGGTTAGGGTTAGGGTTAGGGTTAGGGTTAGGGTTAGGGTTAGGGTTAGGGTTAGGGTTAGGGTTAGGGTTAGGGTTAGGGTTAGGGTTAGGGTTAGGGTTAGGGTTAGGGTTAGGGTTAGGGTTAGGGTTAGGGTTAGGGTTAGGGTTAGGGTTAGGGTTAGGGTTAGGGTTAGGGTTAGGGTTAGGGTTAGGGTTAGGGTTAGGGTTAGGGTTAGGGTTAGGGTTAGGGTTAGGGTTAGGGTTAGGGTTAGGGTTAGGGTTAGGGTTAGGGTTAGGGTTAGGGTTAGGGTTAGGGTTAGGGTTAGGGTTAGGGTTAGGGTTAGGGTTAGGGTTAGGGTTAGGGTTAGGGTTAGGGTTAGGGTTAGGGTTAGGGTTAGGGTTAGGGTTAGGGTTAGGGTTAGGGTTAGGGTTAGGGTTAGGGTTAGGGTTAGGGTTAGGGTTAGGGTTAGGGTTAGGGTTAGGGTTAGGGTTAGGGTTAGGGTTAGGGTTAGGGTTAGGGTTAGGGTTAGGGTTAGGGTTAGGGTTAGGGTTAGGGTTAGGGTTAGGGTTAGGGTTAGGGTTAGGGTTAGGGTTAGGGTTAGGGTTAGGGTTAGGGTTAGGGTTAGGGTTAGGGTTAGGGTTAGGGTTAGGGTTAGGGTTAGGGTTAGGGTTAGGGTTAGGGTTAGGGTTAGGGTTAGGGTTAGGGTTAGGGTTAGGGTTAGGGTTAGGGTTAGGGTTAGGGTTAGGGTTAGGGTTAGGGTTAGGGTTAGGGTTAGGGTTAGGGTTAGGGTTAGGGTTAGGGTTAGGGTTAGGGTTAGGGTTAGGGTTAGGGTTAGGGTTAGGGTTAGGGTTAGGGTTAGGGTTAGGGTTAGGGTTAGGGTTAGGGTTAGGGTTAGGGTTAGGGTTAGGGTTAGGGTTAGGGTTAGGGTTAGGGTTAGGGTTAGGGTTAGGGTTAGGGTTAGGGTTAGGGTTAGGGTTAGGGTTAGGGTTAGGGTTAGGGTTAGGGTTAGGGTTAGGGTTAGGGTTAGGGTTAGGGTTAGGGTTAGGGTTAGGGTTAGGGTTAGGGTTAGGGTTAGGGTTAGG